>NC_082716.1:29605568-30973598 GCF_030144855.1 Hypanus sabinus
TTCCTGGGCAGGTCGACCAGTAGGCTGTGAGCCCGCAAAAAATCCGCACCCAGAAGCGATTGGGCTACGGCGGCCAGTGTAAAGTCCCACGTGAACTGGCTGGAGCCGAACTGTAGCTGCACCTGACGGGTGCCATAGGTCCTTACTGTGCTGCCGTTCACGGCCCTCAGGGGGGGACCCGGTGCCCTGCTGCGGGTGTCGTAACTCGTCGGGGGTAAAACGCTGATCTCAGCCCCAGTATCGACCAAAAACCGGCGTCCCGACTTTCTATCCCACACATACAAAAGGCTTTCCCGATGGCCAGCCGCCGTAGCCATCAGAGGCGGCTGGCCCTGGCGTTTCCCGGGAACTTGCAGGGCGGGCGACAACGGCGGGCTTCTGCGCCCCACTGCTGGTGGTAGAAGCACCAGTGTTCATTGGGCCGGGGGTTGGCGGGCTCTGCGGCCGGGCCTGGACTGGTTTGCTGCCGGGAGCATGGCTGGGAGATCTGTGCGATGGACGCCCCGCTCACCTTTTTGGCGTTCCACAGCAAGTCCGCCCGGGCTGCCACCTTCCGGGGGTCACTGAAATCCGCGTCGGACAGCAGCAGGCGTATGTCCTCGGGCAGCTGCTCCAGGAATGCCTGCTCAAACATGAGGCATGTGTGTCCGTCGGCCAGAGACAACATCTCATTCATTAAAGCCGATGGAGGTGCAGTAAACGGGCAGCCCGCTCGCGCCGTGAGAGTCCGAAAGTCCTGAGGAGCAGGGCTTTGAAATCCGTGTACTTGCCGCCTGCCGGGGGCGACTGTACGAACTCCGCGACCTGGGCCGCTGTGTCCTGGTCAAGGGAGCTCACCACGTAGTAGTAGCAGGTGTCTTCTGAGGTGATCTGGCAAACGTGGAATTGGGCTTCGGCTTGCTGGAACCAGAGGTCTGGGCGCTGTGTCCAGAAACCCGGCAGTTTCAACGAAACCGCATGAACAGAGGCGGCTTCGGTCATTTCTGGTCCAAAAATCATTTGGACCGTCGGGGTCACCAATTGTAGCAGTGTGCTACACGCAGCGCTAAAATTACGACACGGAGTCGGTAACCGCAGTCGAAGGAAAAAACTTTATTCGAAAACTTCAGCCTCACTTTTAAGCCTCCCTCAACCGGCCCCCCCATGGCGCAGAGGCTCCAAAGCTCTGTGTTCGCAAACCCCCGTAGGCTATCTAATTGTGAGTCGGTTCGGATGCGCCAGGAAATGGGTCGCCACATTATAATATTTTTGCTTAGTAATTCATTTGTTAGTATTTTCTAGTTAGAATTAGAAGTGTTTAAAGTATATTCATTGCATGTAAAATATATCGGCATGCGATGACGTCACATCCGGTTTCGCCGCGTCCTGTGGGAAAATACCGGTTTGAGATCAACGCGAGGGTGGGGGGAGCTCACCACGAGGCACACCTGAGCAGAAGTTGTTTTGCAGGCATGAGAAATCACAGTGAGAGCAACGCTGTAAGTTAATAGATAATCGATATATTGAACTAAGATGTTAATGCCGATCCTGTTAAAAGTAACGACGGCTTTCGTTAGTTAAAGAGTTGCGGATAGTTTGCATTGAAGTGTATTTAAAGTAGTCAATGGAGCAGGTAAACTCTCCCTGTATACTGCACCTTAGTGTAATGTAGTTATAGTCACCTTTACAAGTATTTACAATTGAAATGTAATATTAAGGAAGGAACAAATACTGTATCAATCTTGTATTGTTTTATCAACAGTTTTCACCATATGTTAATGTGAAGAGTGAACAGTAAATAGTTAATCTTACTGCAAACTGGTTTCATTGACTGTGGTTTATCTCGACGTTTAATTCGGCGTTCGTTACACCCGAAGGAGAACGTTACAGTGAAAAAGCGGCATTATCAGGTGTTTCAAGTGCTGCAATGTCAGCTCGATCCAGCATCAAGTCGACGCCGCCCAGCGACAAGGGCAGTAGAGCGACATCAAGTAAGTCCACCCAGGCAAGAGCCAGGGCAGAAGCCGCCAGGGTGCGACTGCTTAACGCCAGACAAGAAGCAGTTTTGAAAATAGAACAGGCCACCAGAGAATCCGAAATCCAGAAGGAAAAGGCCGCCAGAGAAGCCGAAATCCAGAAGGAAAGGGCCGCCAGAGAAATGGAAGCGGCCGCCAGAGAAGCCGAAATCCAGAAGGAAAGGGCCACCAGAGAAGTCGAAACCCAGTTGGAAATGGCAAAAATATCAACAGAGTTGCAAGTGCTGCAGCTAGAAAGAGAAGAAGAAGCTGCCAAGGCGGAAGCAGGGTACATAGAAGAAGCTGAAGGGACGCATGATCAGACCGAAGTAAGATCTACTTTAGAAAGGACCAGATTGGAACGCACAAGTGACTATGTACGATCTCAAATAGACAGGCAGGCTCGTCCTTCCTCTCCATATGTATTCGATAACTTCCCAAGATACAAGGAAGACAATTTACCCTCGCGACTCCGCGATGAAGTCAAGAATGAAAGAGCTGACATCCAATACTTCTCGACACCAAACTTACAAGATTTGGTGTGAAGAGATGCAGAGGTCGAATCCAGGACGGCAAATTCCATAAGAAACGTACGCTCTCAGTCATATAGGCGACAACGTACTTCTCCAGCCCGCATGCCGCTTACAAGTGATCCCGTGATGCAGTATTTAGCACGACGGGATCTCGTCACTTCGGGACTGTACCAGTTTGACAATAAACCTGAAAATTACCGTGCATGGTACTCCACATTCACCAACGCTATCGACGGAGTCCAGCTCAGTGCAACCCAAAAGTTGGACCTTATGGCAAAATGGCTGGGGAAAGAATCACGCGACCAGGTGAGACGCATACGTTCAGTGTACATCAACAAACCTGAGCTAGCTTTAAGCAAAGTGTGGGAGAGACTTCGGGAGGGCTATGGGGCCCCCGAAATTATTGAAGCGATGCTATATCGACGTCTGGAAAACTTTCCTAAGGTGTCAGCCAAAGATCACGTTAAGTTAAGAGAATTCGGAGATTTACTCATGGAGATCCAAGGCGCCAAAGAAGATGGCTACTCAGCTAGTCTAGTATACCTAGATACTCCATCCGGGATTAGACAAGTCGTGGACAAACTTCCATTCGGGCTGCAGGACAGGTGGCTGTCCGTTGCTTTAGAATACAAGGTAAACAACGATGATCGATTTCCTCCCTTTGAACTCCTCACTAGGTTCGTGTGCTGGGAGGCAAAGAAGCGAAACGACCCTAGCCTCGCGGGTCCAGGAAGCAGTACGATTTACACCAAGCCAGGTGGATCCTCTTCGAATGTTTTCAACATTGATAAACCCGTGTCAGTGCTCAAGACCGAAGCCCTTACAACTAACAACGACCCTAGCAAGTATTGTCCGTTGCATAACAAACCTCACCCCCTCAAAGGATGCAGAATGTTTAGGGAAAAACCCCTTGCAGAGAGGACGGTCCTTCTCAAGGAGAAAAGAATATGTTTTAGATGCTGTTCCTCAACCTCTCACCTCGCCAGAGAGTGTACGATCGCTGTGAAGTGTCCAGAATGTGATAGCCCAGATCACGTCGGGGCCATGCATCCCGACCTGTCACCGCAAACCGACGATGCTCCTTCACCCCCACAATAGGACGGCGGGGAGGGAGAGGCTCACCCCAGGACAACAGTTGTCAGCTCGAACTGTACAGAAGTTTGCGGTCAAGCTCAGTCAAGCCGTTCTTGTTCCAAGATCTGCCTCACTAAGGTGTACCCTAAAGGAGCCAAAGACAAGGCCATCAAAGCCTATGTAATTCTGGATGATCAGAACAATCGCTCACTAGTCAGTCCAGAGTTCTTTAAATTGTTCAACATTGAGAGTGAGCAGTTCCCATACTACCTCAAAACTTGCTCAGGCAACATGGAAACCCAAGGAAGGAAGGCAGAAGGCATCCAGATCGAGTCCCTGGATGGTAAAGTCATCATCTGTCTCCCTCCGCTCTTAGAGTGCGATGGAATCATGAATAACCGCACTGAGATCCCGACACCAAGTGCGGTGCTACACCAGCCACATCTCCGCCACATCGCAAAACACATCCCAGAACTGGATCCAAAAGCAGAAATACTCCTGCTATTAGGGAGAGACGTTCTCCGGGTGCACAAGGTTAGGCAGCAGGTCAATGGACCACACGACGCCCCCTTTGCGCAACGCCTGGATCTCGGCTGGGTGGTGATAGGAGGGGTGTGCCCTGACGATGTACACAAACCAATGGTTAACACACTCAAGACCAATGTGCTAGAGAGTGGCCGCCATTCAATCTTTCAACCCTGCCCGAGTGTCCCGTGCATTAAGGAAGCTTAACAAGACGTTAACAAGTGTAAGGTAACTGACGAGACGCTAGGTCAGTCAGTTTTCGTTCAAACTGAGCATGGAAATAAACTTGCACAATCAGCTCAAGATGCCAGTTCTTTAAAAACAAAGGACACCAAGGTCTTCAGAGATGAAGCAAATAATGGGGTTGCCCCATTGCCTTTCAGAGAACCACGCCAGCGCTCACCAGATAACAAAGAGCAGGCAGTCAAGCGGTTCACGTCCTTACGAAAAACCCGGAAAAGGAAACCTGAGATGCAGCAACGCACCCGATTGGCCCACGAGGTACTGTGCACCCTAATGGCAGAGGTCACAGCCACTATAAACGCACGACCACTCCTACCTGTGTCCTCTGACCCAGAAAACCCCTTCATACTTTCGCCATCAGTGCTCCTTATGCAGAAGGCAGGAGCACCCCCCTCCACCAGGAAACTTCTCAGACAAGGATTTGTACACAAAGCAATGGAGACGAGTCCAGGCTCTGGCAAATCAGTTCTGGTCTCACTGGAGACAGGAATATCTACCTTTGTTGCAACAGAGACAAAAGTGGACAGAACCCCGCAGGAATCTTCAAGTTGGAGACTTAGTCCTGCTCAGGGACAAGCAAATTGCCCGTAACAGCTGGCCAATGGCCAGAATCACTGCTACATTCCCTAGCGGGGATGGACATGTCAGGAAGATCGAATTGAAGACCACCGACCAAGGCGATGTGAAAATTTACCAAAGGCCAGTTACAGAAGTTATTCTACTTCTACCTAATGACTGATTAAGAGACTAAGTGTTGTACTCTGTTCATTGTGACCTTATGAAGGTCAGGCGGGGAGTGTGTTGTCTTTATGACAGTTATTTAGTTTATAATATTTTCGCTTAGTAATTCATTTGTTAGTATTTTCTAGTTAGAATTAGAAGTGTTTAAAGTATATTCATTGCATGTAAAATATATCGGCATGCGATGACGTCACATCCGGTTTCGCCGCGTCCTGTGGGAAAATACCGGTTTGAGATCAACGCGAGGGTGGGGGGAGCTCACCACGAGGCACACCTGAGCAGAAGTTGTTTTGCAGGCATTAGAAATCACAGTGAGAGCAATGCTGTAAGTTAATAGATAATCGATATATTGAACTAAGATGTTAATGCCGATCCTGTTAAAAGTAACGACGGTGGATAATGTTTATGCTTTCGTTAGTTAAAGAGTTGCAGATAGTTTGCATTGAAGTGTATTTAAAGTAGTCAATGGAGCAGGTAAACTCTCCCTGTATACTGCACCTTAGTGTAATGTAGTTATAGTCACCTTTACAAGTATTTACAATTGAAATGTAATATTAAGGAAGAAACAAATACTGTATCAATCTTGTATTGTTTTATCAACAGTTTTCACCATATGTTAATGTGAAGAGTGAACAGTAAATGGTTAATCTTACTGCAAACTGGTTTCATTGACTGTGGTTTATCTCGACGTTTAATTCGGCGTTCGTTACACCCGAAGGAGAACGTTACACTCACGTTTTAGGAATTGAAAGTGATCATTCAGCGGACATCAACTCCGAAAGAAAGGGAATTTCAGGAGCAAGACCATGGCTCTCTGAACTGGCAATATAAAGTAAGTAGATCGGGTGTTAAAGACAGTCTGTGGCATACTTGCCTTCATCAGCTGAGCTGCTGAGTTTAAAAGTCAGCGGATCATGTTTCAGCCACCTAGAGCTTTGGTTATGGCACATTTGGAGAGTTCTGATCAGTTCTGTTCACTGCGTTACAGGAAGGATGTCGAGGCTTTGGAGAGTCAAAGTCAAAGTTACTATATATTACCTTGAGATTCATTTTCTTGCAGTATTTACAGGAAAATAAAGAAATACAATAAAATTTATGAAAAACTATACACAAAGATTGACAATCAATTTGCAAAAGACAAATTGTGCAAATAATAAAAAAGATATAATACTGAGAACATGAGCGGTGGAGTCCTTGAAAGTGAGTCTGTGGTTGTCAAGTCAGTTCATTATTGAGGTATGTGAAGATATCCATGCTGATTCAGAAGGCTGATGAATGAAATTGATGGTTCAGGTGTAGAAGATGATCACTAGGCTTACACAAACTTGGGTTGTTTCCTCTGGAGCAGACGCTGGGAGCAATCTGATAGAAGTATATAAAATAATGAGAGATACAGATAGCAGAGATAGAGAGCGTCTTTTGCCAGTGTGGAAATATCAAATACTGGAGGATATAGTTTTAAGTTATGAGGGGGAAAGTCTCATGCCTGATACATGCTGCCAAGAGATATGGTGGAAGCAAATATGGTGACAATTTTAAAGAGATTCAAGATTGCTTAATTTCATGTCCAGTACACAAGTGTAAGGAGGATATACGTCCATAAAGTGATGCTAAGCTATACACAAGTTGTCTGACAGGAAATGATAAAGTAGTGGTGGAGTTAGTGGGCGGATGTGTTGATCAGTCTTGCTGCTTGAGCAGACAGTAACATCCTTCATGAAGTTACTGACCCTTTCTGTATATATATTCTTGATGGTGGGTAGGCTGATGCCAGTGATGCATTGGGCAGTCGTAGAGCCTTCCTGCTTGTGAGAGTGCAGTTTCTGTACCAAGTAATGATGCAGCTTGATAGGATGCTCTCTCCTGCACTTGTGTAGGATGAAGTGGTGAGTGTAGATGTGCAAATTCTAGCTCTCTTCAGCCTCCTCAGAATGTAAAGGCATTGGTGGGCTTTCATGTTCTGGGACCATGAGAGGTTGAAACTGCTTCCAGTTTCCACTGTACCACCAATGTAAAGTGGGGTGTGAGTGGAAGGAGTTCTCCTGAAGTCAATAACCATCTCTTTTGCTTATCAACATTTAGGAAGACAGGCGAACACACAGGGTATGGAGGGATGGAGACCACGAGCAGGCAGACAGGTAGTTTAAATTTCCATCATGAATGGCACGGACATCATGGGTCAGAGAACCTGTACCTGGGTTCTATAAAAGTAAATTCAGAGGAAGTAAAAAGAAAACAATTTTATTAAAAGCAAAGGTCAATAAAAATACATCAAAACTTACAAAAGGTATCTTGTTTTAGGATGTTCAAATAATTCACATTGTCAGAAACACAAACAGTAATTAGCTTCTTCAAGCAATCTTTATAGCACCTTTTGCACCTTAAAGCATGCAACACACCTTGGTGATGAACTTTAAAAATATTCAAAGTACATTCTACGCCAGAGTCAGATGATAGTGATGACTGATGGATTCCAACTGAATATTTTAGCTGTCGCCAAGACCTTTTAAAAGGTGCCAGACAGGGTGGGGATCAGCTTTGTTATTTGTGCTGATAAACAAAACAGCTCATTGATCACTGAGTAGCAGGTATGTGCCTATTGAAAGCTACCCAAAGAGATTAAAAGGCAAATACTGTAGATGTTAGATTATCTCAAATTCTCAGAAAGACCATCAGACACAGGAGCTCCATCAAGACTGCTCCACCATTCCATCATGGCTGATTCATTATCCCTCAAGCCCATTCTCTGGCCTGCTTCCTATAACTTGTGACACCCTTACTAAAGTTCAAATTTCAAAGTACATTTATTATCAAATTAAGTATACCGAATATAAATCTGAGATTTGTCCTCCCATAGAGAGTCACTAATCAATAAGCTATCAACCTCTGCCATAGATGTACCTAATGGCTTGGCCTGCACAGCCATCTGTAGTAGTGAGTTCCACAAAGTTACCACACTCTGGCTTAATAAATTTCTCATCTCTGTTCTAAAGGGACATCCTTCTACTCTGAGGCAGTGCCCTCTGGTCCTAAACTCCTCTAATATATGAAACGACCTCTCCACATCCACTCTGTCTAGGCCTTTTAATATTTGATAAGTTTCAATGAGAATGACCCCCCCCCCCAATTCTTCTGAATTCCAGTGAGGGAAGGTTCAGGACCGTCAAAAACTCCTGATATATTAACCCTGTGATCATTCTCGCGAACATCCTCCGGGCTCTCTCCAAAGCCAGCTCATCCTTTCTTAGATAAGGGACCCAAAACTGCTCAATATTCCAATAGCAGTCTGACCAATGCCTTATAAAACTTCAGTGTTACATCCTTTTAGACCAGAGGAAGAAGGAATAGAGTTAAAATTACAGCTCCATTATCAGTTCTGGCGCAAACTGGAATATCTGAAATGGTTGAATTCAACATCATCAGATCCCTCGTAACCTTGTTCCAAGCTAAACCGATTTATTTCAAGTCAAACCATTTGAAATGAGATGGACAGTGCCTCAGCCCTCAAGCTTCATGTGTACACAGTGTATGGCAGAGCAGTTTTTGATTAGGCAAAACCCCAGTCAGTTAGCTTTTGGCATCCATACTTGTGGAAATGGCATCTAAGAAAGCCTTGATGATGTGCCCCAAAAAGCGACCTGAAAATAGAAATCATTGCTATGATGCAGAAGTTTCCCCACAGATGCCACACAACCAGCTGAGTGCCTCCAGCAAAGTACGTCTTTGCTGAAATGGAAATCCTTGGTGCTTCTGAGGAGCAGAGTAGTGCTTCATTGATTGCTCACCGATACATTTTAAATGAATTGATTGTGTATGATTAAAATAAAGAGCAATAAATTAGAGACTGCGTGAAGTGACAACTGAGAGTTTGAAAGTGTTGATGGTAAGTATGTTTGGTTTAGTTAAGGTAGAGGAACGCCTTAATTTTTGTATCAATGACGCTCAAAGCAGCTGTGCAGGTTGACTCTCTGTTTAAGAAGATGTATGGTGTATTGGCCTTCATCAATTGTGGAGTTGAATTTAGGAGCCGAGAGGTAATGCTGCAGCTATGTAGGATGCTGGTCAGACCCCACTTGGAGTACTGTGCTCAGTTCTGGTCGACTCACTACAGGAAGGGTATGGAAGCCATAGAAAGGGTGTAGAGGAGATTTACAAGGATGTTGCCTGGATTGGGGAGCATGCCTTATGGAAAATAGGTTGAGTGAATACGGCCTTTTCTCCTTGGAATGACGGAGGATGAGAGGTGACCTGATAGAGGTGTATAAGATGATGAGGGGCATTGATCAGGTGGATAGTCAGAGGCTTTTTCCCAGGGCTGAAATGGTTGCCACAAGAGGACACAGGTTTAAGGTCCAGGAAACACACACAAAATGCTGGTGGAACACAGCAGGCCAGGCAGCATCTATAGGGAGAAGCACTGTCCACGTTTCAGGCTGAGACCCTTTGTCAGGACACAGATTTAAGGTGCTGGGGGTTAGGTACAGAGGAGATGTCAGGGGTAAGTTCTTTTACTCAAAGAGTGGTGAGTGTGTGGAATGGGCTGCCGGCAACGGTGGTGGAGGTGGATACGATAGGGTCTTTTAAAAGACATTTAAATAGGTACATGGAACTTAGAAAAATAGACAGCTATAGGTAAGCCTAGTAATTCCTAAGGTAGGGACAAGTTCGGCACAACTTTGTGGGCCAAAGGGCCTGTATTCTGCTGTAGGTTTTCTATGTTTCTATAATCAGGACAGGATCAGCTTTAATAAGGATTTTAATTTCATTTCACTTATTTATGAAATTCGGGTGATCAAAATATTGAAATTATTCCAAAATACCACAGTATTTTTCACAGACTTAATGTCACAGGTTACACGTTGCAACTTGCGTAGTTTTTTCAGATCAGATTCATTATCACCAACTTGCATACATGAAATTCATTGATCTGCTGCAGCATTACACTGCAATGATATTAAATTACTATTAATTATAAAATAAATAAATAGTGCAAAAAAGGAATAACAATGTAACACCCACGGATTCAGGAACCACTCAGAAATCTGAGGACAAATGGAAAGTTGTTGTTCCTGCATAATTTCCCAAATATATATCCCCATATAACTCAGCATTCGACTGCATTGATTACTAGGGGTGGCTACAAGTTGCCTGGATGGAGAATAATGTGCAGGAAGGGAGGAAATGTGGATATTGCAGTATCATAACTGCAGTCCTTCATTGATTCTATTATGGATTTATTAGGTATGCCCCACAAGAAAGTGAATCTCAGAGTTGTATATGGTGACATATATGTACTTTGATAATAAATTTACTTTTTACTTTGACATAGCAATTATGGAGACTGATCCAACTGAAAAGAGCAGCTGGGATGAAAGCTGTTGGCAAGGTAAATTTATGTATGCTCTTGTTAGGAGTAGAGAAGGATGAGTAGAAATGCAGGCTAGAGAGCTGAATTTGAAAGCTTTGTCAATGTACTAAAAGACAAGTTATGCTTAAGGTCTGAGAAGCAAGGGTGTGGAATATATTTCAGAACAGATACAAGGGAGCAGGAGAAACTGGGAGAATGGAATGGAGTCCATACAGGAAACAAGACAGAGTGGCCAAGGTGACTGTGGTAATTATAATAGATATTGCAGCTAATCTATCTACTGAGAGGGAACAAGAAAAAGGAAAGAGATAGAGATCGATCATCTGAAACAGGGAGCAGACTGGAAAATTGCAGCAAAGACGATGAAATTTTTAAGGGGAAACAGCACCCATACACCTAACATTGCACTAGGGAAAAAAAAGAGCTGGGGGAGGAACCTTCAGAAGAAATGAAAAAGTTGCATGTATCCCACAAAGAAACAGGCATAGCTTGGACCGATACAATCTACATAACTCCATCTTTGATTCGCAATAATTTGCTCAATATAAGAATAATTTCAACCAGGAGATGGAAGGTGGGAGTGAAAGGTTTCCAACTGGGTCACAGTTGAAGGAAGAAATGACAGGCTTTTGAATTCTCCAGGTGTGGGATGCATGTGGTAAAATGCGACAAAGAAAATGGAGACTATTGAATAGAAGGCATCAAAGTTGACAGGAAGAGAAATGGGAGTGGACCGGACAAGGGCAGAATAACTGGAGTCAAGGTAATGGGAACTAATTTATGTGGTACAAGAGCACACCGAAACAAAGGGTCTATTAGGATTATGCTGTTTGTGAATCTTGGATATGTGATAGATATTGGACTATATTTCTGGGGAATATGGAAGGAAAATTTCTTGATGAAATATGTACATAGATCTGAAGACAAGCCTGTGTTCAATGGCACAGTCACAGTCCACAGGGGAATGTAAGCATGTGAGAGAATTCTCATTCAGTCTCTGCAAGACAGAGGTTAGTTGACCAAACATTGACAGCATCACTCTTATCGATGGGTATGATGAGAATGGGCTAGCCATTTTATGAGCAGAGTGCCGCAAGTGCAGACCAGAGTTGGCTAGGGTGAGATACAGAGTTTGAAATGGTCAATGCCACACAGTTAGCGTTGAATGGATTGAAAGAGGCCAGAACAGGACTGGGAATTCTGAAGACTTGAGCAAGGGCCCATTCCTGAAGTGAAGGCTCACAGATGAAATGGGCACAGGAGTTAAGACAGCAGCAGAAGAGCTCACTATGATTCTTGTCTTATAATTCAATGTGTTGGGGACATGAAAGGACAAAGCTGTGAACTCTGCCAAGGATTTATCATTCAGAGAGAGAGTGAAATCATAGAAAATGGCAAGATTGGGAGAGATAGGGAAATCAGAGAAAAGAGTAGGGGGCAGTTGAATCTTGTGACACATGCTGTCTAAAAGTTGAAATTACTTTAATGCAAGAAATATCAGGAGCAAGAGTGATGAACTCAGAACATGGAACTACAATGTTGGGGCCATTATAGAGACTAGGAATGGCTGCTGGATGTTCCAGGCTTTAGATGTTTCTAGAGGGACAAGAGGGCAGTAAAAGAGGTGGGAAGTAGCAATGCTAATGAGAGATAGTACCACAGCTGTAGAAAGGGAGGACATCATGGAGGGATTATCTGCTGAGTCAGTGTGGATGGAAGTCAGAAACAGGAAGGAGCAATCACTCTATTGAACCTCCAAACAGTAACAAGGACTCTGAGAAGCAGATCGACAGGTTCTAGAAAGATGCAAAAATAACAGGGTGGTTGTCCTAGAAGGTGTCAGCTACCTTAGTATTAATTGGCACCTCCTTAGTGCAAAAGGTGTAGATGGAGTGGAATTAATTAGGTGTGTCTAAGAAGGATTTGACATGTATTGACAAACCAACTAAAGGAAAGGCCATACTGGATCTGGTTCTTGACAGTGAACCAGGTCAGGTGACAGATCTTTCAGTGGGAGAGTACCTTGGATACAGTGACCACAACTCCTTGAACATTACTATGGCCATGGGAAGGGATAGGAGCAGAGCAATTAAGGGAGGGCAAATTTTGATGCTAATAGGCAGGAACTTGGGAGCATAAATAGCAAATGGACATACTCAGAAAAATGCACAATGGAAAAGTGGAGGTTGTTTAGGGACTACCTGCATAAGGTTCTGGATTGGTTTGTCCCACTGAAACAGAGGAAGGATGGCAGGGTGAAGGAACCATGGTTGACAAGAATTGAATTGAATTTTTTGAATTGAATTGATTTTATTTCTTACATCCTTCACATACATGAGGAGTAAAAATCTTTATGTTGTGTCTCCATCTAAATGTGCAAATTATAGTAATTTGTAATAAATAGTATGAACAACAGGTCAGCATAGAAATACAATTTATCAACATGAATTAATCAGTCTAATAACCTAGAGGAAAAAGCTGTCCTGGAGCTTGTTGGTCCTGGCGTTAATCCTGTGGTTCTGTTTCCCAGATGGTAGCAGCTGGAACAGTTTGTGGTTGGGGTGACTCAGGTCCCCAATGATCTTTCAGGCCCTTTTTTTTTTACACACCTGTCACTGTAAATGTTCTGAATCATGGGAAGTTCACAAGTACAGATGCGCTGGGCTGTCCACACCACTCTCTGCAGAGTCCTGCGATTGAGGGAAGTACAGTTCCCATACCAGGCAGTGATGCAGCCAGTCAGGATGCTCTCAATTGTGCCCCTGTAGAATGTTCTTTGGATTTGGGGACCCATACCAAACTTCCTCAACCGTCTGAGGTGAAAGAGGCGCTGTTATGCTTTTCTCACCACACAGCCGGTGTGTACAGATCACGTGAGATCCTCGGTGATGTAAGTGCTGCAGAACTTAAAGCTATTCACCCTTTCAACCCCAGATTTATTGATGTCAATAGGGGTGAGCCTGTCTTCATTCCTCCTATAGTCCACAACCATCTCCTTTGTTTTTGCAACATTGAGGGACAGATTGTTTTCTTGGCACCACTGTGTCAGGGTAATGACTTCCTCTCTGTGGGATGCTTCATTATTATTTCAGATTAGGCCAATCAGTGTAGTGTCATCAGCAAATTTAATTAGCAGATTGGAGCTGTGGATGGCAACGCAGTCATGGGTATACAGAGAGTTAAAGAGGGGGCTTAGGACACAGCCCTGGGGGCTCCTGTGTTGAGGGTCAGAGGGGCAGAGATGAGGGAGTCCACTCTTACCACCTGTTGGCAAACTGACAGGAAGTCCAAGATCAGCAGCACAAGGCAGGGTGAAGGCCGAGGTCTCTGAGCTTCCTGTCAAGTCTGGAGGGAATTGTGGTGTTGAATACTGAACTGTAGTCCAGGAACAGCATTCTCACATAAGCATCCATCTTCTTCAGATGTGTAAGGACGGTGTGTAGAGTTGTGGCTATTGTGTAATCTGTCAATCAGTTGTGTAGGTAGGTGAATTGCAGGGGTCCGGTATGGGTCAAGTGGAACATTTAGTCAAAAGGAAGAAGGAAGCTTACTTAAAGTTTAGGAAGCAAAGATGAAACAGATCTCTAGAGGGGTACAAGGTAGCCCAGAAGGAGCTAAAGAAGGGATTTAGGGTAGCTAGAATGGGACATGAGAAAGCCTTGGCAAGTAGAATGAAACTAAATAAATAATAACAGTAAGTGTATATATGTATATTAAATAGATTATAAATACTGCAACAACAGAAATAATATATCTTAAAAAAAGAGGTAGTGTTCATTGGTTCAATGTCCATTTAGGAATCATATGGCAGAGGAGAAGAAGCTGTTCCTGAATCACAGAGTGTGTATCTTCTGGCTTCCGTACTTATTTCCTGATGGTAACAATGAGAAGATAGCACGCTCAGGCGAATGGGGGTTCTTAATAATGGATATAACCTATCTGGAGCACCGCTTCCTGAAGATGTCTTGGATTAGTATCTAGTACTATTAGCAGCTAGTACCCAAGATGGAGCTGACCTATTTTACAATTTTCTATATCTTTTTTCAATCCTGTGCAGTAAACACCCCCCACCGCTGTACCAGACAGTGATGCAGCCTGTTAGAATCTCTTCAAACTCAAAATGAAATATAGCCACTGTCTTGTCTTCTTTATAGCTGCATTGATATGTTGCAACCAGGTTAGATCCTCAGAGAACCAGAAACCAGGATTGGTTTGTGTTCCCTTATTTTACACTTCCAGAAGTCCACCACCAGCTCTTTCATCTTTCTGACATTGAGTGTGAGGTTGTTCCTGCGACACCAGTCAACTAGCTGGTATATCCTGTTCCTGTACGCCCTCTCATCCCCATCTGAGATTCTATTAATCATGCTTGTATCATTAGCAAATTTATAGATGGTATTTGAGCTATACATATGCACACATTCATGGGTATTGAGGGAGTAGAGTAGTGGACTAAACACACACCCCTGAGGTGCTTTGGAGTTGATCGTCAGCAAAGAAGAGATATTATTACCAATCCACAGAGATTGTGATCTTCCGGTTAGGAAGTGGAGGATCCAATTGTGGAGGGAAGTACAGAGGCCCAGATTCTGTAGCTTATCAATTAGGACTGGGGGAATGAAGGTGTTACATGCTGAGCTATAGTCAACGAACAGCATCCTGACATAGGTATTTGTGTGGTCCAGGTGGTCTAAGGCCATGTGGAGAGACACTGAAATCTCATCTGCTGTAGGTTTATTGTGGTGATAGCCAAATTATAGTGGGTCCAGGTCCCAGCTGAGGCAAGAGTTCATTCTAGCCATGACCAACTTCTCAATGATTTCAATCACTGTAGATGTGAGTGCTACTGGGTGATAGTTATTAAAGCATCTCACAGTACTCTTCTTAGGCTCTGGTATAATTGTTACCTTTTTGAAGCAGGTGGGAACTTCTGACCATAGCAGTGAGAGATTAAAAGTGTCCTTGAATATTCCTGCCAGTTGGTTGACACAAGTTTTCAGAGCCTTACCAAGTGCTCCATCAGGGCCTGTTGCCTTTCAAGGGTTCACTCTCCTGAAAGACTTTGTCCTCCAGACAGAGGTCACAAGGTCACCAGTTGCAGCAGTGATCTTCACAGCTGTAGTTATATTCTCCCTTTCAAAGTGGGCGTGGAAGGCGTTGAGCTCATCTGGTAATGAGGCACCGCTGCCAGCAAGTAATGTCCTGCAAACCCTGCCGGAGTCAATATGCATCCAACGTGGCCTCCAACCTCACTCTGAATTGTTTCTTTGCTCTTGAAATAGCTCTCTGTAAGTCATTGCTGGTTTTCTTGTACATTCCTGGGTTGCCAGACTTAAATGCCACAGATCTAGCCCTCGGCAGGTGACGAACCTCTTGGTTCATCTGCGGCTTTTGGTTTGGGAATGTACAGCAAGTTTTCATAGGCAAACACTCATCCATGCAGGTTTTAATGAAATCGGTAATGACTGTGGCATTTCATCCAGATTCAAAGACGAATCCCTGAACACAGTCCAGTTCAATTCAACATGGCCCCGTAAGCTCTCCTGAGCTTCCCTTGTCCATATCTTCTTGGTCCTCACTGCTGGTGCTGCAGTCTTCAGTCTCTGCCTATACTCGAGGAGTAGAAGTACAGCCAGGTGATCACACTTCCCAAAGTGTGGGCGTAAGCACTGTTGATCTTAGTGCAACAACAGTCCAGTGTGTTGCTTCCTTTGCTACTACAGGTGATTTGTTGATGGTAATTACTTAGTGACCTTTATCAAGATGGCCTGACTAAAATCCCCCAAAATGATGGTGAAGGTATCAGGGTGTGCTGTTTAGTGCATGTTGATTCCATTGCTCAAATCATCTGGACCCTGTCTGACATTGGCCTGAAGTTTAATGTACACCACCACCAAAATGATTGCAGAAATCTCCCTCAGCAGCTAAAATGGACAGAGCTTAATCGTGAGATATTCCAGGACTGATGAGCAGAACTGGGACAACACTAATAGATTTGTGCACCAAGAGGAGTTGATCATGAGGCATACACCTCCATCTCTGCTTTTGAGAGACTCGACAATCCTTTCCTGTGAACCCGTCAAACTGGATCCCGGTGTCCAGTAAGGAAAGGGTTAACCAGGATTCCTTGAAACAAAGGATGCAATTGGTCCTAATGTCCCTCTGATACAGCACCCTAGCTCTGAGTTCTTCGATTTCATTTACTAGGGACTGTACGTTTGCCAGCAAGGTAGTAGGTGTTGGGAGTGAAAACCACGTTTTCTGAAACACAGGCACCTCTGATCAGCAGTCACGTTTCCTATGACGGCCAGTGAGAAGTATAGTCACAATTGGCATTGTTTCCATCAGATTTAAGCAGCAATAGATTATTCTACCGTATTAAGACATCTTTATTAACTGTACAGACCTTGAAAGCAATTGTGATTCTCAACTATACCAAGCTGAAACAGGAATATTTAATTGTATCCATCCAGCAGTGCTTCATGAAATTGCCTTCAAGGCGTAAATCCTGTCAGGGATAAAGGAGGAATTATGCCTGAAGTGGGAAGAGGCAGAGGAGGTCCTTAATGAATACTTTGCTTTAGTATTCACCAGTAAGAAGATTCTTGACAAATGTGATGTCATCGTAGAACAGGCTAATGTGCTGGAAGATTGGCACTATATTTCTCTCCACAGATGATGGTTATAACTTGGTATTTCCCATATTCAAAAAGTTCAAAGTTCAACTGGAAATATTATTCTCTTTTACTAAATATTATTGTCTTTCATTTCAAAGTTTCAGCAACTGCTGTGTTCTGCATCTCAGCGTTCCAGCATGCATGCTGTCCGCTGCTTCATTCATTTCTCAGTATACACGTCCTCCAGGCAGATCTATCAAGAGGAGCAAACCTTCACTGTCTCCCACAATGCTTACAGCATCTGTGCCTTCTGGATCCTCTCAGTCATTCCTTTGATTCTCTCCATCCCACCCACTTCTCTGCAGCTTAAAATGTGCCTTTGGTCTCAGCTCTAATGAAAGGTCATAGCTGTCTGCATGCGACGGTGGCCACATTCTGGGCAACAGCTTCGACAAGCCGGCTAGACCAGATGAGGGTAGCCGACGGGTCTCAAACCCTCGGTGAGATAGGGAGTTGTCTATCCCAGTATGTGAAGACAGACTCCGGCGGATTGAGCCGATGAGACCAATGAAAGGTCCAACAGTCAAGAAGGCGGTCTCTGGAAGCGTCATGGAACGTGTAGAGCACAACAAGACACAGAAGACCTCCTGGTCATCCACTGCGCCTAGTCCCATCTCCAGCCATCACGACTCTTGTCTTGCCACTGGATCCAGATGGGAATTGGGAAGAGACAGTGAGGCTGATGCTGCGCAACTCTCCCTCACTTAAATCCAAATCAAGCGCTAGTCTGGACACCATCAGCTGGCTGGTGGCATAGAGCCATCAACACTGGACTTCAGGGCGAGAGGTCCCCAGTTCAAATCCGGCCATCTCCCTTGTATGCTCTCCATCCGTGCTGGGTTGAGCGTCAAGCTAGTCCTCATCGACAACGATGGACGAACCTTAAGTGAAAGGTCACAGACCTGAAGTAGTAACTTTGACTAATTTCTCCAGAGATATTTGCACTGTTATTGAGCATTACCTGCACTTCCTGTGTTTTACTTGCAGCAAAACTCCTGATTTCATTGTTGTTTCTGTCCTAGTGCAGGCACTCCAACAACATGGAGTAAATACAGTGATGAGTGAAGACAGATTGATGTGCAGCTTACAGAGGAATTGTAAGGAGTTTTATTACAATGAACCAGCTGTGCTTGTGCTTCTTGGTACAAGGGGTGAGCTTGAGAGGTACTATCAGAGTAGCCGAGGCAAATAGCTGCAATGCAGTTTGCAAATGGTACAAATTGTGGTCACAGTATGCTGGTGGTGAAGGAGGTAGAAATTCTGTGCAAGTGGATAGAATGTCTGTCAATCAGATTGTTTGGTTCTGGGTGGTCTCGAGCTTCTCGGATATCTTTGGACCTTCTTCCATGGAAGTGGTGTGTACTCCATCATGCCAAACATTCCTTGAGGTCTCAAGAATTACTCACCGTGAGATACGTAGACACCAATGTGCTCTTTATTTACATGGCTGGTCCAGTTGAGTTTGCGGTCAATGGTGATTAACCTTTCCCTTCTCCCATGATTCTGAAGCTGATGCTAACAAAAGAATGTCTGAGATAGGGAGCTGTTAGAAATGGCCTTTAGCTAGGATTTCTGTGCTGCAAGTATCATTTTTCTCAGGTATAGATGCAGCACCACTAGAAAAGCTGTGACAGAAACTGAGAAAATGAGAGAAGGGAAGAGAACATTCAAAACAAAGTGAGATAAGAGCTGTGGGCACATCAGCCAAGGATGTCAGATATATTATAGTTTCCTGGTCTCCAGCTTAACAGATTCTGAACATGGCCATACAGTGGCTTGGCGAGTAGTTCTGCTGCCTCAACAGCTCTAGTGACCCAGGCTCAATCACGATCTGTGGGTGCAATCTGTGAGGAGTTTACACCTTCCTGTGAATGATTGTACTTCCCCAGGTGCTACAATCATTGATTTTGGTAGAAAAATTGGTGAATGAAAATTGCCTCTAATATGTGGGTGATGGTAGAATCTGGATGTGAGCTGATGGAAGTTTGAGGAGGATAAAATGAATGGAAGTAGGTGTCTGATGATCAGCTGAAGTCTCCACTTCCATGTTGTATGACTGCTGACCAATACCAGAGTATAGCTTCCTTCATCAAACTAATTGAAAACAGATAAGTGAAAGTTCAGATCAAACTCTTCTGCCTGCACCTTAACTAGAATTCCAATTGCCAGGAAACAAGAAATCAGCTCCAAACTGGAGGAAAAGCTCAACGGATCTGAGATTGTTGCTCCCTGTGAAGATGAGAATGGGGGCTGTAGGAAGGATGAGCAAATGAAACATGGAACCATGGTTCACTGAGGATGAAACCACTTTAGGAGCATCGAAAGCAGTTTTGGGCCCGTATCTAAGAAAGGATATGCTGACGTTGAAAAGGTCCAGAGCATGTTTATGAGAATGATCCCAGGAATGAAAAGGTTAACATTTGAGGAGTGTTTAATGGCTCTGGATTTGCACTTGCTGAAGTTTAGTAGATTGAGGGGGAAATCTCATTGAAATCTACTTAATGTTGAAATGTCTCGATAGACTAGACATACGAATGATGTTTCCAATAGTAGGAAAGTTAAAGACCAGAGGTCACAGCCGGAAAACAGAAATTTAAAAAATTATTTATTTACTCACAGGGTGGTGTACCTATGGAATTCACTGCCAAATATTTAAAGTGGATTTTGACAGGTTCTTGTGATTACTGTGTCAAGGGTTTTGGGGAGAAGACAGGAGAATGGGGTTGAGAGGGAAAGCAAGTCGGCCATAATCAAATATCAGAGCAGACTCTTCATTTTAGGATGAACATGAGAGCTGATTACACATGAGATTATTAAAAGTAATAGAATAGATCATCTGGAAATTAATTTAAATCCTGGATGTAGAATTAACAAACACTGATTCAACAACAAATCGTGCTTAAATGGAGAAAGTGAAATGTTATATGGTGATTCAAAGGAACATCAAGGAAATTGAACCTGACACCAAGAAAAATCAAGTCAGACAACAAAATTCTGATCAAGGTTGGTTTTAAGAAACACCTGAAGATAGGTGGTGGAGAGTAATTCATTGGTAACTCATGGCATTGCACGCAGCTTAGAGGAACTAAATTCTCAAAATCCACATCAAAAATTATTTTTCAAACACAGATGAAATAGAAAAAATACATTTTCAGATAGTTAAGTGCAGAAACATCATTAAACAATGGGTAATATAAATTGTGCTTCCATGATTTCCATTTCATTTAAGTTAGTGACAGAGATCCACAAAGGCAAACTTAAAAGCCTGCAAAAATTATAGATGTGGTTAACAATTTGAGAGGGCTTCCACAAATGGAATAAAGGACACTTAACCAATAAAAGTGATCTGATATCTCACTCAGAACTAAACAGAATATTTGAAAATTTCAGCTTTTTCTTTCCTCCCCCATGTTTTTGTTTTACTTTTTGCTTTCATTATTTCTACACTGATTCAGGAGGTCAGCATGATGAAGCAGCATCTGTACTTCTGCCTTTCAGGATGTAGGAGATAATCAAATTCCAAATTGGAAATGATCCTATGCTAACATTGCCAAGCACATTTTGTGATATGTGTCAGCCACAACAGAAAATTCTTTATACAGTAATAATAAATTAAGGCAAGCAATGAGAATAAAGCACGTTTATCAATGTCAATCTCACAGAAAATACCATTTAGACATTGTTAATTGTAAACTAATACTTCATAGTCTGATTAACGCTCAGAAGCAATCAAGTACACAAGTTATATTTCAAACCCCTGTGGGAATTTTCTTTCTGATTTGTTGAACGTAGGCATTGTTGTCAAGGCCAGCATATATTACCAATCACAAATTGCACTTAAACTGAGAGCTTGTTGGGCCATTTCATAAAACTGTTAGGGGATCAAGGAAAAGAGACACATTGGCTAGTAAGAGTGGCAACAATGGTAGGCAATTGGCATAGTGGATACCTTTTGACCTGGTAAAGTATCAACAATTACATACACAGAGCAAATGGCTGTAATGGTTGATGCTGTCCAGCTCATGAGACAACTAATATATCAAATTCTTGCAAGAGAGCATAGAACTGAGCACCATGGTCATATATGAAACAAGAAAGGCAATACTACTACTTTGGTCGGACTGGAGACATATTAAATACTTGTAAGCCTTGTTCAGCAAAAGAGACCACTAAGGAGAATGGCAAACACGAGGAAATCTGCAGATGCTGGAAATTCAAGCAACACACACAAAATGCTGGTGGAATGCAGCAGGCCAGGCAGCATCTACAGGGAGAAGCGCTGTCGAAGGGTCTTGGCCCGAAACGTCAACAGCGCTTCTCCCTATAGATGCTGCCTGGCCTGCTGCATTCCACCAGCATTTTGTGTGTACCACTAAGGAAAATGGATATTTTTCAATAGTTATTGTGACATTTTTCTCCAGCACTTTAAGAGATTGTCACAAGTTATCCATTCAGTATGAACAACAGGAGATCTATGGGCAAAAATGTCACTGGGCTAGGGAACAAGTACAAAAGGTTTTGCAGATACTGGCAATTCTGAGCAAAGCACACAAAATGACAAAGGAACTCAGCACGCCAGGCAGCATCTTTGGAAAGGAATAAATAGTCGACAGCTTGTGCCAAAACCTTTCATCAAGACTGGAAAAAAAGGATCATAAGCCAGAATAAACTGGGTCAGGAAAAGAGGAAATGAGTACAAGCTGGCAAGTGACAGTAAGACCAGGTGAGAAGAAAGTGGATGAGTGGAGAAGGGGAATGAAATAAGCAGGGAGGAGGAGATAAGCGGAAGAGATAGAGGGCTAAAGGACAGGATAGTGGACCATGGAAGAAACAGAAAGAGGAGGGGAATCAGAGGGAGGTGATGGACAAGTGAGGAGAAGAGAAGGGATGAGAAGGTAACCAAAATGGGGAATAGAAAAAGAGAGAATGAGGAGAAAAGAAATTACTGGAAGTTACAAAACAATCTTCATTCCATGAGATTGGAGGCTACCCAGGCAGAATATGAGGTGTGCTCCTCCAATTTCACAGTGGAAGACATTAGCAACATACCTGATAGCCAGAGGTCTCAGGGAATAGAATTATGTACAGTCAAGATTACTAGAGAGAAAGTGCTTGATGCTAAATGGACTAAGGATAGATAAGTCTCCCAGACTGCAAGAAGTGCATCCACTGTTTCTGAAGGAAGTGGCTTTGGAGATTGTGGAGGCATTGGAAATAATCTTCCAGGAATCAGTAGACTCTGGCACGGTTCCGGAGGACTGGAAGGTCGCAAATGTAGTTCCATTGTTTAAGAAAGGGGGGAGGCAGCAAAAAGAAAATTACAGACCTATTAGTCTGACATCGGTAGTTGGAAAATTATTGGAGTTGATCCTCAAGGATGAGGTTATGAATTACCTTGAGGTGCATAACAAAATAGGCCCAAGCCAGCATGGTTTCATGAAGGGAAGATCCTGCCTCACCAACCTATTGGAATTTTTTGAGGTAATCTCAGATAAGATTGACAAGAGAGAGGCTGTGGATGTTGTGTATTTGGATTTTCAAAAGGCCTTTAATAAGGTGCCGCATAAGAGGCTGCTTAATAAGATGAGAGGCCATGGAATTACAGGAAAGATATTGGAATGGGTGGAGCATTGGCTTATAGGCAGAAAGCAAAGAATGGGAATACAGGGATCCTATTCTGGTTGGTTGCCGGTTACTAGTGATGTTCCGCAGGGGTCAGTGTTGGGGCCTCCTCTGTTTACACTGTATATCAATGATGTAGATTATGGATTAGATGGTTTTGTGGCTAAGCTTGCAGATGACACCAAGATAGGTGGAGGAGCAGGAAGTGTTGCAGAAACGGAAAGGTTGCAGAGAGACTTGGTCAGTTTAGGAGAGTGGGCAAAGAAATGGCAGATGAGATACAATGTTGAGAAATGTATGGTTGTACATTTTGGAAGAAGAAACAATCGGGCAGATTATTATTTAGATGGGGAGAAATTTCAAATATCGGAAGTGCAAAGGGACTTAGGGGTCCTCGTGCAGGATACCCTAAAGGTTAACCACCAGGTTGGATCGACAGTAAGGAAAGCGAATGCTATGTTGGCATTCATTTCAAGAGGAATAGTGTATAAGAATAAGGAGGTGTTAATGAGGCTCTATGGGGCACTGGTGAGACCCCATTTGGAATACTGTGTGCAGTTTTGGGCCGCCTATCTTAGAAAGGATGTGCTGATGTTGGAGAGAGTTCAGAGAAGATTCACGAGGATGATTCCTGGAATGCAGGGACTAACATATGAGGAGTGTTTGTTGGCTCTTGGATTATATTTATTAGAGTATAGAAGAATGAGAGGGGATCTCATGGAAACATTTCGAATGTTGAAAGGGTTGGACAGAGTAGACGTGGAAAGGCTGTTTCCCTTGGTGGGTGAGTCCAGGACAAGAGGTCACAGTCTTAGAATTAGAGGGTACCCATTTAAAACAGAGATGAGGAGAAATTTTTTCAGCCAGAGGGTCATGGATTTATGGAATTCATTGCCACATACAGCTGTGGGGGCCCAATCATTGAGGATTTTTAAGGAAGAGATTGACAGGTATCTAATCAGTCAGGGTATCAAGGGATATGGGAAAAAAAGCCAGAAATTGGAACTAGACGGGAGAATAGTTTAGCTCATGGTGGATTGGCAGAGCAGACTCGATGGGACGAATGGCCTGCTTCTGCTCCTTTGTCTTGTGATCTTGTGAAATTGAGTTTGGCCTCATCATGGAAGTAGGAAGCTGTGGATAGACATGTCAGAATGGGAATTAGAAGTTGAATTGAAATGGGTAGCCACTGGGAGCTTTTTCCTCACCTGGTCTTGCCTATCACCTGCCAGCTTGTAGTCCTTCCTCTTTGACCCCACCCCCCCTCATTTTCTTACTCTGGTTTCTGCCCCCTTCTTTTTCCAGTCCTGATGAAGGGTCTAGGATTGAAAAATCACTGTTTATTCCCTTTCACTTGACTTGCTGAGCTCCCCAGCATTTTGTGCATTGCTCAAGATTTCCAGCATTTGTAGTATCTTTTGTGATTATGATCAGAATGCACTTTGATACTATGACAAGTTATTCAGTTATAGGGCAAGATATGTACCAAGATTATCTCAGCAGTCTCCATTAACCTGCTGACACAAGAGACTAGAGAAAATTAAATACAAACTGCTGGAAGAACGCAATGGGTCAAGCAGTATCTGTCGATGTAAAGTGATGGTTGATGTTTTGGGTCAAGGCCTGGAATCAGCACTGAGACCATAGAAGAAAGGTTGCCCATATAAAGAGGTAGGATGGAGGGGTGAGACTAGGGCTGGTGGGTGGCAAGTGGAACCAGGCAAGATGGGAGATAATGGCCAGGTGAGAGAGGGGGAGAAGGAAGTCATATATGGAACCAGATAAAGGAGGAACAGTGGGCAGAGGCAACCAGATTGGGAAAGGCAGAAATGTGGGGGAAAGAAATGGCAAGTAATGTAGCCAATAATATAAATCAGTTAATGATACAAAGTTAGGTGGAGGGGCATGTAGTCCAGGAAGCAGGTAGCCAATTTGATAGTTTGGGAGAATGGGCAAATTGGTAGGTTTAAAACAGCAGAGGGAGGTGTATGCTCATGCACTTTAGTAGAAGGTATAAAGGCATAGACTATATGCTCAATAGGGAGAGAATTCAGAAATTGGAGGAAATCCTAGTGAAGGAATTCCTCATGGTTGAGTCAATAGTAAGGAAGGCAAATGCAATATTAATATTCACATTGAGAGGGCTAAAGATTTAAAAGTAAAGATGCAGTGCTGAGTATAAGGCGTTGATAAGACCACATTCGGAATACGGTGGGCAGTTTTGTGCCCCATACCTAAGAAAGGATGTGTTGGCGTTGGGGAGAGACCGGAGGATATTTAGAGAATTATCCCAGGGATGAAAGCATTAACATAATCCTGAGCATTTGATGACTTTAGGCCTGTAGTTACTGGACCTCAGAAGGATGATGGGAGAATTCATTAAAGCCTATTGGAAATTGAAAGACCTAGATAAAATGGACATGAAGAAAATGCTTCCAGTAGTGAGAGAGTCTAGAACACCCCTTTAGAATGAAGGTGAGGAAGAATTACTTTAGCCATAGGGTGGTGAATCTATAGAAATCATTTCTCACAGACATCTGTGGAGGTCAAAACTTCAAGTATACTTAAACCAGAGGCTGATATGATTTTTGATTAGTAAGGGCTTCAAGGTTTACAGGGAGAAAGCAGGAGAATGAGGTTGAGAAGAGAAAATAAATCAGCCATAACTGAATGGAAGAACAGAATCAGTAGTCCAAATGATCTAATTCAGCTGTGTCTTATGGTCTTATTATCTATGAGGAAGAGTAAATATGCTTCTGGAGAAGAGAACAGAATGTGAAATAGGCCTCACTCTCCATTTAAGGTAGTGTGTCGATCAAGGTACCAGTAGCAGTATGTCTGAGGAAAGCCCGTCTGAGAAGACTATCAAGAAAGAAAAGTTTTATAGAGGGAAACAAGCTTTTAAGATGGTGAAATTCATGCTAAGTCATTTGCAGAAAAGACTTCTGGTAGGATATAACAAATTGCTACCATAGAATTGCCTATTAACAGACAGAAAAGATGTGCCGTTTGAGAACATTTATGAAGAATGTATAATCAAATAATATTTCAAGGTTGTCATCCACACTATTCTCTTTAAACTCGAGACCATTGTACACAAAAAACCCAGGAGGTCAGATATTTTGATGCTCAGACCACATTGTCTGCTTCTACAATGATTCCATGGTCAAAGTCATTTAGATCATATTTCTTCTCCATTCCGATGTTTGATCTGAAAAACTGAAACTCCTGACCATGCTTGCATGCTTTTATGCATTGAGTCATTACCACATGATTGGCACCTTTCCTTTAGAAAACCAATAAGTTGATTATAATGGCCATTGATTTCTGAGAAGAGTGAAATTGAGCGTAGTGGTAAACTGAAAGTTAAAGTTAAAATGCCATATTATGGCGACCCATTTCCTGGCACATCCGAACCGACTCACAATTAGATAGCCTACGGGGGTTTGCGAGCACAGAGCTTTGGAGCCTCTGCGCCACGGGGGGCAGGTTGAGGGAGGCTTAAAAGTGAGGCTGAAGATTTCGAATAAAGTTTTTTCCTTCGACTGCAGTTACCGACTCCATGTTGTAATTTTAGCGCTGTGTGTAGCACACCGCTACAATATCACGTTTTAAGGAACAACCATCCATTATGTTCAAATTCTAATCTAAAGAGGAGAAATGCAAATAACCACTTCATCAAAAAGCAGAAATCAAAACATTAGAACATCATTATCAATATTGTCATGTAATTAAGGTAATAACAAATTAAGCAGTCTCAAATTCACACTAAGATGTAGATTGCTCATAAGGTATTATTCAATGCTGCAGGTATCTGTTGATCTATTTGCATAAGCCTACTCAAAAACATTGTATGAAGTATTTCAATCATTTTCATAAATTTGCTTTTGGGACATGGGAAATACAGGCAAAGCTGCATTTATTATCCATCTCTAATTGCTCGAGGAGGTGGTGGGGGAATTTAATCAGAGCAAGTTTCAAATACATATTTTCTCCTCGAACTTCTGTCCTTCTTGAATGAAAATGTACTGTAGCAAGGGTATTTTTACAGCTCTTGTTACATGTAGGCAACCTGCACACTTTTTTAAACTTCAAATCATTTGGAGAACTATTGACATTTACCACCAGAGGAGGTTCAGCAGAATCATCCACACTGTGGCTTCACCACATCATATAGGATCAGAATTAGGCCATTTGGCCCATCGAAACTGCTCCACCTAGATCAAGTCATGGAAGCTAAATCATGGATAGACTCGCACACATGGATAATTAGCCAAACCTTACTGGACAGATAGAGCTGGGTTAATAATGCCTCACTATTTTTTTCCATTCACAAACCAGTAAGTGCAGGAGGTTAAAAGATAGACCAAGAATTGTGAATCTTCAAAACCCACTGATCAACTAATATCACTTGCTTTACACAAGCAGCTTCCTGAGTTTAGGTGCCTTCTTGGATTCCATTCTACACATTAATTTGCCAGTAATCTTACTGCAGAATGTTAGAAATGGATGAGGAAGGGGAAAAAAGTACCATTTCAATGATATGATAATTTTAAATTCAATAGCAATCAACCCTTCCAGTCCAGAAAGGGAACAATTTAAACTATTCACCCTCATTTTTGCACTAATTACTGTTTGAGATTTTACAATTTTTCATACTTGTCATTTGCGTTTCTTTTTCTCAAGTAATTCAATCTTCCTTTCTCTCTCTCAGTACCCAATTTGGTTCTAATTCACCCACTTTAATTCACCATTTCTTAGTTCCTTTGCTCTCAATAAAACATATGAAATTGTAGGGCACAGAAGGAAATCATAATGGCCTTTATGACGAGACACACTGCAGAATGAAAGTCTGCTCTAATATCTTTATTGAAGCAGGCAAACCAGCTATTTGATGATCCTCATTAAATGCAGACTTTTTTTGTGATTTGGATGCAGGGACATGCCAGCTGGGTTAATTGGGCAACACTGCATATTACTCACTATTCTTCCAACTTTGATTATTGGATTCCTAACATTACCTCCCTGCAGTTTCCAAGTTGGAGGGAGGATCAAGGTCAGATTTCCTGGTTCCAAAAGTCTGTAATGGTGAAAACAATGACTGAACACTGGTGTGAGACAGTATTTGTGGGTCATGTGGAGAGTAGTTTAAACAGTTTAAACAGGCTTTGCAAGTACATGGAGAGAGGTCAAGCTAATGGAAGAAAACACAAGAAGTATTGAAAATATGAACAGAGGACAGCCATTCAGCCAATAAAGCCTGCTCTACCTCCCAATATGATCATGTTTGATCAGCTACTTCAATACCGATGCCTCAACATCCCCCACATATCCCATAATGCTTTGCACTTCTCCAAATTTACCTTAGATATTTTCAGTGACTTTGCCTCTGTAGCCTTCTGTGACATGAATTTCACAGGTTCACCACTCCTTAAAGAAACAGCATGAGTTGTACAGCATAGAAGCAGGTCTTTCAGTCTATTATGGCCACACCAAAGCTGTTGTCCATTTACATTAATCCTATTTGCCCCTATTGGGATTGCCTTATCTATTCAAGTGCCTGTCTTAATGTCTCTTAATTAGTGATTGCATTTGATTTCACAGCCTCTTCTGGCAACAAGTTCTGTATATCAAAAACTCTGTATACAAAATACTTTCCCCGAAATCTCCTTAAAAAGAATCAGAATCAGTTTCAATATCACTGGCATATGTCATGAAATTTTGTTAATTTTACATCTGCAATACAATGAAATATATGATAGATAAATAAATATAGAGTAAAAAGCTGAGTTATATTAACTATATATATGTGCAATGTGTAAAATAAGTAGTGCAATATAACACAAATAAAGTAGTAGTGAGGTGGTGTTCCTGGGTTCAATGTTCATTTAGAAATTGGATGGCAGAAGGGAAGAAGCTGTTCCTGAATTGCTGTGTGTGTCCCTTCAGGCTTCCGTACCTCCTTCCCGATGGTAATAATGAGAAGAGGGCATATCCTGGGTGACGGGGGTTCTTAATGATGGACGCTGCCTTCCTAAGGTGCCACTTCTTGAAGATGCCTTGGATACTACAGAGGCTGGTACCCATGATAGAACTGACTAATTTTCCAAGTTTCTGCAGCTTATTTTCATGAAGTGCAGTTGCCTCCCATCACCCCCACCCCCATACAACACATTGATGCAGCCAGTCAGAATGCTCTCCCCGGTACATTTGTAGAAGTTTTCAAGTGTTTTAATTGACAAAGCAAACTTCAAACTCCGAATGAAATATAGTCACTGTCTTGCCTTCTTTATGGCTGCATCAATATGTTGCATCCAGGTTAGGTCCTCAGAGATATTGACACTCACTCTCTGCTCTTTTGGTCCTTCCCTGAGAAATGCTTTTTGTGTTCCTTCATCTTGCCCTTCCTGAAGTCCACAATCAGCTCTTTGATCTTGCTGACATTGAGTGCCAGGTTGTTGCTGCGACACCACTCAACTAATGGGTATTTCTTGCTCCTGTATGCTCTTTTGTCACCATCTGAAATTCTGCCAACAATGTTTGTATCATCGGCAAATTTATAGAAGCTGTTTGAGCTATGTCTAGCCACACAGCCACAGGGGTAGAAAGATTAGAGCAGTGGGCTAAGCACACATCTTGTGGAGCACCAGTGTTAACTGCCAGTGAGGTAAGATGTTGTTTCCAATCCGCACAGATTGTGGTCTTCTGGTTAGAAAGTCAAAGGTCTAGTTGTAGAGAGAGGTTCAGAGGCCAGGGTTCTGTAGTTTACACCTTAAACCATGCCCCTTTGTGTTTATAAACTACCATCACCTCTCTGCCCTATCCACACCTCTAATAACTATGTATGCCTTTATCACCTCATCTCTCAGCCTCTTTCACACAAGCGAAAACAAGCCCAGAATATTCAATCTCCTCCCATATCTAAAGTAGTCCAAATCATCTTTGATTTCTGATGAATCTTCTCTGTAATTTCCAGTGGAACCACATTATTCCTAAGAGATGGCAAGCAGAACTGCACACAACAGTCTAAAAGTAGCCTGAACAGTGTTTTCTAAGGGTGCCACATAACCTCAATGTCTAGGTCTTAAGTCCTGATCTTGAGGACAAGCACATAGTACCTGTTTTTCACCTCCCGATCTACATTTGTTGCCAAGGTGCCGCTTGTCAAAAATATTCCTTTTTTAAGTAACATGTTGTCGTTTTTTGTTTTTCCTACCGAAGTGAGCAACTTCACATTTCTCTGTGATATACTGCATCAAGCACATATTTTCCATCCACTAATCTTTTAAGTCACCCTTTGCAGCTTCTATGCAATCCACAATCTCACCCAGTTTTATATCCATGGCTGGTTTCAAAATAGTACATTTTGTTCCCTCCTTCATATCATTGATTTACAGTACAAGTACTCTTCTCTGCAATTACCACAGAAGTTATCCATTTATTTGGTATTTCTTTTTGCTAGCCAATTTCCAAACAAGTTTCAATCCATCCCAATAAATTACCTCTGATACCTTACACCAACTTCACAGAAAAATTCACTTAGGCTTTGGAAATGAATGAGGTGGGTGGGGACGTGAGTCTGTGATCACTCAAAGCTCACAAAGAAACCTTAAAAGAAATCAGTCATCTTTTCTTTTCGTGAGGATATTTTGGAGGGCTCTTATTAGACTCTCCATTTTAAAATTTTCATATGTCTTAAATGTGAAAGAAATACGATTATGTGGCCTACCTAGACCTGAATTTGTTTGATTTTTGGCACCAGGGACATAATGAAATACCCAGCCATCGTAACCCTCACATATTCCAACACTGTCTCCCACTAAGTCAGGGAAAGAATTGGTTTAAAAATGCCCACTTTCAATCCTTAGACTTGTTCAATTCCAAAAATGCATTATCTAACATGAGCCTATTATCATCCCATTTTGTATGCTTAGGATATATTGCTGATATAACTTCCCTCATTGTCTGGAATGTGCTTGTAACTCAGGCTATTAAATTAGATATTGTGATACACTTTACCTTGCCTGTCTGTTCAAAACACTCAGGCTTTCATAAATCATCTAAAGTTAGACTATTATGCATTGCTTGTTACTTTAAAACTTTTCCTGTGACTTCAAAAAGCTTTTGGTACGCTCGGTGTAATTTCACTCTAAAGTATCAGAAAATAAATTTGTAACAAGATCAATGAAGGTGCCCAATTCACCCCTTTTTAATCTTGACTATCTTTCTCCCTTTCAACTAAATTGGCAGTCTGTTAGGTTCAGTTTTCCTGAAGGCCAAGTTGTACAATTGTTGGTAGAAAAATGGCTAGTGGGAGAACCGTATGAAACAATCAGTTTCCATTTGGCTTCCCATTTTGCACTCTTCAGTATCTATAGGAGGTATTACTCTAAAGGATTCTCACAACGCTATTGCATGCTGGTTTTGTATGGGTGCAACTTGTCATTCACACTGGAAAATCTCACCCCACCCCCCATTCAACTGCACCATCCATCCCCAATCCTACTTTGGGGAATCATACAGTATATTTAGCAGTGTCTCTTGTCTCAATTTCACAGGTGATTCAGTCCAGTTTACCAAGTCACAGCTATGAGTGAGGTCATTCTGGTGATCCATACATCATTCCTTCTGCATTAATGTCATTATTATTGGATGTGCCATCACTGCCCCAAGACATGATGCTAACACTGCAATAATAACCCATTCTTTCCTGTGCATTCTTAACTAATCAACACTGCTTCTTCACCATGTTTTCTTGCTGCCTCCACTTTGACAATAGTCTCCCTTCTTTTTCCTGGCAAAATTCAGCAAACCAAAATTAATCCTTCAAACATTAACTCAGTGATACTTTTTTAAAGAAATTGTATAGTTGATTCTTGGCTGTTGATCAGGATTGTGATAGTCCGTGGGGAGACTTTCATCAAATACATAAGATGCCAAAAGCCAATTTAATGCTGAACTCCATTTTGAAGCGATTATTGAAGTCAGCACAAGACAAGCCAGCTAGAGGCTTGATTGCTTTTTAAAATGTCTCTGATAGTCCTTGTTAAAGAAACCACATGACACATTTGTGGCCAGTCCTTCAACATAAGAGCTGATTGGAAGTCTCATAGATGATGATCTCAGGTACAATCAGTTACTAAAGGGACTGCTACAATTTTATGGTCATTCCTGGATCTGGAAGGGAAACATCTGAAATACAGATTTCCTGGAACAGTTCCTCAACTATATCAATGGACCTCAGCAGAACTGGTGAGCTGTTCTACAATATTAGACAATGTATTGGAGTCACCAAGATGTAGGCCAAAAACTCCTTGCTATGGAGCCCCTTGGCCAAGCAAAAATTGGAGCAGGACACAGGGGGAAGCTGAACAGTACTAGCTGCTGAGGGGGAAAAAAGGGCTGGAGGATCAGGAGACTAAACCCCTCTCTCCTGGATATTTTCCTCTTTCTGAACCTCCTCTGCTACATTCAACAACCTGGTACCCTTTCCCCTGATCTTTGAGACTTGCTTGAGTGTGCCACCCTGAGCTAATCAAAGCTTTCAGTGGAGGTGAATGCGAGAAACCCGTTGATACAGCTCCATGGCATCTCATTCGGGTCCAACATGTGCTGGTGAAAAATAAGGCTAAGATATTCACAAACATGTTCAGCCAGACATCTCAGCTTCCCCCATGTGACTTATAGCATCACAGAAGCTATTTTTCAGCCTATTAGTCAAGTATTTACTCTATGTGGCCGGCCCAGTCAAGTTTCTCTGATCCATGGGATTGTGATGGCTTGGGAGTGAGTTTGATGAGGAGGGTTGTAACCTTCATCACAGTAATACATCAAATGTCTCATGAGTATGATTTGGATATAGCAAAGTCTATGATACCAGAATAAATCCAAAGTTCAAAGTAAATTTTATTATCCAAGTGCATTGTTGTTGTCCCATTTCGCACCTTGTGGCACATTGGTGGCATTTTTTGCCATTTCCTAAGCATTTGTTTTTTTTTATGAGGCAGAGTTGCTAGCTTGATGCTCAACTCAGCACAGATGGAAAATGCGCAAGGAGCCGGTCAGATTCAAACTCATGACCATTTGCCTCGAAGTCTAGTGCTGCTGCCACTACACCACAGGCCGTCTGATCGAATTATATACGTAGATGTCACCATATACATCCCTGAGATCCATTCCCCTGTGCAAATCTATAGAATATTAACTATAACAGGATCAATGAAAGATCAGCCAGAGTGGGGAAGACAAAAAACTACGAAATGTTATTTATGTAGGCTTTTATTTGTCTGATTCATCTGTAGAATGTATCCTTACCTTCATAAATTATTGTGTGTTGTGTGTTTTACACCCTGGTTTGAAGAAACATTGTCTCATTTCTATATACGTTATATATGTTATATACATGTATTTAGTTCAATGACAATAAACCTCACGTCACTTGTCAAATGCAAATATAAATAAATAGTGAGAACATGAGATAATGAGATAAAGAGTCCTTAAAGTGAAATCATTGGCTGTAGGAACATTTCAATGATGGGGCAAGTGAGCGTAGATATCCCCTTTGTTCAAGAGCCTGATGGTTTGTGCAAGTCCTGCAGCTCTTGTACCTTCTACCTAATGATAGTAGCAAGAGGAGACCGTAACCTGAGTGGTGGATATCTCTGATGATGGATGCTTCTTTCCTATGACAGTGTTTCATGTAAATGTGCTCAATGGTTGGGTGGACTTTACGCATGATGTACTGGGCTGAATCAATTCCCTTTTGTAGGATTTTCCACTCTACCTGGTGTTTCTATACTAGGCCATGTACAGCTGAAGTTCAAAGTTTAATTTCAAAGCTAGTCAATATACTCCCCACTACACATCTATAGAAGTTTGTCAAATTTTTAGATGTCATGTTGAATCTCCACAGACTCCTAAGGAAGTGGAGGTGCTGCCGTGTTTTCTTCGCAATTGCACTTCCATGCTGTGCCAAGGACAGGTCCTCTGAAATAGTAACACCTAGGGATTTAAAGTTGCTGACCCTCTCCACCTCTGATCCTCCGAAGAGAACTGGCTCATCCAGTGTTAGAAATCTGCATGGCAAAATTACCTGTGCCTCTGCCCAACATGTTCTAGTGCAGCTACAATATTAGCATCTACCCAACAGCATGTGATTCAACCCAGATATTTCCAGTTCACAAATAAAAACCTGAACAAATTCAATTCAATTAATTACTGCTCAGTTGATCTATTCTCAAACATCAGTAAACTGATGGAAGTTGTCACTGACAAGGCTCTCGAGCAGCATCTGCTTATTAATAACCTGCTCACAGCTGCCTCAGCTTATTTTACCACAATTTCTCTCCTCTAGAACTCTCCACAAACTTGGTCCAAACATGATCAAAGGTGACGCAAGACTGACAACCCTTTATATCAGGACAGGATTTAACAAACTGATTTATCAAAAATTACGTCAATAGGCATCAGAGGCAAAGCGATCCGAATGTTGAACCGTAATAGATGGTTATGGTTGTTGGAGGCAAACGTTCCTCAAGGCAGTGTTCCAGACCAAATCACCTTCAAGTGCTTCTTCAGTGACTTCCCTTCCCAACAGCACTGTGTACTCGATAAGTTCTAGAAAGCAGCTCTTTACCTCCTTCCCAAGTGATTTTAAGTATAGACACTAAAGGTTGACTTTGCAGTGACACTCAAATCTCCACATCTCATAGAATTCAAATAATGATAAATCAGCAAATCCAGAGCAAATTTGAATGCTAAGGGTTGACTTTCAAATGCTCTCATCATCTGCATCACATCCATTCAGCATCAGTTTTCACCCTTATGTCAAAATTAACCATTTCTATTTAGTAGAAACGGTTGTGTCAAAGGGAAGATTTGTGCAGCTTACACCCACATTTTTGATTGGCATCCAGTGAAAGGAAGATTTGCAATTGTCACAACTTCAAGACATGCCAAATCTCCTGACAACCACTGATGAAAGGTGGGGATTTATACACAGATAAATCAAGAAGAATCAACAAAGTGAGCTCAAGATTTCCAGCATTTGTAGAATCTTGTGTTTATGAGCAAAGTAATCATACATTTTCGGGATTTTGGCTGAGGAGTAAATTATTGCCAGGGTAAATCTAAGAAGGTATGCACAGTACCGAGCAATTGAAACGTCCTGCCTGTGCATTCAGGTATCAATAGACCTCAACACTGCAAATTTTTTTTCAGCCACAAGTTAACATAGCCCCTCCTTCCACAATCATCCCATTCCTTGCTTGATTCATCAACCATATCTCCCATGCCAGTAACCTTAATGTGATGAAGACAAATTTGAATAAATTTATGGCTGATGTGCCAGTTCAATCAGTCGATAATCCCTTCAGTAATTCTTATTCCCTAAATTAACCCCGAGTACCTTATAGAGTATTAACTAAGTAAGTAACTAACTTATTTGACAGTGTAAGAAATATTATTTACTTCTCTATTTATTGAAGACTTATTTTCCCACATTCCTTTGGCACCCAATCTTCACTCTTTCAGTACTGTTAACAAAAGGCCTCCACTATTTACTCAAAAGTAACTGGTGCCGAATCCACTTCTGTTCCAATGTTTTAGTCCAATGCTCAGCATGTATTTCCAGCAAAAAGACACTAGGGGCCAGCACAGGAGCATGGGGAGTCATTGTCACATGATCTCCATGACATCACCTCAGGTGAGCTTTGTACCCCTGATCTTCCCACTTCCATCTTCATTACAGCACCTGGTTCTGCCCTTGCCTCAGCTTGCCTGCTGGTACTATCACCACTGAAAACTATTCAATTCTAATTATTTTTGATTGCTCCCCTTCATTATATACTCCACCAGTTTGAGGTCATTCAATGTCTTCACTCCCTGTGTCTTAAGTTGTACCATATCCCATTAATCCATTGGTCCTCTGCTTGCCAATCTACTTTGATTGCTATTTAAGCAATACCTACATATTAACATGTTCATTCTTGTTTTCTCTCTGTGGCATCAACCACAACAATCCTCCATGTACCCCATGCCCAGTGAGATATCGGAGTTAATTCATCTTCTCCAGTTTTGGCTGCTTGAACATCTTAAATGTAATTGCTCCATAGTTGTTGACCATTCCTTCACATACCAAGCCCAAATTATGGAAACCCTCACTGGAAAACTATCTTAAAGCTCTTCAAGGTCTCCTAAGGCACTCTTAGTTCTCCAAAGACTCTTTAACCAAGAAACATTTCATAATAAAATAAGGAAGTGCTGCTCATGGACACATGATGTTCTGTAATGTTCTTTCAAACTGCCTAGGATGAAAACAGAAGTAAGGTACCATTTTCATGCCTCTTTACTAAACAAAAATCTATCACTCTCTTATGTGGAAACTTTCCGAACATCACACAACTTCTTGGGGAAATTATTATAGACTTCCATCAGCTCTATGTGAAAAGACTGGGGAGGAGATCAAGGCAGAATTTCAAATAAACCGTGACTACTGATGTCTGAAAAATCATTTGAGCTTCATTTCTGCAGCTTGTTATCTGGTTTGAGATTTTTGAATTTATCCCTGTTTCCCTCCACTTACCCTTTCCGCTTTTTGTTGTTCAATGTACTTATTATTTTCCTTTCTCGGTACATTCCATTTCGGAGTACGTTCATCCAAGCTCTTGATAATGCGAGCCAAGGGAGGACTGCATCTTCCTACAGCATCAAAGTGAAGAAGAAAATAGAGCAATAATCTCCCTTGGCCGTAAAAGTCCCTCAGAAGTGATTGACAACGTTCTCAGTGTGAAGAGAGCATTAATTTCTGTGCACAGCATAGAGCAGTGATGACGCAGAGGGCACCAGTGGTTTTGGAGGCTCCTCGTTGCCCTAGATCATGTGATGTATTAGAATTACTGCAATGCGTGCAGCATTAGTCAGCACATGAACACACAAGCACTGTGCTCCTTCTGATTGCCTGGTGGGCAAAAGGAATGACTTAAGTGACATTTGTTCACTGCATTAGAGAATCTGCTGGGAGAGACTGGAATGTGAGTGACAGCTGGAATTTATGTGTGGGGAGCACAGTAATTATCTGCAGGTATTTCACGCTGCCAATTACTTCTTTCTTTCCCCGTTTTAAAAGAAAGTCTTCCCCAACGCCTGATCTCCATTAATTCTACAATAGGGCTTAGGCTGTGTTGAGCTGAGGTTGCTAATCAGGTCAACCAAACCAAACGTCCCATGGCTCTGCAGGCAATCAACATAAGCAGATTTTGCAAACCAGAAGCCTCAGAGACAATGTTTGTATTTTCAAGTTAATCTTTCACCAAGTTAACCCTTCAGCATCCTTCACGAAACTCTGCCCTGATTGGGAAAGAACACTGAACAGCTGCAGTGCCAAAGATAAATATTTTCATTATCCAAACTTCTGGCGATGGTTACTATGAGAAACACTACAGATTTTTCCCATGAATTTTATGAAATAATGTACAACATTCCCTTCCTAAATATTCAGGCGCTTGTGTTTGTCAGCTTCCATGAAATTCCATTAAGACCCGTGCAAGCTGTCTATCATTCTACACACCTCATTTCCACTGGCTGGTAATTCCTGCAGGGAAAAGCTAAGAACCTACTGCATACAAGATTGCATGGCTAAGGAATGAGCAAACAAATTACCACTTCCTGGAGAAGCACACAAATCCATTAAGGTACTTTAGACAAATAAAGCTGTTAAGATGTATAGAATTTCAAATATGTGTGAAAGCATTTCAGCATTTAAAGCACTAATTGGAAGATCCCTTTAATTATTGATACAAGCCATATCCAAACGAAATTCCCCCTGTAAAATGAGTAGGTGATAATTAACTAGAGAGATCATAACAGTCGCAGAAGTGCCTCAACAGCAGTGACCTGGGATAATAGTAGAGAAAGAGGCCAGTTAGTCCATCAAGTCTGTCCCAACCTGGTAGGATAATCCTGATACTATAATTCCTATTGACATATAATTCAAAAGTTAAAGTAGATTTTGTTATCACAGTAAGTATACGGGGCCAGACCCATCCTTCACAACACCTGGAACCGAGAGACCCTCGGCTCATTGTGGTGCTTGCCATAATTAAGTTCTATACACAGCCTGATGCAACCACACACAAAAGTGATCACCAGGGTGAGGGTGACATTGTTTTTGGGTATGCTTTTGCCCCCATTGTCAGGGGACTTGTGCTTTGGGACATGTCCGACCCGCTTCATCTTGCATCCCCAGATGAACCAGAAGATGGCTCGGGAGATTCACAAGTGGAAGGAGTGGGGAATGGACCACACCAGCATGATGTACAGCTGTACTGAGAGCACCTCACACCTGAAAATCAGGCTTTCCCCATTAGTGATACAGTGAGCTCTCTCCACAGTCCCAATTTCTGTTTTTCTCTCTGGATCTCTGGATTTCCAGCATCCACATAATCTCTTGTGTTTCTACTTGACCTTTTCAGTCTACTGTGACCAATTCATGTTGCATGCCTCTGCCTTTCCAAACCTGATGGTGAAGGCCACACTGGATTGGCTGGGCCAGCTGCTGAAGAGCAAGTCCTCGTTCTTCATTCCGTTAACCCTGGCCCCTGATGCCAAATCAAAGTGGTTGCTGATGCTAATCAATCAGTAAACTGACCTCACATCCAAGCAGAGAACAGTGACCTTCAACTCCAGGAAGGTTTTCACTTGGATCCCCTCACTGCCTGGCAGTGTCACCCCTCTTATCCTCTCATCCTTCCTGATAGCTAGGAAAAGTGTCCCATACGGTGCACAAACAAGACAGGGGAGAGTGGGTAACCTTGCCTGACTCCCAACTTGACAGAAAAGATATCTGTTTCCCACACATTGATTTGGACTGCACTAAAGATGTCAGCGTAGAGCAGGTGGATCCATTTCCTGATGCCCACCCCAAGTCCCATTTTGGAAATGTGTGCGATATGTACGTGTGTGATATCTGATCAAAGGCTTTCTCCTGGTCTAAGCTGATCAGGCAGACACCCCTCTTTTGTCCTGCATGTAGCTGGTGGTGTCCCTGAGCAGAACAAGGCTGTCCAAGGTCTTCCTGCCAGGTACAGCACGGGTTTGGTCTGGGTAGATTATCTGTCCCAGAACAGAATCGGCCCTGTTGGTGATAGCCTTGGATAGGGTCATTTTGGTTTACGTGCAACAGTGAAATAGGTCACCAATTCCTGATGTCCTCCATCTCACCCTTCTCCTTGTAGATGAGGGTAATGATCCCATTCTTGTAGAGTCTCACATGCTGCCAGCTAGAAACATAGCATTGTACACTTTCTGCAGTTTCTTGAATGGTTATTAAATTAAATACTTCGAAGGACTGAAGCAACAAAGGGCTCATGTGAGGTTCAAGCTCACATCTCACATTTGGAACCCAGGGGAATGTTCCCACCTGAATTCACTACAACTACTTGCACTGATATAGAGTCTTTAATGTAATGTAGTATCCATCAGCTACTGACCAAGAGAGCCATTGCTGAACATTGGCGAATTGGACGGCTGCATTATCTCTTCAATCCATCATTTCGCTTCTCATCCGAGAACAGTTGAAAGTCATCTAACATACACTGATCATAAACACTAGCTGAAGTTAAGGCTTAATCTGGGTGATATCCTTTTGTATTCTATGGTCAGCTTCAACAAAATTAAATTTTTTAAAATGTATTTTTGGAAAGCAAAAGCATGATTTCTTCTGGTTAAGATGCTGCTACCAAACTTGAGCATCAGCTTCCTGGTAGTCAAAAAGCTAAGAAATCCAACTGAAATCATCACTTAAAATACTTTTTCTGAGGTAAATTGTGTTAAATTACCACCACAAACAGTAAAATGGCGAGAGGTGGCAAGGCGAGTTCAGGGGGTGAATCAATGCAGATGAAATTCCGATGCTCATACAACTGGCCCGGCAGCAAAGTTAGATCTCTCTGGGTGTCATAAGGAGAAGTCAGGGCCCGGGAAGAGGAGATTAGATTTTGATGCTCCTACAACTGGCCTGGTGTGATGCTGGATCTTTCTGGGCATTGAGCTGATTTGAAGAGTTTGAGAGTGGCTTCAGGTTTGGCAACAGGTTTGGGTGCACAGTGAGTCACTGAGCAGTATGGTCTAGGCCTGGAGCCTTTCACAGCAGTGGTTCCTGTGTCCTAATGCGAGGTACAACATGCAGTTTAGATAATTTAAACGCCAGCCCAAATCATTAGCGATAGCCAATTTTGCTCACTCTCCGTGATCTTCACTCCTCTCTCCAGCGAACTGAGTTTTTTGCTGTTCTATTGTTGGGTTCATTTAAACACAGCCCAGATAGACTGAAAAGACAGGGTGTTGATTCGGATGAGATTTCAATTTCAACTGCCCAACTGCTGTGTTCCTTGCCTGCTAACATATTGAACTGGTAACTGAGGCTTTGGGCCTACTCTGAGCTGCTCCAGGATTCGGATCTGAAGACTCATTTTTGGTTCAGAATATTGTTGTTCGCTTCAATTGTTTGCATGATTTGTTTTTTTTCCTCTTTCTCTTGTGCATCCAGTCTTGGTCTTTTAGTTTTAATTCTATTCCTTTTTTTATTTAATTGAATTCTTTCAGGTTTCTTGCTTTGTGGCTACCTGTGAGCAAGCAAATCTCAAGGTTGTATGATTTATACATTCTTTGATAATAGATGTACTTGAATCTTGATTTTACATGGGTTAAATAATGTAGTCCTGAACATGGGCAGAACAAATATGCATAATAATTTTTCACCTGTTGATTCAATGCAGGCAGCTTATCAGCTGCCTTTTACTAGAATGACAGCAGCCTGCAGCCATATTTCCATGTTGCTTCCTGGCTGTGTACATCAGCAGGGGGTCCAAACTGTCAATTCCTACCTGCAGTTAGAGCTGACTGGTGCTAGTTAAGACGAGTCTACACCCCTTAAAGGGAAAGTTTATTGTGGCTGGAGCTGGTGCTGACTTTAGCTTTGGAAGTGACCCTGAACTGGGGAGTTACTTTAACAGAGGGAGCTCTAAGGATTTAGGACCAAAGATTAGCTTTATTTGTCACTTGTCCATCAAAAAGTACAGTCAAATGCATTGTTTGCACCAAATCAAGTCATTGAGAGTTGTGCTGGGACAGGCCACAAGTGTTGCCATGCTTCTAGTGCCAACACAGCACGCACACAACCCCCCTGACCCTAACGCCTTTGGAAAATGGGAGGAGAATGGAGCATCTGGAGGAAGCCTACATGGTCACAGAGGGAATGAACAACTCACAGACAGCATTGGGAACCGAACCCGGGTTAATTTTACAGCTGGCATTGCAAAGTGTTGTGCTAACCTAGGTGCGGCATTCGTGCTAGCATTGCAATTAGCATAACACTATTACAACACCAGCGACCCAGGTACAATTCCGCCCCTGACTATAACGAGTTTGTACGCTTTCCCCACGACCACAGAGGTTTCTCCCAGATGCTCTGGTTTCTTCCCACCTTCCAAAGACGTGTAATTTAGAAGGTTGATTGGTCACATGAGTGTAATTGGGCAGCACAAGTTCAATGGTCCAGGAAGCCCTGTTACTGTGCTGCATCACTAAATAAAAGAAATAAGGATAACCACTATGCTAAGAGATGCTGTGTACAGTAACATTAACAGCAATAGCCTCTAAACAAGATGCACTTCATCCCTTTCTCTCTTGACAGTGTACAGCCAGAAACAACAAGGGCAACTTCTGAAGGACTGACGCTCCTGCATGTCGTAATCCCCATGGGGGACTTAGTACTGCTTGGGATTGAAAGGCTACTGCTGGTAGGATTAACACCTGCAGTGATAATGGAATCTTAATTCCGCCCCCTCACTCCTACATCGTCATCCTCATCCCAGAGTCACTCCTGAACTGTGGAGAATGTAGCCTGCACCTCTTACATGCATCATCACCTCACTTCCCACACCAGAAGCTCTCATTAATGCCCTCCTGTTCTTGGATATTTGAAGTGTGCAATCAGGCTCGAAGGAGGAGAACTGCATGATCAGAGTGAAGATGAAGATGATTGTTGTCATTTGGTTTCACAGATCCCAGGCACCAGGTCTGACAATGTTACAGCCTGTGATTAGAGATGAAAGAGCTGAGTGTGGCGAGAGCTCAGCTGAGAGTGTGTCCAGCTGTGACTTAGGGGATGACAGTCAGTTCACCAGAAAGCAAGTTAGGCTGCAGGGGATTTAGAGAAGAGGGAAACAATGCAGGAGGCTTGTGGACAGGCAGAAGCCATGTTTTGGGTACTGAGACACCTGCTGGAGTGCGAACACTGACATCAATTTGGCACAGAGATTTTCAGAGTTTAGTAATTATTCTTACCAGTTTAGAGGTGTGGCCAAATAATTTTGCACACCTGTAGACCTCTCTGATGGGCAACTTTGCAACTTCCATTTCAGCACCAATGCCGGACCTCAATGTCAAAGGGATTTCATTTGAAAAGGGCTTGCACATTTCATAGCAGTCCTGTAATGTATGATCCAACAGATCACAAGCATTGCTGATGTGCATCCCCAATGAAAGGTTTTCGACCCGCCAACGCTCAAGGTTACCCTCCCTGACCATTTGCGGTTTCCTCCACTGAAAGTCAGCAGCCTTCCAGCAATCATGCTGCAGCTGTTGAGATGGTCTTGCAGAGAAGCACTAGGAGAGAGCAATGATCTCTGCACAATATTTGGTCTGAGGCATCTGTTCTGCATTGTGATCAAAGGATGATCAGTGACAGAGGGAAGTTAAGGTGTTCAGCTTCCAGAACAGGGAATAAAGGTCACAGGTATTGGCATTACACACATTAATTGCGCACATGGAGAGAGGAGCTCGTCATTTTTCCTCTTCTGTTGTTCTTCCTCATTTTCCTCCACATGGCTGATCACAAAGCTAGGCATCACTGTGCGCACGATGGTCTCTCCACACTCACATTGTTCTCAATCACTGTAAAGGGACATTGGTGAGACCACACACAAGGAAAATTGCATCCAATTCTGGTCACCCAGATAAAGAAAGGATGGAAATGCGCAAACAACATTCACAGGAATGTTATCTGCACTGCAGGGCTTGAGTCATAAGGAGAGACAAAGTAGGCTGGGATTTGACCTCCCTGGGGTGTAGGAGGTTGACTTTATAGAGGTATATAAAATCAAGACGTAAATGAGGTGGGAGGTCATAGTCTTTTTCCTCAGGGTAGGGGAGCCTAAAACTAAAGAGACACCTCTTTTTCCCTTATTAGAGAGAGAATGAGCCTGTGGTATGTCGCATTACTGGGTGAACGAGTAGTCTTTGGGGTACTGCAGGTCTGTGTCTTTATTGATGCTTTGCAGCACGCTTGAGTGCTTGGTGGCGGGCGCTGATGATCTTTTGCTGGTGGGGGCAGGGGTTGCTGTTTGTGCATGGCAGGGGGGAGCTGGGGCGGCTTTGGGGTTCTAACATATAACTGCTATTCATTCTTTGGGGCACTCCTCCGTTTTCATGGATGTTTGCAAAGGAAAAGAATTTCAGGATGAATATTGTGTATATTTCTCTGACACTAAATGTACCTCTGGTATAGATTTAAGTTTAGAGGAGCTACTTGTTCACAGAGGGTTTGGATGGGATCTGGAATGACCTGCCAGAGGAAGCTGTAGTGATGGGAACAATTACGATATTTAAAAGTCATGTGGACAGGTACGTGCGGAGAAAAGGCCTGGAGCAGGTGTCTCCAACCTTTTTTTATTGCATGGACCAATACATTATACAAGGGTTCCCTGGGCCTCATGTTGGGAAATCACTGGTCTTGCAGGAAATGGGCAAATACAGGCAAATAGAGCTATCTCTTCGGATAGAGACAATCAGTGAGCTCCCTTACTCATACCACAGAATACAGTAAATAACCCCATCTATAATCTGAATGGAAACATAGGTCTCCTCAACAAGAGGGTAGTCCTTGCCTTGCTCCAAGGTCGTATTTGTAGCTGCAAAAGAAACAAAATTTCACTGAAATTGTTCTTTTTGAAACCATAGCCATCTCATATATTATTCAAGTTTCAGAATGGAGACTTGCATCCCAAATCTCCTCCTTCACACACCAGCAGTTTCCACCTGCATGACATTCTACCTGTCCAACAATATTTCAAAAGGAATTCCTACTAATGCATACATGTATGGAGCAAATTAAATTATTCATTGGAGCGTAGGAGACTGATGGGTGATCTTATAGAGGGGTACAGATGAAGGGAATACACACAGGGCTGAGGAATCAAGAAGTAGAGGGCATAGGTTTAGTATTTGGAGATAAACTAAAAAATAAGACCACAAAGGTAATAATCTCTGGATTACTACTAGTGCCATGTGCTAGTCAGAGTAGAAATAGGAGGATATTTCAGATGAATATGTGGCTTGAAAAATGGAGCATGGGGGAGGGATTCAATTTTCTGGGGCATTGGAACCAATTCTGGGGAAGGTGGGACCGGTATAAGCAGGACAGTCTGCACCTGGGCTGGACTGGAACCAATGTCCTAGGGGGAGCGTTTGCTACTGCTGTTCAGGAGGCTTTAAACTAATGTGGCAGGGGGATGGGAACAAGTGCAGAGAGACAGAGGGGTGTAAAATGAGGGTAAAGCAAAAAGTAATGTGAAAAGTGAAAGTGGCATGCAGGCAAATCCAGGGCAAAAAGCAAAAAGAGCCACTTTTCAACATAATTGTATAAGGGCTAAGAGTGTTGTAAAAACAAGCCTGAAGGCTTTGTGTGTCAATGCGAGGAGCATTCGTAACAAGGTGGATGAATTGAATATGCAGGTAGTTATTAATGAATATGATATAGTTGGGATCACAGAGACATGGCTCCAGGGTGACCAAGGATGGGAGCTCAACATCCGGGGATATTCAATATTCAGGAGGGATAGACAGGAAAGAAAAGGAGGTGGGGTAGCATTGCTGGTTAGAGAGGAGATTAACGCAATAGAAAGGAAGGACTGGAGGATGTGGAATCGATATGGGTAGAGCTGCATAACACTAAGGGGCAGAAAACGCTGGTGGGAGATGTGTACAGACCACCTAACAGTAGTAGTGAGAATGGGGATGGCATTAAACAGGAAATTAGAAATGCATGCAATAAAGGAACAGTAGTTATAATGGGTGACTTCAATCTACATATAGATTGGGTGAACCAAATTGGTAAGGGTGCAGAGGAAGAGGATTTCTTGGAATATATGCGGGATGGTTTTCTGAACCAACATGTCGAGGAACCAACTAGAGAGCAGGCAATTCTAGATTGGGCATTGAGCAATGAGGAAGGGTTAGTTAGCGATCTTGTCGTGCGAGGCCCCTTGGGTAAGAGTGACCATAATATGGTGGAATTCTTCATTAAGATGGAGAGTGACATAGTTAATTCAGAAACAAAGCTTCTGAACTTAAAGAAGGGTAACTTTGAAGGTATGAGATGTGAATTAACTAAGATAGACTGGCAAATGATACTTAAAGGGTTGATGGTGGATATGCAATGGCAAGCATTTAAAGATCGCATGGATGAACTACAATTGTTCATCCCAGTTTGGCAAAAGAATAAACCAGGGAAGGTAGTGCACCCGTGGCTGACAAAGGAAATTAGGGATAGTATCAAGTCCAAAGAAGAAACATATAAATTAGCAAAAAAAAAGCGGCACACCTGAGGACTGGGAGAAATTCAGAGACCAGCAGAGGAGGACAAAGGGCTTAATTAGGAAAGGGAAAAAAGATTATGAGAGAAAGCTGGCAGGGAACATAAAAACTGAGTGTAAAAGCTTTTATAGATACATGAAAAGAAAAAGATTGGTCAAGACAAATGTAGGTCCTTTACAGTCAGAAACAGGTGAATTGATCATAGGGAACAAAGACATGGCAGACCAATTGAATAACTACTTTGGTTCTATCTTCACTAAGGAGGACATAAATAATCTTCCAGAAATAGTAAGGGACCGAGGGTCTAGTGAGATGGAGGAACTGAAGGAAATACATGTTAGTAGGGAAGTGGTATTAGGTAAATTGAAGGGATTAAAGGCAGATAAATCACCAGGGCCAGATGGTCTGCATCCCAGAGTGCTTAAGGAAGTAGCCCAAGAAATAGTGGATGCATTAGTGATAATTTTTACTTAGCTTCTGGATTAGTTCCTGAGGATTGGAGGGTGGCTAATGTAACCCCACTTTTTAAAAATGGAGGGAGAGAGAAATTGGGGAATTATAGACCAGTTAGTCTGACATCGGTGGTGGGGAAAATGCTAGAGTCGGTTATCAATGATGTGATAACAGCACATTTGGAAAGAGGTGAAATCATCGGTTAAAGTCAGCATGGATCTGTGAAAATCATGTCTGACGAATCTTATAGAATTTTTTGAAGATGTAACTAGTAGAGTGGATAGGGGAGAGCCAGTGGATGTGGTATATTTAGATTTTCAAAAGACTTTTGACAAGGTCCCACACAGGAGATTAGTGTGCAAATTTAAAGCACATGTTATTAGGGGTATGGTATTGATGTGGATAGAGAATTGGTTGGCAGACAGGAAACGAAGAGTGGGAGTAAACGGGACCTTTTCAGACTGGCAGGCAGTGACTAGTGGGGTACCGCAAGGCTCAGTGCTGGGTCCCCAGTTGTTTACAATATATATTATTGATTTAGACAAGGGAATTAAATGCCACATCTCCAAGTTTGAAAATGACACGAAGCTGGGCGGCGGTGTTAGCTGAGAGGAGGATGCTAAGAGGATGCAGGGTGACTTAGGTAGGTTAGGTGAGTGGCAGATGCAATTTAATGTGGATAAATGTGAGGTTATCCACTTTGGTTGCAAGAACAGGAAAACAGATTATTATCTGAACGGTGGCCGATTAGGAAAAGGGGAGATGCAACGAGACCTGGGTGTCATTGTACACCAGTCATTGAAGGTGGGCATGCAGGTACAGCAGGCGGTGAAAAAGGCAAATGGTATGTTGGCATTCATAGCAAAAGGATTTGAGTACAGGAGCAGGGAGGTTCTACTGTAGTTGTACAAGGCCTTGGTGAGACCGCACCTAGAATATTGTGTGCAGTTTTGGTCCCCTAATCTGAGGAAAGACATTCTTGCCATAGAGGGAGTACAGAGAAGGTTCACCAGATGGATTCCTGGGATGGCAGGACTTTCATATGAAGAAAGACTGGATTGACTAGGCTTATACTCACTGGAATTTAGAAGATTGAGGGGGGATCTTATTGAAATGTATAAAATTCTAAAGGGATTGGACAAGCTAGATGCAGGAAGATTATTTCCGATGTTGGGGAAGTCCAGAACGAGGGGTCACAGTTTAAGGATAAAGGGGAAGCCTTTTAGGACTGAGATGAGGAAAAACTTCTTCACACAGAGAGTGGTGAATCTGTGGAATTCTCTGCCACAGGAAACAGTTGAGGCCGGTTCATTGGCTATATTTAAGAGGAATTTAGATATGGCCCTTGTGGCTAAAGGGATCAGGGGGAATGGAGAGAAAGCAGGTACAGGGTTCTGAGTTGGATGATCAGCCATGATCATACTGAATGGTGGTGCAGGCTCGAAGGGCCAAATGGCCTACTCCTGCACCTATTTTCTATGTTTCTATTAGAGAAGAGATGTAATAGGAACCTGAGGGGCAACTATTTAACTCAGAGGATGGTCAGTGTATGGAATGATTGAGGTGGGCACATTAACAACATTTAAAAGGCACTCAGACAGGTACGTGGCTAGGAAAGGTATAGAGGGATATGAGGCAAATACTGGCAAATGGAGCCAGATGAGAAACTTGGCCAGCTTGGACCAATTGAGCCAAAGGGTCTGCTTCCATGCTGTATAACTCCAAAGATTCTACATACAGCAGTTTATTGCAGCTATCATTCTTCTCCCTGTAGACTATTTCAATTTGAAATTACTGTAGATTAGTCAGAAAAAAAAATTGGGCCTTCACCTGCAGCTGACCCAGCTTGAGATGAGGAACTGCAGCATGCTTGTTCTTGTAGTACTGTAGCTCCAGGACAATATCCTATGCACCGTCAATCTTCATCCATGCCACTCAGGGACTTGTACTAATATTATTTTGAGACTGTATGTGCTATGGTAACTATATGTGCTGTGTGCAACTGTATGTCCCAGGAAAACTGTTTCATTTAGCTGTATACATGTGCATGGTTGAATAACGATTAAATTTTAACTTGAATATTGTCAGCAATATAGGTAGATGAACCCTTTATTTGGCACTTGCTGAGGTGGTAGAGTAGGAATTCTTTCTTTTGCAACTTAATACATGCATAGCCATGGAAGGTTAAGTAAAGATGTCAGTCAAAGTGCTGAGCTCCAAAACAGCAGCACCTGTATTAAAGGAGAATTGTATTTTGATTAATGTCATGGCCTGCCTTTCCCGCATTCTTCCAGTAAACGTAAACTGTGTGCTCCCATCACCTGCCCCATGTGCCAGTAAACTCTCCCGAAAATGCAGTGCTCTTCAGAAGTCAATTTACATCTGGCTTCCTAGCAAAGGGTGCAACTGAAGCACTTAGCCCTTCTCCTCTCCTTGGGGCTGAAACAATATCAGATCTCATCACAATGTAGCTTCTGTTATTTGAAGAACTGATCCATATGGATTTTAGTTTTCTGACATTAAGTCTGAGGGTGGTTGTGCCTTTGAAATATGTTACCAATGATATCACAGAGAACACACAATAAACTACCATCAGTCTGATTCTCATTCATGTCCGTGTTCATGTTTTGATAATTTTTACTTTAATTATTTACCTAATGTTTTGCAAACGACACAACATGAGGAATGCCATGAACATATGAATGGAATGCTGTCAATCATGCCTTGCCGGAACCAATGTTCCTAAGGTCAAATCTGTACTCCACAATCTCTCATTGTACATCTCTTGCACCAGTTATTTGTATAAATGTTTATCCCCACAATGAGCAACTGTATTCTTAACCCTGCCTGGGCCACATTTGCAGAACTATCCACATTTAATTCAGTATTTTGAGGGTCATGATGACTGTGATTTTGCATAACTCTGTAAAATTGTGCCCTCGGTTGGGATTTGAATGTAAGAGCTCTCTTATGTGTAAGTGCTCTGTAAAGCAGTCTAGATTATACACCAACCTGCTGCTGGCTTGGTCCCACATTAATCTAGGTGCTTGACATCATTGGCCTCATTCCAGTTGGTGGTCGCATATTCCCTTTGGCTTCTACCGTGTTACCACTGGCTCTGGCCTCCTATTTCATCATTCCATGCAGTGGAAGCAGCAAATGAGGTCGGCGACATGGCCAGATACTGCAAGGTTCTCACAACAGAAAACCACAAGAGATTCCGAAGATGCTGGAAATCCAGAGCGACACAGCAGGTCAGACAGCAACAATAGAAAGGAATAAAGAACCAATCTTTAGGATTATATTTAGGATATTAATAAGGTTGAAAGAGTGCAGAGCAGGTTTACAAGGATGTTGCTGGGACTTGAGAAACTGAGTTACAGAGAAAGGTTAAATAGGTTAGGACTTTATTCCCTGGAGTGTAGAAGAATGAGGGGAGATTTGATAGCAGTATATAAAATTATGATGGGTATAGGTAGAGTGAATGCAAGCAGTCTTCTTCCACTGAGGTTAGGGGAGAAAAAAAATAGAGGACATGGGTTAAGGGTGAAGGGGGAAAGTTTAAAGGGAACATGGGCTTCTTCACAAAGAGAGTGGTGGGAGTGTGGAATGAGCTGCCAGATGAGGTGGTAAATGCTTTTTAACATTTTTAACATTTAAGAGAAACTTGGACAGGTACATGGATGAGAGGTGTATGGAGGTATATGGTCCAGGTGCAGGTCAGTGGAACTAGGCAGAAAAATGATTCAGCACAGCCAAGAAGGGCCAAAAGGCCTGTTTCTGTGCTGTAATGTTCTATTGTTCTATGACCTTTCGGGCCAAGACCCTTAATCAAAACTGAAACATTGATTATTCCTTTCCATAAATGCTTCCTGACCTGCTGAGTTCCTCCAGCATTTTGTGTGTGCTGCTTGCAACAGAGAAGTTTTCTTTTGTTCCAGATTCCAGCATCAGCAGTCACTTGTGTCTCTATAGCTGCAAACACAATGTTAATGTGTCACACGGGTCTCCACCCATTTTTGTTTCAGTTAGAGATACGGTCCAGCACAAGCCTGCATATTTGCCCGAAAACATTTTTCTCACTCTTTCTCACCTTCAACAAACATCTCCCAAGAGAGAAGCTAATGTTCAGGGCTAATGGGAAACTGTTCAGCCTACAGTGACTACACTGTGGACCCAAGGTCAGCCAAACCCCAGTTGTTGTGATAGTGTGCACATTCAGAGGCCAAACTTCAAGCCATCATTGACTTCTTCACTGAAGCACAAGAGAGGATCTGATTGACATATTGTGGCGACCCATTTCCTAGCGTATCCGAACCGACTCACAATTAGATAGCCTACGGGGGTTTGCGAGCACAGAGCTTTGGAGCCTCTGCGCCATGGGGGGCCGGTTGACAGAGGCTTAAAAGTGAGGCTGAAGTTTTCGAATAAAGTTTTTTCCTTCGACTGCAGTTACCAACTCCGTGTGGTAATTTCAGCGCTGCGTGTAGCACACCGCTACAATATCACATTTTCTTATTGACTCTTCGGTAGAAGCGTGTAAAGAGAAAGACTCAGTCTCCTTATTTGGGTGATTCATGCAGAAGAAGGAGAATTAGAAAGGAACTGCACTTTTAGTAAATCTTCAAAGAAAATGTAGGGAAAAAATGATTTTCAGCTCTCCTGGCTCTGAAGGATTTATAAATAGATTGTGAATTTTAGCCCAGGCTACCAGCAAAAAGTAGTCATGATGCGTTGCTTTCGTGTGCTGGTCTGGAGAGAATGAGTCAACACTGACAGATGAGTTGGTTTTGCTGATTGTTTAAAAGGAGGCTGCATTGCTTGTCCCATCATCCTCGCTGAATGCAGTTCATCTGTCTCATTGAGATGACATGTTCCCTCTGATGAGTTTGCTGCAAATGAGAATGGAAAGAGATGAATCAACAATCAGTGAGAAGGAGAGAGTGTACAGATCACATCAGGCAGAATAACGGAAGAGGAAAAAAAACACCACGTTAAACCCCCGACAGTCTGAGGCACAGCAGCACTGTAAAAGGCTTTAGGCACAAAGGGACAAAAGCAGGACCAGAGATTGACTCCACTTATCCTCCATTAGCAGGTTCAGTGCGATGGCCTGAGAACAAGAGGCAACAGCACCATCAGGGACAGTGAAACAATTCAGGCAGTGAGCGACAATATGACAAATGAGTAAAAGGTGAACGGTGTCATTGTGTAATCAAGGAGTAATATCATTTCAGCCTGGCTTAAGTAGAATAGTAAAGGGGTCCTTCAGAATCAATGTGTATCCTATAGGTTACAACTGAGGGGAAAAATGTACATTGGCCTGCATGCATATGTCTGTGTTTGCCTGCTTTTGTCTCTGTGTCCCTGGAGAGAGAAAGAGAGATCCAAATACATTCTGTCACTGAAAAGATGATAAACACAGAAATGAATTTTATAAGGCATGGCAAGTCATACTAGTTAGAGGAGCTTTGAACAAATTGCTACCCACAGGGACAGAAATTCCTCCAGGTCTCATCACCGTGCTGCAAGATATTAACTCTTTAATAGGCATAGATATCAGCCTGTGTAAAAAGAGGGAAATAGGCGGAGAAATTCATGTAAAGGGGGAAATGTTTAAATCCCTTTCAATTGAACGTACACAACATGGAAGTGTTAAAATAACTACAAATAAATCTGCCAGGACGTAATGTACAGGCCTGGAGCGTGAAGGTTACCTATGTCACATTATGTTTTTGAGCTGAAGTAATTTCACTAAATCACAGTTTCATTTTTATTACAGTATATATTCTCCCCTCCCAGCTCACCGGAAGCCCCACCTTTGTTGACAGTTAGCTTTTGCAGTTGTCAGGTGGCCTTGGGTTGGAGAATGAAGGAAACCAATGCTGTTCCCCCTCCCCCACCCCCACCACAGGCGAGAGGCGACCTTCCCCTTCTCTCAAACATGTCCCTTGTCTGACAGAGAACGTGTTCGCATATCACTTTCACAGTACAGACTAAGGCGCAGGGGGGCTGGGAACCATGGACCGTGTAAAGGAATTAACATGCTGCATTATCAGTATCTATTTCAAACACTTCAGTGCATCATTTCACTCCTTGGCTCTCTCTTTACATTATGTTAATTATTCATTTTAAATGACTTGAATTGATGAAATTCCCTGATGCCTTTGTTCAACACATGAAGCAGACACTGGTGCAATGTATCTCATCAGGTCTGACCTGCACACGATTCTGTCGTGGCCTTGAGTATCTCACAGGCCCCTCGACTTCTTTTCTTCAGTGAGTGACTTGTCTCTGTTTTTCACAGAGTCTGACTGCGTTTCTGCAAATTCCTCTTCAGTTTTCTTTTTTTAATTTTCTCCTGATTTATCTTCATGATTTCCTTCTCTCGCCCAAGAAAAACAATTTGCATTTGATTAGCACGTTCCATGCAGTAAAATGTCTGTGGGTGATTAATAGGATAATTAGCAGACAAAATTTGACACCAAACTGCATTTTAGGACATATCATGAAGTACTTGATCAAAGAGATTAGATTAAGATTGCTTTAAAGACAAAGAAAGGTACAGAGGTTTAACAATGACAGCATGTATTTATGTAGCATCCTTTACACTGTAAAATGACCCAAGGCACTTTACAGAGGCATTATCAAATATCATTTGATATTAAGCTACATAAGAGAGGTGTTACAGAAGGTGACCAAATGATTGCTCAGAGGCAAGTTTTAAACAATGTTCACAAAGTGGAAAGAAAGGTTACATTTTAGGGTGGTTTAGAAGGAAATTCCAAAGCCTATTGCTTTGGCAGCTGTAGATACAATCACCAATAGCGGTGCAATTAAAATTCTTTGGCCAAGCTTTTGAGCACCTGGCCAACAATCTCATAAAGTGGCTCAGTGCCTATTCTTGCCTGAAAGGGCTCCCGTGAACTCCCTTGGACATTTTACAACTAGTAAAAAGTGTGACATGTATACAAGGTGCTACTGTTCTTGAATAGTCAAGATGGGGCTAACAAAAGCATTGATGAGGGTTTCAGTAACAGATGGACTGAGGGAAGGGTGAGGATCGCCAACATTAACATATGTATTTCTGTCTCTTGCTGTGAGTATATTCCTTGGATCATCTTTGAGCTTTTAATTGTCTTTTCCTCTCAATCTCTTTTGCACTTTAAATTGAAGCAGTTCCTGACACGGGGTGTTGGCCCAAAACGCTGACTGTTCCTTTGCCTCACAGATATTCCAGCATTTATGATCTCTTGAGTCGTCAGTAATGATTAGATTTGGATTACTGGCAAAAATACTGCATCTCAGGTTTATATAGCTACTAAAGCCGTAACTTTCCCTAAGGAGATTTTAATCAATCTATTGTCATTAAAGAAACAGGCTACCATCACAACCAGCCCACAAACAATGAAGGTAAGACCATCAGACCATAAGGCATAAAGAGAAGAACTGGGCTATTTGACCCACCAAGTCTTCTCCGCCAATCAATCAGGGCTGATAATTTTTCTCATTCCTCAGCCTTACTCTCTGGCTTTCTCCCCATAACCTTTGATGCTGTGGCCAAACAAAAACCTATTGATCTCCACCTTAAATACACCAAATGACCTGGCCTCCACAGGTAACTGTGGTAACAAATTGCACAAATTCCTCACCCTCTGGCTAAAGAAATTTCTCTGCATCTTTGTTTTAAATGGATGCCCCTCTATACTGAGGCTGTGCCCTCATGTTCTGAACTCCCCCACCATGGGAAACATCTTTTCCACATCTACTCTGTCCAGACCTTTCAAAATTCAAAAGGTTTCAATGAGATTCTCCCTTATCCTTCTAAATTCTACTGGGTATAGACCAGGGGTGGGCAAACTTTTTGACTTGAGGGCCACAAAGGGTTCTAAAATTTGACAGGGGGGCCGGACCAGGAGCAGATGGACGGAGTGTTTTGGTAATACACCTCATAAGAGAAAATAAAGTATCATGGGATATGTAGAAAACATGTGCTTTAATTTCAATTGAAAATGAACACATGCATTACAACAAAATATCTGTCTTTGAAGTCCCATGGTATTTAGCTACTTATTGAAATGACTTTTAAAACACTAAAAATTAAATGAATAAAATACAGCTTTTTTTAATAGTAACAGTTATTATTTTAAAGCACTGAAAATTCTGTTATCCTTCAAGATATTATCATCATCACTCTCCTCCTGACTGTCTTTATTTCAAAAACGGTAGGAGATGCAGGTCTACTTGTCCTGCTCCTTCTTATTCAATTGTCCCCTGTGCCAAAACTCAACAACGACCCGCACAACGACAAAGCAGGGAGAGCGCGCCGGTATGCGGAGCTCTGTGCTCGCAAATCCCTGCAGGCGATCTCTCTTAGCCGGAACGCTGGCTAATTGTGAGCCGGTTCGGATGTGCCAGGAAATGGGTCGCCACAAGGTCACAAAGTAAAGCGCAAATGTGGAGTAATACGCTGCACCTCAACAAAGGTCAATGTATATAGAGTGCGTCATCTATTGGGAAAACGCCAGAATTGCAGGGAGAAAACGTTAACAAGGTTTATTAATATAATTTCATCGTTCTGCGGGCCGGATTAAAAAGCTTAACGGGCCGCATATGGCCCGTGGGCCGTAGTTTGCCCATGCCTGGTATAGACTCAGAGCTATCAAACATTCCTCATATGATAACCTTTTCATTCCTGGAATTTTCTTATATTCTAGACCTCTTGAAATGAATGCTTACATTGTATTTGCCTTCTTCACCACCGACTCATCCTGCAAGTTAACCTTTAGGGTGTTCTGCACAAGAATTCCAAAGTCACTTTGCATTTCAGATTTTTGGATTTTCTCCCTGGTTAGAAAATAATCTGCATAGTTATTTCTTCTACCAAAGAACATGACCATGCATTTTTCAATGTTGTATTTAATTTGCCACTTTCTTGCCCATTCTCCTAATCTGTCTAAGCTCTTCTGAAGCTTTCCAGTTTCCTCAACACTATCTGCCCCTCCACCAAACTTCATATCATCTGCAAGCTTGGCAACGAAGCCAACTATTCCATCACATAAGTCATTGATATACATTATAAAAAGAAGTGATCTTAACAATGACCCTGCAGAACACCTCCAGTCACTGGCAGCCAACCAGAAAAGTATCCTTTTATTCCACTTACTGCCTCCTACCAATCAGTCAATGCCCTAACCATGCCAGTAACTTTCCTGTAATACAATGGGCTCTTAACTTGGTAAGCAGCCTCATGTATGGCACCTTGTCAAAGGTCTTCTGAAAATCCAAATATACAACATCCACTGCTTCCTCTTTATCTATCCTACTTCCACCAGGTCCATCGGGCATGACTTTCCCCTAAGGAAACCATGCTGACTTTGTCCTATCTTATCCAGTATCACCAAGCACTCCATAATCTTGCCTTTAACAATTGACTCCAACATCTTCCCAACCACTGAGGTCAGCCTAATTAGTCTACAATTCCCTTTCTGCTACCTCTCTTCTTTCTTAAAGGCTAGAGTGACATTTGCAATTTTCCAGTCCTCTGGAACCATGCCAGAGTCCAATAATTTTTGGAAGATCATTACTACTGCCTCCACAATCTCTACCCCTACCTCCTTCAGGACCCCAGAGTGCAGTTCATCTGGCCTGAGTGACTTGTGTACCTTTACATCTTTCAGGTTTTTGAGCACCTTCTCTCTTGTAATAATAACTGCACTCACTTCTCTTCCCTCACACCCTTCAACATCTGGCACTCTGCTAGTGTCTTCCACAATGAAGACTGATGCAAAATACTCATTTAGTTCATCTGCCATCTCCTTGTCCCCTGTTATTATTTCTGCAGCTTCATTTTCTGATGGCCCTACATCCACCTTCATCTCTCTTTTTATTTTTAGATGCTTGAAAGGGTTTTTACTATCAACCTTAATATTGTTTGCTAGTTTGATTTCATATTTCATCTCTTCCTTCCTAATGATTATTTTAGTTGATTTCTGTCGGTTTTAAAAGTTTCCTAATCCTCTGTCATCCCATTAATTTTTCCTTTGTTATATGCCCTCTCTTGTGCTTTTATATGAGCATTGACTTTCCTTGTCAGGCACAGCTGTATTGTGTTTGCCATTTGAGTATTTATTTTTTTAAATCATCTATCCTGCACTCTTCTCATTTTTCCCAGAAACTTAAGTCATTGCTGCTCTGCTGTCATCCCTGCTAGCATCTCCTTCCAATTTACTTTGGCCAACTCCACTATAATTTCCTTTAATTGATTGAAATACTGTCACATCAGAGTGTACTTTCTCCCTATCACATTTCAAGTTGGACTCAATCATATTGAGATCACTGTCTCCTAAGGGTTCCTTTACTTTAAGCTCCCAATTCACCTCCGGTTCATTACAAAGCAGCTAATCGCTGATCCCCTAGTAGATTTAACAACAAGCTGCTCTAAAAAGCCATCCTATAGGCATTCAACAAATTCACTCTCTTGAGTTCCATTACCAACCTGATTATTCCAATCTAACTGCATGTTAAAATCTCCCATGACTATCATTACATTGCCCTTTGGACACGCCTTTTCTATTTCCCATTTTAATTTGTAGTAGACATCTCAGCTACTGTTTGGAGGTCTGTATATAAGCCATAGGAGCCCTGCAGTTTCTTAACTCTACCCACAATGATTCAACCTCTTCTGATCCTATGTCACATCTTTCAAGAACCTGAAGCCCTGACCCCTGTACCAGCTTCTCAGCCATACATTCATCAGCCAAATCATCCTGTTTCTACCTTCACTGGCACATGGCACAGGAAGCAATCCAGAAATAACTACCCCGGAGGCCCTGCTTCTCTGCTTTCTGCCCAGCTCTAAATTCTCTCTTCAAACCTCTTTGTTTTTCCTTCTTATGTCATTAATACCAATATGTACCAAGACATCTGGCTGCTCCCCTCCCCTTTCAAAATGCTGTGGATGCAATCCAAGGTGTTCCTGACCCATGCACCTGGGAGACAACATACCATCTGGATAGCCAGTTCACATCCAAGAGGGTTGGGAAAAGGGTCTAGATCTAAGCAGATATGACAAACTTCTCTAAATGGCAAAATTCAACCTAATGTACTGGGCTTTGTAATCTTAAATTGACCTTGTGTTCTGTTGAAACAGCAGAAGACTTAAATTTTGCAGACAATGAGAAATCAGGCTGGATTTGGCAGTAATCTCCAAGGCTGCTTTACAGATGGTTAACCACATTCAGTTGCAATTCATAAACCGAGATAGTTAACCTGTTGATTTTGCAGCAAAATCTGTCTAAGTCACATTATCTGATAGATTCTTTAGAGTCATAATTTTGGACTACACAGTTCTTGGAAGCTTTCTCACAGCTGGGATCAGAATCTCCTCTCACTGAGTCAATCCTTACAAATTTCACTCCCCAGGTCTTCAGAAGTCATGCAGCAGGGAATGGTGAGTGTACAGTTAAAGTGGCACAAGGAATTTGAGCAGTTTTTTTTTCTTCTACTGAACATCATAATCTGTAGCTCAGCAAGCCAAATGAGAATGAATCCAGCATCATTAGCAAAGAACAGATCCTCCCAGCTTACAGATGCTCAACATACGCACAGCCCATACATATAGACGAGAATTCAGAAGAGTAGTGGGATGGATTTGGTAGCTGCTGCAGATTTGCAGGCATCTCCTGGGTGGGAAGTTGCCTTGCATTTCCAACCTGGAAGTTATTCACAGTTCTCAGGAACAGAACCCTTCTGAAGCCTGGGGAGGAGCCGTACAGGTCACAGATCGGTGAGACAGGTCAGAAATGAAAAGCAGCCTCCCCTCCATGAATGTCTATACTTTTTGCTGCCTTGATAAAGCAGCCAGCATAATCAAAGATCTTACCCACCCCCAACTTTCTCTCTTCTCCCTGTCTGCACTGGGCAGAAGTTTCAAAAGCCTGAAAGTAAATACCACCAGACTCAAAGGCAAATTTGTCATAAGATTCAGTTCTCTCGTATGATAAGGTGGACTCTTGACTTCACAATCTACCTCACCAAGGCCTTGCAGCTTATTGCCTGCCTGTACTGCACTTTCTCTGTCACTGGAACACTTCATTCTGCATTCTGTTATTCTTCTCCCTCAATGCATTGAAACGATCTATATGAATGGCATGTTTATCACTATACCTCAGTCCGTGCTTCTCCTGTACCTAATAAAGTGGCCAATGAGTGTATGCTTGCGTTTTCCTGCTGCAGTAGCCCATCCATTTCAAGATTTGATATGTTGTGCGTTCAGGGATGCTCTTCTTTAAACCATTATTGCAATGAGTGGTTATCTGAATTATTGTTGTGTTCCTGTCAGCTTGAACCGGTCTGGCCATTCTCCTCTGACCTCTCCAATTAGCAAGGCATTTTTGCCCTCAGAGCTGGCACTCAATGGATTTTTTCTTTTTGTTTTTCTCACCATTCTCTATGAACTCTTGACTGCGGTGACCGCTGTGCATGAAAATCCCAAGAGAACAGCATTTTCTAAGATACTCAAACCACCCAGTCTTGCACCATCAACCATTCCACGGTCAAAGTCACTTAGATCACATTTCTTCCCCATTGTGATGTCTGGTCTGGACAACAACTGAAACACTTGACCAGGTTTGCATGCATTGAGTTGCTGCCATATGACTGGATGATTAAATATTAGCATGAATATGGTATTCTCCTTGTTTGACTCAATGAGCAAATCAGACTAATTATAGATACGGCTTCCAAGATGCAGCACTGTATCATTCTCCTCTTATTTTCAACAAGATAAAGATGTCATTCATTATAGCCCTACTATACATCAATTAATTCTTCACAGATGGTCCCTGTTATACAGGTCCTTTTACTTGCAACAACTGCAGTGTGAAAGATGAAAAACAACCAAGGCATGTCTATCTATGAAATCACAATAGCTCTGACTCTCTCAGTAAATACTTGCAGTCCTTTCAGCAGATCAAAATGTTCTGGAGCGGGACACTGATCTGGTGTTTTTGAAGGGCACTGTTGCACAAACTAAAAGCAGAAAAAAAACATAAAATCTTTGGCAGTTCTGTCAGCATTTGCTTCTTCCCTCTCCACCTATCACCTGCTGACTTGTACTCCACCCCTTTCTTCCCTCCTTATTCTGGCTTCTGTCTCCTTCCACTCCAGTCTTAAAGAAGAGACTCGGCCAAAAGCATTATCTCTTTATTTCTCTCCATAAGTGCTGCCCGATCTGCTGAGTCCTTCCAACAGTTCTGTGTGTCGTTTGATGCACCTGCAGTATTTTGTTTAGTCTTACAGTTCCGGGAATCGTTGGCCTGAAGAAAACCTGATCCTTCCATCACACTGCCTGGACAGCTAAAAGTTTTCCAGCATTTTCTTGTTTTCTGTCTAGATTCTGGCATTCATGGCAGTTTGCTTTGATTAGAAACTGATCCTTTATCAGAGTCACTAAGTGAACATGATCTTATCGTTGATATTGATTAGCAGATTACCAGATATTTGTAATTTCCAGTTCAAATCAATCCCCATGCTGTCTCTGTTGTTAATTAACACATCTCCACATCAGCGAACAGACAAGGGAGAGGACGAGCTCTACAGATAGAGGGGTGTGAGAGGATCTAACCACGTGGGGACACAACAGAGTGCAGGCACACGAAACAATGAGCAAAGCTGCACAGAAGGGAGAGACAGAGAGAGAGGACAGAGGGACAGAGAGGCAGAGAGACAGAGATCAGAATTATATTCAATAGAGCTACTGCTATTCCCTCAGAATGGTAGAATATATTGAAAGGTTTGAATAATGGTATCCTAGGCCACATGCCACATTAACATTTACTGCAAAGGAGTTGGCTATTTGGTTGATTAAGTCAGTGCCAACAAACAACAAATTTTACGACAGATGTCAGTGATAATGAACGCAATTCTGATTCTGAGTAAAGGGAGGAAGGGAAGTAGGGAACCGGGAGAGACGATGGGCAGACCATAAGGCAGGGAGGAGGAAGAGGAGAGTTGGAAGAGCTGCCATTTTTGAACAAGCTGGAAGGAAATTGATGAGCCAGGTGAGGGAAAAGTAGGTAGGTGAGGGGAAGGAGATGAAAGGGAATGATGCAAGCAGCTAGGCAATGATAGAAATGAAGGGATGAAGAAAAAGAAATCTGATAGGAAAGTGTACAATATAGATCTATTTATTTTAGAGCAATTATTACCCTCCCCCCCCCGTTAGCACTACATATTGATCTGTTGTCTACACATGTGCTGTTGTCCACACATGCACATTTTTCTATCTCTCCCTTGTTGCAATAATCAGTGATGAATAATGTTACCTTCATGAAGTAGCATCTCATGTAAATACTACCAATGGATCAGGGAGAGTCAGGTTTCAAGTTTATTATCATATACAGATCAAAACGTACAGTAATTTTCATCATTTGCATTAACAACCAGCACACCCAAGTGTGTGTGCAACTCGCAAATTTCGGCAAACATTCCAGCATCAACAAAACGTGCTTACAACACTCGGTGGAACACAACACAACAAACAACAAGCCCTGTTCCTCCCTCCTACCCATGCACATACACAGTCCTTTAACTCTGCGACAGGCTATCTTCTTAGGCCTCCAGCCTCCAGTGGGCCCGGAGTCAGGCTTGCAGACATTGGGTTTTGACTTCCCAGCAACTCACAGAGGTTCGCAGGTTCAGCTCCGGCCAACAGGCCTCAGCTTCTGTGTAATGTGCGGATCTATTTCTTTCAGAGCAGTGACTCCCCCCTCCCTCACCCTTAGCACTACGTATCGATCCATTGTCTGCACATGCCCAGTTGTCTAGGTATACACATTTCTCTCGCTCGCTCTCTCTCTCTCAATGCAATATGAATACACCAGCTAAAGCCATCTCCCGTGTGCGTGCTTTTATTTAAATGATATGTAGTTGTGCACAGACACAACGAATTGGCAATGAGTACGAACCAGAATGTCAGAGAATATCACAAACTTCACCGACAATTACCATAAGGCCATAAGACATCGGAACAGTTTTAGGCCATTCAGCCCATCAAGCCTGCTCCACCACCCCGTCATGGCTGATCCCGGATCCCACACACTATATACCTGCCTTTCTGCCATATCCTTTGATACCCTGACCAAACAGGAAACTATCAACTTCTGCCTTAAATATACCCACAGACTTGGCCTCCACCACAATCTGTGGCAGTGCATTCCATAGATTCACTACCCTCTGGCTAAAACAATCCCTCCTTGCCTCTGTTCTAAAAGGTCACCCCTCAGTTTTGAGGTGGTGCTCTCTAGTTCTAGATGCTTGCAATATAGAAACATTCTCTCCACATCCACCCTATCTAATCCTTTCAATGTTCAGTAGGTTTCAATGAGATCCACCAACAACCCCCCCCCCCCACGTATTCTTCTAAATTTCAGTGAGTACAGACCCAAAATGCCAAATGTTCCTAATATGTTAACCCCTTCATTCTTGGAATCATCCTTGTGAACCTCCTCTGGACTCTCTCCAATGACAACACATCCCTTCTGTGATATGGGGCTCAAAACTGTTGACAATACTCCAGGTGCAACCTGACCAGTGTCTTATAAAGCCTCAGCATTATCTCCTTGCTTTTATGTTCTATTCCCCTCGAAATAAATGCCAACATTGTATTTACCTTTACCATAGACTCAATCTGTAAATTAACCTTCTGGGAGTTTTGCACGAGGACTCGTAAGTCCCTCTGCGCCTCTGATGTTTGAACCTTCTCCCCATTTAGATAACCGTCCAAACTATTGTTCCTTTTATCAAAATGCATTATCATACATTTCCTAACATTGTATTCCATCTGCCACACTTTTGACCATTCTTTCAATTTGTCTAAGTCTTGCTGCAATCACATTGCATCCTACAGCACTACCTACTCCTGCACCTATCTTCGTATCATCCGCAAACTTTGCTACAAGCCAACAATTCTATCATCCAAATCACTGACAAACAATCTGAAAAGTAAGGGTCTCAATATTGACCCCAGAGGAACAGCATCAGTCACTGGCAGCCAACTAGAAAAGGCCCCCATTGTTCCCACTCACTGGCTCCTCTCTGTCAGTCATTCCTCTATCCATGCCAGCATCCTTCCTGTAACACCATACCATTTTATCTTATTAAGCAGCCTCACACGTGGCACCTTATCAAATGTCTTCTTAAAATCCAAGTAAATGACATCCACCGCCTCTCCATTGTCCACCCTGCTTTTACTTCCTTGAAGAACTCTAATAGTTTTGTCGGTTGAGATTTCCCTTCACAGAAACCATGCTGACTTCGACCTATATTATTATTAGTCCCCAAGTACTCTGAAACTTCATCCTTAGTAATAAACTCCAATACTTTCCCAACCACTGAGGTTAGGCTAACTGGCCTATAATTTCCTTTATTTTGCCTTCCTCCCTTCTTAAAGAGTGGAATGACATTTGCAATCTTCCAGTCCTCCAGGACCATGCCAGAATCAAGTGATTCTTGAAGGATTATGACCAATGCATCTGTTATTTCTTCAGCAACCTCTCTCAGGCTGCTGGCATGTAGTCCATCTGGTCCAGGTGACTTATCCACCTTAAGATCTTTCAGTTTGCCTGGCACCTTTCCCTTTGTAATAGCAATGGCACTGACTCCTGCTTCCTGACCCTCACAGACCTCTGGCACACTGCTAGTGTCTTCCACAGGTGCAAAGTTCATCTGCCATTTCTTTGTCCCCCATTACTACCTCACCAGCATCATTTTCCAATGGTCCAATATCAATTCTCACCTCCCTTTTACTCTTTGTATAACGGAAAAAAAATTGTTGGTATCCTGCTTTACATTATCGTCTAGTCTGCCCTCATATTTCATCCTTTCTCTTCTTATAGATATTTAAATTGCCTTTAGTTGGATTTTAAAAGCTTCACAATCATCCAACTTCCCACTCACTTTTGCTACCTTATATGCCCTTTTCTTGGCTTTTATGCAGTCCTTAACTTCCCTTGTCAGCCACAGTTGCCTACCCCTGCTATTTAAAAACTACTCCTTCTGTGGGACATATCTATCCTGTGAACTATTCCCAGAAACTTCAGCCATCTCTGCTCTGCCATCATCCCCACCAGAATCCCCCTCCAATCCACCTGGGCAAGCTGCTCCCTCATGCCTCTGTAATTCCCTTTACTCTATTGTGATAATGTTTCATGTGACTTATGCTACTTCCTCTCAAATTGCAGTATGAATTCAATCACATAATGATCATTATCTCCTAAGGGTACCTTTACACTAAGTTCCCTAATAAGATCTGGGTTATCACACAACACCCAATCTAAGATAGCCTTTCCCTGACTAAGCTCGAGCACAAGCTGTTCTAAAAAGCCATCTTGCAGGCATTCAACAAATTCCCTCTCTTGCAGGACAAAGCAGCGAGAGTTAAACAGCATGAGAAGGCCACCACAGACATTAAAAAACACATGAGTACAGTACATAGTAACAATGGAAGTTGCACTGAGTTTAAAAGAGAAAAAAAAAATATGGCAATGGCTTCAGACAGGAAAGTTGATGAACTTGGTCGCGCTGGGAGTCAAGAAGGCCAAAATTGAACTGGATGAAACAGCGACACCAAGATTCCATAAAGCACGTCCAGAGCCTTATGCACTATATCCCAAAGAGAATGCTGAACTGCAGAGCTTGGAGGCATCTGGAATGCTCTCCAAGGCTGAGTGGAGTGATTGGGCCATGCTCATTATCCCAGTGATCAAAAAATGGAAGGCCAGAGCCTTTTGCACATGTGGGGATTTCAAGGTAAGCAGCAACCCAGTTCTACATACTGTGCAGTGTCCCCTGCCATGAGCAGCAGACATTTTTGTGTCTTTTGTAGGTGGGAAGAGATAGACTTGTCACAAGCCTATCTGCAAATGGAGATTGAAGAGTCAAGCAGGAAATTGCACACAATCGACACTCACAAGGGACTGTTCCAGTATAATCATCTTGTCTTTGGTGTCGCATCAACCCCAGAAATTTGGCAAAGAGCAATGGACCAAGCAATCCAAGATATCCCAGGAACACAATGTTACCTTGATGAGAACATCGTGAGTGGAAAAAATGATGAAGAGCACCTCCAGAACCTCAGTAGTACTTAACAGGCTGAGTGAGTACGGTCTGAATGCAAACAAAAAGAAATGTGAATTTTTCAAAAATGAAGTGTGGTGGCGACCCACTTCCTAGCGCACTCGAACCAGCTCACAAATAGCCAGCGCGCCGGCACAAAGGCCAGTCCCAAAAGGGTGCCAGGTCTGCTTCACCAACAAAGGGAAAAGCCTGCAGGGGATTGTGAATACGTGCCCCCTACAGCATCCGCGCCCGGGGAGGGCGGGATCAGGGAGACTTTAAAGCAAGGCTGTGAAGTTCAAATAAAATCTTCTTTAACTGCAGTTTACCGACTCCGTGTCGTTATTTTAGCACTGCGTGTAGCACACCGCTACAGTGTCATATTGTGGACATGTCATTGACAAGCATGCTCACATAAGTCACAAGAGAAGACTGAAGCAGTGCTACAGGCACCCAAATCAGAAAATGTGTCACAAATAAAGCCATACTTGGGCCTTGTAAACTACTACCAACGGTTTCTCCCAAACAATGTCGCATCCATTGAATGCACAGTTGCAGACAGGAGCAAAGTGGGAATGGTCAGAAAGATGTGGAAGAACATTCAAGGAAACAAAGAGACTAATAATAAGTCCAATGAACTGCTCACCCACGCTGACTCATCCCTGCCCATCAGAATGGCGTGGAATGCATCCCCTTATGGCATTGGAGCCGTTTAGTCATACATTATGAAAGATTGATCTGAACATCCAATCAGTGATGAGTACAGAATGCAACTATGCACAGATCAACCATTAGGTTGAGGTATGGGATGGATAAGGTATGGGGAATAAAGAAGTTCCACTACTACCTTCATGGACAAAAGTTTACTCTAGCAATAGATCACCTTGTGTCCATTTTCAATCCCAGGAAGGGAATTCCAGTGATCACTGCTACCTGGTCGCAATGTTGGGCACTATTCCTAGGAGCCCACTCTTATGACATCCAGCCCAATGGCACCAAACAGCACAATAAAACTGATGGTTTGTCACGTCTTCCAGTATTGGCAGCTGAAGAAGAAAAGTATTCATACTGTGACCCAACTGAAATGTTCCACACTGAATTGGTAGACCAGTTGACAGTAACAAATTCTGAAATACAAAGGGAATCAAGGAATGGCCCAACATTGTCAAAGGTCTATGTGAAATCACCATGCAAGGATGGCCAGCTCACGGAAACCTTGTTTCCAGTGTTCTTAGCGAGACGAGACTAACCATTGGCAGGTCAAGGAACGATGATGTGTGGATCTTGTGTTGTGCTTCCCTCTAAGCTGCACTCCAGAGTGTTAGAGAACCTGCATGAAGGACACCTGGGTACAGTTGAGATGAAGAGTTTTACCCAGAGCTACGTGTGGTGGATAGATAGATTGAAGACTTGGCCAAAAGCTGTTCGGGATGCCAAAGAGTTCAAAATGCACCCCCTCAGGCACCAGTACTTCCTTGGGAGTAGCCATCCTCACCATGGCAAAGAGTACATATTGACTTTGCTGGGCCATTCATGGACTCCATGGTTCTGATTGCTGTGGATGCTCATTCGAAGTGGCCGAAGGTTATACCAATTAAATCAACCGCCTCAACAAAGACAGTTTCTGCCCTGAGTACTATCTTTGCCAGAAACATCTTACCAAAGTGACAGCAGACCATAATACATGTCAGAAGAATTCAGACTGTTCATGAAGAAAAATGGCATTGTACATTTCAAATCATCCCCTCACCACCCAGCAACAAATGGGTTAGCTGAAAGGTTTATCCAAATCTTCAATAAGTCAACTAAAGTGATGGACAAGGAGGAGATTTCTCTACAGCACAAGGTGGACAACTTCATCTTTTTGTATTGGAACTCTGTTCATGCGAAGACAAATCAAACACCTGCAATGCTGTTCATGAGCAGGAATCTGAGATGTCACATAGACCTCCTGAAACTAGATCTACGGAGGGAAGTACAAAATAAACAGTTCATCCAGTTGCCAAGTGAAGCAGCAAGGAGCTTCGAGAATGGACAGGAAGTCCTACCGCGTGATTACCAAGAAGTCAAGTGGACACCCAGTGGGATAACTACATACAAGAACTGGACCACTGATGTACACAGTGGATGTTGGAGATCAGACATGGGAACGTCATCTGGACCAGATACTGATTGCTCAACTGAAGAACACACCCACGTCAATTGTGTCCAACAAGACAGACACATTAGCTATTGGACCTACCTTTCAGTGATGATATCATTGACAGCGACGTGACACCCGAAACAGAGTATGTTGTCTTAGACAAGGCACATACCAAAGCTCCACAGGTCCAGAAGCACAAAAAGACACCTGCCAAAACTGAAGCCACTGCACAGGTCCAGAATTGCTCCTGAAAGAAACACAGCATCACCCAAAAGATTGAACCTTTAGAACTGTGAAGTTAGTCATGGACAACAATTATTTGGAATATGGGTTTATGAACCCATATTTTGTACATATACAGTTTTATGTTGCATTAATCTAAAGGGGAGGAAGTGTAATGTATGGACCTATTTCTTTTAGACCAATGAGCCCCTTCCTTAGTGCTAGGTATCGATCTGCTTTCTGTGCATGCTCTGTTGTCTAAGCATGCACATTCTTCTCCCTCTCTTTCTCACTGCAATGTGAATGTACCTGTTAAAGCCATTCCCGCGCACGTTTTCATTTAATATCTATGTAGTTGTGCACAGACACAACAGAGAGAACAGTAGACTGTGCAATAAAGGGAAGCTAGACAGCGGTGATGAGCAAATCGGGAGAGCAGGGGAGAGGAAGAGACAGGGTGAGAGAAACACAGCGAGGGTATTGGTAACCAGAAACTTCTTCACGCGAAGAACCAAATCATGCAGAGCCATATCAGTAAACCAAAATATCTACTTGTTTATGTTTCTTCATGGTTTCTCAAGCCGTTGTAATGGATTCTGGCTCCAGCTGCAAGTTATGAGCATCTTCCCATTAACTATTTGAGGCACAGACATAGAACTGTAGAGGAACAGGCCCTTCAGCCCACAATGTAGTGCCGAGTGATTAAAACGGTAATTAAACACCTAACTAGGTCTGCCTAAGTAATGTCCACACCCCTTCCTTCTCTGCATATTCATTGGCATATCTAGGATCCTCTTATATGTTTCTGCCACATTTGTTTCCATTTGCCTCCCATGACAGTGCATTCCAGACCGCCGTTAGTCTCCAGGTTAAAAAAAGGCTGAAATGGACATCCTGCACACAAAATGCTGGAGGAACTCAGCAGGCCAGGCAGCATCTTTGGAAAAGAGTAAACAGCCCTTCATCGGGACTGGAAAAGAAAGATGACTAATCAGAGCAAGAAGGTGATACTTCTTATCATTAATGGTATACTGTCTGTTTATATGTAGCAAGTCTTCGTTCTGCGCTAATTAGCCCCATTACAAAGTTGGAGATGGCAATAACCAACAGGGATTACTGCTGACTGGATGCAGTGAGGAGAGAGCTTCCATTTTTAAGTGCGTCTTTCGCTGGGTCAAATGGGTATGGGTTAATTGCACTTCCTGTTCCCAGAATACATTTTCCAGCAGCATCCAGTTAGCCCCCAGCAAATGCAACAGAGAATTAAGGTGAAAGTCAGTGATTTTCATTTAAAATTAGAATCTTCTCTGACACTCATAAAAATAAACACAGCTCCATATGTTTAAATAGGTTTAAAATATGTGTCACGCCTCACCAGTTCTTGCCTCTAGACAGTTTCTGAGGATACCTCAATTGGGAAACACGTGCCTTGATGCTATAGTTCAGTGACTACTGTGTTTCAATGTCAGGCGTGATCAATGGGACTGGGAAGGCATTTGGAGTCCCCAGCCGATTGTGAAACAGCTGTGGTCTGGATACAGTGGACATTAAAAAAAACTCAACTGGAAAAGCCTGTGTGAAATAATCACTTCATGTTCACACTAGTAGTCTTGTAACAATGCCTACATTTAATGTGATGTGTGTGCTAGCTTAAGGCTGCAGGGAACTACGTCAGTTGTCTCCACGTGCAGAGGCAGATGATGGCTTAATTTGCACATCAGGACTTACCTTCCATTTGAAACATAGGTTACAAAGCGGGTTCTGAGAGGAATGGGTTACCACTTATCAGAGCATGAGAAAAATATTATTCTGTTAGGGTCACCTTCCCTAATGTCCTTATGTAGCTCGAACATTTATTTGATTGTGATCTTCTGAAGTACCTTGGAAGATTTTTTTTCTCTGTTAAGAACATTGTATAAATAGAAAATGTTACTATCGACAAAATACCAGTTTTTACAGATGCATCATAGAGAGCATACTATGCAAATGCACTACCGCTGGATATGACAATTGCGTTGCCCAAGATCGCAAGAAGTCACAGAAGGTTATAAAGACCAGCCTAGCCCATCAAACAAACCAGCATACCTCCATTGACTCTGTCTACACTGCCTGCTGCCCTGGAAAAGCAGCAAAGATAATCAAGATCCCCTTCCACCTGGTCACTCTCCTTTCTCCCGTTTTCAAGGTCTCATTGTCAGCAGAAAGAGGGGAAGGATTGCTATGCAGTGGGGGCAGGTTTCTTGTAATTTAGTGAACCACATTGATGAAGAGCAGGAAGTAAGGCCTAAGGCAGCAAAAGGACTCACAGCACCTGCAGAATCACTGGTGAATGAGAGAAAAGGACCACCAGGTATGGTGGGGACAGCCATTTTCTGAGGAGCTGTGGATCTTCGCTGTGCGTTGAGCTTTGGTGAGGAAGGCAAGTCATGACTAGGTAACGTAAACGCAAGAGATTGTGCAAATGCTGGAAATTGTGAGCAACACACAATATGAGGGGGGAGGGGTGGAATAAACAGTTGACGATTTGGACCATGACCTTCATCAGGACTGGAAAGAAAGGGGATAGAGGCCAGTATAAGAACAGGGGTGGAAGGGAACCTCTATTCTCCTCCATAGATACCGACTAAATTGTTGAGTTCCTCTTGTATTTTTCATTTGTGTTGCTTAGGACCAGGTAACTTTCCTTTCCACTTCCTCAGTAAAAGGAACTAGTGGGAAAGGATACATGAGCCAGGGCAGTGGTATGTTCTGCCTGCAGGATGTGGGGCGTCTGCCAGAAGTCCATCCAGCTGCAGCTTCTATTTGACCTCAGCTTTGGGGCATCCAGAATGCAGACTATACCTTGGAAAACACAAACTAGTCACGCTGCAGCTGCAGAAAGAAAGGGGACTAGCGATCGTCAGGTAGTGCAACAGTCTCCCTGCGTAGTCATGCCCCTCTCATTTAGGTACAGTATAACATGCCAGATCCTGCTGGGTGTTGGAAGGGGTTAATTCTCTTGGACAAGGAGCTAAGTGGCTCCTTAGATGGCTGTAATACCGTGCAGCAGTGGGAAAAATCTATCCCAGTAGCGGTAGATGGGTATTTGTTAATAAGGGTTAAAAACAGGCAATAGTGCAGCTGAAAATGAGACTCCTGAATGGTATGTTGTCTTCCTGGTGCCAGGATTAGATGTGCCTTCAATGGGATATAGAAAACTCTGAATGGGAAAAGAGAATGGCCAGAGGCCATAGTTCACATTGCAGGGAGGCTTAAGCTAATTTGGAGGCAGGTGGGGAGATTGAACTAACTATATCGATAAATCAATCAACTTCAGACATAGCACAGGTGAGAGAGCATGGGAGGGCTGGCAAACTGGACTGCATTTACTTTTACAAAAGGAACCAGATAAGTTCAGAGCATGAATCAGCAACTGGATCAGCAACTGACAACTTAATATTCTAGGGCAAGGGTTGGCAACCCGCGGCTCTTTGATCTCTGTGCTGCTGCTCCCCGTGGTTTGTTAGTTTTTGAAATGTAATTCGATATTTGAAGATTATGGTGATCTTGTACAATCTAAAAACTTTGTGGAGACCCCATTTCCTGGCACATCCGAACCAGCTCACAATTAGCCACTGTTCCGGCTGAGGGAGATAGCCTACGGGGGTTTGTGAGTACGTGTCTTTTGGAACATCCGCGCCCACGGGGACGGGTTGAGGGAGGCTTTAAATCAAGGCTGTTTAGTTCAAATAAAGTTACCTTTGACTGCAGTGTCTTTATTTTAGCGCTGCGTGTAGCGCTACACCGCTACAACGTGTTTTTTATCGCTATTAATATACATCACCACTGCCAATGCCTGACACCAGCCAGTGCGCGCTTTCTTTTAATTCTTCGATCCAAGGTAGGCTAACTATGGAGTAACCTTCAACCCAACGTCTTTTTTTCGGAGTTCAAAATGTTTTTGTTGCATGCAGAAATGTAATTTCGTTTTCTCTGCAGGAGTTCATCAATTTCATAAATGCAACACATTATAGTTTGTTTATACATAGCATAAAGGCAAAAAAACCCGTTGTATGCAGTGTTATTTCATTTTAAATGTCAAACGGGTTTTGTGGCTCCCAGTGTTTTCTTTTCTGTGGGAAATGGGTCCATATTGGCTCTTTCAGTGGTAAACGTTGCCAACCCCTGTTCTAGGGTTTAGAAGTTTCAGATGTGACAAGAGGGTTTCAAAGCAGAGGTGGGAGTGCCACATCATTGGAAAGGAGGAACGTAATAGCAGTTCTAGAAAGGATGTCCCAGAGGGATCTTCCTCAGAGACCAAATGGGTAAAACATAGGGTTATAGATTCGAGATTGTTTAAGATAATTTCCAGTAAACCAGTGTAAAGGAGAACAAAAGAATGCAACATAAAAAGAAACACAATAAGATAAAGAATACAATTAAAACAACACAATACATTTAAATACATAAGGTAGCTTATATACATAGATTGATTGTATATCCATAAATGAGGCAAGGCACAGGAGTGTCTGGACATAAGGTGACTCTGACTGGAAAGGATAAAGTAGAGTTTGCGGGGAGCAGGCTGAGTGGTGGAGTGGGTTTGTGGATGGAGTTGTTGCTGTGTGGGGAAAGTATCTGTTTTTGAGTCTGGTGGGCTTGGCAGATAGTCTCTTCCCTGATGGGAGTGAGATAAACAGTCCATAAGCAGGGTGGGTGGGATCCTTCATGATATTACTGGCCTTTTTTTGACACCTTTCTGTATATATGTTCTTGGTGGTGGGTAGGCTGGTGCTGGTGATAAGTTGGGCAGTTTGGACTACCCGTTTTAGAGTTTAGAGTTCCGCAGCGTAGTTTCCGTGCCACGCAGTGACGCAGCATGTTAGGAAGCTCGCCACTGCGCACCGGTAGAAGGGCGCGAATACAGGTGTGTCTAGTCCAGCTCTCTTCAGCCTCCCCAGAAAGTAGAGACATTGGTGAGCTTTCCTGATGATGCAGGATGTGTTCTGGGACCGGGAGAGATTTTGTGAAATGAAAGCTCCCTGGAGTTTGAAACTGCTCACATTTTCCACTGTTGTGCTGTCCTTGTTTTCCAGGTGTTGCAGTGCCAGGTGCATGACAGACACTATGGCATCTATCATAGAGTCATTCTGTCAGTCCGCATATTAGTGAGTGTCCAGCGTGGCAGGAATAGAGTCTTTGATATGTGCCATACCGAGTGTTCAAAGCACTTCACGATGATTGGCATCAGTGCCACTGGTTCACTTAGTTCTGAAGGAATAGATTTCTTTGGTACAGGGATGATGGTGGCTATTTTGAAGCATGTGGGGACAGCAGCCTGGACGAGTGAAGTATTAAAGATGTCCCTGAAGACATCAGTGAGCTGGTGTACACACTCCCTGAATACTCAGCCTGGGCTGTTGTCTGGCCTGTCAGCCATATGGAGCTTGACTCTCTGCGGAGTCCTTCTCACGACTGCTGCTGCTACAGCCTCTGCCCGTCTGGAAGGGTGATAGCTTTCGTGGCCACTCGAAGCATACATAAAAGTTGTTTTGAGTGTCGGGGAGGGGAGCATTACTAGCACAGTCAGTGCTGTTTTCCTTCGCGTGGTCAGTAATGCCCTTGATGCTCAGCCGTATCGGTGTTAGTATTGGTTTATTATTGTCGTGTGTATCAAGATACAGTGAATATCTTGTCTTGCTTACCGTTTATACTGATCAAATGTATATGGTAAAACAATAACAATGTAGAATACAGAGTAAAAGCAACTGAAACACTGCAGCGATGGTAAACGACTAAGTGAAAGATTCTAACAAGATAGACTGTGAGGTCAAGAGCCCATCTTATCGCAGAAGAGGTCCATTTGTGAGTCTGATAACAGTGGGATAGAAGATGTCTTGAGTCTGATGGTACATGCTTTCAGGCTTTTGTATCTTCGGTCAAGTGGGAGGGGGAAGAAGAGAAATTCTCCGGAGTTGGTGGGGTCTTTGCACTCAGCCAGGTGGCTGCTGCTTTACTGTGGCAGCAAGAAGCATTGGCAGAGTCCATAGAGGAGAGGCTTGAAGTTTCAAGGTAGTTATTAAAAGGGATATGATGAGTCCACAAGCTGACGTGCCAAAGTGGGGAAAGGCTGATTACAATGCGTGCAATTCTGGCTGCAGCACTCTAGGAAGAATATGATTGTGCTGGAAAGAGTGCAGAGGATATTCATCAGGATATTGCCTGGGTTGGAGGACTTTAGATATAGGGAGAGGTTGGATAGGTTGGGCTGGTTTTCCCTGGAGTGAAGAAAGAAGAAGAGTAGGCTGAAGAATACCCAATAGAGATACTGTATATAAAATCATAAGGTGCACAGAGAGTGCAAAAGTCATATTCCTTTTCCATGACGGAGACAGCAGTCATAAGAGGGTACAGGTTTAATGAGACAGAAGGGAGCTTTAAAGGAGATCACTGCATTTAAAAGACATCATGACATAGACAAATCATAAAAGGTTCCAGCTCCAACACAGGCAACTGGGATTATTGTAGATGGGCAGGAAGGTCAGCATTGGCTTGGAGGGTCAAAGGGCCCACTCTTGCTGTACAACTCCATGATCTACGATCTAATTTTATGCCTATGCCTAACGGTCTTATGACTTTGTAACAGTAGTCCTCAGCACCAACGCCCTCCCCACCCACTGCCCTTACACTTCAGAGATATAAAGCAGGCACCTCAAAACATTGAAGAGGTAACAATGATACTGACACTGCAAAACTCTCCAAATCCATTGGTAAAATAAGCAAAACAACATCCCCATAATTACGGCCATGACTTATGCTCAGCCAACTCTGATGGGAAAACACACCAGGTAACCAGGGAAAGAGACACTCTATTTCAACATGCCAAGAAATTGCCAGAATAATAGGGAAAGTACTTCAAGAAAAGACTCAGAATTTCCTTAAAATTGTCATCTACTGAGAAGGACACCTGTTGCATGAGTGATCAAAATGGAATGTACTGAGAACTTGAACCCTCTTTATCAGGAGTACCTGAAAGTACAGCAAAATGAGTGGAAGGAGCACATTGCCTCCCATGTGACCACATCATCACCAACCACCCCCCCACAACCAGCACCACTACCCCTCACCAACCCCACCCCCCACCACCCACCACCACCACTGCCTTCACCTCACCTGTGCCCAGTCTGCAAAATTTACATCTCAGTTGGTCACTACAGCCATCTCAGAGTCTATAGAATTCAAATGAAAGCAATTTATTCGTAATGCAAATGACTGCTTAACATAGAGCTAATACCGTCCCTTAGATATACTGATATAGTATCATTTAGGAGAGACATAAAATTCTGAACCTAACTAATAGTCCATCCATAAACCCTCCTTCTAACTATTTGTTTCTGAATATACATTACAATGATATACTTCATATAATCATTGAAGCTATTGCAGGGAAATCTACGTTAAAAAGAATATTAATTTATGAACCATTTAACCATAGTTTGAAATTCTTTCTCTGCTTTCCCCAGCTGAATGTTGGTCCAGCTTCTAAATTAAAACACATCATACAGAATGCCATGGGATGAACTAATAGCTGTTGAGATGTCTTTTGCATAAAATAACACACACACAAAATGCTGGAGAAAATCAGCAGGTCAGGCAGAAGAAGGGATTTTTGCTCAAACATTGCTCTTTACTCAAACATTGCTCTTTACTCCTCTTCACAGATGCTGCTTGACCTGCTGATTTCCTCCAGCATTTTGCGTGTGCTTCTCTGGATTTCCAGATAGGCCGAATCTCTTATGTTTTTGCATAAAACGACATCTCCCTGACCCCCTGAACCTGTGCTGTGACCCCCATACAACTTAAAAGAGATTTTCCAAACATTTTATAAGAATAAATAGTTCCCCTTAACCAGCAACTAAAGAAAATGTACACGTTGTCACAAAACATTTTTACAGCAAATGAGGAAGTTTTGAAGTGGTGTAGTTTTCTCTCTTTTCCGGTACTGCAAACTTCCATATCTGCAAACTTTGTGGTGATTTGCCCTGCTCATATGATCTGGATCGAAGGGCTCAGTTTGGTTTGAAATGCTGTGTTGTTGCTCATTTCATTGTTTGCATAATTTGTTTTGTGTTTCATTTCCTCTTTCTCTGTGGTCTCATTATTTTCAATTGGGTTTTTTTTTTGGGTTCCTTCCTTCCTTTGCAACTGCCTGTAAGCAAACAAATCTCAAGTTTGTATAATTTATATATTCTTTGATAATAAATGCACTTTGAAACTACTGATGAAGCGTCTCCAAACTGTTAAGTGTTTAATTTAGTTTTTTTCATTGTGGCTTTTTTTTTCTTTCCCTAGATCATGCCTAATTGCTTTGACTATTTTTTACTTTTATACCAAAATGAGCAAGCTTTTCACGATAATACTCTTATGACAGCTTACAATGTGCACTAGAGAGCCCTCTGAGATTTTTGTGTTCAGGTCCCCAGTGTAGAACTTGTTCTAGCCCCTTCTGATTCAGAAGTTAGAGTACTTCCAAATGAGCCACAACCAATGGAGCAATGATTGCATTTAATTCCTCCACCTCCTCTGGCAGCACATTCTCTTGTTAAAACTACACCTGCATTTTATTGAAACCTCTGCCAAGGGAAAACTCAGTACTTAGTTGCCAGGATCAAGTAAGCGAAGAGGGTAATGTCAGGAAAAGAGAACCTTTCCAAGCTGTTATTTAAGGGTGTCCATGCGTGGGCAACAACCAACGACAAGGATTGCACAGTGCTACTGCAGACAGCGCTGCTGCCTCTCAGCTCCAGCAACCAGCATTCATTTCTGACCTACAGTGCTGTTTATGTGGAGTTTATTACTGTTTATGAGGGGCTCCATTTTCCTCCCACACAGAGTCATACAGCCGTAGGGTCATTGAGTCATAGAAAACTACAGCACAAAAGGAAGCCTTTTGGCCCAAGTCAAAACATTTAAACCACCTCATCCCATCGACCTGCACTTGAACATAGCCCTCCATACCCCTCCCATCCATGTACCTATCCAAACTTCTCTTAAGTGTTGAAATCAAAGTCTCATCCACCATTTGCACTGGTAGTTCATTCCACACCCTTACAACCCTCTGAGTGAAGAAGATTCCCCTCATGTTTCCCTTAAACATTTCATCTTTCACTTTTAACCTATGCCCTCTAGTTTTAGTCTGTGGTAAACTATGTGTATACCTGTCTGGACACGCCCCTCTGCTGACTGCTCCTGTGGCTCCTCCCACTGACCCCTGTATAAAAGTGATTGGAGGCACTGCTCCTCCCTCAGCCTCCAAGATGCCGTGGTCCCTTTTGCTGCTAATAAAAGCCTATCGTTCACCTCCCGTCTCTGAGAGTTATTGATGGTGCATCAACTTTATTAGCAGCAATTTTAAAACATGGAGAGCATTTTACGACCGGACCGATTGGATCTCGACCCACAATCCCAGGAAGCCGGCAACGTTTTCGAACTCTGGCTAGCATGCTTCGAATCGTACCTGGAGGAGATTCATGTGACCGACCCTGCCACAAAGCGCAGGGTTCTCCTCTGCAGAGTCAGTGCAAGGGTCTACCCCATGATCAGAGACCAAACGGACTACCAGGGTGCGATGGATGCCCTCAAAAGACAATACCAGAGGCCAATGAACACTGTCTACACAAGACATCGCTTAGCGACACAGCGGCAGCGGGCCAGAGAGTCAAGCGCTGAGTTTGACAGACACTCGTGCGGGCCTGCGACTGCAGGGGACTGACGGCAGAACAGCATGAGGAGCTGTTAGTAGGAGACGCCTTCGTTACGGGGATCAGGTCAGTGTATGTGCGCTAGCGGCTGCTGGAAAATGCCGATCTTACCTTACATTCGGCGATCGAACTGACTGACATGCTGGAGGCTGCTCTGCACAACGCTGATGCTGTCCAGGCATGCGATCTCCCGTTGGCCCCATGGATGCCGCAGACCCCGCAACCCGCCGGCGAGTCGACCAACGCTGCTGCCAGTCGCGAGTTCGCGCTGTGTTACTTCTGCAGACTCAAAAATCACCCCCAAAAATGCTGCCCGGCCCGAGAAGCTACCTGCTCCAGCTGCGGCAAGAAGGGCCACTTCGCCAAGGCCTGTGAGTCCAAATCATGAGCGGGGTCAAGCAGCGCCGCGTGCGAGGCATGGGAGTCACCATCTTGCCTGCCTGCCTCGTGCGAGGCATGGGGGCAGCCATCTTGCCTGCCCCCCCGCGTGTGAGGCATGGGGGCAGCCATCTTTGTCGGCGCCACCACGCCCCACCTCCAACCCACAGGTGCTCACCGGGCACCAAGACGGCGATGCAACTCCGGCCTCCGTGACCCTCGACCAAAGCACTCCACACCAGCTCGCAAGGTCAATGATGGACATCCTGGTGGAGGGGCACAGGACTAGCTGCCTGTTTGACATGGGCAGCACCGAGAGTCTTATTCACCCGGACACGGAGTAACGCTGCAGACTCGTGACACAGCTGGTAAGCCAGAAGGTCACCATGGCTTCTGGATCGCATTCCACAGACATCCGGGGGGGGGGGGGGGGTTGTGTAGCAACACTGGTGGTGCAGGGCACAGAATATCGGGACTTTGCGTTACTGGTCATGCCTCAACTATGTCCCCCTGTGCTATTGGGACTCGACTTCCAGAGCCACCTGAAAAGTGTGACAATGGAGTATGACGGGCCCCTCCCACCAATCACTGACAGGAATCCTCAGTTTTGTGGGACTTCGTCACATACTCCGCTACTGACCACACACACACACACCGACCCACACATCCCACTCAACACCATGTCAACAGCTGTGCTACTGGCACCACTTGCAGCCTCTCCACCCTCAAGATCCCTCCCCCACCGCTGTTCGCCAACCTGACCCCCGACTGTAAACCTGTGGCAACTAAAAGCAGGAGGTACAGCGCGGGGGACAGGGCCTTCATTCAGTCAGAGGTGTAGCGGCTGCTCAGGGAGGGGATCATTGAGCCAAGCACAAGTCCTTGGAGGGCCCAGGTGGTCATTATTCAGACCGGGCAGAAAAATAGGATGGTCCTGAACTATAGCCAGACCATCAATAGGTTCACGCAGCTTGACGCGTACCCCCTACCCCGCATCGCGGACATGGTCAATCAGGTAGCTCAGTACAAGGTGTACTCGACCATAGACCTGAAATCCACTTACCATCAGCTCCCCATCTGCCCAGAGGACCGCCCCTACACCGCCTTCGAGGTGTGCGGCAGGCTCTATCACTTCCTGCACGTCCCCTTCGGTGTCACGAATGGTGTCTCTATCTTCCAGAGGGAAATGGACCGGATGGTGGACCAATGCCAACTGAAGGCCACGTTCCCATATCTGGATAACATCACCATCTGCGGTCACGACTGGCAGGATCACGACACCAACCTCCAACAATTTTTCCAAGCAGCCAAAGCTCTTAACCTCACCTATAACAGGGACAAGTGTGTGTTCGGAACTACCCGACTTGCTATCCTTGAGTATGTCGTGGACAACGGGGTCATTGGCCCTGACCCCGACCGTAGGCCCCCCTGTTGGAACTCCCTCTTCCCACCATCCTCAGAGCCCTCAAACGGTGCCTGGGCTTCTTTTCCTATTACGCCCAATGGGTCCCCCATTATGCAGACAAGGCCTGCCCCCTGGTCGTCCACCGCATTTCCCCTCTCAGCCGAGGCCCGCGCGGCCTTCAGCCGCATTAAAGGGGACATTGCCAAAGCAACGATGCATGCGGTGGATGAGACCATTCCCTTCCAAGTAGAGAGTGAAGCCTCCAACTTAGCGCTGGCTGCTACCCTCAATCAGGCAGGAAGGCCGGTAGCATTCTTCTCTTGTACCCTTCAAGGCCCTGAAATTCGGCACTCCGCGGTGGAGAAAGAAGCCCAGGCCATAGTGGAAGCTATTAGGCACTGGAGGCACTATCTTGCCGGCAAAAGGTTCACCTTGCTGACCGACCAGCGCTCGGTTGCGTTCATGTTCAGCAACCAACAGCGGGGCAAAATCAAAAATGATAAAATTTTGAGGTGGAGAATAGAACTCTCCACCTACAACTATGACATCCTGTACCAGCCTGGAAGGCTCAATGAGCCCCCTGATGCCCTATCCCGGGGAGCGTGTGCCAGTGTGCAGCTCGACCGGCTATACGCCCTCCATGCACATCTTTGCCACCCGGGGGTCACCCGACTTTACCATTTCGTGAAAGCCTGGAACCTGCCTTACTCCCTTGAGGAAATCAGGACGATGACCAGGGACTGTCAAGTCTGCGCTGAGTGCAAACCGCACTTCTACCGTCCTGAAAAGGCACAACTTATCAAGACCACCACCCCTTTGAGCAACTGAGTGTCGACTTTAAGGGCCCCCTTCACTCCACTGACCGCAATGTCTACTTTCTCAACATAATCGACGAGTACTCGCAGTTCCCCTTTGCCATCCCCTGCCCCGATACCACTGCCACGCCCGTCATAAAAGCCCTGCGCCAGCTCTTCACTCTGTTCGGATATCCCTGCTATATCCACAGTGATAGAGGGTCCCCTTTATGAGTGATGAGCTGTGCCAGTACCTGCTGGCTAGGGGTATTGCTACAAGTAGGATAACGAGCTATAATCCCCAGGGGATTGGACAGGTGGAGAGGGAGAATGCCACAGTGTGGAAGTCCACACTCTTAGCCCTTAGGTCAAAGGGATTGCCAGTCTCTCGCTGGCAGGAGGTCCTCCCCGAGGCACTCCACTCCATCCGCTCCCTGTTACGCATGTCCACCAATGCCACCCCTCATAAGCGACTCTTTTCTTTTCCCAGGAAGTCTGCCACTGGGACCACCCTCCCGCCTTGGCTGATGTCCCCAGGGCCTGTGCTGCTCCGGAAACATGCGAGGAGTAATAAATACTCCCCGATGGTCGAGAGGGTTCACCTACTTCATGCGATCCCCCAGTATGCCTACATGGTCTTACCTGATGGGCGGGAGGACATGGTCTCCGTCTGTGACCTGGCGCCCGCAGGAGAACCAGACCCTTACCCCGAACACTCCACAGTGACTATGAACCCCGTACCCACCGATGTATATTCCCACGAGACACCGCGCACACCAAGCCCTACACAGACTCCTCATGACACTCCCATACCGGGCGCCATGCACACGCATGAGGGATTACTGATGCCTAACGGGCTGGCGCCTCAAGTCAGGCCAGAGCCAGCACAACCACCGTCACCGGTGCAATCACCACCGGTGCTACGTAGATCGCAGCGACAGATTCGACCACCTGATAGACTTAACCTGTAAATATACTTGTAAGAAACTTCGCCCTGTGGGGACTGTCTTTTAAAACAAAGGGGGGGGGGGTGAATGTGGTAAACTATGTATACCTGTCTGGACACGCCCCCCTGCTGACTGCTCCTGTGGCTCCTCCCACAGACCCCTGTATAAAGGTGATTGGAGGCACTGCTCCTCCCTCAGTCTCCAAGATATCGTGGTCCCTTTTGCTGCTGAAAAAAGCCTATCATTCACCTCCCGTCTCCGAGAGTTATTGATGATGCATCATAGTCCCAACCCAACCTCAGTGGAAAAAGCCTGCTTGCATTTGCCCTATCTATATCCTTTGTAATTGTGTATGCCACTTTCAAATCTCCCCTCAATCTTTTATGTTCTAGGAAATAAAGTTCTGATCTATGCAATCTTTCCTTATAACTCAGGTCCAACAGTCCTGGTAATATACGTGTAAATTTTCTCTGTACCAGTTCAATCTTATTTACATCTTTCCTGTAAGTTGGCAACCAAAACTGCACACAATACTCCAAATTAGGCCTCACCAATGTCTTATACAACTTCAACGTAACATCCCAACTCCTGTACTCAGTACATTGATTTATAAAGGCCAATGCACTAAAAGCTTTCTTAATGACCCTATCTACCTGTGATGATACTTTTGATGATTTATAGACCTATATTCCCAGACCCCTTTGTTCTACCACACTCCACAGTGCCGTACCGTTCACTGTGTAAGAGTTATCCCAGTTGCTCACCCCAAAGTGCAACACCTCACACTTGTCTGCATTAAATTCCATCTCCCATTTTTCCAGCTGGTTCAAATCCCAGTGCAAGATTTGATAGTTTTCCTCACTGTCCACTACACCCCCAATCTTGGTGGCATCTGCAAATTTGCTAATCCAGATAACCACATTATCATCCAGATCATTGATATATGAGGGGTGATTGATAAGTTTGTGTCCTAAGGTAGGAGTCAATTTTAGAAAACCTAGCACATTTATTTTTCAACGTTGTCCCCTCCTACATTTACACACAGTCCAGCAGTCGTGGAGGGTAAGGATCTTGGACCTCCAGGAAGTCCACAGATGGGTGATTGATAAGTTTGTGGCCTAAGGTAGAAGGAGATAAGTTATACAGCTGTTGTTACAAGCTCATGCAGTTCGACTTTGAGTGATAATGCAGAAAGTTTAAAGTTATTAACTCATCAAGGGTGATTTATAAGTTCATGGCCTAAGATAAAAGGAGATTAGGTATTAACTTCAAATTTTCTGCATAATCACTCAAAGAGTTGAACTGCATGAGCTCTATAACTCATCTCCTTCTACCTTAGGCCACAAATTTATCAATCACCCATCTGTGGACACCTGGAGGTCCAAGATCTGTATGTTCCACGACCGCTGCTCTAAGTGTATAAATGTAGGAGAGGGCTGTGTTGAAAAATAAATATGCTAGATTTTCTAGAATTGACTCCTTCTACCTTAGGCCACGAAGTTATCAATCACCCCTTGTACTTGACAAACATCAACAGACCCCCAACACAGATTCCTGTGGCATCCAGTCAGACAGGCAACTATCTACGGTCACTCTCTGACTTCTCCCACAAAGTCAATGTTTAATCCTACTCATTACCTCATCTTGAATGCCAATCAATTGAGCCATCTTGACCATCATCTTTTGTGGGACTTTGTCAAATACCACTGCCTAGGCTTCATCAACTTTCCTGGTAACATCCTCAAAAACTTCTATAAGATTGGTTAGACATGACCTACTATGCACGAAGGCATGCTGACTATCCTTAATCATTCCCTATCTATCCAAATACTCATGTACCAGGTCCCTTAGAATACTTTTCAATAGCTTTCCCATTACTGATGTCGGGCTTACTGGCCTATAATTTTCTGGTTTGTTATTAGACTCTTTCTTAACAATGGAATTATATTAGCTAACCTTAAATCCTCCAGTATCTCACCAGTTTTAAATATCTCTGCTAGGGCTTCCGCAATTTCTGCACTTACCTCCCAAAGGGAACACTTTGTCAGGCCCAGGGAATTGGTCCACCCTGATTTGCCTCAAGATAGCAAACACCTCTTATCTGCAATCTGTATAAGATCCATGATCTCACCACTGCTTTGCCTCAATTCAATAGGATCTCTGTCCATTTCCTGAGTAAATACAGATGCAAAAATCCATTTAAGATCTGCCCCATCTCTTTTGGGTCCATTCTGATCTTCCAGAGGACCAATTTTGTCTCTTGCAATCCTTTTCCTCTTAACATCTCTGCAGAAGTCCTGAGGATTCTCCTCACCTTGTCTGCTAGAACAACCTCGTGCCTTCTTTTAGCTCTCCTGATTTCTTTCTTAAGTGTTCTCTTGCATATATTATACTTAATATAAATAGTACCTTATTTGTTCCTGTCTGCCTGTATCTGCTAGGCACCCCCTTTTTCTTCTTAACCACAGCCTCACTATCTCTTGAAATCTCTCCCTAAACTTTTTATCCTTGACTTTTATTCTGACAGGCACATACAAGCTTTGTACGTGTAAAATTTCACTTTTGAAAGCCTTTCACTTACCAAGTACACCTTTGCCAGAAGACAATCTGTCCTAAGCCACATTTGGCTGATCCTTTCTGATATCATCAAAATTGCTCTCTCTACAACTTAGAATCTCAACCCATGAACCAGACGAATCCTTTTCCATAATTACCTTGAAACTAATGACATTATGAGCACCAGATACAAGGTGTCCCACTACACAAACTTCTGTCACCTGCCCTGTCTCATTCCCTAAGAGGAGATTAAGTGTCATTAGGACTTCTATGTACTGAAAGAGGAAACTTTCCTGAACACATCGAGATCAAGTGGATCATTGGGACTTCTATTTACTGATTAAGGAAACTTTCCTGTACACTTTTGACAGACTTATCCCATTTAGTCCCTTTACAGTATGGGAGTCCCAGTCATTATTTGGAAAGCTTGTATCATCTACCATCACAACGTTCTATTTCTTGCAAAAGTCCATGATGTTTCTGCCAAACTGTTCCTCTAAATACCATGATCAGTTGGGTGGTCTATAATATAGCCCCATTAACATGGTGATACGTTTCTTATTCCTCAGTTCCACCCATAATGTCTCACTAGACGATTCTCCAAACTCTCCTGACTGAACACTCTCATGACATTTTCCCTGACCAGTAACACCACCCCTCCCTCTTTAATCCTTCCTGGATTATTATGGCTAAAGCAATGGAACCCTGAGACATGTTTACAGGAGGGGCAGTACTCAAGTCTCACTAATGGCTACAATATCATACAGTAATTCCATATGTTGATCCATGTCCTGAGCTCATCTGCCTTTCCTATAATACTTCCTGCATTGAAATACACACAACAAAGAACGTCAGTCTCACCATGCTCAACATTTTGCTTCCTGACTTTGTCTCTAGTCTTAACAACATTTGGCACCACAACCACTCTACTTTGGCACTCTGGTTCTCATCCATTTGCAACTCTACTTTAAGCACCCCCCCCCCCCACCCCCCGAAGTACAGTTGGCCCTCCTTATCCGTGGGGGATTGGTTCTGACACCCCCCGCAGATGCCAAAAAATGCGGATGCTCAAGTCCCTTATTTAACATGGCTCAGCGCAGTGTTCTTTAGGACCCAGCGGAACCCCGGACTTTTTTTAATATGTCTCAGTGAGGTGGACATTAGGACCCAGCGGCGCAGCTCTGATTCCGCAGTGTTTCTGTTCACGAAAATAATTACAATCACGATTGAAAATAAGGTGGAAGTAATAAAGTAATTGGAAAGAGGTGAAATGCCATCGGTCATTGGAAAAGTGTTAGGCTCCAGTCAGTCAACGATCGGAACAATTTTAATGGAGCATGTGAAAGGCCCTGCCCCGATGAAAGCTACAATTATTACTAAGCAATGCAGTGGTTTAATTATTGAAATATATATGTTCCTTAAGTGTTTTATATGCATAGAAAGGTAAAATAAGTACTATATACTAAGAAAAATGTTTGACTAATTGACGCTAAATAATATCGGATGTACCTGTTCTGACTTCAAATCCGACTTAAAGACGGACTCAGGATCTGAACTCATTCATAACCCAGGCACTGCTACTTGAACTTTAAAATCATCTCTAGATTACTTATAATACCCAATACAATGTAAATGCTATGTAAATAGTTGCTATACTGTATTGTTTAGGGAATAATGACAAGAAAAAATAGTCTGTCGATGCTCAAACAACAAGTGCTGAAGAGAGAACTTCCGGGTTTTCCCAATCCGCGGTTGGTTGAATCCGCACATGCGGAACCCGCGGATAAGGAGGGCTGACTGTACTAGCAAACCTTCCCACCAGAATGTTTTGGTCCCCCTCCATCTCTTCTATACAAGTTGCACCTTCCCTGGAAGAGAGCCCAATTATCCAACAATCTAAAACACTCCTTCCTACACCAACTCATTAGCCACATGTTAAACTGTATGATCTTCCTACTTTTAACCTCACTAGCAAGTGACACAGTTAGTAATCCTGAAATCACAACCCTGAAAGTTTTGTCCTTTATCTTGTCATCTACTTATGTCGTTGGCACCAACGTGGACAGTGAACTCTTGCTGTCTTCCCTCCCACTTAAGGACGATCTGAGTTTTGGCATTTGAACAGCAGAATATCAGAGATCAGGAGTGTGAGAAGATGTGAATCACTCAGGTCAGCGAGTGAGCATTAAGAGCAGTGTTTCACAGAAGTTACAGCGTTTGAACAGTGGCCGATCAGTGATCAGGATTCATTACCAAGTGCACATTAAACTATGGTTGAAGCGGCCATCATTGGCCATTTTGAGGCTTTAGCTCCTTTTTTTAAAAACTTTTTTTATTGAGTTTTCAAATGATTACAGAAAGAAAAAAATATATATACCCTTCCCCCTCCCCTTAGCCCCTCCCCCTAACATCCCTATAGAAAAAAAGAAAAAGAAAAAGAAAGAAAGAAAGAAAGAAAGAAAGAAAGAAAGAAAGAAAGAAAGAAAGAAAGAAAGAAAGAAAGAAAGAAAGAAAGAAAGAAAGAAAGAAAGAAAGAAAGAAAGAAAGAAAGAAAGAAAGAAAGAAAGAAAGAAAGAGTGCCTGGATATCAGAAGATCCCCACATGCTCCACGGAGTTCGTAATAACTTTAGTATATATATTTATTTCTTTCCCCAAATAACCAAGTATTTTATCTTCGGAGCACCTATATATTTAATCCTGTCTTTTGTAAATAAGGGTGCCAAATTTTCAAAACTGTTTCATATTTATCTCTTCAATTATAAGTAATTTTTTCAAGTGGAATACAGCTGGAAATTTCATTCTTCCAACGATCTATACATAAGTATGAATCCGATTTCCAAGTAACTGCAATAGCCTTTTTGGCTACTGCCAGTGCAATTTTTATGAATTCTTTCTGATATTTATTCAATTTGGGTTTCGATTTTATCCCTTTAATATTGCCTAATAAAAATAATATTGGATTATGTGGAAGTTGTGTTCCAAGGCTTTAGCTCCTTGAGGCTTCTTCAAGGAGAGGCTTTTGTGAGAGAAGGCAAAAATCTGTACGTTAATTTATTGCTTCCTTCTTTATCATGGCACAGTTATAGCGGTAGGATAGATGAATCCTCCTCTTGCAGAATATGGGAAGGCAGGGAAACCTCCAGTGTCCCTGATGACCTCACCTACAAAAAGTGCATCCAGCTGCAACTTCGAACAGACCATGTTCAGGAACTGATTAACTCCAGATCATTCAGGAGGCTGAGAGGGTGATAGGGCAGATGTTTATTAGTATGTTAATTAGCTACTGTGATTGTATTGCATTTGTGACCACAAAGTTCTGAACTCAAATCAAGATTTTCAGCCCTATCTGATATAGATGGCTACAGATACCCTCACCAAACGGAGGTTATTCTTTTAGCTACCTACTCTTCAAATGCTCGATCACTTCCCTGTTTATCCTCCATGGCAATATTATCTGCCAATACCCACATTTTAAATGTTGGGACACCTCCCTATCAGGGAGCAGGTACTTCTAGCTAACAAAGTAGTTTAAACACAGTTCATTTCTTTTTAAGATAAAATTCTTAAAGCACATTTAAAACTCATAGAGGTTTTCTATCTTATAAAAGGTTTCTAAACTACAAATGATTTCTAAAACACAGATACAATTATATAAGCTAAAAAGACATACCAACAAGTTGCAGACGTCTGTTGCAGAAATCAAAGGCAGAGAAATGGATTCTAGTTCACCCTGTCTTTCTGTCATTCTTCTTACTGTGCCTTGAGCATTCCTAACAAGTATGACTGCTCTCTTATATTTATACTTTTTTTTTAGCCCTTGAGTAACTTCATGCACAAGTAACATCTTTTCAGATACCTTTCTGCACAGATGGTTTAAAAGCTTTTGGGGACAGACATCCCAGCCGTGAATTTTGACTCTCTGGGTACACAGATCTTCCAATGGTTGATAGATCAGCTATCTAATGTGCTGTGTGATGGTATCAATCTGGTCTCAAAAATTCCTTGAACTAAATAACTTAGCCAATGTTAGCTGATTTGATACAGGCCAATTAACATAACATCATTGTTTTACATTGTCTCTTTTGAGCAGTCAGCCCCATGCTGCAGCCCGTATCTCTATAATGTTGTTTGTTTACAAAGTTGCCCTTTTAACTTCAAATTGATTATTGCTTGCAATTTACATTATGAACTGAAGACTGGTTTCTGTTTATGATAAGAAGATGAACAAAGAATATTGGCTGGAAGTTTAATTTACTCAAAAACAGCTCTTTGATCTCTAGAAGTGTCAGCTGCTTTGTTAGAAAGCTGTGCTTGTCATAAAGGCTCCCCCGCCTGAGCCAAGGGCACTGAGTATCCATAATATTACTACAAATTATCACTAGTTTAAGTGACTGTCAAGAGAGGTATTCTTGGCAACGTATAAAGGAGAATGCAGTATATTAAAGGGAAATAAATTGAGAATTGGGATTAATGGATTAATAGCATGATTTTGACAGCTAACATGGACTCAGTAGGCCTAATGGACTCTCTATGTTGTAGAAGCACGTTGTTAATATGAAAAATATGAAAATGAAAATAGCTTGCGTAATGCTAATTCTCGTGATCAATGAGCTGGCTAAGACTTATTGATGAGTTTAACAGTGCGCATGTGACCAGAGACAATAACGTATGAACACATCATAGAATTTTGTTAACCTTGTTTTCGGATGGGATCACTGTTCGGAATGTAATCAAGAACATGCATGGTAGTATAGTGGGTAGCACAATCACTTTACAGTGCCAGTGATCACTGATCAGGTACGACTCCTACTGCTCTATGCAAGGTGTTTGTATGTTCTCCCTGTGACTGCATGGGTTTCCTCTGGCTGCTCTGGCTTCCTCCCGAATCCAGTGACATACCGAGTGGTTAAGGTTAGTCAGTTGTCAGCATTGTGACAGCTACGGCTTTCCCCAGCACAATCCTCATTGATTTGATTTGATGCAAATTTTACTGCATGTTTCGATGCACATGTGACAAACAATGCTAATTTTCCTAGAATGGTATGTGGTGTTCATTCAAAATTGCACACAGCACAACTTGTTTCTATCATTTTAAAAATACTTATTTAAAAAAAGATAGTCCAATAGATTTCAGCCTATTCTTTTCAGAGAGCATGTTGTGTAACATATGTCCTAGATAATTGGATCCACATCAGACTCACCTTTTCATACTGAAGGATAGATTATTATTACATTGCATCTGGGCACGTCTTTTACTGGTTCACTACCTGATTAAACTGATTTATTTTACATCTGGGGTGGAAGTATAAAGCAGGATTTATGTCAGTCCATTATTGACCCATCTGTGGGTTCCATTTAGTTTTACTTTTTGCCTGCATTATTCTTACAAGAAGATAAACAGAAGTCTCTGGTGAAGTCTGCCTGTCTTCTCATTTATTTTACAGTTCACCATTCTTAGCTCACCCCTGCTTCCATTTTTCCAAACTCCTTTTGCTTACATATTCTTTCATACATATAAATTGCAAATAAAATTCAGTTTTTATCTATAGAAATGTTTTACGTTTTCTTTTGCTCTTTCCATTTGCCTCTTCCAGAGAAAAGATCAGATTAATAGAAGCATTCCAAAAATTGCACTGAATGATGGCAATCAATAGGTAATTTTGGCATTAACTCAGTATCTAAAATAGGAAGCTATTATGTATAAGTTAATAATATTTCCACACAATCACTCAGGTGTCATATTTTCCCATTTTCAATGAAAAAAATTGCATAATTTTTTTCAACATGATTACCACAAGTGAAGAAATTATTCCAAAATTTTTCTCAACTTGTTAGAATTTATAATGTAAACTAATAATACCAAAGAATAAAATCATAGCCATCACTTGTCAGCCTTCAATGAGTAAGTAATCAATAAAAACTCTGGAATTGTCATTGCAGAAAGAGGAAGCAATCAGGAAAAAATGTATTAAATATTGCTTCTAATATTGATCCTCTGATTTGAAGGCATGACTTTCACTTTGACCTTTACCATTGAACTAGTCATTCCAACATACTTACTTACAAATCCTTAGCCAATTACACTAATCAATGGGCTGATATAAGATAAACATCTTTAGCTGTGATAATGAGATATCTGTGTTCTCCGTGCATTGTGGAAATCAGTGCCTCTATTTCATTGTTTAAAGGACATCAGTTAAAAACTTCGGCAATAATTCTCCCTAACACAGCTTATTTTGCTTGCATGTCACAGAAACTAAATTAGAGGAGCACCTTCCACGAGTTAACTTTTAATTCAGTTTAATCCATCAACTACAATCCATGATCCAGTGGACCACGAAGTACCATCTCTGATTTCTTGTCTTTGCTGATAATGGAATATTGGAATGTCAACCTACCAGTTCCAACAGCCTGTGGGAACTTCTCAACGTCTGTGGAGTGCCTTCAACTTAAAGGTGAATTACTGTATTTAACCTATTAACATTCTAGTTGATTGCTCATGCACTATTAATCCCTGCCAAATACTACCTTTGGTTTATGATAAAATAGGTAGTTTGGAGACTATTCACCAAGCTTCCTGAAATGAAAAGTAAAACGATAAGTATGCTGGCCTGCTATTATAGTGTTAGGTGGAAGAATAATTATGTTAGATGAACTCTCAGAAACCCTTGCTAATCATTCCTATCAGTCTCTTTTCCCCACGTTTTCCTACAACATATTATCTTTCACATGCTTATCAACTCCTTCCTCAGTCTACTATCCATCTATGTTAGCAGTAATTTACAAGGGCCAATTAATCTACCAAGCAGCACATCATTGGAATACAGGAGGTATCCGAAGCACTGGGGAGATCCATAACACAAATTTGAAACATTAACCACAGTAAACAAAAATGTATCAATTTTTGGAATTGGAATTGATTTATTATTGTCATATGCACTGAGATATAGTGAAAAGCTTGCTTTGCAAACTGTTCATTCAGATCAGATTATTACACAGCACATTCAGCTAAAACAACAATAAAATGCAAAGAAAAGTGTAAGAAAATTAAGTAGACATGGCTCAGACAGAGTCCAGCATAGGTAAATAATAAGGCCATTAATCAAAATCATAACAAGGTAGGTTTTGAGGTCAAGAGCCCAATTTGTTATACAAGGGAGATATTTAGTAGTTTTGTAGCAGCGGGATTCTTGAGCCTAGTGGTACACACTTTCAGACTTTTGAACCTTCTGCCCAATGGAAGAGGAGAAAAGAGAAAATGTCTGGGGTGGGTGGGGGCTTTGATTATGTTGGCTGCTTTACTGAGGCAGTGAGAAGTATAATTGAAGTCCAAAGAGGTAAAGCTGGTTTGGTTTCCATGATGTGCTAGATTACCTATTAAATCAAAACACCAATAGCATAATAGTTCAGCAGCCCGGTCTGCAGCTTCACAGCTGTAGAAAACCATGTTTGATCCTGACCACAGTGCAGTCTATGCAGACTTCGTTCATCCTCCCCTGTGACCATGAGACTTCTTCCATGGACTCCAGTTTAATCCCACATCCAAAGATGTTCTACTTGATAGGATCATTGGCTACTTTCACATCATGGGAGAATATACATAACAAGGAAAATAAGTGGTGCAAGTCCCTAAGAGTCAGCTGAAGGTTGTGAGAAATAGAAAATTCATCAACATGAAATAGCTTACTAATAATTGCCATCAGGTGTGCACTTTTTATTCTTCCTGTCTACTGCTTTTAATAGCCTTTCGAATGTTACAAGGAACTTTGAAACACAGCTGATCCTTGTTGAGCTTGTATTTATTGCTCCATATGTTTTTCTTCCACCTTAATAAATCTTTCCCCATCAACACATCCTTCTATTTCTTTCTGCCATGTGCTTTCTTTCGTTGTTTCTCTGTAGCTGTTCTATTTGTCTTGGCCATATGCTCACCAACTTCAACATAAAGATCTTTCAGAATTCCTTATTAACCTTGCCTTTGAGACTCCACCTACCACCCCCACAGGTGGAAAAGTCACAACTATTTTTGTTGTGCATTTAATATTTTAGTTATAGTTGAGCAATCTTGTATACAGTTCCTATAAAAAGTATTCACCGCACCACCCCCACCAGGAAGTTTTCGGGTTTATTGTATTGCGACGTTGAATCACAGTGGGTTTCATTTGGCTTTTTTTTAACACCAATCCACAGAAAAAAGCCCATTCAAGTCAAAGTGAAAACTAATCTCTACAAAGTGGTCTAAATTAATTGCAAGTATCAAAAAACACAAAATAACATATTGCATAAGTATTCACCCCTTTAATATGATACACCAAATCATAACGTGTGCAGTCAATTGGTTTTAGAAGTCACAACGTTAGTGAAATGGAGATTACCATGGCATTCAAGGTGTTTTAATTGATTGTAGTAAAAATACACCTGTATCTGGAAGGTCCAACTGCTGGTGAGTCAGTATCCTGGTTAAAACTACACCAGGAAGACAAAAGAACACTCCAATTCACTCCACAAAAAGGTTATTGAAAAGCCCAAGTCAGGAAATGGATACAAGGACATTTCCAAGACACTGCAAATCCCTTGGAGTTTAGTTAAATCGATCATCAAGAAATGGAAAGAAAATGGCACAGCTGTAAATCTGTCTAGAGCAGACCATCCTCAAAAACTGAGTGACTGTGCCAGAAGGGGATGAGTGAGGGAGGCCACCAAGAGTCCGATGACAACTCTGCAGGAGTTACAAGTTTCAGTGGCTGAGATGGGAAAGACTACGTGTACAACAACTGTTGCCCAGACGCTTCACCAGTCGCAGCTTTATGGGAAAGTGGCAAAGAGAAAGCCACTGTTGAAAAATACTCACATGGAATCTCAGCTAGAGTTTGCCAGAAGGCAAGTGGGAGACTCTGATGTCAGACAGAAGAAGATTCTAAGGTCTGCAGAAACCAAAATTGAGCTTTTTGGCCATCAGACTAAACACTATGTTTGGTATAAGCCAAACATGGCATATCATCAACAACACACCATCCCTACCATGAAGCACAGTGGTGGCTGCATCATGCAGTTGGAATGCTTCATTGCAGCAGGCCTTGGAAGGCTTGTGAAGGTAAATGGTAAAACAAATGCAGTAAAATACAGGGAAATCCCAGAGGAAAACCTGATGCAATCTGCAAGAGAACTGCAATTTGGGAGAAGATTTGTTTTCCAGCAAGACAACGACCCCAAGCATAAAGCCAAAGCTACACAGGAATGGCTTAAAACCAAAGTTAATGTCTTGGAGTGGCCAAGTCAGAGTCCAGACCTCAACCCAGTTGAGAATTTGAGGCTTGACTTGAAAAGGGCTATTCATTCATGATCCCCATGCAATCTGACAGAGCTTGAGCAGTTTTGTAAAGAAGAAATTTTGGGATACAATTGCAGAGTCCAGATGCGCAAACCAGATCGAGACCTATCTACACAGACTCAAGGCTGCATTTGCTGTCAAAGGTGCATCTACTAAATACTGAAATACATATGCAATCAATTATTTTGTGTTTTATATGTAATTAATTTAGATCACTTTGTAGAGATCTGTTTTCACTTTGACATCAAAGAGTCTTTTTCTGTTGATCAGTCTCAAAAAAAGCCAAATTAAATCCACTATGATTCCAAGTTGTAAAACAATAAAACATGAAGTCGTCCGAAGGGGATGAATACTTTTTATAGGCACTATATATATTGTTTGATTCAGTATTCTTATTTGTTTAAATATGGTCATTATAGGTTATATGTACAAATACGTTAATTGCATTTATCATCATACTACCATGTGTTACGTGCACATCTTGCTTGAAGTAAACCCAAAGTTACACTTGTATTTCTGGATTCCCCATATCTTCCTTTGAATTGGTCTAGTGTTTTGAAGTTATAAAACATAACATTGACGACGAACCTGACATGGTTATAAACCTATTGCAGCAAGACATTCAAAATAAAATAAAACGCAGCTAAAGCAATGTTGAAATAGAGCAGCACATGGTTTTGGAAGGGAAAACATGATCAAGTTTTTAAAAACTGCTGTAAATGGAAGATTTCAGGGTTCATAAAGAGTGAGCACCAGGTGATAATAATCATTTTTTAAAAAGTAGCAATGATTGGCTGCTTCGAAAACATTGACAAGTTTTATTACACAGCGGGTAATGGGCTCGTGTATACTGAGCTATTGGAACAGTATGTTGAAGTAAATGTAATAACCAATGAGAAGTGAGAGCCAATTTTGCTGAGTTCATTAGGTTGAAAGGCATACAGTTTGCCTCGAAGTTTGACTGCTCCAGCAAAGCATCAGAAAATTCTTTTGCTGCTCGTGATGCAGGAACACTTAGAACCAAAGTCACTGGTGATTGCAGAATGCTTTAGGATTCATAAGCGGAATAATGTGGCTAAATTGAAGAGATTATCTGAGCATTGTCAGCTCAGTAAAGGGTTTACTGATACACTGAGACATCATTTAGCTTAAGAAATCTTAAGAGAAAGTATTCAAAAACAGCTTCTAACTGAAGCACAGCTCATATTCATATAAACAGTGGGAATTGCCGTTTCACTGGAAACCGCAGACAGAGATACAACTGAGTTGCAATCAGGAATGAGAGGAAGTGAAAACAAAATTGCATCACTAAGCAGAAACTGGCCTTGCTGAACAAATTGTCTTACTGTAGTGGCAGGGGCTCACTTACACCTATCAATGCGGGTTTCAAGGTGGATATTGCCGAAAATGCAACAACATAGGGCACATACAAAGAGTATGCCAGTCAGACAAAAATAAATGGACTGCTCTGGGAAGAGAAAAAACTAAAAAGACAAGTTGCAGTTTCATTAAGAGCACTAATCTGCATACTGTTGATGAAAAGTATTATAATATTGTGAGTGACACAGGATTGTGTAACCTTGAGATTTACAGTGTGAAAATTAGCAGTAGAGAAGCAATATGACTTACACAAGACGTGAACGGCAAATTAATTAAAAAGGGATTAGACACTGGTTCAGCTGTTTCAGTCATTCCACAATATGAGTTTGAGATATATTTCAAAGATACTAAACTGAGGCCTGTAGATAGCCAACCAAGAACTTATACTGGAGAAAAGATAATACCTATGGGAATGACATCTGTGGCAGTGAAATACAACAACCCACAAGCCTCGTTGAGCCTGTATGTGGTGAAATGAAAGGATCAGCATTGTGGGGGTGTGATTGGCTGAGACAAGTATAACCTGTTTGGGGGTCTATCCTATATTTGCATACCACATCGCTGCAACAAACCCCACTCTAAGTGAGTGAAGAGAGCTCCTGAATGATGCCACAACTGTCTCATGCTGAACACCATGAATCATTGACCAACAGAGGACAAACAGGTGTTGGTGTCAACCTCCATGCCTCTAGTTGGAGAACATATTAGAGTAAGGCAGGACCATGATGCTCAGAGGAAAGGAGAAAGTGAGAAAAGCAGCGGTCCCCTTACAACAGAATCAGAGTTTATTATCATTGGCAGGTCTCATGAAATTTGTGAACTTAGCAGCAGTCGTACAATGCAATACATGACAAAATAGAAAGAAAAAAGTAAGCAAGCAAATCAACTACAGCAAGTATACATATGTATATTAAATAGTTAAATTGAAAATAATGCAAATACTCTAAATAATTGAGGTAGTGTTTATGGGTTCAATATCCATTTAGGAATCAGATGGCAGAGGGGGAGAAGCTGTTCCTGAATCGCTGAGTGTGTGTCTTTAGGTTTCTGTACCTTCTTCCTGAGGGTAACAACAAGAAGAGGGCATGGCCAGAATGATGGGGGTGTCCTTAATAATGGACTCCGTCTTTCTGAATTACTGCTCCTTGAAAATGTCTTGGATACTATGGAAGATAGTACCCAGGATGGAGTTGGCTAATTTTACAACTTTCTGCAGCTTCTTTAGGTCCTGTGCAGTAGCTCTCCACACTCACCCCACCACTTACCAGACAATGATGCAGCCCGTCAGAATGCTCTCCACAGTACATTTATAGAAGTTTTCAAGTGTTTTAGGTGACAAACCAAATCTCTTCAAATTCCTAAGCCACCATTTCCTCTTCTTTGTAGCTGTTGGGACCAGGTTAGATCTTTATATATGTTGGGACCAGGTTATATCCTCAAAGGTTCTGACATCAGGAACTTGAAACTGCTCACTCTCTGCACCTCTGATCCCTCTATGAGGATTGGTTTATGTTCCCTTGTCTTACTCTTCCTGAAGTCCACAATCAGCACTTTTGACTTAATTATGTTGAGTGCAAAGTTGTTGCTATGACACCACTCAAGTAGCTGGTATATCTCACTCCAGTACGCTCACTCATCTCCATCTGAGATTCTACCAGCAATGGTTGTATCATTGGCAAATTTATAGATGGCATTTTAGCTAGACCTAGCCAGAGTTTTTGGAGGGAACATATCTAAGAAAGCTTGCCTTGGTTTTAAGCTGGAAAAGAGTTCAAGGAGCTTCAGGCAAGCATTCAGCTTTTGTGATTAAAAAGAACCAGAATCTACTGTAGGTGCATTAAGGTGCATGAACTTCAAGTGGAAGAAAAAATGCTGCTTGTAAAAATTAAATGTAAAGACCAAAGCCCAGCTGGATAAGTGGAAGGCCAAAAAGAAACAAATTAATAGAGATACGAAAATTAAGGACTCCACAGATGATGTTGTGGATGAGGAAACGAAGAGGAGAGATCAGATCGTAAAGGGAGCAATAGAAGGATTGATAAGAGAATGCTCCACTAAACTAAATGGACCTTCCCAAAATCAAGACGCACAAACTAGAAGAAGAAAAACGAAGGCAGAGGTGGAGAGGAAGAACGTGAATGAGAGTGAGGGTATGTAAAATAGGGAAGGAACCTAACAAAGAAAAAGGAAGGGATTGAGGTAGATCCAGAGAAAGAAAAGAGAAGTAAGGTGTCCAGAGCTGTCAGAACCAGAGTGCAGTCTCAGAGACAACTCCTACAATCACCATAGTGGAGGCCCCAGAACCTGAGATTGATTTCACCTGCCCAAGTCTCTAAAGCCAAGCAGAGTGATTTCACTCTGACAGTACCACACAAGAGTAAGAAATCCTCCACAACAATTAAATCATTAGGCCTGAATGGGACAATTTAAAGTCTGGATGTCTGTAAGTCATAGTTGTATTATGTAACATACTGTGTATGGATTTGGGATGAATTCTCTGTTGAGTTGAAGTTTATATATAAGCAGGGAGGAGTGTTGTGTGTTAAATATTTTTGTTATATTTGAGTAATCATATATTCTGTATATATATTGTTTGAATAAGCCTTGTTTGTTTATATAAATAATTACAAATTTGATATATATAAATAAGTTAATTGTATACGTCTTCATGCAACCACATGTTATGCGAGCGCCTCACTTAAAGTAAACTAGAAGTTACACCCATATTTCTGGACTCCATGTGTCTTCCTTTGAATCATTTTAATGTTTTGAAGTTACAAAGCATAACTTTATTAACATTAAAGTCTCACATCAAGTCTCCCCTCTTTGCTTTCATACTTCTAGAGTTTTGAACCTTAGCCTCTCTTGAGAATTATTTCAAGCCCGGTCAAAAGGTCTGGAAAGGAGTAATAATAACAGGGTTGTTGTGGTGGGAGATTTTAATTTTCCAAATATTGATTGGCATCTCCCTAGAGTGAGGGGTTTAGATAGGGTGGAGTTTGTTAGGTGTGTTCAGGAAGGTTACTTGACTCAATATGTAGATAAGCCTACAAGAGGAGAGGCTGTATTTGATCTGGTATTGGGAAATGAACCTGGTCAGGTGTCAGGTCTCTCAGTGGGAGAACATTTTGTAGATAGTGATCACAATTCTAACTCCTTAACCATAGCATTGGAGAGAGATAGGAACAGACAAGTTAGGGAAACTTTTAATTGGAGTAAGGGGAACTATGAGGCTATTAGGCCGGAACTTGGAAGCATAAATTGGAAACAGATGTTCTCAGGGAAATACACGGAAGAAATGTGGCAAACGTTCAGGGAATATTTGAGTGAGGTTCTGAGTAGGCACTTTCCAATGAGACATGGAAAGGATGATACGGTACAAGATCCATGGTGCACAAAGGCTGTTGTAAATCTAGTCTAGAAGAAAAGAAGAGCTTACGAAAGGTTCAAAAAACTAGGTAATGATATGAATCTAGAAGATTATAAAGCTAGCAGGAAGGAGCTTAAGAATGAAATTAGGAGAGCCTGAAGGGGCCTTGAGAAGGCCTTGGCAGACAGGATTAAGGAAAACCCCAAGGCATTTCACAAGTATGTGAAGAGCAAGAGGAGAAGATGTGAAGAATAGGACCAATCAAGCGTGACAGTGGAAAGTGTGTATGGAACCGGATGAAATAGTGAAGGGAAAGAGTGGTGGTAGACAGGTCATATTCTACATGGAGACCGCTGACCAGTGGTGTGCCTCAGGGATCTGTTCTGGGGCCCCTACTATTAGTGATTTTCATAATGACCTGGATGAGGAAGTGGAGGGATGGGTTAGTAAATTTGCTGATGACACAAAGGTTGGAGGTGTTGTGGATAGTGTGGAGGGCTGTCAGAGTTTACAATGGGACATTGATAGGATGCAAAACTGGGCTGAGAAGTGGCAGATGGAGTTCAACCCAGATAAGCGTGAGGTGGTTCATTTTGGTAGGTCAAATATGATGGCAGAATATAGTATTAATGGTAAGACTCTTGGCAGAGTGGAGGATCAGAGGGATCTTGAGGTCCGAGTCCATAGGACATTCAAAGCTGCTACGCAGGTTGACTCTGTGGTTAAGAAGGTGTACGGTGCATCGGTCTTCATCAATCGTGGGATTGAGATTAAGAGCCAAGAGGTAATGTTGCAGCTATTTAGGACCCTGATCAGACCCCACTTGGAGTACTGTATTCAATTCTGGTTGCCTCATTACAGAAAGGACATGGAAAAGGTTCAGGGAAGATTTACAAGGATGTGCCTGGATTGGGGAGCAAGCCTTATGAGAATAGGTTGAATGAACTCGGCCTTTTCTCCTTGGAGCGATGTAGGATGAGAGGTGACCTGATAGAGGTTTACAAAATAATGAGAGGCGTTGATCATTTGGATAGTCAAAGGCTTTTCCCCAGGGCCGAAATGGCTAACACGAGAGGGCATAGTTTTAAGGTGCTTGGAAGTAGGTACAGAGATGTTAGGGGTAAGTAATTTATGCAGGGAGTGGTGAGAGCGATGGAGATAGAAATGATAGGGTCTTTTCAGAGGCTCCTGGATGGCTACATGGAGCTTGGAAAAATAGAGGGCTATGGGTAAAGCCTAGGTAATTCTAAAGTAGGGACATGTTCAGCAGAGCTTTGTGGGCTGAAGGGCCTGAATTGTGCTGTATGTTTGCTATGTTTTCTGTGTTTTTTCTGTGTTATGGTTGAGAACATGGAGACCAAACCCATGCCCAACAGACCAACCAAGAATCAATGAAAGCTTAACACAACTTCTCTGCTTTTAAAATGATTTTGAACAAAGGGTGCAAATGATTTTATGGAAAATAAGCTGGGAGTTGTGAATATACCCGATAAAATGAGAAGCTGTATTAGCATACACTGCTGAAGTACCTACAGTAAATTATTGTATTTCCACTGCTGTTAATTAAGCACTTTCACATTGACTGGAAGCCCAGTGTATCCATACAGCTCCTCGCAATATGAAGCCGTGCTGAACGGAATGCCTGATGTGGCTATATGGTGCAACATCGCACTCAGAAGGAATCCTTGATAGATTTGGAATCTATTTCATAAAGAAATATGTGTGAATAAATGAATTATTTAATATATTAATCCATGTAATTGCATCAGTGGCATCCCAAGTTAAACAAATCTAATGCAGTTCTTTTGACTGGTTCACAACTTGCTTCTTTCATTTGTGTGAATCTTTAAAATTCAAACTGCAAACAGGATCCTGATTTAAATCACAAAGAAAATGATAGAAACCTCCAAAAATTTCTTTTAACAATATCAGTACTCCTACCCTCTGTACTATTGTGGACAGAACCAAAGATCCGCAGTACAGAAGGAGGCATTCAGCACATCACTCCTCTGACAACTCTTCCAAACTGCATCAGAATCAGATTTAGTATCTCTGGCATCTGTTGTGAAATTTATTGTTAAGCTGCAGCAGTACAGATCAATGCATAAAAAAACCTATAAATTACAATAAGAAATATATACATATCTTAAAACTAAATGAAATAAGTAGTGCAGAATGAGAGCAAAAGTAATGGGATAGTATTCATGCATTGATTTATTGTTTGTTGGGAAACATGATTGCAGAGGGAAAGAAGCAGTTCTCCCCCCCCCCCACCCAAGTGTTAAGTGAGTGCCTTTTTTGCTCCTGTACTTCCTCCCTCTGGTAATGAAAAGAAGATGGCATGACCTGGGTGATGGGGGTCCTTAATGATGGATGCCACCTTTCTGAGGCATCACCTTTTGAAGATATCCTCGATGCCTGGGAAGCTGGAGCACCTAATGGAGCTGACTGAGTTTACAACCTTTTCCAATCCTGTGCAGTGGCTGCTCCATACCATACAGCGATGCAACCCATTAGAATGCTCTCCAAAGTACATCCGTAGAAAATTTAGAGAGACTTTGGTGACATACCAATTCTCAAACTCTTAATGAAGTATAGCTACTGTCGTGCCATTTTTTATAATTGCACTAATATGTTGGGCCCAGAATAGATCATCAGAGATGTTGATACTCAGGAACTGGAAACTGCTGATCCCTCAATGAGAACCAGTGTGTGTTCCCTCAGCTTCCCCTTCCTGAAGTCCATGATCTATTGCTTTGTCTTACTAACATTGTGTGCAAGATTGTTGCTGCATTTCCATTCAACCAGCTGATCTTACTCCTGTACGTCTCTTCATCCCATCTGAGATTAAGGCCAGCAGCAAATTAACAGATGGTGTTTGAGTGGTGTGACCATATAGACGTTGGTGTGGAGAGAGAGAGGAGCATGGATCCTTGGGGTAAACCAGTGTTGATAGTCAGAAAGGAGGACATATTATTTTCACTCCACACTGACTCTGATCTTCCAATGAAGAAGTCAAGAATCCAATGGAAGAGGGAGGTAAAAAAGCCCAGTTTTTGTAACTTTTTAATTGGTACTGAAGGTATGGTGGTGTTGAACCCTGAGCTGTAATCAATAAACTGCAAACCTGACACAGCTACTGCTGCTGTCCAGGTGATCCAGGGGTGAGTGGAGAGCCAGTGATATTTCACCCACTGTAGACTGTTATTGCAGTAGGAAAATTGCAAGGGGTCCAGGCCCTTGCTTGGGCAGTAGTTGATTCTGGCCATGACCAACATCTTCATCACAGCACCTCATCATAGCAGATGTGAGTGCAACTGGGTGATAGTTGTTGAGGCAGCTCACCCTGCTCTTCTTGGGGACTGGAATGATTGCCACCCTTTTGATGCAGATGGGAATCTCCAACTGCAGCAGTAAGAGATAGAAGATGTCCTTGAACACTCTCACCAGTTACTTGAACACAGCATTCTGGTAGCCTCAATCTATGACACTTTCTCTGCAATGGTTTCATTCATTTTACTCCTTCAACTCATACATTCTTGAAAACTATTAAGGAATTTAATTCATCCAGCCATTAAATAGTTAATTCTAATTTTTCTTCACTTGTTGCATTAAAAAGATATTTTTGTATGTCAGCCAGTTCTTCTGATAATTACCTGATAAATTTGTTCCCTCTAGCTATCAACCTTTCAGCCACAAGAAGTAAAAACAAAGAGACAAGAAGGAACATTGGACTACTGGAAAATGACACTGGAGAAACAGTAGTGGGAAACAAAGATTTGGACACAAAATGGATAAGCATTTTGTGTCAGCCTTCACCATAGAATACACCAACAGCATGCCAGAAATTTGGTAAGAGTCCAGAGATCAGAAGTGATCAGTCTCTATAACCAAGGAAAAGCTAAAAGATCTAAAGGTGAATATATCAACTGGACTAGATGGATTACACTCCAGGATTCTGAAAGAGGTAGCTGAAGGAATTTTGGAGGCATTAGTAGTGATCTATTAAGAACCACTGGAGTTACGAATGGTTCCAGAAAACTGCAAAATTGCTAATGTCACTGCAGTCGTTAAGAGGGGAGACAGGCAAAAGACAATAAATTATAAGCTGAAACAAGAGAAAATCTGCAGGTGCTGGAAATCCAAGCAACACCCAGCTGGTTAGCTTGATGTCAATAAGATTTTAGAGCCCATTATTAAGGATAAAGCTTTAGGGTACTTGGAAGTGCATGATAAAATAGATCAAAGTCAGAGTGGTTTCCTACAGAGGAAATCTTGCCTGATAAATATGTTGGAATTCTTTGAGGAAGTAACCAGCAGGATAGATAAATGAGAGTCATGGATTTGTTTACATTTATTTTTAGAAGGCCTTTGTTGCTCACGAGTCTACGAAACGAGATGGGAACCCATGGTATTACAGGAAAGATACTAGCATGTATAAGAGATGGGCTGACTGGCAGAAAATAAAGGAGGCCAATTCTGGTTGACTGACAGTAACTAGTGGTTTTCCACAGTGGCTGATGCTGGCACCACTTCTTTTCATGTTATATATCAATGACCTCAATGATGGAATCGATGGCTTCAACCAAGTTTGTAGATGATAGAAAGAATGGTGGAGAAGCAGGTAGTGTTGAGGAAGCTGGGAGTCTTCAGAAGGTCTAGGACAAGTTGAGTGAATGGCAAAGAGGTGGCAGATGGAATATAGGGTAGACAGGTGCATTGTCATGCACTTTGGTAGAAGGTATAAAGATGCAGACTGTTTCCTAAAATTGGCTGTGGTAGAATGGTGGAGAAGACATAATTGGGCCAAATGATGTAATTCTGCTCCTATGACTTATTGTCATATAGTATTTATTCTTAGTAAACCCTAGTAGTATTAAATACCTCCAAATTCTCCAAGGAGAATAATTCAACTATTTTAGACTATTTTTGTAATTGTAATTCCTCAACAGAGTCTCCAAAGTTTTCACAAACATTCTAGATAAATAAGGACAGAAAAAGGCATGGCATCAGAAAAGAAGGATGTCCCCTCAGAAGAGATGAGGATGAATTCCTTTAGCTAGAGAGTGGTGAATTTGTGGAATGCCTTGCCACAGACAGTTGTGGAGGCTAGGCACGGTAAATTTAAAGCAGAAGTTGATAAGTCCTTGATTAAGGGCATTAAAGGTTATAGGGAGAGGCAGGAGAACAGCTTTGAGATGGTAATAAATCAGCTAAGAACAGTCTCAGTGGGCTGTATGGCCTAATTCTGCTACTATATCTAATGGCAAAGTGAATAAGAATAAGGAACTTTGGTTCTCTTAGGGATATTGGAACTCTGATAAAGAAGAAGAGAGATGTATGATATGTACAGGAAACGGAGCAAATAAGGTGATTGAGGAGTATAAAATGTGCAAAAAAATACTTAAGAAAGAAATCAGGAGGGCTAAAAGAAGACATGAGGTAGCTTTGGCAGTCAAGGTGAAAGATATTCCGAAGAGCTTCTACAGGTATATTAAGAGTAGCTGCATCACTGCCTGGTTCGGAAATTGCACCATCTCGGATCGCAAGACCCTGCAGCGGATGTTGCGATCAGCTGAGAAGATCATCGGGGTATCTATTCTGGCCATTACGGACATTTACACTACACACTGCATCCACAAAGCTAACAGCATTGTGAAGGACCCCAGGCACCCCACATACAAACTCTTCTCCCTTCTGCCATCTGGGAAAAGGCACCGAAGCATTTGGGTTCTCATGACCAGACTATGTAACAGTTTCTTCCCTCAAGCTATCAGACTCCTCAATACCCAGAGCCAGGACTGACACCTTACTGCCCTATTGTCTTGTTTATTATTTATTGTAAGGCCTGCACTGTTTTGTGCACTTTATGCAGTCCTGGGTAGGCCTGTAGTCTAGTGTAGTTTTTTCTGTGTTGTTTTTTACGTCATTCAATCTAATTTTTGTACTGTGTCATGTAACACTACAGTCCTGAAAATTGTTGTCTCATTTTCACTATGTACTGTACCAGCAGTTATGGTCGAAATGGGAATAAAAGTGACTTGACTTGACTTGATAGTAAGGGATAAAATTGGTCCTCTTGAAGATCAGAGTGGTTGGCTATGTATGGAACCAAAAGAAATAGGGGAGATCTTAAATGGGTTTTTTGCGTCTGTATTTACTAAGGAAACTGGCATGGAGTCAATGGAAATAAAGCAAACAAGTAATGAGGTCATGGAACCTATGCAGATTGAAGAGGAGGAAGTGCTTGCTATCTTGAGGCAAATCAGGGCAGATAAATCCCCAGGACCTGAAAGAGTATTGGCTCGGACCTTGAAGGAGACTAGTGTTGAAATTGCAGGGGCCCTGGCACATCTATTTAAAATGTCGGTATCTACAGGAGAGGTGCTGGAGGATTGGAGGATAGCTCATGTTGTTCCGTTGTTTAAAAAAGGCTCTAAAAGTAATCTGGGAAAGTTTAGGCCGGTGAGAGAGAAGTCAGTGGTAGATAAATTATTGGAAGGAGTACTAGGAGATAGGATCTACAAGTATTTAGATAGACAGGGACTTATTAGGGAGAGTCAACATGGCTTTGTGTGTGGTAGGTCATGTTTAACAAATCTATTAGAGTTTTTTGAGGAGGTTACCAAGAAAGTGGATGAAGGGAAGGCAGTGGATGTTGTCTACATGGACTTCAGTAAGGCCTTTGACAAGGTCCCACATGGGAGGTTCGTTAGGAAGATTCAGTCACGAGGTATACATGGTGAGGTTGTAAATTGGATTAGACATTGGCTCAATGGGAGAAGTCAGAGAGTGGTAGTGGAGGATTGCTACTCTGAGTGGAGGCCTGTGACTAGTGGTGTGCCATAGGGATCAGTGCTGGTTCCATTGTTATTTGTCATCTATATCAATAATCTAGATGATAATGTGGTAAATTGGATCAGCAAATTTGCTGACAATACAAAGATTGGAGGTTTAGTGGACAATAAGAAAGCTTTTCAAAGCTTGCAGAGGGGTTTGGACCAGCTGGAAAAATGGGCTGAAAAATAGCAGATGGAGTTTAATGCGGACAAGTGTGAGGTATTGCACTTTGGAAGGAAAAACCAAGGTAGAGCATATAAGGTAAATGGTAGGGCACTGAGGAGAGCAGTAGAACAGAGGGATCTGGGAATACAGATACAAAATTCCCTAAAAGTGGTGTCACAGATAGATAGGGTAGTAAAGAGAGCTTTTGGTACATTGGCCTTTATAAAGTATTGAGTATAAGAGTTGGAATGTTATGGTGAGGTTGTATAAGGCATTGGTGAGGCCGAATTTGGAGTATTGTGTGCAGTTTTGGTCATCTATTTACAGGAAGGATATTAATAAGGTTGAAAGAGTGCAGAGAAGGTTTACAAGGCTGTTGCCGGGAATTGAGAAACTGAGTTACAGAGAAAGGTTGAATAGGTTAGGACTTTATTCCCTGGAGCGTAGAAGAATGAGGGAAGATTTGATAGAGGTATATAAAATTATGATGGGTGTAGATAGAGTGAATGCAAGCAGGCTTTTTCCACTGGCATTAGGGGAGAAAAAAAAACAGAGGACATGGGTTAAGGGTGAAGAGGGAAAAGTTTAAAGGGAACATTAGTGGGGGGCTTCTTCACACAAAGAGTGGTGGGAGAGTGGAATGAGCTGCCAGATGAAGTGGTAAATGCAGGCTCACTTTTAACATTTAAGAAAAACTTGGACAGGTACATGGATGAGAGGTGTATGGAGGGATATGGTCCAGGTGCAGGTCAGTAGGACTCGGCAGAAAAATGGTTTGGCACAGCCAAGAAGGGCCAAAAGGCCTGTTTCTGTGCTGTAACGTTCTATGGTTCTATGGTTCTAATGGTTTTATGGTCTAAGTAGCAGCAATAGTAAGCGGATAACAAGAGTTTGTGGGCAGCAAGAAATTAAAGAACAGAACAGGTCATTGTGAGCAACATATCTGAGCCAGAATTTATGTTCCTTTTACCTCATTAAGTCTTTCCAAAGCAACGCATCTCTCATGGCACCAGACACCTGGGTTAATTAGCCACTGTAAATTACCACTAGTAAGTGGTAGAATTTAAGCTAGTTGAATATAATGTGGGGAGAATAAAAAGTGGGATTAACATAGTATTAGTGCAAAATGAGCGTTGATGGTCTGTGCAGACTCAATTGGTTGCAGAGCCAGTTTCTCGACTGGATCTGTTTATGACTCCATGAGCCATTCAACCTCTTGTTCCTGCTCCAATAACTAATAAGAGCATGGAATTTCTTTTACCGCAGAGTCACTTTCCATGACATATTCCCTGAATCCTTTAATGTCTAAAAATATGTATCAACCTCTGTTTCAGCAACTGAGCCTCCACAGTCTATATGGAAAGAATCACAACGACTTACTACTCTCTGTAACCAGCCCTGCCACATACTTTCTATTGACTCCACAGTTGCCCCAAGGCTGTTCATTTCCAACATCTTCCTTTCTTGATGGAGGTTGTCTGCATAAAACACTAGCTCCAAGATATACAGGAAAACATGGAAGTAATAGGTGTGGGAAGTGGGCTGCGGGGACCCTGGCCTGGGGGTGTATATGGATGACTTGCAAATTATAACGGCATTATTATACCTAGTTCTATTTTGCCCCGGGCACCTGCTGAAATTGACAGTCTAGGCTGGAAAATCAGTGGCAGGTGGATCTTTGGAAATGATAATTAGCAATAATAATCACTGTAATTATAGACGGAAGGTTGATTGGGATGGGGGGGAGGCAGTCACCACGCTGGGAAAAAACTTTAGTTGGGACACCATTCATAGCACCTGAAGAGGTAACAACAGACTCAGGCTTCACTCAAGTGACGTTGGCGACCACCCGTGGCCCTCAGAGGATACTACAAACCTTCCGAGTCTACTTACTTGCTCCACTTTGCTGATGGTCATTACTGAGTGAAGTTCTAGAGAACCACAGCACAGAAACAAGCCGTTTAATGCACCTCGTCTGTGACAAACTATTATTTCAACACCTCATATACCGTCTGGGTAGTCTCCAGCCCCTTGGCATGAACATCGAATTCTCCAACTTCCGGTAATTCCCCCCCTCTCCCTTCCCCCATCCTAGTTTCACTCTGCCTCCTCTTCCAGCTGCCTATCACCACTCTCATGATTCTGCCTTCTTCTACTACCCATAGTGCTTTCCCCTTACATTCCTTCTTTACCTTTCCTGCCTATCCCTGCCTGCTTCCCCTCCCCCACTCCTTGATCTTTCCTCTGATTGGTTTTTCACTTGGCACCCACCAGCCTTCTTCCCACCCTCCCCCCACCTTCTTCATAGGGCCCCTGCCCCCTCCCTCTTCAGTCCTGACGAAGGGTCTCGGTCCTGCTCGTTTCCATGGACGCTGCCCGACCTGCTGAGTTCCTCCAGCATGTTGTACATGTTGCTTTGACCACAGCATCTGCAGAGTATTTTGTGTTTACAAACTATTATTTGCCTGGTCACATCAACGTCCCTCCCAAACATGTACTTATTCAATTTTCTCTTAAATGTAGAAATCCAAACCCACATCCACCACTTATGCTGGCAACTAGTTCCACACTCTCACCTCCTTCTCGGTGGAAAAAAAACCTTATGTCCTCTTTAACAATTTTGCCAACCACTGTTAACCCATGACCTCTAGTTCTAGTCTCACCCGACCTCAGTGGAAAAAGCCTGCTTACATTTACCCTATCTATACCCTTATAACTTTATTTACAGTAGCTCTATCAAACCTCCTTCATTGCCTTATGCTTCTGGGAATAAAGTTCTAATCTATTCAACTGTAAAGTTCTCCTTCGCGTGTCACGAACACCGAATTTAACGTCAAGATAAACCACAGTTAATAAGAACCAGATCGCAGCAAGATTAACCATTTACTGTTCACTCTTCACATTAACATATGGTGAAAACTGTTGATAAAACAATACAAGATTGATACAGTATTTGTTCCTTCCTTAATATCACATTTCAAGTGTAAATACTTGCAAAGGTGACTATAACTACATTACACTAAGGTGCAGTATACAGGGAGAGTTTACCTGCTCCATTGACTACTTTAAATACACTTCCATGCAAACTATCCGCGACTCTTTAACTAACGAAAGCATAAACATTATCTACCGTCGTTACTTCTAACAGGATCGGCATTAACATCTTAGTTCAATATATCGATTATCTATTAACTTACAGCGTTGCTCTCACTGTGATTTCTCATGCCTGCAAAACAACTTCTGCTCGGGTCTGCCTCGTGGTAAGCCCCCACCCTCGCGCTAATTTCAAACCGGTACTTTCCCACAAGACGCGGCGAAACCGGATGTGACGTCATCGCATGCCGATATATTTTACATGCAATGAATATACTTTAAACACTTCTAATTCTAACTAGAAAATACTATTGAATGAATTACTAAGCGAAAATATTATAAACTAAATAACTGTCGTAAAGACAGCACATCAACTTTTTGCTATAACTGAGCTCCTCAAGATCTGGCAACATCCTTGTGAATTTTCTCTGTACTGTTTCAAAATTATTGATGTATTTTCTGTAGACTGGTGACCAGAAATGTGCACAATACTCTAAATTGGGCCTCGCCAGTGTCTTATGTCATTTCAACGTAAATCTTGACACCAGGAACAATTAAGATGGAAACGTTGCTCCCAAATGCAGTGTCGGAGCATGCTTTAATTATGGTAAGAAGATGAGATGCTTTGACACCTTTCAGCACAATCTAGATATCATGTTGAGGATCAACACTCAAATATTTATATTTGAATACCAAACTTGACCTCAAAATACCAGTCATTTTCTTTCTTTGTGGTCACTACCTGAAGTTTTGAGTTTCTACCTTCAACAATTTTTATTGTAAATAGGGAATATGTTTCACTTTTGCAATCCTCGGCTGCGTAAGTGCAGGGAAGACAATTCTCTGGGCCCTGCCAAACAAGTGAGATTGAGAGGTGAGTCCACCCCAGAACCCCCCCACCCCATTTGTGTGGATGCTTCATGATGTGTTACTCTGTTACAAATCAATACCATGAAATAACAGATAGTACACCGCATACAATTAAACGATTTAGCTTTATTGTTCTTAATTTGACTACAGAGTTAGTGAAGGAAAAGCAAAACACAAAAAGGGCCCATTTTAATGAAGCAGTGTAACGTGCACAAGTTGGAGCTCACGGTTTCCCCTTCGCCGATCCTCCTTCGATCTCCCCGGCCTTCATTGGATCATGGCTCCACTCCATGTAGAGTCCTATGGCCTAATCCCTCCGGCAACTTCTCTCCTCATCTCCTACTGAACAAAACAGCCAGGTCGCCCTGGTGTCAGGCACATGGCACGAAAACATCCTCCCATCGTTGGATAGCACCCGTTCTCTCTAACCATAACCCCAACACTGCAGAAAGACCTTTACGTTAGCAGTAAAACCCTTCCCAGGATGTTACACTTTCTTCTGTGCACATGTGTGTGCAGAAAGGTCCTCGCTACTTTTACTGGTGTGCTGCTCGATGCTGCTATTATTCACAAAGTGTCAAATGACATTCACCATAATTTTTCAAACCTGTAGACCATCATGTCAAAGTGCTGCATTCAACAGCAGTGTGATAAATCACCTTGGCCCACACAGACCTTGCCAACCCTTTCTCACAGAGGACTGGATGACACAGCCACAGTAATCAGTATTAGTATCCACCAGATATTACACTGCCGTCTGTCAGAAAAGACAGCCCATCACCTGTAGAACACGCCTCCTACAACAAAATTCAGTCCTTGAGAAACCCATTACGCGTGTAATGACTGCCACCATTATCACACAGCAATACAATGTCAATACATGAAGCTAAACAAAAAATGCTCCAGAGACAACAGCCTAAAGCATAACAACAAACACTCAGGAGCATAAATCCTCATTGTCAATTAGTATATGCTGCAGGTTTGGACCCCAGAGGTATACTGGGAATTATACTTCACTCCATGGGAGCGTTTAATGCTTGAATCTTAATACTAGCTTTTGCATATTGAACAAGAGGCTTAACCTTTATTTTCTCCCCATAGTACACATAAATGCAGCATAGACTCTGATTTAATTTCGCCACTGTCAGCCTTGCCTCCAGTTACCCAACCTCTAAGTTCTCAATTTCTTTTCTTAACATTCATTGCATTCCAACTGTTTTTCTTTATTTAAAATGCACTTCTTTAGCCTGGCTTTGTTTTATTATCTTCAAGTGATGAAAACTGATAGCAAATTTTCCTTAACAAGTGCCTGTGAGACATTTGGAAGTTTTTATAACAATATCCTACCTTTGAGTTGTACCTCTATTATAACACAACATTCTCAGGGCACATTGCAGAAATATCATTGTGTAAGGCTTATAGGTATAGACCATTTAAAGAGACATTAATAGGCACATTTGAGCATTAACAAAGTGACAGACAAACAAAAATGTGTTGAAATAAATTAAAACGCTTTGCTAAAGGTATTATTGACAATAATGATGTGAGTACACTTGGATATGAGGAAGAGGACTCAGTACCTGAAGATGATGGGCAAGACAGTGAATCCAAGGTGGTGATGACAGCATCTGGTCCAAAATGAGTATCTGGCCGAGTACTGAATATCTGTACTGACCAAATGGTTGGTGTATTCACAGATATCTTCTACCTCTTGCTCACCTGCTTCAAGCAGGCTTCAATCATACAAGTAGAGTGTGATATCTGTCTAAAAGACTATCACCCAGTGGCAATTACATCCACAGTGAGGAAGTTTTTTAAGAGGCTGGTGTTGAAGCAAATCAGCTCCTGCTTGAGTGGCGACGTAGATCTGCTCCAATACACCTTCCAAAGCAACAGGTCTACAGCAGATACCATCTCATTGGCTCTTCACACAACCCTGGAACTTCTGGACAGCAAAGATGCATCATTAGGATGCTCTTCACTGATTGCAGCTCAGTATTTAACACCATCACCCGCTCAAAACTAAACAATATACTCTAAGACCTGGGTCTCAATACCCCCTTGTGCAATTGGATCCTGGATTTCCTCACTTGTAGATCCCAGTCAGTTCGGATTGTCAAAAGAATCTCCTTCACAATTTCTATCTGCACAGGAGCACCACAAGGATGTGTACTTATCCCCCTGCTTTACTGGCTTTACACCTATGACTGTGTGGCTAAGTGCAGCTCCAACACCACATACAAGTTTGCTGATGACACCACTGTGGTGGGCTTTATCAAAGATGGTGATGAACCAGCAGGCAGGAGGGAGACTGAAAATTTGGCTGAGCAGTGTAACAACAACAACCTCTCACTCAATGTCAGTGAGACCAAGGAACTGATTGTAGACTTCCCAAGAGGAAAACCAGAGGTCCATCAGCCCGTACTGAATGGAGGATCAGAGGTAGACAGGGTCAGTTACTTTAAAGTCTTAGGTGTATCTATCTCAGAGGAACTGTCCTGGACCCATCATATGAATATATTTGTGAAGAAAGCACAACAGTGCCTCTACTTCCTCAGGAGTTTGTGGAGATTCGGCATGTCATCAAAAACCTTGGCAAACTTCTGTAGATGTGTGGTGGAAAGTGTGCTGACTGGCTGCATTACGGCCTGGTAGGGGAACACCAGTGCCTTTGCATGGAAAATTTTCATAATGTAGTGGATTCAGTTCAGTGCATCATCGGTAAAACCCTCCCAACCATTGAGCACATCGACATGAAACATTGCTGTTGAAAAGCAGCATCCATCATCAAAGATCCTCAACACCCTGGCCATGCTCTTTTCTCGCTGCTGCCATCAGGTAGAAAGTATAGTTGCCTCAGAACTTGCACCACAAGGTTCAAAAAGTTACCATCCAACTATCAGACTCCTGAACAAAAGCAGATAACTACATTCATTTAAGGACTCTTTTATCTTGTTATTTCATGCTCATTATGTTTTCCTATTTACTTACATCTGCATTTGCATAGTTTGTTGTCTATTGATCCTGTTTGCAGTTACTGTTCTATAGATTTGCTAAGCATGCCCACAAAAAAGGAATCTCAGGGTTGTATATGGTGACATGTACGCACTCCATGAATAAATTTTACTTTGAACTGTGATGAGCCAGGGTTGGAACAGAATAGAAAAATATAGAAGGACGAGACCACGGAGGAATATGACAACAAAGAGAACTGTTACATTTTGGAAGCCAATGTGTTAGTCCAGCTGCAATAGAGAGGCAAAATGCTGGAGGAACTCAGCTGGCCAGGCAGCATCTATAGAAAAGGGTAAACAGTTGATGTTTTGGGCTGAGACTCTTCTTCAGGACTGGAAAAGGAAGTGAAGACATCAGAGTTAGAAAGTGGAGGAAGAAGTACAAAGTGGCAGGTGATAGGTGAAACTAGGAGTGGGGGAAGGGTGAAGTAAAGAGCTGGGAAGGTGATTGGTGTAAGAGATAAAAGGATGGAGGAGGTGGAATCTGATAGGAGAGGATAGAAAACCATGGAAGAAAGGAAGGGGTTGTTCACCTATCGCCTGCCACCTTGTACTTCTTCCTCCCCTCCCCCACCTTCTTACTCTGACATCTTTCCTTCTTTTCCAGTGTTGAAGTTGGGTCTCGGCCCAAAACATCGACTGTTCACTCGTTTCTATAGATGATGCCTGGCCTGCTGAGTTCCTCCAGCACTTTGTGTGTGTTGTTATGGATATTGAGCATCTGCAGATTTTCTTGTGCTTGTTGGCAATAGGGTGATGTGTGTTGGGATTTGTTGTAGGCTAGGTCGCAAGTAGCAGTTTCAGACTACTTCATGTTGACAGAGAGGGTATGAAGAAATTGCGGAGGTGGACAGTGAATTGAGTGTAGGGAAGGCGAGAGTGGGAGATGCTGCAGACGTGTAACTAGGCACCTGTAATTTCACTACATTAACTGTGGCATGAACATTTGTCACGGGGACTTCAATGTGCAAGGGGATTGGGAAAGTCAGATTGGTGTCAGATTGCAAGAGAGGGAGTTTGTTGAATACCTATGTGATGGCATTTTAGAGCAGCTTGTGCTCGAGCCTACTAGGGGAAAGGCTATCTTAGTTTGGGAAAAGAAAAGAGGATTTTTTTTTTAGCCAGAGAGTAGTGAATCAGTGGACTGCTCTGCCATGGACTGCGGTGGAGACCAAGTCCACGGTTATATTTAAAGCTGAAGTTGGTAGTTTCCTGATCGGTCAGGGTGTCAAAGGATATGGAGAGAAGGCAAGTGTACAGGGTTGAGTGGGATCCGATATCAGCCATGATGGAATGGCGGAGCAGATTCGATGGGCTGAATGGCCTAACTCTGCTCATATGGTTTATGGTCTTATGGACATGATGCCTTACAGACCCAGTGCTGTCTGTGTTCTACTTGCATATTCACCCTCTGAGAGCAAGCATTGCCTGTGGGTGCTCCAGCTTACTCCCACATTCCTAAAATGTGCAGGTTGTTAAGTTAACTGGCTAATATAAATGATCTTTCTGCATAGCTGAGCAGTAAAATCCGAGAGGATATTGATGAGAATGTGAACTGTGGTGGAACAACTTTCTGGCAAGTTTCCTGGCAAAGTGGAATAGCATAGACTTGATTTGCTGAATGTCCTCATTCTCAGTTATCGGGGCAATTGGAAATAAATGCAAACTGTGATTGCTGTGTGTGCACAAGAAAATTTAAATCTTACAAATCGATGAAAATCATTTACCTCAAGAGGTCTACTCTGGTTAAATGGCCAAGATGTCTCATTGCTTTAGTATTGTTTTTGTGTTACTATCAAGGGTAGTCTCCACCTACTGAACAACTGGATATAAACCTGGTTTCCGATCAGAGTACAATGGAAGATCTGATGAGCAGTTGTACATGTTGTACAAAAATATGTATGATTAAAGAAACAACTGCTAACAACATTTTTTTCAAATGGGAAAGCTACTGTGAAAGGTGTGAAGCACAAAAAAAGAGTGAAAAGAACATGCAGTCGGAGAATGAAGGGATTAATAGGCATACTTGGATTCAGTTGATCTAGTGTTGAATGAATTATATGTTATGATGAAGAAATCTTCCACTCGACCTTCATGGAGAGAGACATTTGACCACAGAGTCATAGAACACAGAAGCACAGAACAGGCCCTTCAGCCCATCTAGGTCATGCCAAGCAATTAATGTACCCACTCCCATCAACCAACACCTGCACCATAGCCCTCCATTTGCCTCCTATCCACGTTCCTATCCAAATTTCTTTTAAATGTTGATATTGATCCTTCACTTCCACTCGCAGCTTATTTCACACACTCAACACCCTCTGAGTGAAAAATTTCCCCCTCATGTTTCTCTTAAGCAGTTCACCTTTCACCCTTAACTCATGACCTCTAGTTTTAGTCTCACACAACATTAGTGGAAAATGACCTGCTTGCACTCACCCCTCAAAATTTCATATACTTCTGTCAAATCTCCCCTCATCCTCTTATGCTATAGGGAATAAAGTCCTAACCTATTCAATCTTTCTTATAGATAGCTATAAGAGCTATGGGGAGAGGGCAGGAACGGGGTACTGATTGTGTATGATCAGCCATGATCACAGTAAATGGCGGTGCTGGCTAGAAGGGCCAAATGGCCTACTCCTGCACCTACTGTCTATTGTGTATTGTCTGTTTCCGGATAACTTAGGTCCTCAAGTCCTGTCAACGCCCTTATAAATTTTCTCTGTACTCTTTCTAGCAAGTAGGTGACCAAAACTGCACGTAATACTCCAAATTAGGCTTCAGTCACACCTCATAAGACTTCAACATAACATGAGTACTCCTGTACTCAATACTTCAATTTCTGAATGCCAATGTGCCAAAAGCTCTCTTTATGGCCCTATCTACCTGTGACGCCTCTTTCAAGGATCCTGCTGTTCTACCACATTCCTCAGTGCCCTACCAATCACCATGTACAGTATGTCCTATCCTGATTTATCTTCCCAAAGTGCAACAGCTCACACTTGTCTGCACTATGTTCCAGCTGCCAATTTCCAGTCCATTTTCCCAGATGGTCCAGATCCTGCTATGAGCTTTGATGGCCTTCCTCACTGTCCACTACACCTCCAATCTTGGTGTCATCTGCAAAAACCTGAAGCCCTGAGTAAACTGTGAGCTCCGAAATCTGCTGAGGGCTGGATCAGTAGCACTTAGCTGTGGTGACCAAGTAACAGGCTCAAATAAGAGCTCCAGAAAGCCATCTCATGGGCAAAATTGCAAATCTATATCAAACTTGAAACTCCAAAGGGTGCTTTAGCTGTGGCAGGACTAGAGTGTTATCACAATGGACAACAAAGATTTTGCTTCTTGAATACTTTTGAGCGTATTTTATGGATTTTGGGCTGCTGATCATGAAATATACCATGATATTTCCCGGTCATCCACCAATTTTTTAAATCACCTGAATTTGTTATTTCAATTCAAAATTCCAGTCAATTAAAATGTTGCCCACAATGTAAGCTGAAACCATAAAGTGCAACATGTCACTAAAGATCAATTTTCTGCATTCCCATTTAGATTTCTCCGTTGCATATCTTGGCGCTGTCAGTGGCAAGCACAATGAAAGGTTTCACCAGGACATTCTATGATCATGGAGAAACAGCATCACAGCAACTGGAATCTGTCAACGCAGGCTGATTATAGTTGGACACCTAAGTGAGAGGCCTCAGATGCTGAGTGCAAACAAAAATCGTCAACAACTCCATTTTTAGCTTAGTTGAACGATTGTACCGCATTTAAACGCATTTTACTCCACTTTATTCCAGAAGACAAAAATTGAAAAAAACTTCAAGAAGGGAGAGGCAGATGAAAAGAAACTATAGGCTAATTAGTTTGAACTCCATGGTTAGGAAGATGTTGGAGTCAAATGTTAAGGATGTGGTTTCAGGGTATATAACGTATTTTGATAATAAATTTACTTTGAACTTTGAAATTTGCTACATTATCATCCAGATCATTGCCAGAGATGACAAACAACATCAGACCCAGCACCAATCCTGCAACACGTCTCTAGTTTCAAGCCTCCAGTCTGAGAGGCCATTATCTACTACCAATCTCTGGCTTCTGCCACAAAGCCCATGTCTAATCCAATTTACTACATCACCCTGAATGTGAAGCAACTGAATTTTCTTGACCAACATCCTACGTGGGACATTGTCTAAGGCCTTGTTGAAGTCCATGTAGACAACAACCACTGTTTGTCTTCATCAATTCTTCTGGTAACTCTGGAAAAACTCTATAAGAATGGTTAGATGTGAGCTGTTGTGCACAAAACCATATTGGCCATCTCTGATCAATCCCTGTCTATCCAAATGCAAACACCCTGGTTCTGTCGGATGCGTATGTTGAGGGAAGACAACCTCTAGCCCCGCCATATGTGTGAGATTGAGGTGTAAACCCACCCTCAAACCCCCTGTTTGTGTGGATTCTTCATGATTTGTTACCCTGTTACAAATCAGTACCATGAAATAACAAACAATACACCGCATACAATTAAATGATTTAGCTTTATAATTCTTAATTTGACTACAGGGTTAGTAAAGAAAAGCAAAAGAAAAGAAAGGGGCCCATTTTAATGAAACATTCTAGTGTGCACAAGTTGAAGCCCACTGCTTCCCCCTTCACCGATCCTCCTTCAATCTCCCCAGCCTTTGTCAGATCATGGCCCTGCTCCAGGTCGAGTCCTATGACCTCTTCTCTCCAGCGTCTTCTCCCTTCATTCCTCGCTGCACAAAGACCCGGCTCACACACCAATGTCAGGCACACAGCACAAAAAACACACTCCCATCATTGGACGGCTCACATCCCAAAGCACCCGTTATCTCTAACCATAACCCAAAAACTGCTTCTACAGAAAGACCATTACGTTGGCAGTGAAACTTTTCCCAGGATGTTACATATATATCTAGTCCCTTAGAATACCTTCCAATAACTTACCAGCTACTGATGTCAAACTCATGGCCTATTAGTTCCCAACTTATTGTTTTTCCAATATTTTTATTAGTTTCTACATGAAGAAATACAGAGTACAAGAAAGTGTATATAAGAGGTCAGAAAAGATTTTAAAAACCACCAGTTACTTTATATCTGTTCATAATAACAATTTCATTACCCCATATTCATATAAGTTAATCAATAGTTGTATAAAACTATACTAATTTATTACAAAAGAAAAAAAATCTAACCCCTACCAAGACTGAAGCTGTCCATTGAGGAGAAAAGAAGGTAAATACCTTCTTATATAATAAAAATTAATAATAGCCAACATCTGAGTTTAACTAATGAATTGAAGGTTTTGAAAATAATTCAGAAAAGGTCCCCACAATGTTTGAAATGTACATTCCCTATAAGCTCAGATAAGAACTTACAAGACGTAATTTTTAGTGTGACACCTTTTCATAATGGTTCAATATCTAAGATTTATGGTATGTTACTGGAGACGAGGAATGTTCCTTTAGACAAAATTAAGAATCTTTGGCAACACGATTTACAGACATCGATATCTGAGGAAACTTGGAATTAAATTTTTAAACTGGTTAATACTTCATCTCTATGTGCTCGTCATTCCCTCATACAATTTAAGGTGGTACATAGAGCTCAGATGACTAAGATAAGCTATCTCGTTTTTATTCAGATATATCTCCCCACTGTGACAGATGTAATAATGGAGAAGCCTCATTAATTATTATGTTTTGGTCCTGTCCAAATCTTGAAAAATATTGCAAGAAAGTTTTTCCAAACTTTTCCCTTACTTTTTAAAGTCAATTTTAAGCCTAACCCTCTGATGGCCCTTTTTGGTATTGTTGCAGGAGAAGATATTAAGTTGAAGGCATCTGATTTACATATTTTGGCCCTTAGCTCTCTTATAGCTAGGAGGATGCTTTTGTTTAAATGGAAAGATTTTCTTCCTCCTACTCATGCTCAATGGTTATGTGACGTTACGCCGGCTTATTGTTAGAGCATTCTTTAACAAAAAAGCAGCTGTAAATATATCTCACAAAGTAACTCTGCTTATTTACATAAATATGGGTTGGCATCTTGCCATCCTTGTCTTGACTCTTACAATTTAATAGTAACGTTACTCATTGTGAACAACGACACCAGAAAATAATTCTCTGTTTAGCAAGGAGAAAAACACCATATTTTGTATAGCACTATATTATTCAGCTAACCCAACAAAATGTATGTTACCTTTCCTAGTGCTAATAACCTTATAACTTATTAGAGTAAATAGGTTTATTCCCAGTCCATTTATTCAAAGAATTCAAAGTACATTTATAATCAAAGTATGTAGCAGTACAGAACCCTGAGATTTGTTTTCTCTACAGAGAGCCATGGAGCACAGAAAACCATGGAACCCATTCAAAGAAAAGCATCACCCCCCCGCACAAAAAAAATTGTGCGAACAGCAACAAGAGCATCAACCCTTCTCCCACACACAAAAAATTCATTTACAGTTATACCTGTTTGAGTCAGTCTGGCCATTCTCCTCTAACCTCCATCATTATTAGCAATGTGTTTTCACCCATAGAAATGCTGTTCACTGGAAGACTTTTTTTGTTTTTCACACCATTCTCTGTTAACTTTACAGACTGTTGTATGTTAAAATCCCAGGAGAGCAGCAGTTTCTGAGATACTCAAACCACTCAATCTGGCACCAACAATCATTCCAACCACAAGGTCACTTAAATCATATTTCCTTCCCCAGTCTAATGTTTGGTCTGAATAATTAAACTTCTTCAAGTCAAGTCAAGTCACTTTTATTGTCGTTTCGACCATAACTGCCGGTACAGTACATAGTAAAAATAAGACAACTTTTTTCAGGACCATGGTGTTACATGACACAGTACAAAAAACTAGACTGAACTTGACAATACCTGCATGTTTTTATGCATTGACCTGTTGCCACATGATTGGCTGATTAGATATTTGCATTAACAAGCAGGTGTACAAGGGAAGCTAATAAGTGATAATGTAAAAGCTTTTGCCGTTCTGTAGATTTTCAATATGTAGTAAAAACAGTTCCCAAATATCAAAGGTGAAGGATAAAAGATCAACTTTATTTGCCATATACATTTACATGTATTAGGGATTTACTGTTGTGTGTGGGTGTGACATGCAACGAAAACAACATTATGAGGGGTATAGACAAGGTAAATGCAAGCAGGCTTTCTCCACTGAGGTTGGGTGGGACTACAATTGGAGGTTGTGGGTTCAAGGTGAAAAGCAAAAAGTGTAATGGGAACATAAGGGGAAACTTCTTCACTCAGGGGATTCTGAGAGTGTGGAACAAGCTGCCAGTGCAAGTGTTGTATGCGAGCTCAATTTCAATGTTTAAGAGAAGTTTGGATAGGTACATGGATGGTAGGAATATAAAGGGCTATGGTCCCGGTGCAGGTCAATAGAATAGGCAGTTTAAATAGTTTGCCACAGACCAAATGGGCCAAAGAGCCTGCTTCTGTGCTGTGCTTTTCAATAACTCTGTAAATTGCAACAATTATTAAGAATAAAAAATACATTTAAAAGTTAGTTAAAATACAGATATGGAATAAGATGCACTTAAACACCCAAATACCAGCATGTATTTATGGTGTAAACAGCATTATAGAAAGTGGTTTAAAATGTATACTTTATTAGGCAAGCAAGCAGGAAATAATCAGCTTTTTCTATTCTAATTCTGGCATGCAGAACTCTGCTGCCAATACAGATGCATACATCTTGTCAAACCATTGTAGGGAGGAGGAGGTCATTATTGAAAGTAAGGTGAAAAGAAGCCATGGTTTACAAGCAAGCATTGCATTTTCAACTCAAACTTACTTGTACATTATGGAGGGGAAAGGGGTGACTTCTTGGAATGTGTAATGTGATTTCATGGAACTGCGTTCCTCAGATCATTTGTTTCCACAGCCAGAAAGCCAACTGCACCTGCTATTCCCAAGTGATCGCCATTTCATGTGTTGATCAACACTGAGCATATCTAGCAGGGGACTCACAGGCAGCATAACAAGATCCAGTGCTCTCAATAAGCCCAATGGGAATGTGCACAGAGATTTTCCACTGAGAGGCAAGCCAGGAAACTTAGAATAAAGTTCAGCCTCAAAGTGAATGTCAAGGATTCGGGTTTCAGAATGGAGCATACAAATAAAAGGAGCGATTTACAACAAGACAGATTGAAGATGCCTTGAAAATCAATTATATCTTGCAAAATGGCTCCAGGAAATACACAGCAGATCTGATAAGAAATCAAGGAGTTCTTGGAAAAGGAACAGACCGTTCTGATGACTTTAAAATATTGTAAACCGACTTCATCAAAATGGCCCATATCTAACCAAGCACTTGAATTCCATCATCAGAAGGAAGGAAAGATTGATTTCCCCCATCAAATAATGGAACAATTTAGAGAATTGCAAATGTGGGCAACTTTTCACAGCAGTTCTTAGAAACAAATTGGTGGTCAATGGAATCTTCTGCTCAAAAATAATTTGATTGAAAATAAGGCACAATATGTTGCAAGCACCAAGATTACAGTAAAGGGGAATAAAAAGTTAATAATATATAAGACCAGTAAGAATAGAAATTCCAGGATTCTTTATAAGACAAATATGACCTGAATTTGATTTGTGGCTGAAGTGAGATTTTACACCAAGTCTCAAAGTGCATACAAAATGGAGGTAAAAGTAATTGATGCTAGAGTTACAATTAATGTAGGTACAAAATGACTTCTCTTCAGGGGAAAACGGCTATTCCATAAGTTCACCAACCTTATTCTAGTAGAAAAGGAAGTTCTTTGTCTACATCGTTTGCCATGGGACTGATCTGATAATCTTCATTTGAACTATTGATTTTGAGTGGAACATTTAAAAATTTGTTAATGGTGTATTAAGAAGAATAAGTTTGTCTGTGAAGACTGCTGCCAATAAGAAATATTGGAATTACCACATCTCAACTGGGAATTGACTTTCAGGAAACTCACCTATGTAGAAAAGGATCTTATTAGGCTGCTACGGTAGCATAGTGGTTAGTGCGATGCTATTACAGCTTGGGCCATTCTGGAGTTTGGAGTTCAGTTCTGGCACAATTCAGTAGTCTCTTTACAGTTTTTCTGTGTCTCTTGTATCTTTGCACAGTCCAAAGGCATTTCAAGTGAGTTAAGTGGTCATTGTAGGTTGTTCCATGATTAGGTTAGGGTTAATTGGGTTTGTTGGGGATTGATGGGTGGTAAGGCTCAAAAGGCCAGAAGGGCCTACTCTGCACTGTATCACAAAATAAATAAATAAATAAATAAATAAAATGCCATGCATGGTGGCACAGGTAGATGAGGAAACTGAGTAACTCTTGAAAGACAATTCAGTAAAAAGTACTGTCTATACTCCTGATGCTGGACACAAGAATCATGATATTGGACTTGGTGTTGGTTAGATAATGGGAAACTGCAATGTACAATCTCTCTTCCCTTCTATGTAACTATATAGTACCTTTCAACATGCCCCTTCAGTAAACCATGTTTTCAATTTCCATGTCATTTTGATTTTAACCTAGCGTGGAATTTAAGGCAGGCAGATATTTAGTTTTATGGCAGAGTGGTGCAGAGCAGACGTATTTCCATCAAAGAATTCATTCATATTCTACGTATTTCCATCTCCTCACCTTTCCTAAGTATAACCTAGAAATTTGCTCATACAGGCAGAACACGGTGGTGAATCTGTGGAATTCATTGCCTCAGACAACTGTGGAGGCCAAGTCATTGGGTATTTTTTAAATGGAGGTTGATATGTCTTTAATTAGAAAGGATGTCAAATGTTATGGGGATAAGGCAGTAGAACGGAGTTGAAAGGGAAAACAAATCAGCCATGATTGAATGGCACAGTAGATTGGATGGGTCAAATGGCCAAATTCTGCTCCTATGTCGTATGTCCTTGTAGGCTTGTGGAATCTTATTAATCTATATACATATATAAATTCTCAAGGACTGTTTCTGGGCCAGGTGAGAATCTCCACTAACCCTAACTCTAATACTGTCTGCAAGGCTCTACGGGTGAAAATCCATACTGATAAATATAGTGAAGTTTCCAGTAGGAAATAATTTCACTTTGACTGCTTTTCATAGGTATTCAGCACAAGTGTAGCTGTTGCATGTGCAGTCTATAAAATAAACTGCAATTAATCACCAAGTTTACTCCAAGAACACTTTCCAAACCTGCGACTTCAACCACCAAGAACAACTGCAGTAGGAGCATAGACAGGAATGCCACTACTTACAGCTTCCACTCTATATTATCTTCCATTCTGACTTATCAATCATGAACTAAGTTTCTGAATCTAAATGCTGAACTCTCTCCCTAACAGTATTATGGCAATGTCTTCACCAGAATGACTTCAGCAATTCAAGAAGATGGTGCAAGGATTGTCAATAATGTTGACCTTTCCAGAACTTTTGATGACCTGAAAAGTGAATATAACGATGAATAAAAAAATATGTGGAGAAAGGGAGAAAATCAAAGCTTGTCTCTCAATCCCTCTTTCCCTCGTATTAATCATTTACTCTGATTTTATAAATTAACTCTTGTAATAAAGTAAACCATGAGTACAGATAGAGTTCTTTAACATGTTACACTGAAAAACAGTATCAACTTGGGTTTCAACCAGTGTGTAAAAGACAAAAAACTGTGCAAATAGGAAAGAGAAAAATAATAATAATTAATAAATAAGCAATAAATATTGAGAACATGAGACTAAGAACCCTTGAAAGAGAGTCTATAGGTTTAGCAAACATTTTAATGAAGGAGCAAGTGAATTTGAGTGAAGTTATGCCCGTTAGTTCAAGAGTCTGATGGTTCAGGGGTATTAACTGTTCCTGAACCGGGTGGTGTGAGTCCTGAGGCTCCTGTACCTTCCTCCTGATGGCAGCAGTGAGAAGAGAGCATGGCCTGGGTGGCTAGGTCTCTGATGGTGGATGCTAATTTCCTGCAACAACGATTCATATAGATGTGCTCAATGATGGGAAGGGCTTTACCTGGTAAGGACTGAGCCGTATCCACACTCTTTGTAGAATGTCTGTTCAAGGCCATTAGTATTTCCATACCAGACTGTGATGCAACCAGTCATTACACAACTATTGTAGTTTGGCAAAGTTTTTGATGTCATGCCAAATCTTCACAAACTCATAAGGAAGTAGAGGTGCTTTTTTTTGTAATTGCAGCTACGTGCTGGACCCAGAGCAGGTCCTCTGAAGTGATAACAGCAAGGAATTGAAAGTTGCTGGCCCGCTCCACCTCTGATTCTCTGATGGGGACTGGCTCACAGACCTCCAGTTTCCTCATCCTGATATCAATAATCAGCTCCTTGGCCTTGCTGACATTGAGCAAGAGGTTGTTATGTCACCATTTTGTCATATTATCAATCTCCCTCCAACATGCTGATTCATTACTGGCTGGTATTTGGCATACAACAGCCATGTTACCAGCCAGTTTGAATATGGCATTGGAGTCATTCTGACCCTCACATTCAGAAAGAATGCCATACGGGAATGAAAGCATGTAAAGCACAACTGATAATAGATTCAGTCATTTTAAATGAAGGCCAGAGGGAAAGCAAACCTCTTTCATGTTTTTATATTGACTAGCAAAAAGCATTTGATTCTGTCCCACACCCATAGTTAATAGAAGTTCTTAATATATATAAACTACACCCAATACTTAAGAAATTCCTACATCAGTTGAAACATTGGCGTACTATAATTACCATAACTATTAACAACCAAAAAAGAACAACCACCATTATCAAAATAAACAGAGGCATTTTTCACAGCAACTCACTCAGCCCACTATGGTTTTGTCTAGCTTTAAAACTGCTCTCTAATTTACAGAATCAGATGACAACCAAACAAATTATACCTTTACACACCTTCTATACATGGACGATTTGAAATTATATGCTTCTTCATCAGTAAAGCTAAAACAATTATTCAAATAGTAGAAAATTTCTTAAGTTATAAACTTGAACTTTGGACTGGATAAGTGCCGAACATTAAACATAATGAACGGTGCAATAGAGCTAATGGAATACAAAACAGAGCAGCAGGATACAATACAACCGATGGATGAATATGAAATCTAAGTATCAGGGATATTAACAAGCAATGAAAATAGATCATAGTGTGATAAATAGAAAACTTTCAACAGAATTTACTTTAAGGTTTAAGAAAATCTGCCAGAGTTCAATAGTAAAAAATATAACAAAGGCAATAAATACTTTCATATTAATGTATTCTTTTGGGATTATATCTTGCTCCAAAACTGATCTGGAAAATTTACAAAGAAAAATAAGAACTGAAGTGACAAACTTCAGAAAACACTATGTATACTGAAGTGCCTCTCAGATTAACACTGCTTAGGACAGGAGGAAGAGGAGTAACAGATATGAAAAATTTATACGTCAGCTAAAACTTCTAAGGATATTTTTTCATCAGCAAAAACAGAATTCTGCACTCCATGTGAGCATATGCAATTCTGATCAGAAGCAGGCACGACTGAATTTAAATGAAAGCACAACACAGAAAAAAGAAATTATCACTAGAGAAGAAAAAGTAAACCAGTGAAAGAGCATGGCCTTCCATGGAAGATACCCCTATGATCTCAGCAAACTAGTTGTTGACAAGGAAGCACCAAATCTGGTTCAGATTTGGCGAGCTCTTCCCAGAAACAGAGGCATTCCTTGTGGCAATACAGGACCAGATGGTTAACACAGAAGAATTATCAAAAATACACAAAAAATACCAACAAATTCAAGATGATAAATGCAGAAAATGCCAAGAGAAACCAGAAACAATCCAACACATTACAGGATCCTGCAGCAGTTTAACTCAATCTGATTACTTACACAGGCACAATCAAGTTGCAAACATCATTCAGCAAAATCTTAGTTTAAAATACAAACTCATAAAAGACACCATACCTTCCTACAAATAGGATCCTGACCCAGTTTTAGACTCAGAGTCTGACAAATTATATTACAATCGATAATAACCATCCAGCTATATTACAGGATAAACAGGCAAGAACAAATTACTTAATAGATATAGCCATTCCAAACGTATGTAACGTACAGAAATCAATAGGTAACAAACACCAGAAACATGCTGAATTAACGGAGGAAATTCCTCCAAGAGGACCACAACCTTGTTGTAGGGTTTGGAGGATTGTGTGCTTCAATGACCTGGAGAGCTATGTTGGATGGAGTCAGAGCCTTGTGCTTCGGCTGCTGGTAGGGTCACCTATGCTAAACAAGTCAAAGAGTTGAGGCAGGCTAAGAGTGGTCCACTGGTCCTCCAGGTTTTAGGGTTCAGCTCAGGGTTAAGAACCCTGACTGATCAAAACAAATGGTTATGGAAACAACGATGAAGAACCTTTCCATATCTGTGTATGACTGTAGATCCTGAACCCCACCTGAGGTACAATAGAAAAGATGGCCAAGAACAGACAGAGATAGAGGAACTTCATTGCTGCCCTAAACACCAACAGCATAGCAGCCAGTTAAAAAAGGAAATTGAAAGACTATGGAACATGAACCGAGCATACATTGTCCCAGTAGTAATATCTACAACTGGCATCATCTCAAAGTCACTACACAATAGCATTAAACAGCTAATCCTGCACAGCAATATTTATGTGAGTTTTCAGAAAGCTATAATACTAAATGTCACTACAATAGTCCGAAATTTCCTACCCTTTGCAAAATGAGTGTGCTTGTCTATCCCATACCATAGGTTTTACCAGCTTGAGCTGTAGGAAAAATAAAAATACAGGAATAATAAACAAATAAATAAATAAATTATATTGAGAACATGAGTTGCAGATTTCTTGAAAGTGAGCTTATAGGATGTAGCATCAGTTCAGTGTTGAGGTGAGTGAAGATATCCACGCTGGTTCAGGAGCCAAGTGGTTTAAGTGTAATCACTGTTCCTGAACTTAGTGTTGTGGGACCTCAAGTCACAATCCATTCTGGTCTAAAAGTATTGTTTTCCTCATCGCTGGATTTGCATCCTGGGATTCCCTGCTAAACAGTAGATTTAGAGAATCTTCACCACAAGGACTGCAATAGTTCAGAAGAAATCCATCATCTTCAGGGCAATTATGCATTAGAAATAAAGCTGGCCTTGAAGACACCAACTACAATCTCTTTGTTTTCTTTCACTTGCAATCCTTGTAAAATAAATGAGATTCGTACTTCATTTGAATTCATTGCTTCGTTCTAGTGCGAGGAGTCCAGACCTATACTAAGTACCCTGGCTTGAGCAATGGGTGGCACTGAAACATTTTCTGTGTTTCCATATTACATTCTAATGCTACCAGTAGATTCTCACGTCTTAATGCACACATGACTTTTTTAGGCAATCTCTCTACAACTACACTTCTGTTTGTCTTTTCTTGTTTTAAGTGAATTATACCGTATTTGTTTACATCCCATCATGTCCTCAACATTTTTGCTTATTCTGATAACCCCTCGGTATTCTTTAACAGATGTCTTCGTTGTTTACCAAATGCTGGACTAAAATAATGTTCAATAATTTCAATAGTATCCTCCCTAAACCCCAGTTCAAATCATCCATGTGTGAACAAAAAGAATAAAAGCAAATCCAACCCTGACCACTGGAGTTTATGAATCCCCTCCCTGTCCAATCTGAATGTCATGCATCTTCTTTTCTACCCATCAATCAAAGTATCCATCCTGCTGGATTTCCTCATCTCTAATAGTTCATGATAATCTCCTGTGAGGCACCTACTGAAAGAAATGATAGCTGTCTCAAACTAGCCTCAACCTGTTAATCCTGATATAAATGTAACTTTCATTACTTTTTCAGTCATATAAATTACAAATACACAGCATCACTAATGGAAGAAGCATTAAAGATAAACAATGGATATTAGTCATGCATACACAATGAAGATATTTATATCTTCCACTTCACAGAAACACCAGAAAATGAGTAATAGCTTTGCCTAAAAGGGTGCAAAATTGGGTCATTAAACAAGGTGCCAATTATAGGAGCATATAAGTAGCTGGGGGTGTGATGGGAAGGTGGGTCAGCAGTGAGCTGTGACATTAATAGTTATCACAGAGTGTAAATAACAGCGGCAGGGGAGATAGGAGACCTACACATATACAAAGTTGAAAAATATTAAGCCAAGTTTGAGCTTTACCTCACTAGTTCCTTCTAGAATTGAGTTGCAGTTGCCTTGCATTAAAGTCCAAAGCATGTGTAGTTGAGGAGAATCTGTTGTTTCTTTGTTTTAAATGAATATCATCAGTCCCATCTTCTCCCACCCCACAAATCCCACACCTCGACTCCTTCTCTTTCAGTATAAGGTACTCTAGACACAGCTGTTAGACAGAAGTCATGAAATATTTTTGATCTTGATCTTTGATCTTTTCAAACCATCTGTCTGTCTGTCATAGCTGTCTGATAAAACTACGTGCCAAATATGTCACAAGGAAATAAAAAGAAAGGAAATAGAAGAAGGACATAAGCCATTCAGACCTTTGAGTCCAATTCACTGTTAAGTAAATCAATTCTTACCTCAACCTCACCTCATAGCATCTACCTTGAATCATGATTTCCTTTCATCCAAAAATATATCTTGAGTACAGTCAATGACTGTGTATTTCAAAGCTCTGAGGTAGGGAATTCCAAAAATTAACAAAAAATTTCTCTTCATTGTATTCCTAAAATACCAACTTCTAATCTTCAGTTCAAAGTAAATTCATTATCAATTATGTATATGTCACCACATACAAATCTATAGATTCTGGAATCAGTTCGGTGTTCCGGTGAGTGAAGTTATCCAATCGGCTTCAGGAGGCTGAAGGATAATAATTGCTCCTGAACCTGGTGGTGTTGGACCTGAGGTTGTTGTAGCTCCTTCCCGACTGCAGCATGGCCCGGATGATGGGTCCTAGATGACGGATATTGCTTTCTTGGGGTAATGCTCCTTGTAGATGGGCTCAGAGGTGGGGCGGGCTTTTCCTGCATATTCTGTGCTAAGCTCTGTTGCCAGAGATAACTTTTGCACAATACCGTGTCGGTTTGTTTAGGAATTTAGACATTTCGGTAAGATTATTTCCTGTCCTTTCAAACTAGGAAATATTGTCAGGTCTCAATCACTGCCTCCCTGCCTCTAATCTTGTAGTTCCTTTAACTGAAAGAAAACAAAACTGTACCCTGAATTTTGGATATGGCCTCATCAAGTCTTGTGTTACTTTATGAGATATTTCATTCTAATGCTCTAAGTCATTTATTTTTTAAAAGCTAAAATGTTCTTGGCCTTCTTAATTATTTGTGGTTCTTGCATATTAACCTCTTCAGAGAACATACATTTAAGGTTAGAGGGAAAAAGTTTAGTCAACTTGAAGGGCAAGTTTTTGTTTTATGCTGAGTGGAAGATGCCTGGAATATGTTACCATGTGCAGTAATGGAGGCAGACGGTAAGAGGCTTTTAAATAGACACACGAATGGGCTGGAGGGATATAGATTTTACACAGGTGGAGGACACTGTATAAATTGGCATCAAGATCTGCAGAGCATCATGGGCTGAATGGCCTGGCTAATGCGGTACTGTTCTGTGTCCTATGATTGATATATGGAGACATCCAAGACCCGGTCAATTTGTCATCTTTCCTAGTTTTCTGTACAAAAGCTGTAACCTGAGATTCATCTGCATTCTGTTCCATCTAGAACAGTCATGGGCACGAACTTAACAGATCTAAATAACTGTAGAGACCTATTACATCCTCCTCACAGTTAACTCTCCCACCAGGGCACTCAGTGCCTTCATCAGGCATTTATATAATTGTAAACTGCTGAGGCTTTAGCATTGTGGCTCCATTAATTAAAAACCTGCCACCCTGAAAATAATCTGCTTCCTCATCTACACTAATCCATTGCCCCCAAATCCAATGAGTACTAAATTTGTCTCATGAGTTTATGTTGTAGTTTATTTCATGATTTCTAAAACTTCAAGTACACTGTACTTGCTGATAACTAGTCAGCTAGTTCCAACTGCCAAAAACATTAACAAATACCATTCCTGTTTCAGTAGTGTGTGTAATTTTGGTTAATATAGTATGATTTTCTATTGCCTACATTCCTACAAAAGATTCTTCCTCTTCACTAGCATAGTCACCTGGCTAACAGCTCTGTGGTATCCCTTTCAAAATCCAAGCATGTAGGCCTTGAAATCCAAGAGACTTGCTGCCTTTGATGGTATTCACTCCCGCAAGCTATATGGTAACATAACAACATCGGCGCTTTACAGAGCCGATGACCTGGGTTCAATTCCCAACGCTGTTTGTAAGGAGTCAGTATGTTCTTCCACTGGCCATGCAAGTTTCCTCCAGGTGCTCTGGTTTCCTCCCAAATTCCAATGACACATCGGTTAGTAAGTCAATTGGACACATGGTGTCATTGTGGGCCAGAAGGGTCTCTATAGTGCATCTCTAAATACATGATAAAAAATCCCACATAGATAATTTTTTAGCTGAAAGTAAATACTGCAAGATTTTCATTAGGTCCTCTACTTCCCAGTTGAAAACTGACATCTTATCGGAGACTAGGGAAGAAGTTGGGGAAAGCCTTATCTGCTTCATCATTAGCCACTGGTGAAATTCCAGGAGAGTGAAAGGTGACTGATGTTGTTCCATTGTTCATGAAGGGTAGTGTTGTTTATTTAATATTTCAATAATATTTGAGTAATGTAGTAAATGTATTGTTTGATCAAGTATTCTTTGTTTAAATAATTGTTTACAGATTACATGTAAAAGTTTCTGAATGACATATGTCATCACATCACCAGATCATACATGCGCACCTCAGTTAAAGTAATAATGAAATTTACATGCATCTCTCAGGCTTCCTTGATTTTCTTTCATTAGTTTTATGTTTTGGTGATGCAAAACATAACAGTGGCAAAGAGGATGATTTAAATGAACCTGAGACAACAACCTAACTATTGAAGCACAGCAAGATGTTTGAGTTGAAAGGCACAGCGAGAAATGGTCAAGTGAAAAGATGGCACAGCATGTGCTTCTTCAGGAGGAACAGAAGACAGATGAATTCACATATACATACATAGTGAGTACCAGGTGATAATAATCAAAGGTTAAAATAAAACAGAAATACCTGGCTACAACAGAATAATAGATGTGTTTGACTGCACAGTAGATAACTGGATATGCTGAAGAAAAGATCATTCCTGTGGCAATGTCATACAGGACATACAGTGATATACAACAACTGACAAACCACGTTGGATTTGTATGTAGTAAAAAAAAACTGGAGGGACAGCATTGTGGGACTGTGGTTGGCTGAGACAATTAAAACATGATTGGGGGTCCGCCCTTTGCATGCCACACCCCCTGCAAAAGAGCCAACAGAAAGCAAATTAAGAAAGGTGTTGGATGATGTCACAGCAGTGTTCAAGGATGGAGTTGGAAAACTTAAACATATCAAGAATATTACATGAAAATGTCACACCCAAGTTTTACAAATCCCGTCCGATTCCTAAAACCACCTGCGATAAAGTGGCCAGTGAGCTAGATCGCATGCAGACTGAAGGAATTATTTCCAAGGTTGAGTGGAGCACATGGGAATCTCCAGTTGTCCCAACAGCCAAGAAGAATAGGTTTGTCAGGATCTGTGGTGATTTTAAGGTCACCATCATCCCAGTACTGAAAGTAGATCAATACCTTCTGCCCAGGACAGAGGATATTTTTGCAAACGTTTCTGGAGGAAACACTTCAACAAAGTGGAATTAGCTGAGGCCTTCCTGCAGATGGAGATGGAAGAGGAGTCCAAAATGTTTCTCACCATCATAAACACTCACAAAGGTTTTATCACTATAATCTTTTTGTATAATTTGCACCTACACTCTGGCAGAAATCTATATACCAGGACTATTTTCCTTACTGAAGACAGAAAAGATTAGAAGATTATGTGCTGAGATCATAATGCAACAAGTGTGAATGTTAACCTAGGATATATCAATAGATCAAGCAGCTTGCCATGCACTTTGTAACAACATGTCCAGAAGATGCCAAGGGCAGTGCCTCTCCATCCCTGGGAATGGCCTGCATTGCCCTGACAGAGGATGCACGTCGATTTTCCAGGACCATTCTTGGGCACAAGTTTCTTGTTAGCAGTTAAAGCAGCTGGAAAGTGGCAAGAAATGTTCCCAATGGCCTCCACTACAGCCTCGCACACAGCTGATGTGTTGAGAAGCTTCTTCTCAAGGACTGGTGTTCCAGAACATTTAGTCAGAGACAATGGTCCACACTTTGTTGCGGAACATTTCATCCATTCCTGAAAATGAATAGAATAAGACATCACATCTGCACTCTACCACCCAGTTACAAATGGCTTAGCAGAAAAGTTTCTTCAAAATCTAAAGAAAGCATTGCAAGCAATGTCAACAGAACACACTACAGTAACATTGAATCAATAGCTCATCAATTTGCTCCTTGCTATCACAATGCAGCGCATTCTACAATCAACAGCTTGCCAGCTATGCTGTTCCAATGCTGTCCTTGCATTCACTCTTGGATCTCCTCAAACCCAATTTAAGAAGGACTGTGCAGGAACAGGGTTCCTCGAATAAGGAGGTTTAATGTTTAAATCCTCGACAAGCAGTCCTGGCAAAGGACAACAGAGGTGTTCAAAAGTGAGTACTTGGAAAGATTACGGACAAACCTCCTGCACAGTGGAGAATGCGTCTGCCGTCATCAGGGGATGACACATCGATCATTTGAGGAGAACAGAGTCAATTGTTGGAGAAGAAAGGTGGCCTGAGCTATTAGAGCCACTTCCTACAGTCCCAGAGTCAACTCCTACAACTACCATGAAGGAGATCCTAGAATCTGAGATTGTTTCACAGCCATAAATTTCACCTGACCTCCATCAGGAAAGACATTATCCCACAAAAATAAGAAATCTCTCACAGCGATTAAATCTTTAGGCCTGAATGGGACAATTTAAAACTTACTATGCTGTGGATGTCTGTATAGTAGCTGTATTATATACATTCTGTATTGAGTTGGAGGGTATAGCTCAGCAGGGAGGAGTGTGGTGTATTTAATATTTCAGTAATGTTTGAGTAATTTTGTAAATATATCTGATTAAGTATTCTTTGTTTAAATAATTCATTACAGGTTATATGTAAACATACGTGAATGGTATACATAATCACACCACCACTTCATATTTGTAAAAGTAAAAACAAAGGTCCATGCGCAATTCTCAGCTCCATTGTGTTTCTTTCATTAATTTTATGTTTTAGAGATACAAAATATAACAGGTAGCAAGGACAGGCCAGGGAACTACAAGCCTGTGAGCCTGGCTTTAGCTATAAGGAAATAACTGGACATAATTCTAAGGCAAGATCTCCTGACACTTGGATAGTCAAGGCCTGATCAGGAATAGGCAACATAGTTTTTGTGCATAGAAAATCATATCTGATGAATCTCTTGGAGATTTTTGATGAGGTAACTGAAATTTACTTCTTCAATGAAGGCAGGGCAGTGGACATTGTCTATATGGACTTAAGGAAGGTCTCTGATAAGGTGATCTGAAATCCAGTGTCACAAGGGGTTCAGAGGGAGCTAACGAGGAGGATTCAGAATTGGCTTCATGACAGGAAGCAGAAGGTGATAGTTGAAGGACAATTCTTCAACTGTTGGCATGAGACAAGTGGGTTGCCACAGGGGTCAATGCTGGGTCCTTTGCTATTCATTATTGATTCAAATGACTTGGATATGAATGTAGGTGGCAAGTTTGCTGAGGTTACTAAATTAGGGGTTCTCGTTGATAGTGAAGCAGGTTACAAAGAGATCTTTATCCATTAGCAAAATGAGCTGAGGAATGATAAATGGATTTCAACTTTGACAAGTGTGAGGTGATACATTTTAAGCAGGCAACCCAGTTCAGGACCTATGCCATAAGCAGCAGGACACTGTGTACTTCCTTCCTGAGGTTCGTAAGGTTGTCATAGCCGGGGGTGGTAGTGGGAATAAGCTCCCACTACCTATAAAGTGCTCCAAATGGTGTGCAACTTTAACAGCCTCTGACACCCAAGTCCAACTCCTGGCCTCCAAGTGCGGCTTAGCTACTAGGCCCAGCGGAACTGTTTCTACTGACAAGAGAAGGGGCAAAGGTGAACAACTGCTACCTCAAAACCAGATGTTTTGAGTCAGCCTTGATCCAGTCAGCCTGTTTTTGATACTGTTCTTGCAGATCAAACCATTGCACAGTGCATTGAGGTAGTACAAGTTAAAACAATACCAGAAGGCAGAATCAAGTGAACAACAACAGTGAAAGTGAACAACAACAGCAGAAATGCAGTGCAAGTAGATAATCAGGTGCAAGATCATAACAAAAGCGATTGTGAGGTCAAAATCAATTTCCTTGTACAAAATTTCAAGTACTTTTTTTTAATCAAAATATGTATATCATATAGAACCTTGAGATTCATCTCCTTATAGGCTGCCACAAAACAAAGAAACTCAACAGACCCAATAGAAACGTTCAATGTGCAAGAAAAAAAGCAAATCAGGGAAAAAAAAATAAAAGCAAGCAAATAACATTCAGAATTGAAGTTCATGAAAGTGAGTCCACAGCCGCGAAGCCGGTCATCACTGTAGCCAGTCTTTGTGGCCATTAGTAGCAGGCCACAGCCTCAGTTCATTATAGAGATGAGTAAGCCTTGTGGAACAGTGAGCTGAAAACCATCCCCTCCTTCACCTCAGGTGACAGCCTGACCTTTTCAATCAGACACAGAGCTTAAATTGGCCAAACTACAAGTAGTACTTTGCACTCGGACCTGGGCCTTGCCACTTTGATAAGGAAAACTGTGGTTTTAAACCTCTGCTGTCTTGCGGCCATACCCACCCACGGGAAAGGCTTCAGGTGTAAACCCCGAGGAAGAAACCTGGAGCTGGGGTCCCAAAGGCAGCTTGATGTTGTTTACAGCTTCACTCTGGCAGTGTCTACAATGACAATGACACTGGTGCCAAGGTGTATCAGCACTTGTCCTTCCCTTGGACTTCATCAGTGACGTGGAGAGGGGAACCCACTGCATTGACAACAGCCAGTTCTTCAGTCTTCCCACCCAGACTTGCACCCTGCAGAGAACACAGTCCACCAGAGGTGCAAACTCATGGCCCCTGGGACTGATGTCTGCCTACTTCCTTCCTGACGGTAGCATACTACAGAGACATAAAACCATAGATCACTACAGCACAGTACAGGCCCTTCAGCCCTCCATGTTGTGTCGAACCATATAATCCTTAAAAAAAGTACTAAACCCACACTACCCCATAACCCTCCATTTTTCTTTCATCCATGTGCCTGTCCAAGCTGTTCTTAAATACCCCTAATGTCTTAGCCTCCACCACCACCCCTGGCAAGTCATTCCAGGCACTCACAACCCTCTGTGTAAAAAACTTACCCCTGATGTCTCCCCTAAACTCCACCCTCCCCCTTAATTTTGTACATATGCCCTCTGGTGTTTGCTATTGGTGCCCTGGGAAACAGGTACTGACTATCCACCCTATCTATGCCTCTCATAATCTTGTAGACCTCTATCAAGTCCCTTCTCATTCTTCTACCCTCCAAAGAGAAAAGTCCCAGCTCTGCTAACCTTGCTTCATATGACTTGTTCTCCAAACCAGGCAACATCCTGGTAAATCTCCTCTGCACCCTGTCCATAGCTTCCACATCCTTCCTATAATGAGGTGACCAGAATTGAACACAATACTCTAAATGCGTATACCCATGATGGAGCTGACTAACTTTACAACTCTCTGCAGCTTACTTCGATCCTGTGTAGTAGCCCCACCTCATGATGCCAGACAGTGTACAGCTAGTTAGAAAGTTCTCCACAGTGCATCTGTAGAAATTTGCAAGTTTTTGGTATCAAATCACCTCAAACTCCTAATGAAATATAGCCATTGTCCTGCCTTCTCTGTAGCTGCATCAATATGTTGGGTCCAGGTTAGATCCTCAGTGATATTGACACCCAGAAATTTGAAATAGCTCACTCTGCAGGCAAAATGTATTGCCATTACCTCTCCAACAACAACTTAACTTGTGGTATGATAGGTAACTCTGATGCACATCAAGAAAGTGAAAAATGTAAGCAAACAGTGGTGGAGGGAGATTGCTTAGCATGAGCTACAGACAGATGTAGCTGAATGCAAGATGCCAGAAGGATATATTGCTTTTTTTCATGCCAGGGTGAGGGATGTCACTGATGGGTAGCTAAAATTCTGAGGTGGGAGAGAGAACAGCCAGAGGTCATTGTTTTCAAAAGCCTAAAAGCACATACCACTAGGGTCAAAAACAGCTTCTACACAACTGTTGTAAGACCTTTGAATGAATCTGGTTTACAATATTGCTGGTGAAGCACAGGGACAACTTGCTGACAGCAAACACAAATATTAACTACTTTATTACTCACACTTTTTCTCAAAAATGATTACTGCAACCAATAGCCTGTAACTTCCCTTTTGGAGTTGAGCTTTTGAGCCACCTGTACGGCATACTACTTTTGTGGTGTGGACTAAAGCCTTGAAAGTGCAGGACGGTTGAAGAGTGGTACCTACAGGCCGAATCCAGGCCCAAGAGCGGGAAACAAGCCGAACTTTGCCCATTGCTGGAGTGGACTTGGAGTTCGATTCAAAGCAGCAGTGCCGAGGCAAGGCAGAGTCGATGCGGCAAGGCCCGGGTCCAAGAGTAAGGAACAACCCGGGGTTTAACTGCTTTTAGCTCCAGGCCAGATTGGAAAGGTCGGACACAGACCAAATCTGAGCAGCGGGGCCCTGGCCCAAGAGCGTATCAAAGTGGCAAGGCCCAGGTCCGAGTGCAAAGTACTACCTGTAGTTTGGCCAATTTAAGCTCTGTGTCTGATTGAAAAGGTCAGGCTGTCACCTGAGGTGAAGGAGGGGATGGTTTTCAGCTCACTGTTCCACAAGGCTTACTCATCTCTATAATGAACTGAGGCTGTGGCCTGCTACTAATGGCCACAAAGACTGGCTACAGTGATGACCGGCTTCGCGGCTGTGGACTCACTTTCATGAACTTCAATTCTGAATGTTATTTGCTTGCTTTTATTTTTTTTTCCCTGATTTGCTTTTTTTCTTGCACATTGAACGTTTCTATTGGGTCTGTTGAGTTTCTTTGTTTTGTGGCAGCCTATAAGGAGATGAATCTCAAGGTTCTATATGATATACATATTTTGATTAAAAAAAAGTACTTGAAATTTTGTACAAGGAAATTGATTTTGACCTCACAATCGCTTTTGTTATGATCTTGCACCTGATTATCTACTTGCACTGCATTTCTGCTGTTGTTGTTCACTTTCACTGTTGTTGTTCACTTGATTCTGCCTTCTGGTATTGTTTTAACTTGTACTACCTCAATGCACTGTGCAATGGTTTGATCTGCAAGTTAAGTATCAAAAACAGGCTTTTTACTAAACCAATTCCAATACATTCATCGTATTGTCATAGATAGTAGGGGAGATGAGGTCCTGCAAAGTGAGTTTAGAAAGCTAGGCAGAAATCAACAAGCAGGCCCTCTGAGTTTGTAATCTCAGGATTATTGCTGGTGTCATGGGTCAGTGAGGGTAAAAATCGGTGAAATGTGTCTGCAGAGGGAGGGCTTTAGGTGCCTGGATTATTGGGATCATTGTGGGCCTGGGGAGACACTTACAAGGGAGTGCGCCCAAATTGAAGGAGGACCTATATCCTTGCAGAGTAGCTTGCTTCAATTAATCAGGAGAGTTTAGGCCGGGGGTCGGCAACCTGCGGCTCCGGAGCCACATGTGGCTCTTTTACGTCTGTGCTGCGGCTCCCTGTTGCTTTGGGAAATAATTGGTTGTGGCGACCCTTTTCCTGGCACATCTGAACCGACTCACAATTAGATAGCCTACGGGGGTTTGCGAGCACAGAGCTTTGGAGCCTCTGCGCCATGGGGGGCAGGTTGAGGGAGGCTTAAAAGTGAGGCTGAAGATTTCGAATAAAGTTTTTTCCTTCGACTGCAGTTACCGACTCCGTGTCATAATTTTAGCGCTGCGTGTAGCACACCGCTACATGGTCAGTATTTAATTAAAATGTATTTTATGTTAGTTTGTTAGTTTTTGAAATGTAAATCTAAATTTGAAGATTATGGTGATCTTGTACAATCTAAATAAGACGTTGTGGCGACCCATTTCCTGACACATCCAAACCGACTCACAATTAGCCAGCGTTCAGGCTAAGGGAGATAGCCTACGGGGGTTTGTGAGTACGTGTCTTTTGCAGCATCCGCGCCCATGGGGGGCGGGTTGAGGGAGGCTTAAAAGCAAGGCTGTTTAGTTCGAATAAAGCTATCTTTGACTGCAGTTTACTGACTGCGTGTAGCAACCGCTACAACGTGTTTTTATCGCTGGCTGTCCAGAGGGGAGGTGCTGAAACGCTTTGTCGCGTGTCTGGAAGAAGTGAAAACTTTCCTGGGCAGCAAAGGGCTCACCTTTCCTGAGCTGGAACAGCCAGAGTGGCTGGAAAAGCTACACTTCATGGTAGACATGACAGCGCACCTGAACACGCTGAACACAGCTCTTCAGGGGAAAGGACGTACAGCCCTGCACATGTTGGAGGATGTTTTGGCATTCGAGCGCAAGTTGACGTTGCTTGCCAGAGATTTACAGAAAGGCACATTGTCTCACTTCCCCAATTTGAGAGAGTTCAAACAAGGTCACGACATGATAAATTCGGAGTATTTACATTCTGCAATCATCGCAATGCAAACATCGTTTGGGAAACGCTTCTCTGAGTTCAGAGAGGAAAAAAACACATTATCCTTCCCGGTCACTCCCCTAAGCATCGATCCATCCCTACTGAATATGACTGCATTGTCAGGTGTGAGTCAACCTGAACAAGTATGATAAATATTTTAATTGCCTATTATTTTGTATATTCATATGTTTTCATTGTTCAGTGAAATAGTCCTTTTATTTTTCAGGTTTGCTGCTGGCGGCAAATTTAAGTTTGGCGTTTTTCATAAATACAAGAAGGACTCAAATAGACGTTGAGTATTTTACTTAAAAGTAACCTTCAACCCAACGTCTTTTTTTCGGAGTTCAAAATGTTTTTGTTGCATGCAGAAATGTAATTTCGTTTTCTCTGCAGGAGTTCATCAATTTCATAAATGCAACACATTATAGTTTGTTTATACATAGCATAAAGGCAAAACAAAACGTTGTATGCAGTGTTATTTCATTTTAAATGTCAAACAGGTTTTGCGGCTCCCAGTGTTTTCTTTTCTGTGGGAAACAGGTCCAAGTGGCTCTTTCAGTGGTAAAGGTTGCTGACCCCTGGTTTAGGCTAATCTGGCAGGGGAACTTAAAGCGCAGCAGCAGTACAGCAGGTAGGGAGAAAAATGTGAAGGACAAATCAAGCAAGTCCATTGGGTAGAACAGACAGAGGCAAGTTAAGAAGCACAGGAGAGCTGGCAAGCTCAACTGCATTTACTTTAATGCAAAGAGTCTTACAGGTTAATTCCTATCAGCTTAGAAAATGTATCAGGATTTGGAATCACAATTTACTGAAACCATGGAAGTGCAGATAAAGGAATAGCAGGAGTGGCAGCTTTATACTCCACGATATTGAAGAGTCAGATTCAGCAGAGGGGTTGTAAAGGAGGAGGGCAAGCCATACCTCGGATAGGGAGATCATAAGATCAGTACTCAGAGGGGATACTCTGGAGAGATTGCTCAACAAAGTCGGACAAAGAAAAACTGTGGGAATAAGAAAGGTACAAACACTTTGCTAAGGTTTTACATAAGGCTTCCAAATAGCCAGCAGAAATCTCAAGGTAGTATAGAATAACATATACAAAATTGATATATTTTGAACTTTGAAATGAAAATACCAGCATCTCCAAGACAATGCTTTGAATCTGAAATATTTTCATAATTGTTTCATCTTGCTTCGCCTTAGCAAACCATGCTGAGAAGTTGTACGATAAAAATTGATGTTGAGAGGATACTTCCTGACTCATGGCCTGATGTTTGCAATCCTGTTTTCTTTTATGACTTTCTTCTCTAAACTGACAAGAGATCCACTTTCCCACAACAAGCTTTACATTTGCCCTAGTCTTCTTCTCATGATGGCTCCATGAGACGAAGACTTGATTAGATTGAACTCTAAACCCTGAATATTCATAAAGCTTATAAAATTGTTATGGAAGAGCCTTGGTAGCCTAAATCCTTTCCACTCCAGCATCAAGGATTTATAAATTCCAAATTCTATTCATTTTGAACTGTAAAATGCAATTAGAAGGTATTTTAACCCAATATTTAGTGCTGTCCACAAAATGTTGTATAAGACACTGCTGCAAAATGTTCTCCCCATGAGAAAAGAACCTGGATTTCTTACCCTTGCAATTTGCCAAAGATCTGTATAAGCAAAGAAGTAGCAGCACAGCCTCCAATCAAGTCCATAGTTACTTGCAAAATTGATCCTTTTTGACTGGAATGTCATCTGTTTCAAGGTGCTCCGATTGATCTGCTTAAAAATGCCATAATTGCAAACTTCTTACAGTGCCAGTTGAAAACAGTGCAAACCTATAACCTCATGCTAATTGTTCACCACTATAATGGAAAATATAATTTGTATTGCTCTGTGATTACTTATTCTGCATTCTAAATATTTGAACAGTCATATTGTATTGCAAATTCCATTAAACTGACAAAGTGGTGAAAACCCACGGCCTTAAGTCTGTCAATGAAAATAAAATATGGTCAAATTACAACTTCAGCTAATGGCATGGAGTTTAAAAGAGTGGAAAATAGTAAGTAAGCTAGCTAAATTAAGGTAAAATGTTTTCCCAGTAATTGGCTAAATTGGCACTTACAGTTCTTGAATCCACACCAGAAAATACGATATTGAAGTACAAGCATACTGCCTAAAGTGCCAGGTTAACTAGGTAACTGGGCATACCTACCAGCTGATCCTTAATGCTCGAGGTTTCTTGATGATTTTTGAGTATCTAATTGATTCCTACATCTGTACAACTATAATTATAAAGGCATGAATTAACCCCTTAAGTACTGCAGAGAAAATGTTACTGCTGGCAGGACTGTGAAACTAACTCATCAAAGACAGTATTAGTACACAATTTATAAATTAACTGACTTGTTCCTGAATTATATAGTTTTCTAATTGGCTAGGAAGAAAACTGAACCATATTTTCAACCAATTAAGCCTTTAAAAAAGTTTTGCCAATAGAATGCAGAAGAAAAGGAAACATAAAAACGGAAGTGCCCTATATTAAATATATATAAAAAAATAAATTTAAAGAGAAACTGAGCTAATAAATCATCTATTTTCACAACAGATGCAATAATTTTTCTGAAGTCAGATTTAAGAGGCTCAGAACTTACAACTGAATGATGACTGGATAATCACTGTGCACTTCCCAAAACACTCTTAAAACTCTTCAGATGATTCCCAATCAGGTACAAGTCATTGAGTACAAATTACGTGGCTAATTCAATCAGTTGTGAAGTTGACAACATTTTACCTAATAAGTTCACACTGCAAATTACTTACAAGTTCTTGTAATTTGTACCTTTTGGACTTAATACGAACATTAGAATTAAAAGCAGTCATATGCCATTTGGCCCCTTGATCTAGCATTCAGTAACCTCAGAGCTGGACTGTAATACTGGAACAACTTTTCTGTGTTAACCACATGACTCTTTATTCTACTCATACCAAAAAAAATCTGCTGATCGCTTTATTGAATATATTTATCAAATGATCTTCCTTAGACTTACAAATTCGAAATTTCACCAATCTCTGGCTGAAGAAATTTCTTCTCATCTCAGTGGTGAATTTACTGAAACCGTGACCCACAGTACTAGATACACCAACCAGAGTATCCATTCTGTCAAGTCCTGAAAGAATTCAATGAAATCATCTTTCAGTCTTTCAATTTCCAAGAATTCTCTACTTAATAAACCTAAGAGATTCTGCAGATGCTGGAAATCCAAAGCACCACACGCACGCAGAATTCAGGAAGATCTCAACAGGTTAGGCAGCATCTATGGAAAGGGAAAAAGAGGTGAGGCTTCAGGCCAAGGCCCTTCATCAAGGCTGGAAAGAAAGTGGGAAGAAGGTGCTGGAAGGGGAAAAAATGCAAGCTAGAAGATCATAGGTGAAGCCATGTGAGGGAGGAGGCTTATTCTGGCTTATTCCCCTTTCTTTTCCAGTCATGCTGAAGGGTCTTAGCCTGAATCATCAACTCTTTATTCATTTCCATAGATGCTGCCTGACGTGCTATTTTGTATGTTTTTTCTACTTCATTCCTCCTGACATGACAAGCTGACTATCCTGGGAAATACTTGCGCAGCTTTTCACTGTACTTCCTCTATTGCATGAATGTAGAGTCATAGAACTTAAAGCATGGAAACAGGTCCTTCTGCTCAATTCATCAATACACACCAAAATGCCCATTTAAGCTGATCCCATTTGCCTACATTTGGCTCATATCTCTATAAATCTCTCCTGTCCATATACCTGGCCAAATGTCTTTCAAGTTTTGTTATTGTACGTGCCTGAATTACTCTCTCTGACAGCTTGTTCCATATGCACACCACCCTCTGCATAAAGTTACCCCTCAGATCCCTTTCGAACTTTCCTTTCTCACTTAAACCCAAGCCTTTTAGTTTTTTGTTCCCTTTCCCTGGAAAAATGACAGTGTATATTCACCCTAGCTGTGACTCTCATGATTTTATACACCTCTATAAGTTCATGGCTTAATCTCCTATTCTACAAAGAATACATTTCTAGCCTGCCCAACTTCTCTCCTCAAGTCTTAGCAGCATCCTTGTAAATCTTCTTTGAACTCGTTCCAGCTTAAAACACCTTTCCTTAGCAGAAAAACCCAGCCTGTACTCAATATTCCAAATGAACTCTCATCAGGTCCCTAAATAATTGGAGCAAAATCACATTACATTTGTACTCAAGTCCTCTACCCAGAAAATTCTCAATTTACTTCCCTCGCTGTTTACTCTGCTTGCGTTATAGAAACATAAAAACATAGAAAACCTACAGCATAATACAGGCCCTTCAGCCCACAAAGCTGCGATGAACATGTCCTTACCTTAGAAATTACCTAGGGTTACACATAGCCCTCTGTTTTTCTGAGCTCCATGTACCTGTGCAGGAGACTCTTAAAAGACCCTATCGTATTATTGTACCTTTTAATGTTTCATTATTTTTTTTAAAAATCCGCCTTTCCGTTTATACTCAGCCTCCCAAGTATGCAACTTTCTATGATATTGAAACTACTTCTGAAATGATTTTAAGGTTTGTTAAACAGGAGTTTAATCTAAGTAGAATGAAAAAGATCATTGCAAAGTAGTAATTTGAAAGCTTGAGTTGATAATTAAGTTACTTCTATTGACAAGAATAAAATTATTACGTAATTAGTACAGGAACAGTGGGCAGAATGGCCTTCAACAGTATATTGTTTTGTGTCTTTGAATGCTGCGAGTGATGAGAATGCACACTTTTAAATGTAACCCAGTTAATTGGAAAATGTAACATAAATCTTCCAATCAAATCAAACTGATCAGGCCCAGTGATGTAGATATTATATAGTTGTTTTAATGTCTTCAGATCAGCAACTGTAAATGCCAGAAGTTTATTATCATAAGATTAATGGCATAGAGAATCTTCAATAGAAATAGAGGAAATCTTGGAATAGATAAAGCCACCAAAATTAAATGTAGCAAAACATTGTGCAATTGTTGTTTTAATTTCAAATTAAATTACAAGGAACTAGATCCTGGACTCTGTATGAATTTTATAAATCGGATTCTCTTAGCCAATGCTAAGTTGTTCTCTGCCAATCTAAATATTATTTTGGATGCCTTGGGTGTAAACACATCCACCTATTTATCCAAATAGCTAAACTTCTAGCTAAGACACCTTCCAGACTTCCCACAGGAATTCTGGTAAAGCATATTTCACCCCATGGCTACTTTAAGTGGACCACCAAACATGCTCTATGTCCCTGATCTCAGATCAGCAGCTGCCCAGCGTCTCCCAAATAATGGTAGAACAGCAAATAGATATAAAGTGAAGGAATAATGGCTGCTGCCAAGAAATTAGACTTTGATTTACATCACTTGGTGCCTATTATCACAATGAATCAACAGATTAATTGAATGAAACCGTCTCTCTGTCCATGAACAGCAGTGAGCTGGTGATAGGAGTCCAAATGTTTATATCAATGCTGCCCTTCATGTTCATAAAACTGTCACTATCACTGCATAAAAGTACAATGCTTCTGTGTTGTTCAGACTGCTGTTTTCCCATAGGGAAAACTGATGAAAGGTAAACAATGTTTTTCTCATCTACTTAATGTATCGGTACACAAGAAGTCTGACCTCTTTGGCAAGAAACACCAAATGCGATTATGATCATTCTGGTAGCAAAGACATTCAAGAGTGCTATCGATCGATAGCCACCAGCAGAGCTTTTTCATGTGATGTCTGAAAGGCTCATGTTATAAGAAAGGGTTGGTACAAGTATCAGAGTAGGTACCCCAATTATCAGAAGGTCCCTTGAACAGGCAGACTTCCTGCTTTTTACCAAAGGCAATTCCTCTGCAATCTGCCCTCAAACATAATAGTGGAACTGTAGTTGGGAGCCAATTATATTAGCATATACACTCAGTGGCAACTTTACTAGTTACCTAATAAGTGGCGACTAAGTGCACATTCATGGTCTTCTGCTGCTGTAGTCCATCTGATGTGAATTCAGAAAGCTCCTTTGCACATCACTGTTGTAATGTGTGGTTATTTGAGATAATGTCACCTTCCTGTCAGCTTGAACCAGTCTGGCCATTCACCTCTGACCTCCCTCAATAACAAGGTGTTTTTGTTCACAGACGTAGTGCCCACTGGATGTTGTTTGCTTTTTGCACCTTTCTATTTAAACTCTAGAGACTGTAGTGTGAGAAAATCCCAGGAGGTCAGGAACTTCCGAGATCCTGAAACCATTCCATCTGGTACCAACAATTATTCTACAGTTGAAATCACTTAGATCACATTTCTTCCCCATTCTAATGTTTTTTCTAATAACAAATGAATCTCCTGACTACGTCTGCATGCTTTTATGTATTAGAGTTGCTGCCACATGATTGGCTGATTAGATATTTGCATTACCGAGCAGGTGTACAGGTCAGATTCATACAGGCATAGAGCACAGCAGCCAACCTAGTCTGTGCTAAATCATTTAAACTGCCTAGTCCCATCGACGGGTATGGATCATGGCCCTCCCTACCCCTCCCATCCATGTACCTATCCATACTTCTCTTTAACGTTCAAATCAAAATTGAATCTACCACTTATGCTAGAAAATCGTTCCACACTCTCACCATGCTCTGGGTGAGGAAGTTTCCCATTGTTTTGCCCTTAAACATTTCACCTTTCACCCTTAACCCATGAACTCTAGTTGTAGTCTCGCCCAATTTCAGTGGAAAAGCCTGCTTGCATGTATCCTGATTGGTGTCCCTAATAGAGTGGCTGCTGAGTGCACAAACATTATATAGGCTTCAGATTAATTTTAACTTTGAACCCATTGTAAAATTTACAAACTAGGGAAGAAGTGTTCTTTTGTTCAAGAAAGGGGGTGGTGATAGCCCAGGAAATTATAGACCAGTGAATCTTATTTCAGTGGTTGGTAAGCTGATGGAGCAGATCCTGAGGGGCAGGATTTATGAACATTTGGAGAGGCATAATATGATTCGGAATAGTCAGCCTGGCTTTGTCAAAGGTTGTGCCTTATGAGTCTGACTGGATTTTTTGAGGATGTGACTAAACATATTGATGAAGGAAGTGCAGTAGATGTAGTATATATGGACTTCAGCAAGGCATTTGGCAAGGTACCCCATGCAAAACTTATTGAGAAAGTAAGGAGGTATGGGATCCAAGGGGACATTGCTCTGTGGATCCAGAACTGGCTTGCCCAAGAAAACAAAGAGTGGTTGTAGATGGGTCATATTTTGCATGGAGGTTGACCAGTGGTGTGCCTCGGGGATCTGTTCTGGGACTCTGTCTCTTTGTGATTTTTATAAATGACCTGCATAAGTAAGTGATGGGATGGGTTAGTAAGTTTGCGGATGACAGAAAGTTTGGGGGTGTTGTGGGTAGCTTGGACGGCTGTCAGAGGTTATAGCCAGACATCGATAGGATGCAAAACTGGACTGAGAAGTGGCAGATAGAGTTCAACCCAGATAAGTGTGAGGTGGTTCACTTTGGTAGGTCAAATATGATGGCAGAATATAATGGTAATATTAATGGTAAGACACTTGGCAGTGTGGAGGATCAGAGGGATCTTGAGGTCTGAGTCCATAGGACACTCAAAGCAGCTACACAGGTTGACTCTGTGGTTAAGAAGGCATACGGTGCATTGGCCTTCCTCAACCATGGGACTGAGTTCAAGAGCGGAGAGGTAATGTTACAGGTATGTAGGACCCTGGTCAGACCCCACTTGGAGTACTGTGCTCAGTTCTGGTCGCCTCACTACAGGAAGGATGTGGAAACTATAGAAAGGGTGCAGAAGAGACTTACAAGGATGTTGCCTGGATTCGGGAGCATGCCTTATAAGAATAGGTTGAGTGAACTTGGCCTTTTCTTCTTGAAGTGATGGAGGATGACAGCTGACCTGATAGAGGTGTATAAGATGATGAGAGGCATTGATCATGTGAATAGTCAGAGGCTTGTTCCCAGGGCTGAAATGGCTAACACGAGAGCGCACAGTTTTAAGGTGCTTGGAAGTAGGAACAGAGGAGATGTCAGGGTAAGTTTTTTAATGCAGAGAGTGGGCTGCTGGCCACAGTGGTCTTTTAAGAGACTCCCGGATAGGTACATGGAGCTTAGAAAAATAGAGGGCTTTGGGTAACCCTAGGTAATTTCTATGTTTGGCACAGCATTGTGGGCCAAATGGCCTGTATTGTGCTGTAGGCTTTCTATGTTTCTAAGTGGTAGTTTTCACATTCACTGGAGACTGCATGACCTGCACTACCAAGATAGAGACACAAAGGACTACATATACTTGATGGAGAGCACAAGCAAAGAGCTGGGTTAAACACATCTGTGGAGGCAAAGAGATGGTAGGCATTTTAGGTTATGACCCCTCCATCAGACTGGCTCTGATGCAGAATCACAACTGAAACATCAACTGTCTTCCATACTGCACAGTTTAACACTGTTATTAACCAAACAATCAACAGCGATGACTAGTAAGTTAATGAACCAAAATATTAACTCAGTTTGACCAATGAGTGTTTACAACAGCTTCTACATTTGTTCACAATTTATTGATCATTTATTTGTCACCACTTCTAAATTCACATTAATTAATTTTCCATGAATATCTTGAATTGAGATGAGTACTATCAATACCATGATATAGTAAATGCTGTGAATGCATTGTTTTTTTAAACAGGATTTTCTACTGGAGGAAAGAGATTGTGGGTATGCTTTGTTGGTTCTGGATGTGCGGTGACACATGCGATTGCCCCTAGCACACCCTGAGTTTGTTGACTGTTAACGCAAATGACACACTTCACTGTATGTTTCAATGTACACATGGCAAATAAACTTGAATCTTGATCTTGACCTTCAGGACAAATTTCCAGAGATATTTGTTCTTCATAGCTACCTATTTTACTGAGTTTTTTGTGCTTTGGTTCACGTGCAGAAAGGCATTGGTTGACATGATCACTTAAACTTGCTTTCTTAAATGTAGATCTTAAAAAGGTAACTGCACTGTTTTAGTCTATGTTTGCTTTAATCCAGCCAGGAACAACTTCAATAATTAAAAAAACACCATTGCATTTGTAGTTGGTCCATTTTAATCAGTGAGAACAAATTAAGCATATTACTCATTAGGAATAAGCAATCCACATACCTAAAAATCTGGAGATGAATTTAAACACATTGAAATTATTTAAAATCTACATACTTTACATTCAGCTTACTTAGACAAACTATTTGACTGAGTATGATTTGTTTCCAATAGCTTTGTGGCTGTAGTTAAATGTGATGTAGATTCTTGCTCAGAGCATGAAGGGATATGGGGAGAAGACAGGTGATTGAGGCTGGAAAATTGGATCAGCCATAATGAAATGGTGGAACAGACTCAATGGGCCAAATGGTCTAATTCTGCTCCTATATTTTATGGTCTTATGTAGTTAACAACATGAGAACTGTAGCCTCTTTTATATTGGGGTAGGAGGTGCCTGATAGGATTTTTAAACCGGACTTCTCCTACCCATTGTGTCTAACTCAGTGCAGTCCCACCAGCATCAAGGTTGTGACTTCCTGAGTTATGATGGCAGAACAGTATTCAAGATTTGTCTCTGCTTGGATTGACCATGAAGGTCTTAACATTCCTGCTGCTGGACTTCTTATTCTGGAGCGGAAAGTATCGGTAGTGAGGATTGTTTGGACACAGGTGAGCCTTTGCACACCAGGTACCATGTGAACTTCAAAGGCAAGGGGGACCAAAACAACTGGAGGTCATAACATTACTACATATTCAATCAAATCACATACAACAAGAAGAACTGTTTAACTGCATCTCCACACCCTTTAAAAAAAAGACATTGTTTGAAGAATAAATGTGCTTCTGAATAGTCAGAAAATTTATGAGGAGTCAATTGTTAAAATCTTTAAGATAATATGCTGGGAATTCATTAAGAAACAGAGGGAAACATTATCAATATTCATTACAGCAAAACTACTTGATATATTTATTTAAAGAAGGAAAATACCTTGAATTGTTGTATCTAAAAGTAGAAAATAAAAGCATAATATTATTTCTCTTTCTAGACATGTAAGCTCCAAGGGTGCTATTGAATACATGCTTCTGTTTTATTCTGATTATTAATAGTCCCTATTTTAAAGACAAACAGCATTTTATATAACCTAATTTATGGCTTTGGTTGTTTTTTCCAAACTTCAGTAAATTAAAATAATATAATCTTAAATCTGTTCACATTTTAGCAAATCTGTTATTATTATTGGAAATATGTTGGAAGTTATTCAGCAGGGCATTATGCTAATAATTTATTGTGAATTCAGAATAAAGTTAAAAATCACAGTGCATAATTTTCACTTCCTGAGCATTTCTAGCATAAAACTAATACTTTCGTAATGTTTTGAAATTCTATCACATTTGGTTAAATCATTATCACTGTATTTTATCATTAGTGTGACACACTGGTAAAATTGATTCACTTATACCTTGTCTTCAAATCATAAAGAACCCTTACCATGCATCAGGCATATAAACCCTCCACTGCATGCTAAATGAAATATTGCCATTAAATTCATTTGGTTATATGCTGACATTTCTATAAAATATATCCAAATTATCCAACAGTGCCATTCCCTTATTCGATTACATTATATCTGAATAATTTGTAAGTAATAAAGTTACACATAAGATTGTAGGCATGGGCATTAGGACCATTTTGTGGGCCACACAATATTCCATCTTTTAAAATTAATGGACAAGAAATGGTACAGGCCATGAATTGAACATTGATCTTCACAGATGATATGTATTCCAGTCACCCAAATGCTCCAGTGAATCACAGAATTTACCACCCTAAACATGATCCTTGTTGATGCTTTGAAATAGTGCCCTTCCTGTTTGTCACAATGCATAAACAACATTACATAATGCAATTGAAAACTATTGAGCCACTGAATTCCTGGTCCCGCAAGAGTATTTTGTTTCTGCTGTCAAAGGGAGAAGGGTTTCTAAATCATGTTTAATTCAAACCTGAGGATCTACAAATTCTGCAGATATTAAAGCAGCAGTGGTTCATCTGGGAGCAACACCCCTTCAGAGTTACAAATTTGTGAGTTCAATTCTGGCTCCAGAGTCCTCATCAAAAAATCTCCCCATTCAGGTACTGTATTGTGGGTATGCTGAGCAGTCAGAACTATAATCTCTTCGAGGAGAACTAAACCAATCCCTTGTCTGTCTTCTCAATTCTGTGGAAATGATCTCAAGGGATTATTTCAAAGACACACAGAGTACTTTCACTCTCAACCAGTATTGCTAGTAACCAAATTAAGTGTAGGAATAATTATATATTTAACACCACACTACTCTTTGTGGGAACTTAATGTGCACAAACCACATACTTTTCATCATTAAGGCAAATGTAGTTCAGAAGTGCTTCTTTATCGGTAAACTTCTCCAAGATGTTTGTAGATCTATAAAAGTGCTAAATAAATGCTAGGCCTTTGTTTTCATCTAATACTTAGGGAAAAGAATTATTGATAAATGTGTTGATGTTGTTGACACAGGGAGATCATGAGTTTAGATGAGAGACCCAGAAGACTGGATAAGGTAAAGATAAGCTTTTTTTGGCACATGTACAACAAAACATGCAATGAAATGCGTCGTTTTGCATCAATGACCAGCACAGTGTGAGGATTGTGCTGGGGGCAGCCTGCAACTGTCGTCATATTTCTCCAAAATAGAATGCCCGCAATTAACTAACAGAACCATACATCTTTGAAATTGGGGAAAACCAGAGCCACATAGAGGAAACCCCTATGATCATTGAGAGAACGAACAAGCTCCTTAGAGACAGCAACAGGAGGCAAAACACGATCAGTGATTGGAGGTGCTCTAAAATAATTGTGCCAATCACTATGCTACCACACCACCCCAGTATATTTTACTACATTAAAATAGTGATCCAACCAACATCATAATTACCCCAACAGGAACCTATTTCTGAACCAGCTTTCAATGCTTTCCTCCAAAACATTTGTTTCAACTTTGAGTTTTCTTCCTTGGAACATTAGAGACTCTTGATATGAATGTTGGAAATACTTAGTTTTTTTTAATCATGTCGTACATCTGCCTGCCATTATGAAAACTTAGGATTCATCTAATCTCTTGTACTCCATTTTCTTATCACTTAAGAGTTTTCCAGCTGGTGATGTTACTCCTCAAGCAGGTCAAAACAGAGGCTCCCCTGAACAACTACCTCAGAACATATATCACATTTTCTAGTTAACAATGATAAAGTTTTCATATTATGGATAAATTTACTTCATTTTATTTATTCATCACCAGCAGAATACTGAGTGGTGGTTTATGTCTCACTAAACTGAATCAGATCAGAATCCTCAAGCTGATGCACACTTCTCACATTTGTCAAAAAATAAATGTATAACCTAAATGGAAAAGGTTCTTTCTCTGCTGAAATTGCAGGTTCCACTGTATCTGACTTCTGAAGAATTTTCAACACACATTTGAATTAAATTTCAATGGTTGTTTCAGATACAATACAACCCCTGAATAAATTTCAGCTGGCTTCTTAATAATAATTTCTCATACTATCTACTGCTTAAGTATTTTCTACTATTAGCAGTTCTAGCTTAGTCTCTGTTTTCTCTTTGAGCTCATTAGGAGCAATAGAGATCAGTTTAAAGTAGAATGTACTGAAACTGTCACCATTTATACACTGCTGTCTCAGTCTCTTGAACACTATATGTGGAAGTGAGAATTATGAAGGAATGTATATGTTAAGATCGGAACACAAGAGACTCTGCAAACGCTGGAAATCTTGAGAAACACACACAAAATGCTGGAGGAACTCAGTAGATCAGGCAGCATCTATGGAGAGGAATACACACTCAAGGTTTCCAGCCAGGACCCTTCATCTGGAACTGAGAGGAAGGGGGAAGAAACCAAAATAAGAAGATGGGAAAGATGATAGGGAACAAGATGGCAGGTGATAGGTGAAACCTGGTGAGTGGGAAAATGGGTGGGTGCAGGAGGGAGAGTGAAGTCAGGAGCTGGAAGGTGAGTGGTGGAAGAGGTGAAGGGCTGAAGAAGAAGGAATCCAATAGGAGGGGAATGTGAACCATGGGAGAAAGGGAAAGGGGAGGGCAGGTGAGGAGAAAACAAGGGATAAGGGGTAGGAAGAGAAAATGGATCAAGAGAGAAGGGGTGGGGAAGATATTACTGCAAGTTAGAGAAATTGATGTTTATCCCATCATATACAGACAGAATATGCTGTGTTTCTCCTCCAACCTGAGTGTGGCCTCATAGCAGTAGAGGAGGATAAGGAGTAGGCCACTCAGTCCTGTGAGCTGACTCCACCATTCATGATCTGACTGCAACCTCATTTCCATATTCCATTTACCCATAATAATTCTTAACCCCATTGATTATCTGAAATTTATCTACCTCTGCCTTAAATTTATCTCTGCTTCCACTACACTTCGAAGAAAGCCCCAATGATTAAACCCTTATTTTTAAAATCAGTGAAGCCTTATTCTAGATTCCATAATAGAAAACATTCTCTCTACGTCCACCTCAGTATCCTATACATGTTTCTACCAAACCATCTCTTATTCTCCTAAACTCCAGTGGATTCAAGTCTATCCTATCCATTCCATCACAATAAGACAGTCTGCTCATCTGGGTATTAACTTAGTAAATCCTTCTAATGTATTAATATCTTTCCTCAATTGAGAGCACAGAAAGTGTAGACACAGAAAGTTCTCCAGATTTGGTTTCACCAACATTCTGTATAACCAGATCACAACCTTCTTATTTTTGTGTTTAATTCTTCAGTGATAACTGCTCAGTTTTCCTGATAATTTGATGCACCTTCCTACTAGCTTTTGTAATTATTCACTAGGGCATTCAGATCCCTCTGCCTGTCTAGGTTCTATAATCTCTCACCATATTTTTCCTGCCAAAATGGACATTTTCCTCTTTTTCCACATTATATTTCATTTGCCAGATCATTGGTAATGCAATAAACTTATCTATATCTATTAGTAGGTTCCTTAATTTGTCATTATAATACTTTCTTACCTATCTTTATGCTGTGTGGAATGCCAGTAACTATGCTTTCAATGCTTTCATTCAGGTCATTATGTTGTAAGAAGCTGAGTGCCAAGCACTGATTCCTCCAGCACACTAATCATTAAATCTTGTTAACCAGAAAAGGTCTTATTATGCCTTTTCACTGTTTTTTTTTAGCCGGCTAGTCTACTATCCCATGCCAATGTTACCTCATGCACCATGAAGTTTTCTTTTCCACAATAATTTTGCATAGAGAACCCTATCCAAAAATCTGCACAATACAGGCACCAGCTCCCCCTTATCCACAACACATGTAACTTCTTCAAAGAACTCCAGTTAATTGATCAAACATGATTTCCCTTTCATTAAGCCACTTTGACTTCGCATGATTCCCTTAAAAATGTCTTCCTGCTCTGCTACAATTTTTCAGAAACAATTTCTAACATTTTTCTAATGACAGATGTGAAGTTAACTAGCTGGTCTGAGTTTTCTGTCTTCCTCCCTTTTAAATCATTAAAGTGATAATTCAGTTGAAAAATTAATGCAACACGTGGACAGAAGCTTGGAGACATGCTTGCAGACTGAAAAGAGGAATTCTGTAAGAGACTCACCCTATCTGTATTACATCTCCTCTTTATAAGGGAACCTTAGTGTTAGTTCAGGGAATTGTACTTTTTTTCCAAGTTCTTTAGTTGTTCCTTTAACACCTTCTTTTGCCTTGTGTAGTCATCTCTTTTTGCAATTAATTGATTCTGCTTTCCACTTTTCCGTAATTTCCCTTTTGTTCCCTCATCCCATTCCCTGTTTCTCTGGATCTTGAAATCTATTTTTCACTCATTTGTTTCTCCAGTTCTGATGAAGTGTCAATGAGACATTTTCAAAATTTCAGCAGGAATTTTAACATTTCTCTCTGCAGACAGACTGCCTAACCTGTTGATACTTCCTGTTCCATTTTTAAAAATTCAGTATCTGTATTATGTGACTTCCGGCCCATCTCACTCAATTATGATCTTTTTACTGCCTGATTTAGTATACGTCTCGATGTCAATATCTCATTATATATCTTTTAATTGATTAACTTGACTAAAAGATCTGTTGGAAATTCAAAGACTAATATAGGATATTAATCCATTTACTACTTTAGACGTTCTCTAGTATGTTGCACATTTCCAGCATGTTTTGTTGTTCTCACATAGGGATTGAAATCCACAATGTCTCATTCTAGACAAAAGGGTCTCCAGCCATATAAAGAATACCCACTTGCTAGTAAAATATTACACTACAATTCAATTCGAGGCCAATGTACCAGATGAATGGACAGTTTATTTTCTCAAGGGTGTTTTTCTACCATTATTGATTTTCTCCTCTCTGGTGATATCTGGGAACAGGTAAAGAATAAAGTGTTAACTGCTGTTCCCACAACCTCAGATTTAAACCAGACCACATTACTTTGATCTAATTTTATAGCTTTTGATGTTTTATTGAGGGATACAGGCACTCCTCGTTGACTGTTCCCGATGGAAAAGACATGAAATGGAAGGAACCTTTCCTCCAGTTACTTATAATCATGTTAAAATTAGAACAAATTATTTTGACTTTTACTGTATAATAGTTCATAGCACACAATTGCGGTTTTTGCAAAAAAATACTTTTGCTTTCTTTGCTTAATGATATTTTAATCAAGCTACAAGCCTGATTCAACTCAAAAAAGAATTCTGAGGACAGCTGAATCAGGTCTTTGAAGCTGTGATATACAAATAACCAATCATGACATCACAGGCGCTGCCTGTGCGTTGATATGCCACTGTCGCCATTGTGACATGATTCGTACAAAATCCAGAATCAGAAGGTGGAAAACCTGTGAAGGGTTCCATTCTGCCTGCCATCAATGAGGTTCAAAGTTCAAAGCAAATTTATTATCAAAGTAGACAGCAAACACAATCCTGAAATTCATTTTCGTGCTGGCAATCATAGCAGAACAAAGTAAGGTACAACCAATGAAAAACTACATACAAATACAGACAAGCAACCAATTTGCAAAAGAAGAAACACATTGCTAAAAAGATGCATATAATGCTGAGAACATGAGTTGTGGAGTCTTTGAAAGCAAGTTCATAAGTTGTGTTCAATGCTGTGGTGAATCTGAAGAACTTACTGGGAAGCTCTGCAAGGAATTCACCCTGAGTTATTCAGTGATAACAGCATTCTCTGTTTCGTCTAAATTGCTACAGATTAATAAAGGAGTTCAGCCTGCTAGACTACCTCAGAGTTTTGCCAGTAATTCAGGAGCCCATTGCTTTTACTTCTGACTTCTGAAATAAACTAGTCACTCTTCCACTTTCACAGGGTATTCCTGCCACCACTAAATTTTGCAAGCAGCTCACTTGTTAAGGCCATTGGCACGAGGTGGTTTTTCAAAACCCTGCCAACGCCATTATTCTGGTAACTTGAGAGTCTTGGTTTTTGTATTGCCTTGAACTTCTCCCTGTTTCCTTTTCAACAAATGAGACCTCTGTTCACCTCATTACAGGAAAAATGTGGAAGCCTTGGGGGGGGGGGGGGGGGGTGCAAAGGAGATTTTCCAGGATGCTGCCTGGACTACAGAGCATGTCTTATGAGGAGCAGTTGAGTGAGCTGGGTCTCTTCACTTTGGAGCAAAGGAGGATCAGAGGTGAAGGTAATGATAACAGGCATAGATAAAGTGAACAGCCAGCACCTTTTTCCCAGGTTAATAAGAGAGCACATAATTTTGAGGTGATTGGAGAAAAGCATATGGGGGATGTCAGATGTAAGTTTTATTTACGCAGAGAATGTGCAAGTGTGTGAAACACACTGGCAGAGGTGGTACTAGAGGCAAATAGTTCACTTCAGGAGGGCATGGAGCGACCACTCCCCACTAAATATCGACGGCTCCTTGGTAGAGATCGTTAAGAGCACCAAATTTCTTGATGCTCACCTGGCGGAGAATCTCACCTGGTCCCTCAACACCAGCTCCATAGCAAAGAAAGCCCAGCAGCGTCTCTACTTTTAGCGAAGGCTGAGGAAAGTCCATCACCCACCCCACATCCTCATCACATTCTACAGGGGTTGTATTGAGAGCGTCCTGAGCAACTGCATCACTGCCTGCTTCGGAAATTGTACCATCTTGGATCGTAGCACCCTGCAGCAGATAGTGAGGTCAGCTGAGAAGATCATCGGGGTCTCTCTTCCCGCCATCACAGACGTTTACACTACACGCTGCATCTGCAAAGGAAACAGCATTATGAAGGACCCCATGCACCCGTCATACAATCTCTTCTGCCTCCTGCCGTCTGGGAAAAGGCTCTGAAGCATTCGAGCTCTTATGACCAGACTATATAACAGTTTCTTCCCCCAAGCTATCAGACTCCTCAATACCCGAAGCCTGGACTGACACCTTGCCCTATTGTCCTGTTTATTATTTATTGTAATGCCGGTACTATTTGTGTGCACCTTATGCAGTCCAGTGTAGGTCTGTAGTCTAGTGTAGCTTTCTCTGTGTTGTTTTTTTATTACGTAGTTCAGACTAGTTTTTATACTGTGTCATGTAACACCATGGTCCTGAAAAATGTTGTGTCATTTTCACTATGCACTGTACCAGCAGTTATGGTCGAAATGACAATAAAACTTGACTCGACTTGACTTGACTTAACTTGAAATACATGAGGATTTAAGAGACACTTAAGATAGGTAAATGGATGAAAGAACAAGTGGAGGGCTATGTTGGAGGGAAGGGTTAAGTTGATCTTGGAATAGGGTTAAAAGATCATCACAATATCCTGGTCTGTGTTCTATGTGCTATGTTCTAAAACAAGGCAATAGCTGTTTTAGTCATTCCAGACCAACCTAAATATACAATATATTTTGGCAAACTACTTTGGTAATTTCTCAAGAGCAATAAAATATATTGGGGTGGTATAACACTTTACAGTACCAGCGATGCAGGTTCTATTCCCACCGTTGTCTGTAAGGGTTTTGTACATTCTCCTGAGAACCATGTTGGTTTCCTCCAGGTGTTCTGCTTTCCTCCCACAGTCCAAAGACGTGCTGGTTTATAGGTGACTTGGTCATTGTAATTTGTTCCACGATTAGGCTATGGTTAAATCAGGGGTTGCAGGCAGATGCAGCTGAAAGGGCCGAAAAGGCCTACTCCACTCTGAATCTCAATAAATCATTAAATACTAATGACAGAGCACCACAACATAACATTAAGTTTGGGTTTCCTCTCATACCGGCAGCTGGATATTCACTTCTCCCTAAAGGGAGAGGTTTGCAGGTTCTTCACTGTGCCATGCAACAACTCGGTGCAGCATCAGACACCCACAGAAGAAAGGTCAAATCAACCAGAAGAGTAATTGTATTTATCCTGAACCTTCTGTGCTGTGCACATTCAATCAGATCCATAAAATGTAACATAAAGTGTTTTCTTCTAGCTCCTAAATAACGAATTGTAGAGGAACAAAAGATGAAAATACTGCTATTAACTGTTTTTTACATTTCAAATTTAACTTTCTATTCCCCATATTGCATTGTAAAATGATTTGGCTACTATTTAAATAAAACTGTGGCACATACTCCATTTTCTAAGAATACATTAGCAACAGGAAGCCTTCCAGTCAATAGCAAAACCATCCATTGCAAGCAATGCAGTTCTATTCTACATAAGCGCAGAAGTTCCCCTTCTAAGTTAATAATAGAACCAATTAATATGGTTACACGCATCCTCAGTAAAATAAATAATTGTTATTGCACCAGTATTTGGGCAAATGGGAATACGAATAGATGTCAGAGAAGCATCACAAGGTTGGTTCATGGGACAAAGGAAGGTTGATCAGTTTAGGCCAATGTTCATGAGAACATGGCAAGTATGACAAGATTTTCGAGGACACCACCTATCCACACCAACTGAGCTAATCTCCATTTTCATTTTGATAAATTCCTTCTGCAAATGAGTAAGATTTTAGCAGGTTTCTAAAATATATCTGAATGCCCCAGAGACGTTCAGACACGATAGACCAAAAATTAAGTCAAAACAAGCAAGAATATCAGATAAAGTACACAGTAAGTTGGTTCCTGGCATTCACAGGGAGATTTTTAACAGTGGCTGAACATAGTAGATGGTGTAGGTATCAAGCCTGCACAGGCAGACACCTCTTAGTCTCCACCCATCTCTTAGGAATTACCTGCCACTTGTTTCTAATTCATCACCTGTAGCCTATTTAAACACAGCTCTCATCCACAATCCCTGTTTACTCATACACACCAACCAGCTTCATCCAGATGCTCCTAATCTTCAGTTACCTTGCTGCCTGCCCTGTCATGTTAAGTATCCATTATCTCTTAGTTTCTGGCCCCTTTTGCAGTTTATTGTTAAAATGATCACTTACCACTAAACTGTCCCCACTACACTGCATTTGGGTCAAGCAACCTCTATGTATCCTGACAGAACGGGTGAACTAGTAGAAATGCCAGGCAGGATAGTGAAATGCTCCTTTTGCAGAATGCAGGAAGCCAGGGAGACCTCCATGTTAAGGAGTTGGAGCTGGAACTGGATGAACTCTGGATCATTAGGGAGGCAAAAGGGGTGATAGACAGGATGTAGAGAGGTAGTTAGATATAGGAAACTGGATGACAGTCAGGAAGGGGAAAGGGGTTAAGGAGCCAGTGCAGAGAACTCTTGTGACCTTTGGATACTGTTGGTGGGGGGATGGGGAATGACCGAGCAGAGGAAATCACAGTGGTTGGGTCTGTGATTTCCTCTGCCAGGTTATTCCACCGTCCCCCCACCAACAGTATACCTCTGTGACTCAGAAGGGAAGGGAGGAGACTATGATGATAGGGGATTTGTTCGTTAGGGGAATAGCAATAGTTAGGATCTGTAGGTGAGAACGAGATTCCCGGATGGCATGTTGCCTCTCAGGTTCCAGGGTCTGGGATATTGTGGGTCAAATCCTCAGCATTCTTAAGTGGAAGGGTGAACAGCCAGAAGTTGTGGTCTATGTACGTACCAATGACATGAGTAGGACAAGTGATGAGGTTCTGCATAGGGAATTCAGGGATTCAGGTGCTAAGTTAAAGGGCAGGACTTCCAGGGTTGTGATCTCAGGATTTCTACCCCTGCCACGTGCTAGTGAGGATAGAACTAGGAAGATTATATAGCTTAATATTTGGCTAAGGAGTTGGTGTAGCAGGGAGAGCATATGATTTTTGGATCATTGGACTCTCTTTAGGGATGGTGAGACCTATACAAAAGGGACGGCTTACACCTGACCTGGAGAGGGATGAATATCATAGAGAGAAGGTTTGTTAACGCTACATGGTGGGGTTTAAACTAGAGTTGTAGCGGGATGGGGACCAGAGTGCCAGAACACTTAGTGGAGAGGTTGTGGATGCAGATGTTGTTAAGACCTCAGACAAAAGTTAGGAATCAAAAGATTGGTGTCCAAGCTGCCTATATTTCAATTCAAGAAGTATTGTAGGAAAGGTGGATAATAGCGCTGAAGATGTGGTAGCTGGTTTACACACAGAGGCCGTAGTGTAGTGAGGAGAGGCCGTTAAAAGGGCAAAATTGCAGCCAATAGGATGAGTTGCAATGTAAAGGTGGACAAAATCCAAAAAGAGTAAATACAGGACTGAAGGTGTAGTTTTTGAATTTGCAGCACGGTTGCTGATGGGCAGGTCTGAAGTTGTTGACATTACTGAATCATGGATGAAAGACTTTAGCTGGGAGCTTAAGGTCCAAGGATACACATTGTATCGAAAGAGCAGGCAGGAAGGTAAAGGAGATACTGTTGCTCTGTTGGTGAAAAATGAAATCATTTCATTAGAACGAGGTGACAAAGGGTCGGAAGTTGTTGAATCATTGTGGATACAGCTAAGGAGTTGCAAGGGTAAAAAGACCCTGATGGAAGTTATATACAGACCCCCAAACAATGGTAAGGACATAGTCTAAAATTCACAACAGGAGATAGACAATGCATGCCAAAAGGACAATGTTACAATAGTCATGGGGATTTCAACATGCAAGTAGATTGGGAAAATCAGGTTGGTGCTGGATTACAGGAAGGGGAATTGCTAGAATGCCTATCAGATGGCATTTTTGAGCGGCTCATGGCAGAGCCCAACAGAGGATCAGATATTCTGGATTAGGTGTTGCGTGATGAACCAGAATTAATTAGAGACCTTAAGGTAAAAGAACCCTTTGGGGCAAGTGAACATAATATAATCAAATTCACTCTGCAATTAGAGAAGGAGAAGCTAAAATCAGATGCATCAGTATTACAGTGGAGTAAAGGGAATTAGAGACATGAGAGAGTAGTTGGCCAGAATTGATTGGAAAAGAACACTGGCAGGGATGATGGCAAAGCAGCAATGGCTGGAATTTCTGGAAGCAATTTAGAAGGCACAGGATATATACATCCCAAAGAGGAATGTATACATAACTGTGGTTAACAATTGAAGACAAAACTAACATTAAAGGTATATAATAGAGCAAAAATTAGTGGGAAGTTTGAGGATTGGAAGATTTAAAAACCAACAGAAGGCAACTAGAAAAGCCATTAAGGAGGAAAAGATGGAATATGAAAGTGAGCTAGTCAATAATATGAAAGAAAATACCAAAAATATTCTTCAGAAACAAAAAGTGTTAAAGAGGGGTGAGAGTGGATATTGGATCACTGGAAAACGTTGCTGGAGAGCTAGTAAATGGCAAAAAGGAAATGGCAGATGAACTGAATAAGTATTTTGTATCAGTCGTCAATGTGGAAGACACAACAGTATAGTGGAAGCTCCTGAGTGTCAAGGGCCAGAGGTGTGCGAAGTTGCCATTACTAGGGAGAAGATTCTTGGGACACTGAAAAATCTGAAGGTGGATAAGTCACCTGGACCAGATGGTGTACATCGCAGGGTTCTGAAAGAGGTGGCTGAAGCAATTGTGGAAGCATTAGTAATGATCTTTCAAGAATCACTAAATTGCAATTGCAAATGTCTCTCCACTCTTCAAGACAGGAAAGAAACAGAAGAAAGGAAATTATATCAACACACACCAAATGCTCATGGAACGCAGCAGGCCAAGCAGCATCTATTGGGAGAAACACTGTCGATGTTTTGAGCCGAGACCCTTCGTCAGGACTAACTGAAAGGAAAGATAGTAAGAGATTTGAAAGTAGGAGGGGGAGGGGAAAATACGAAATGATAGAAGACCGGAGGGGGTGGGGTGAAGCTGAGAGTGGGAAAGGTGATCGGCAAAAGGGATACAGAGCTGGAGAAGGGAAAGGATCATGGGACGGGAGGCCTGGGGAGAAAGAAAGAGTGAGGGGAGCACCAGAGGAAGATGGAGAACAGGCAGAGTGATGGGCAGAAAGAGAGAGAAAATAAAGGAGGGGAGGAAAAAACTAAATATATCAGGGATGGGGTAGGAAGGGGTGGAGGGGCATTAATGGAAGTTAGAGAAGTCAATGTTCAGGCATTAACGGAAGTCTCCTGTTCCATACATATTCCCCATTGTCACACTTGATAAGTCCTATTCTTTCATGTCTTATCCTCTTGCTCTTCACATACTTGTAGAATGCCTTGGGGTTTTCCTTAATCCTGTCCACCAAGGCTTTCTCATTCTGGCTCTCCTAATTTCCTTCTTAAGCTCCTTCCTATCAGCCTTATAATCTAGATCTCTAACATTACCTAGCTCTCTGAACCTTTTGTAAGCTTTTCTTTTCTTCTTGACTAGATTTATTACAGCCTTTGTACACCACGGTTCCTGTACCCTACCATAACTTCCCTGTCTCATTGGAACGTACCTACACAGAACTCCACACAAATATCCCCTGAATATTTTCCACATTTCTTTCATAGTTTTCCATGAGAACATCTGTTTCCAATTTAAGCCTCCAAACTCCTGCCTGATAGCCTTGTAATTCCCCTTACTCCAATTAAACGCTTTTCTAACTTGTCTGTTCCTATCTCTCTCCAATGCCATTGTAAAGTGGATAGAATTATGATCACTATCTCCAAAATGCTCTCCCACTGAGAGATCTGACACCTGACTAGGTTCATTTCCCAATACTAAATCAAGTACAGCCTTTCCTCTTGTAGGCTTATCTACATACTGTGTCAAGAAACCTTCCTGAACACACCCCATCTAAACCCTTTGCTCTAGGGAAATGCCAATCGATATTTGGAAAATTAAAATTTCCCATCACGACAACTCTGATGTTATTACACCTTTCCAGGATCTGTTTCCCTATCTGCTCCTCGATATCCCTGTTACTATTGGGCAGCCTATAAAAAACACCCAGTAAAGTTATTGACCCCTTCCTGTTCCTAACATCCATCCACAGAGACTCTGTAGACAATCCCTCCATGATGTCCACCTTTTCTGCAGCTATGACACTATCTCTGATCAACAGTCTCACCTCTTTTGCCTCCCTCACTGTCCTTTCTGAAACATTTAAAACCCAGCACTTGAAGTAACCATTCCTGTCCCCGAGCCATCCAAGTCTCTGTAATGGCCACCACATCATATCTCCAAGTAATGATCCATGCTCTAAGCTTATCTGCTTTGTTCACAACACTCCTTGCGTTAAAATAGACACATCTCAAACCATCAGTCTGAGCGCACCCTTCTCTATCACCTGATAATGATAAAATAGGCTGTAGTCAGCATGGTTTCCTTGAGGGAAAATCTTGTCTAACAAATCTGTTGAAATTCTTTGAAGAAATAACAAGCAGGATAGACAAAGGAGAATTGGTTGAAGATATGTACTTGGATTTTCAGAAGGCCTTTGACAAGTTGTCACACATGAGGCTGCTTAACAAGCTATGAGCCCATGGTATCACAGGAAAGATTCTAGCATGAATAAAGCAGTGGCTGATTGGCAGGAAGCAAAGAGTGGGAATAAAGGGAACCTTTTCTGACTGGCTGCCAGTGACTAGTAGTATTCCACAGTGGTCTGTGTTGGGACCAATTCTTTTTACATCACATGTCAATGATTTGGATGATGGAATTGATAGTTTTGTTGCAATGTTTGCACATAATATGAAGATAGGTGGAGGGACCAGTAGTCTTGAGAAAGTCCTTATGTTTATTTAAGGCAGAGGTTGATAGATTCTTAATTGGACAAAGCATGAATGGATCAGGGAGAAGGCACAATACTGGAACTGAGAGGTAAATTGGTTCAGCCATGATGAAATGGCAGAACAGACTCAATGAACCAAATGGCCTAATTCTGCTACTATATCTTATAGTCTTATGGTCTTGTCGTTTCTCCCTTGACTGGGTGATCTCTGACTAGGCCTGCAACAAGGCTAATGCTCAGTGCTAAATTACACCGGGCAATTCAAGAACCTCGTGGTGGTGTGTGTCTGGAATGCTGATGCCCAGATTGCCCTTTACAAATATGCATCTTGAAGTGCTTGAAAGATGAGCTGTTTACCCAGGAGATGCCCACTGTCCTCAAAAGCCTCATCACACTTGCCTTCCATGTTGGCAAGTATCTTGTGAAATGACCCTCCATACCACCAGCCAGAACCCCAGTTCCATTCCCAGAACAATTCCAGGCTGCAGGACCTTCATCAGCAGCACCTGCAGAGTCCATGCTGTTAGGAAGAGCTCCTGTAATCCCCTCCCCTCCCAAGAGCTTGAGCATCAGTGGAGAAACAATTTGTGCACTTACTACAGAGCAGCCGAGCAGCCACATCAAATGTCCTCAAACAAAGTATCTGGTGATATCCCCTCAACCGCTCATTCCAGCATCATTACATGACTCGCTTGCTCTCTGTCCTCCTCCACTTCCTGACGACTCAATGCATATATGAGGCCAATAGCCAATAGGTGCAGGAGTAGGCCATTTGGCTCTTTGAGCCAACACAGCCATTCGCTGTGATCATGGCTGATCATCCACAATCAGTACCCCGTTCCTGCCTTCTCCCCATATCCCTTGACTCTGTTATCTTTAAGAGCTTTATCTAATTCTTTCTTGAAAGCATCCGGAGAATTGGCCTCCACTGCCTTCTGAGGCAGTGCATTCCACAGATCCATAACTCTCTGGGTGAAAAAGTTTTTCCTCAACTCCGTTCAAAATGGCCTACCTCTTATACTTAAACTGTGTCCTCTGGTTCTGGACTCCCCCAACATCGGGAACATGTTTCCTGCCTCTATTGTGTCCAATCCCTTAATAATCTTTTATGCTTCAATCAGATCCCCTCTCATCCTTCTAAATTCCAGTGTATACAAGCCCAGTCGCTCCAATCTTTGGACAGTCCCACCATCCCGGGAATTAACCTCGCGAACCTATGCTACATTCCCTCAATAGCAAGAATGTCCTTCCTCAAATTTAGAGACCAAAACTGCACATGATACTCCAGGTGTGGTCTCACCAGGGCCCTGTACAACTGCAGAAGGACCTCTTTGCTCCTATACTCAATTCCCCTTGTTATGAAGGTCAACATGCCATTAGCTTTCTTCACTGCCTGCTGCACCTGCATTCTTACTTTCAGTGATTGATGAACAAGGACACCTAGATCTCATTGTACTTCCCCTTCTCCTAACTTGACACTATTCAGATAGTAATCTGCCCTCCTGTTCTTGCCACCAAAGTGGATAGCCTCACATTTATCCACATTAAACTGCATCTGCCATGCATCCGCCCACTCACCTAGCCTGTCCAAGTCACGCTGCAATCTCATAACATCCTCCTCACATTTCACACTGCCACCCAGCTTTGTGTCATCTGTAAATTTGCCAATGTTACTTTTAATCCCTTCAACTAAATCATTAATGTATATTGTAAATAGCTGCGGTCCCAGCACTGAGCCTTGCAGTAACCCACTAGTCACTGCCTGCCATTCTAAAAGGGACCCGTTAATCCCTATTCTTTGTTTCCTGTCTGCCAACAAATTCTCTATCCATTCCAGTACGCTACCCCCAATACCAGGCCCTGGTGGATTCCAGCACAGCAGGCAGCTTTCTGGACCGTATTGTGTGTGTGCAGCTTGGACTCCCTAACAGGCCTGCTAACCATTGACAGACATCCCTTGGGGTCTGGGATTGTCAAAGCACACACAGCAGCAGAGAGCATTGCAAGTCCATCCAATTCTTCATTATCGACTCTGACACTGCTCTCATTTTGGGTTAGCTTTGGATCTCTACTTACGACCCTTACTTCACCTGGTCATCCAGAACACTGCTGAGTTGGGGAACCATCAGCCTGCAACCTCAGCTGAGTCACCCTTGAGCTCACCAATCTCCCTCACGAATATCATGATAGCTGTTGCCTTCAGTGAAAGAAAAGGCAGCACCCTACCACCTCACAGCCCATACGCTGTGCGATCAACCTCCCCCCGGTACCCCCCCTCCCTGAGGTCATCTGTTTTCCCTTTCCTCCACTAAGCCTCAAGCCATGAATGTGCTACAGCAACAGCTTCATTTGACCCTCCCAGTTGCCAGCTGATACAGGATTCTTCTTGTCAAAAAGAAAAATGGTGTCTCCATCCCTGCATCAACACCAGGCACTCAAGAAAATTACCGTTAAGATCCATTACTCTCTGCCCTTAATGGATAACACATTCAAAACACTCCACGAGGCTGAGATCTTCACCAAGCTGTCCCTACAGAGTGCGTACAACCTGATCCACGTCCACCAGCGAGATGAGTGGAAGACAACGTTCATAACACTGCTGGCCCCTACAAGTATTTGGTGGTGCCTTTTGACTTTTCAGCAGTCCAGCCGTTTTCCAAGACTTCATTCACAAGATCCTCCACGACATGGTTACACATGTGTTCATCTACTTCGATGATATCTTCATCTTCTCCAAGGACCCCTAAGACCACGACTGGGTCATCTGTTCAGTCCTTCAGTGTCTTGACAAAAACCAACCTCACTGCAAGTTAGAAAAATGCCAGTTCCAACACCCCAGTCAATTCCTTCCAGGGTTACGTCCTTTCACCCCAAGGCATAGCCATGGAACCATGAGTGCAGTCATTGAATAGCCCCAACTGCCCTCCCTCAAACAGCTATAGTACTTCTAGGGCTTCTCCAAGTTCTACCACCATATCATCAGGAACTACAGTGCAGCCAAATCGCCGCTCCTTTCACCTGCCTCAACAAATTGCTTACCACACATCAGGTATGATTTGCTACCGTGGAGCATGCTTTCAAGGAGCTCTAGATGCTTCACCACTTCTTTCATTCTCTGCCATCTGAACTCCTCTGGACCTTTTGTGGACAAAGCTGACACGGGCACCAAAGCCATTCTCTCTCATTGAGGACCAGATGGAAGATGGGTGCAAGCAGAAGGCCCAAGTGCAAGTTCAACTCTGCACAGTGCCATTGTAGAGTAGGAGACAGCGAGCTACTCACCACTAAGTGGGTCTTGGACGCAAGGAGGCATTGACAGATGGGGAGCACTGAGCCCTTCCTGATCTGGACTGACCACCAGAACCTTATATCCATTCAGAAGACACATCAACTCAACCCATGTCAGGTTGACGGGGCCCTTTGTTTCAAACAATACAACCCCACCATCTGCTACCAACCTAGCTCAAGTCAATGCAACCCAGCTGAAATGGAGATTGACCCACAACCTATCATCCCTTCTTTGCAGATCCTCATCCCAATCATCTGGGTTCTTGAGAACCAGATCTGCCAGGCCCTACAGGTTGGAAAGTGTACGGTCATGCACTTTGGTGGAAGATAAATGGGCAGACTATTATTTAGATTGGGAGGGAATTCAAAATGCAGAGATGCAAAGGGACTTGGGAGTCCTTGTGCAAGATACCCTAAATATTAACCTCCAGGTTGAGTCGGTTGTAAAGAAGGCAAATGTAATGTTGACATTCATTTTTAGAGGTATAGAATATAAGAGCAGGGATGTGATGTTATATAGAAAATAGGTGCAGGAGTAGGCCATTTGGCCCTTTGAGCCTGCACCGCCATTCAGTATGATCATGGCTGATCATCCAACTCAGAACCCTGTACCTGCTTTCTCTCCATACCCCCGATCCCTTTAGCCACAAGGGCCATATCTAAATTCCTCTTAAATATAGCCAATGAACCGACCTCGACTGTTTCCTGTGGCAGAGAATTCCACAGATTCACCACTCTCTGTGTGAAGAAGTTTTTCCACATCTCGGTCCTAAAAGACTTCCCCTTTATCCTTAAACTGTGACCCCCTCGTTCTGGACTTCCCCAACATTGGAAACAATCTTCCTGCATCTAGCCTGTCCAATCCCTTTAGAATTTTATACGTTTCAATAAGATCCCCCCTCAATCTTCTAAATTCCAGTGAGTATAAGCCTAGTCGATCCAGTCTTTCTTCATATGAAAGTCCTGCGATCCCAGGAGTCAATCTGGTGAACCTTCTTTGTACTCCCTCTATGGCAAGAATGTCTTTCCTCAGATTAGGGGACCAAAACTGCACACAATATTCTAGGTGCGGTCTCACCAAGGCCTTGTACAACTGCAGTAGAACCTCCCTGCTCCTGTACTCAAATCCTTTTGCTATGAATGCCAACATACCATTTGCCTTTTTCACCGCCTGCTGTACCTACATGCCCACCTTCAATGACTGGTGTACAATGACACCCAGGTCTCGTTGCATCTCCCCTTTTCCTAATCGGCCAGCATTCAGATAATAATCTGTTTTCCTGTTCTTGCAACCAGAGTGGATAACCTCACATTTATCCACAGTAAATTGCATCTGCCACTCACCTAACCTACCTAAGTCACCCTGCATCCTCTTAGCATCCTCCTCACAGCTAACACCGCCGCCCAGCTTCATGTCATTCGCAAACTTGGAGATGCTGCATTTAATTCCCTGGTCTAAATCATTAATATATATTGTAAACAACTGGGGTCCCAGCACTGAGCCTTGCGATACCCCACTAGTCACTGCCTGCCATTCTGAAAAGGTCCCATTTACTCCCACTCTTTGCTTCCTGTCTGCCAACCAATTCTCTATCCACATCAATACCATACCCCCAATACCATGTGCTTTAAGTTTGCACACTAATCTCCTGTGTGAGACCTTGTCAAAAGTCTTTTGAAAATCTAAATATACCACATCCACTGGCTCTCCCCTATCCACTCTACTAGTTACATCTTCAAAAAATTCTATAAGATTCGTCAGACATGATTTTCCTTTCGCAAATCCATGCTGACTTTGTCCGATAATTTCACCTCTTTCCAAATGTCCTGTTATCACATCTTTGATAAACGACTCTAGCATTTTCCCCAACACCGATGTCAGACTAACCGGTCTATAATTCCCCGGTTTCTCTCTCCCTCCTTTTTTAAAAAGTGAGGTTACATTAGGCACCCTCCAATCCTCAGGAACTAATCCAGAATCTAAGGAGTTTTGAAAAATTATCACTAATGCATCCACTATTTCTTGGGCTACTTCCTTAAGCACCCTAGGATGCAGACCATCTGGCCCTGGGGATTTATCTGCCTTTAATCCCTTCAATTTACCTAACACCACTTCCCTACTAACTTGTATTTCCCTCAGTTCCTCCATCTCACTAGACCCTCGGTCCCTTACTATTTCCCGAAGATTATTTATGTCCTCCTTAGTGAAGACAGAACCAAAGTAGTTATTCAATTGGTCTGCCATGTCTTTGTTCCCTATGATCAATTCACCTGTCTCTGACTGTAAAGGAATATGATTTAGATTATTGTCTTGACCAATCTTTTTCTTTTCACGTATCTATAAAAGCTTTTACAGTCAGTTTTTATGTTCCCTGCCATCTTTCTCTCATAATCTTTTTCCCCTTTCCTAATTAAGCCCTTTGTCCTCCTCTGCTGGTCTCTGAATTTCTCCCAGTCCTCAGGTGTGCCGCTTTTTTTTTGCTAATTTATATGTTTCTTCTTTGGACTTGATACTATCCCTAATTTCCCTTGTCAGCCACGGGTGCACTACCTTCCCTGGTTTATTCTTTTGCCAAACTGGGATGAACAATTGTTGTAGTTCATCCATGCAATCTTTAAATGCTTGCCATTGCATATTTACCGTCAACCCTTTAAGTATCATTTGCCCGTCTGTCTTAGCTAATTCACGTCTCATACCTTCAAAGTTACCCTTCTTTAAGTTCAGAACCTTTGTTTCTGAATTAACTATGTCACTCTCCATCTTAATGAAGAATTCCACCATATTATGGTCACTCTTACCCAAGGGCCCTCGCACGACAAGATTGCTAACTAACCCTTCCTCATTGCTCAATACCCAATCTAGAATTGCCTGCTCTCTAGTTGGTTTCTCAACATGTTGGTTCAGAAAACCATCCCACATACATTCTAAGTAATCTTCTTCCTCAGCACCCTTACCAATTTGAGGCTCTATAAGGTGCTCGTGAGATCACGCTTGGAGTATTGTGCGCAGCTTTGGGCTCCTTATTTTAGAAAGAACATACTGACATTGGACAGGGTTCAGAGAAGATTCATGAGAATGATTCCAGGAATGAAAGGGTTTCCGTATGAGGAGTGTCTGGCAACTCTTGGGCTGTATTCCCTGGAGTTCAGGAGAATGAGGGGGAATCTCATAGAAACATTCCAAATGTTAAAAGGCCTGAACGGATTAAATATGGCAAGGCTATTTCCCATGGTAGGGGATTCTAGGACAAGAGGCCACAACTTCAGGATTGAAAGATGTCTGTTTAGAACTGAGATGCGGAGAAATTACTTTAGTCAGAGAGTGGTAAATCTGTGGAATTTGTTACCATGAGCGGCTATGGAGGCCAAGTCATTTGGTGCACTTAAGGCAGAGATAGATAGGTTCTTGATTAGCCAGGGCATCAAAGGGTACGGCGTGAAAGCAAGGGAGCAGGGATGACCTGAAGAATTGAATCAGATCACGATTGAACGGTGGAGCAAACTTGATGAGCCGAATGGCCTACTTCTGCTCCTATAGCTTATGGTCTTATACATCAAGAACCTCCTCCGGCCAACGCTCCAGACAACTGCAGGTACATGCCAGCGGCCCTGTGCTCCAAGTCATTCCAGTGGGCCCAAACCTCACCACTCCTGGCCATTCAGGCACACAATGGACCATGCATTTTCTACAATGCCGGTTCTGGTGGCCTACCATGACTGTAGATGTATCGTATGTCAGTTTCTCATTTCCTGTCCTCAATGTTCCCAGTTCAATTCGCAGCCCTCTAAGCTCCTGCAGCCCCTACTGGCCTTCGACACCTATCGTCGCACACCACCAAGGAGCTCAACATGAACAAAAGGAAATCTGCAGATTGCTGCAAGTCCAAGCAACACATGCAAAAAGCTGGAGGAATGCAGCAGGCCTGGCAGCATCTATGGAAAAGGGTACAGTTGATGTTTCGAGCCAAGACCCTTTGTCAGGACTGGAAAAAAAAATGAATTCAGAGCAAGAAAGTAGGTGGAGGGGCGGAAGAATCGCAAGGTGACAGGTGAAACCAGGAGGAGGAGAGGTGGAGTAAAGAGCCGGGAGGTTGATTGGTGAAAGAGACACAGGGCTGGAGAAGGGGGAGTCTGACAGGAGAGGACAGAAGGCCATGGAAGAAAGAAAAGCGGGGAGGAGGGGTACCAAAGGGAGGAGATGGATATGCAAGCAGATAAGGTGATAGAGAGAAAAGAGGATGGGGACTGGTGAAGGAGGGGGAGGCCCATGACCAGAAGTTTGAGGAATCGATGTTCATGCCGTCAGGTTGGAGGCTACCCAGATGGAATATGTGTTGTTCCTTCAACCTGATTGTGGCCTCATCGTGACAGTAGAGGAGGCCAAGGATCGACATAATGGAAAGAGAATGAGAAGCGGAATTAAAATGGGTGGCTTGCACTTTCTGGCGGATGGAGCATAGGTTCTCGGCAAAGTGGTCTCCCAATCCGTGTTGTGTCTCACCAATACACAGGAGGCCACACGAGGAGCACCAGATACAGTCGATAAGCCCTACAGACTCACAAGTGAAGTGTCGCCTCACCTGGAAGGACTGTTTAGGGCCCTGAATGGTAGTGACGGAGAAAGTGTAGGGGAAGTGTAACACTTGTTCTGCTTGCAAGGATAAGTGCCATGAGGGATATCAGTGGGGAGGGACAAATAGTCGAGGGAGTCACATAGGGAGTGATCACTGTGGAAGGCAGAAACTGGGGGAGAGTAAGATGTGCTTGATGGTGGGATCCTGTTGGAGATGGTGGAAGTTACGGAGCATTATGTGATGGATGCGGAGGCTAGTGGGGTGATAGGTGAGGACAAGAGGAACCCTAACCCTAGCATGGTGGCAGGAGGATGGGGTGAGAGCAGATGTACATGAAATGCATGGAATGTGGTTGAGGGCAGTGTTGATGGTGGAGGAAGGGAAGCCCCTTACTTTGACGAAGGAGGACACCTTCTTCGTCTGGAATGAAAAGCACTATCCTGAGAGCAGATACAGCAGAGATAGAACAATTGAGAGAAGGGGATGAGGTATAGCCCAGGTAGCTGTGAGAGTCCGTGGGTATATAATAGACATCAGTAGATAAGCTGTCTCTAGAAACAGAGACAGAGAGATTAAGAAAGAGGAAGGTGGTGTCCAAAATGGACCAGGTAAATTTAATCTCTACTTCTCTACTGTCTACTCTACTGTCGCAATGAGGCCACACTCAGGTTGAAGGAACAACACCTTATATTCTGCTTGGGTAGCGTCCAAGCTGATGGCATGAATATCGATTTCTTAATCTTCTGGTAATCTCTCCTCCCCCCCTCACCAGTCTCCATCCCCGTTTCCTTCTCCCATCTTATCTCTTTGCCTACCCCTCATCTCCCTCTGGTGCTCCTCACCCCTTTTCTTTCTTCCAAGGCCTCCTGTCCTCTCCTATCAGACTCCTCCATCTCCAGCCCTGTGTCTCTTTCACCAATCAACTTCCCAGCTCTTTACTTCACCCCTTCCCCTCCTGAATTCACTTAACAACTTGTTTTTCTCTCTCCCCTCCCCCCAACTTTCTTACTCTGCCTTTTTATCTTTTTTTCTCCAGTCCTGCTGAAGGATCTTGGCCCAAAATGTCAACTGTACTCGTTTCCATAGATGCTGCCCAGCTGCTGAGTTCCTCCAGCATTTTGTGTGTGTTACCATGGATTTCATTCTGGATCTGCAACTTCCCGATGGGGCCACAGCAATCATGACAGTAATAGACCTGTTCTCCAAGGTGGCCCACTTTCTTGCCCTCCCCAAACTTCTGTCAGCTGCTGAGATGGTGGACCTGGTTCTTCAGCATGTAGTTCACCTCCACAGTTTCCCTCAGGGATTGTGTTGAACCGGGCTTACAAGTTTTCTCCTGCGCCTGGCAAGCCATCTGCTCCCTCCTCCAGACCTCAGTACATTTGTCCTCTGGCTATCATCCGCAGATCAATGGACAGTCAGAAAGAGCCAATCAGCAAGTGGAAAAGTTTCTGCGATGCTTCGCCGTCTCTAACCCTTCCATACAGAACTATCTGCTCTAGGCAAAACTGTCCCATAATCACACACCTCCTCTGCTACAGTCTGTCATCCTTTAGGTGATTCTTGGCTGCCAATCCCCAACATTCCCCATAGAGAAGCCACCAGTGGATCTCCCGTCCGCCAGAGCCCTGGTTTGCTGCAGCTGGAATGCTTGGAAGAGGCACAGAGGACCACCCTCACTGCTAATCGTGCCTTTTGTTGCCAGGCCAACTGTCGATGGTATCCAGCCAGACATCTCCACCCGTTATGTCTGGGTGCCCACCTGAAATATGCCCCTGCATATCAACTCCAACAAGCTCTTGTTCTGCTTCAAGATTACCCACCACATCAATCCAGTCACTTACTGTCTCCAGCTGCCACCTTCCCTCAGGACCACACCTACCTCTCATATGTCCTGCTTCCAGCCCATTGTCTGTGGACCATTCATCCACCCTGAGCCTGCACCTTCAGAACTTACGATGTTGGAAAGTGGTCTAGTGTACATGGTTCACCGGTTAATGGATTCACATTGCCATGGGAAGGGTACGATCCGGAGGAGAGGTCTTGGGTGCTATCCAATTTCACCTTGGATACATTGCTCATTAAGGAGTTCCACTGGGCTCATCTAGATCATTGGATGCTGGCTATAGGAGGGAATTCCTATCAGACTTGTAGAGGCAGGCTTCTCCCAGTCTCTACTTGGCTAACAGGAATCATCTGCCACTCATTTCCAATTCATCACCTACAGCCTATTTAAACCCATCTTTCATCCACAATCCGTGTTCACTCATATGAGTGAGCCAACCTCATCCAGTTTCTCCTAGCCTTCAGTTACCTGGTTACTTATGTCAAGTATCTATTCTCTCTTGTTTTGTGGACTCACGTGGTTTGTTATTTTGCAGTTTATTATTAAAGTAAACCTCACCACTAAGTTGTCTCCACTGCTCTGTGTTTGGATCAAGCCTCCTTATGTTTCCTGAGAGTAGGTCAATAAATTCAATTTGTTGCAATAATGTCCAGAGTGCAACAGTGTCAGGGGTGGTGTGAAGGGATGGGTGGTAGTGGAGTATTAGTCTGAGGAGATACTGGGGAGCTACAGAGATACAGAGAAAATTGTTACTGGAATCCATTGTCTTGCTGAAATCCATTCCAGTCTATCATAGGCTTATCGATTAGAGTCATAGAGTCACAGAGAAATACAGCATAGAAACAGGACCTTCTAACCCATGCCAAAGCCATTTAAACTGCCTACTCCTATCAAACTTCCTTCCATCCTGTCCATTTTCATTGTGTGTTGATTGAGGAAGGTAAATACTGGCACTCTGGCCATTCCCTTTTGTCTTCTAGATGAAGATACAGAAGCTTGAAAGCCCGGATAAGCAGACTCAACATCAGTTTAATCCCCACAGCTGTTAGATTCAGAGTCATTTATATTTATAACAAGCATATTCAAACATACAGTGAAATGTGTCATTTGCATTCACAATCAACATACCCAAGGATGTGTTGGCAACAGCCCACACAGTTTGACACCAGCAGAGCTTGCCCAAAATACTCAGCAGAACAACACAGAACACAACAAACAACAAAGCAGCAGCAACAACTCCAGCCTTGTCCCTGCCTCTCACCCCACTACGCATGCACATTACAGAAATCAAACGCCACAACAGCATCTCTCCTGCCTCCAACTTCCAGTGGGCTCCCTGGTTTGTAGACATTGGGCTTCAATTTCCCCAGTGGACCCGTGGACTTGGACTTAGAGTCATCATCAGTTGATGACAACTGGACGAGTCACCTTTTTCACGTCTCCTTCATGGTGGAGCTGCAAGTCTCAGACTCTTAATTCTACCTCTCTCTGTTGTTCAATTATTGTGACTTCAGCACTTCTTTTAACACTAGCTCAAGATACATCACTATCTTTCCACCATTCTGAGCTTTATTTATGGTTATATTTATTATCATTCATTCTATTTACTCTGTAAGCTTCATGGAAGCAAGGAATTTCTAGGCACCCTGCTGTACATGACGATAAACCAAAATACTGATATCTTTCATAAGCTTACCCGCTTACACCCTCACTCCTGTAAAAATGCCATTCCCTTTCCTCACACAAAATGCTGGAGGAGCTCCGCAGGCCAGGCAGCATCAAGGAAAAGAGTACTGTCGACATTTGGGCCCAGAACGACGGCTGTACTCTTTTCCTGGATGTTGCCTGGCCTGCTGAGTTCCTCCAGCATTTTGTGTGTGTTGCTCAGATTTCCAGCGTCCGCAGATTTTCTCTTGTTTCCCTTTCCTCAGTTCTTTTGACTCCCCCACATCTGCTCCCAGGATGAGGCTTTCCTTTCCAGGACATCAGAAATGTCATCCTTCCTCAAAAAACAAAATTTGCTTCCTCCACCATTCATGCTGTGCTCACCTGCACTTCCTCCATTTCCCACACATCCACCCTCACTCCATCTTCCCACTGCCCTAACAGTGATAGAGTTCCTCTTGTCCTTACTTACCACCCAATGAGCCTCCAGATCCAGCATATCATTCTCCACAGCTTCTGCCATCTTCAATGGGACCCTACCACCAAATACATCTTTACCTCCCCTCCCTAAATCTCCACTTTCCTCAGTGATCATCTCTTCCATAATTTCCTTGTCCATTCGTCCCTTCCCACTAATCTCCCTCATGGCACTTACCTCTGCAGCGGAAGAAATGCTAAATCTGCCTATTCATCTCCTCCCTCACCTTTATTCATGGCTCCTTTAATGTGAGGCAACATTTCACCTGCCAGTCTGTTGGGGCATCTACTATATCCTGTGTTTCTGATGCAGCCTTCTCTACATTAGTGAGACCTGATGTAGATTGGGAGATCTGCTTTGCCAAGCACCTTCATTTCATCTGCAAATTGCAGGATTTTCCAATGGCCAACCATTTTAATTTCCATCCCCATTCCTGTTCTAATGTATCAGTCCTTGGCCTCCTCTACTGCCACCATGAGGCCACTCTATCGTCGGAGGAACGTGTCTCATATTCCATCTTGGCAGCCTCCAACCTGATGCCACGAACATCAATTCCTTCAACTTCCGGTCATTTTCACCCCCTCCCCCTTCAATTTCCCTGCTGGTGTCCTCTTACCTCTTTTCTTCTCCCCTCCTGCCCATCACCTCCACCTGGTGCCCCTCTTCCTTCCTTTTCTCCCATTGTCCCTCTCCTCTCCCATCAGATTCCTACTTTTCCTTCACATTACATTTTCCACCTATCACCTCCCATATTCTTACTTCAGTCCCCAAATCCCCCGCCCACCTGCGTCACCTATCACCTTCCAGCTTGTACTCCTCCCCTTCCCCCAGCCTTCTTATTCTGGCTTCTTCCCCCTTCCTTTCCAGATGTGATGAAGGGTCTCATACTGAAATGCCAACTGTGTATGTATTTCACTGGGTGCTGCGTGACCTGCTGAATCCCTCCAACATTTTGCATGTGTTGCTCTGGATTTCCATCATCTGTATATTCTGTTGTGTTTATGACAATAAGCTTACCTGAAATTGAGTCAGAAAATACCATTCACTCATCCAGTCTTTGCTGACTTTCTGAGCACACATTAGTTTCATTACCCCTTTACCCCCTCCCAGCAATTCTCCTGACAGTCGCCTGCACGCTAGGAGCATTTTAGAGTTGACAATTATCTTCCAGCACATACTTAGAAGGAAACCAAAGCACCAAGGGGAAACCCACATCAGAGGGAGAACACTTAGACAATGCCTAAGGTTAGGACCAAACGCACATTCTTGAAGCTGTGTAGCAGTGTGATGGATATTCACTTCCTGGGCTGCAGGGCCTCATGTTTTTGCCAAGCTCAGATTTCTAAACACAGTGTAAGGCAAGCTTTCAACTATATTCTTTGGTTAGCTTTCTGGTTGTAAACGGGAGCCGGATTTCAGTTCTTAAAATGTAAGTAGCAAGCTATAACCGGTTTGAAGTTTGAAGACACAGTTTTGCAAACAAGCTCTATATAGAGCAGAAGCATTGCCTGTAGAAAGTAGAAAGTTGGTCACAGCACCTGGCTTATTGTTTGTTGGGAGGTGCAGTGTAAAACACTGCTTTATTAAATTTGGCTTGTTTCAGAATAGACAAAACTGGTTAAGTTGCTTAGATCAAAGAGTCAATGGAGATAAACCACTTAGCATATCAATAACTGATCTATTAATAAGTTGGAAGTTTTATGTACTTAACAAAGTTAGAATTTGCAGCATCAATTGTGGTAGCTGGAACTTATGTCTCCAAAAAGCTATTAGACCATTTGAGTAAAAAGGGTAACTGAAGAAATATTATAACCTATGCACGTGAAGTCACCCAAGGAGCAAAGAAACTGTATAAATGTAGAGAGAAGTTCAGGCTTATTAGGAACATCAAGAAACAAGAAAGAAACACCGGGTGAACTAGTATCTATTCCTCTGACTTCATTTTCTGTGACAGGTGATTCATTAGCCTGCATCACTAGTATGTCTTTTTAGTTTATAGGAAGTGTACCTATGTTTTTGAAATGCTATGTGTTTTAGAAGTGGTTCATAATTTGAAAGCATTTAAAATAGAAATCCTCTGTGAGTTTTAAATGTGTTTTAAGAGTGTTGTTTGGATTTAAGTATGTATCACTGAAAATAAATGAACTGTGTTTTAAACTATTTTGTTACCTGGAAGTACCTTTGCCTTAGTGGTGGGGGATGGGGGAGACCCACCACTCAAATAGTGATATTGGCAGCTGAACTCGCCATAGAGAATAAACAGGGAAGTGGACTAGTCTCTGAAGATTGGGTAGTTACAGTACACTCTCCCTTTACTGGGAGTAATTGTGGCTATTTATATCCTAAGTGCTTAAAGTCTTTGTTTGAGTTTAGCACTTCATGGTCAGCAAACCCAATATCCTCACAGCAGCAGTGATATCTACTAAAGCAGAGAAGGAAAATAATTATGAAATTATTTGTGGATGGGGTCAGAGAGGAGTTCAGGGGTCGAGAAGAAGACCTTTTTTTCAGGCCTCTCAGACTTCCACTCATAGGTGAAATAACCCTCACCTCGGAGCAGGACGACACACCTGTCACAGCTTGCTTCTGCTATTCATGAACTACCTAACAGTGGTATCATTTTGCACAAGCGATGCCAATTGTAGATTGGTATCTACTGAGATTACTACAAGGACCACGAACCTCCTGGACCACTGCTCCTTTTGGGCAGCAACACAGAATCCTGTGGCTGAATCTGGAAAGCTCCACTCACAGTAATGCTTTGACAGCTGGCTCAGCCACACCCCAAATTTCATGTATATTCAAACTATTACACTACTAATTAACACAAGAAATAAATGAATATGCTTGTTAATTCAATTAACAAAAGTAAATTGAAGTTACCATCCTTTCAGTAATTTGTTCATTAAAGCAAAAAGAGTCTTTTTATACCTGGCACAGGGCCCAACAGGTAACTATCCCAGAATAATTACTGGGAACTTGGAGTATAATAACTGTTTAAAAGGTCCAAAGCATCATTGGGAAATCACAAGTTATAACATGGAAAATCATATTTTCCATGTTCACTGCTGTCTGCACAGGAAATATAATCTACTCAATGAAGACAAAGGGAAATGTTGCTATTTCTTAGAATATTGTAGACAACATCTTCAACACAATTTTTGGTACATGCTTCCAACTCAAACTTCTGTGCATTTATGAAATTATGAAACAGAGAAGGAGATTTCATCAAGCTTATGTCAATTCTTTGAAAGTTGGGGTACCTGGCGGAGTAATAAAGACCTGTGTCCATCAACTGGTTGGAGTGTTCACTGATATCTTTAACCTCTCGCTTTGGCGGTCTGAGGTACCCATATGCTTTAAGCAGGTTTCAACTATAACAATGCCTAAGAACAACATGGTAACCTGCCTCAATAACTATTGCCCTTTTGCACTCACGTCCACAGTGAAAAGTTTTTAGAGGTTGGTGATAGAACATATCTATTCCTCCCCAAGAAATAACATGAATTCACTCCAATTTGTCTACCGGCACAACAGGTCCACAGCAGATACCATTTCATTGGCTCTTCAATCAATCCTGGAACATCTGGACAACAAAGACTTGAACCTCAGGATGCTCTTTATTGACTACTGCTTGGCATTCAGCCAAGCAATAAACTAATCAATAAACTATAAGTCCTTGGCCTCAACACACACTTGTGCAATTGGATCCTCAATGTACTCACTTGCATACCCCAGTCTGTTCAGAATGGCAACAACATCTCCTCCACAATCCCCATGAGCACAGTTGCACCACAAGGCTATGAGCTTAGCCTCATTCGCAACTTGCTTTACACTTATAATTGTGAGGCTAGGCACAACTCCAAAGTCATATTTAAGTTTTCTCACAACACCCATGACATAGGCCGAATCTAAGGTGGTGACAAATCAGCATATAGGAGGGAAAATGAATCTCTGACTGAGTGGTGCCACAACAACAACCTCTTACTCAATGTCAGCAAGACCAAGGAGCTGATTATTGACTTCAGGAGGGGGAAACTGGAGGTCCATGAGCCAGTCCTCATCGGAGGATCAGTGATTATAAATTTATCAGTGTTATCATGTCAAGGGATCTGTCCTGGACCCAGTACATAGGTGCAATTAGGAAGAAAGCACAACAGTGCCTCTACTTCCCTAGGAGTTTGCAAAGATTCGGCGTGACATCTGTAACTTTGACTAATTCTATAGATGTGTGGTGGAGATTATATTGACTGGCTGCCTCACAGCCTGGTATAGAAACACCAAAGCCATTGAATGGAAAATCTTGCAAAAGGCAGTGGATACAGCCCAGTCCATCACAGGTAATCACAGGTAGTCCTTCCCACTATTGAGCACAGCTATTCAGAGCGTTGTCACAGGAAAGCAGTCTCCATCATCAGGGACCCCACCACCCAGGTCGTGTTTTCTTCTCACTGCTGCCATCAGGAAGAAAGTATAGGAATCACAGAACTCACAGCACCAGGTTCAAGAACCATTATTACCCCTCAACCATCAGGCTCCTGAACCAGATGAGATAACTTCACTCAACTTCACTTGCCCCACACTGAACTATACCACATCCTATGGACTCACTTTCAAGGACTCCTCGTCTCATGTTCTCTATATTTATTATTATTATTATTATTATTATTATTGTTATTATTAATTGTACTATTTTTCTTTTCCAGTTTGTTGTCTTTTGCACATTGGATGTAATTTCTGCTGGGGCAATCTTTTATTAATTCTGTTATGGTTATTGGATTTATTGAGTATGCCCACAAGAAAATGAATCTCAGGGTTGTTAATGGTGACATATATGTACTTTAATAATAAATTTACCTTGAACTTTGCCCTTTGAACTTCGAACTTTGAACTTTGAACTTACATATCCCTTCAATCTCCTTTTCTCTAATGACCACAAGGACAGCTTTTCTAATCTAAGAGTAATTCCTCATTGTTGGTCTCCAGCAAGGTTGGAGAAGGAAGTCGGAGGAGCAGAACGGGAGTGCGGCAGGAGCCATTTCGACTTTTTCTTATTCTCATCGGAGTTACGAGAGGTGGGACTGCGCAGGCGTGTGATGTCGGGCGGTGAAGCTGGGAAGACTTAAAAAGGACACAGCCTTAAACAGCGGGCAGCATCATTTGCGGGCAGCAGAGTGAGCCGGGAGCAGAGTGAAGGCTTAAGGCCCTTGGCTCAACGGGCTTAGGCGGAAGTGGGAGAGGCAAAGTAGGTTTAGGTTTCAGTTTTTCCTGTTGTTTGAGGAAAGGGGAAGTATGAGTGTGAGGGCAGCTTGTTATTCTCAGTGCCGGATGTGGGAGGTCCCGGAGTCTCCTAGCCTCCTGGACGTCCACATCTGCGCCAGGTGCGCCGAGCTGCAGCTCCTATGGGACTGTGTTAGGGAACTGGAGCTGCAGCTCGATGACCTTCGTCTGGTCAGGGAGAGTGAGGAGTTGATAGAGAGGAGTTACAGGCTGGTGGTCACACTGGGGCCACGGGAGGCAGACAGGTTAGGAGCGGGAAGGGGAAGAATCAGGTACTAGAGAGTACCCCAATGGCTGTACCTGTTGACAATAAGTACTCCTGTTTGAGTACTGTTGGGGGGAGGGACAGACTACATGGGGGAAGCAACAGTGACTGTTGCAACCGGAAGCAACCGGCACAGAGTCCAACCCTGCAGCTCAGAAGGGTAGGGAAAGGAAGAGGAAGGCTGTATTATTAGGGGACTCGATAGTTAGAGGGTCAGATAGGCGAGTCTGTGGACGTAATCAGAAGACCCAGATGGTAGTTTGCCTCCCTGGTGCCAGGGTCAGGGATGTTTCTGATCACATCCAAGATATTCTGAAGTGGGAGGGTGAGGAGCCAGAGGTCGTGGTACATGTAGGTACTAATGACATAGGTAGGAAAAGGGAAGAGGTCCTGAAAGGACAATATAGGGAGTTAGGAAGGCAGTTGAGAAGAAGGACCGCAAAGGTAGTAATCTGGAGATTACTGTCTGTGCCACGCGACAGTGAGATTAGGAATGGGATGAGGTGAAGGATAAATGTGTGGCAAGGGATTGGAGCAGGGGGCAGGGATAAGTTTCTGGATCATTGGGATCTCTTTTGGGGCAGGTGTGACCTGTACAAAAAGGACAGGTTACACTGGAATCCTAGGGGGACCAATATCCTGGAGGGAAGGTTTAATAGAGCTGTTAGGGAGGGTTTAAACTAATTTGGCAGGGGGATGAGAACCGGAATGATGGAGCGGAGGAGAGGAAAAACAGAACTAGATCTAAGGTAGTGAGCAGTAAGGATGTCAGGAAGGACAGGCAGGTGATGGAGCAAATTTGCAGTCATTGAGATGAGTTGCAGTGCAATCAATGCAAAAAGTACCAAATACTGGACTTAATGTGTTATACTTAAATGCACACAGCTTAAGGAATAAGGTAGATGATCTTGTTGTCCAGAGATTGGCAGGTATGATATTGTGGCCATCACTGAGACGTGGCTAAAGGATGCATGTCTCTGGGAGCTGAATGTCCAAGGATACACAGTGTATTGGAAGGATAGGCAGGTAGATAGAGGGGGTTTCATGGCTTTAATGGTAAGAAATTATATTAAATCATTAGAAAGAGTTGACATAGGATTGGAAGGTACAAGACCTTTATGGGTTGAGCTAAGAAATCGCAGGGGTAAAAGGACCCTGATGGCAGTTATCTACAGGCCTCCAAACAGCTGCAGTGATGTGGATGACAAATTACAACAGGAAATAGAAAAGGCTTGCCAGAAGGGCAGTGTTATGATAGTTGTAGGGGATTTTAACATACAAGTGGATTGGGAAAATCAGGTCAGCACTGGGTCTCAAGAGAGAAAATTTGTAGAGTGTCTACGAGATGGCTTTTTAGAACAGCTTGTTGTTGAGCCCACTAGGGGATCAGCTGTACTAGATTGGGTATTGTGTAATGAACCAGAGGTGATTAGAGAGATGGAAGTAAAGGAAATTTTAGGAGACAGTGATCAGAACACGATTGAGTTCACTGTGAAATTTGAGAAAGAGAAGCCGAAATCCGACGTTTCGGTATTTCAGTGGAGTAAAGGAGATTACAGTGGCATGAGACAGGAACTGGCCAAGGTTGACTGGAAAGGGACACTAGCGGGAGGACAGCAGAGCAGCAGTGGCTGGAGTTTATGCGAGAAGTGAGGAAGGTGTAAGACAGATACATTCCAAAGAAGAAGAAATTTTTGAATGGAAAAAGTATGCAACCGTGGCTGACAAGAGAAGTCAAAGCCAAAGTAAAAGCAAAGCAGAGGGCATACAAGGAAGCAAAAATTAGCAGGAAGACAGAGGATTGGGAAGTTTTTAAAAGCTTACAAAAGGAAACTAAGAAGGTCATTAAGAGGGAAAAGATGAACTATGAAAGGAAGCTGGCAAATAATATCAAAGAGGATACTAAAAACTTTTTCAAGTATATAAAGAGTAAAAGACAGGTGACAGTAGATGTAGGACTGAAAGAAAATGATGCTGGAGAAATGGTAATGGGAGATAAGGAGATGGTGGAGGAACTGAACGAGTATTTTGCATCAGTCTTCACTGAGGAAGACATCAGCAATATACCAGACATTCAAGGGTATCAGGAAAGAGAAATATGCACAGTCACAATTACGATAGAGAAAATACTCAGGAAGCTGAATAGTCTAAGGGTAGATAAATCTCCTGGACCAGATGGAATGCACCCTCGTGTTCTGAAGAAAGTAGCTGTGGAGATTGCAGAGGCATTAGCAATGATCTTTCAAAAGTCAATAGATTCTGGCCTGGTTCCAGAGGACTGGAAGATTGCAAATGCCACTCCGCTATTTAAGAAGGGGGAAAGGAAGCAAAAAAGAAATTATAGACCTGTTAGCTTGACATTGGTGGTTGGGAAGTTGTTGGAGTCGATTGTCAAGGAAAAGGTTACGGAGTACCTGGAGGCATATGACAGGATAGGCAGAACTCAGCATGGTTTCCTTAAAGGAAAATCCTGCCTAACAAACCTAGTGACATTTCTTGAGGAAATTACAAGTAGGCTAGACAAGGGAAATGCAGTGGAAGTTGTGTACTTGGATTTTCAGAAGGCCGCACATGAGGCTGCTAAACAAGATAAGAGCCCATGGAATTACGGGAAAGTTACAAACATGGATAGAGCTTTGGTTGATTGGCAGGAAGCAGAGAGTGGGAATAAAGGGATCCCATTCTGGTTGGCTGCCAGTGACCAGTGGTGTTCCACAGGGGTCCGTGTAGGGGCCGTTTCCTTTTACGTTGTATATCAACAATTTGGATTATGAAATAGATGGCTTTGTGGCTAAGTTTGCTGATGATACAAAGATAGGTGGAGGGGCCGGTAGTGCTGAGGAAACAGAGAGTCTGTAGAGAGACTTGGATAGATTGGGGGAACGGGCAAAGAAGTGGCAAATGAATTACAATTTTGGAAAGTGTATGGTCATGCACTTTGGTAGAAGAAATGAACGGGCAGACAATTACTTAAATGGGGAGAGAATTCAAGTTCTGAGATGCAATGGGACTTGGGAGTCCTCGTGCAGGATACCCTTAAGGTTAACCTCCAAGTTGAGTCGGTGGTGAAGAAGGCGAATGCAATGTTGGCATTCAATTCTAGAGGAATAGAGTATAGGAGCAGGGGTGTGATGTTGATAAGGCACTGGTGAGACCTCACTTGGAATACTGTGTGCAGTTTTGGGCTCCTTATTTAAGAAAGGATGTGCTGACATTGGAGAGGGTTCAGAGAAGATTCACTAGAATGATTCTGGGAATGAGAGGGTTAACATATGAGGAACATTTGACCGCTCTTGGACTCTACTCCTTGGAGTTTAGAAGAATGAGGGGGGACCTCATAGAAACATTTTGAATGTTGAAAGGCATGGACAGAGTGGATGTGGCAAAGTTGTTTCCCATGGTGGGGGAGTCTAGTACTTGAGGATTGCAGAGCGCCCATTCAGAACAGAGATGCGAAAAAAAAATTTTAGCCAGAGTGTGGTGAATCTATGGAATTTGTTGCCACAGGCAGCAGTGGAGGCCAACTCATTGGGTGTATTTAAGGCAGAGACTGATAGGTATCTGAGTGGTCAGGGCAACAAAGGTTATGGTGAGAAGGTGGGGGAATGGGACTAAAGGGGAGATTGCATCAGCTCATGATGAAATGACGGGGCAGACTTGATGGGCCAAATGGCCGACTTCTGCTCCTTTGTCTTATGGTCTTATGGTCTAAATCTGCTCTACCACGCACAAGTCATTGGCTTCCTTTTTAAAATGCCTGGCTCAAAGTCGTTAATAATATTCATTTTGTATCATTCAATTTGAAAACATTTACCATGACCTTTTATCAGTGCCATTGTGTACACACCTAAGTATCCTTGGAATTCTCGGCCCCAGAGGATGGTGGAGGCTAAATATTGTAGGTGGAGATAGATGAGTTTTTGAAAGATTGAGGAATGAGTGTTTTGGGAACTGATGCAGAAGAGGATCTGAGGCTAACATACATTGGCCATGATCATATTGCACAGCTGGGCAGGCTTAAAGGCCAGGTGGCCTATTCCTGTTCCTATTTGTTTATCTTCTTGTATTCACATGCCTTCTTAAGTACCTCTTATCCAACCTGCCACCTTGCCAAATGTATATATGAAACACATAGCCTGTCCATTACTGAAAAATAGTGCAATTTTGAACGAATAGGCAACTAGGCTCTAAAGATTAATAACAGAGTAATGAACCAAATTTAGTTAACAGCCTAATGGCCTGTGAATAGCTACTGTATCTAATAACAATCACAGTACGGTAATATACATTGCAGCATTTGGCTGCAAGATTGAATTAAGTTTCTAGATAAGGGGAAGGATTACTTTTGAGAAAGATGCAATCTGTTAATGAGGAAATCCAAAGTGCTCCATATCCCAAAAAGGTGTGAATTGGTAGGTTAATTGACCATTGAAAATTGTCACAAATAGATGATTGGTAGAATCTGGTGGGTGGGGAATGTTGGAAGGGCTGGTTTCTTTGCTGTATGATACTATAATTCCATGTGAAACCCTTGTTTCTCAGGCTTCTCTGGAAATGGCTCATGACCCCCGGCTGGCAGCCTTCCCACTCTGCGCCGGAAGACTCACAATTCTGGGGCTGCATAAATCTAGGGAATACACATACCGGTCCCACCACATCCATGATATTGGGACGTCTCTTCCACCTAATCCCCAGTTTGTGTGAGTGCTGTGTTATTTGTTACCCTCCTACAGCCAGGAAATAACAGATAGCACACTGCATACACATTATATTTATGAATATTGACTTAACTAAAGGGTTAGTAAGCAAAAGAAAGCGGAAAAAGCCAGAAAAGGCCCATTATAATTACCCAATCAAATGTGCACAGGTTGGAGCTCAAATCTTCCAAAAGTCATATTCACTTGCTCCATCGAATCACGGTGCCCACTGGGTCAAATCCTATGACCGGTTCTCTCCAGCATCTTCTCTCTTCATCTCCAGCCGAATAAAGACCCCAGTTCACACCAGTGTCAGCACACAGAAAAAACTCCACTCCCCCAATCGGATGGCTTGCATTCTGAAGCATCCATTATCTTCATCATAACTCAAGCTCTGCTTCTACAGAAAGACCATTATGTGAGCAGTGAAACCTTTACCAGGGCATTACACGTGACTCAATGAAAAGGACTGTTTCAAACATGTGTGAGGTAACAGCACTGGCTATCAAAATTAAAACAGTTATCATTGATTCAGCCTCCAAGAGGACCATAACATTGTTGTAGGGTTTGGAAGCCTGCATGCCTCAATGATCCAGGGAGCTATGTTGGCTAGAGTCAGGGCCTTGTGCTTTGACTCCAGGTAGTGTCTCCCATGCCTAATAGGTCAAAGGGTAGATACCAGACTAAGAACGGTCCACCAATCATTCAGTTTTGGAGGTTCATCTTGGGGCTAACAACCCTTTCTGGTCAAAACAAAATAATCGTTCCAGAAATAGCAATGAAGAATCCTTATATATCTGTGTCCGTCGGTATGATGGCCAAGGATAGATAAAGACAGAGGACCATTACTGCGGCCCAGGATGCCAGCAGCAAAACAGTCAGTCCTTCCTAGTTGATTAAGATCCATCTTCTGACACCCCAAGCCCTGTTATATAAATCACACAATTGTATAAAATTTGCAACAGAGTAGGAGGCCACTCAGCCTATCATGTCTCTGTTGGACAGAACTACCCACCCTTATCTTATTTTTTTATACTAGATCCCTGGATCTTCATGTGTACATCAAAGTACTGCTTAAATATGAAGTTCTCTTCTAATATTTGTAATCTGTGCACTTATAATGCTACTATGACACCGTAATTTCTTTTGGGACTAATAAAGGATCTATCTATCTAAGTTCCAACCTCCACCCACCAACTTATAGACCGCTACCATTCCCTGGTTGGGAATATTTTCCTCATCTCATCTCTGTTCCTTTCTAGCAATTATTTTAATTCTTGTCCCCAGATTTTGAATCGTCTGCCAAGCGAAAAAGGTTCTTCCCAAAAATCACTGACAACCCCTCTCAGCTTTGATCTTTCTTCAGACACTCTCCTGACTCCAATCGATCTGTTATGCCACACCCATGCTCCAGTTTTGCTTCAATTAATAAATAATATATTGTCAGTTAATTTGGAGGTAATCCATTAAAGGTCAATATCAAGGCATTCAGACGTTTATTCATTCACTCTGGGCTTCATAGAAACATAGAAACGTAGAAAATAGGTGCAGGAGTAGGCCATTCGGCCCTTCAAGCCTGCACCACCATTCAGTATGATCATGGCTGATCATCCAACTCAGAACCCTGTACCTGCTTTCTCTCCATACCCCCGATCCCTTTAGCCACAAGGGCCATATCTAAATTCCTCTTAAATATAGCCAATGAACCGACCTCAACTGGTTCCTGTGGCAGAGAATTCCACAGATTCACCATTCTCTGTGTGAAGAAGTTTTTCCTCATCTCAGTCCTAAAAGACTTCCCCTTTATCCTTAAACTGTGACCCCCCTCATTCTGGACTCCCCCAACGTCAGAATCAATCTTCCTGCATCTAGCCTGTCCAATCCCTTTAGAATTTTATACTTTTCAATAAGATCCCCCCTCAATCTTCTAAATTCCAGTGAGTATAAGCCTAGTCGATCCAGTCTTTCTTCATATGGAAGTCCTGCCATTCCAGGAATCAATCTGGTGAACCTTCTCTGTACTCCCTCTATGGCAAGAATGTCTTTCTTCAGATTAGGGGACCAAAACTGCACACAATACTCCAGCTGTGGTCTCACCAAGGCCCTGTACAACTGCAGTAGAACCTCCCTGCTCCTGTACTTGAACCCTCTTGCTCTGAATGCCAACATACCATTTGCCTTTTCCACCGCCTGCTGTACCTGCATGCCCACCTTCAATGACTGGTGTACAATAACACCCAGGTCTCATTGCACCTCCCCTTTTCCTAATCGGCCACCATTCAGATAATAATCTGTTTTCCTGTTCTTGCAACCAAAGTGGATAACCTCACGTTTATCCACGTTAAATTGCATCTGCCATGAATTTTCCCACTCGCCTAACCTATCCGAGCCACCCTACATCCTCTTAGCATCCTCCTCACAGCTAACACCGCGGCCCAGCTTTGTGTCATCCGCAAACTTGGAGATGCTGCATTTAGTTCCCTTGTCTAAATCATTAATGTCATTTATTCCTATTCTTTGCTTCCTGTTTGACAACCAATTCTCTATCCACATTCATGTTGTTGAACTGCCAAACTAGATGGTTCAAAAAAGATTGCAACGTTTTCAATGTGGTTATCAGACTTTGGGCTTACTTATTATCATAAAACTGAAATAAAAATTGCCTGTGGAAACTGACTGATGATGAAATCTTGCAATTCTTCCTCTGCACAATAACGGGGTAAAATAACTTTTCAGTCTTATACAATGGTGAGTGCAACTTTGTAAAGGTACAAGATAAGGTACACGATCAGCAATATTTATGTCAAGTTTTCAACCTTTAAACCATGCAAGCTGTATTTTATAGAGATTTGAGCGGTAGGAAGTAAATAGCATTTTTCAGTTTCAGAGTGAGGTCTGTTCACAATTCACAAACACCTATAACTGATTCTGAACACAAGAGATTCTGTAGATGCTAGTAATCCAGAATAACATACACAAATCCCCAAAATGCTGACTCTTTATCCCTTCCAAAGATGATGCCTGACCTGCTAAGTTCCTTCACCATTTGTGTCTGTTACAATATCTAATTCCCAGTTCAAGTTAGAATTAAACATTGTTATTGAATTCTTCTATTGTGCAAGATGATGGACATTTAAAATGAATCCTAAATGCACCTCTCCCTCCCTAAAGAGACACTGTGTTTGAAACATAGGGGTGCTGAACATCTTGTACTGTTTGGGGCTCCTTATTGAATCTAGCACTGAAACTAAAATATCACACTCTGAGACATTACTAGAAAATGACCTGTGATTCAAATTTCTTTTTAGTGGCTGTAATATGGCAACAGATAACATTATTCCAATTCTTCTCTGCCTTTGTTTTCATGGTGAGAGGACATAATGACCCTTTGTTCCTGATTAGGTCATTATTCTGCATTCCAAGCCCTCCTGAGGAACAGTTAAAGAAAGTGAATAAACAGCAGAACATACCAGAGAAAGCGAGCTGTAATCTGTTCTTGTTTTAGGTGCAAGGCAATGGCTGTCAGCCAGAGAGGGCGATCCGTTTATCATAGTTTCTTGAAGCAGAAAGAGCAGAATACATGGACAATCCATGTCAGGCTCTGAGAACATAATGGAATAATTATGAAAGCGCATTGCCCTTGAATTTATCAGTGCATGTCATGTTTTGGAATGAAAAGATGAGTATCACTAAACTACAATATTTCACAGCTTCCCAGAGTTAGTTAAAGCAGATAAGGAGAAGATAGAGCATAGGGTCAGTGCATGGATTTATTGAAGGAGAACATCCCGTTAACAGTCAGCAACTAGAATCAATGTTCAGCAATTTTATGATGTTCCACGTCGACCTTCTGTGATATCACTTTCACGCCTGTGTCCCAGGCTTACATCATTTCTTAATCATTCCACGATAAGATTAAGAGTGATGCACTTCGCTGCTATAAACAAACAGCAGGACAGGTTAGCGTGCCAGGAGAGAGGCCATAATGAGAATGCAAGTTAATTTTTGTATAGGGAATGCAGTCAGTGCACACAGAACTCGACGGGTTTCAATTCTGCAGCTGGCTGAGTGCAGAACAAGCCGATGCTTACACCCATCTCGTCCACTAACGACACAGAGTTCAAGCCAAATAAAAATTATCTAGTATACACTCAGTGGCCACTTTATTAAGTAGAGCTCCTTGTATATCTAATCAGTTCAAAGTACATTTATTATCAAAGCGTGCATACATTATGCAAACTTGAGATTGATCTCCTTACAGGCAGCCACAAATCAGAGAAACCCAAAAGAACTCATTTAAAAAGGCCATCAAGCACCCAATGTGCAGAGAGAAAAAGCAAATTGTGCCAGCAACAAATGCAAGCAAATAGTGTTCCGAACTATAGTCCACAGAGTGAGTCTGTCCATGAGCTCTTGGTTCAGCGAGCCAAGTCGGCCCATCCCTCGGACTGGATCCCAAAACCCTGACCTTTTCAATCTGGCCCGGCGCTCAAGTCATCGTCCAAACATTGGGTTCAGTTGTTTTGATATGCTCAGGAGCCTGGACCCTGCTGCCTCAATATGGTCTGTACCTGACCTTTCGGATCTGGCCCAGCATCGAAGTTGTCATCCAGACTTCAGGTTCTGTCACTTCGGTATGCTCTGGGCCTGGACCCTGCCTCCTCGATTCGGCCTTAATTAGCCAATTACGTTGCAGCAGCTCATTGCATCAAAGCATGCAGACATGGTCAAGATGCACAACACGTCAAACCTTGAAGTGAATGGGCTACAACATACGCTCAATGGCCACATCATATGTACCTGCTGTACCTGATGAAGTGCATACTGAGCGTAATTCATATATTCTGATGATAGGCCACAGACTGGAGACTCTGTTTTCTCCTCTAACAATGACCCTTGACCTGCTCGGTTTTTGCAAACTGTTGAGCTTTCATTACTGAGTGTAATTCAATGGGATTTGTTTTGATTTTTCTGTAATGCCTTTTGGAGCAGATGTAAGGGGTTCTCCATGTCAAATAAGAAAAGGAGCAGGATTAGAGCACCTTCTGAATTTCTTTCTCCATTTAACATTTTACAGTTTTTTTAAATTAAACCCTTTATGAAAAAATATTTGAATCCTTCTTTATGAAATGAATTTTCTTTTGAAGTGATGCAACTCGAGTGTTGTGGATTTGATTTGGTTTACTTGAGAAAGAAATCAGCAACCCACTAAACCATATCCACAAAGCCTGACCAGTTAGCAAGCAATGAGTAATAAAATCTGCCACTACAAGAAAAGTCAAATCACAAATGCTGACATCCGCACATCCTCTGGTTGACAGCTAGGTCAGTGTATAGAGAGAGCATTGAGTGCTAATTCCAGTGGTCTGCCCTAGTGAGCACATTTTGATCAGCGTGATATACACAATAAAGTATGCACGGCCTCAAACCTGTTCACAGACTACATGACTGAACCAAAATACAATTAGAAAATACAAGTATCAAAAACACAAGAAAACCTGCAGATGCTGGAAATCCAAAGTAATGCACACAAAATGCTGGAGGAACTCAGCAGGGCAGGCAGCCTCTATGGAGAAGAGTACACAACTGGCATTTTGGGCCTTCGTCAGTCTTGATGATGGGTCTCAGTTTGAAACATGGACTGTTTACTCTTTTCTATACATGCTGCTTGGCCTGCTGAGTTCCTCCAGCATTTTGTGTATATGTGTGTGTTGCTTTGGAAAATACGAATAAGTTATGTCCAGACGAAAAAAAATACTTCTTTTGTAAATTATTGGCTTTCCATCCTCATTTCTTATTGTTATTATCTTCAATTAAATTTTTCAATTTGATATCACTGGCATTTAAGTGTATCATTGGCTAATTTGATTATTAGATTCATGCTTACGCTTCCACAGCCCGCAAATGTCACCTCTTTCCCCACAGCTAATTCTACATATTTGGCTGAATCTCTCTGACTGATTGTTGTTGACCATCTTTTTTCACCTCCAGCTGATCTCACCTTTACTCATCCTCCTGTAGATGAGCTGGCAATTGAACACAGGATTAAATGACATTCTGCAGTTTACTAGGACAGTGTTAGATTGTATCCTGCTTCCATTTTACAACCTGACACTATGATTGCTCTCATATTAATCAATATAACGGCTTAGTAGAATCTTCTGATTGAATTTTGTTAAGCACAGACGTTAGAATTTTCTCAAGGCTGGTTATGGTGGGAGTGCTGAAGGGATGGCAAATCAGTCATTGTAACTTTGGAAGAACCCCCTACACCAATAAACTCAGTCAATTTGGGTTTCCATTGTCTTTCCAATGAACCTATGTTGGCTGAAAAGATAGTTCAGGAAGAAATTCTACTTGAAGGAACAATGCTTAGAAATTCTAGTGCTGCATTGGGATTCATGAAAAATGCAGATCAGGTTGACTCTGTGAGGTTAAGATAATTTAGTCTGAAAAGGGCCCAACAAAGGAATCCCTAGGGTGGTCCAGGTCTCCTGCAAAACTCCAAAAGGTGCATCACATGGGGAAAGGTGTCACACTGTTGAGGTCACATGACTGTCTCAGGGCAAGAGGAAACAGTAAGTTTGTTGAAGTGACACAAAAGCAACTTGGAAATGAGCTCTATTATATTTCAATTAAAAAGGACATTCAACTTTTAATTATCCTATTTTGAAAGACAAAGTATTGTTAACCAATTAAATGTATCAGCTTGTGATAATATTGAAGTATAAGGGCTGCCACAACTGGTATTTATGATGTGGTGTTTACGGGTCAGACTACATTGTTGCAGTCACAATGCAACTGTCTGGCAGTTGCCCACTAAGCCTGCTTTACTTCTTGCTGAAGTTGGCAGATTAACCCAATGGCAACTTGGTCACTGCACATCTTAGTCATTGCCTGATAATGACACCTGCATTAAAGACATAAATCCCTAAGCATTAAGTCAATAGTTAAATGGGCTAATAAGGGAAGTTCCTGTTCTTTCAATAACAGTATATCCATAGAAAATCACAATTGTAAAAATAGACATCTTCAATCATCAATGTCAAGGCTCAGTTTTATTTCTATTGATTAGTAAGTCTATACTGAAAGAGACAAAGCCAAGATTCAATGAATGTATTATCAATGGCTGCTGGTGGGCTGCATTTGCCAATGTTGAACTGATACTTCAACAGCCAACAGAAAAACAAAATCAAGCGTAATGTTTGCAATCATTCATAAATAAACTGGGTACATCAGTCAATCCAGAGAGAGAAGGTCCAAACTGGTGACTCAAAAGGATGATGGGAAAACATAAAGGTCCAGTGTCGACAGGATGTCTACATGCAAAAGAATGAGAGCGGAGGTACCAAGATGAGGTGATTTAAAAAGGATTCCAAGCTGAAAGTTGTACACACAAGAATTCTGCAGATGCTGGAAATCCAGAGCAACACACACAAAATGCTGGGGGATCTCAGCAGGTCAGGCCGCATCTATGGAAATGAATAAACAGACAACATTTCAGGACTGTAAAGTAAGGGGAAAATTGCCAGAATAAAAAAGGTGGAGGGAAGGGGAAGAAGGACTAACCAGAAGGTGATAGGTGAAGCCAGGTGAGTGAGAAAGGTAAAGGGCTAGAGAAGCAGGAATCTGATCAGAGAGGACAGTGGACCATGAGAGAAGGGAAGATGGAGGGACACCAGGGGGAGGAAATAAGCAGGTGAGGAGGTAAGGTAAGAGGCCAGAGTAGGGAATAGAGGACAAGGGAATATAGACTACCTGGAAGGAGTATGAGGTGTTGCTCTTCCACCTTGAGAGTGGCCTCACTGAGGACATGGACTGATGTCAGAGTGGGAGTGGGGATAGGAATGCAAATGATTGGCATCCGGGAAATTCTGTTTTTAGTGGATGGAGTAGTAGAGGCACTTGACAAAGTTTATGGGTTCGCAATACGGGAAACATAAAGTATCAGTGTGCGAAGTCATCATAATTAAGTGTTATCAGCTGTGTTGTGTCTGGCATACTGCTAATGTTTAGAAAGTAATCAATTCAATGCATGCGTAGCTAAGGGAAATTTTTATATGCTAATCATTAAGCATGGATTGTGAGATTAGTTACATATGAAGCCGGTTGAGAGAAATTATTCATTATTAGTATCTGATGTGTTTACTGCAGAGATGTTAAGTTCATCTTATAGTGTAGAATTTGTAGTCAAAAGGAAAAATAAAAAGAGTACAATTGTGTTTAATTACATTCACAACAGTACATATATGGATCTTAATAATGAATTCGTAAACAGCAAACTGTTGATATAATTTCATGTGATAGCTGATGAATTTCATGGAGTTTGTTGCCTTTAAAGGCAGTGGAGTATAACTATAGTCATAGAGCCATAGGAAAGTACAGCTCAGAAACAGGCCCTTCAGCCCATCTAGTCTATGCCAAAACCTTTAAATTGCCTACTGCCATTGACCTGCTCTGGAACCATAGCCCTCCATACCCTTATCATCCATGTACCTATCCAAACGTCCATTAAATGTTGAAATTGAGCTCGCATGCACCACTTGCACTGGCAGCTCATTCCACACCCGCACCCTTTTCTTCCCTTAAATTTTCACTTTTCACCCTTAACCCATGACCTCTAGTTGTAGTTCTGCCCAACCTCAGTGGAAAAGCCTGCTTGCATTTACCCAGGGTTTATATAAAATCTATACCCTTCATAATTTTGTATAGCTCTAGCAAATCTCCTCTCAACCTTCTACATTCTGAGGAATAAAGCGCTAACCTTTCAAATCTTTCCACATAACTCAGGTCCTCCAGAACCTACAACATCCTTGTAAATTTTCTCTATAGTCTTTCAACCTTATCTACCTCTTTCCTGCAGGTAGGTGACCAAAACAGCACACAACACTCCAAATTAGACCTTAACAATGTCTTATACAACTCTGAGAGTGACTGTTCCTTTAAGTACTCTATATAAATATGGTATGTATTGACTCAGTGTTGAACTAAAGCAGGTGGTTTGCAGGCAACTGACAATTTTCAATAAAGAATATTTTGTTAGAAGTTTCACTTCTGTTATTGCCTGACTAAGCAGCATTACCAAAAAGGTTAAGGATCCCACAGGTACTCCACATTGCAGAATACAGTCTGTTTAAAAGAGTTGGGAAAACATTATGGGGAATGTTTTACAGCTAACTGTGATGAAAAACAATGTTTGACCTTGCTGTTGTTGTCCATATTTTCTTTAAAGTTACCCTTCCTTTTATTGGCAGCTCGTATCTTCCAAGTCCCTCAAGTCGGTTATTTTCTATTCAGCAGATGTTACGATTATGTGGATTAAAGTAATTTATGATTGATTGTTTAGATATTACTTTGGATAATAGAACATGAAGGCAAGTTACTCACAAAAAGATTAATGAACAATGAAAGGTTACTACTTACTTAGCGGTTCAGTATGAATCACGCAGAGATTGATATTGGGTCTTCCTCATTTATTATTAAGGATCAAGATGAAAGTTCAGGAATATTCATGGATAATTACAAAGGTGAATGTGTGTGTTGAATCAGAAGAAATAGTCTGCAAACAGAACCAGAGTGAGGGAAGCTGACCCACGCCACTCAAATGCCTTTTAATATAGATCAGTGCAGTGATCCACACCTGACCAGAGACAAGGTCAATCATCTGAACACCAGGCAGATTTATATGTTCAAGGCTGCTAACCAGGAGCAGGACCTGGCCATCTGAGTACAGGAGTCACTGAGTTCCCATGGCCACTGCCACACAATTGTCTTAAAAGTAAATAAGCTCAGGCAGAGAGTTCAAGTGCTAAACAAGTAATTCTGCCTCTGACCAAGCTTTATGTCTAGAATACTGTGTAAAAGTTGTGGCTTTTGCATAATGGGTGAAATAAAACTGTGGTCAAAGTGCAGAGGACAATAAGGAAATGACTCATAGCCTAAAAGCTTTGGAATACTATAGTAGGTTTAAAGAGTCAGTACTTTTACAAGAAAATAAATCTGAGTATCTGTGAGATTTAATTGAGGTCTTATAAAATATGAAAAATACAAGTCTGTATCAACCGGTTGCCTAGATAAGGAGCAGGAGACAGGAACACAAGGTGCAATATAATGAAACTAGGTGTAATTCTTTTTAGAGGTATCCTTTGATGAAGCAAATAGTCATTGCACACAATGAGTGCAAAGATGCTGAGGACACTGAAAAGGGATTAAGGTGAATTCTGAAAAATAAGCTACAAATCTCATTATCGAACATGTAGGACTGAAGACAGCATTGTGAGCGGCACAAAGAAGCAAGACAGATCACAAATGCCCTTTTGAAATGTCACTCAGGAGACTGGGCAGCCACTGAGTGGTAAAGTTGGTGGAGATAGGCATGTATTTGAAATATTGCAGAATATCGGTACCTGACATTGGCTATTTGGAAGCTATTTCGCAGAGCTTGGCAAAATGCTTGCAGATATTTCGGCTCCAATCAAGAAGCCATCATCAGTGCGTAGTGGAGGGTGTTGTTTCCTCAGAAACCTGGCTTCTATACTCCTCCGGGGTCTGAATGGATATCGATTAGATGTCATGCTCTGGTTGGCTGGTTCAAAACACTGTGAAGAGTTTAGCAGTAGAAGATTCTGATTGGCTAGTTTCGAGGGAGGTCCATTGAAAGTGTTTGCTTCTCTGTCCGGATCCGGAGATTACTGGCAATTTATTGATTGCTGGTGTTGTTAACCATATAACAATTACAGCTCGGAAACAGGCCATCTCGGCCCTTTTAGTCCGTGCCGAATGCTTACTCTCACCTAGTCCCACTGACCTGCACTCAGCCCATAACCCTCCATTCCTTTCCTGTCCATATACCTATCCAATTTTTTTTTTAAATGGCAATATCGAACCTGCCTCTACCACTTCTACTGGAAGCTCGTTCCACATAGCTGCCACTCTCTGAGTAAAAAAGTTCCCCCTCGTGTTACCCCTAAACTTTTGCCCCTTAACTCTCAACTCATGCCCTCTTGTTTGAATCTCCCCTACTCTCAATGGAAAAAACATATCCACATCAACTCTATCCCCCTCATAAGTTTAAATGTCTCTATCAAGTCCCCCTTCAACCTTCTGCGCTCCGAAGTATAAAAACCTAACTTGCTCAACCTTTCTCTGTAACTTAGGTGCTGAAACTCAGGTAACATTCTAATAAATTTCCTCTGTACACTCTCTATTTTGTTGACATCTTTCCTATAATTTGGTGACTAGAACTGTACACAATACTCCAAATTTGGCTTCACCAATGCCTTGTACAATTTTAACATTACATCCCAACTCCTATACTCAATGTTCTGATTTATAAAGGCCAACATACCAAAAGTTTTCTTCACCACCCTATCCACATGAGATTCCACTCACTGGATTTTTTTTTTTGCTTTTCACACCAATTTTCTGTAAACTCTAGAGACTGGTGTGCATGAAAGTCTCAGATCTGCAGTTTCTGAGATACTCAAACCACCCTGTCTGGCACCAACAATCATTCCACAGTCAAAGTCACTTAGGTCACCTTTCTTCCCCAATCTGATGTTTGGTCTGAATATCAACTGAATTTCTTCATGGCCATGTCTGCATGCTTTTATGCATTAACTTGTTGCCACTTGATTGGCTAATCACATATTTGTATTAATGAACTGGTGTGCAGGTGTACCTAATAATGTGGCCATTGACTGTATTTTCCTTTAAAAAGGGGAACAAATTGTTTGCAGCCCCTTAATGAAGTATTGTGCCTTGCTAAGGTAAGACATCACTATTTTCACCTCCTCCTTAGGAAGATGCAAAGTAACTTCAAGGCAATTTGGACAAGTTAAATGAGTGGGTAAATACATACATAATAGATGCCTTGTAATGTGGGTAAAAATCCATTTCAGAGGCAGAAAGAGAAGGACAGCAAAGTAAATAAAGGTGAACAATTTGAAAATATTGATATATAAAGGGATGTGGATGCCAAAGTCAAAGTAAAGTTTATTATCAGAGTACATACATGATTCTGGAATTCTTTCTCTGCAGCATACTTAGCAAATTTATTGAACAGTAACTGTAAACAGGTTCAATGGACAACTGTGCAAATGCAGATATAAATGAATAGCAATAAATAACAAACATGAAATTAGAAGACAAAAGAGTCCTTAAATGAGAGCAAGTTATCCTCTTTTGTTCAAAAGTCTGATGGTTGTGGGGTAGTAATTGTTCTTGAACCTGGTGGTGCGAGTCCTGAAGCTCCTGTGCCTTCTACTTAATGGCAGCAGTAAGAAAAGAGCATGGCCTGGCTGGTGAGAAGCTTTGATGATGGATGCTACTTTTCTACAGCAACATTTCATGTCGATGTGCTCAATGGCTGGGAATATACTTGGCCAAATCCAAGAGCTTTTCGTAGGCATTGGTTTTCCCATACCAGACTGTAATGCAACCAGTCAATACGCCATCCACCAGAGTTTACCAAGGCTTTTGAGGACATGCCACATCTCTGTAGACTCCTGAGGAAGTAGAGACGCAGTTGTACTTTCTTTACAATTATATTTATATGATGTGTTCAGGATAGGTCCTCTGAGATAGTGACACCCAAGAATTTAAAGTTACCCTACCTCTCCACATCTGATCCTCTGATGATTTCTAGTTCATGGACTTCTGGTTTCCCTCTCCTGAAGACCATAATCAATTCCTTGGTCTTAATGACATTGACTGAGAGGTTGTTGTTATTACACCACTCAGCCAGCCAATTTTTCAACCTCCGTCCTATATACTGAATTGTGACCACCATTGATAAAGCCTGCCAGAGTGGTGACATCAGCAAACTTGTATATGGTGTTGGAGCTGTACCTAGCCACACAGTCATAGGTGTAAAGCGAGTAGAGCAGGGGGCTAAGCACACAGCCCTGCGGTGTTCCAGTGCTGATGCCGGTTGTGGAGGAGATATTTTTGTCAATCCAAACTGACAGGTGTCTACAAGTGAGGAAATCCAGGATCCAATTGCACAAGGGGGTAGTGAAGCCTGGGTCTTGGAGTATATTGGTTAGTTTTGAGGGGATGATGGTGCTAAATGCTGAGCAGTAATTGATGCCCTGGTATACCAAAGTTCAAAGTAAATTTTATTATCAAAGTATATATATATGTCAACATGTATAACCCTGAGGTTCATTTTCTTGTGGGCACATCAAATGAATCTACAGAATAATGACAGTAACAGAATTAATGAAAGACCAGCCAAACAGGGTGTAAAACTAGAGTATGGAAGACAACAAACCATGCAAGTTCAAAAAGAAGAAACAATAATAGTAAATAAATAAGCAATAAATATCAAGAATGTGAGATGAAGACTCTTTGAAAGTGAGTCCATCGGTGGTGGGAACATTACAGTGATGGGGCAAGTGAAGTTGAGTGAAGTTATCCCCTTTGGTTCGAGAGCCTGATTGATGAGGGGTAGTAACTGTTCATGAACATGATGGTATGATTCCTGATGCTCCTGTAACTTCTTCCTGAAGGTAGCAGCAAAAAAGGGACATGCCCTGGGTGGTGAGGGTCCCTGAAGCTGGCTGCTGCTTTCCTTTAACGGCATTTCATGTAAGTGCGCTCAATGGTTTGGGGGCTTTACCCATGATGGACTGGGTCATGTCCACTACTTTTTGAAGGATCTCCCGTTCAAAGGCATTGGTGTTGGTCAATATACTCTCTAGCTACTGAAAACAAGCATGCAAGTGCAGATCACAAACGACATATTAGCCTTTTGTTGCAAGAGGTTTTGTGAAAACCAGAAAAGGTGCCTTTTTACAAGCATGCAGGTTGTTCTTGAGACCGCATCTGGAGTATTGAGTGTTGTTTTCTGAAAGTCTCAGCAGGATTCGGAATCAGAAGACAATTGTTGTCGAATTTATTCTTCTTACACAGTGCCTCAGGATCCAGGATTACTTGCCTCCACTCCAACTCTGTTGATGGCGTCACATAATCAGTGGCACTAAACGGTGACTCCTTTGCTTGGATCTTCAGAAACAGCTCTATCTCTATCTTTGATCTCTCTTTTTTTCCCTTTTCAAGGTTCTTTTGAAGACCCCGACCTGGAGTTACACGTTGACTTCAGTTCTTTGCGGGAATGTGACCCGCTCTGAGGGCCTCACGACTGGCTGCTATTTGATATGCCAAGGACACAGCCTGGAAGACCAGTGCACCTTCATGGTGCCGGATTTTCGTGGCTCTGGAGACGGACTGATTCAAGGCCGGTGCCCCCGACTGAGGCATTGTGGGAGAACGTGAAACATCAGAAGCTGTGTATCCAGAGCCGATTCTCTGAGTGCAGAGCTTGGAAAAAGCAATACAACAGACTTTTAACATCATAAATCAGCGAGTTGCTTGTTATGTCTCCCCTCTCGCTGTAAAATGGGGACACCTCTTTTCCCCTTGTTAGGGGGAGGGAGAGAGAGAGCCTGTGGTATGTCAAATTACCTGGTGAATTTGGGGTACTGCAAGACTGTGCCTTTATTGATGCATTGCAGCACACTGGAGTGTTCAGTGGAGGGTACTGATGCTTTTTTGCTGGTGGGGGAGGGGAGTATCATTGCCTTGCTGCTGCTTATGTGTGGGAGGGGGAGCTGGGGGGGGTGCTTTGGGATTCTAATGTTTAACTGTCATTCATTCTTTGGGGTACTTCACTATTCTCATGGATTTTTGCAAAGAAAAAGAATTTCAGAATGTATATTGTATACATTTCCCTGACATTAATTGTACCTATTGAAACCTATTGAAATGTAATATACTTGCAGGCCTATAGGGGAGGGGGAGAATTTCTAGCCATTATTTCCACTAAGTTTAAACTGATTAGTCCATAGCTGCTGGGGAGGTAACAATATTTCCCTTTTTTTGAATCCTCTAGTTATATGGACCCCTTGCTTTATGGTATTGGAAAATGGCATAAAAGTTTGGGAAACCCTGAACCACTTCTTTCCCAAAGTAAGTTTGAAAGAGAACAATGTCATTCCATTTAATTTCCCTTAATCTCTCCAAGTAACATTGGGCTTATCCCTTTAATGCTGGGTAACTTACATACCTCAAATAACCACTCTTTCAGTACCTGCTCCTTATCAGATTTATCTCATCAAATATCTCAACTACCCCCTGTATTACTGAAATCTTGGCAGGCTCCTCATCCCTTAAGTATTTCAGGTATGTCTGCTTTGTCCGTGCATTCATCGACTTTTTTTTTCATTCATTATCACCCCCTCCATTACTCTTACTATTTGCTTCCTATCTATGAACCTTCTGGGTTTTAATTTCAGTGACTTTCAATCCATTCTCATGTTCTCTGGTTCCTCCTAGATTTTCCTTTATCACTTCCCCTCTGAGTTTTCAGCCTGATTTTCACTTGTCTCAATGCATTTCTTTTGGCTTCTTCTCTTATTATCCAAGGAGCAATTTGATTTCAAATCCCCTTTCCCTCAGATAGAAATACCACTGCAACAAAGAAAATGCGGGTAAAGGTATCTGGGTTTAGTAATATCACAAAACTTGATATCAAGCCCATAATGAAAATTAAAAATCTCAATTGGTAGAGCTGAGGTTCTTTCAGAATGATGGCTTGGAAGTTCCTATCATCAATTTAGTTTGCCCTTTCCTATCTATTTATTTTGCTAATGTGTATTTGCAGGGAATTTTACCATAGAACTACCGTAAATAAACTATGGAAGGACGTACAAAAAACTTGCCTAATTGAAATTGTGCAGAATTACCCTAAGCATTCATGATACAGCATATTGTAAGACACTAATATTTGAAATTAAACGGAAATCAATTTTGGAAATAATCACCTTATATTATTTTAAGTGATTTATTTAATTAATGAAAACAAAATTGTTAAATCTCTAAAGGAGCAGCAAATTACATCATTTTTGAGCTAACAACTACTACTATGAATTGGACAAATGATAATTAATTTCAAGTTTAGAAATCTCTTTACAATAGCCTTTAGCATTCCTGAGCCACTTAGCAATAACATTGTCTCTCCCCAACCCACAAACCTTTAAAAAATGCTACATGAGATGATGAACATCTAATTCTGCAGGGTACAACTTCCTTGGAGGCCATGGTACATAAACTAAGCAGCATTATAATTTCTTTGCTAGCTTTTTAGCCATGCTTGGAATCCAAATGGTTGTGACATTTAGTACTCAAGCAATTTGTCAAGTTTATTAAAAAAAATTCAAAGGGCTATAAAATATTCTTTGAGCAAACAAACCTCGAACCTTGATTTATCATAATAATTTTCTTAAATTTCCCCCTTATGAAAATTATATTTATCTTTATGCATGAATATTCCCTTTAATCTTAACTGAGTCCCCGTTACATCTGCCTGCTTCATCTTGAACATGATGACATGCAGGATTTATAAATTTATCAGTCCTTGATATCTCCATTTTCCCACCCTTCAGGAGGCAGGTTCCAAGTGCTCTCAGGATTTGACATAAAACAGAAAATGCTAGAAACACTCAGCAGGTCAGCCAGTGTATGAGGAAATAGAAATGATGAAACAGAACTGATCTGTGAATAGTTTACCTCATGCCTTAATATTTTGTCTCATTCATTGCTTTTTCCACCAGAGAAAATAATTTCTATTTGATCAGTTATAACAAGTGACAGGTTATTGTCTTTTAACTACATACACGCATATAACATATATAATGTATATAGAAATGAGACAAAGTTTCTTCAAAACAACACACGCAAAATGCTGGAGGAGTTCAGCAGGCCAGACAGCACCTATGGAAAAAAATTACAGTCAATGTTTCAGGCCAAGACTCTTCAGCCCAAAATGTTGACTGTACTCCTTTCCATTGATTCTGCCTGACCTGCTGAGTTCCTCCAGCATTTTGTGTGTGTTGCTTGGATTTCTAGCATCTGCAGATTTTCTCTTGCTTGTGAAAGTTTCTTCAAATCAGGATGTAAAGCACATAACACACAATAACTAATGAAGGCAGGGATAAAATCTACACATGAATCACACATAAATAACAAACTAAAGTGCATTAATATTAACTACTGTGGGTACAGAACAGATTAACCAGAGACACTTCGAATATAATGTGGTCAAGAGTTCAGAAGCCTAATGGCCTGAGGGAAGAAACTGTTTCCAATCCTGACCGTTCTTGTTTTTATGCATCGGAGTCTCCTGCCTGATGGTAGAAAGTCAAAGAGGATGCTGGGTGGGTGGGATCCTGGATAATACCAAAGGCCCTGCATATGTAGCAATCCTGATCAATGTCCCCGATGGATGGTAGGAAGGCACCTATGATCCTCTCAGCTGTTCTCACAGTCCTTTGTTAGGACTTCAGGTCCAATGTTTGACTGCTCCCATACCTGGTAGAAATGCAACTTGTCAGGTCGCTCTCAATGGTGCTCCTGTAAAGGGGTGGGGGGTAGGGACCTTGCTTGCCTCAATCTTCTTGGGAATTGGAGGCACTACTTTGTCTGCTTGTTCAGGGAGGTGATATTAAAGGACAATGTGGAGTTATCTGGATGTGAACTCCCAGGAACTTGGTGCACTTAACTCTCTCTCTGCAGAGGAGCCAAGTATTCACAGAGGGGGAAGGTTTGTCTGCACCTTCTCGTTATTGTTCTTGATAAGGCCAGCCACTGCTGTGTCATCCTCAAATAGTGAGAAAAGGGAATCTGATAGGAGAAGACAGTGCTCCAGAGGAAAAAGGGAAGGAGGAGAGGACTCAGGAGTAAGTAATAGGCAGATGAGAAGAAGTGACAGGCCGGGTGGGAACATTTGATCAGCAGGAGAAATCAATATTCACACCATCAAGTTTGTAGCATATGGAATATGAGGTGTTGCTCCTTTACCCTGTGGGGTGGTGTCGTCTTGACACAAGAGGAGGCCACGGATTGATGTGTCAGAATGAGAATGGGAATTGGAATTAAAACGTTTGGTCACTGGGAAGTCCCGCTTGTGGCAGATGGTGCTCGACAAAGCGGTCCCCCAATTTACGATGGGTTGCTCCAGTGTAGAGGAGGACATATCAGGAGCACCAGACACGATAGACGACACCAGCAGATACACAGGTGAAGTGCTGCCTCACCTAGAAGGACTGTTTGGAGCCCTGAATGGAGGTGAATGGGCAGGTGTAGCACTTAGGCCACTTGCAGGGACAAGTGCCGGGAGGGGGGACATTGGGGAGGGACAAATGGACAAGGGAATCACAGAGTGAGTGATCCCTGTGGTAAACAGAATAGTGGAGAGGTAAAGGCATGTCTAGTGGTAGGGTCCCTTTGGAGATGGAGGAAGCTGCATATCTGTTGGATATGGAGGCTGATGAGGTGGTAGGTAAGGACAAGAGGGACTCAATCAATATTACAGCAGCGGGAAGATGGGGTGATCACGGAAGTATGGGAAATGGAGAAGATGCAGGTGAGGGCAGCATCAATAGTAGCCTGAGGGAAACCCCATTCTTTAAGGAAGGAGAACATCTTCAATATTCTGGAATGGGCATCAGTTAAAGAGAGGGAAACCCAGTTGTTTAAAGAAGGAGGACATCTCTGATGTAAACTCAATAGTCAGGGTGCAATTGAGGCCAATTATAACTGATGTACACAGTGGAGCCTGAACAAACTGAGATTCTCAAGAAATGCAATGTTATCACTGAATCAGTTGTGCATATCAGGCAGGCAACAGTGAATAATTTCCCAGAATACATCACAAAGCACTTGACACGATTCAGTCATACTAACCCCAAAATGTTAGAAGCACAGCATATGGGAAGGTGGATTGAAGTCACAATAAAGATGCCCAAAGAGTACAAAGATCAAGTTTAAGTCACTATGCCTAGTCTGCTAAACCACAATATCTTCATCGTGAATTTGAACGATACACTTCCAAGATCAATTCCTGAGTTATGGTACTTAAAAATGAAAGCAGATACTGTCTCATAAAGAGTCTGAGCTGCCTAAACATTTCTTCTTTCCACTTCCATTTGTCTCCAGGGATGAAAACTAACATTCAATTATCATTTTTGATTGTTCCTGCACCTACTCAATTTTAATGATTTTATTTATTAAATTACTCAGGACTTTGCTGTTCTGAGGTTGCCAGCTTCCCACCAGATAGAAGGCTCTTAAGTTTATTCTCCTTGGTTCCTGATTGAATGACCTTCAATTCCCCACAGTGAAATTCACTCGTTATAGTTTTGCCCACTCCCTCAATTTAAATTATATCTCTGCTCCTGACCCAAACTTAATATTAAATTTGGTGAAGGGCTAAGATTTCTAATAAAACCCTTAGGACATCCTATCAAACAGATCATCTAAAGGTGAAGATAAGCTTTATTTGTTAGCATCATTTGCATCAAATCAAATCAACGAGGACTGTGCTGGGCAGCCCACAAAGTGTCTCTACCAGCACCAGCATAGCATGCCCACTACTCACTAACCCTAATCCATACATCTCTGGAATATGAGATGAAACTAGAGCACCCAGGGAAAATCCATGCAGTCACAGGGAGAACGTATAAATTCCTTTCAGACAACAGTGAGAATTGAACCAATCGATTTGGCTCTGTAAATCATTGTGCTAACTATTACATTCTGCTACCATGCTGTGCCTACGCCATAACCCTACATTTTTCCATCTACTTTCCACCTAAGTCAAAAGTACTGGTAGTGATAATACTCATTTTAGCCCATGATTTCCACTGTGAAACAGCGTCAAATTCAAATTTCAAAGTTTGAAATAAATATATTATCAAAGCACATATATGCCACCACATACAAACCTGAGATTCATTTTCTTGTGGGCATACTCAATAAATCCAATAACTATAATAGAATCAATGAAAGACCGCACCAACTGGCCGTACAACCAGTGTGTAAAAGGCAACAAACTGTGCAAATACAAAAAAAAAGACATAATAACAATAATAATAAATAAGCAATAAATATTGACAACACGAGATGAAGAGTCCCTGGAAATAAGTCCATAGCTTGTGGGAACATTTCAGTGATAGGGCGAGTGAAATAGACTGAAGTTATCCCCTTTGATTCAAGGGCCTGATGGTTGAGGGGTAATAACAGTTCCTGAACCTGGTGGTGTGAGTCCTGAGGCTTCTGTCCCTTCTTTCTGATGGCAGAAGCCCAGAGAGCATGACCTTGGCAGTGGGAACCCTTGCTGATTAATGCTGCTATCCTGAGACAACAATCCACGTAGATGTGCTCAATGGTGGGGAGGGCTTTACTCATGACAGACTGGGCAGTATCCACTACTTCTTGTAGGATTTTCTGTTCAAGAGCAGACCATACCTGTTTCCATACCAGTCTGTGAAGCAGCCAGTCAATATACTCAGCACCACACATCTTTAAAAGTTTGTCAAAGTTTTAAAAATCATGCCGAATCTTTTCAAACTCATAAGGAAGTAGAGGTGCTGCTGTGCTTTCTTCGTAATTGCACTTGCATACTGGGCCCAGGACAGGTCCTCTGAAATAATAACACCAACAAACTTGCTGATCCTCTCCACCTCTGATCCTACAATGAGAATTGGCTCATGGAATTCTGGTTACCTGTCTGGGCCAAATGTTCCTGTGGGTTCGCCCCCCTGAAAGTTGCTTGCATGTCACCAATCTCTCAAAACACTTCAACATTGTGGATTTAAGTGCTACTAGATGATAGTTATCACATTCTTCTTTGGGACCGGCATAAATGAAGCCTGCTTATAGCAGGTGGGTACCTCAGACTGCCGCAGTGAGAGGTTACTCCAGCCGGTTGATCAGCACAGGTCTTTAGTACTCGGCCAGATACCCCATCTGGGCCGGATGCTCTCATGTCAGCCTCAGAGACTGAAATCACAGGGTCAGTGAGGGCTGTGGGAATTTGTGATGGTTTCTCTATGTTTTTTCAATCAAAGTGAGCATAGAGCTCATTGAAGGCATTCAGCTTATCTGGAAGTGAAGCCCTGTTAATTCCTATGTCATTTGATTTTGCTTTATAAGAGGTGATAGCATTCAAGTGCTGCCACAACTGTTGAGCATCCTTCAAGTTTACTCCAAAATTGTCACTTGACTCATGAGGTGGCTTTCCAGAGATTGTACCTGGACCTCTCGTAACTTCCTTGGTCACCAGACTTGAATGCATCTGATCTAGCCCTCAGCATATTGAAGATCTCATGGTTCATCCAAGGATTCTGGTTGAGGAAGACTCTGAATGATGTTTTGGGACACACTTGTCTCATCCATTTCTTCTAGAAGTCCAAATTAGTGATATCACTGCTCCCAGTCTTGTCAATCAAACCTGATGACCACATTGATGAAAATTTGAGATTTATTTTAAACATGTTACTTATATGTAAATTTCTTCACCTACTACACTTCTTTGGACAATTTCCCCACCATTATTGAGAGGAGATACTGTAGGTTTTATCATTTACTTGGTTTCTTCGGCTCTTCAACTTAATTCTGTTTTCTTAGTAATTTGTTTGATATCAAATCAATTGTTTTCTGTGAACACAATCATATCTTCCACCATAATTACAACCGGTTGATAAGCACAGCGTTGTCAATTGATGCTCTGATAGGTAAGATGTACATCAGTTCCACTATGTCTACTATTGATGACCTTAAAGAAAATTTGATTATGCTGACATGACTTCCCATTAACTAAACCATGTTGATTCTCTTTGATCGGTTCATATTTTCCAATGTTCTGTCTTTATATACATAGTGACAAGTTCCAATAGCTTCCTGAAAGCTGACACAAAATTGACAAGCCTGTAATTACCTGGGTTCTCTCTTCCAGCCTTCTTAAATAATAGAATGACATTAGTAAATTTCAAACCTATCAGCAAAATTCTTTGGCCAATAATTTTTCTATACAGTGAAAAAGCTGGCATTAATATTTGTATTCAACAGTTCAAGCAGTCAGAACCTTGAAATGAACCTGTTAAGGTGCACTGGGATCCTTGGTGGCTTGACTGTTTAGATTCATAATTGGCTTGACCATAGAAGACCGAAGATAGGGGTCAATGAGTCTTATTTTTGGGTGGAGTTCCATAAATAATGGTGTTCTGCAGACACGACTAGTCATTGGACTCCAGTCAAAATAAGACTCATTGACCTTCGAATCTCTGCTGTTTGAAAAATAACTAAATAAATAACCTGGATGAAAACATGGATGTGTGGTTTAATATGTTAACCAAGGAGACAAGCATTGGTAGCAATGTGGATAGTGCAGAAGATTGCTAAAGGATGCAGCAGGATATCAATCAATTGCAGATATAGATGGAGAAATGGCAGGTGGACTTTCATCCAGGGAAGTGTGAGGTTTTGCAGTTTAGGAGGTCGTATATAAAGGGACAGTACACAGTTAAATGGCAGGAACCTTAGCAACGTTGATGTACAAAGCGTTCTTCGGATCCAAAGTCCTAGCTCTTCACAAGTCCACAGGGGAGTAAAGGTGAAGGACATGCTTGCCTTTATTACTTGAGGCATTGAGTTCAAGAGTATGGATGCCATGGTGTAGCTTAACCACTGTTTAAGCCACATCTAGAGCTTTGCATTCAGGCCTGGTCAGCCCAATTTTAAGAACCCTGTGGCGGCTACGAAGAAGGTTCAAAAGAGGTTTACCAGGATGCTGGCTGAGTTAGAGGATAGGAGATATAAACAGAGGTTGGGCAAATGCGGGCTGCTTTCACTGGAGCAGCAAAGGCTGAAGGGGGACTTAACAGAAGTTTATAAAAATGAGGAAGGTGTAGATTGGAGATTCCTCTTCCCTAGGATTGAAATGTCTAATTCCAGAGGATTGTGCATTTAAGGTGAGGGTGGGAAAGTTCAAAGAATATGTGTGGGGCAAGGTTGCTTTTGCTAAGAGTGGTGGGTGGCCGGATTGCACTGCCAGGGATGGCTGTGGAGGCAGATGTAGTAAAGGTGTTCAAGAGGCACTTAGATTGGCTCATGAATATGAAAAAAACAGAGGGGCGTGGACCTTGTGCAGGCAGAAGGGCTTAGGCATCATTAGCTTCACTAATTGAGCACAACACTATGGCCTATTGATGCACAGTACTGTTCAATGCTCTATATATTTTTTTGTTAACCATGCATTTTGGTAATTGTCCACATTTATAAGGGGCTCATTTATTGTTTGCTCTTCTGTAACTAGAATTATCCATCCCTTTTACCCAATTAATGTAATTTTGAAGACAATAATAAACATTAAATTTCAAAGTTCAAAGTACATTTATTGTCAAAGTATGTATGCATTGTACAACCTCCTTACAGGCAGACACAAAACAAGAAGCCCAAAAGAACCCATTAAAGAAATACCAACAAACACCAAATGTGCAGAGAGAACAAAATGCAAATTGTGCAAACAATAAATGTAAGCAAATAGCATTTAGAATGAAAGTCAGTCCTCAGGCATGAAGCCCAGAACAACCAGAGCAGTGCAGTGTTTTGCAGAGTAAATATCCTGACACTTAGATCACACAAACCTCACTCATGGTTTGGGTGGACAGGCCCCAAATCTCCTCTGTTCCACACGTCCCGACTCCATCTTGAATATGCCTCAATCTCGCTCTGACTTTGCCTCGCACCTGCACGCTTCAACTCTTGGCTCAGCCTTGCCTTTGCTCACCTCTTCATTGTTTGCAGTGATCATTTATCATAATCTTTACAGAAAAAGTGTTATTAATGAAATATGTAGTTGTATTTCTTGCTTTTAAAACCACAATTAAATTGTCTGAGTTTCAAACAATGTTAGCTGGGTTTCAGCACCTAAGTTACAAGGAAAGATTGAACAAGTTAGGTCTTCATTCTTTGGAGTGTAGAAGGTTGAGGGGGGACTTGATAGAGGTATTTAAAATTATGAGGGGGATAGATAGAGTTGACATGGATAGGCTTTTTCCATTGAGAGTAGGTGAGATTCAAACAAGAGGACATGAGTTGAGAGTTAGGGGGCAAAAGTTTAAGGGTAACACGAGGGGGAATTTCTTTACTCAGAGAGTGATAGCTGTGTGGAACAAGCTTCCAGTAGAAATGGTAGAGGCAGGTTTGGTATTGTCATTTAAAGTAAAATTGGATAGGTATATGGACAGGAAAGGAATGGAGGGTTATGGGCTGAGTGCAGGTCGGTGGGACTAGGTGAGAGTAAGCATCAGCACGGACGAGAAGGGCCAAGATGGCCTGTTTCTGAGCTGTAATTGTTATATGGTTATTTATATATATATATATATATATATATAAGTACATATATGTATATATACAGTAGCACCTCCTTAAACTGGAGAATGCCTGTATAAAATTTTATTGTGACAATTTGTTCCAATTAAGTTAATAGCTCATTTAAATCCATTTTTGGATGGTGAGGTGGCGATATATATCTATCAAAGGAAGCATAAAGCGCTCCTTCCTTCATTAGCCTGCAGGTCACCCTTGGGTAAGGTGTAGTACCTTTTTAGCCCTCCCCTGATCAGGGTCACGTGAAGCCATAAGAGCAGGTGGTGCATATCACAAGTCCGGGTTATGTGACCATTGACACCAGACAGACAATCTCTGAAGAGGATTAATAATGCCTGTGCTCACCCATCTGGTAAAGATACTGCTCAGAAGAAGGCAATGGCAAACTACTTCTGTAGAAAAATTTGTCAAGAACAATCATGGTCAAAAGACAATGATTGTCCACATCATATGACATGGCACGTAGTGATGACAATGAAATCTAGTTTATCTTTCAAGCATTTCAGAGATTGTTGCCATTATACTTCAGTCCATACATATTAGATTTTTGAGGAAACATTACTATTGCATATATGAATTTTAATAGGATGGAACGTGAACACTGGCTGCCCTAAGGGCTGCACAATGGACTAGAGCTGTCGGGTTTCAGCTCCAAACACCTCCGGAGCTGTCTGTGTGGAGTTTGCACATTCTGCATGTGATCACATAGGTTTCTACGAGTTGCACAAGTTTCATACAATGTCTTAAAGGTGTGTGGGTTGATTGGTCACTGTAAATTGCCCCTCACATGTCAGAGGGTCAACATCTCTCAGAAGATTTGTCTATCCTGCACCCAACATGTTGATGCAATCATGAAGGAAGCAAACAAGCAGCTATATTTCATTAGGGGTTTGAGGAGATTTGGCATGTGTCCAAAGTCTGGAGTGTATTTCTACAGGTATATCGTGGACTGGTTGCATCACTGTCTGGTAAGGAGGCTCCAATTCACAGATTAGAAAAACAGCTGCAGATGGTTGTGGACTCAACTAGCTCCATCATGGATATTAGCCTCCACACCATCAAGGACATCTTCAAAAGGTGGCATTCATCATTAAAGACCCTCACATGCCCTCTTCTTATTACTATCATCAGGGAGGAGATACAGGAGCCTGAAGATGCACACTCAATGTTTTAGGAACGGCTTCTTCCCCTCCACCATCAGATTTCTAAACAGTCCATCAACCCATAAACACTACCTCACTACTTTGTGCTCTTTTAGCACTATTTATTTATTTATTGTAACCTACAGTAATTTTTTAATGTATTGCTCTGTATTTTTTCAAGAGAACAATAAATTTCATGACCTACCCCAACCTAGTGTAAACTTGATTCCAACTCTGACTCTGATTTCAACCTGTAGCTTGGTGGTAAAATATTGCGGGGGGGGGGGCTGTGCAGAGGGACGTTGATAAGAATAAAATCAAATGGGTTTAGTGGAAAATCAAATGAATTTGTTGGGAATTGGAGCTTGATGGTTAGTGGGTTTCGGTAGCTCAAGCAGCCTGTTTCTGTGTTTTATGATTCCGACTCCAAATCTATTCAACAGACTTAAAAATTAAAATTACATTTCCTCATGTAACCTTTGAGGTGAATTGTACCAAAGTCAAAGATATACACAATGTTTGTAAATCAGAAAAATATTTACACTGAGTTTTGTTTTGTTTGGTTTTGGGCATGTTGCCAAATAACATCAATCCAATTTACTCCTGTGCTGTTGAGACAGAATTTTACTTTTAGTTCATCTGGTGACAAAATCGGAGGCAGTCTGGTTTCCATATGACGAGGCATCCACTCACCAATTCAACGCAACTCATCTATGAAAGTGCGTATTAATAAATTCTGGATTTACTAAATGTATTTTTCACAGACTAGTGAATTGTCATGCTGAAATATATGAGTGCAATGCTTTTGCAAATCCTGACAGTAAATGCAAAGGAGGCATCTTCTATAGTTGCACAGTGGGGAGTGTCCTGGCTGTTTGCATCACAACCTTGTATGGAAATACCAATGGTGAGAACAGAAAAATCTACAAAAAGTAGTGAATACACGCCAATCCTTCACAGGAAAAGGTCCTCCACACCATTGAGCACATCGACATAGAGTGCTACCACAACAAAGCAGCTTTCATCATCAAGAACCCTTACCATCCAGGCCACGTTCCCTTCTCACTGCTGCCATCTGGGAGGAGCCACAGAAGACTTAGATTCCACACCACCAGATGCAGGAACTGTTTTTATGCTTCAAACATCAGGATCCTGAACTATTGTGGATAACTTCACTCACGTCAACACCACTTATGGCTGCACTTTCAAGGGCTCCACTGCTCATGTTCTCAATATTATTAATTATTATTAGTAGTAGTATTTGCTTTTTTTGTAATTACTCAGCTTGTCTACCTCGTTTTGTGTATAGTTTTTAGACCATAAGATATGAGAGCAGAGTTTCATCTTTTATCCATCAATTCTGCTACGTCATTTCATCATAGTTGATCCACTTTTCCTCTCAGCCCTAATCTCCTGCCTTCTCCCCCGTATCCCTTTATGCCCCGACTAATAGAAGATCTATCAATCTCTGCATTAAATATACAGTACATAAAGACTTTGCCTTCACAGCTGCCTGTGGTTAAGAATTCTACAGATTCACCACTCTCTGGCTCAAGAAATTCCTCTTCATTTCCATTCCAAAAGGACACCTCTCTGTTCAGAGACTGTGTCATCTGGTCCATAGGAAATATTCTCCCCCACATCCACTCCATCGAGGCCTTTCACCATTTGATAGGTTTCAATTAGGTCACCTCTCATTCATCTGAATTCTAATGAGTACAGGACCAGATCAATCAAACACTCTTCATGTGACAAGCTGTTCAATCCTGGAATCATTTTCATGAACCTCCTTTAAACCCTCTCCAGTGTTAGCACATCCTTTCTAAGATAAGGAGCCCAAAGTTGCTCATAATACTCCAAGTAAGGCCTGTGTTTTACAAAGCCTCAACATTACGTACTAGCTTTTATATTTTAGTTCTCTTGAAATGATTGCTAGCATTGCAGTTGCCTTCCTCACCACAGAATAAACCTGTAAATTAACCTTTAGAGAATCCTACACAAGTACTCCCAAGTCCCTTAGTGCCTCAGATTTTTGAATTTTCACTCCAATTAGAAAATAGTCTACCCTATTATTTCTTCCACCGAAGTGAATGAAACTACATTTCCTGACACTGTATTCCATCTGCCACTTCTTTGTCCATTCTCCTAATATGTCTAAATCCTTCTGTAGCCTCTACTTCCTCAAAACTACCTGCCCCTCCACCTACTTTCATATCATTTGAAAATTTTGCAACAAAGCCATGAATTCCATCATCTAAGTCATTGACATATAACATAAAAAGAAGCAGTCCCAAAACAGACACATGTGGAACACCACTAGTCATTGGCAGCCAACCAGGAAAGGCCCTCTTCATTCCCACTCTTTGCCTCCTAGTAATCAGCTACTGCTTTATCCATGCTAGAATCTTCCCTGTAATACCATGGGCTCATATCTGGTTAAACAGCCTCATGTGTGATACCTTGTCAAAGGCCTTCTGAATATCCAGGTACACAACATCAACCGATTCTCCTTTGTCTATCCTGCTTGTTATCTCCAGCAGATTTGTCAGGCAAGATTTTCCCTTGAGAAAACCATGCTGACTATAGCCTATTTTATCATGAGCCTCTATGTACCATGAACAATCACCTCCAACATTTTCCCAACCACTGAGGTCAGAATAATTGGCCTATAATTTCCTTTTTTCTGCCTCCCTCCCATTTTGGAGAGTGAAGTTGCATTTATAATTTTCCAATCTTCCAAACCCATTTCAGAATCTAGTAATTCTTGAAAGATCATTACTAATGTCTCCACAATCTCTTCAGTCACCTCTTTCAGAACCCTGGGGTGTACACCATCTGGGCCAGGTGACTTATCTACCATCAACCCTTTCAGTGTCCCAAGAACCTTCTCCCTGGTAATGGCAATTTCACATACTGCTGATACCCAACACGATGGAACTTACATCATATTGCTAGTGTTGACAACAGTGAAGACTGATGCAAAATGGAATAGTCGGCTTTGTTGCCAAGTTTGCAGATGATATGAAGATTGGTGGAGGGGCAGGTAGTCTTGAGGAAGCAGGTAAGATGCAGAAGGACTTAGATAGATTAGAAGAATGAGCAAGAAAGTGGCAAATTAAATATTATGTTGGAAAATGCATGGTCATGCACTTTGGTAGTAAAAATAAATGTGCAAACTATCTTCTAAATGGGGAGAAAATCCAAAAATCTGAGATTCAAAGGGACTTGAGAGTCCTTGTGCAGAACACCCTAAAGGTTGAGTCGGTGGTGAAGAAAGTAAATGCAATGTTAGCATTCATTTCAAGAGGTCTAGAATACAAGAGCAGTGATACGTTGCTGAGGCTTTGTAAGGAATGGTAAGTCCTCACCTTGAGTATCGTGAACAGTTTTAGGCTCCTTATCTAAGAAAAGATGTGCTGGAGAGGGTTCAGAAGAGGTTCACAAGGATGATTCTGGGAATGAAAAGGTTATCACATGAGGAACTTAGATGGCTCTGGGCCTGAGCTCACTGAAATTTAGAAGGATGGGATGGGGGGGGGGGAGTCTCATTGAGACCTTTAGAATGTTGGAAGGCCGATACAGAGTAGATGTGGAAAACGTGTTTCCCTTGGTGGGGGAGTCTAGGACAAGAGGGTACAGGCTCAGGATGGAGGGGCATCCATTTAAAACAGAGATGAGGAGAAATTAATTTAGCCAGGGGCGTTATGAATTTGTGGAATATGTTACCACAGGCAATTGTGGAGGCCAAGTCATTGGGTGTATTTAAGGCCGAGATTGATAGGTTCTTGATTGGCCCTATCATCAAAGGTTGCAGGGAGAAGGGCAAGAAGTAGGACTAAGGAGGGGAATAAAATGATCAGCCAATGATTGAATGGTGCAGCAGGCCTAATAGACCAAATGGCCTAATCCTGCTCCTATGTCTTATGATCTTATAGTGAAAAATACTTATATAGTTTGTCCACCATTTACTTGTCCCCAATTACTACCTCTCCAGCATCATTTCCCAATGGTCCACTTTTACACTTTATGTGTCTGAAGAATCTAGGTATCCTGTAATTGTGCTACAAGTTCATCTGCCTTATTCCGTATACTGCGTGCATTCAAATACAACACATACAGTCCTGTATTCACCCTTTTCGATTTTGCCCACCTTTTACATTTCAACTCATCCTGTTGGCTGCATTTTTGCCCTGTCATCAGCCTCTTCATTCTAGGAGCCTCACTACACATCACCTTTGTTTGTAAAGCAGCCACCTCATCCTCAGCACTATCACTCTGGTTCCCACTCCCCTTCCAAAATAATTTAAACCCTCCCAAACAACTCTAGCAAACCTGCCCACAAGGTTTGATTCTGTTGTGTTTTGTTGTCTCTACTGTGAATGCCTGCAGGAAATTCAGTCTCAGGCTGGTGTATGGTGACATATACATATTATGATAAAAAAAATTACTTTGAAATAAAACTCTTTTACTCAATCTTTTGGCACAATATTTCTGAATGTTGGAGATGTTCAGATGTATTGTAAACTTGTTGCCTTTGATGGACATTTTAGTAGATGAGGCTTGTTCTGTCCACCCATGTGGCCAAATCACAAATCATGACCTCACAGTAGGTTTTCAAACAAGTTATCTTGTATATCGATGATTTAGATTATGGATTAAATGGTTTTGTGGCTAAGTATGCAGATGACACCAAGATAGGTGGAGGAGCAGGAAGTGTTGAAGAAACGGAAAGGTTGCAGAGAGACTTGGTCAGTTTAGGAGAGTGGGCAAAGAAATGGCAGATGAGATACAATGTTGAGAATGTACGGTTGTACATTTTGGAAGAAGAAATAATCAGGCAGATTATTATTTTGATGGGGAAAAAAATTCAAAAATCATACCCTAAAGGTTAACCATCAGGTTGGATCGGTAGTAAAGAAAGCAAATGCAATGTTGGCATTCATTTCAAGAGGAATAGTGTATAAGAGTAAGGAGGTGTTGATGAGGCTCTATGGGGCACTGGTGAGACCTCATTTGGAATACTGTGTGCAGTTTTGGGCCCCCTATCTTAGAAGGGATGTACTGATGTTGGAGAGAGTTCAGAGAGTTACGAGGATGATTTCTGGAATGTAGGGGCTAATATAAGAGGAGCATTTGTCGGCTCTTGGACTGTATTCATTAGAGTATAGAAGAATGAGAAGGGATCTCATAGAAACATTTCGAATGTTGAAAGGGTTGGACAGAGTAGATGTGGAAAGGCTGTTTCCCTCGGTGGGTGAGTCCAGGACAAGAGGCCACAGTCTTAGAATTAGAGGGTACCCATTTAAAACAGAGATGAGGAGAAATTTTTTTAGCCAGAGGTTAATGGATTTATGGAATTTGTTGCCACATACAGCTGTGGAGGCCCGATCATTGAGGGTGTTTAAGGAGGAGATTGGTAGATATCTAATTAGTCAGGGTATCAAGGGATATGAGGAAAAAGCCAGAAATTGGAACTAGATTGGAGAATAGTTTAGCTCATGGTGGAGTGGCGGAGCAGACTCGATAGGCCAAATGGCCTAATTCTGCTCCTTTGTCTTGTAAATCTTGTGAAGAAGCTTAATTGTACAGATCCAAACTGGTTAAATGCTTAGGAATAGAGAATCGGAATATCAAGTGCAGGAAGTGGGCCCCGCTCAATAAAATCTAGGCCAACATCTTGGCTCTCGAAATTCTTTAACATGAAAAGGCATGTCTTACTGTACTGCATTGATTCCCATTCCAAATTTGTCTATACACTTAACAGCAATAATCTCCCATGAACAAGGCCAAAGACGTGTGCAGAGGACATCAATAGGCTATGATCACAGGCAGAGAAGGATGATGGATCAGAGAGGTCTGGAACAAGGAACAGAAATGGAGTTTTGCAGATATTTGAGAAAGGCTAACATCTGAGGAAGGATTGGTGGGTGTAGTGGGGGGAAGGATCACTTGCAATGGGTTAGGAGTTTGAACAATAATCAAAGTTCAAAGTAATTTTCATATGCTACCTGGTTCCATCTGCTTATCATCCACACACTTAATCCAGTAGTCCCCCTATCTGTTCTCCCAGTGGTTCAATCTGCCCATCATTCCTCCCTCATCTGGTTCCTGTTATTACCTTCCTTACCTGTCAGTTTCCAGAATCTGCTGTGTCTATCAGATTCTACTTCTCCCTACCTGGCTCTGCAGGACCAGCATTCACTTTCGATTTCACCTTTCTCCTTCCAGTTCAATCCTCACGCCCCCTCCCCCCGCCTTTACAACAGCTATCTCCACTCGCAGTGCAGGCAAAGTGGTATAGAGGGCAAGTTGCAATCTCTGCCATCTTTGGATGGGGCATTGAATGCAGGAGTTGAGTCATCATGTAACAGCTATACAGTACTGTACCAGTAATTTTGTGTACAATTCTGGACATACTACAGGAGGGATGTGATTAAGCTAGAGAGGGTGTAGGAAAGATTCTCAAGGATATTCTCTTGAGGGCTCCACTTATAATGGGAGACTGTATAGACCGGGATTGGTTTCTCGGGAGCAGAAAATGCCAAGGGACGACCTTTAATAAGGTTTATAAAATCATGAAGTTCGTAGATAAGGTGGAAAGTTCATAGATCAGTCTTTTTCCTGGGGGGTGGTGGGTGAGGCTAAAACTAAAGATTCCAAGTGGAGAGGTGAAAAACTTGAAGAGGATTTAAGAGGCAGTTTTTTCACACAGAGGGAGATGATGTCCCTCAGCGATATATGGGATGAGCTGCCAGAGAAAGTAGTAGAGTCAGATACAATTACAACATCTAAAAGATATTTGGAGCGATTCATGGATGGGAAACTTACTTGGATATGAACCAAATGCAGGCAAATGGGATCAGGTCAAGAAGGCACTTTGGTCAGTATGGACAAGTTTGGGCTGGAGGGTCTGTTTCTATGGTGTATAGCTCTCACTTCTGATTCAGGGTCTCGAACCAAAACATCAACTATCCCTCTGTCTCCTAAGATGCTCTTTGATGTGCTGAGTTCCTCCAGCAGTTTATTTTTTGATCACTCTGCGATAAGATCAATGACTCAGACTCAATAGCAAAGGACTAGGTGAGGCAGGCTTCTCCAGTTAGGACATTCCTCTGTGAGGGCAGTGTGTGCCATTCATCAGCCACAGTTATGCCACTGCATCCAGCCCTTCAAGCTGCACCCAACTGCAACACACCTATTTATCTCTAGCCTAATCGCGGGACAATTTACAATGACCAATTAACCTACTAACTGCTGCATCTTTGGACTGTGGGAGGAAATCAAAGCACCCAGAGGAAACCCCACACATTGCACAGGGAGGGTGTGCAAACTCCTTACAGAGGATGCTGGGATTGAACTCCGAACTCTGACATCCTGAACTGTAATAGCCTTGCACTAGCCACTACACTACCATGGCACTAGCATCAACAAGATGTCTATTACCTTTTAGAAGAATCATTTAGTCTGCAAGATCATGATTTTCCCATTTCACTAATATCACCAGGAGCGAAATGGTTGATTCATATGAGCTGAAATAACTGTCACTTTTATTCCCATCATCCACCAGGTCTGGCGATCGAGCTGTCAATCAGTACTAAGACAATGAAACAGTAAAAGGCAATGGCTTGGAAAAATTAGATTGTTAGTTCAAGGGGAATGAGAGGTAGGTATTAAATCCACATGTCATGTAGTCTCCTTATGTATAATCACCATGTCAATGAAAAACAAAACAGATGCTTAAAGCTGTGCAACAAAACACAAAAATGACATCACACTTCCTGCTAAACGCAAGAAAGAAAAACTCCAGAGCAACACACAAAATGCTGGAGAAACTCAGCAGGCCAGGCAAAACCTATGGAGGGAAATAAACAGTCTGTGTTTTGGGCCAAGATGTCCTGATTAAGGGCCTTGGATTGAAATGTTGACTGTTTATTCCCTTACATCAGGGGTCGGCAACGTTTACCACTGAAAGAGCCAATATGGACCCATTTCCCACAGAAAAGAAAACACTGGGAGTCACAAAACCCGTTTGACATTTAAAATGAAATAACACTACATACAACGTTTTTTTTTGCCTTTATGCTATGTTTAAACAAACTATAATGTGTTGCATTTATGAAATTGATGAACTCCTGCAGAGAAAACAAAATTACATTTCTGCAGGCAACAAAAACATTTTGAACTCCGAGAAAAAGACGTTGGGTTGAAGGTTACTCCATAGGTAGCCTACCTTGGATCGAAGAATTAAAAGAAAGCGCGCACTGGCGGGTGTCAGGCATTGGCAGTGGTGATGTATATTAATAGCGATAAAAAACATGTTGTAGCAGTGTAGCACTACACGCAGCGCTAAAATAAAGACACTGCAGTCAAAGGTAACTTTATTCGAACTAAACAGCCTTGATTTAAAGCCTCCCTCAACCCGTCCCCGTGGGCGCGGATGCTCCAGAAGACACGTACTCACAAACCCCCGTAGGCTATCTCCCTTAGCCGGAACGGTGGCTAATTGTGAGCCGGTTCGGATGTGCCAGGAAATGGGGTCTCTACAACGTTTTTAGATTGTACAAGATCACCATAATCTTCAAATTTCGAATTACATTTCAAAAACTAACAAACCACGGGGAGCCGCAGCACAGAGATCAAAGAGACGCATGCGGCTCCGGAGCCGCGGGTTGCCGACCCCTGCCTTACATAGATGTTGCCTGACCAGCTGAGTTCCTCCGACATTTTTTGTATCTCACTTAATGATCAGGTTTTAGATTAAAGCAGCAGCCAAGGCCTACTCTGACCAGTTCAAAGTTCAAAGCAAATTTATTATCAACATATGAATATGTCACCATATACTACCTTGAGATTTTCTTGCAGGCATTCACAGTAGAACAAAGAATTATAATGGAATTAATTAAAAACTACATACAAACAATGACTAACAAACAACCAATATGCAAAATAAGAAAAACTGTGCAAACAAAAATAAATACAAGTAGTTATAGTTACTGCCTGCTACACCACTGGGGTTTAGGGTAGCAATGAAGATCCTCCATCTCTCTCTGTCCTTTGCCATCATCTCTACTGTGCCCCAGGTGTGGTTTAGGGTCCTCATTTCTGTCTCTACAGTACGGCACCAAATTGTTTTTAATCTCTTACCTTCAGGGGTCCAATGAAGTACTGTAGAGAAACAGATGTCACAGCCTCAGATGGTAGGCCATTTAATTCTGACCTCCAAGAGGACTACAATCTTGTTGTAGAGTTTGGAGGCTTGTGTGACCTAATGACCTAGAGAGCTATGCTGGCTGGAGTCAGAGCCTTGTGCTTTGACTCCATGCCAACAGGTCAAAGGTTAGAGGCCAGAATAAGGGAGGTCCTCTGGGTTTGGTGGTTCAGCTCACGGCTAACAACCCTGACTGGTCAAAAAAATATCATTACAGAAACAGCAATAATAAGTAAATAAATAATACTGAGTATGGTTTGTAGAACCCTTGAAAGTAAGTCTATAGGTTGTGGCAATACACACAAAATGCTGGAGGAAATCAACAGGCCAGGCAGCAACTATAGTAAAGAGTTCAGTTGACATTTCGGGCCTGCTGTGATCCTCCAGCATTTTGTGTGTGTTGCTTGGATTTCCAGCAACTGAAGATTTTCTCATTTGTCCATAGGTTGTGGAATCAGTTCAGTGTGGAAGTGAGTGTGATTATCCGCACTGGTTCAGGAGCCCGATGGTCGAATGGTAATAATTGTTCCTGAATTTAGCGGTGTGGGACCTAAGGCCTAGTGCTGCCTGATGCTTAGTTGCCAGCCATTGTCAGCTGCACTTTGTACAGCAGCAATGGAGGCAATTCCTCAAGATTGCTGTGAGCACTGTGTCCACAAAACATAGGTGCGGCTGCAGGGCAAGTGGGAGGATAAGCATGAGACATGGGCTGGTATTGAGACCAGTTATAAGGTACACTTAAGTTGCAAGGTCATAATGTTCTGTCACGTCATGGTTGTTTTGTATGAACTAAAGCAGCTGTCACTTCCTCTGAAGGTAGATCCGTCCATCACTAATAAGACAATGAAACAGTAACAGGAGATGCTTCACATTCCATATTGACTGACAGTTCAAGTGGAAATAGAGATAGGTATAAATAGGCTGAATTCCCATTGACACCCATATTCTGCGAATGAATTAACAGTGTCATCAAAAGACGCTGATTCAACGTGCACCTGACTTTATCTTGGAAAACAAGCTCCTTTGTTCCTCCAACCTTTAGAGATAACCATATCACAAAGACAAGGCAATCACCATCAAACCACATGCAACTGATAGTTCCCCCTGTTTTTATTACATTTCCTTGCTAAATTGAAGTCTCCATTACTCTGCTAAGGATGTGGAGCTCATTGGCAGATTTCAAAGCATTGCACAGCATCATAGAGAACAATCCAGCATTGTAATCCCAGCCACACAAACAATAACTCGGTCTAAAAAAAACTGCTGGCTCAACTCCATTTGCAAAGAATTCCAGGGCATTGGCCCAGTTTAAAGTTTAATTAAAAATATTTATGACCTGACTCAGGATAGATCCTGAGGTCTGTCACGATAACACACATATTTTTTCTAAAATGCAATTTGCGCAGCATTAACCTCCCAATTGTTTCATAGTCATTATTTTAGCACAGTTTAGGCACATTGACTAATAGGATAAGTGCTATTTATAATTCATCTGTTCTCATGTTAGAGGCATATCTAATAATCTGTCTCCTCAGAAAACCTTTACAGCACACTTGTTGACGATGGAGTTTTCTGGGATTCTTCGTTGAGAGCTCTGCTGGTCTCAAGCAGTCAATTAATATTATTGCCATTAATAACTACCTTCTGTTTCCTATTACCTAGCTAATTAATAAGACAAGTTACTACTTCAAATCAGGTCCCTTGAGTTGTCACTTTTGCCACAAATCTTGTGGGATGTTAGCAAATACTTCTGAAAATCAACTGCACCTTTACCCACCCATTGCTGTCCTGAAAATAAATTCTAATGAGTTTCTAGCTAGGAGCTGTCACTTGCAAAACCAAATTTGCTTAACTATATTAGTCTGCCATTCCAAAATGTTCTGGAATTGTTTATTTTACAAGGAACTTTAGGATTTGTCTTACAATGGATGCCACACTAACAGGCCTATAATTCCCAGCTATGTGACCCTGAGCTCTTTAAAGATTAGAGACACAGAAGCAATTCACTCTGACAACCCTCTATAAGTTTTGCAAAGTTTAGCCCACAAGAGCCTTGGTTCTACATTGCTTTAGAGAAGTTCTACTATTTTTATCCTCCATCCATGCCCTATAAACCTTCAAGTTTCTCTATTTGTTTAATAACTATGATATCCAATAGCTCAGGGCCGACACATTTTATTTCCTTCATAACTGCAGCACAGAAGGTCCCCATCTACCCCTTGTCAGCTTCCAGTAGGGCAACGCCATCAATCCCAACTCTCCACCATGTTATTTGCATACAATGCTCATTATTCTTTCCACAGTCCCCTTTGATTGTTTTGTTATGTTCCACCAATTTTACAATATTCACTTAACCTTCCAGCATATGCTTGAGATATTGGACAGAATGGGAAAATCTCAAAGGAAACCCACATAGCCAATGGAGAATATGGAAACTCTACACAGACAGGATGCGAGTTCAGGAACAAACCTATGTCGCTCAGTCTCTGAGGCAGCAGAACAAACTGCTTCTCATCTTTTCTTCCAAGATCTCTCTCCTGGTGGCTCTCTGTTTGCCTCCACATTGTACTTAGAGTCACAGAACATTACAGCAGAGAAACAGACCATTCAGTGCACCTCATCCATGTCTCCTTGATGTCCTCTTGTTTTGTGGTGTACTTTATACACTTTCACAAACTGTATATAGTAGTTCCTGGCCTGTCCTTGCTACTCTTCGTGATCAATGGAGCAACATTAGCTATCCTCTAAGCTTTTGGAAATTCATCAGTAACTCAGAATCAGAACTAGGTTTAATATCACCGAACAACACACACAAAATGCTGGTAGAACACAGCAGGCCAGGCAGCATCTATAGGGAGAAGCGCTGTCGACGTTTTGGGCTGAGACCCTTCGTCAGGACTCATATCACCAGTAAGTTTTATGCAACTTGTTAACAAAGCAGCAGCAGTTAAATGCAAAACATAATAAAAAATAATAAATCAATCAATTGTAGTATATGTATATTGAATAGATTAAAAATCATGCAAAAAACAGAAATAATATATATTAGAAAAATGAGGTAGTGTTCAAGGGTTCAATGTCCTTTTAGGAATCTGATGGCAGAGGGGAAGAAGCCGTTCCTGAAACACTGAGTGTGTGCCTTCAGGCTTCTGTACCTCCTACCTGATGCAACAGTGAAAAAATGGCATGACCTGAGAACTGGAAGTCCTTAATGATGGACACTGCCTTTCTCAGGCACCACTCCTTGAGATGTCCGGGTACTTTGTAGGCTAGTACCCAAGATGGAGCTGACTAGATTTACAACTCTCTGCAGCTTCTTTCAGTCCTTTGCAGTAGCCTTCCCCCACCACCAACCCCCATACCAGACAGTGATGCAGTCTGTCAGAATGCACTCCACACTACATCTAGAGAAGTTTTTGAGTGCATTTGTTGACATACCAAATCTCTTCAAACTCCTAACTTGCTGACTTACTGCCTTTATAACTACATCAATATGTTGCCAACAGGTTAGATCCTCAGAGATCTTGACACCCAGGAACTTGAAACTGATCACTCTCTCCACTTCTGATCCCTCTGTGAGGATTGGTATGTGTTCCTTCGTATTACCCTTCCTGAAGTCCACAATCAGCTCTTCTGTCTTAATGAAGTTGAGTGCCAGGTTCTTGCTGTGACACCTCTCCACTAGTGTCATATCTCGCCTCTGTACGCCATCTCGTCACCACATAAGCTTCTACCAACAATGGTTGTATCATCAGCAAATTTATAGATGGTATTTGAGCTATGCCTCACCACACGGTCATGGTTGTAAAGAGAGTAGAGCAGTGAGCTAAGCACACACCCCTGAGGTGCACCAGTGTTGATCATCAGCGAGGAGGAGATGTTATCACCAATCCACACAGAATGTCGTCTTCCGGTTAGAAAGTCAAGGATCCAATTGCAGAGGGAGGTACAGAAGCCCAGGCTCTGCAACTGCTCAATCAGGATTGTGGGAATGATGGTATTAAATGCTGAGCTATAGTCAATGAATATCATCCTTACATAGGTGTTTGTGTTGTTCAAGTGATCTAAAGCCATGTAGAGAGCCATTGAGATTATATCTGCCATTGTGGCGATAGGAAAATTGCAATGGATCCAGGTCCCTGCTGAGGCAGGAGTTCAGTCTAGTCATGACCAACCTCTCAAAGCATTTCATCACTGTGGATGTGAATGCTACTGGATAATAGTCATTAAGGCAGCTCACAATTCCTCTTAGGTACTGGTATAATTGTTGCCTTTTTGAAGCAAGTGGGAACTTCTGCCCTTAGTGGTGAGAGGTTGAAAATGTCCTTTAACATTCCCGCAGTTGGTTGGCACAGGTTTTCAGAGCCTTACCAGGATCTCCATCAGGATCTTCTGCCTTGCGAGAGTTCACTCTCTTTAAAGAAAGCCCAACATCAGCCTCTGAGACAGAGATCACAGGGTCATCAGGTGCAGCAGGGATCTTCAAAGCTGTAGTTATATTCTCCCTTTCAAAGCGGGGATAGAAGGCATTGAGTTCAACTGCTAGAGAAACATCACTGCCATTCTGGTACTGGGTTTCACTTTGTAGGAAGTAATGTCATGGAAACCCTGCCAGAGCTGTCATACCTTCTTGGTCCTCATTACTGGTGCTGCAGTCTTCAGTCTCTACCTATACTCAGGGAGTAGAAGTACAGCCAGGTGATCAGGTTTCCCGATGTGAAGGTGTGGAATGTCATGGTAGGTAACAATGGTCCAATGTGTTGTTTCCTCTCGTATTACAAGCCATCTGTTTATGGTAATTGCTCAGTGATTTTTTTCAGACTGGCCAGGTTAAAATCCCCCAGAACGATGGTGAAGGCGTTAGGGTGCGTTGTTTTGTGCATGTTGATCCCATTGCTTAGATCATCTACAGCCTGCTTGACATTAGCTTGTGGAATGTAAACTGCTACCAAAATGATCCCAGAGATCTCCCGCAATAGGTAAAAAAAACGGCATGTAACTGCTAGATATTCCAGGTCGGGTAATCAGAATTGGGACAGCACTGATATATTTGTGCACCAAGAAGAGTTAATCATGAGGCATACCCCTCCAGTTCTGCTTAACAAGTTAAGCACCCCTGGTATTCCAAGGAAGATACTTGCATGAATAGGGCACCCCAGCAAACCAATGGTGGTCATCATAAGCTCAGAATATAAAACCAATGGATATAACTTACAAAGACATCAGAAAAAGTACTTATCCACTGCACAGAGAGAAATATAGCAATGAGGGACTGTTTCATCCATCACGCCTGCTCCACGACTTAATGACTTTGATGCTCATTTTTTCCTTGTATCCCTCAATAACTCTGGTAAACAAAATCTACCAATGTCATGATTAAAACTAATAATTGAACGAGGCTCACCCATCATTTGCAGATGGTGAATCATCATAGTTCACCCTCTATTAAATTTCTCACAGCAACTTCTAAATTCCAGGGAATATAAGCCTAGTGTGCTCAGCTTAGAAAATCTGCTCTGCACACCTTTTAAAACCAATATGTCCTCTGCAAAGTATGGAGGTCAGGAATGAACACGATGCTCCAGGTTTAGTTTAATTATGGCCTTGCTTTGCTGCAGTAAAAATCTGGCTTTCTGCCGCCTGGTTTTCTAATTCTAATGTTTCCTTGGACCATCTTTTTTCTTAAAGGTATAAAGTCATAGACAGTGTGGAAACAGGTTCTTTGATGCAACAGGTCCACGCTGATCACTGTATCCTTCCTAATAGATCTTATTGCCCAGGTTGACCTGGTAACCCTCCAAGCCCCTACCCTCCATGTACCTATCCAAATATTTCTTAAATATTGCAATTATACCCACCTTGACCAATTCCTCTGGCAGCTCATCTTGTATTTACTACCCTCTGTGTAAAGAAGTTACTTCTCGCATCTTTGTTAAATCACTACCTTCTTTTCTTGTATCTGAGCCCTCTGGTTTTGGACTCCCAAATACTGGGAAATAAAATAAGACTAAGCACCTCCCACAAACAAGAGAAAATCTACAGATGCTGGAAATCCAAGCACCAGAGACAAAATGCTGGAGGAGCTCAGCAGGCCAGGCAGCATCTATGGAAAAGAGTAAACAGTCAACGTTTTGGGCTGAGACTCATCATCAGGACGAGCCACCTTATCCATTCCCCTTATAAATCAAGCATGGCCAACCCCTCTCTATAACTCAGACCCTCTAGTCCAGGCAGCATCTTCATTAATCTCTTCTGCACCCCCTCCAACTTTTTAATGTCTTTCCTAAAACAGGGTGACCAAAATTGATACAATACTCCAAATGCAAATTCACTAGCAACTTATACAACTGCAATATAATATCCTTACCACTAAATCCAATTATCTCTCGGATAAAGGTCAACATGCTGAACATCTCCTTCACCACCCAGTCGAATTCTGCAGCCATTTTCAGCAAATTGTGCATTTATGCCAGGTTAGGTGAAGCATGAAGAAGCTGATAAGGCAGAGCCAAACCAGGCAAAACCACTGGGTTCTGGGATAGCAAGCTGCAGAGAACACGGACCGAGGTGGGGGGGGGGGGTGCAGCATATGGACCAGAAAGGGAGAAGGTAGCATATGGCTCATGTGGACGTATAAGGATGGAGGCAGAGTGTAGCAATTGCAGACCATGTAGAGTGAATGTGGAATGGTCAGAGCAAAGGGACATATCACCAAGGAATGTGTAACCAGCAATATGAAGCAAGAAAAGCAGGAACAAAGTGGGTAAATGGCATTTCTGTAGTTAGCTGTAATATAGATATTACACGTAGATATGGCAAGCAAAGAACACCATGATACTATGACTCTAAATAATCTTATAATTTTAAAACGCTAAATGCTTTGTTTATAATGCCACTATTCTCTGCACCTTTGGAAAACTAACACACGGCTTTCCTCTCTTGAATTGTAAATTAAGTCATTAGTAAATATTTGAATTAGTAATACATATCCAGATGACACATAAGCATCTTCCCATTATTTCTGTTCTCTCCCCTGCCAATAGCCCGATATAGTGCAAGTGGCAAAAGTACAAAAAGAAAATAATGAGCATCAAAAATAGCTAAGGTGAAAGAAGATCTGTAGGTAATGTAGGTTATGACTAAAAAGCTTTTACACCTCACCATAGGAAGGATATGGAAGCATTGGAAAGGGTACGGGGCGATTCACGAGGATGCTGCCTGGTTTAGAGAGGATGGATTATGATCAGAGGTTAAGGGAACGAGGGCTTTACTCTCTGGAGAGAAGGAGGATGAGAGGAGACATGATAGAGATATACAAGATATTAAGAGGGATAGATAGAGTGGACAGCCAGCACTTCTTCCCCAGGGCACCACTGCTCAATACAAGAAGACATGGCTTTAAGGTAAGGGGTGGGAAGTTCAAGGGGGATATTAGAGTAAGGTTTTTTACTCAGAGAGTGGTTGGTGCGTGGAATGCACTGCCTGAGTCAGTGGTGGAGGCAGATACACTAGTGAAATTTAAGACTACTAGACAGGTATGTGGAGGAACTTAAGGTGGCAGGTTATATGGGAGGCAGGGTTTAAGGGTCAGCACAACATTGTGGGCTGAAGGGCCTGTACTGTGCTGTACTATTCTATGTTCTAAATCTGAGGAGTAAAAGTGAGAGATATTGGCCTAGCACAGTAAGATGCAGTTGAGACTATGATACATAACTCGATGATAGATTTATTGAACAATAGTCTATCATAATTTTCTTTGTAAAAAACTATACCCAAAGGCTTAGAGGGGCATTTAAAAATGTGTTAAGGGGGATGACCTTGTTGGATTTTGGATGATAAAGACAAATTAAAACATTGGAACTCGGGATGGATAGATAAATGGTCAAGGCCTAATTGCTTTCAATGCCAGAATAATGTAATAGGTAGGCGAACAAACTGCAGAGGTGTTAGTCATAATTTTCAAAAGCTCTTGTAATTAAGGAATTGTACCATCAGAGTGGAAGTGTTTAAGAGTCATTCCATTGTTTAAGACGGAAGCAGCCAAGAAAGTGTTGACAACTCCTACTTCTCTGTGTAAAATCAGTGGTGAAGGGGCTATTGGATCCCAATATTAGTCAATAGCAGACTCAAGTGGCTTTGCTTGGATGAAATATGCTTGACATAACAAGTTGAGTAAGATCAATAAGTGGTGTCTGTGGACATGATCAAAATGAGCATTCCAAAGGCATTCAATAAAATTCCAAATGCTAGGAAAAATGGGAAGAGTTGCCAATTGTGGACAATCCCTTCATTAGGTCTGGCAGTTGGTCAGAAGGTGGGAAAATGGGGATAGAGGGCTGATGTTCCAACATGCAGAATGTGAGAAGTGGTGTTCCCTGAGGCTCTCTTCCAAGACCCATATTTTGCATATAACAGATGAGGAAACTGAGAGCAATAGATCCAGATTTATATATCACCTCAAGTTAGGAAAAACAGTAAGTTTTGTAATGAGAGCAGGATTTTGCAAAAAAAAAGAAAAAGCTTCAACATTGTGGCAAAAGATAGCAAATATCTGGAACTTCCCCCAAAGAGATCTGAATGTTTGCTCAAAAACATTTTACAGAACCATTGTAGACCTTAGGGCAGCAGCGGTAAAGAGAGTAGATTTTTGCTCATCACCACTTTCAAGAAGACATTACATGCCAGCTCCAGAGGCAGAGATGTCTCCTTCAGGTCTTTTACATTCATAAATTATATGAGGGAATAAGAAAATAGCAGAGAAATTAAGTAATATTTTGTGTGTGTCTTCATGGAAGAAGAAACAGAGCTCCTTCCAGAAGTAATAGGGAATAATTATAATTATTACAGGTCTATAATTAAATATAATAGATACATAGTGAATGAGAAGCTGAGAAAAAGAAATCAAGCAAAAGATAATGGACAAGTTAATGGGACTGAAAGCCAATAACTTCTTCAGTTATGTTGCTCTGCATGAACAGGGTGTCTTTGGACACATTGAATGCACTGATTGCCATCATTCCAATTTCTTTAGAGCCGAGAATGGTTCATGGAGATTGAAAGGTAACAGATGAAACCCTATCACATAAGAAAGGAGGAAGAGAGAAGATAGAAAACTCTAGACCAGTTAGCCTGACATCATAAAAATGCTGGAGTCTACTATTAAAGAAGAAATACATAATGTAAAGTGGATAGTTAATGTCTTCTTTTTCATAAAGGACTGGAATCTAAACCTGGAATCTACAGGACACTGAGGGTGACATCAGTCGGAAAGAAGTTGCAGAGAAGTGTGAGGGACAGAATTTATCTTCACACAGAAAGGCCAGGATTGATGGAGGAGTCAGCATGGTTTTGTGCAAGGAAGATCATGTCCCACAAACCTGAAGATATAACATGGTTTACATGGATTTCAGTAAGAATTTTGACAAAGTCCCGACTGCCAGACTGGTCCAGAAAGATAATGCTGAAGGGAATTGGAGGAATATTGCCAAACTTGCTCCTAAATTGTCTGAGTAATAGGAGATCAAAGATAATGGTGGATGTATGCTTTTCTCATTGGAAAACCGCAACAAGGTGTGTTCAAAACCATTGGTGCTGGGATCTTCACTATTTGTGAAATATATAAATGATTTAGTAAGAATGTAGGTGGTATGATTACTAATTCTGCAGACAACACAAAAATTGGTAAAATCACAGAGAACAAAGACAATTATCTAAGGATACATCAGGATATAGGTTGACAGGAACTTTGGTCAGTGCAGTAGCAGGTGGAATTTAATCCAGACGTGTGAAGTAGTGTGCTATAGGAGGCCAAATTTTGATTGGATATTTGGAAGTATTGATGTACAGTGGAACATTGGGATCACTGTAAGTGGTAAAAATGCATTTGCCATACTTGCCTTCATAATCTGAGAAACAGGGACACCATGTTGTAATTGTACAAAACACTGGTTAGACTGCACATAGAGTACTGCATACAGTTCTGGTTGCCACACTACACAAATGATATGCTAGAAATAGAGAGAGAGAGTGCAGTAAAGATTTACCAGTGTGTTCATAAGACATAGGAGCAGAATTAGGCCATTCAGCCCATCAACTCTGTTCTGCCATTCCATCATGGCTGATCACAAATCCCACTCAACCCCATACACCTACCTGCCTTCTCGCCATATCCTTTGATGCCCTAACCAATCAGGAAATGATCAACTTCCACCTTAAATATATCACGGATATGGCCTCCACCACAGCCTGTGTCAGAACTTTCCACAAATTCACTACTCTTCGGCTAAAAAAATTCCTCCTTACCTCTGTTCTAAAGGGTCGCCCCTCGATTTTGAGGCTGTTCACCCTAGTTCTGGATACCCCCACCATAGGAAAAATCCTCCTAACATTCACCTTTCAACATTTAGTAGGTTTCAATGAGATTCCCCTGTATTCTTCTAAATTCCAGTGAGTACAGGCCTAAAGCTGCCAAACACTCCTCATATGTTAACCCCTTCATTCCCAGAATCATCCCTGGACTCTGTCCAATGACAACACATCCCTTCTGAGATATGGGGCCTAAAACAGTTGACCATATTCCAAATGCAGCCTGACCTTGCTTGTATATTCTATTCCACTTGAAATAAACGCCAACATTGCATTTGCCTTTTTTTTCACCACAGACTCAATCTACAAATTAACCTTCTGGGAGTCTTACACAAGGACTCCTAAGTCCCTCTGCACCTCTGATATTTGAACCTTCTTCCCATTTAGATAATAGTCTCCACTATTGTTCCTTTTACCAAAATGCATTATCATACATTTCCCAACACTGCATTCGATTTGCCACATTTTTGCCTATTCTACCAATTTGTCTAAATCCTGCTGCAATCACATTGCTTCCTCAGCACTACCTACCCTCCACCTGTCTTTGTATCAACTGCAAACTTTGCCACAAAGCTATCAATTCCGTGTTGTCTGGACTAAAGGTGGTAGTCTTAAGTTAGGTTGGGCTTAATCACTTTGGAGCATAGGGGGCAGGATGGTGTCTGTATAGAGGTTTACCATCTTATGAGCAGAAATGATACGATAGTCAAAATCCTTTTCCCAGGGAGTGGCAAACCAAAACTAGAGGGTGCAAGTTCAAGGGGAGAAAAGAAATTTGAAGGGTATCAGAGAGGTAGGTTTTTCCACACAGAGGATGGTGAATACCTGGAGCAATCTACCAGAGAAAGCAGTGGATGCAGATACAATTGCAATGTTGAAATGGCAGCTGGACAGGTAACAGAGTAGAAAAGGCATAGAGGGGTACTGAACCATTAGAGGAAATTGAGATTACCATAGATAATCAGCGTGGGTGAGGTAGGAGGAAAGGAATTGTTTCATGCTGTATATTTCTGTAACCCTATGATTATGGAAACATAGAAAATACTAGAATCAACTTGAATTTTTGAAAGTCAACATGGATCATGCTTGCCAAATCTAAGAGGACTTTGTGAGTATAGAGCAAGTAGAATAGATAAGGTAGAATCAGAAAATATGTTACATATGTACTTTTAAAAAGCTCTGGATGTAAGACCATATGACCATAAGATATTGGAGCAGAATTGGGCCATTTGGCCCACTGAAACTGCTCCACCATTCCATTGTGGCTGATCCAATTTTCCTCCCAGCCTCACTTTCCTGCCTTTCCCCCATATCCCTTCATGCTCTGTCCAATCAATAATCTATCAACCTCTGCCTTAAATATACATGAAGACTTGGCTCCCACAGCTGCCTGTGGCAATGAATTCCACAGATTCACCACTCCCTTGCTGAAGAAATTCCTCCTCCTCTCTGCTCTAAAAGGACACTCCTCTAATTTGAGGCTGTGTCCTCTGATCCTGGACTCTCCCACCATAGGAATCCTCCTCGCCACACCCACTCTATCAAGGCCTTTCATCCTTCGTTCTTCTGAATTCCAATGAATAAAAGCCCAGAGCTGTCAAATGCTCTTTATATGACAAGCCATTCAATCCTGGAATCATTTTCATAAACCTCCATTGAACCTTCTCCAGTTCCAGCATATCCTTTCTAAGATAAGGGACACAAACTGCTCACAACGCTCCAAGTGAGGCCTCACCAGTGCTTTATAAGATCTCAACCCCACATCCTTGCTTTTATATTCCAGTCTTCTTGAAATGAAAGCTAACGTTGCCTTCCTCACCACAGACTCATCCTGCAAGTTAACCTTTAGGGATTCCTGCACAATATGGTGACACACGAAAGACCATTAAGCAAAATGAGAGCACATGGGATTGGGATTAATATTCTGTCATAGATTTGGGATTGGTGAATGGACAGGGAGCTTTGGATGGTAATAAATACACAATTTTCGTGTTAGGAGGTTATGACAAGTGGGATGCCACAGGACCTCAGCTATTCACAATGCAAATTAGTGATCTGGATAAAGAGAGTGAACTTCCTAATGGAAGTGGCAGTGTGGCTTGTGAGGCTGCAGAGAAGTTTTATAGGGATACTGGCTGCTAATGGACAGAGGCAGCATATAAAGTGAAAAAAAATTATGAAGTCATCCACTTTAATAGAAAAATGAGAAAGGCAGAGTAATTTTTGAACAGTGAAACATTGATTGAAATGTGAGTTCACAGGGTCCTCAATGACCTTACATAGAACACTGAGCTCTGGACAGACCATTCATTAAACTTGAACCACTGAAAGGAAACACACAGGTTACCTTTCCTGTATGAAAGCAAACGGTATGTTGACCTTTGTTGCAAGAAGATTTGAGTATAAAAATAAAGGCTTACTATTTATAGACTACATCTGGAACATTGTGTACATGTCTGGTGCAAAATGCTTTAGAAGAATATATTTAAAATGGAACCAAGTACAGGTTCACCAGATTGATTCATGAGATCGGGAAGCTTTCTTAGTAAGAAATAATTAAGAAGGCTGGTCCAAAATTCCCTTTAGTTTAGAAGAATGAGAGCTCATCTCTTTGAAAAATAGAGAATTCTTACAGGGTTTGAAAGGAAAGAGGTAGAGATGACATTTCTGGCTGGGGCATCTATAATGAGGAGTCATTCTCTAAGTAAGCGGTTTGGACATTCAGGACTGAGATGAGAAAAAATTCAAGAGATAGGCAGATGTTTGAAAGTCGGTACACAAGGGAGTTCTGGAGCCAAAGTTGCTGATTCTGTCAAAGACTGGGATGAATCATTACTTGGTATTAAGAGGATCCAAGGACATGCGCATTGACCACTTCTGAAATTTAATGTCATAGACTTCGGCAGAGCGAAGTTCCACATACAAGGAACACAGGGAAAAAATATCTACTCCAGGCCTGTTATTTGCAAACAAATTTGCTGCTACATTTACACTTTCAAATAACATAAAATCTCATCAGGATTTAGTCATCATGAGGTAAAAACAGAAAATACTGAAAATACTCAACACATCAGGCAGCATCTCTAGAAAGACAGAGTTAAAGTTTCATGTCAAAGACATTTCACCAGCTCTGACCAGAAATATTTTCCAGCATTTTCAGATTTTCCTTCAGATTTCCAACATCTGGGGTGTTTTTGTTTTTCATCAAGAATTTCAAAGGTTCATGGATGGTAAATCAACTTGTGTAATTTTGATCTTTAATATTGCTGTTTACAAAGGCAATGCAGAAGTAAAGCTGTCAGAACATACTTTACTTTTCTTTGGGAGCAATAATGTATCTACCTATCTATCTATCTTTACTGAAGGCAATAACCCCTCAGCTAAATGGCAGTGGTTGACACAATGGATTCACAGAGAGATACAGCATGGTAAAAGGCGGTTAAGCTCATGGGTCCACACTGACCAACAAGCACCCAGTTGCACTCGTCCTACAGAAGTATCATCTATATTCTTTCTAAATTTCCATCAGATTTCACCATACACCTACTGAATGAGAGCATCTTATAGTGGCCAATTATCCTACCAAGAAACGGTGAGTAGATTCAAGTTCCTGGGGCCAACATCTCTGAACATCCATCCCAGGTGCAAGGTATTGATACAATTATGAAGAAGGTAGAGTAGCAGCTATGCTTCATTAGGAATTTGAAGAGAATTGGTCTGTCCTCGAATGCTGTATCAAATTTCTGCAGATGTATCGTGGGAAGAATTCTGACAGGATGCATCACTCACTGGTATGCTCAGGATCAGAAAAAAAGCTGCAGAGGGTTGCAAACTCACCCAGTTCCATCATGGGCACCTGCCCCCCACCATCAAGGACATCTTCAAAGGCTGACACCTCATTCAGGACCCCCACCACCCAGGACATGCCCTCTTCTCATTGAACCTGAAGACACCTACTCAATGTATCAGCAACAGCTGCTTCACCTCTGATATCAGATTTATGAAAGGTTCATAAACTATGACTGCCACCTTACTATTATACTCTCTTTTTGCACTACTTATTCATTTTTTACATTTCTTGTCATAACTTCTGGTAATTTTTTAATGTGTTGACTAGATTCCATATGGGAGGTTGGTCAAGAGCGTTCAGTTGCTTGGCATGCAAGATGAGGTATTAAATTGGATTAGGCATGGGCTTTGTGGGAGAAGTCAGAGAGTGGTAGTAGATGGTTGCCCCTCTGACTGGAGGCCTGTGACTAGTGGAGTGCCGCAAGGATCAGTGCTGAGTCCATTGCGGCTTGTTATCTATATCAACAATATGGATAATAATGCAGTTAGCTGGATCAGCAAATTTGCAGATGACCCCAAGATTGAGGGTGTCGTGGACAGTGAGTAAGACTATCAGAGCTTGCAGTAGGATCTGGAAAAATGTGCTGAAAAAATAGCAGGTAGAATTTAAAGCAGACAAGTGCACGGTGTTGTATTTTGGCAGGACCAATCAGGGTAGGTCTTACAGAGTGAATGTTAGGGCACTGAGGAGTGTGGTAGAACAAAGGGATCTGGGAATACAGATCGATAATTCATTGAAAGTCGTGAACAGGAATTTAGGGTTGATAAGAAAGGTTTTGGCACATGGACCTTCATAAATCAAAATATTGAGTACAGGAGATGGGCTGTTATGTTGAAGTTGTATAAGACGTTGGTGAGGCCTAGTTTGAGTATTGTGTACAGTTTTGGTCACCTACCTACAGGAAAGAATGTAAATTAGGTGAAAAAGTTAAAATGATAAATTAAATAGGTTAGGACTTTATTCTTTGGAACATAGAAGTTTAAGAGGCGATTTGATGGAGGTATACAAAATTATGAGGAGTATAGATAGAGTAATTGCAAGCACGGTTCTTCCACTGAGGATGGGTGGGACTACAATTAGAGATCATGAGTTAAGAGTGAATGGTGAAAGGTTTAAGGGGAATATGAGGGAAAACTTCTTCACTCAGTAGGTTGTGAGAGTATGGAACAAATGGTGCATGTGAGCTCTAGTTCAATGTTCAAGAGACATTTGGATAGGTACATGGATAATAGGGGTATGGATGGCTATGGTCCCAGTGCAGGTCGATGGGACTAAGCTCTTAAATGGGTTGGGCTGGTCTCAATGTGCCGTACTTGTTTCTGTGCTGTACTTGCCTGTGACTCGATGACTTTATTGAATTAAACTGGTGCTGTCAGCAATGATGATCCAGAGTCAAGCTTAACATCTGGAGATCTAAGACAAAGCAGAGAATCTGTGATAACAGGGAGAATTTACACACTCCACACAGTGAGCAAATCAGGTCAGTACTGAGCCTAGGTTTCTGGCATTGAGGCAGTGACTGCGCTACTGTACCAAGTTCTAGAGTTAAACCACAGAGCACTCTCTATTCGTAAAGGTGCCATTACACTACTACTTATTTAAAAAGGAAATAAACCCAACTAACCGCTCACAAAATATATCATTGTTTTAAACTGTAGTGACTTGGAGTTGTGTTGGCCTTAGAGTTCAGTTGAGTTTGAGTGCGGTACTTTAGTACAACTGAATGGTCCTGGTAAAGGTTAGAATAAAAGGAGAGACCTAAGCATGATGGGACCAATGGATGCCTTAATTTACACTCAGTGGCCACATGGTTAGGTGCACCTGTACACCTGCTCATCAAATCAGTCATTCACATGGCAGCAACTCAATTGAAGCGGCCGCCTTCACTCAAGAAAAATATACCAGCCTATCCAGCCTCTCCTTATAACCCAAGCTCTCCACTTCCAGTAAAGTCCATGTCAGTCTTTTCTGTACCCTTCGTTCAGGTGCCTTGCCATTCAGCATGGGCGATCATGTCTCTCCATCCATCACAGTCCCTGACCCTCCGAATTGTAGTTGTTGTCTCCCATGTTTCTAACCATGATATTAATCCATCTATCATTCTCATCCTCTGTTGGCCTCTGTTTCTTTTTCCTTCCAGCTTTCCAGTTGTAACTAAATGTTCTAAAGTCTCTCTTCACATGATGTGTCCAAAGAATTTTGATTGCTGTTTTCTGATTTTTTTAAATAATGAACATTTTGTTTTCATTCTCTGTAGAACTTCTTTGTTGGTTATCCTGTCCGTATATGATATGCATAGCATTCTCCTGAGGAACCACATCTCTCCTGCATTGATTCATTTTTCCATTGCATTTGTGATGGTCCATGACTCCCAGCCATACATCAATATAGGAAGAATGTAGCAGCTGAGAGTTCTAAGGCAGATGTCAATTGCTATTTTCTTGTTAGTTAGTTCTTGTTTCTCGTTTCTGTAAATGTTGTTCTTGTCATTGATATTCTTGCTTTATGTCTGTTTCGCATTTGCCATCAGATGTTACCCATGATCCAAGGTACTTGAAGTTGTGAACTTGTTTCAGGATTTCATTTCCCAATACGATCCTACAGTTTGGGATATCAGGCTTCTTTGATATTACCATTACTACAGTTTTCTTTTTGTTTAAGGTTAGGTCAAGTCTTTCTGTCTCTGCGTTGATGGTAGATACTAGTGTAACGCTCACGCGATCGACTGGTGTATGTCTAGGGGAATATCCGCCCACCCACCAAACCGTGCCTCCCTTATACGTGGATGCTATGAAATGCACACTAGTACAAACTTGCACACCTCGAGTACTAGTGTTAGTCCCTCGAGGGACCAACCTCAGTGGACAACCAGCGTGACTCCAGCACCGTCCTCCTTCCTCGCGATATACCCCCCACCAACTCCCCAAAAGTTCATGCAATAACAGCTCACAGACCCACAAGAAAGAATAACATCTATCCCAATTGGTTAACAAATGTATATAATTCTCATTATCAGTAATTATAACCCAAACAAGCTGCGAGAGAAAGCACTCTCTCACCAGTTACCATAACAAAGCATCCCTACTTTTACTTAACAAAGAAGCCATTTTGATTAACATATGCAGTAACGTAAGAAACCCTTTACACTAGCTTCCGTAAATTTACTTCACTGTTTGCTATCAGTACTGTATCATCCGCATAGCGGAGGTTGTTGATATTGTATCCTCCTGTACTTATTCCAGGTAGTTTTTGTATGGTTCTCATGATGTTTTCACTGTACAGGGAGAACAGTTCTGGTGATGGAACTCAGCCCTGTCTGACTCCTCGCTTTATTGGCTGATATTCACCAATCTCATTGTCTATCTGTATGGCTGTACTTTGTTGCCAGTAGAGATTCCTGATTATTCTTAGACCTTTTCCGTCAATATTAATATCTTTAAGCATTTTCATGATGACTTGGTGTTTCACTGTGTCAAAAGCTTTTGTGTAGTCAATGACACAGAAGTATAGGTATTGTTGTACTTCTATTGACCTTTCAATAATATTCCTGAGCATGTAAGTGACGTTTGATGTTCCCTTGCCTTCAACAAAGCCTCTCTGTTCTTCACTGATCTCTGGTTTAATTTTGTTTCTTATTCTGAGCATGATGATTCTAAGTAGAATTTTTGTGAGGTGGCTCATTAAGCTAATTGTTCTGTGTTGTCCACACTCTGTTGCACCTGGTTTCTTTGGCAGTGCAATGAATACTGTCTTTAAAAGAGCTTCTGGTGCTTTGCTACTGTTGTATAATCTATTCAATAAGATTGTTAATTTTTCCGCACCAAAATCTTCTAGCGCTTCATACACTTCAACCGGAATGTTATTTGGTCCTGATGATTTCTCCTTTCACATTTTCTTCATAGAATGTTCCACTTCTTCTTTCAGTATTGCTGGGCCCTCATCGTTCTGTACCCTATGTAATTTAATCACGTCTTTCCTATAGCTGGCTGACCTGAGCCGAGCACTTTGAATTTATTGTCTTCTGATCAACTCCTGAATATTTCAAACTGTCTCTCCTGTCAATGATCAAGATGTTTGCAGATATGCATTTGATAGAACCCCCATCCTTCTGTGAACGATGTTTTCAGAGTTCAATTAATCTGTGTTTCCATGTATAAAATTTTAACCTTGAATTAGGAAAGACTATTTCATCAGACTCTGTAGTCTTTTAAGGGTTGATACATGTCTGAAACTAATTGAATCTTTTATTGTCTGATCACAATAAAAAATGAATCCATTGTAGGATTATGTAAATAAAACATGTGAGAGTTGTTTTATGTGCTTAACAAAAGCCACAGCCCTTTACTTCCATTACAAACACACCAACAGCAGTTGCCTTAGACTGGCGTCATTATGTCAGACACCATCTTTGAAAGTGAACACAACTCAGTGACAGTGTTTGTGAAATATGTAGAACAGTTTCTATTCTGAATAATATGTGTCATCTGTCACCCATTACATTATCCGACAGCGGTCCCCCTCAGAATTCACAAAAACCAACTTTGTGAGTCTGTCTGGAGCTCATACGATCGGTTCAGCTCAGGTCCTATGTGCCTCGGTCGGAGTAACAGGCAGTGCCTCTGGCTCATCCAGGGGTATGTTGATATGTTCTGATGCAGTGGGTACTGTAGTGGAAACTGCCAGGTCTTGGTGATCTACAGAAATACATTCAGGTTTACCCTTGTTATCTACAATAAAAGTCTTTATGCCTCATTCCAAAAGACCGAGCGGGCTATCATAAGGGAGCTTAAGGGGGTGTTGATGTGCATCATGGCAGACAAAAGGGAATGAGGTAGAACGTATGTGAACTGGAACCCAAGAGTGACCTACACCATAATGGGAGGTTGGAATAGGTGTAAAAGAATTAAGTTTACTGAGGAGAGCAGAGCACTGCCGAGACTCCAACCAGGCAGTTGTGGCATCAGGAATAAAATTACCTGGCACCCGTAGTGGCTGATCAAACACCAGTTCAGCTGCAGGTCCTCATTTGGAGCCATTCTGAGCAGGACCCATGGGATATAACCACGCCACCACTCATCCGTCAGGGAGGCCCTCAGAGCAGCCTGTAAGAAATGGTGAAGCCACTCACACAGGTCATTGGACTGCAGGTGATACGCCATGATGTGATGCAATTTAACACTCAGGTTCCTGGCCACTATAGTCTAACGTGAACTGGTTACTGCGGTCGGAAGAACTATTAAGTGGGGTGCAGAACCAAGATGTTGATGTATGCCTGAGCCACCGTCAGCAGCCCTCATCAAGCAGGGAAACCTCTAGCCATCTGGTAGTACAGTCCCCCATGGTAAGGAGATGCATGAAATTGCGGGCGAGAAGAAGAGGATCTAGTCAAACCATCGCTCAAGAACCTCGAAAGTGCCGATGATACCTGAACATAACGGTTAATTTTCACCTGCTGACACAGAAAGCAGTCTGTGTTCCAGTCTCACAATTTCTTCCTAAGGCCATGCCACATAAATTTTAAAACAACCAGTTTCTCAAAAGCCTTCCCGCCTGGATGCGAGAGGCTGTGAATGGAATGAACATCAGTAAGCAGGCAATATGAAGGTTAGAGCAATCAGTTAAGACATCACACTGAAGAGAAACTCCGGTGTCCCCGAACTTAACATCAGTCAACCACAGGCCCGTGACTGGTGTCCTGTAAGCCTAGGCCTCTGGGTCAATAGCATTGCTAACTTCCATGCCGGCATAGTCAACCCCAATGTGTATGGTATCGACAGCAAGCCATGGGATGCAATTAGCCACAGCATAATTTTTCCCTTCAATGTGTTGTGTGCCAGGCATGAATTCTGAAATGCAGACCAGAATACGATGCTGCCATGCAGACAAGGATCAAACATTTTGGCCATCACGTGCACAAGGGTTTTGTGTCAAAGAACGCTGTGAAATGCTGACCCTCAAGTAGAAAACAAAAATGGTAGATGGCCAGATAGGGACCAAAAATATTGCAGTCAACATGCTGTGCTTGCTCTCGGGGGTAGGGTTCAAGCTGCTGGCTGAAGAAGGTGAGCGGCTTGCAACAGGCCTCCAACCATCTGTTCATGCACAGCAACCACAGCATTGTCTGGGGCATTAGTAATAATGGCTATAAGCGTATCGGGAAGCAGGTACACAAGCTGGGTTGCACTCGAAGGAGCTTGTTTGATGTCATTATATACTTTTGTCTTGTCTGCTGACCACTCAAGCATGCAGTTGGGGGGGCACAGCCTTTAAGGGCTATCTACAAGGGGAACGTAAGTTTAGACAATAAGACCATAAGATATAGGAGCAAAAATAAGCCATCTGGCCCATTGACTCTGCTCCGCCATTCAATCATGGCTGATCCTTTTTTTTAATCTCCTCAACCCCAGTTCCTGGCCTCCAATTAATCTTTGATGCCATGTCCAATCAAGAGCCTCTCAATCTCTGTGTTAAATGCACCCAGTAGCCTGGCCTCCACAGCTGGATGTGACAAAGATTTCCACAAATCTACTGCCCTTTGGGTAAAGAAATTTCTCCGCACCTCTGTTTTGAAAGGGTGCCCCTCTGTCCTGAGGCTGTTCTCTCCTGTCCTGGACTCTCCCACCATGGGAAACATCCTTTCCACATCTACTCTGTCTATGCCTTTCAACATTCAAAAGGTTTCGGTAAGATCACCCTTCATCCTTCTGAATTCCAGCTAGTACAAATCTAGAGCCATCAAACATACCTTGTATGATAACCCTTTCATTCCTGGAATCATCCTTGTGAACCTCCTCTGGACCCTCTCCAATGCCAGCACATCTTTTCTAAGATGAGGGACCCAAAACTGTTCACAATACTCAAGGTGAGGCCTCACCAGGGCCTTATGAAGCCTCAGCATCACATCCCTGCTCTTGTATTCTAGACCTCTTGAAATGAATGGTAGCATGGCATTTGCCTTCCTCACCACCGACTCAAACTGCAAGTTAGCCTTCAGGGTGTCCTGCACAAGGACTCTCAAGTCCCTCTGCATCTCATTTTCTCCCCATTTAGAAAATAGTACGCACATTTATTTCTACTACCAAAGTGCAAGACCATGAATTTATCAACATTGTATTGCATTTGCCACTTTCTTGTCCATTCTCCTAATCTGTCTAAGTCCTTCTGATTCCTACCTGTTTCCTCAACACTACCTGCCCCTCCACCAATCTTTCTAACAAAGCCATCTATTCCATCATCTAAATCATTTATATACCACATAGAAAGAATTGGTCCCAACACCGACCCCTGCAGAACACCACTAGTCACTGGCAGCCAACCAGAAAAGGATCCTTTTATTCCCACTTGCTGCCTCCTACTAATCAGCCAATGCTCTAACCATGTTAGTAACTTCCCTGTAATGTAATACATGGGTTCTTAACTTGGTAAGTAGCGTCATGTGTGGCACCTTGTCAAAGGCCTTCTGAAAATCCAAATATACAACATCCAGTACATCCCCTTTATCTATCCTACTTGTAATCTCCTTGAAGAATTCTAACAGGTTTGTCAGGCAGGATTTTCCCTGAAGGAAACCATGCTGACTTTGTACTATCTTGTCCGGTGCCACCAAGTATTCCATCATGTCATCCTTAACGATTGGTTCTAACATCTTCACAACCACTGAGGTCAAGCTAACTGGTCTATAACTTCCTTTCTGCTGCCTTCCTTCCTTCTTAAAGATTGAAGTAATGTTTGCAATTTTCTAGTCCTTTGACACCATGACAGAGTCCAATCATTTCTAATGCTACCACAATCTCTAATGCTACCTCTTTCAGAACCCGAGGGTGCAGATCCTCCGGTCTAGGTGACTTATGTACCTTTAGGTCTTTCAGCTTCTCTCTTGAAACAGTAACTGCACCCACTTCTCTTTTCCTTCAAACACTATAACATCAGGCATACTGCTAGTGTCTTCCACAGTGAAGACTGATGCAAAATACTCATTTAGTTCATCAGCCATCTCCTTGAACCCCATTATTATTACTCCTGCCCCATTTTCTAGCAGTCCTATATCCACTCATTTCTCTTTTATTACTGCTCTGCTGACATCCCTGCCAGCAGCTCCTTCCAATTTACTTTGGCCAATTCCTCCCTCATACCACTATAATTCCCCTTACTCCACCGAAATACTGCTACACCAGGCTTTACTTTCTCCCTATCAAATTTCAAGTTGAACACAATCATATTGTGATCACTGGTTCTCAGCATTCATTTACCTAAAGCTCCCTAAGCAGCTCTCGTTCATTACATAACACCCAATCCAGTATAGCTGATCCCCTAGTAGGCTCAACAACAAACTGCTCTAAAAAGCCATCTCATAGGCATTCAACAAACTCACTCTCTTGAGATCCATTACCAACCTGATTTTCCCAATCAATCTGCATGTTAAAATCTCCCATGACTACCATAACATTGCCCTTTTAACTCAGCTTTTCTATTTCTTGTTGTAACCTGTGGTCCATCTCTCAACCACTGTTGGGAGGCCTGGATATAACTGCCATCAACGTCCTTTTACCCTTGCAATTTCTTAACTCAACATCTTCTGATCCTATGTCATATCTCTCTATTGATTTGATGCCATTCTTTACCAGTAGAGCCACACCACCCCCTCTGCCTACCTTCCTTCCCCTCTGATATAACGTGTAACCCTGGGCATTCAGTTCCCAATAACAACCATCCTTCAGCCACGATCCAGTGATGGCCACAACATCATACATGGCAATCTGTAATATTGCAACAAGATCATCCACTAGATTCCTTATAGCACACACATTTAGATACAGCACCTTGATTACCGTGCTATCATTTCTGATTCTGCATCCCTAATGTTTTGATACTCAACCTGTTGGCCGCAACTAAGTCCCATCACCTGCCTGCCCTTCCTAACAATCTGACTGTACTCCATCTTTACTTTTTTACTATCTGTCCTATCGTGAATCACTTCACTCTGGTCTCACCATCCCTCCGCCAATTTAGTTTAAACCCTCCCCAACAGCTCAAACAAACCTGCCCGTGAAAATATTGGTCCCCTTCGGGTTCAGCTGCAACTCATCACCTTTGAACAGGTCATATCTCCCACAGAAGAGATCCCAATTATCCAAGAACCTTAAGCCCTTCCCCCTATATCAGCTTCTCAGCCATGCATTTATCTGTTTAGCAGCTGACAGAATGAAACTGTGAAAGAAATTCACTTCATCTAAAACCTTCTGCAGTGCTTTGAACGTGCAGGGAAGTGGAAAGGCAATAATAGCACCAACTTTGGATGGCAGGGGCGTCACACCTTCTACAAAGATGTGGTAACCAAGAAAATCAATTGAAGACAACCTGAACTGGCAGTTAGCAGGATTAATAATCAGCCCATGTTGTCTTAAGCGCTTGAAAGATGTTGCGGAGATGTGATAAGAGCTCAGTTTTGGATACACTGACAACGAGTATGTTGTCCAGGTAAACAAAAAGAAAATCTAAGTCCTTTAACACTGAGTCCATTTGCCACGGGAAAGTGCGCTGCATTTTGCAGCCCAAGGGCACGTGCAGAAACTCAAATGGGCCAAATGAGGTTAGAACTGCAGTTTTGGGAACATCCTCAAAGCACACAGGCACCTGATGATAGCTCATGACTAATTCCACTTTAGAAAAAGTTATCTTTCCAGCTGAACGTGCTGCAAAGTGTTGAATATGTGGGACTGGGTAATGGCCACATGGATGGCATCCATTATCAGGCTTGGAGACGGGTGAAGCTCAAGGGCTGTTCGACCTGCATACAATGCAAAACATTTCCATGTTAGCAAGCTCAGCCCTCATGCTGGCCAGCTCTTCTGCGTGTAGTCTACGCACATGGGCATGAGCTGGTGAGCCAGTTGTGGAAATGCGGTGCTTGACACCATGCTTTGTTTCTGTGATGGATAATGTAGGCTTGGTGAGGTTTGGGAATTTGCAAGTGAGCAAAATCAGCTTGTGAGTGAATTCACATGGTGGTGCATGTCCTTGATAGTCATCTTGGGGAATTTACTGGGGGTATAAGACAATGATCTAAAGCCCTTTGTGTCCACAAGCTGGCAGTTCTTAAGATCTACTAACACTCCCTTAGCACACAAGAAATTTGCAGCGAGCAGAGGTCTAGCAACTTTAGCCAAGAGCAAGTCCCATGTGTAGCATCATCTTCTGAAGCAGAGGTTCATGTGTCATGTCCCAGTGAGGATTCTTCACGCTCTGCCATATAATCAATGGGCGATACAGAGAACACTCTCACTTGAGCACATGTGTCACACTGGAAGTGTTGCCCTTAAAGAGTGTCTGTAATGAACAATAGACATCCCTGGCAGCTGGAATCCTTGGTGTTCGGAGACTTCCGATGTCCCCATGTACTGGCACTGTTGAAGCTGCATGGCATTCGTGCCAAATTGTTATTGGTAAAAACATAAACCTTGTGTTGTCTGGTTCAAAGCTGCAGGCTTGAGTCTGCTAAGAGGGCCTGATGAGACAGGGAAAAGCTGAGGAACAATGCACCCCTGCCTGACTGAGTGTAGACTATCAGACATTTTAGCAAGCTCCCTATGGTCCTTCACCAGTGAATTAGCGAGGGTTGTGTGAACTTGATCAGACATTTGTTGCATAAAGAGTTCTTTAAAAATGAAACAAGGATTCTGATTGCCCAGAAGAGATAGGACATAGTCCATTAGTTATGAAAGCCCAGCATCACCCAGGCTGGGCAAGGAGAGCGACTGCTTGGTGTGCTCAGACTCATTCAGTCTAAAATTCAGAAATAGCTGAGCTTTGAGAGAACATATTTATCATTTGCAGGCGGGTCTTCTGGTAGACTGACCACTCTAGCTGCAGCAGAACTACTTAGTGATGCTTCAACATAGTAAAATATGGTATGGTGCACAATTACTTCTCACAGAGAAAACTGGGTTTCTGCCTGTGCAAACTATCCAGTAGAATGCTGCTCCTAAAACTCCAGGGTCACCAGTGTAGGGTTTTGTGAATAAAACATGCGAGTCACTTTATGTGTTTAACAAAATCTGCAGCCCTTTACAAATCAAAAGCAGTCGCCTTACACTGACATTGTTATGTCAGACCCTGTCTCTTAAAGTGAACACAACAAGGATGGTGTTTGTGGATTATGTAGAACAGTTTCGATTATGAACAAAATCTGTCACCTGCCACCCATTACATTACCCTACACCATCTATTTTACTGTTTATGTTGTACACAAACAGACAAAATAGTTTCAATATTTTAAAGTAAGTCAATACAAGCTTAATCTAAAAGCAATGATAATAATAGGATAGGAAAACTTCTTGAACTGGAAATATTTTCGATACAATTAACAGTGATGGGTTAATAGTATACATCAAAAAGAACTGGACATGCTGTGTTTGTTCTCTTTTGAACAGAAAAGGCTGAAGGATGACTTGCAAAATTAGAGATACATTGTCCACAAAATTATGAGGGGCACAGATGAACTGGATAGTTTTCCCTTGAGCAGAGAGAATAGGATTAGAAGGTAGGATATTTAAAGGAGATTTGGGGAAGATCGTTTTCATGCAGCGGGTGTTTGAAATCTGAACTCACAGCCCGAGGGATTGATGGATGGATTTTAGATGAGTACTTGAAATGCCAAAGATAGAAGCTATTCAGTGAACGATGGGAACTAGGTTTAGTGTAGGTATCTGGTATGACTCAATAGGGCAAAGAGCCTGGGTCCAGTGACTACATCGGTTTTGTAATTAAAGAAATAAGTAGTTGCAATGTTGATCGAAATCTGGTTTAGCCACAAGTGTAGCAATTCTCTCACCACTGCTTAGGAAGTAGAGAGAGTACCCGAGGACAAAGGATCCAGAGGGGAGAGATTTCAGCTGTGGGATTGGAGAAGTTCTCCTTGGAGCAAGTGTTGCTTGGAAAGTGTGTAAAGATACAGGCTGCAGAGAAATGCTATAGAAAACTACTTTATATCAAGTGGTTATGAACTAGATGGAACTCAGTGCCTGTAGGTGTCGTAAATACAGAGTCCAAAGGGAATTGAAAAGGAACTTTAGGGAAAACAATCTGAGGAAAGAAGGAATAGGATGGACTGGAAGACTCAGCACAGACCAGATTGCGCCAGATGGCTTACCTCTGTGCCAAAACACTTCTGTGATCCTTTTGTAGGCTATATAATGTAAGAGAAACCCATTAAACAAAATTAAATTTTGATTCTAAAAGACTGTTCCATCAAATCTTTAGTACCTCATAGTTTGATATGTAGTTGAAGCCAATTGAATCTTTTATGATTTGGATTTATCTTGCAGCAAGGTGTGGGTGGCTATCCTTTTTAAGCTTAGTGAGTACAGATGTGTGAAGCAACTCCCCCATATCTGTAATTCTGGTCACAAGGGCTACGTCCCCATGACCGGGAAGCGGCAGTACAATAGTCAATGACGACATATCACTTGAGGCAAGTTTAGAAAGAACCAAATTGTTATAGAATGACACCAAAAGCCACAGAAATTAAGCAGCAGCTGAACAGCTCCTGATTCCTTTAAGTGGCATTGCATCAGTTTCCTTGCAGCAAATAAATGAGTATTCATCCGCGCAAGGTTAGGAACGGGCAACATGGCTTGAGTATTGTGCTTCAGAATTAGAGAAAGTAATTTTGCAGTTGAGTGGTGTGAGCCTGCTTTCTATGTTCATAGAATTAGAATTCAGAATTAGGCTGTGAATTCAGAATTAGATTAAGTAATTTCTATAACTCCTTAACCAATACTACACATTGAGTAACTTGAATCATGAATATGCATGCACGCCAAAATACTGTAATGGAAGTATTAGCTTTATTTATACGCATACATCAAAACCTACAGTGAAATGTATTGTTTGCATCAACAACCGACATAGTCCAGGATGTGCCGGAGGCAGCCCACAGTATTGTTACGATACCAGCACCTACGCTGCATGCCCTAACTTGTACACACTTGGAATGTGGGAGGAAACCAGAGCACCCAGAGGAAACCTACACAGTCGCATGGAAAACATACAAACTCCTTATAGACGGCAGAAGGAATTGAATCCCAATCTTACAGTTGGTGCTGTAAAGTGCTACCTTAACCACTACGCTATCTGGCAGCCCCTTAAGGAAGCATAATTAATATCTAGGATGCAAAGAAAAGACAGGGTTCTTGAGAGTTGTTAGGAAGTCAGAATGGAACTTAAAAACAGATTAGGAGAGTTAGAAGGGGACATGACAAGCCTAGGTGGGTAGAATTAAGGAAATTCCAAGGCATTTTGCACATACATGTAGAATAGGAGGATGACTGCAGTGAGGTAAGAGAGATCAGGGATAAAAGAGAAAATATATGCCTGGAGTCGAAAGTGGTAGGAAAGGTCCTTAATGAGCACTTCACTTCAATATTCACCAGTGAGAGGGACCTGGACAAACGTGAAACCAGTGTAGAACAAACTGATGTGATGGAACATGTCAAGGTTAAGAAAGAGGATGTACTGGAACTTTTGAAAAACATTTGGATTGATAAATCCCCAGAGCCACAAAGAATACACCCCAGATTACTATGGGAAACAAAGCAAAGATTGTTGCACTGTTGACATTGATCTTTGTGTCCTCACTAGGGTAATACCAGAAGATTGGAGGATGGAAAATGCTATGTCTTTGTTCAATAATGGCACTAGGAATAGCTCTGGGAATTAGAGACCAGTGAGACTCTTAGAGGGAGGTTTTATGAGAATTTGGAGAAGCACATCGTCTATATGGATTTTAGTAAGGCATTTGATAAGCTTCCCTATAGTAGGCTCACTCAGAAAGTCAGGAAGCATGAGATCCAGGGAAACTGGCTCTGTGAATTCAGAACTGACTTGCCCACGGAGGTATCAGATGGACTGCATTCTGCCTGGAGGTCAGTAACCAGTGGCTTTTCACAGGGACCCCTGTCCTTTGTGATTTTTTTCAACGAGCTAGATAAGGAAGAGGGAGGGCTGATTAGTATGTTTGCAGAAGACACTAAGGTCAGTGGTGTTATGCAATGCGTAGAGGTTTATCATAGGTTACAACAGGGTATTCATACGGTACAGAGCTGACCTCAAAAGTTGCAGATGTAATTCAGTCCAGAGAAGTGTGAAGAGTTTCACTTTGGAAGGTTGGACTTAAAGGCAGAGTACAAGGTGAATGGCAAGATTCTCAACAGTGTGGAGAACAGGGGGGTATTGGGGTTCATATTGAAAGGCTCCTGAAAATTGCAGCACAAGTTGATAAGGTGGTTAAGAAAGCTTACAGTGTGATGGCCTTCATTAAGGATTAAGTTCAAGAGCCATGAGGTAATAGTGCCCCTCTAGAAAAACTCAGGTTAAACCAAACTTGGAGTACTGTGTTCACTTGTGGTCAGATGTGGAAGCTTTAAAGAGGGCAGAGTGGATGCTATCTCAATTCAAGGGCATGTCTTACAGGATGATAAGAGGCATTGATGGAGAGGACAGTCAATTCCTTTTCCCAGGGCAGAAATAGCTAATGCCAGGGGACAGCATTTTATGGTGATTGGAGGAAAGTATTGAGGGGGTGTCACTGAGAGTGGTGAGTGCATGGAATGCACTGTCAGGTACAGTGGTAGAGACAGATACATTAGGGATCATTTAGTTAGGCACATGGATGAAAGAAAAATGGAGGGCTGTGAGAGGGAAGGGTTAGAGTTAATTCTGGAGTAGGTTAAAAGGTTAGCACAACATTGTGGGCTGAAGGGCCTGTATTGTGCTGTACTGTTCCATGTTCTATGAAACAATATAAAATGGAACATAGCTTCTTTAATAAACAGTTAAATTCTCAGTTGTGTCCATTCCACTGCTTCCTGTGGCCAACAACAGGAAATTGCATATCGGCATAAAAAAGAGAGAAATTTTAAAGGTTGAGGCTCACTGGCCCTTTCTTCTTTTTGAAGCGGCAGTGAATGTTCTAGGCTAATTTATAATTCTGCTGTTAAATTGTTGATGTTTGGATTACAAAATCTAATTGATGTTAATTAAACCATGCTTCAGTTCATTCAAAGGTTAATTGCTATTCAGGAGGTATGTCCCTTCAACGTGGCTCATGGAAACTTTCTGCTTCTGGATAGAAATGCTTGATCTCATGACAATTACCAGCAGTGGTGTTTAGTTACCGGGTAAGGCAATTGCAGGAATGAACATGGAGTATCAACATGAGTAGGGAGGGAGGGGCAACTCAAAAAAAAGCCTTACTTTCGGAAGAGAACTAGACTCAGAAGCAGGTTTGTTATCAGTTTCTTATATTCGGTGAAATTTGTTGTTTTGCTGTAGTACTACTGCACAAAGACATAAAATTACTAAAAAAAATACAACGTAGATAAATAGTGCAAAATAAAAGGGTAGTGTTTAAGAAATCTGATGGTAGTGGCAAAGAAGCTGTTCTTGAATCACTGAGTGTACATCCTTAGGCTCCTTCCCAATGGTAATAATGAGAAGAGGGAATGTCTCGGATGGTGAAGGTCCTTAATGATGTGTAGGGCTCTCAGTACCAGTAACTGTGGTGTTAACTGTTCAAGCTAACAAAATGGCTTCTCTGTAATGTTACTTAATGCTGTAATGGGTTTCTGTAGCTGGAATGTTTGGGTTATAACTGCAGATAAGGGGGGAGCTAACCAAATGAGAATTGTTATGCTACCTTGTATGTGTGAGCTGAGCGGCAGTTCGCGGTCTTTCTCAGGAGGTGAGCGAGGAGGACGGAAGTGTGAGGAGCGGACAACGGTTCCAGTGCGGCCGATACTGGAATTCGACAGTTCAGATGGTGACCGAAGGCTCAGAAGGTCGTTGTGGATGGAACTGGAGGTGTGAGCTCCAACATATTAAAATATTATGTGCACAAACTGATAAACCTACTGATCTGGCGCCTTTAGGTTATCTGTTTCTACTAACACATCACTAAGAAATAACTATAAAGTTGTAATTATTTACTCACCTTTGGTGTATTGTCTGATATTTGTGTTGTGGGCGTGTACTGGGGGGAGCATTTCACCGTATTTACACCGAAGTATTGCACCATTGGCAGGGCGACGGCATTTCACCCTAGGCGAATGGGGGTAAATTGGGGGCACGGATACTACAGATGGATTTTGCCTCCTTGAGGCAGTACCTCTTGAAAATGGCCTTGACCATTTTCCCATGATAGAGCTGGCTGAGTCTATAACTCTCTGCAGCCTCTTGCGATCTTGTACATTGGACACTCCATACCAGGCTGATATGCAACCTGTCAGAATGCTCTCTACCATATACGTACAGAAATTGGTGAGATTATTTGGTGACATACCAAATCTCCTCAAACTTCTAATGAAGTTTGTGATGGAAGAAGAGTGGCAGGATGTGACAGGAAGAAGAGAAACAGAGCTGGCTTGAAAAGTGGGAGAACAGTATTGCCATGGAAATTGGAAATGGCAAAAGATTGTGAAGGTGATATTGAAAAGGGAAAAATTCACTGGAGGAAATCAGATTTGTATAAGAGAATGGCAGTAATTGACTGATGGGGAAAACCACCAACTTAAAATCAATAAAGACACCTCCTTGCAGTTCTACCACTTCTATAAAAAGTGTAACTTTATGCCACTGATTTGCAATTGAATTTAATAGAATGCGTCATCTTGATTCATTTTATGTATACATCAAGAATTATTAGCTTATTAATGAATAAATACAGATATTGAAAACTTGGTGCTGTACTTTAACTAAGTCATGAATGCTCGATTTATACCATGCAAGGAAAAGCAATGTACAAGGTATTTCCACAGGACAATCACAACGTACCAAGTCATGCCAGCAATTTGTCCCTTGTACTTTTTATAATGAATGACCATTGATTTTGGAGCACGCAGCAGATCAGATAATGATTTCGGAGTGAAAACTAACAAAACAATATTTTTGCACAAATACAGGTGATTCATAATTAAGAGAATGGAATAAGTAATGGGTAAGGAAATATTAATATACGATAAAGGATAATCCAATTTTTAAATTCAATTTGGCTCTCTGGAAAACCAATTGTAAAATGCTAGAATAATTTAGTCAAGTATCATTCTCCATCCAAAGATCATCTCATTTGGTTTCACTTACCAAAGCCTATCCAATTAAAGTTAGGTTTACTATTACATAGAAAACATGGAGAGGTGGTAATTACTGTAAGTGCTGCACTGGCAAGAACTGGATTTAACAGTAAAATTTCAGTAGCAATAGCCCACTTTGAGAATGTGGTTAAAACTTCTTTAATTTAATCCAAAATCCCTTGCAATTTCATTTGTTTTCAGCTATCATTACATTATCCATTACTTTGCCATTGTCTATTTTCAATTTTTTATCCTATTTCTTTAAATAATTTCATATATTGTTCCTTTTGTAAATCCCCTCTGCTTCTCTATTCAACCACTTAATATATCCTATTTCTTTCCGTATTTTCTCCAGTGTAAGGGTTTATTTTTGAAATAGTAATTTCTATATCTTGCCTGCTGATTTGACTTTAGCACAGTGAAAGCAACCAGCTTAAATTTGGGTGATCCATCTTCACTTAAAGCTGAGAGCAGTACAGAACAAAAAAAAATGACATGGATTTTTATAAGGCTGTTGACAACCTCAGGGTCTCTCAAAATGCTTCACAGCCAGTTAAGCAAGTGCAGCCATAAGGTCTGTTTTGGTCAATGACCAGGAATCGTATGAGGCTGTAGTTTCTCTATTTCCTCGCTCTTCCAAAGCTAGACCAAATAATCCTCCAGCCCTTCCTTTCGACGTTCCCTGGGTTTAGTTTGTACTTCTCAGTTTCTCCTACCCAAACATTATTGGCTGATTGTCATCAGTAAAATTGGCAGGCAAATTGTGCAAAACTAGCTCCCAAGACAGTAAGATATTAACAGCCAGATACTCCACTTAAGCAATGTTCATTCTGAGGTAGATCAACCCAGGACACTTATATGAAATCTCCATCTCTACAATCGAAGTTACCTCTGATCATTTGCATCCACCCAGGAAGAGAAGTGAGGCTGTTTGATCATGTTATCCTGAAAGATACCACCCAGACAAAGCAGGATTTGCCCAGCGTGACAGCAAAGTGCTAAACATTCTGGGTATCAGCCACAAAAGTGAATTTGATTGCATGTGATAGCTTGCATTCAATTGCATTCCAGTCTCCAGATAGACCTGCTTCTCAGATTAACTCTTGAACTGTCAGATCAAAGTTTTTTTTACCTGGATACCCATTTCAATGTGACTGTTTTGAGAAATCCTGCAATGGCTCCAACTTTTCCCTTTTTAAAACATAGAATTATTCTACTCTTCTTTCTTAGCAATTAAATTTTCCCAGGAATTGGCACTCTCTCCTCTCCTAAGCTAAACTTGTTTGCTAAGTAGTTCTATGTCATGTTTTTGTTCTAAAGGTATTCAAAGATTTCTAATTATAAATCTTTCTCACAGGTTTCCAACTAAATGGACTCAGTCCTTTCATCTGAGGATAATCATCACTTTTGATAACTGTCTGATCCTCTATTATTAGTCTTGCTGCCCCTCCCTTAATCTGTTTTCTTTACATTTTTAAACCCTGCTATCCAAACTTGCGTCCCTGCTCCTCATCTAAGCTGATCATATTTCTTTGCCAGAGGGTGGTGAATCTGTGGAATTCATTGCCACAGACGGCTGGGGAGGCCAAGTCATTGGGTATATTTAAAGCAGAAGTTGATAGGTCTTGATTAGTAAGGACATCAAACGTAACGTGGCGAAAGCGGGAGAATGGGGTTGAGAGGGAAAATAAATCAGTCATGATGACTCAATAGGCTGAACTGGGTTCCTTCCACCATTCGATCATCACTAAAGTCTTCTTCTAGCTCCTTCTTCCACACATATCCTTCAGTTTTGCATGTTTTTTTTCCCCAGGAAACACATTCCAACCCAAGTATGACTCAGTCTGTCATTTTTATTCTCTTCTGAGGCAGATCAGTTTTTTTCACACAACAGTTCACCTGGCTGAGAACTAAGAATCCCACCTGAGGCAAAGAACAGGAGTGACACGACGAGATGAGAGAATCTAAATGGTGTGGGAAACAAAGCGATCCAATTAAAATAAGGAGAAAAAAGGGCTGCAAGTAAGTGGAGGTGTGAGTGACATATAAAGGCAGGAAAATCCGACTGACAGCACAAAGTGAGTGAACTGTCGTACAAAAGACCTGCAGAAGCACAATGAGACACAATGAAGTCTGGAAGTCCTAATGGCTAAGGATAAAAGAATTGGAATGCCAAGATGCTGAAAGATTTTCTTTGTGACCTTAAAACAACACTGACAAGAATCACTCACCTGTAATCAGTTAGGCTGAACAACAGCAGCCTGAATTTCAGAATTTTCCCATCGATCTATCTTTACCTAAGTTTGCATTTGGATAATGAACATAGTTTTGCAGGAATGAGAAACACTGTAATTTTTCTAAGTATGATACAATTTTTTTAATTTCACAACTAATAAAATCATGATTTTGTACCTGAAGTCCTTTGATCTCTTTCCACAAATAACATTCCTTAATACAGTGCTTTATATCTGTGGGAGCTTTTTTTTGGGGAATTTAGACAAGAATAACTTTAAAATAAAGCTATTTTACCTTTTTCAGTAAGTTAATCAGACTCATTGTTGATAAACTTGGACATTCATATTTTATTCTATAACTAAGATTCGTAAATTGCCGCATTATGTTACCATTTTATGTCCCTATCCAACTCTCTAAGTTTCTTGTATTACAGGATATCTACAGGTTTGACATATAGGTTTTACTTAGAACCTAAGCTTTGTCAAACCAGTTTTTACTCAGCCAAACTCCATACCACAAAACTAGCCATATTTTTGTTTAGAGAATGAAATAGAAAATAACGAAGTGCCCACTATCTTTTCCCCAGGAGTGAAATGTCTAATACCAGAAGGCATGCTTTCAAGGTGAGAGGGGATATAATTCAAAGGAGTTGTACAGGGCAAGTTCTTTTTTACACAGACGCATAGTGGTGTATATATAAAATATAATATGTATAAACATTATATATATAGTTGTTCTCTGTGCCTTGTGACTCTTTGGCCGGCAATCTGGCAGTTTCTTTAGCATTTGTCTTTTACGAGGCCGAGTTGCTAGCTCAATGCTCAATCCTGCACAGATGGAAAGCATGCAAGGAGCCAGCCAGGTTCAAACTCTTAATCACTAGCCTTGAAGTCCGGTGTGGATGCCACTACACCACTGGCTGGTTATTGGGGGTGGTAATGGAGGCAAATAAAATAGCGGAGCCCGAGAGGCTTTTACATCAGCACAGGGAACAGAAGGATATGGACATTGAGTAGGCAGAAGGAACTAGCTTTACTGGACATTTGATTACTAATTTTATTAGTTCAGCAATACATCATGGGCCAAAAGTCTCTTCCTGTACTTTGCTATTCTTTGTTCTGTGTTAACAAAATTCATTGCATACGATTTCCACATGATAGTAAGGTCATGGTTAGAAAAGAACAGTAAAAGCTTTAAGAGAAAACCACCTTGTGATTGCAGTGGATGAGTACATATCAATTTGAGGGCTAACCTGGCAGATTGCTGAAGGGCTAATTAATATATTTAGTTCCTTTGTGTTTTCATTAACTCATTGTGGTTTGATGGTGGAGGAGGAATACAGAGTTCAGTACCTCCTAGATGTCTGCTTTATTTTTCTGAGGGTGCTCTTCATTTTGTCAGTCAGCCGCCCTGACATAAATACAGTTGGAACATATATGATGGAATTCCAATGGTACATTTCTTTTGGAAGATTAGTATCGGACATGCAAACAATGTAGCCTTCCCAACTAGAGCCAACAGATCACAACCAAAGTTTCAGTACTGTGCAAGTTGCCCATTGCTACACTTGTCCTTCCTGTAGAGAATTTTGGACAACACTGGTGATACTGTTCCAGTACCTTGAGATGTCTGCAGTAGAATATTTAGGTCTCAGAGTCAGAGAGAACCTGCTGGTATGACTACTGCCTGGCAGACTTTTGTGCTAAGTCTGAGGTATTAATATGGAGATATCATTTCTTCAACCATTGACAATGCTAGAACATTGAAGGGGGTGTTGAAGGTCATAATAAATATCTGTTCCTGCTACTGCAAAAATGACTATGAAGATATGGGAAGTGATCAGCATTTTCCCAGGTCTCACAGTTATGGCTGGTGGACAACATGCTATTGAAAGGACAGAACTTTGGATAGGCCACATCGTTCATATGCCCAATACCAGGCTCCCAAAACACATTCAAGCTACATCACTATTACTGCTGGACCATTGTTGCTCCAACCTAAATCATCAAGCTGCCTCACAACATAGATGACGCTTGTGTTCCTGAACATTCAGAGGTTGAACTCCAGAAGGAATAAAGGAATAGACTATTTTCTAAGTGGCTTTATGGAGTATTGCTCAAATCACAACGAGAGTATCATGAGCAGTTTTGCACCCCTTATTTAAGAAATAATGTGCGGACATTGGTGAGAGTCAAGAGGAGGTTCACAAGAATGATTCCAGAAATGAAAGGGTTAACATATGAAGAGAATTGGATGGTTCTGAGACTTTACTCGCTGGAGCTTAGAAGAATTGGGGGGGGGGGGGTAATTCACATTGAAACCTATCAAAAATTTGAAGGCGTGGATAGAGTGGATGTGGAGAAGTTGTTTTCTATAGTGGGGGAGTCTAGTACCAGAGAGCACAGCCTCAGAATAGAAGAATATCCATTTAGAGCAGAGATGAAAAGGAATTTCTTTACCCAGAAGGTGGTGAATTTTGAAATTTATTGCCACAGATGGCCGTAGATGCTAAGTCATTGAGTATATTTAAAGTGGAGATTACTAAGTTCTTGATTACAAAGAGCATCAAAGATTTAAGGGAGGAGGTAGAAGGGGGTTGAGAAGGATATTAAATCATCCATGATGGAGTAGTGGAGCAGACTCAATGGGCTGAGTGGTCTAATTCTGTTCCTATGTCTTATGGCCTAAATCATCATCAAGACAGAAAAAAAATCGCCATTTACTAAAGCCGTTAAATAAAACAACAGCAAAACAAATCCCCTCTACGAACTTGGCCCCACTCCTCAAAAGCATCCTCTGAAAAGAAAGATTGAAGGGAAGATGCTGAAATGTGCAGATCATATCTTTTATTTCATAAGCAACTTCTCAGGGAAGTAGATATTAATAATGAAATTCACCACAGACTCTAGTGAGCCAGCACAGCATTTGGTGTCAGAGGAAAACACTATCTGAGAATCAAGACCTCAAATCCGACTCAAGGCTCGTGGCTTCTGAGGCATTTTTGACCCCTGTACTCCTGTATCCTACAGCGTCATTGACCTCTCTCAGTAGCGATACCAAACACCAGTGATGCAGTCGATGCAAATCATCAAATTCCACTGGTAGGCTAAGCAATTCATTGCCAGTTTCCACAACAGTCGCAAACACACTACTCCATCACAAGAACGTTCCCAAAACCTTCATCAAAGTGTAACACTAATTACTGGGAATCCCTGGCCCATGACCGCTCAAACTGAGCTTTCATGAAGGCACTGAGAACCTTTTCTCCTTATTTTGAACAAGGCAAAGTCAAAAGAGATTAGCAGAGTGAGTGCATCACTCATCCCATTCCATCCACCCACAAGCATTTCCTACGCCAACTGCTGCAGCATTCTGGAGTGAGAGTAGGGCACCCCGGATTCAATAGTACTTGCTAAGGGCATTCATAAGTCATAAAAGCAGCTGAGTATGAAACAAACTGAGGAAATATACCAAAGTGTTGTCTAATAATTTGCAACTCAAGTGATCATACAGTTTTGATCACAGGCAATGTGCCCAAAATATCAGCATTGATATCCAAGGATCCAGTACCTATCCTGCTGTCCTCACTGCCAACTGAGAAGTCTGAGCAAAAGACACAAAATACTGGAGGAACTCATCATGTCTGACAGCATCTACAATAAACAGTTGACATTTGGGCCTAGACTTTGCCAGGACTGGAAAGGAAAGGGGCAAAAGACAGAGTAACAAGGTGGAGGGAGGGGTAGGAGTACAAGCTGGTAGGTGATATGTGAGATCAGGTGAAGGGGGAAGATGAGTGGGAGAGGGGGTATGAAGTACAAAGTTGGGAGGTGATGGGTGGAAGAGGTAAAGGCTGAAGAAGAAGGCGCAAGATGGTGGTGGGCAAGTTCTGAGAATGGACTGGCGGCTGTAGTAGCAATTCTAAGGTAGCACATTGTTGAACAACCAGAGAGCAGCAGAGCCCAAAGAGGGGCAGCAGTGAGAAAGGCTCTCACTGAACTCCCAAAGAGAAGATTTAAACTTCTTCAGGCTAGGCGTATCACGAAGAGACTTCATGGTGGAACCACAAATCATAAACAAATTCAGGTCGGCAGGTGCTGGAAATCCAGAGCAAAGCCTGCTTCTACAAACATAGTAGACACACAAAGCATCGGCATAATGGTTGCTCTTCCATCCATATTGCCCTGATTCTGCTTTACCATTTGCCCCTTATAATTACAAAAGCAAATATTTTCTGTCCAGGGGTTGCTTTTAGGTGCCAGGCAGCATTCTATCATGCACTATATCCTGGTACACCTTGCATTTCTGCAGAAGTAAGAAAGACTTGTATGTTTTTCCAGAACACTTAAGGACATTAATCTGCAATGGTTTACATTGAGTGCAGTTCTTGTTATTGGGAGGATAAATACAAATGTTCATAAAAAAGTGATAAATGTCTTGTTCTCTAAATCTCTTGCAGGCAGTGTTAATCATACACAGAATTTTATCAAGTAATTGTGGCAGGAATTTACCGTCCACCTGAATGAGCAGGAATTTGCTGAACATGACATGAAGTCATGGAGAGAGTGACAATTCAAAAATATTTAGCAAATATTCAATATTAAATTGTAGTGCCAGCCTACCATGTTTTCTCATATCCTGAGAAAGTGTTTGAAAAATAACTTCCTGTCTGACTGAGAAGAAAGCGCTATAACCTAAACAAATTTGGTGCATCTACAGAATGTGACATTATTTTTAGCATTTAGCTTTACATGAATAAAGAGATTATTTGAGAGTACAAAGGGATGTGCCTCAAAGAGTTCATCTGTCTCTCTGGAGCCAGTTCTTAGCAAAGTAAATATTGTTGATGAAATCCACCATTTCTCCAGTGTATCAGATATTAAGAGTGTTCAAGGCCTTAAACTCAACACCAAGCTCATTGTCTTCTGAGTAGCAGTGATACCATTATACATCTGAGGTATAGAAAGCTTACAGCAGGGACTTCAAGACATGGAAAACATGTTCCACTGCAAAATGGCACAAACTTACTGGTAGGATAGCAAACCAAAGTCTTTATCTTTTTTTCTGGACGCATCCCCTCCATCAAGACTCTATCACTCTCAGGCCACTCTGATGAAGGATCCATTTCATCTGTAGGCCTTAGACTCTGGAAGCAAGTACTTTAGTTTGAGCTGTGTCATGATGAACATATTCCAGGAAGGCAGTAGGGAAAAAACCATTTCAACGAAGTTCCTCAAAGCTTCCTTGACAAAAAAGTGCATCATCCTCACTACCTCACAGGCCACGGTCAGTAAAATTGGCGGAGAAGCACCCAGGAAGGAACTCTAAGTGCTTCTGACAGAAGTATGTGGAGGCAAAGCACTAACAACATTCCAAACAACTTACCCACCTGTACACCCCCGGTTTGTCAGTCACCTCAGACCACGGAGAACCAAATGTACCTCAACCTCAAGCTGTTGCCTTAGAAGAAAACAGCCATTAACTCCCCATGGGCTTTCATTCATAATTCCTTCAAAGAATTGGAGGAGGTGAGTTGAAGTAAATTTCAATGTCCTTGTTAGTGCCATTGTGAGAGGTTAAATATACACAAGGAATGAGTTTTCGAATAAACTCCTCAGGTTTCCAGCCGGGTATAGGTATTGATTATAACCAATGTTTCGATGACAAACTCTGCCATCTTCATCAAGGATGATGCCTGGGCAAGTCTAGTCCAGTAGTATTTATACCACCGTAGTCTGTCACTCATGATTGGTTAATCCTCATCCAGTCGGTTTCCGCTCTTCCACCTTGTTTGGAATCAAATTCCAGTTCTTGCCTAGAGTAAGACTTTCATCTTCATTAAAATTCTTTTCCTCTAGTTTTGTGTAAATGGCTTCCTTCAACAGGCGGTCCCAAAAGCCAATGGTGCAGCATAGTAGTTTTGTGCTAGCAAAGTCAATCCTATGGCCGTTGCCAATGCAATGTTCTGCTTCTGCTGATTTCTCCAGGTAAACCCAAATATACACTGCTCTGCATCCTGTAAACGCCATCCATCCTGAGATTCAGATCACCTTTGACCTGCGTAATTTGGGACTTGAGCTTTCTTATGGGTTTGTGGGTGGTATTGATCCACTATTTCTTCAGGATTCTGGCGATACTTCCAGAAGACAGGGAAGACAGAGAGCAGCGACGGGTTCCTCCTTGTTGTTAGGTTTCCTGATTTTTTCATTGGCTCTCTCAGAGGCCTAATTGATTTCCTTCACCTTGTAGCCATTCTGTCGGAAAGTCATACATAATTGTTATTTTTTTTATTTATTATTTTCTCCTGCAGAATGTTTACAAGGAAAGTAATCAGGCCCTGCCTTTGGGTCTCGGCCCAAAACAGCGACTGTACTTTTTGCCATAGATACTGCCTGGCCTGCTGAGCTCCTCAGGCATTTTGTGTGTGAGGCCCTTAAAAGGGTCAATGGAAAAATCAGGAAAACTAACAACGAGGAGGAACCCACCACCAACAACTGTCTTCCCTACATCTTTACGGTTTCTGGAAAGGTCGCCAGGATCCTGAAGAAATAGTGGATTATACCATCCACAAACCCATAAGGAAGCTCAAGTTGCAGCTTATGGGGATCAAATATGACCTGGGACTTAGGTTGGCTGGTGTTTACAGGATTTCCTGTGAATGTGGAGCAGAGTATATCGGCCAGACAGGACGCACAGTGAAAACCAGCATCAAGCAGCGCAGGAAGTGTATCCGTTTGGGTTACCCGGAGAAATTGGTGGTATCAGAACATTATATTCACAATGACCATAAGGTTGCCTTCAATGCCACCAAACTACTGTGCCGTGCCAACGGCTCTTGGAACCTCCTGGCAAAGGAAGCCATTGAAACAAATCAAGGAAAAGAATTTTAATGAAGACAAAGATCTTGCTCTATGGAAGAAGTGGAATTCAATTGCAAACAAAGTGGGAGAACAGAAACCCTATTGGTTAGTCCTCATCCAATCAGGAGGGACAGACTATGGGGGTATAAATACTGTTGGACTAGACATACCCAGGTGTCATCCCTGATGAAAATGGCTGAGTTTGTCTTCAAAAGGTCGTTTAGAATCAGAACCTGTACCCAGCTGGAAGCCCAAGAACAGTTTGTTGTAATATATGCCGGCCGGGAAAGCACTGGATCCTTTTCCTAGCATGAGTTTTTATAAGAATAAATCTTTATAAGTAATGTTTTCCCACATTGCTTATATAATCTTACTCATCTTCTTTACCCATTCTATACCACCTATATTTGCGGCCCAGACTAGCCATTGGCCCTTTTAGTTTTCATAGTTAGATTTTACAGTTCCAGTTGGCTCACCATGTTGTAAGTGCTGTTTTAATCAGAAAAGGCCAGACCAGGGGGAGAAGCAGGGACCTGACAGCCATTAAGTCTTCATTTTGGGATGCCAGATTAAGCGCATCCACAATTCAACATTTGAGATTTGTCTGATTTGTAGTTCCAGATTTCCCAACTATCAAGTTTTTTCCAAAGGTTTTATGTATTTTCACATGTCTGCAATGTGCAGAAGCTAAAACTTATGGCATTGATATCATGAAATGAATGCTTCTTGTTGTTTTAACTTAGAGGCTGCTAGCATTTTACAGTAAAGTCCAAACCATTGCGTAAACATCAATTAAAGTCCGTTGAATTACTATTTTCTTTGATTCTTCTTTATCAATTACCTAACTTTACACTTGAATTCATCTTGGTGCTTTTGATATTCCTGCTAATACAAGTCTATCTTTTTATGCTGTGGTGGACAAAACTGATAAGATATTCCATGTGCAGTCGTGCAAAGATATTGCATTACCTCTGGTCTCTGTGGCCCTTAATTTGAAGAGTTATGAATAAAACTTTATCACAAGCTTTCCAGAACTTTAGAAATAATATACCTTGGGAATAACATGATATACCGTTTCTACAACTATCCAAAAAAGTAAATGAAATTGGTGCGACAGACATCTAAATCCTTGTTGTCACCTGCTTATTAAGTTACTACTGTGCAGGTGATCTTCCATCCCATCCCATACAACAGAATCTCTTAGATTAATGGCCATGCACATACGTCAGTTATTTTTGTCACTCTTCTAAAATCTGTTAGCTTTCTCTGTATATCCGCACCAGTGCTCACCAATTCTTTGAGTGACTGCACCATAAATTTCCTTCCTGAGCTTCCTCAGCATCTAAAGATACACACCAATAACCCTTGGAGACGTGCTAGTAAGAAGTGTCCCCAACTCATCAACTGCACTGGCTTCAATATCCTCTGTGGTACATTGTGTACTACAGTAACTGGCCAGGAAGTTTATTTTATCCTCTCCAGTGAATACTTGTACAAAATATTCATGTCATATTTGAACTACTTTATCACTGAACTTCACAGCTACTTTTATCTTTTACAGTGAGAACTTCCTCTTCAATTGCTTGTTTGCTGTTGCGATACCAGGCCAGTTTTACAATGCACTGTGTCTAGTACCTTTAATTATTCTCACCTCCTAAGGCCGCTATGCATTTAATATCCCTTTACAGTGATATAATAACTATTGAACTCTTAAAGAGTTACTTTTTGCTTCAAATTGTGCACAGCTTGTTTTCTTTCCATTCATTTAACTCAGTGTGAAAATCACTTAGTTTTCACTTATTCTTCAGTAATATATGTCTTACATTTTGAATTATTCTTTTATGTTCCAATTTTCCTCCACTAGACTGTCATATTGTGATATTTCTGATCTGCTTTCACTTTCATACTGTCACATGATACACAATTCACTAGCAAGGGTGATATTTCCAATGGCCCCTGAATTGAGGTGACAGTTAAGATCTAACCACATTATTCTTGGTGTGGAGTCACAACAAAGCTCAACATAAATTTATTATCAAAGTAGGTACAGTACTGTGCACATATTTTTAAGTTTTCTAAGTTTTAGGCACATATTATACAGATAGGGTACCCAAGACTTTTGCACAGTATTGTATTTGTCTACATGAAGGGGAGAGAGAGTTTCTAAATCTAGCGGGAGCAAAGGAATGGTGAAGTTCGAATGTCGTAGAGGGGTAGAGAAGGAGTGCCAGGATCAGGGGGTGGCAGGGGTATAGACACACTCAGCCCTGAAACACCAGGCAAGATCATTTGATTCCAAGCAATTGGTTTGTTGATCAATACAGAATGTCTCTCTGGTGCTTCCCGCTCCCTTCTCCTTTTTTCAACCATGGTTCCCCTCTCCCTGCATACTTCCCACACTCAGTCCACAATAGAAGCCTGGATTAGAATCAGGTTTATCTTCACTCACATATGTCATGAAGTTTGTTTTGTTTGCCGCAGTAGCTTTACAATGTAATAAATACAATTACTACAGTACTGTACTAAAGTATTTGGCACCCTAGCTCTATATATGTGCCAGGGACTTTTGCACAGTACTGTATATGTCATCATCTACTACCCTGATAGTCATTTCCTTATAGATATTCACAGTAGAACAAAGAAATACAATAGAATGCAAATACAAAGAAGAATTTGCTCAGTTTGTCTCCTTTGACCATTGGCTGTTTGCTGGGCTTTGTTTCAGTGTAGCTTTTCATTTATATATATATATATATATGGAAGGATAGATAAATGAAAATTGAGAATATGAGCTGTGGAGTCCATGTAAGACAAGAAGTCTCCATTCCCTAAAATATATTAATGAACCAGGGAGTTCTTATGGCAATCTGTAGCCTCTCGGTCACCATTAGTGAGATTAAATATTCTTAATATATCTTTCGAGTTTAAATGCTCCATCTGTGAAGGAAATTTAAACTCATGCCTCTAGATGGTACATCCAAGTATCTGAATTGCATTTCTTCTACTCGAGCATTTCCTTGAGAACAAGGCTGAGTTTCCAGTTCTGCGGGTTCTGAGATGTAACCAGCGTGGGAACTGCTCATTCTTCCACAGCTAGGGTAAAGAATTTGTGCAAAAACCACAGAATGCTGGAGGAACTCAGCACACCAGGTAGCATCTGGTACAGTCGATTTTTCGGGCCGAAATCCTTCGGCAGGACATTTCAGCCCAAACTGTCGACTGTACTCTTTTCCTAGATGGAGCCTGGCCTGCTGAGTTCTTCCAGCATTTTATGTTTGTTGTTCGGATTTCCGGCATCTGTAGATTTTCTCTTGTTTGTAGTGAGTGCCTGATTGGGCAGGAGATGACTGCTTCATTTTAGAAGTGATGCATTCTTTCCATTGTTTATGCAGAACTTCATTGTGCACTCTATCAGTGGCTATGAAGTTCTCATTATCATTCTAACTTCTCTTTCTCCACTTTGAGAAAGCTGTAAGCCAGATATTCCTCGGAATCATTTCTTCAATGAGCCTTTGAGCATACCCGGAATCCTTTCCTCTGTCTACCTTATAAGCTACTCCCATGACAGAGTCTGGAATATAGTGTCTGTTTCAAGGATCTGGTTTCAGCCAAATGAATGGCATGCCCAGAGAAAATACTTTGGGTCAAGGTGCTGGGGAAGCTGACACTGGTTAGCATTTTGTGCCATCTATAGAAATGCTAGAAGCATACAGGAGATTATAGATCACAAGGCTTGCCCAGTAATCTAATCAGTATACTAACATCCTCCTTAATTTGTTAAAATTATCCACATATTTATCTACAGTAAGCCTTTCAGACCAACTAAGTGGAGTTAATTCCTGTTTAGTATCAAATTTATCCATTTTTAGGTTACAACTTCCATTTCATGATGTTAAGGTAATCACTTAGACCACATTACCTCTAATGATTTTGCTAATATTTCCAGATTCAGATCACTTGCAATGAGCAGGTATTTCTGTTTTACATTCACTGCCCCTGACACAGGTCAGGACACCAGGTTCAGGTACAGTTCTTATCCTGTTACCATCAGGCTCCCAAACCTGAGTGGAATAACTTCGCTTACCTCAACTCTGAGCCTATAGACTCACTTTCAAACTCGACAACTCAAGCTCAATATTTATTTACTTTTTTTTATAGTTTGTTACTTATACCTGTTCATAGATTCTATTGTATTTCTTTATTTTCCCGTAAATGCCTGCAATAAAATGACTCTCAAGGTACTTTGCTAATAAATTTAGTTTGAACTTTGAACCTTGAGAGGTAGTACCCAGGATCGGAGAAGATCCAGAATCTCTGATATGGGTATCCACCAACAAACTTAATGATCACCATCCCCTCCAATACTTGGCTGCTCTGCAAAGTAACAGCCTGACCTTCCTCCACCTTTCAAAGCAACACCAAGCAACCTTGGCTCAGTGGCAGCACTCCGATTTCTACACTTAAAGGCTTTCAGTTTCAAGTTGCTCTCCAGAACCTTAAGCGCATAATTTGGCCTGACACTGATGTGCATCTCTCAAGAACTGCCGCAACCTTTTGGATGAATTAAAAGGGGGAAACTAAAAATAACTGAAGATGAGAAATTCAATAAATTTGAGTACTTAAGTGATTTTGGAGAAAAGAATGAAAATGAAGACCATCATGGTTTCCATCTCAAGGCACCGGATGAGGAAACTGCAATCTGCCTAGATTCTCCTACTTCCAGAATTGTCAGAAAATTTTATGTTAGAAAATTGCCCCATCACTACATTATTCTACAGGGGCAAGAGAGAGAAAGAGAAATAGATCTGTTGTGGGGAAACTTGCAAAGTCCATTGAATCTCTTGGAGGAGCTGGGGATGTGTACCAGTTCAATAGCTGAGAGAATATTACTAAGCAAATGCAACTAAAGCATATTCTAAAGCTTTGTTTTGGGGGGGGAATGTTATTTTGGGTGTGGGCTTGCTTCTATATCCTCACATCTCCCTTCCCTTATTGACGCTCCTCTATCTCTGACCTCTTGTGCGCCCCTGTCTTTGTTTCTCTCCACAGCTGACAATCATTCCTTTACTCACTAGACCCTGTGCTCTAGGATTTCTTCCCCAAATCACTTTGCCTCCCAGTCTGTCTCAACCTTCCCGTTAAGATGCTCTCTAAAACCTCTTTCTTTACCCATGCTTTTGGGGGGAGAAAAATAGTTCCTACTTATCAAGTTTCATTTGATAATCTTCATGGGGACTGTCCTCTAACATTTTACTGCATAAGAGGTGTTGGATAAATGCCAGGTTTTTATTTTGATAGTTGCATGGATTTTTTATTCAATTTACTAGAAGGGTTAGGGCATTAGGAGGTAGGAGGATAATGGCTATGTATTCCAATTAACAGAATGCTATTAATGACATTTATCAGAGAACTGTAGCAAGGCCTGAGGTTTTCACTCTACTTTCCAATGATTTAAATGAAGGAATGGGTACCTCAAAATCCAATTCCATTCTGTAGCATGAAACGCACAACATACTAGATAGGATCTATGTGAGAAATTCTGCAGATGCTGGAAATCCAAAGCAAAATGCTGGAGAAACTCAGCAGATCAGGCAGCATCCATGGAAATGAATAAACAATTGATGTTTTGGGCCAAGGCCCTTCTTCAGGACTGGAAAGGAATGGAGGAAGATACTAGAATAAAAATTTTGGGGGGGAGGAAAGGAGGAGAGCTAGAGGTGATGGATGAAGCCAGGAGGGTAGGAAAGGTAAAGCGCTGAACAAGCAAGAATCTGACATGACAGGAGAGTGAACCACAGGAGAAAGGGAGGGAGGAAGGGACCCAGGGGAAGTGATAGGTGAGAAGAGGTAAGAAGCCAGAGTTGGGAACAGAAGAAGAGAGCAGAGGGAGGGGAAAATGTTTTTTAACAGAAGGAGAAATTTGTATTCATGCCATCAGTTTGGAGGCTAACCAGATGGAATATAAGATGTTTCTCCCCCACCCTGAGGTTGGCCTCATCATGACACAAGAGGAGGCCATGGACTGACATGTCGGAAATAATAAATGTAATTGGAAAGAAACACTGCAGAGAAGTACATTATGAAAAAATAGTTCATCACATTGGATTAAGAAAGATTAGTCATAATGGTAGGAACTTAAAAACATGATGGAACAGAAAGTGCAGCAGCTATTGTTCTGAAGTTATTAAAAACTAATGGTAAGATGCCAAAGCAATTAAAAAGCTAATGCAGTATTGCAAGTAGGCTAAAGCAGTGGAAGTTATGCAACAATTGTACAAGTCACCAGCTGGACTGTTCCTCAGGAAGATCTGTTCTCAATTAAAACACAGAATAACTATGCTGGTATGAGATCATAAGACACAGAAGCAGAAATAGGCCATTTCTGCTCCGCCATAATATCATGGCTGATCCTTTTTTCCCTCCTCAGCCCCACTCCCTGGCCTTCTCCCCATAACCTTTGATGCCATGGCCAATCATGAACCTATCAACCTCTGCTTTAAATATACCCTAAGACCTGACCTCCACAGCTGCCTGTAGTAATAAATTCCACAAATTCACCAATCACTGGCTAAAGGAATTTCTCCATATCTTTTTTAAATAGATGCCCCTCTATCCAGAGGATGTACCCCCTTGTCCTAGACTCCTCCACCATAGGAAACATCCTTTCCACGTCTACTCTGTTCAGGCCTTTCAACATTCAAAAGGTTTCAATGAGATCCCCGCTCATCCTAAATTTCAGTGAGTACAGACCCAGAGCTATCAAACACTCCTCATATGATAACCCTTTCATTCCTGGAAACATCTTGTGAACCTCCGCAGGACCCTCTCCAAGGCCACTACATCTTTTCTCAGATAAGGAACCCAAGACTGTTCACAATACTTAAGATGAGGCCTCACCAATGCCCTTTAAAGCCTCAGTATCACTTCTCTGTTCTTGCATTCTAAACCTCTTGAAACGAATGCTAACATTGCACTTGCCTTCCTCACCACTGACTCAGCCTGCAAGTTAATCTTTAGGGTGGACTGCACAAGGACTCCCAAGTCCCTTTGCATTTCAGATTTTTGGATTTTCTCCCCATTTAGAAAATACTCTGCACAGTTACTCCTATTACCAAAGTACATGACCATGATTTTCCAACATTGTATTTCATTTGCCATTTTCTTGCCCATTCTCCTAATCTGTCTAAGACCTTCTTATAGAGACAATAAATAAAGGTAAGCATTTATTGAGACTAGAATATATTCCTTCAAGCACAAAGGATTTGGGGTTAGTCTAAACTGATGTATTTTAAAAAATTAAAGGATTTGTGGTGTGGTCAAAATTATAGCAATGAGTCATTCTATATAAAAGGTTTAGGCTACATACAATACAACCATCAAGATATTCTACTCTTTTTTCCCTCACATATTGACGTCATCTCTCTGTTTACGCACATACAGTTGTTCCTTCAATGTCAACTCCAGCATGTCCATTTTTAATCGAAGTTCTCTATCAGGTGACACACTCACCCCTTTGTTCCTTAACCCAAACAGCCTCCTCCTTAGGAAAGAAAAGATTGCCAGCTGTTTAAGTGTCCTGATAATTAACCTCTCTCTTCTGTTTGAATATTTGTTTGCACATTTCCCAGGGACTCTGGAGCAAGAAAACAAACTGCTGGAAGAATTCAGCAGTCAGACTGCATCTGAAAAGGCAAATAGATTGCCAACATTTTGGGTCAAGACCCTGTATCAAGACAGAGCATACAATGGAGGTAGCAAGTATTAAGAGGTGAGTGGGAGGTGAGGCAGGGACTGGCAAGAAAAATGGGATGTAGTTGAAGAGGGGTTGATAGGAAGATGATGTGTGGGGGGGGGGTGGGCATGGAAGAAAGGGAGAAGATAGTGACAGAGGCTGAGGGCTGACAGGAGATGTGGAGACAAGAAAGTACTGCAGGTTATGTTACCTGATGAAAACAAAGGATGGTTATGAGTGGAACCAGGGCAGGTGTTATCAGGCACGCCCAACTGTGCCAGCTTCCCAGAGTACAGTTGGCTGAAGCGGCCCTTTTAAGGGTTCAGGATGGTCCCGCTAACTGGTAATCATGTTTTGAGTGCCAGGAACTGAGTATTTAAGGTACACCTGAACTGTGGTTTGGTGTTCAATCGTAAGCCTACTCGTGATATCGTCCGGTGTCTGTTTTGTGCTCAGATCCGATTTGATACCGTGTCTCAAACCTTGCTTTAGATACCCCAGCATTTGAGTCCAAACCATCCTTGATTAGGCAGGAGTGGGGTGCAGGGGTGGTCAGCAGCCAACTACATAATCGAATTCTGGACCTTGGCCCAGGAGAGTGGTTGGCAGGGGGATGTCCTGGCCACACGATACTGCCACGGACTCTGAGAGGAACTGAAGGATGCTCTCGCTTTGGGAAAGCCAGCAGAAGTTCTCATCGACCAGTCCATCTGTCTCAATAATCGTCTGGAAGAGCAAAAGTGGCTTGAAAAGAGCCAGTCCAAGCACGGTGCCTACACATTGAGATTCCATTCGCCAACCTAAGACCACGACCAGCCGTCACCTTCTCAAGATTCATTCGAACCCATGCAGGTCAGTGGCACTGGAACTCAGCTGGGGTAAGAACTTGGGGCAGGTAGAGGCTTCTGTGGATCAGGGGGCAGCGAGTAATTTTCAGGAATTAAGAACTGCCCGCCAGTTCAATAGAATCGCTGCGATAGTTGAGCCAGCCCATGTCTGCAACTGTCCTGGATGGCCACCTGTTGGGCTCCAGGCAGGTCCAGCAACAGACCGGGGTTTTGCAGGTGAGGATAGAGGATCACGTTATCTACATTATCGACTGTCCTCTCTCGCCCCTGATCCTCAGGTGTCTGGACTGTCCCAGCACAACCCATTCATGGACTGGAGGGAGGAGAGAATCATTGCTTTGTCCAGTCATCGTAAGAGAGTTTGTTTGTGGCATGGTGTTCCAACACCCAGATTCTCCTGTGAACAATGACCAATAAGTGGACAACTGTCAGTGCAAGGGAACGTAAGCCCTTCCAGAGACCTAGTCCTGTCCTCAAGGGCAGACAAGCCGGTTATGGACTGCCCATAGGAACTAAAGAGAGAGAATCTCTAGTTCAGGAATGGTCCAAGGAGATGCCTCAGTGGTTTTGGAAACTCATTGCTAAGCTTGAGGCTTAGCTGCCATTGCTCGAGGATACTGACAGGTAATCAGACTCTAACGTGTCTACTGTTTTCCAAAGTGAAAACTAGAGCCATTCAAAGGCCAACCAGGCTTTTACACAAGTTGAACCAACTTCTTGGATTTTCATTTGCTGCTCTCCAGAAGTTGAATCAAAATAAGTAATTTAATTAACCTCTATCAATACAGTTTATTTGTATTCATACACCTGGATTTCTTTTAATCCTGTACTCAATTTGAACTTTTATTTCTGAGGCCTTAAGCTTTCAATACTCCTGTCTCAGTGGAAATTAATTTAGCAAATGCCAATTTATTCTGTGGCTTAATAATGTCGTCTTGTATTTTGTCTGTTCTCGGCTGCATTATTACACTTCAGTGTCACCTGTAAACTTTAGCTTACAAATTCAATTCATAAATATAAATGGCGATCAACTGTTTGGCACAACAGAAAATCTGGAAAAAGAAAGGTGAACACAAGGAAATCTGCAGATGCTGGAAATTCAAACAACACACACAAAATGCTGGTGGAACACAGCAGGCCAGGCAGCATCTATAGGGAGAAGCGCTGTTGACGTTTCGAGCTGAGGCCCTTTGTCAGGACTAACCGAAAGGAAAGATAGTAAGAGATTTGAAAGTAGGTGGGGGAGGGGAAAATGCGAAATGATAGGAGAAGACCGGAGGAGGTGGGGTGGAGCTGAGAGCCAGACAGGTGATTGGCAAAAGGGAGACAGAGCTAGAGAAGAGAAAGGATCATGGGACGGGAGGCCTAGGGAGAAAGAAAGGGGGAGGGGAGCACCAGAGGGAGATGGAAAACAGGCAGAGTGATGGGCAGACAGAGAAAAAAAACTAAATATATCAGGGATGGGGTAAGAAGGGGAGGGTCATTAACGGAAGTTAGAGAAGTCAATGTTCATGCCATCAGGTTGGAGGCTACCCAGACGGTATATAAGGTGTTGTTCCTCCAACCTGAGTGTGGCTTCATCTTGACAGTAGAGGAGGCCATGGATAGACATATCAGAATGGGAATGGGACGTGGAATTAAAATGTGTGGCCATTGGGAGATCCTGCTTTCTCTGGCGGACAGAGCGTAGGTGTTCAGCGAAACATATCGGGTCTCACCAATATATAAAAGGTCACACCGGGAGCACCGGACGCAGTATACCACACCAGCCAACTCACAGGTGAAGTGTCGCCTCACCTGGAAGGACTGCCTGGGGCCCAGAATGGTGGTGAGGGAGGAAGTGTAAGGGCAGGTGTAGCACTTGTTCCATTTACAAGGTTAAGTGCAGAAGGGAGAACGGTGGGAAGGGATGGGGGGGGTGAATGGACAAGGGTATCGCGTAGGGAGCGATGCCAGCGGAAATCAGAAAGAGTGGGGGAGAGAAAAATGTGCTTGGTAGTGGGATCCCATTGGAGGTGGCAGAAGTTACGGAGAATTATATGTTGGATCCGGAGGTTGGTGGGGTGGTAGGTGAGGACAAGAGGAACCCTATCCCGAGTGGGGTGATGGGTGGATGGGGTGAGGGCAGATGTGCGGGAAATGGGAGAGATGCGTTTGAGAGCAGAGTTGATGGTGGACGAAGGGAAGCTCCTTTGTTTAAAAAAGGAAGACATCTCCTTCGTTGTGGAATGAAAAGCCTCATCCCGAGAGCAGATGCAGCAGAGATGGAGGAATTGTGAGAAGGGGATAGCATTCTTGCAGGAGACAGGGTGGGAAGAGGAATAGTCCAGGTAGCTGTGAGAGTCTGTAGGCTTTTAGTAGATATCAGTAGATAAGCCGTCTCCAGAGATGGAGACAGAAAGATCAAGAAAGGGGAGGGAGGTGTCGGAAATGGACCAGGTAAATTTGAGGGCAGGGTGAAAGTTGGAGGCAAAGTTAATGAAGTTGACGAGCTCAGCATGTGTGCAGGAGACAGCGCCAATGCAGTCATCGATGTAGCGAAGGAAAAGAGGTGTACGGTTACCCGTATAGGCTTGGAACATGGACTGTTCCAAAAAGGCAGGTATAACTGGGACCCATGCAGGTGCCCATGGCTACACCTTTGGTTTGGAGGAAGTGGGAGGAGCCAAAGGAGAAATTATTGAGAGTAAGAACTAATTCGGCTAGACGGAGGAGAGTGGTGGTAGACGGGAATTGGTTAGGTCTGGAATCCAAAAAGAAGCGGAGAGCTTTGAGACCTTTGAGAAAGGTGAAGTGTGTTCACTTTAATATAAGAATGTTACTTTCACCTTTTACCAGTCTAAGGTCGTCCACAGTTTGTAGCAGGACCCTGTTCTTGGAAGCTGTTTCTAACCAGTATTTGAGAGAGTAGTTGTTGGTTGCAAGAATCTTCTGCTGAGTTCCCAGCTGGCAGAAGATGCTTGCAGCCCACAGTAGCTGGAAAGTTCATGACGCCAACCTCCCAAACACTCACTCATTACCTATGATCTGTAAATTGGGAGGATCTGTACCCTTAATCATAACTTTCTCTTTCCTATTTGCAACCCGTTTTCTAATTCTCCTGCTTCTGGTCTCCTTTCTCAATATGCCAAACATAAATCCACTCTGTTGTGGTTTAATGAAAGTTTCTTGAAGGTCCAAAGAATATTAAGTCTACTGCACTAATTCAAAGAGTTGCTCGAGGTTCAGCAAGTAGTTGGGCATCTGCGGTTCCCTCCAGCCACACGTTGTGTGGAATGGCTTAGTGCTTAATTTATAAGCATTATCTTGTCTCTTTTACTACTTAAGAGATTAATTTTTCGTTCTTTCAGAATATGTATCAGATTAATATCACCGATATATGTCATGAAATTTATTTGCCTTTGTGGCAGCATTACAATGCAATACATAATAATAGAAAAAAACTGAATTGCAATCAGTATATATGCATGTACATTAACTAGTTAAATTAAATAAGTGGTGTAATAATAGAAATAAAAATGTAGTGAGGTAGTTTTCCTGGGTTCAATGTCCAGTCAGAAATCAGATGACAGGGAAAGAAGCCGTTCCTAAATTGTTGAGTGTGTGCCTTTAGGTTTCTGTACTTTCTTCCTGATGGTAGCAATGAGGACAAGGCATCAACTGGGTGATGCCGAAGGGTTTCAGCCCAAAACGTCAACTGTACTCTTTTCCTAGATGCTGCCTGGCCTGCTGAGTTCCTCCGGCACTCCGTGTGTTGCTCAGATTTCCAGCATCTGCAGATTTTCTTCTGCTTGCGACCTGGGTGATGAGGCTCTTTAATGATGGACACTGCCTTTTTGAGGTATCGCTCTTGAAGATGTTCTGGATACTACAGAGGTTAGTGCCCATAATGGAGCTAACTGAGTTTACAACACCCTGCAACTTACTTCAATCCTGTGCAGTAGACACCCACCCCCCCCCGCCCCCCATCTCCATACTAGATGGTGAAGCAGCCAGTTAGAATGCTCTCAACGGTTCATCTGTTGAAAATTGCGATTGTCTTTGGTGACATACCAAATCTCCTCAAACTCAATGAAATATAGCCACTAACTGGTAACTTCATTAATATGTTGGATCCAGGTTAGATCTTCTGAGATATTGACACCCAGGAACTTGAAACTGCTCACTCTTTTCACTTCTGATTCCTCTATGAGGACTGGTCTGTTTTTTTTAATATCTATATGATGAAATAATTTCTTAAAACCTTTAACACATTGTGCAATGCCTCCTTCATGTGTGGATACCTCTTGCTGCTGAATCTCAAAAGAACAAGCAATGAATTTTAAAATATTCTGTGAATTCTAGTTACTTATCTAGCACATTATATTATTTTAAGCTATTGCTTTTTTAGTCGAATGCAGACCTTACACTGAAAGCTCTTTTTTTTATCTGCAGTTTATTCAGGCGAGTGCACTGAGGTGAACAAGACTGCAAACATTTGGCAGACATTTAATTAACATTTATTTCTGTTTACTAGATGAAACACTAATGCAGGAATAATTTGATCATTTATCAATTGGTTTGTGATATTGGCCGCATATTGATACTGAACTAGTTCTCGGTGTACTGCCAAGTGTTAAGCGTCAATATCTAAAGACAATACATTACAGCAGATATTTAAAGCAGCTTCAATTTCATCAGTGTAATATGTACTGTACAGTAAAACTGAAAATATTATCCAGCTGGAGATAGTGAAAGGTCACACATTTGCAGGATTGTGATTTTTTTGTTAAATTTCAAAACTTTGTACTTAATAAAATGACATTGAAGAATTCTTTTGAGTCTAGAGTCAGTAACAAACTGTATGAGGAAAGACAATATTTGTATATATTGTAAAGCACCCTCAATGCTGTCTGGAATCCCATCCTCAAAAGAGCATCTTCAATAATGCAAGACTTCTGTTTCATCTTACAAATAACACAGTGGCAGTTTTTGGATAAAGTATGGGGTAAAAATAAAATTCAGCTGCTTGAATTGGAAATAGACACTACAAATAGCAAGTAAACAAATTTATCATCTACTTCCCCAACTTCATTGAATTAACAGCTCTTTCTGCATAGCTTCCTGCTGATGCTTAAAACACTATAGATGCTGTAGCAAATTACTGATGAAACTGAATCATACAGCTCCCTCTTTCCCAGGCTGCACCGTAATAAACCTGAGTGACAGCAAATGACATTATTACGAATATGTCTTGGAAAGCTTTTAGAACACAGAAATCTACAGCACATTACAGACCCTTCGGCCCACAATGTTGTGCCGACCTACTCTAGAAACTGCAGAGAATTTCCCTATCACATAGCCCTCTAGTTTTTCTAAGCTCCATGTATCTATCTAAGAGACTCTTAAAAGACCCTATTGTATCCACCTCCACCACTGTCGCTGGCAGTGTATTCCATGCACCCACCACTCTGTGTGAAAACTTACCTCTGACATCCCCCTTGTACCTACTTCCAGGCACCTTAAAACTATGCCCCCTTCTTTTAGCCATCTCAGCCCTGGGAAAAGGCCTCTGACTATCCGCACGATCAATGCCTCTCATCACCTTAGACACCTCTCTCAGGCCACCTCTCATCCTCCATCGCTTCAAGGAGAAAAAGACAAGTTTACTCAACCTATTCTCATTGGGCACGCTCTCCAATCCAAGGAATATCCTCGTAAGTCTCCTCTGCATTCTTTCTATAGTATTCACATCCTTCATGTAATGAAGTGACCCGAACTGAACCCAGTACTCCAAGTGAGGTCTGACCAACTTCCAATATAGCTGTAACATTATATCAATCTCAAGACTGATGAACTCAATCCCATGGTTGATGGCCAACACACCATATGCCTTCTTAACAACACTGTCAACCTGCACAGCAGCTTTGAGTGTCCTATAGACATGGATCCCAAGATCTCACTGATCCTCCAGACTGCCAAGAGTCTTAGCATTAATACTATCTTCTGTCTTCAAATTTGACCTCCCAAAATGAACCACTTTACAGTTATCTGGGTTGAACTCCATCTGCCTCTTCTCAGTCCAGTTCTGCATGGTGGTGGGCTTGTCGCACTCCACCCAGGGGCAGCTCATCCAACTTTGGTCTCCACCTGCCACCCAGCTCTCTCACCTGTGGCTCCAAGTAACCGTTTGTATGCAACAGTGGCCATACCTAGGTACACCGCTTCGACGGGCAGGCTAAACCAGGTGAGGGTAGCCAGGAACCTCCAACCCAGATGAGGTAGGGATCTGCGTACCTCAGCATATGAAACCAGTTCCGGAGGACTGGGCAGATAAGATCAGGTACAAGATACAACAGCAAAGAAGGTGGTGCTGCAACACTTCATGGAGAGTGAGGGGCATAACAAGAACAGAAGGTGCAGCCAAGGAAGTTTCCTGTCATGACGATTTCTCGTACTGTTGGGCCAAGATTTGTGAGGCCAAGAAAGAGGATTTGTCCCAGTGTATTGGCTTTTCATCATAAAACTCTTCCCATGCAGGTTTTGGTCATCACCAGATACATTGGACAACCAACACTGGTAATGGAGAGCTGGTAAAAACAATTACCTTACTTATCACTGCTTTCAATCTTCGGGATGGAGAGAAATCTGTTGAGTGGGTCAAGAGAGTCAACCACAGGGTAATAATTAAACCTTAAGGTTTGTTCAGTTCGCCGCTCCAGGGTGAGGGAGTTGTGATTTGATGACGGGACAGTCAAAGGGCCAAATGGATTGGGGGTGAGGAGAGATGTAACCCATGGGAGCCCAAAGACTCGAAAGTTAATTGGTAAATTAGTTTACTATTGTCTCACATGAAAAACTTACCTTGCATACTGTTCATGCACATGAGCTCATTACAATAGTGCATTGAGACAGTACAAAGATAAAACAATAATAGAATGCAAGATAAAGTGGTACAGTTACAAGAGAAAGTGCAGTGCAGGTAGACAATAAGTACGAGGTTTTTACGAGGTAGATTGTGAGGTAAAGAGTCAATTTTATCTAACTAAAGAACCCTTCATTAGCTTTACAACAGCAGGATACAAGTTGATCCTAGTGGTACATGCTTACAGATTTTCGTATCTTCTGCCCAGTGGGAAGAGGGAGAGGAGAGAATGTACCGGGTGGGTGAGATCTTTGATTGTGCCAGCTTCTTTACTGTGACAGTGAGAAATATAGACAAACGTCACGGAGGGGTCATTGGTTTCTATGACACATGAGCTGCTTTCACAACTCTGCAGTTTCTTGAGGTCACAGGCAGAGCTGTTGCTGTTATACATCTGGATAAAACAAGATCAGCCTGCATCTGCCGGTAACAGTGCATCCTTCCTGATGAAAACTGATGTGGATCAAAGGGGATATGCCAATTTTTTATGCCTCCTAAGGAAGTAGAGGCACTAATGAGCTTTCTTGGCCACGTGGTTGGGCGAGGTTTGGCTATTAATGATGTTTGAGCCTAGGAACTTTAAGCTCTCAACCTTCTTGATCTCAGTACCACTGTGTAAACAGGAGCATGTACACCGCCCCTTCCTAAAGTTATTCCTGCTATTTTGTTTTGCTGACATTGAGGGAAATGTTGTTGTCATGACAACATGCCACTAAGCTCTCTATCTCCTTCCTGGACTCCGACTCATTATTATTTGAAATGTGGTCCACCATGGTGAAATAATTTGCAAATTTGTAGATGGAGTTAAAGCAGAATCTGGCCATCAGTCACGACCATATGGGGGGTAGAGTAGGGGGATAAGTACACAGCCCAGTAGGATGCAAGTGTTAAAAACAATCATGGCACAGATGTTGCTGCCCATTCTTATTGAATGTGTTCTGTTGGTCTAGAAATCAAGAATCCAGTTGCAAAATTAAGTGTTGAGTCCCAGTTCAGTAAGTTTGGAGTAACACACACAATGTGGTGGAGAAATCAACGGGTCAGGCAGCATCTATGGAAAGGAATAAAGAGTCGATATTTCCAGCAAAACCCACCATCTGGAGACGAGTTTGGCTGAAAGTATTGAAGGCAAAGCCAAAATTGATTAAGAATGTCCAAATAGACAATAGACAATAGGTGCAGAAGTAGACCATTCGGCCCCTCGAGTCTGCATGATCCAGAAATGAGTGTAGAGCCAGGGAGATCGTGTCCACTATTGAACTGTTTTAGTGATAGGCAAACTGCAGTGAGTTGAGGTTGTTTGGGAGCTTAGAGCAACATGTGCAACTTACCAAAGCACTTCATGATGATGGATATCAGAGCCACCAGGGAGTAGTCATTAAGACATGTTACCTTGTCTATCTTTGGTACTGGGATGATAGTGGTCTTTATAAAGCAGATGAGAACTTCAGGTTGAAACTGCAAGAGGCTAAAAATGTCTGCAAATACTCTACTAGCTAGTGAGCGCAGGTTCAAAGGACATGGCCAGGAACACCATCAGGCCAGAGAGCTTTCCACGTCTTCACTTATATTCCACTGATCTTGCATCCTCGCATCCACAAGGATGACTAGGGATTCTGGCTCATTGGTGGCTATCAGAGTGGGAGGTGATATTCCAATCCCCTCCTGTTCAAAGCATACATAGAATGTGTTGAGCTCATCAGAGAGGGATGCAAAGCAGCCTGGCTTTGTTTCGTAGCCCGTTATAGCTACAACTGATAGCCTGTCTGGTACTCTGTTTTGGACTGGCAATGTCTCTTAGCATCAACATTCAGAGTTCCTGTCATTGGCCTGGATTTGTCAGGTAAGGCTTGGGGTGAAATCTACTTCTGGATGAGCAGCCCATGTGAGCAGACCACCCACATGGGAATGTTCACTGAGAAAATGACAGCTAGATCTTTGCTGAATATCTTTGGACTTTCAATATAACCAGGATGTCTATCCATCAATGCATCATCCACATGAGCATCCATAAACTAAACCATGAACCCGGAGAGGCAAGAGAATGCAAATGAACACAGAAACAATACTGAAGGAACGCAGCAGGTCAAAGTTCTCATATTTAGGCACATATTTAAGTTCTAACAGAGAGAAGAACTGCCTTTCGAGTTGGAGGCTCTCTAGGAAAGCAGTGCTTCCAGCTCCCTGAAGATTGCTGCTAATCCCTGTCTTGATAATGGCTTTGGTTCAAAAGTTCAAAGTAAATGTATTATCAAAGTACACATATGCCACCATATACAACCCTGAGGTTAATTTTCTTGTGGGCATACTCAGAGAAAACTATATAGAATAATAACAATAATGGAATCAATAAAGGACCATACCAACTTGGGCGTTCAACTAGTGTGCAAAAGACCATAAACTATACAGATAGAAAAGAAAATAAATAAATAAGCAATAAATATTGAGAACAAGAGATGAAGGGTACTTGAAAGTGAGACCATTAGTTGAGGGAACCTTTCAACGATGGGGAAGTGAACTAGAGTTAAGTTATCCCCTTCGGTTCAAAAGCCTGATGGTTGAGGGGTAATAACTGATCTTGAACCTAGTTTTATGAGGCCTGAGTCTGCATGACCTCCTTCCTGATAACAGCAGCAAAGAGAGAGCATGTCTCCATGGTTACATGTTCGTCAGAACATTGTGGGCTGAAGGGCCTGAAAGATGCTGTAAATGCCTGTGTTCTATGTCCTGAGTTGTGGGAGTCCTTATGATTGATGCTGCTTAGTCAGAGATATTCAAGATCCACTCTTCCCTTCGTACTTTGCATGTACGCCCATCTCAATCTGGATTAGCCAACACATGAGCCGAAACAAGAATATTTAATTAATTGTACACATTGAGAGTTCTGCTGCCACACAAGTCACCACTCAAGGCACCCCAGAAGAGTCCACAAGGACTCTTCCATAGATGTACAGTGGAGAGCATTCTGACAAGCTGCATCACTGTCTGGTGTGGAGGGGCTACTGCACAGGACTGAAGAAGCTACAGAGGGTCTTAAATTTAGTTAGCTCCATCCTGGGTACTAGGCTACAAAGTACCCAGGATATCTTCAAAGAGCAGTGTCTCAGAAAGGCAGTGTCCATTATTAAGGACCACCAGCACCCAGGGCATGCCCTTTTCTCACTGTTACCCAGGCAGGAGGTACAGAAGTCTGAAGGTACACACACAGTAATTCAGGAACAGCTTCTTCCGCTCTGCCATCCTATTCCTAAATGGACATTGAACTCATAAACACTACCTCACTTTTTTAATATGCATTATTTCTGTTTTTGCACTATTTTTAATCTATTCAATATACATACACTGTAACTGATTTACTTATTCATTTATTTTTTTCTTCTATATTATGTATTGCATTGAACCGCTGCTGCTAAATTAACAAATTTCACGACACATGCTGGTGATAATAAACTTGATTCTGATTCTGACATGAGCTTATATCAGCAGATAAACAGATAAATTATTTCCGCAATGTTCAGTAAAGCCAAAGCTTTCACCTTCTTTCCCACTCAATGACAGTCTGCTAATTGTTTGGATTTTTCCTAAGCTTGGGTCTCATATTTTAGATCACTCTTTGGATTGATCTACAGCACTCTAACTTCATGAGTGAATATTATTTCCTTGTGATCTAGCAAAGATCTTGATTCTTGATAATAAGTCAGGAAATAATGGCAAAATGCATCTGGTCATTGGAGCTAGCTATTGAACTTACCCTGGATGTTTAAGAAGACTCATTCTAGTCTTCAAAAGTAATGGAGTATCATAAAAACACTTCCTGTAAGATTTCACCGTCAAGCAATTTTATTTTGCAGAAGATGAACAGGCAGATAAGAAATAGTTATTACAGACATCATCTTCTGCCTAACTCTTCCAATGAACAAAATGATGAAAAGCCTGCAAATATAATTGTAAATACATTCTGACATGCCCATTAATGACTGAAGCTTTCCTTGGAGCTGTTTTCTTCCACAACACTGCTGTGACATTTTAAAATGTATTTTCAGAAGTGGAGGTTACTGGCAAGACAGTCATTTACTGTCGTTTACTGCATGCCCTTGAGGACGTGGTGGGTAGTCTTCTCCTTCAATCACCCTTTGTCCATATGGTAAGAGGTACTTTTGAGAATTTCCTGCACTTTCACCAAAGAACAATGCAAGAATAACAATAAATTTCCAAGTCAAGGCAAACTGCATCGTGGAGAGTAGGGTGACTGATCTCCCCACACATTTGCTACACTTGTTTCTCAAGGCAGTAAAGATCCCAGGTTTGGAAGGTGATAAAAAAAATGTCTATTGTGACTTGCTGCCACGAATTCTGCAGATAATACACATTGCAGCAGCACAGTAGCAGTTGAGAGAGTGGATGATTAAGGTGGTCAATCAACCGGATTGCTTTTTTGCTGGATGATGTCAAGCTACTTGACTGTTGCTGGAGCTGCACACATCCAGGCAAGTGATAAATATTCCATTATGCTCTTGTCTTTTAGTCAGTGGAAAGGATTATGGAAAGTGAGTCACAAACATCACTATCGAAAGAGTATCTGTTACATTTTTAGCAAAGTTATCACATCGGTGTGGACGAAGCCCCAAAGAAATTCCCCAAATTGTGTTTTCAAATTCAAAGTAATAAGTCAGATTTTTTTTTTACTTTCATTTTCTTTTATTTTGAATCTTTCTATTTCATTTTGTACATCAGGTCTGATTTGCACTTACATTCTTTCCCCGTTATTCCTTGTTGCTTTATCAATACTTAAAGGTTTGGGAGGATACACTTCTATTCGCCAAGCCTCCAGAAACACTCACCTCATTAGCATTAATTCCCATTTCTAGTAGGTTCCAGGACAAAAAGACTTTCAGTTGAATAGTGCAGGAACAGTGAATGCAGTTGGGTAACCTATTCAAACAAAATTCGGGCTTGTCAAAGTATGGGTTTAACCCTTTAGAAAAATGGCTGTATTTTATGGCACCATGACATCTTTATGTTTATAGTACAAGAGGTAATCCAACAGGTCCCATGGGTTTTCGCAATTTTTAAAACATTTTTTAAAAAAAATACAGCCAGCAAATTAATATGGCGCAGCACGTAATGATATTACTGAGGTTGTCATGACAATGGTTGTTCTGAAGCATGCAATTTTCTGTAATGTGCAACTGCTTGAGAAACATACATTAAAGTTTAGCTTAGCAGTGAAGTTCAGTTTGCCCACTTGTAACGGGAAGATTTTGCTTCAAGAGTATTGCCTTTTGACTAAACAATGCAGCTATTTGTGTTACAAAAATTTTATGCAGAACATGGCAGTGACTGTCTTGTAGATCTTGTACATAGTCTAATATGAAATACATAACATTGTTTCTGATTGAGCTGTGCCTGCTTGTATATTTGTTTCATGTAAAAATGATAAGAGAAAGTGTTCAGATATGATGGCAAATGATAACTTTAACTCACAATAATATTGTCACCAATTGCTTTTTCCTGACTTCTTGCCATATTTATTCAACCCCAACGCTTGAAAATAATGTTAAGTGAAGAGCTAAATGAAAATGGTAATAAATGAAATGATTAAATTACTCAGAATCTGACTGCAGATCTCAGTCAGCTTCTGTTACAAATATTAGCTGAGTCTGAGGAGATAAACAGGATCTAAGCTTTCAAGTAAATGTGGCTTACGGCTTAATTGAATTTCAAATTTCTCTCCTTATATTTTTCAATTTCTTTTTTTTAATTCAATATCACAGAGAACAAGAAAGAACAGAGAACAAAAGAACATTCAGGCAATAGCACAGAGAAATACTGAAGCACATTAGCAAGCCACAGCGACGACAGGACAATCTGTTAAATATGTTTGAGGCAAATTACATGAAGCAACCCTATGGTCACTTCTTTGAGTGGCAGTGACAATCTATTGTAGCTAACTTCATAAATGGAATAGAACCCTCTGGTCAAGACTTGAGTTGGTTACTGGTGGAATAGCCCCTAAAGTCCATGCTGAGTGTTTCTGACAGCATATATTGGGTAATACTTGATTGGTATAACTCCTGTAATCAGTATCGGATATAACGCTGACAGCCTGCAGTTGATGATTCATTGATTGGAATAGGCTCTACAATCAGTATTTGCACCTGTGTTGACAGTCTGTAGCGGGAGACTCTTTGATTGGAATAGGCCTTGCAGTCAATTCTAAGGTGGTGTTGAATGTTTAAAATAATACATTGTGTTTGTGAGTGAGTGAGCTTTACTGAATGGCGGATTGGAGAGGACAATCATCATGGTACTCTGAGGGAATGGGGGCAGATTGAAGGCAGGAAGCAATTCTCCATTCTTTCCCATGCATTTACACTGACCTGATTCAGATGTTTCAGACAGAGACACCAACATTCTTCTCTATAAGCTGCATGGGAGTGCGGCTACACAGTAACTGAAATTCTCCTGCACATATTGCCTTCAGTGTCGCTCAGCTGGCATTTTCTTTTACAAAACGTTGATATCATTTTGAAATCTGTGTTAATGTAATTGTGAAATACCCTGAAATTAATTCTGTGTTTCAAAGGTGCATTTAATGTCGGAGAAATGTATACAGCACACATCCTGAAATGCATTTCCTTCGCAAACGCCCACAAAAGCAGAGGAGCGCCCCCAAAGTGTGAATGACAGTTAAATGTTAGAATCGTGTGGATAGTCAGAGGCTTTTTTCCCGGGGCTGAAATGGCTAGCACGAGAGGGCACAGTTTTAAGGTGTTTGGAAGAAGATACAGAGGGGACGTCAGGGGTAATTTTTTTATGCGGAGAGTGGTGAGTGCGTGGAATGGGCTGCCAGTGGTGGAGGCGAAAACGATAGGGTCTTTTAAGAGACTCCTGGAAGGAGCTTAGAAAAATAGAGGGCTATGGGTAACCCTAGTTAAATTCTAAGGTAAGGACGTGTTCAGCACAGCTTTGTGGGCCAAAAGGCCTGTATTGTGCTGTATTTTTTCTATGTTGCTACGTTTCAACACTGAAGTCCCCCCCCCCCAGCTTCCTCCTCCCGCATGTAAGCGGCAGCAAGCAACAATATCCCCCTCCCCCACCAACAAAAAACATCAGCACCCACCACTGAGCACTCAAGCATGCAAGCAAAGGAATAGCAAAGACACAGACTTGCAGTAACCTGAAGACAACTCGTTCACCCAGTATTTGACATACCACAGGCTCTCTCTCACCCCCTAATAAGGGAAAAAGGGGTGTCTCCGTTTCACAGGGAGAGGGGAGCCATAACAAACAACTCACTGGTTTACAATGTTAGAAGTCCATTGCGTCGCTTTTTCCGAGCTCTCAGGTCTCTGGGCACACAACCATAGATCTTCCGACTCCCATGACACACCGATCTTGTGCCGGGACACTGACCTTTGATCCGCCCATCTCCAGAGTCATGAGATCTTGGATCCCCAAAGGCAAGCGAAGTTCTTAGGCCGCATCCTTGGTGTGTCGATTAACAGCCAATCATGAAGCCCCGAGAGCGGGTCCCATTCCCTCAAAGAACCAACGTCAGCATGTAACTCCAGGTCAAGATCCTCAAAAGCACCCTGAAAAGGAAAAATAGAGATATTAAAGATAGAAACAGAGCTGTTTCCGAAGACGCAAGCAAAGGAGTCACCATTTAGCACCATCATGACAAAGCTCTGCCCTCCAAAGTATAATGTGTTAATGAATATAATCTCTAAATTTTCTCAATAAACATACCACAGCCTTTACTTTGAAAAATTTTAGAACTTCAACATATTTTCATTGTCAGTGTTTCAAGTTACAAATTGTAACAATAAACACAGAATGAAAAGATCTACTTGCATCTAGAAGTTCTGTAGGTTTTGATGTCGATACTGCTCCTATTATTTGATTCATTCAACATGTGTGTAATCACTTGTATAATAGATTTCCCAAAGATTAGCTAAGAGTATGACAAGCTTTTGACCCTGTTGCTATGGTAAATGCAACCATTTTTGAATTTGGAGAAAAGAATGTCGTACAACTGGCAAAAAATAATCAACTACTATTACAAACTACAAAGAGAGTGTTGTCTCAAAAATATCACAGCAATACTGTGATTTCAAATTTGTCATTTCTGAGGAAGTTAAGACCAGGTCAATGAAAATGTTCACTATTATGTTGAACTATGGGCTTGAAGAATTTGAAAAGCTGTCAATTCTTGTTGATATTGTTGGAATATTTCAAGTTTTTAGTACTGACAGTGAGCGTGGATTCAGTCATTTGAACTCAATCAAATGTAAATCCAGAAGCAGACTAGAAGTAGAACATTTGGGTGAAAAATGAGGATTAAGACGTATCTTTCATCTGGATACAAAATTAAAAGGTACAGTGTTTATAGACAATGGATTGGTAACGAAGGCAGCCGAGAAAAAGTTTACGCAACATAAAAGATGGTCTTTATTTTACTGCATTTCATTATACCCTTCAGTTAATAAATATTATCAAAAGAATGTGCTCTTTCAATTTTCATTCTAATTATTTATAGTATGCATATTACAAAAAATACTTAAAGTTCCATGCAGTTTCTAGGCCGTGTAAAAATTCCTGCTCAGGGCAATGATTGGTCTGCGTAGCTGTAAGGAAAACTAGAGGGCAAGTTGCTCACCAGTGTTCACTCACATCTGAGAGATATAATCTCAGCAAATCAGGTCAGTGTTCACCAATGAAGAGGACTGATCCAATAGAGAAGACATTGTCAAAATCATTGAGAAAGTGAACGGGAAGGCAGGGTGATGTATGTTCAGAACTTTAATGTACCTCATCGATCAAAAAAACTAAAATGTGCCTTAAATACAGAGGTAGCACCTACTGAGATAAGTGAAAGTTAATCCCTTCGACATGCAGCCTTTAGCCAAGACTAGATAAAAATGCGCAGCTCTGCAGTATGCAAGCCTAAAACCTGCAGAGAATACCACTGTAAATAGCAACTATAACTATAAAGTAAAGTGCTTACTTTCCATTCTTTTTGTCCTATCAGAAGATGTAATGGAGTAACATACTGCAAAAAAAATACTTTCAATCTTCTAGTAAGACTAACATTTCCAGATACTAACTCCAAATATCTTCCACTCAGAGTTTTGTATGCATAAAGCAACTTCTAGAGTACCCAACTCCTGCAAGATACACAAATAAATTCAGCGATTGAAATCTGATTGTTTAAATATGGAATAATTCATGGTTTTCTGTTTTTCAAAATTATAAAGTTGAGAGTGGAATATTGTGAACAGCAGCCTGCAGAAAAACATTTCCCTTGGATGGAGTTTTGCTGAACCTATTTTTAGACGACGTTATTATTCAGAATTCCACAGCATTACAGGAATCCCTGCTTTCACGAATAAACAATACTAATGTAGGGATTTCAGCTGCCTCTGCACTCCCTGTTGTGAGTGGTTGTAAACACCAGGGAGCAACCGTTTCTTCTACATTCCCGGAAGAGTAATGTTTTTAATGCCCAGTGCCAAATTGGAAACTAATGAAAAAAAGTCATTTACTCACCTTCCAATCATCCACCTGTCCCATACAGCCCAGGTCCCTGCTGCCCCATTCCCCAGTCTCTGACCAAGATTTGACAATGCTTCCAACTACCACACTTTCAGACTTAAACAGTCCCAGAGAACACATTTTCCTAAAGGCAAATGGGGCTTCGGGGACTCCGAGAGCACTAAGGTTTATGATGACAGAAAATTGGTACTTGAATAGGTGATAGATAGGAGCTACAGAGAGGTAGTCACCCCTAAGTTGCAGGAGGCAGATACCAAGGTTGCTGTCAGGGGAGTTGAAGCAGATAGGCAGCCAGTGCAGAATGCCCCTGTGGTTGTTCTCCTCAATAATAAGTTTGGATACTCCCGTTGTGGGGAGGGGTGCAATGACCTACCAGGAGGAAGCAGCAACGACTGGGACTCTGCTACTGAGTCTGGCTCGGTGGCTCTGAAAGGAGATGAGGAGAAGAGGATTTCAGCATTGATCGGGAATTCCATGGTTGGAGGAGGAGACAGGAGATTCTGTGGACAAGACCATGACCTGTACGAAAAGGATGGATTACACTTGAACCCAAGGGGAACCAATATTCTTGCAGGCAGGTTTGCTAGAGCTGTTGGACAGGCTTTAAACTAATTTGGCAAGGGGATGGGAATCGGAGCAATAGGTTTGAGAATGGGGCAGATAACATACACAGAGGCAGTGTATAGCCAGGCTGTGAGGAGGGACAGGCAGATGATAGGGCAAAATTGCAGTCAGTGGGATGAGTTGAAGTTTAACATGGGGCAAAATCAAACAGCGTGATAAGTACAGGTGTTTTATTTGAATGCATGCAGTATACAAAATAAGGTAGATGATCTTGTAGGACAATTGGCAATTGGTAGTATTACGTTGTGGGCATCACTGAGTCATGGCTGAAAGACAGTCATAATTGGGGCTTAATATCTAAGGATACACATGGTATCAAAAGAACAAGCAAGAAATCAGAGGGGATGAGGTGGCTCTGTTAGCAAAAAATGAAATCAAATCCCTAGAAAGAGCTGACATAGGATCAATAGATGTAGAATCCTTGCGGGTAGAGTTAAGAAATTGCAAGGGAAGAAAGACCCTGTTGGATGCTATATACAGGCCTCAAAACAGCAGCCAAGATGAAAGGGAGATAGAAAATGCATATAAAAAGGGCAATTTTACAATAGACATGGGATATTTAAATATGCAGGTAGATTTGAAAACCAGGTTGGTGCTGAAACTTGAAGAATGCCTCTAAGATGCCTTTTCAGAGAATCTTGTGGTTGAGCCAATATGGGAAAGACAATTCTGGAGTGGGTGTTGTGTAATGAACCAGGTTTGATTAGGGATCTTAAGATAAAGGAACATTTAGAAGGCAGTGATCATAATATGATAGAATTCATCCTGCAGTTTGCAAAGGAGAAACTAAAGACAGATTTATCAGTATTATAGAACAGTGAAGGAAATTATGGAGGTATGAGAGAAGACCTCACCAAAGTGGATTGGTAGGGAACACCAGCAGTGATGATCACAGGCATATGTTATGAAATTTGATAACTTTATGGCAGCAGTACAATGAAATATGTGATATTAAATATAGAGAAAAAATTCTGAGTTACATTAAATATATATATATCTTTATTAAATAGTTAAGTTAAAATAAGTAATGCAAAAAAACAGAAATAAAGAAGTAGTGAGGTAGTGTTCATGGGTTCCATATCTATTTAGAAATTGAATGGCAGAGGTGAAGAAACTATTCCTAATTCACTGAGTGTGTGCCTTCCAGCTTCTGTACCTCCTACCCAATGGTAACAGCGTGAAGAGAACATGTCCTGGGTGGTGGGGATCCTTAATGATGGATGCCACCTTCCTAAGGCACTGCTCCTTGAAGATGGCTAGTGTCCATGATGGAGCTGACTAATGTTACAAGTTTCTGTAACTTACTTCAATCTTGTGTAGTAGTTCCCCCCCCCCATTCTAGACGGCGATGAAGCCAGTCAGAATGCTCTCCACCATACACTTGTAGAAGTTTTCAAGTGTTTTAGTTGACAAACCAAATCTCCTCAAACTCTTAATGAAATGTACTGCTGTCCTGCTTTCTTTATAGCTCCGTCAATATGTTGTCTCCAGTTTAGGTCCTCAGAGATATGGACACCTAAAAACTTGACATTGCTCCCTCTCACCACTATAAGGACTAGTTTGTATTCCCTCATCTTACCCCTTCTAAAGTCCAAAATCAGCTCTTTAATCCTGCTAACGTTGAGTGCAAGGTTGTTGCTGCAACACCACTCAACCAGCTGGTATATCTTACCCCTGTACGTCCTTTCATCACCATCTGAAATACTACCCATGGTTGTATCATCAGCAAATTTATAGGTGGCATTTGGGCTATGCCCGGCCGCAGAGTCATGAGTGTAGAGAGAGTAGAACAGATGGCTAAGAACACATCCCTGTGGTGCACCAGTGTTGACTTCAGCAACTTGGAGATGTTATTTCCAATCCACACAAATTGTGCTCTTCCGATTAGGAAGTCAAGGATCCAGTTGCAGAGGGAGGTACAGAGGTTTAGGTTCTGTAGGAAGTTTGTTGTGTGTTTAATATTTCAGTAATATTTGAGTAATACTGTAATATATTGTTTGATTAAGCATTCTTTGTTTAAATAATTAACTAATTATTCTTATTGATTTATTGAGACCCATCAAGGAATAGACCATTTGAGTTACGCCAGCTAATCCCCGATTTAATCCTAGCCTACTCATGGAACAATTTGCAATGACCTACCAACCGGTATGTCTTCAGACAGTGGGAGGAGACCAAAGTACTCGCAGGGAACCCACTCGGTAATGGGGAGAATGCACAAACTCCTTACAGGCAGCTGCAGGTATTGAATCTGGGTCATTCTCAGTGTAAGGTGTTGTGTAACCAATACGATACCATGCCATACCGTGGGTTATATGTAAATGTACATAAATGCCATATGTCATCATACCACCATATCATATGTGCTTGTTTTGCTTAAAATAAAAAAAAACAAGACTAACATGCATGAGTTATCCCAGCCCCATGGTTTTCTTTAAATTAGTTTTTTGTTTTGGAGTTACAAAATTTAACAGTAGCAGTGAGGAAGGTTTCATTGAACCTGAGCCAAGTGCCTTGGGTACAGTTTGCCTTGAAGTTTGACTGTTCCAACCAAACCAGCCAAAATGAGGTTTGCAGAAATGACAAAAATGCAGGAGCATTTTGAACTGAAGGCATTGATGATTGCAAAATGCTTTACATTTCACGATCAAAATCAAACGGAAAGGGAACCTATTTCAGCAAATGTGGCTGAATTTAACAAATGGGCTGAGCATTGTTATTTGGTTAATGAGTTTAAATGATGCAATGAGAAATCATTTATTTTGTGGAATGTTACAAGAAAGCAATAAAAAATGTCTCCTCACAGAAGCATAAGCTACAGTTAAAAGAGCAGTTGAAATAACCATTTCTATTGAAACAACAGAGTCGCACTCTGAATGAAAGTGAGCATGAACAAAATTGCAAACGCAAGAAAATCTGCAGATGTTAGAAATCCAAGCAACACACACAAAATGCAGGTGGAGGAACTCAGAAGGCCAGGCAACATCTATGGAAAAGAGTAAACAGTCGGCGTTTCAGGCCAAGACCCTTCAACAGGACTGGAAAAAAAGAGGAGATGTTGAACAAAATTGCAATGTCTAAGCAGAAACCGGCCTGGGCAAACAAATTGTATTACCGTTGTGGCAGAGGCTCACACACACCAGACCAATGTAGGTTTAACTTGCAGAAAGTGCAACAAAGTAGGAGACATACAATGAGCATGTCAGGCAGACAAGTATTAGTGGACAACACAGGGAAGAGAAAAAGATAAAAAGTCAAGTTGCAGCTTCAAAAAGAGCACCAATCTGCACGCTGTTGATGAAAAACCTAATAACGATGAGAATGACACAGGACTGGGTAGCCTTGAAATTTACATCATGAACACTAACAGGAGGCTAGCTATATGGCTTACACCAGAAGTGAACAGCAAATTAATTAGAATGGAATTAGATACTGGCTCAGCTGTTTCAATCATTCACAACACGAGTTAGAGCATCATTTCAAAGATACTCGACTGAAGCCTGCAGATATCCAACTAAAAACTTACTGGAGCAAGGATAACTCCTGTGGGGATGACACGTAACAGTGAAAAATAACACCTAACAAGCCACATTGGGCTTGTATGTCGTGAAAACAGGAGGACCAGCATTGTGGGGACACGAGTGGCTGAGACAACTACGACTTGATTAGAGATCCATCTACCATTTGCATGCCACATCCCCTGTAATAAACTCAAAATGAATTAAGAAATGTAATGGATGATGCCACCGCAGTGTTCAATGATCGCATTGGAAAACTTAAGCATACCAATATTAAAAGACTTAAATAAAACTGCCACACCCATGTTTTGATGCAACGTCTGTCAGGTTCCTTGTACCATCCAGAATAACGTAGCCAGTGATCTAGATCACAAAGAGGCTGAAGGAATTCTTTCCGAGGTTGGGTGGAGCCCATGGGTATGGCCAGTGGTCCTAGTAGCCAAAAGCAATGGGTCTATCAGGATCTGTGGTGATATTAAAGTCACGATCAGCCCAGTGCTGAAAGTAGATCAACATCCTCTGCCCAGGAAAGACAATATCTTTGTAAGCCTTTCTGGAGGGAAACACTTCAGCAAAGCAGACTTATCCAAAGTCTACCTACAGATGGAGATGGAGAAACAGCACAAAGTGTTTCTCACCATAAACACCCACAAAGGCTTTATCACTATAATAGGCATATTTTTGGAGTAGCATCTGTACTTGCACTTTGGCAGAAAGCTATGGATCAGGTACTGCAAGGTTGTTTAGGCACTCAGTGTTATTTGGATGACATCATTGTTACCAGTGAGGATGACAAGGAACATCTCCAATATCTTAAGACAGTGTTAAAAAGATTGGAAGATTATGAGCTCAGAGCACGATTCAACTAATGTGAATCCTTTCAGCCAAGCATCACTTACTATGGTCACGTTATTGATGCACGAGGATTACAGAAGTGTGATAAGAAAATTCAAACAGTTGTGGATGCCCCAAGGTGAAAGAACATGTTACAGTTGCAGTTCTTCTTAGGATTTGTCAATTACTATAACAAGTTCCTGCCAATGCTGGCTGCTTTGCCCCACCCCTTGAACTCATTACTACAGATCAAGAGGAACTGGCAGTGGACACAGCAGGGTGAGATGGCTTTCAAAAAGGTAAACAAATTGTGACATCAGACTTTGAGCTCTCACATGATGATCCACATCATCCAGTGAAGCCTGACTGTGACACATTGCCTTCTGGGATACGTGCAGTCATGTCAGATGTTATGAGTGATGGAAATGTACGCCCCATAGCCTTTGCATCACATTCCCTTATCGCTGCAGAGAAAAATTGCACTCAAATTGAGAGAGAGGTCTTACATCTGCTTTGGGGTGTAAAACATTTAAACTAGTACTTGTATGAGAGAGAGTTTACCCTCATTACTGATCACCAACCACTAGTGTCCATTTTCAATCGACAGAAGAGTATTCCACTAACAGCAGCAGCATGAGTGCAAAGATGGGCTCTGTTTCTTGGAAGACACAATTACAAGATTGAATTCAAGAGGACAACTAATCATGGAAATCTGATGAATTGTCCCATTTACCCTTGGAAAAGGAAATACCTGAAAAATTTACAAGAGGACACTCACTTTCACATATTCCTCCCAATGAAAATCAAAAGTCTCCTTATTACAGCAGAGATGATCCAAAGGGAAAGCAGAAAAGACCGCACACTGTCTCAGGTCTACATGACCACCCAAAATGGCTGCAGAAATCCTAGTTCCTACATTTTTAGCAGTGTCAAGATGAACTTACCCTGGACCGGGATTGAGAGTTGTTGTACCATCCATGCTGAAAGCTAAAGTATTGGAGGGTCTACATGCTGGTCATCAAGGTAAGGCATCATCAAAATGAAAGCATTGGCTCAAAAAAGTTTTGTCTGGTTGCCTGGATGGCCTTTGGTGGGCTCGATCAGCAGATCAAGCAGCTTGCCGTTGACTGTATGGGATGCCAACACGTCAAGAAAATGCCAAAAGCACTTTTTTATCCCTGGGAATGGCCTACATTGCCCTGGCGGAGAATTCAGGTAGATTTTGATGGACAAAATTTCACAACATATGTCGGTGATATTAGACCTGATTCTGATTCTGAATGAAGAATTGATAGAACCACTCATTAGATGGAGGATGATGGGAGCTAAACAAAGCCAAGTACGAAAGAAATTATTGGAATTAGTCAAATCAACCAATGAGATGTTGTTTGTCCAATTACCTTATCAATAATATAATTTAATGATCTTTATGAGTATTAGCTATTCAGTAAACATTTAGAACAAATTGTGATTATATAACTCTTAAGATTTTCATAAGGAATATCACAAAAAAATAATAAATAAAAACAAAATGTTGGTAAGGACAGGCATCATCTTTGAAAAGTGGGAGTTAATGTTTCAGATCAATCATTTGTGTTTCATATTTCAATTCCAGTTGTTATCAATAAAGTTGCCAAAGAAATGGAAATCCTTCATGTTTATGAAGTCTGCTATTTGTGTCACTTGCAAACAGGAAGATTTTGTTTATAATGCCCTTGTTTGAGTCAAGAATTTGTAAAAATAAATCTGATTCCTAGTTTATACTTTACAACCTGAACAGTTCTCATTTAAGATCATCTAAGTTCCTTTGTTTAATGTAACTGTCGATCCAGAGTTGTACCTTCCCTTTTATTCCGTGACTGCTAACCGTGACTGCTAATTGCCAATGTGGAACTTTGCCAAGAGCATTTTGAAACAAAGTAAGGGATATCACTTATGAATCCCTTGTCTATCATGTCAGTAACCTTCAAAAAAAACTTCAGTAGATTAGTTTAATGTCAACCCTTGCCTGAATCCATGTAAATTGTCTTTTATTAAGTTATACATTTCTAAGTCTTCACCTATTTGAACTTACTAAAGCATTTCAAAGATTTGCTTTACAACTAGTTAAATATACTAGTCTGCTGTTTCTAAACACATCCCTGGGCACTTTTTAGATAATACAATTATATTAGCAAAACTTCTTGCATAAAAGGCTGAGTATCATTTCACAGTCAACAATGCAACAATATTTGGACCTTCCCGTTAATGCACTCTCCCAGAGGAGGAGACACTAATTTTGAGGAACATTCTTCAGCTGAAGTAGGGTCTTGGTGGATGGTTGGGTGGTGGCTTACTCTTCACAGTCCCGGTACAATGGCAATTTATTCCAGAAGAATAGAAAAGATCTCACTTCCCATCAACATGCTCTCCAAATTACAACAATGACTACCTTTCAAAGTACTTCATTCCAATATTCTGAGGTTATGAAAAGCATTATATAAGTGCATGTCTTTCTTTTTTTTTGTTCTCATTAAATTTCCAGTGAAAAGACTACACAGTCCTACACAAAGTATCAGCACTTTGTTCCATGTGATCATGACTCACTGCAGAAAGAACAATCTCAAGGCAAGAAACTTCACGCTTAGTTTAAGGATTGTATAGAAATGACTCCTATTCCAAATTAGCTTCAAATTGGAATCTCTCTAAACACTTCATTTCTGAAGAACAACATCTCTATTAGTGAAAAAGAATATAGCACTTTTCCAGGAGGAAATAAGCCAATTACGCATGCCTTCCTGCAGAATGGCTACAAGCTGAAGTAAATCAATTAGGCCCTTAAAATGGCCAACAGAAAAACCAGGAAACATAACAATGAAGAGGAACCCGTTGCTACCGCCTGTCTTCCCAATATTTTCATGGTTTCTGGAAGGATCACCAGGATCCTGAAGGAATTCTGGATTAATACCATCCACAAACCCTTAAGGAAGCTCAAGTCATGGCTTATGGGGGTCAAAGGTGACCAGGGACTCAGGTTAGCTGGTAGTTACAGGATTCCCTGTGAATGTGGAGCTGCGTAAATCAGCGCATCAAGGAGCACAGGAGGTGTATCCGTTTGGGTTTACGCAGAGAAATCGGCGGTAGCACAACATTGCATTTACAATGGCCATAGGATTGACTTCGACAACACAAAACTAATGTGTCACGCCAATGGCTTTTGGGACTGCCTGGTGAAAGATGCCATTGAAATAAAACTATAGGAAAATAATTTTTAAAAGATGAAGGTCTCACTTTCAGTAAGAAATGGAATTTGATTATAAACAAGGTGGGACACCAGAAATCTGATTGAATGAGTACTAACCAATCAGGAGGGATGGATGACAGAGGTATAAGTACCATCAGACTAGACATGGCCTGGCATCATCCCTGGTGAAGAGAGAAGAGTCTGTCATCGAAACGTCAGTTAAAATTGATATGTGTTCCCAGCTGGAAGCCCGAGAAGAGCTTATTCGCCTCTAAAAGTATTTACTTCTTCATTGAAATTACCTCAATTCCAGAATTTTCCAATTTCCTCACTGCACTCTTTAACTTCCTAATATCTTCAGAAGCACAAGAAAATCTGTGTGTTTGTTGCTAACATCTTCAGCCTTATTTGGTTAACACATCCTGAAACAATACTCCAGAGGTATCTAAAATTCCATATTTCTGTGGAAGAAGCCATTTGAACAAACACATGACATTGGGCTAACTTTCACAGCCAGACCCTAGTTGCCCAACCAGCTGGTGAGAAATAACCAGCCACCAGTTCAGACTTTAAGCCTTTGGCAGCTGTGGGTGGATTCACTGATCTGTTCTTCCTTCTGAATGCCATCTATGTGTGACTGCTGATGCACAAACATTTCAACTTGATTTTTCCTCCTCGGCTCGGGGGAAATTCAGAGTGGACGATAAATGCAAAATGATATCCACGTCTCATGAGAAAACATTGTGAGGAATCTTGGGAAACCAAGGCTCACACTTTCTTCAAGGAAACCAACAAATCATATCTGCTTCCCTTGGCCCCAAAAATGAAGCTTTATTTTTGCTTTATCTTAAGGAACTTCTCATTTTGCTGAGCAGCATCACATATATTCCATTCATCAGTAAAACAAGTTATTTTACAGGTGCTGGAAATATTGAGTAACACCAGAAAGTTAGCTAATGTCTGTGGAGGAGAATAATCATTGACTGTTAACTCCCCTCCACAAATGCTGTCGACTTACTGGATTCCTCCAACATTTTCTGTGTGTTGCTTCCACTCATCACTGACAAAAATGCTATTTTGATGTTTCACACTTGTTTTCAAATTTTACCCCCATCCCCTTTTCCCTTTCAATGGGAATCCCACAAGGCACACAGGAAGTGTCTCGGTGTTTGCTGTAATAGATGGTTAAAATGGTGGAATCTGGCTGACACTAGGTGAATCCCATCCCTGTTACTGTGAAAGTAGTAATGAATCTCTGGTCACTCACAAGTCTGCACCTCTTTTCTGTCTATGTCAATCCTGGGTAGTGAAGAGGAATCGTGCCCTACCTCTTTTAGCTTTTCCTTCTTTTCATTGTCACCACCAGAGCAATATTCAACACATGAAGACAACAAGGAAAATGATGCTGGTGAGGACAGTGAGGGAGATGATGAGAACCTCATGATGTCTCCAACTGCATGCCTGCATTGTCAATCAGGTGAGCAGGACAAGCCAGGCCTTCAGGAAAACTGCTCCTAGAATTATATTTGTGTTTGGGGGAACAAACAGACATGAGCTGAGGACTCAAGCTCCCCAAGGCATTACCAACCACCACCTCCTGTAATTTTGAGCACCAAACAACAGCCAGAGAATCATGAAAATGGTTTCTCTCAGGAGCTACCACAGATGCTCCTCAGAAACTGTACCCCCAGGTGGAATGCAGAGTCAGCTTAAGACCAGTTGGTGGGCTAATGCTGTGAGCAGTAAGGCAAAAAGAATATTTCTCAAATGGGACCAGGAGTGAAGGATCTCCACCCTTAGTGCTTCAGGACCTGCTCATGCCCATCTTGAGCAGATGCATTGGGTGGAGCAGAAGTCCTATCCGGGAAACTCAGAGATGCTTTGTCAATTACCTATTCAAAGGAGACAGAAAGCCAACTCATAGAAGAGATGCAGAAGTGAGTGCTCCCAGGCTGCATCAAGCTTTGTCGCAAGGAATTACATGGAATTTACAGCACAAAACCAGACATGCGGTCCAGCTGGTCCAGGCCGGGTCTCACACTCTACACATCGCTCTTCCCATCTTCCCTCATCACACTTTATCAATATAATAGCCATTTCATACACTAAGCAATCATACACTCACTGTTTACTTGTGTTGACAGAATGAGTTGTGTCATGAAGGAGTAAGAAATGGAAATAAATTTCTGTAGGCAGCTGAATGTGAAGAGGGTGTTTTCACAGTCCCACCTGATTGAAAACTGGAATGGAAATAAGTCATCCTTTATCCCAAAGAAGAGTTATGTCACCTACATCTGGAATGCTTACACTGGCTTGGAGATGTTAGAATGATTAACTGCAGTCCATATCCACCTTAGGCCCTGTTAATTGTGGATCTGTTCTAAGACACACAAGTCAGAACCGAAGGAGTAATGCCATTTACATTTCAGTTTTAACCCTTTATCAGAACAGACATTAAAAGCTGCCATCATACATACAATTAACTTAGCAGCATTTTCTACAAACAACAAACAACAAGAGTAACAAACAATAAAAGAGCAAAGCAACACACACAAAATGCTGGAGGAACTCAGCAACATCAATGGAAATGAATAGACAGTCAACGTTTCGGGCTGAGATCCTTCTTCAGGACTGAAAAGGAAGGGGGAAGATGCCAGAATAAAAAGCTGGGGAGAAGGGAAGGAGGGTAGCTAGAAGGTGATAAGGTGACGCCAGGTGGGTGGGTAAGGACAAAAGCTGGAGAAGCTAGAATCTGAGAGGAGAGGAGAGAGTAGACCAAAGGAGAACAAGGAGGAGGAGGAGACCCAGGGGAAAGTAATAGGCAGGTGAGAAGAGGTAAACGGTCAGAGTGGGGAATATAGGAAGGTGAAGGGGAGCGAAATTTGCTACTGGAAGGAGAAATCGATACTCATGTCAACAAGAGACAGAAATATCGAGAAAGGAGGAAATATAAACAGTTAAACCAAATTTTATAATGCAAGCAAACAGAAACTATGCCAGAGATGACTGAAAATTCCAATAATTTTTTTCTACCTATTCCCTAGGGTAAGTACCTCATTAACTAAAGAGCATAAATGTAGGTTTAGAAGGGAATTGAAAGGGAAAAAGACACTGAGAGAGATATTGTGATTTGGAACTCACAGCTGGAAGAGCTGGTTGAGGCAGAAACTCTCATCTCATTTAAGCAGTACCTGGATGAGCGTTTGATAATAACGTGCTAGGTTCTTGAGTAAGAACTGGAGAGTGGCATAAACTGACTTATTTCCTTCTTCTGTCTGGCTCTTGGCAAGTACTCTCTGTGCTGTTAATTGTAATGATACTGCGTTCCATTTTGAAGTCTTTTCTGATCTTCCGAGGCGGCTGCTACTTGGTTCCTTCTGAGAGAACAGTCTGAGCAGGGTGGCAGAAAACTCTTCCGATGCTCTGAAGTAGTCTGAAACATTTTGCTCACAAGTCCTTTGTTCTTTTGCCCACCTTCCTGGTGATATCAGTCACTGCGCTACTGCCTCCTCTTTCTCATCCATTAGTTTGTTGTCTTGACTTGGATAATACTAACAGTACAGCAGTGTATATTTACCCTGCAGCTGTCTGCCAGTTGCTTTCTACTTCCGTTAGACTGACTCTACAGGAAGATTGTGCTGCTTAACGCTATAGCTGCTATGTTTGTTCTCACATCATAGTGCAATGACGTTGTCCCTTCCATCCCTCCACCGCTAAGAATATGGAGCAACAACAGAAAAGACACACTGGAGGAACTCAATGGATCACATAACATCTGTGGGAGGAAAGCGGCCGTCAATGTGTCGAGTCAAAACCCCACAGCAGGACAGAGAGTGGAGAGGCAAGCTAAGCAAGACAGAGACTACTTTATCATTTCCTGTCAGAGTCACCTTATGTAAAGGCACTCCTTTACCTCGGCAACACACACAAAATGCTGGAGGAACTCAGCAGGCCGGGTTGGGTGCAGTCGACATTACAGGCCAAGACCCTTCAGCAGGACTGGAAAGGAAGAGGAGGAGCCAGATTAAGAAGGTGGGGGGAGGGGAGGAGGTAGTACAAGATGGCAGGTGATAGGTGAAACCAGGAGGGGGGAGGGGATGAAGTAAAGAGCTGGCAAGTTGATTGGTGAAAGAAATAAATGGCTGGAGAAGGGGTAATCTGATAGGAGAGGATAGAATACCATGGAAGAAAGGGGAAGAGATGCACCAGAGGGATGATGGGCAAGTTAGAAGGTGGTAAGGAGATAAGGTAATAGAGGGAAGCAGGAATGGGGAATGCTGGGGGGGGGGAGGGGGGAGATGGGCGGTGGTAATTACCAGAAGTTCAAGAAATCGATGTTCATGCCATCAGGTTGGAGGCTACCCAGAGGGAATATAAAGTGTTGTTCCTCCAACCTGAGTGTGGTCTCATTGCAGCAGTAGAGAAGGCCATGGACATGTCAGAATGGGGAGGGAAAGTAGAATTGAAATGGGTGGCTACCAGGAGATCTCGCTTTTTTGGGCAGTGCGAAGCAGTCTCCCAATCTGTGTTGGGTCTCACCGATATACAGGAGGCCACACCAGAAGCACCATATACAGTAGATGACCCCAACAGCCTCACAGGTGAAGTATCACCACACCTGGAAGGACTGTTTGGGCCCTGAATGGTAGTGAGGGAGGAGGTGTAGGGGCCGGTATAAGTGCCAGGAGGGAGATCAGCAGGGAGGGGCAAGTGGGCAAAGGAAACACTTAGGAAGAAGTCTGTGGGCAAAGCAGAAAGTGGAGGGGGAAGGGAAAGATGTGCTTGGTGGCGGCATCTTGTTGGAGGTAGTGGAAGTTACAGAGAATTATTTAGAAGATGCGGAGGCTGGTGGGGTGTTAAGTGAGGACAAGAGGAACCTTATCCCTGGTATGACAGCAGGAGGATGGGATGAAGGCAGATGTGTGCGAAATGGAAGAGGTGTGGGTGAGAGCAGCATTAATGGTAAAGGAACGGAAGCTTCTTCGCCATTCCCCATTCCTGTTTCCCTCTCTCACCTTATCTCCATTGATGCCCATTCCTTCCTATTGATGCCCCTCTCTGTGGTGAACTATGTGCCTGTCTGGACATGCCCCCTGCTGAATGCTCCTGTGGCTCCTCCCACAGGCCCCTGTATAAAGGCGATCTGAGGCCTGACGCTCGGCCTCAGTCTCCAGGACATAGTATGATGGACACTCACTCCTGGTTCCTTCTTCCAGTCAATAAAAGCCGATATCTCGCCTTACGTCTCAGTGTGAGTTATTGATGGTGCATCAATTTTATTGACTGGAAGTTTTAAAACATGGAAACCGTTTTGCGTCCGGACCGGTTGGATTTGGACACTCAAGACCCTGACGCAGCTCTCGCTTTTGAACACTGGCTTGCATGCTTCCAATCGTACTTGGAGGAGGTTCGTGCAACTGAACCCGCCGTTATGCACAGAATTCTACTCTCGAGGGTCACCCCCAAAGTTTACTCCATTATCCGGGACCTGCCGACCTACGAAGGGGCACTGGACGCCCTCAAAAGACAGTACCTGCGGCCGGTGAACACCATCTACGCAAGACATCGTTTAGCTACCTGACAACAGCGGCCTGGCGAATCGTGCGCTGAGTTTCTCCGAGCACTACAGACACTCGTCCAACCTTGCGACTGCAAGACGCTCACGGCAGAACAGCATGCGGAGCTGCTGGTGCGAGACGCCTTTGTGACGGGACTGAGGACAGTGTACATGCGCCAGCGGCTGCTGGAAAATGCCGACCTTACCTTAAGCTCGGCGATGGAGACGGCCAACGCTCTGGAAGCTGCGCTGCACTACGCCGACGCTGTCCAGTCGCGCGATTCCCCGCCAGTTCCGTGGACTCCTCAGACCCCGCCACCACCGGCTCCCGGGAGCGAATTCGCCAACGCCGCTGCCAGTCGCGATTCCACGAGCTCCCCGACCCAGACCACGGCTGTGGCCCGTCAGAAGCCTGTGCTTTGTTCTTTCTGTGGCCATAAAAAACACCCTCGACAACGCTGTCCAGCGCGACAAGCGACCTGCTCCAGCTGCAGAAAGCGGGGCCATTTCGCCAAGGTCTGTAAGTCTCAACCTCGAGCGGAGTGCAGTGCTGCGGGTGAAACGTGGGGGCCGCCATCTTGCATGCCCGGATGTGGGCGGCCATCTTTGTCGGCGTCAGCATGCCCCGCCCCCGGCCCTCCAATGCTTACCGGGCACCAAGACGGCGATTCAACTCTGGCTGTAACTCTCGACCAAAGCACCCCACACCAGCTTTCAAGGTCCATGATGGACATCCGGGTGGAGGGGCACAGGACTAGATGCCTGTTTGACACGGGCAGCACTGGGAGTTTTATTCACCCGGACACAGTGCAACGCTGTGGACTTGCAACGCGGCCGGTAAGTCGGAGGTTCCATTTGGCTTCTGGGTCGCAGTCCGCAGACATCCAGGCGGGTTGTGTAGCGACTTGGGTGGTGCAAGGCACAGAATATCGGAACTTTGAGCTGCTGGTCATGCCTAATCTGTGCGCACCTGTGCTATTGGGGCTGGACTTCCAGAGCCATCTCGAAAGTGTGACTATGGTGTATGACGGGCCCCTCCCACCACTCTCTGTCAGGAATCCTCAGTTTTGTGGGACTTCTTCACACCCCGCTACTGACCACACACACACACGGGCACACACATCCCATCCAGAACCATGCCGACAGCTGCGCTACCGACACCACTTGCAGCCTCTCCACTCTCAAGGTCCCTCCCCCACCGCTGTTCGCCAACCTGACCCCTGACTGTAAGTCTGTGGCAACTAAAAGCAGGCGGTACAGCGCGGGGGACAGGGCCTTCATTCAGTCGGAGGTGCAGCGGCTGCTCAGGGAGGGGATCATTGAGCCAAGCACAAGCCCTTGGAGGGCCCAGGTGGTTGTTGTTCGGACTGGGCAGAAAAATAGGATGGTGGTGGACTATAGTCAAACCATCAATAGGTTCACACAGCTTGACGCATACCCCCTACCCCGCATCGCGGATATGGTCAACCAGATTGCTCAGTACAAGGTGTACTCGACAATAGATCTGAAATCTGCTTATCACCAGCTCCCCATCTGCCCAGAGGACCGCCCCTACACCGCCTTCGAGGCGGGCGGCAGGCTCTATCACTTCTTGCGCGTCCCTTTCGGTGTCACGAATGGTGTCTCTGTCTTCCAGAGGGAAATGGACCGGATGGTGGACCAGTATCAACTGCAGGCCACATTTCCCTATCTGGATAACATCACCATCTGTGGTCACGACAGGCCAGATCACGACGCCAACCTCCAACGATTTCTCCAAGTGGCCGCAGCTCTGAACCTTACTTGTAACAGGGACAAGTGTGTGTTTGGAACCACCCGCCTTGCTATACTTGGGTATGTCGTGGAAAACGGGGTTATTGGCCCTGATCCCGAACGTATGCACCCCCTGTTAGAACTCCCTCTTCCCACCACTCTCAAGGCCCTCAGACGGTGCCTGGGTTTTTTTCCTATTACGCCCAATGGGTCCCCCATTACGCAGACAAGGCCCACCCCCTGGTCAAGTCTACCTCGTTTCCCCTCCCTGCTGAGGCCCGCGCGGCCTTCAGCTGCATTAAAGAGGACATTGCCAAAGCTATGATGCATGCGGTGGATGAGACCGCTCCCTTCCAAGTGGAGTGTGACGCCTCCGATTTTGCTCTGGCTGCTACCCTCAATCAGGAAGGCAGACCAGTAGCATTCTTTTCTCGCACCCTCCAAGGCTCCGAAATTCGGCACTCCGCGGTGGAGAAAGAAGCCCAGGCCATAATGGAGGCTGTTAGGCACTGGAGGCACTATCTTGCTGGCAAAAGGTTCACCGTGCTGACCGACCAGCGCTCGGTTGCGTTCCTGTTCAGCAACCAACAGCGGGGCAAAATCAAAAATGATAAAGTTTTGCGGTGGAGAATAGAACTCTCCACCTACACCTATGATATCCTGTACCGGCCTGGCAGACTCAATGAGCCCCCTGATGCCCTATCCCAGGGAACATGTGCTAGCACACAGCTCGACCAGCTGTACACCCTTCATGCACAACTTTGCCATCCGGGGGTCACCCGATTTTACCATTTTGTGAAAGCTCAGAACCTGCCATACTCCCTGGAGGACATCAGGACGATGACCAGGGACTGCCAAATTTGCGCTGAGTGCAAACCGCACTTCTACTGTCCTGACACGGCACAACTTGTCAAGGCCACCCGCCCTTTTGAACGACTGAGTGTTGACTTTAAGGGCCCCCTTCCCTCCACTGACCGCAATGTCTATTTTCTCAGTGTTATCGACGAGTACTCACGGTTCCCCTTTGCCATCCCCTGCCCCGACACCACTGCCACGTCCGTCATAAAAGCCCTGCGCCAGCTCTTCACTCTGTTTGGGTATCCCTGCTATATCCACAGCAATAGAGGGTCCTCCTTTATGAGTGAGGAGCTGCGCCAGTACTTGCTAGCTAGGGGCATTGCTACCAGTCGGACCACGAGTTATAATCCCCGGGGTAATGGCCAGGTGGAGCGGGAGAATGCCACAGTGTGGAAGGCCACACTTTTAGCCCTTAAGTCAAAAAGGTTGCCGGTCTCTCGATGGCAGGAGGTCCTCCCTGAGGCACTGCACTCTATCCGCTCTCTGTTATGTACGTCCACCAATGCCACCCCTCACGAACGCCTATTCTCTTTTCCCAGGAAGTCTGTCACTGGGACCACCCTACCAGTTTGGCTGACGTCCCCGGGGCCAGTGCTGCTCCGGAAACATGTGAGGAGCAATAAATACTCCCCGCTGGTAGAGAGGGTTCACCTTCTACATGCGAACCCCCAGTATGCTTACGTGGTCTTACCTGATGGGCAGGAGGACACGGTCTCCATCCGCGACCTGGCACGCGCAGGTGCAGCAGACCACTACCCTGAAGGCTCTCCGGTAACTATGAACCCTGCACCAGAGGTGACACCGTGCTCACCAGGCCCTACACAGACTCCTCACGATACTTGTATACCGGGCGTTTCGTACGCATTTATACCAGGCGCCTCGCACATGCGTGAGGGATCACCGGCGCCTAGTGGGCAGGAACAAGCGCAACCTCCGTCCCCTGTGCAATCACCAATGTCGTCGGCATCCATGCGATCACAGCCGGTGCTACGTAGATCGCAGCGACAGATTCGACCACCTGATAGACTTGACTTGTAAGAAACTTCGCCACATGGGGACTCTTTCAAACAAAGGGGGGGTGAATGTGGTGAACTACGTGTGCCTGTCTGGACACACCCCCTGCTGACTGCTCCTGTGGCTCCTCCCACAGGCCCCTGTATAAAGGCGATCTGAGGCCTGACGCTCGGCCTCAGTCTCCAGGACATAGTATGATGGACACTTACTCCTGGTTCCTTCTTCCAGTCAATAAAAGCCGATATCTCGCCTTACGTCTCAGTGTGAATTATTGATGGTGCATCACTCTCCCTTCCCTTTTTTCCATGATCTTCTATCCTCTATCAGATTCCTCCTTCTCCAGCCCTTTATTGCTTTCACAAATCGACTTCCCAGCTCCTTGCTTCACCCTCTCCCCCTCTCCTGTTTTCTCTTGATAACCCCCTCACCTTCTTCCTCCCCTCGCCCCACCTTCTTACTCAGGCTTCTCCACTTTCCTTCCGGTCCTGATGAAGGGTCTCGGCCCAAAACGTTACTTGTTTACTTTTTTCCACAGATGCTGCCTGACTGCTGAGTTCCTGCAGCATTTTGGTGTGTTGCTTTAGATTTCCAGCATCTGCAGATTTCCTCATGTTTGTGACACTCCTTTACCTGGAATCACTCTACATGCACACAATCAATATCTGTAAGCTATCTTATGTATTTATATAGTATTTATCATGTTTTTTACTTAATGCATTCTTTACCATACTGTGTATTTTTTTGTGCTGCATTGGATCTGGAGTAACAATTATTTCATTCTCCTTGCAATTGTGTATCAGAAATAACATTAAACAATCTTGAATCTGGAAATCAACATTATGATGTGTTTCTGTAGCCAGCTAAACTGTTCTCTGTTGAGTGACAATAAATATCTGTGGAATTCTTAAAAACATGGAGACCAGTTTAATCAAATCAAACTGTCCAAACTGTCATATTTACTGTGAAATTCAGTAAAGGCTATCAAAATTGAATTGAATTGAAATGAATTGACTTTATTTCTTACATCCTTCACATACATGAAGAGTAAAAATCTTTACATTATGTCTCCGTCTAAATCTGCAATGTGCAATCATAGTAATTTATAATAATTTATAAAAAATAGAACAGTCAATGTAACATAGAATACACTCAAATCAGTGTGAGTTCATCAGTCTGATGGCCTGGTGGAAGAAGCTGTCCCAGAGCCTCTTGATCCTGGCTTTTATCCTGCAGTACCATTTCCCTGATGGTAGCAGCTGGAATAGATTGTGGTTGGGGTGACTCGGGTCCCCAGTGATCCTACAGGCCCTTCTTACACACCTGTCTTTGTAAATGTCTTGAATCATGGGAAGTTCACAACTTCAGATGCACTGGGCTGTCCACACCACTCCCTGCGGAGTCCTGCAATTAAGGGAAGTACAGTTCCCATACCAGGCAGCGATGCAGCCAGTCAGAATGCTCTCAATTGTGCCCCCGCAGAAAGGATTTAGGGGCCCATACCAAACTTGCTCAAAGACTGAGGTGAAAGAGGCATTGTTGTGCCTCTTCCACCACACAGCTGGTGTGTACAGACCACGTGAGGTCCTCGGTGACTTGGATGTCGGTGAACTTAAAGCTGTTCACCCTCTCAACCCCAAATCCATTTATGTCAATAAGGGTTAGCCTGTCTCCATCCTCCTGTAATTCGCAACCAGCTCCTTTGTTTTTGCGACATTGCGAGAGAAGTTGTTTTCTTGACACCACTGTGTCAGAGAGATGACTTCTTCCCTGTAGGCCATCTCATTATGGCGTGAGATAAGGCCAATTAATGTAGTGTCATCGGCAAATTTAATTTGCAGATTAGAGCTGTGGGTGGTGACACAGTCATGGATGTACAGGGAGTAAAGGAGGGGACTTAGTACACACCCCTGAGGAGCTCCTGTATTGAGGGTCAGAGGGGTGGAGGTGAGGGAGACCACTCTTACCACCTGCCGGCGATCTCACAGCAAGTCCAGGATCCAGCTGCACAAGGCAAGGTGAAGGCCAAGATCTCTGAGAGAAGTGCATTCACTTTTTCAGTTAATTATTTTACAAGCATATATCAGATTTCAAACTGCAGTGAAGAAGTACATATACTCGGGACTGCTGGTTGGTGAAAGCAGATGAGTTTGTATGCAGTTTTCATTGAGGTAGAACAATATTACTATACCTGCACTTAGTAGCCTTTCATTGATAGTGGTTCAGAGATATGAACTCAATTCCCACAAGAGCAAATGAGGAATTTAAATGCAGTTAATTTAATCAAACTAAGTGTTAACCATGGGACTGCCAGAGTGTCTTTCTAACCTATCAGGCTGATCTCAGAGAACCACATGTGGGTGGCTCAGCACAATCCTGAATTCAGCGCCTCCACATGGCAGAGCAGAAACGTGGAACCAGTATTCCACCAGTAGACCCAGACCCGAGCCCAGCAACACAAGACAAACATACCGATGACCAGTTAAAGTACCTTGACCCATGGAGTTAGAGATGATGATTGACAGGCTAAGTATTTTTCCGTTCTACTTATTATTCTAAATTACTTCCTCACATTTAAGTGTTTCATAATACATATATTTTTTTCAAATATTTGTCTTTTTTTTACATTACTTTTACCAAGTAGGAAATCCACAAAGACCGGTTGCTGAATTGCTTCTCATAAAGAAGCCGAAAGTTTTTGGAGGTGAGAATGATAAAGAGAGCAATAACAAAACTGGATAAAAAGACAGAAGGGACTCTGAAAGATAGAGCTGCAGAGGGGACAACAGAATTAATGCTTCAAATTAAAGACTTGGAAAATGATGTTGATGCACCACAGGTTAAGGAAAAAAGGTGAGTATTTTATTATTTTTATTTTTATGCCGAGATACAACATGGTAAAAGGCCCAATGAACCCGTGCCGCCAAATTACACCCATATGATCAATTAACCTGCTAACCTGAGCGTCCTTGGGACATGGGAGGAAACTGAAGCACCCAGGGGAAACACCCGTGGAAACGGGGAGCAGGTACAAGCTCCTTACAGACAGCAGCAAAGCTGAACCTAGATTACTGGTTTAGAAAGAGCATTGCACTAACCACAATGCTTTATTCTATTTTAATTATTTTATCTTAACTTTAGATTTTCAGCCTCCACAGTGTTTTACTTCTGTGGAAGATGGGAAGGTGATTTTCAAGTAAGTAGTCCAACAAAATAAGTTTATTCAGAAAAAATGTGTTAAGTGATAGAGTAATGTGCCTGAGCATTAACTAATTAGCAGTTATCTCCTCCAAAATGATCCGCATCAAACCTGGTATCTTTCCTTGACATATTCTGTTTAGGGAAGGTTGTAATTGTAAATGAATAAACGCAAGAGATTTTGTAGGTTCTGGGAATACAGAGCGACTTTCCATCTTCTACACAAAACACTGGATAAACCCAGCAGGTTAAGCTGCACCTATGGAGAGGAATAAACAGTTGACAATTCAAACCAAAATCTTTCATCAAGACTCATAATTGTAAATTAATGTTGTGCTTCAGAACCATTATCATTTTGAAAATATGAACAGTGTCATATGGTTGTATATCAAGAAATCTCCTCTTCATGTGGTACTTTTAATACAGGAATAAAAGCCCTAAGGCATCCCACAAGAGCACTTTCAAACACATTTTCAAACAGAGGAATGTGAGACAATGGAATGCTTGACCAAACAACACACACAAAATGCTGGAGGATCTCAGCATGCCAGGCAGCAACTACAAAAAAGAGTACAGTCGACATTTCGGGCCGTGAACCCTTCATCTGGACTGGAGAAAGAAGGTGGGGGAGGGGAGTAAGAAACACAAGGTGATAGGTGAAACTGGGAGTGATGAAGTAAGAAGCTGGGAAGTTGATTGGTGAAAGAGACACAGGGCTGGAGTAGAGGGAATCTGATAGGAGAGGACAGAAGGCCATGGAGGAAAGAAAAGGGGGGAGAAGAAGCAGAAGGAGATGATGGGCAGGTAAGCAGATAAGGCAAGAGAGGGAAATGGGAATGGGGAATGGTGAAGGGGGGGGGGGGGGGGACATTACCAGAGGTTTGAGAAATCGATGTTTTTACCATCAATTTGGAGGCTACCCAGAAGGAACATAGGGTGTTGCTCCTCCAACCTGAGTGTGGGCTCATGGCAACAGTAGAGGAGGCCATGGACTGACACGTAGAAATGAGAATGGGAAGAGGAATTAAAATGGGTGGCACTATGAGATCCCGTTTCACTGTGCACCTATACTCCATCCGTAAGTGGCCATCCATTCTAATTCCACTTCCCATTCCCATTCTGACATGTCAACCCATGACCTCCTCTACTGTTGCAATAAGGCCACACTCAGGCTGGAGGAGCAATGCCTGATATTCCATCTGGGTAGCTTCCAACCTGATGGCATGAACATTGATTTCTCTAACTTTCCAGTTATGTTCCCCCCTTCCCATTTCCCTCTCTCGCTTATTCGTCTTACCTGCCTATCACTTCCCTCTGGTGCTCCTCCACCTTTTTTTCATCCATGGCCTTCTGTCCTCTCTTATCTGATTCCCCATTATCCAGCCCTGTACCTCTTTCACCAATCAACTTCCCAGCTCTTTACTTCATCCCTCCCTCGTCCCCTCCAACCCCTGGTTTCACCTATCCCTTTGTGTTTCACCCTTCTCTCCCTCCACCTCCTCAATGTTTTTTATCCATTCTGGATGAAGGGTCTCAGCCCAAAATGTCGACTGTTTACCCTTTCCCATAGATGCTGCCTGGCCTGCTGAGTTTCTCCAGCATTTTGTGTGTATTGCTCGAATTTCCAGCATCTGCTGCTTTCCTCTTGTTTGTTTAGGATGCTTGACCATTTGCTTGGTCAAAGAAATTCAAAAAAAGAAATAGTAGGAAATAAAACAAATAGTTTAAAATGCTCAGCCTAACAGGCAGTACCAGTGGGAAGAAGTGCAGTTAACATACCAGGTCCAGAATACTTCATCACATCAATGTTAAAGGGTCTCAGCCCATGAAACATTAACTGCATCTCAATCCACAGAAGCTGCCTAACTCATTGAGTGTTTCCAGCATTTTCTGTTCTGACTTTAACTTATCCAAGGAGTTAGGTTGTAAGAGATGTCCTAAAAGAAGCAAAAAAAAAAATCTGAAACGTGCAAAGATTTAAGTTTCAGCTTCCAAAGGCACAGTGTATGATGGTAGAAGTCATTAAATAGGATGCTGAGCTGCAGATCAGATTTGAAGGAGCACATTTATCTCTAAAGGTCTCTGAGGTTTGTGTGTCTGAATGAACTTTTAAAGGAAAGGAAATGTGAAGTAACTGAGGGAATAGAAAATAAGGTGAACAATTTTAAAACAGAGGAGTTGCTTCCTGAGGAGTCAGTGAGTCAGTAAGAAGTGATAGTCAGATGGTTTGAGATAGGGAGCAGAGAGAGAAGTTCTGAATGACCGTAGAAGAATGGAAGTTGACAAAGCCACTGGAAGAGTCAAGAATATATGAAACAAAAGGGTGAAAAGTGTTTTCAATAGCTGCCAGGCTGAGGCAGGTCAAAGTTAGGAGACAATGGAATAAGAGGTCATGATGAGGGCACAGTTAAATAGTTTTATAGTTTGTCTCGGGGTAAGAAATGCCACCACAATTACTCAGACAGTTGCTAAGGAAAGGAGTAAAGTCAGTGGATGGGGAATGTAGTTTGTGGCAGGGATCACAGACAATGGATTCAGCCTTCACAATACATAGCTGGAGAAAATTTACGGCCATCCAGAAAGAGATGTGTGTCAAGTAGTCTGACAATGCGGAGATAATGGAAGAGGTAAAGATTGTTAATAGGTTCTACATGGCAACCAATGCAGTAGTTGTTGTTATGTAGAACCCATTACTGAGCTTTCAGATGATATCATTGATGGCCAGGATGCAGATAAGAAACAAGAGAGATACAAAATAGATCCTCTGTGAATAGCTGGGTAACAGCGCAGGAGCCAAAAGTACAGGAGATGCATTAAGTTCAAGGATCCTGAGAAGATGCAGGTCAGTTTAATAGATCTTGTTCTGAGAGAGCAAAAGTGGATCCCAAGCTAAAGTTGAATTAAGAAGGTAAGGGTCACAGCGTCGTAGAACACAGAATACAGCACAGAAACAGGCCCTTCGGCCCAAACCATCCTCATCAACTATGACATCCATCCACACTAATACCGTTTGTTCACTCACACTCATATGCCTCTAAACCTTTCCAGTTCACACATTTGTCCAAATTGTTATGGTTTGTAACTCCGAAAACAAAAACAAGCACATGAGCCCAAGAAAATATGCCTACTTGGTTTATACTTTAGTGAGTCATTTATGATGTGATGATGTAATGACGTGTGCCATTCACCTACTTTTGCATGTAACATGTAATGTATTATTAATACAAAGAATGCTTGATCAAACAATATATTTACAATATTACTCAAATATTACAGAAATATCATAGTACAACCACTATACAGACATCCACATCATCATAAATTTTTAATTGTCTCATTCAAGCCTGTAGATTCAAATTCTGTGGAGGATTTCTTACTCTTGAGGCGGTCAAGTGGGGTGGACATTCTGTTTGGGCAATGCAGGGCATTCCCCGGGATGGAGGGGTGCTACTCTTGGCATCTTCTGGATGTTTAGGAACACCACAGCATGATATCTTCTGGATGTGTTCGCATTCCAAGCTGCTCGATCTGCATATCTAGCCTAGGCCACCGGACAAAGCATGTATAGTGGCTCCTCTAATATATCAGCTCTCACCTTGGATGGTCCAACAAATCTCAATCCCCACATAAGGCAACCCTTGTCAAGGGCAAGTTCATCTTTAGGTAGGCCTAAGCTAAATCCACTTTGCTAAAGTGTTTCCCTTGTTACGTACCCATGGGTATCTTGTACTTGTCACGTGACAGTGGTGTTGAAGCTATACTGGACTTAAGGTAGTGGTCTTGTGATGGTGGAGTGACGTCATCTTCCTGCCAGTAGAGGTCATGTGACAGTTTTTTTTACAGGGGTATAAAAGGAGGACCCCTCCCTGTGAGGAGGGGCAGTTCGTGGCTGGATTTTCCATTTTGACTCCATGCGTGGTCCAATATTATGACGCAGTTTGGTTGAAAGATGGAGTTTTATTTAATGCCTAAAGTTTAAAAGGTCATTGCCGCCAGTTTCTTTACAATACTGCCAGTTAAAAATCAGTGGAGAGTGAAGATCGGAGTTCGGGAGCTAAAAGATCAAGGAAAGTCGATTTCAACGGTGAAACAGGTTCGACCTTGTCTGATCCTCATTCGGAAGGAATTCGTTGGCTGTCCCCGTGGTAAAACTTGTGAATAGCGGAAAGGGTTTGGGTACAGTTTTGTCAAGGAAAGCTCAGTGCCTTTAAGCCATTTCATTTTCATCTTCGTAAATTCTCAGGGGAAAAGCATAGTTTGCTGGGAACCGTAGGAACACGACATGAAAGAGAATTTAAATCGTCTAAAAAGTCTCTCCTTTAATGGACTGTAAGCATATTGAACTTTTGCAGTACTACTTTGAAGAACTGTTTTGGCAACATCGCTTTAAGAACTGTTTAAGCTGCCGTACAGCAGCTGATTTCCGGTTACGTTAGTGGTTTGTTTACTTTTGGGGGTTTGTTTTTCAGTGTTTAATAAATGTTTTATTTGTTATAAAAAACCCTGCCTCACTTATATATTTATTGTTGCTGAATCCGTAAAACCCTCCAGAAAGGTTTTCAAAGATATCCTCTATCCTGGGCAGAGGGTATTTCAGTACTGGGTAGATGGTGACTTTAAAATCACCACAGATACTTATAGACATATTTTTCTTGGCTCTGAGACCACTGCATTGTCCATTGGCTCCACTCAACCTTGGAAAAAAATTACTTCAACCTCCGTGTGATCTAACTCACTGGCTACTTTATCATGGATGGTACAAGGAACTAGAAAGACTTTGAAAAACTTGGGTGTGGCATTTTTATTTAGCACTATTTTACCCTCGATATGCTTGCTTTTTCCAATGCCATCCTTGAGCACTGCTGTGGCATCATCCAGTACGTTTCTTATTTCAGTTTCAGTCAACTCTACTGCAGGGGATGTGACATTCAAGTGGTGGATGGATCATCAATCAAGTTGTAATTGTTGCAGCCAGTCATGGTCCCACTATGCTGGCCCTCGTATTTTTACCGCATAGAAACCCAGTATGGCTTATTTGTTGTTATATTTCACTGTTACGAATGTTATTTCCACAGGAGTTATCAATGCTCCAGTATAAGGTTTTAGTTCAGTTCAATGTCTTTGAAAAGCCATTCAAGCTCATTTTGCAGAATGACTGAAACAGCCAAGCTCCTGTCCAATTCCATTCTAATTAATTTGACATTGACTTCTGGTGTAAGCCTCCTTCTAGTTTTCACATTGTAAATCTTAAGGCTACACAGTCCTCATCATGATCAGATTTTTCTAGATTAGTGTGTAGATTAGTGTTCTTTTTGAAACTTCAACTTGACTTTTTAATCTATTTCTCTTCCCTGTGCAGCCCCTTTACATTTCTCTGAGCAACATATTCTTTGTATGTGCCCTACTTTGTTGCAAGTTTCATCTTTAAACCTGCATTGATCTGGTGTGAGTCCCTGACACAACGATAGCACAATTTGTTCAGCCAGGCAGGTTTCTGTTTAGATGTTGCAATTTTGCTCACAATCACTTTCATTCCTGACTACAACACAATTATGTCTCTGTCTGTTGTTTCCATTGATACAGCAATTTCAACTGCTGTATTAAATGTGGGTTGTGCTTCAGTTGGGAGCTGTTTTTGAATGCTTTCTTGTGATATTCCACAAACTAAATTATCTTTCGGTGCATCATTAAGCCCTTCACTGAACTGGCAATGTTCTGAAATTTTTTTTCAATTCAGCCACGAAAACTAATACAGACTCTGCTGCCTTTTGATTCCATTTATGAAACCTGAAGCATTCTGCAAATCAACAATAGCCTCGGTTCTAAATGTTCCTGCATTTATGTTCATGTTATCAGCAAAGCTAATTTCAGCTGGTTAGGGTAGAGCAGTCCAATGTCTCAGCCAATTATACGTTTCCATCAGTTGCACTCAGCAAAACTGGCACTGGTTTCTCATTGGCTATTCTGTTTGCTTTAAAGTACTTCTCAAGTTATTCAGTATTCATGACCTAGTTGTCTGTTATGCTGTTAAACATGTCGGTCTTTCCAATGTATCCAGCCACTTCTGCTTTTTTTCTTATTTATTAATATCTCTCAGTGCTCACTGTTTATGAACCCAGGAATTTCATCCATTTTCTGCCGTTTTTTTAACTCGGCCATCTCTTTCTTACCTTCAGAAGGGAAAAAACATGCTCTGTTTTTTTCTAAACTCAAAAGTCTCGCTGTGCTTCAACAGGTAGGTAGTCATCTCAGATTCATTTTAAAACTTACTCATCACCACCGTTATATTTTGTAACTCCAAAAACTAACCATAAGAAAAAACTTGGTAGCCCAAGAAAATGCATTTACTTTGCTTTTATTTTAGTGATGACATGGTGGATGCCATTCACGTATGTTTACATATAACCCATAATTAATTATTTAAATAAACAAAGAATGTTTAATCAAACAATGTATTTACAATATTACTCTAATATTACTAAAACATTAAAAACACAACATAAATGGCTTTTAAATTCTGTAATTCTATCTATTTGTTCATTTCCACTGGCAGCTCATTCCATATAATCACTAGCTGCTGTATGGAAATTTTGCCTCTCAGATCTCATTTAATAGTATCCTCTCTCATTTTAAACCTTTCCCTCTTGTTTTAGAATCCTCCACCTTAGAAAGCAGTATACTGATTATCTACACTATCTATGCCTTTCATAATATAATCATCTATGAAGTCATTCCTCAGCCTTCTACATTCCAGTGAGAATAAATTCAGCTTATCCAATTATAAATAAAGCCCTCCATTCTATGAAACATCCTTATGAATCACTTCTGCACTCTTTCTAATGTTATGATACCCTTGCTGTAATGTGAACTATACACAACATTCCAGTTTCGAGTTCCTGGGTGTCAACATCTCCGAGGGATCTATCCTCGACCCAATGTATTGATACAATTACAAAAAAAAAGGCACAGAAGTGACTATATTTCATTAGGAGTTTGACTAGAATTGATATATCATCAAAGACACTTGCAAATTTCTGAAGATCAAGTCAAGTTTAAGTGAAGATTATTGTCATTTAACTACATTCATGCATATAATGTATATCAAAAGGAGACAACGTTTCTTCGAAGCAGGGAGTATAGCACATAACACATGTAACACACAATAACTTATGAAGTTAAGGATAAAATCTACAGATGACTCACACATAAATAACAAACTAAAATGCTTTAATATGAAATACTGTAAGGTGCAGAACAGATTAACCAGTGACACTTCAAATACAATACAGCTGGGACTTCAGAAGCCTAATTGCCTGGGGAAAGAATCTGTTTCTCATCCAGACTGTTCTTGGTTGTTTGTATCATAGATACATAAAAGATACACTGTGGAGAGCAATCTAACTAGTCGCATCTCCATCTGGTGCAGAACGACCACTGCACAGGATTGGAAAAAGCTGCAGAAAGTTGTAAACTCTGCCACCTCCATCATGATCACTCGGCTCCCCACCATCCAGGGCACCTTCAAAATGCAATGCCTCAAAAAGGCACCCTCCCTCATTAAGGAACTTCATCACCCAGGGCATGGCCTCTCATTGCTACCATCAAGGAGGAGGTACAGGAACCTGAAGTGTTTCAGGAACAGCTTCTTCCCCTGCGCCATCAGATTTCTGAATGGACAATGAGCCCATGATCACTTCGTCAGTAATTCCCCCTCTCTTTTTACAAACTCGTTTAATTTAATTTTCTTTTTTATATACAGTATACTTATTGTGATTTATAATTTTTATTATTATATAGTGTAATATACTGCTGCTATAAAACAAAACAATTCACGACATGTGACAGTGATATTAAACCTGATCCCAACAGGACATAAACCAAGGTAGGAATGCATTCAGGCAAGGGTAATGGACACACTCAACTGGAAATTGGCTTTGTAGGCCAGGAGACTGATAAAACACAGTCTTGAACACAAAAAACATCATAAGCTTCTCTGCTTGGTGATGGAGACCTGTGTAGTGGGCTGAGGGGAGAGACGCTGAAGATGAAGTTTTATAATAGGGGATTGAAGCTGCTACTTATTTTGGCATTCCAGGATAATCCTGGAATAATGAGAAGATTTGCCAGATGAAAGCAGGGATATAGCTTTTTGTTGTCTAACTACATCTGGCAGTAAATGACTAAGACAGATGTCCCTCATATCCATAGAAATCTACAATACCAGAATTTAAAGAAGCCAAGATCAGTGTCAGGTTTATTATCACTGTCTTATATGATGAATTAGTCCTGCCAAAGGGTGTTGGCCAGAAACATCCACTGTACTTTTTTCCACAGATGCTGCCTGACCTGCTGAGATCCTCCAGCATTGTGTGTGTCACTTGTACTTCCAGCATCTGCAGATTTTCTCTTGTTTGTGATGTATAAATTGTTGTTTTGCAGAAGCAGTGCAGTGCAAACACAACATTACTATAAATTACAAAATAAAATAATAAAGCAACAACATGAATAATGAGATAGTGGGTTCATGGACTGTTCAGAAATTGGATTGTGGAGGGGAAGTTGCTGTTCATAGTTCATGGAGTAAGGGTCTTCAGGCTCCTGTATCTCCCCCTTAACAGCAGTAACTAAAAGAGAGTAGGTCTGGGATGGTGAGGGTCTTTAATGAGGGGTCCCTCCTTTATCAGGCACCATCTCTTGAAGATGACCTCAATGGTGGGGACGGTTCAGTCTGAGATGGAGCTGGCTCAGTCTACAACTCTTTGCAGCCTCTTTGAAGTCTCCATACCAGGCGCTGATGGAACAGACAGAATGTACTCCACCATATATCTACAGAAATACCAAAGCTCCTCAAACTCATGACAAAGTATAGCCACTGGTGTGCCGCCTTTATAATTGCATCATACCGGCTGTGTAGTGAAACTAAGCACAACAGCACCTCTCACCTCAGATGGCTGAAGAAGTTTGGCATGAGTCTCCTGATCCTCAGTACTTTCTACAGGAGCACCATCAAGAGCGCTCTAACTGGCTGTGTCACCACCAGGTACGGGAAATGCACTATCCTCAATTACAGGGCACTACAGGGAGTGGTGCGGACATTCCAGCGCATCTATGGACGTGAATTTTCCTCTTTTCAGGACATTTACAGCAACAGGAGCGTAAAAAGGACCCAGAGGATCATCAAAGACTCCAGCCACCCCGACCACAAACTGTTTCAGCTGCTTCTGTCTGACAAGCGGTACCACAGCATTAAGGCCAGAAGCGACAGGCTCTGAGACAGCTTCTTTCACCAGGCCATCAGATTTATCAATACACATTGAAATGATTGCATAGCTGATTGTACATTGTACCTGACTGTACGCACACTTATACAATCTTAGACAGAAGTCATCTCTCTGACACAGTGGTGTCAAGAAAACAGCCTCTCCCTCAATGTCGCCAAAGCAAAGGAGCTGGATATGGATAACAGGAGGAATGGAGACAGGCTAACCCCTACTGACATCAATTCATTTGGGGTTGAGAGGGTAACAGCTTGGCATCCACATCACCGAGGACCTCACATGGTCTGTGCACAGCAGATGTGTGGTGAAAAAGGCACAACAGCACCTCTTTCACCTCAGACGGTTGAGGAAGTTTGGTATGGGCCCCCATATCCTAAAAACTTCCTACAGTTGCACAATTGAGAGCATCCTGACTGGCTGCGTCACTGCCTGGTATGGGAACTGTACCTCCCTTAATCACAGGACTCTGCAGAGAGTGGTGCGGACAGCCCAGTGCATCTGTAGTTGTGAACTACCCATGATTCAGGACATTTACAAGGACAGGTTGAGAAAATGGCCCGAAGGATCATCCCAACCACGATTTACTGTATTCCAGGTGCTACCATCCGGGAAGCGGTACCGCAGCATAAAAGCCAGGACCAACAGGCTCCGGGACAGCTTCTTCCACCAGGCCATCAGACTGAGGAACTCACGCTGACTTGAGTGTTCTCTGTATTACATTGTCTGTTCTGTTTATTATAAATTATTATAAATTAATATGATTGCATACTGCACATTTAGATGGAGACATAACGTAAAGATTTTTACTCCTCGTGTATGTGAAGGATGTAAGAAATAAAGTCGGTTCAATTCAATTCAATATCCTCCCGCATTTCCTTTCCTTTTTGCTTGTACACAGCGATGGAGATGTAGCATAAAGGTTTTATTCCCTCATGTTCTGAGATGGATGTAGGAGATAAAATTCTAATCTAGTCTAAGATAATCATTAAATTGTTGAACCTAGGACTGATCCTCCGAGATGTTGACAGCCAGCTACTTAAACCTGCTCACCCTTTCCACCACTGACCCTTCAATGAGGACTAAGTTGAATGTATCTACACCCAACTTTCTCTTCCTGAAGTCTACAATAAATCCTTGGTCATAATGATGTTCATTATTCAAGATTCAAAGATTCAAAAACCTTATTGTCATTCTAACCGTACATCAGCTCTGCAGGGCAGAATGAGACAGCGTTTCCCAGGAGCAGTGCAATCATAACATAACAAACGCAACACTAAATAATAAACATAACAATACATAGTAAAACACAACAGCCACATGTCAGTTAAAAGCAAGTTATAAGTGTCCAGTGCAAGTTAAAAGTGTCCAAAGCAGAGTCAGGTAGAGCAGCTATTTAGCAGTCTGACTGCCTGTGGGAGGAAGCTGTTTAGTAGCCTTGTGGTTTTAGTTTTGATGCTCCTGTAACGTTTGCCTGATGGCAGAAGAACAAACAGTTCACGGAGAGGGTGTGAGGGGTCTTTAATGATGTACCATGTCTTCTGGAGGCATCGACTCTGAAAGAGGTCTTGGACAGAAGGTAGGGAGGCCCCAATAACCTTCTCTGCTCCCCTAACCACCCTCTGCAAGGCTTTTTCGTTGGCAGCACTGCAGTTGGAGTACCAGGTTGTGAGGCAAAAGGTCAGCACACTCACAACCATGCCTCTGTAGAATGTAGTTAAGATGTTAGTGGGGAGTGATGCTTGTTTAAGCTTCCTCAGAAAGTGCAATCTCTGCTGGGCCCATTTCACAATCCCAGTGGTGTTCCTGGACCAGGTGAGATTGTCCGAGATCTGCACCCCAAGGAACTTGATGTTTTCCACTCTCTCCACTGTGGAGCCGCTGATGCTGAGGGGTGTGTGCTCAGGCTGAGACCGTCTGAAATCAACGATCATCTCCTTGGTTTTGGTGACATTAAGCATCAAGTTGTTGTCACTGCACCAGCTCTCTAGGTGTTTGACCTCCTCCCTGTACATTGTTTCATCATTTTTGCTGATGAGCCCCACCACTGTGATATCATCAGCAAATTTAGTGATCAGGTTCTCCTTGAATCTGGCTGCACTGTCATGTGTTAGCAGTGTAAACAGCAATGGGCTAAGCACACAGCCTTGTGGGGATCCAGTACTCAGTGTTACTGAGGTTGTTCTTGCAACATCACTCAACCAGCCAATCTATTTCATTCCAATCCACATACTTATTCCTATTTGTGGTTCTACAAACAACAGTGATGTCATCTGCAAATTTATAGATGGTGTTAGAGCTGCCCTACTCACATCATGCATGTAGAGACTAGAGCAGTGGGCTAAGCACACAGCCTTGAAGAGCACCGCTGTTGATTGTCAGTGAGGAGGCAAAGTTATCACTGATCCGTACTGACGGTGGTATCCCAAAAAGGAAGTCCAGGTTCCAAGTTGCAGAGAGAGATACAAAGACCAAGATTTAGAAGCTTGGTGATTAAGACTGAGGTGATAATGTTATTGAACGTCAAGCTTTAATTGATAAGCAGCAGCTTGGTGAATGATTTAGTGTTATCTACGTGCTCCAAAGCAGCTGAGGGCCTATGAAATTGTATCCACTGTAGACCTGTTAGAGCAGCAGAAGAATTGCAGTGGGTCCAGGTCCTTGCCCAGGCAGGAGTTCATTCTAGCCATAATGGTGATGAATAATCAGCATGAAGGAGGATAGTGCTTTAATGAAGAAGATATATTTTTAGATAGCAGCTAGTCTTTAACAACAACAATTAATTTATGCAGCTGCTGATGCATCATAAAATTTCCAAGGTACCTCACAGATGCATCACCAAACAGAATTTCATACCAAGCCAGCAAAAGAGAGATTGGAGGGTCCAACCTAAAGTTTTAGCAAGTTTTAAGGAAAAGACTTAAAGCTGAAGATAGAAGAAAAATGGATGGATTTAAATTGAGGTTCCCAGAATTTAAGGCGAAGCAGCTAAAGACAATGCCACACAAATGGGAAGCATCAAAATCCATACTTACGTTTCCCAATGAGCATAATTTGTAATGGATCTTGTCCTGGAATATAAATTATTTAGATACCTCACAGTCATAGTTTCCTTTACTGACCCTTAAAACCATTCATCTAATTACCATATATAGAGGATATGTCACAGCCAGACGTTTGATGTGATAAATACCTTCACAAATGAGACCAACCGGATAATTCATGAGTGACAAAGTTGGAAGTGATTTATGGTCAAACTCTCCAGTGCTGATATTTATCATACCTTACCATGAGCTGTGGCATACCCTTTTACTTCTATTGCATGCTTTAAAACACTGTTCTTTTTACAACAATCTATGAGGAAGTAAAAACAGAATCAAAATTACATCTGCAATAATAGACTGTAATATCCTAAAGCTACTTCAAATCATATTATTCATCTATGTAATATAAAACACTTAAATTAAAATCAAATTGAATTTTGACCATAAATAGAACCGGTTAAGGTCATCCATGACATGGAAGTGTCTCCACTCATGAGATAATTCGAAACTATTCATGAGATAGCAAAAAGCAGGTTATCCGATTTTATATAATTTAAAGTTGTTGATGTATCCCCAGCTTAACAACAAAATGAAATGTTCCACCATGCCCAGAATTGATGCATGGTGTTACACTATAGTGTGTATCATTGCTGAATGGTACAGTTCACTGATATTTAATTTGTTTGATCTTAAAAGTTTACTATCATGCAAAGGAAGGGAGTTTGGTAAACAGCAAGAAGCAATAGCAAATGGAGGAGGCAAGCAGGTGGCAAATGAAAGGTAATACAGAGAAATATGAGATTGTATATTTTATAAAGAAAATATGTGTCTAAAAATGTAATAGGAACATTAAATGGTCAATGAATTGCAGCCAATAAATACTTTGTTCGAGGGTTTCATTAACACATGACACCGAAGTCTAAATGGGCCTCATACACTGCAAGAGCTTTCCTTTGAAAACGTTGCATTACACAAAGGGAATCATTTGGTCGAGCCCTATTCAAATCACAGAGGGTGTGGGGAAAATGGATAGGCCTGGGGGTGGTGAAGGGAGGGTCTGGGAGCAATGGGCAAAGAATAAAAAGGTGTGCCGACAGGTACAGATCAAAAGAACATCAAAACAGTGCAAATGCCGGGTCTCTGAAGGAGAATAGTGGGGGGTGGGGATCGCTAGCAGGGCAGAATGCAGACAGGTATGGAGTCAGCAGGCGGGAACGTTGGCAGATTATTAGTCTTGGGAGCAGGATTGAAAGATTGGTAGATGGGTGGATAAGAGAAGTAAAGCTGGGGTGATCTTTAGCTAGGGCAGTTATGTTGTATGAAGAAGGCTCAGATGGTATAAATTACCTCAAGGAAATTAACCAGAAGCAGGTTCTTCAGTGAAGGTCTGCTTCCATATGACTGGCCCACATTTCCACAGGCCTTACATTTGTGAGTCAACATCGCAGAAGAAGCAACTGCTGCACATCAGTGGACGACATGGTGCATATCCGAACATGACATTAGCTGCGTGGAGGATCCAGAAGGAAACTCACGGACCTTGTTGCAATTCATGTTAAGTCCTCATTTTCGTTCCTGTTTGATTTTTCATTGTAATTTTGCATTTGCATTTCACATAAAAATGTGGTGATACATAATTCAATTTCCAAGCAATGAACTTTAGGAGGCAATTTGAAGAATTTGAGATTTAATTTAATACAGAAGTGCTAATAGGCAAACAGGATGATGATAAGATGTCTAAAACAAAGAGGGCCAGTTCTGAAGAACACCATCCCATGACTAAATGTGCCAGCAAGATATCTGATGTGTTATTAGGTTGGGAACCTTTTTGGTATCCCTGGCAGCAGCTTAAAAGAAGGAATTAGGCCTTTGTTTCATATAACTAGGAAGCCTGGTATTTGCTTACGTCCTCCATTGGGAAATTGAACACTGCAGAGCTGTGATTTAATCTACAACTGCGACTTAAGCAACCTCCATGACCAAGAGGTTATTTCCTCTCCCCAACGCAGGAGGAGAAGGGGTGCTCCACAGTGTCTCAATGTGTTCCCACCATCTATTGTAGCCACTCACGGGTTTTACCTTTGGGCCACTATAGCCAAACAACCTATTCAAAATTTATTCTGGAAACATTCTGCGCACATTTGAAAACTCTCCCAAGGCTCAGTTTTGTAGCCAACTTGGGCCATTGTGTTGACAGGTGCTGCTATGTGAAGGAAGGTTATGACCATTTTCCAGTTATGAAGCCAAAGTATTTTGGGTTTTAAATGTGGCATTTTGTGTGTAATGCAGTCTTGAAATGGTGGAAGGGAAGGTCATAAATATGTAGTCAATATCAGTGGGAAAGAACTCTTAATGTAGTAAGACTGCATCTATTCCCAAATAAATTGTCCTGGAAGTGAAAGGGTGGTTATCATTTTACTGGTATACACGGCACTTGATAAATACAGATCAAAACCTTAAGATGAAGATTATAAGAAGAAGGATTATAAGAAGGCCATCTCGCCACTCGAGCCTCCTCTGCCATTCAATCAGATTACGGGTGATCCAAAAATCCTCAAGTCCGTGATTCTGTTCATACCCTTTGATTCCCTTACTAATCAGAAATGTATTTATCTAAGCCATGAATACAGCTTTAAGAGGCAAGGAGTTCAAAAGACTCACAACTCCTTCAGAAAAAAAAGTGTTCTTTTTCATCTGAACAGTGGCCAATTAGGAAAAGGGGAGGTGCAACGAGACCTGGGTGTCATTGTACACCAGTCATTGAAGGTGGGCATGCAGGTACAGCAGGCGGTGAAAAAGGCAAATGGTATGTTGGCATTCATAGCAAAAGGATTTGAGTACAGGAGCAGGGAGGTTCTACTGCAGTTGGACAAGGCCTTGGTGAGACCGCACCTAGAGTATTGTGTGCAGTTTTGGTCCCCTAATCTGAGGAAAGACATTCTTCCCATAGAGGGAGTACAGAGAAGTTTCACCAGATTGATTCCTGGGATGGCAGGACTTTCATATGAAGAAAGACTGGATCGACTAGGCTTATACTCACTGGAATTTAGAAGGTTGAGGGGGGATCTTATTAAAACGTATAAAATTCTAAAGGGATTGGACAGGCTAGATGCAGGAAGATTGTTTCTGATGTTGGGGAAGTCCAGAACGAGGGGTCACAGTTTAAGGATAAAGGGGAAGCCTTTTAGGACCGAGATGAGGAAAAACTTCAACACACAGAGAGTGGTGAATCTGTGGAATTCTCTGCCACAGGAAACAGTTGAGGCCGGTTCATTGGCTATATTTAAGAGGGGGTTAGATATGTCCCTTGTGGCTAAAGGGATCAGGGGGTATGGAGAGAAAGCAGGTACAGGGTTCTGAGTTGGCTGATCAGCCATGATTATACTGAATGGCAGTGCAGGCTCGAAGGGCCAAATGGCCTACTCCTGCACCTATTTTCTATGTTTCTATGTTTCTCTCTCCTAAGTGAGTGCTCGCACATTCTGAGATTATGCTCTCCGGGTCTGGATTCTCTCATGAGAAGAAATAACTCAGCATTTAACTCCTCTAGTTCCGCAAGAACTTGAAAATTCACACCTCATTCTCCTAAACTCCAGTAGCATCTCAAACGCATAAATTAATCCCTCCATACCCAAGATAGTCCAAGTGATCCTATTCTAAATTAGCTCCAGTGAAATATTATCTATCCTCAAAGAGCAGAGCCAAAGTTATTTGCAGTTTTCTTGATGTGAAAGAAAAATATGTCAAATAATTGCATCCATAGTGCCCTTCTCACTTGTGCAAATCATACATAAAGGTGAGATTATGGGAGCAATCAATTCTGCATGAAACTGTACACTTCAGGAAATGGCCTGGCTATTTCATACAATTCATCTTAATACAGCTGCTGGTATCCTGAATATATCAGGCTCCTAACTCACCACCAGTAACATAATATACATTTCTTCTGTTACTGACTTAAATTGAGCATTTGAGTGCAAGCTACAACATTTGTTGAATAGGTACAAAATTTAGAAAAGCACTGCAAAAAGATCAGCAAAGAGGTGTCAATTTAAGAGTTTCACATCTTCCCCCAGCTCCGTTTTCAGATCTCAAGATAGTGGACAAACCACCAGTGATTTTCCCATCACTGACGGTGGTGTTTTTATAAAATGCACTTTGGAGGTTTAAATTGGAATCTCTGTCCGTTTGATCAACTTGCATTTTGTAGTGGCAGACGACCAGTGACAGCATAGGACAATCAGAGCAGACATCTGTGGTAGATGCTTGCTTACAGAGGAGATCACCACTCTCTCCTCTCCTACGATTTCCTTTATCTCCATAGTAATCATTAATGCAACTGCTCACCAGTTGTCATGGGGAGAATTCCTTTATGGCCGAACACTCTTCCTAATAGTCAGTGCAGCAAAGACACTTCAGCTGCAAGTTTTTTACTTAGCTTGCAATGATAATTGAAGAGGTCCCTTTCGGCGTATGTTCCTATGCAAAAAAAAACATAATTCTGCTGTTTATGGGATATTTTTGGCCAGTTCTCAGAGGTAGAGGCGGAGTTACGATGGCACTGCGTGACAACTCCTTGTTGTTCATCTACGAAAGCAGTTTAATTTCTACCTTTGATATCTCTCTTTTTGCCTTTTCAAAGTGGAGGGGGTTGTGTTGAAGACTCTGACCCGGAGTTAAACTCAGACCTCGGTTCATTACAGTGGTGGGAATCACTCCCAGGGGCTCAGGACAGACACTTTTTGATATTCCAAGGTCATGGCCTAGAAGATAAGGGCACTTTTCGGGTTCTGAGGTTTCACAGCCCTGTGGACGGCTGACACTAAGTCAGAGCTGCTGAATGAAAGGTTGTAGGAGAAAACAGAACATTGGGAACAGCAGATCAACTGTCAGAGGCTCTGTACTCGGTGAATTGCGTTCTCCCTCTCCCTCTCTCTCACTCTCTTTCTGTGTCATTGGTGGGCGAGAGATTGGTACTGATTCTCAAGGCAGAAAACTCGGGGGAAAAAGCGGTGCAACGGTATTTTTTAACACCATAAATCAGCAAATTGTATTGTTATGCCTCCCATCTCGCTGTGAAAGGTTCACCTCTTTTTTCCCTTTATCGGGGGAGAGAGAGCCTGTGAAATGTCGAATTGTCAGGAGAACGATTAGTTTTTGTTGTACTGCAGATCATGGGGGCTTTGCTATTGCTTGCTTGCGGGGTGGAGGTGCTGATGCTTATTTGCGGAAGGTGGTGGGGTAGGGGAGGGTTGTTGCTTTGTTGTTGCCTGTGTTTGGGAGGAGGAATAGGCAGGACTTTGGGCTTCTAACGTTTTAATTGTCACTCAATCTTTGCGGCACTATTCCGTTTTCATGCATGTCTGCAAAGAAAAAGAATTTCAGGTTGTCTATTGCATAAATTTCTCTGATATTAAACGGAACTATTGAAAAATCGAGTTTTTCAAATTTGATGGGAATGATCAGAGTGGCTATTAAGAGCTGTACAGAGCCATAAGACCACAGACCATAAGATGTTGGAGTAGAATTAGGCCGTTAGGCCCACAGAGTCCGCTCTGCCATTTCATCATAACCAATTCATTTTCCCTCTCAGCCTTCTCCCCGTATCCTGTCATGCCTTAACCAATCAAGAATATATCAACCTTTGCCTTAAGTATACACAACAACGGTCTGCACAGCAGCCTGTGGCAACAACTTCACAGATTTACCACTCTGCCAAAAGAAATTCCTTCTCATCTCCATTCTAAAAGGAAGCCCTTCTTTTCTGAGGCTCTGTTCTCTGGTCTTGGATTCCCCCACCATTGGAAAAATCCTCTCCACACCTATCTAATCAAGGCCCTTCAACATTTGTTAGGTTTCAATGAGGTCACCCATCATTCTTCTGAATTCCATTGAGGAGAGACCCAGAGCCATCAGACGCTCCTCATATGACAAGCTTTGCAATCCCAGAATCATTTTGTGAACCTCATTTGAACCCTCTCCAATGTCAGCACATCCTTTCTTAGGTAAGGGGCTCACAATACTCCAATGCTTTAGAAAGCCTCAACATTACATCCTTGCCTTTATTTTCTAGTCCTCTAGAAATGAATGCTAACATTGCATTTGCCTTCCTCACCACTGACTCCACCTGCAAATTAACCTTGAGGGAATCATGCACAAGGACTCCCAAGTCTGTTTGCACCTCAGAGTTTTGAATTGTAGGACCACACATTTCCCAACACTGCCTTCATTTGTAATTTCTTTGCCGATTCTCTGAATCTGTATCTATGAGTCCTTTCATAGCAACTCTAGTCCACAACACTACCTGCCACTCCACCTATCTTCATACCATCTGCAAACTTTGTAAAATGACACACATACACCACGCTGGAGGAACTCAGCAGGTCGGGCAGCTGAGTTTCCCCAGCGTGTTGTATGTGTTGCTTTGACCCCAACATCTGCAGTGTATTTTGTGTTTTGTAAAAAGACAAACTTCTGACCCCTAACACTCTCGAATTTCTGCTGTACTGCTAGTGTCTTCCACAGTGAAGACTGATGCAAAATATTTATTAAGTTTGCTCTCTATTTCCTTGTCCCCCATTACTACCTCTCCAGCATCATTTTCCAGCAGTGCAATATTTACTTTCACCTCTCTTTTACCCTTTATGTATCTGAAGAAACTTTTGGTATCCTCTTTAATATTATTGGCTAGTCTACCTTCATTGTGATCTTTTCTTCTTTATGACTTTTTAGTTCTGTTGGTTTTCAAAAGCTTCCCAATCCTTTAATTTTCCATTTAATTTTGCTCTACTTTATACCCTCTCTTTGGCTTTGACTTCTTTTGTCAGCCACGGTTGCGTTATCTGCCTTTAGAATATTTCTTTCTCTTCAGGATATGTATAACCTGCACCTTCCAAATTGCTCTGAGAACTCCCAGCTATTGCTGCTCTAGTGTCATCCCTGCCAGGGTTATTTTCCAATCAATTTTGGCCAGCTCCTCTCTTATGCCTCTGTAATTCCCTTCACTCCACTGTAATGCTAATGCACCTGACTTGAGCTTCTCCTTCTCAAATTACAGGGTGAATTCTATCATATTATGATCACTGGCCACAAAGAGTTCCTTTATCTAAATATCTCTAATAAATTCTGGTTCCTTGCACAACACCCAATCCAGAATAGTTGACTTCCTGGTGCGCTCAACCACAAGTTACTCTAAAAAGCCATCTTGTTGCCATTCTAGGAATTCCCCGGCTTGGGATCCAGCACCAACCTGATTTTCCCAATCTACGTGCATATAGAAATCCTCCATTGTTATCATAATGCCATTGTTCAGAGAAGAAAAGAAAGGGTGAAATATCTAGACATCAGAAATGCTTTGTTTAATAATGGGAATCATGCCTGAATAGATGGCGAAGAAACGTTGGGATCACAATATGGAATGTTTTAAATGAATGAATGTAATAAGGAGAACACAAAATTAAAATTAGAAAGATGTGAAGTGTGGATAAATGAGGATGGATCCAAGGAAAAAACTTTAGGGAAAGGAACAATATTTCAAGAGTCAGAAGAAATACATTTCACTATAATATTAGGAAAAGATTATTCAAGAATGGAATCAAGATAGGCAAATAGTGTGTTTGAAGAAATAAATTTGCCGAACTCTCCAAAGAGTAATACAGGTGAATAGAAAGAGGAAGACAGGAAACTGATTAAAAAGAGTACAGTATAAGGAATGTAATGAGAAGATATAAAAAGATAATACTGGACATAAAAATAAAAAATGAATGTAAAGGAATGTATACTCCAAACACAAAAATGGCAAAAGGAGAATGAAAAAGATGATTAGGTTTTTAAAGGGCAACAAGGTTAAGTTTAATGGTAGCAACAGCTCGTTTGGCCTGATATTTGCGGCGGAGGGCTCTACAGTGCAGATGAACCCATGAAGAAAGCAATAAACAAGGTGTGTCTTTGGATCTAAGGCACAGGCTGACTGCTGGAAAGAAAAAGTAATAAAAGCAGATCTGGAATTGCCACACCCGACCTCCCCCCACCCCTCCCTCCAATGCTTTTAGATCCACACTCACTGGGCAGTAAAGCTCATGTCAAAGGTGAAGTTCTATTTGAAGCCTTTTAATGTTCAGATGTCAGTCTCCAAATTCAAGGAAATGACTTCCTTTCCTCCCATTCTCAAGAGAGCAGATTAAGAGTGAGATTAGGTCAATCCAGTCATACCAACAGCAGATCAGTTGTTCGTTGTCTTTTTGTCTGCTCAATTGATTCCTACTATTTTGTAGGATTAAAATTAATCTCTTTCTTGGATTCCATAATTAGAACAAGCAATGAATGATGGCTTTCATCACAAGCAAAGCTCTCACCTCGGAACTGGAAAATATAAGGTTCATAACGTACAGTACTGCTTCCATGAGGAGAGCTACATTGTCCCAGAAGTTCTACAACAGATGCTATTTGTCCACACATGCAATTAATTTGTAGACAATCCCCGGCTATTATTAAGATAATTCTTAAGATTACCATAACAGAGTAGCCATTTAATTATTACTTTTGTTTATTGTGGTGTATTACTCAGCAGAAGTTGGCAATAAATATTTGCCTGGAGAATGCTACTTACCCGTCGTAAATTCATTGAGTTAGGTAGAATGCAAACAGGCACTTCAGCTCAAATCGACCAAGCCACTTAAGTTGTCTACCTGAAGTAGACCCACTTTTCTGTGTTTGGTCTAAACCTTTCCTATCCATGTAGCTGTGTGAATGCCTATTGAATTCCAGAGCTTCACCAAGACCCACTTTACCATTTTCTTCACTTTTTATAACATTCTACCTTGGTGCCTCACCGTGGTGTAGTAGTGATGCTGGCCGAACATCAGCAAAGTACGGCAGAGATTCATTCTCTGGCAGGTCTAACCTAGCAGTGAAGGTGATGTTCCATTGGTACTAAACTGGATCTAGTAGTAGGATCATGGCTAGCTAAGTCAAGGAGTTAAGCATTTCTTTGCTACTTTGTAGGTTATGCCTCATCAGGCAAAGGCTGCACCCAACGAGGATGCCTGCAGCAGAGCATCTGATGGTGTCTGTGGCAGATGAATCCAAAAGCATCAATGGTACAGCCACCTTGGTGGCATGCGGAGGAACCAGAGTGCTGGTCAACGGATGGCATCACTAGACTAGTTAGTTGTCACTGTGGGGCAGCTTCCTTATCCACTAAGTCTGTTACACTCCTGTGTACCACTTAGCATCAGATTTGGAAGCCCAGAGAGACTATATGGTGGGGGTTCAACACTGTCTGTCTTATTATTGGGCAAGGCGTGTTGGAGTAGAGTTTCTGGGTGGTGTATGTGTGGTGAACTACATATACCTGTCTGGACACGCCCCTCTGCTGACTGCTCCTGTGGCTCCTCCCATAGACCCCTGTATAAAGGTGATTGGAGGCACTGCATCCAGGATGTTGTGTGATGGTCTCTTGCTGCTGATGGTGCTCTCTTCCAGCTAATAAAAGCCTATCTCTCGCCTCCGAGAGTTATTGATGGTGTATCAGTATGCAACCAATGTGGGAGACAAAGCTGATCCAGTGCTGGTCTTGTGGCCCATAAACGTGCCTGCGGAGACTAAACTCTCAGCACAGTCAACATCGAAATCGATGGGCAGCTGAAAAAGAGAAGAAGATAAGTGACAGTTAAAAATGCTTCATATTTGCTCCACAAATAAAAATCTAGATATCATGGTAATTTTAATCTAGAGTCACAAAAGTCATAAAGAGAGCCAAAGACTGACTGGAGATTGCTAGATATGCAAGATGCCCTCAAGCTCCCAAATCCTGGTGTTCAGTTTCATGGAAAAAAGTAACAAACTGAGAGCTTGAAAACAGTAAACATATGAGATTTCCAACCTTTTCTTCAATTTTCTCTATGTTTCTATTTTCCAAAGTAGGAATCCTCTTGAAAGTGCAGACCAACAGATGCATATATTATTCACCGATGTGGAATTACATAAAATTACATTGCATTAAAATCGTTCCAAGTGATCCTTTCTTTATCTTTCTTTATTAACAGTGCATTAATATATCTATAATTATAGTGCACTCAGCAAGCTAGTCCACAGGAAAAACACTGCTAATTGACTCATGGTAGTACAATAGCACAGCAGTTATCACAACGCTTTACAAAACCAATCGTGTTTCATTTCATGCTGCTGTCCGTAAGCAGTTTGTACCTTCTCCCCGTAACTGCATGGGTTTCCTCCAAGTGCTCTGGTTTCCTCCCACATGCCAAAGTCATATGTTTAGGGTTAGGGTTACTGAGTTGCGAAAAATAAAGCTAAGATTAAAAATTATACATATTTAATTACCTCAGCTACACTACACATGTTTCATATTCTCAACACCCTTCTGGAGAGATATCTTGTCAGGGCTTTTCTACAGTTATGGAGTCAAGAGTTTTCAGCTTTCTTGCAAGTGGGGAAATCTTCTTAACAGATCTTAAAATCTTCATAACATTAAGTGTTCCTAGCAGACTAACACAATCTTTGCCTTTTGAAAGAAAAGAAATCCAATGTGTCCTAGTTTGCATGATATGTAACAGAACTGAGAGATGCTATTTCTAGAAATCAAAAGTAACAGAAATGCAAACTGTGCCTGTTCCAGCCATGTGTCTAAAGCACAGAGACTCAGATATATGGTAGGACTGATGTAAACACAACCCCAGATCCACTGTGAATTTGCCATGACTGATCAGTGGAGCATGTCAACTGGAGAAGGAGACTATGTAATTCTGAAGTTATGATCTTACTTATAACTGTTGGATAAAAACAGGAAACAACAAATATACATTAACAGATTGCAGCCTCAGAATTAAGCCAGAATGGAACCCAGAGCAAGCTGAGGGTATGGTGATCTCACTGCCAAGGCAGCAGGTCCAAGGGTTATTGGAGATTATTCATATTCTTTTGAACATTCTATCAGAAGTTCTTTGCATGAAAACAAGAGCTATTCTGAACAACCAACGACAAATAAGTTTAACAGTGGAGCTGGCCGAATTGCTGATATTAGTGGAAGTGTTTGTGGGCCGAGAGTCCTGATGTTAGGTCAGAGACTTTCGCTTCCCCTGTTAAGACGATGCAAGGAAAGTGAATATTTCTCCCTGGAGTCTGAAAATCAATAGACTCAGTGTTTGAAGTGTTAAAAGTATTTACAAGGTATGGAATGGCATCTTGGGGTGTAATGGGCAAATAAACATTTTGCTCAAGTGCCCACCAGGGTGTAAGCCTTTGCGTACAATTGAACAGGCCCATACAGATGAAAGGCTTCTCCTTCACACAATTCACATTGTGTAAATGAAACCAGTTAAAACCGGGCTGGTTTCTAAAGGACTGGGGTGGTGTTGGGTTGAAACTCTGGGTGAAAGCGGTCCAGAGAGGGTAGGAAAAGGTCACAGACAGGAATAACCATGTTAGAACTCGGATCATGGACTTCCAGACCAGAATGAGAAAGATAGCGGGTTGAGAAGCTGCTGGGAGTGGATCATCAGTCAGGGATGGAAATATTGAACTAACAGCTCATCGGTTGGGGGTGATGGAGCAGTCATGACATATGTCCATGGAGAAGTGTGGAGACAATGATGGGTGGGGCAAGGAAGTTATTCAATGATGTGAAGAGTGGTCATGAACCAATCCCATTAAAGGGCTCAGAAGCGGAGGGAGTGAGTAATTTCAAATTCCTGGGTGTCCGAAGATCTAACCTGGTCCCAAAATATTGATGCAGCTATAGAGAAGGCAAGACAGCAGCTATGTTTCATTAGGAGTTTAAGGAGATTTGGTTTGTCACCTAAGATACTCAAAAACTACTACAGGTTGTCATGGAGAGCATCCTGACAGGCTGCATCACTCTAGTTTGGAGGGATGGATGGGGCTACTGCACAGGATCGAAAGAAGCTACAGAAAGTTTTAAAATCAGTCAGCTCCATCTTGGGTACTAGCCTCCGTAGTATCCAAGACATCTTCTAGAAGTGCTGCCTCAGAAAGGCGGCGTCAGTTATAAGGATCTCCAGCACCCAGGACATGCCCTCTTCTCATTGTTACCATCAGGAAGGAGGTACAGAAGTTTGAAGGCACACACTCAGCAATTCAGGAACAGCTTCTTCCCCTCTGCCATCGAATCCTTAATGGACATTGCACCCATGAGCGCTACCTCACTTTTTAAATATATATTATTTCTGTTTTTGCATTACTTTTAATTTAACTATTAATAATTGTATATACATATCAACGTATGCCAGTTATATTGAACCTGATTCTGAATCTGAAGGTGTCTGGTATAAAGGTTAGTACCTTATTTACCTCGAGGCATTCCCAGCACTAGCTGAAACTGTGGGTAACCTGGGGCATTGCGGCCATGGGGTCATGCAAAAGTAAAGAATGATCCCAGATGTGGCTTCCACTTACGCACTCCTCACTGCGGGCTCCTTGCGGTATTAGTTCATCAGATTCTCGGCAGACCCAGATGAAAATTGCAAGATACAAGAAGACTGCAGATACTGGGAAAAGGAGCAACAAACAATCTGCTGGAGAAACTTAACAAGTCAAGCAGAACCTGTTGCCGGTCAGAACCCTGCATAAGGACAATTTGCAGATTTTGTCCATGTCAGTGTTACACCACTTTTTTCTTTCAGAACTGAATCATGTGGTGCACTAAAATGTTTATTGGCAGACGTGAGAGCAGTTGAAACTCGGTGTAGACAATGTAACACTACTGCATGCAGGCCAAATATCCTGCATCACTGCACAGTACCAAAACTGCACTGTGGCAGAGAGGACGAGTGTACAACAAGCATGCAAATCACCGGTAACAGCCTACCCACCATCGAGGACATATATACAGAAGGGTCCTGGAGAAAGGCCATGGAAGATGTCAAGGAGGATCCCACCCGCCCAGCTCGTGGACTGTTTAGCCCACCCCCATCATGGAAGAATTTACACAACATCCACACCAGGGCTACTAGACTCAAAGACATTTATTTCTCCAAGCTATCAGGCTGATCAACACCTCTATCCATTAATCCACCTCACCAGCTCCTACCACCATTAAATCCATTAAATCCAAATCCACACCTGCACCTAGCATCACTTTATACATATACAATCAATTTATATATTTATATTCTATGTATACACAGCCACACCCAAACAGTTACTTGTACATTATGTTGTCTAGGATTTTTTTTTATATTTGTCATGTATTTTTTGTTTTTTAAATTGTGTTCTTTGTGCTCATTGTGGTTTCTATGCTGCAACAGATTCAGCCTAACAATCATTCTATTTTCCTTTTCACTCACGTACTGATGAATGACAATAAATAATCTCGAAACTTGAATCTGTTCACTTTAAATTGATATGACCTGCTCTGCTATGCCTCCCTTCAATTTTTCTCCCTTTCAAACTCAAAATTTTGCTCTGCATTTTCAATGTAATGAAAATGTACAAAACTGTGCCAAGCATTCAGCAAGAGAGGAAATATTATTGCCGGAGTCCAGTGCCCAAATATATCCTCCAAAAGTACTTGATTATGTTGATGTGGGTTGTAGCTGATTGAAATCCCTGCTCTACGCTTGACCAGCTGCATACCTGGATGCTTGCAAGAGATTGCAAATTGACCCCAGTTGACACCTGTAGTACTGTGACGCCAAGGCAACTCTGCCAAATGTTTGGCCAATTGGATTCAACCTGGAACAGTCCGCTACAACTAATTCCTTCACCAGCATGATTCCGTCCAGAGGGAAAGTAAAGCACAAAAAAAGGAAAGGAAACACTCCAGTGCAGTTTGATTAAGCTGCAAGAACGATTTGGCAAGGGGCCAGAAAACATTATCTTGAACAAGATCAAAGGAGCCTCAGAGAATTTTGTACAAAGAATGTGTTGTGGGGGAAGGAAAGAAAGGAAAAGCAGTGTTTTAAATGTGTTGACCTATGTAGATATGAGTAGAAATGAAAACAGCAGGTGCAGTGAAATGCTGATGGGAGCGCAAGATTTGATTGTTAAAAGGGCTTGTCTAAAGTATGTATCCTTCACAGTTCCATTTAACTGTCCCCAAGAGAATATGGAAATACACAGGATCACAAGCCTTCCTTTGCCATTAGTATAACTTCATTAATAAAACATTTATCTTCTTCACTACTGTAGATACTTAACAAAATGGATCATAATTGATCCAGTCCAAACACATATATATTAGATATCTCCCTCAAAATGCCACCATTGGTGCCCTGCTAAGCACTCTCTGAAAAATAGTTCATGGAACCTGTCACAACCATCTGGCAAGCGACAGCTCAAACACACTGCTCTCTCCACCACTGCACCTTCTGGGGATTAATTCTAACCTTTCTGTTTAAATTGACACCACCCCAGAGTGTTTTTCTAGAGCGAGATCTGAAGTCAGTCATTGTCTCCCTATGGTTCCCTTGAACAACTTTATCAGTGCCTTTGCACCTTTGGCTAAAACTTGTTTCAAAGCTGCTGACACCTGCCTCCTTGCTAATATCTCCCTTCCTGCCATGCACCTTCTGGTTTCATCATACATGCTGTGTTGTTAGACAAGTCATACCTTGGTTTCTCCCTCTGACCATCTGCAGCCTTTCCTTTACTTTGTCTGTCTGTCTTACATTTCTCACTTTAACAGGGCCCCACTCAATATTATCTCCAACGTTTTTCCTTCATTCCTCCCTCAGCCCCTGCACTGTGCTGAATTAACCCTAATCCGCAGTCATGTTGCTCTTTCCTTTCTGAAACACTGCCTCCTTGAATCCAACTCCCTCTAGATATGGAGACGCAAGGAAGACTGCAGGTGTTGGAAATCCTCAGCAGCTCACCAAAAAGGCTGGAAGAAGTCACAAGGTCAGGCGGCACCTCTGGAAGGAAACAAACAGCCACCCAAAGAATCAACTATTCATTTTCTACTGCAGTCTCTCTGCAGAGTTCCTCCAGCACTTTTTTCTGTGTTGCTCCCTCTATATGTGGACACTTGAAATCTCCCCCTCACGGATGGCACATTCCGTGGAAGATGGAGAAGCAGAGTGGTAATTCAGAGTTCAAAGTTCAAAGTAAATTTGTTATCAAAGTACAAACATGAGAAAATCTGCAGGTGCTGGAAATCCAAAGTAACACACACAAAATGCTGGAGAAACTCAGCAAACCAGGAAGCATCTATGGAAATGTGTAAACAGTTGACGTTTCAGGCTGACACCCTTCACGAGTCCTAATGAAGGGTCTCAGCCCAAAATGTCAATCGTTTACTCTTTTCCATAGATGCTGCCTGGCCTGCTTAGTTCCTCTAACGTTCTGTTGTGCGTTGCTTATCATCAATGTATGTATACATTACCAGATACTATCCTGAGATTCAGTTTCTTGTGCGCATTCACAGTAGATGCAAAGAAGCACAACAGAATCAATGAATAACTGCACGTAAGCAAAGACAGATAAACAACCAAAGTGCAAAAGAAGACGAACAAAAAATAAAAAATAATAAGAATAATAATATTGAAAACAAGTGATAGAGTCCTTAAGAGTGACTCAATACATGCCATTTACATTTTTCTAACACAGCTTTGTATATAAACAGACTTGCACCCCATACACCACCAGATGTAGCCGGCAAAGGAAGTTAAAGTGTCAATCTTTTAAGTGGCTGCTCTTAGCATGTACCAAGTTCCCATCACAGAAACAAAAGGCAAATTAATCCCCCAGGGAAAATCATTAACTATATTTGGAAAAGTCTCCACCCCAAAATCAGCCTCTCAGGTCACAGGATATAGACAGTGACTCACATATCTTGCTGAGAAAGACAAGAAAATACATCAAAACAAAATATTTTAACTATATCATAATTGTGTAGCCCTCAGGTAGCAAAGAAAAATCTCTCAGTTTACTTAATAAAAACAGTATTGTGACTGCCTGTGTTTAAGAAGCTTTCTCATATCCTGTCAATGTTGCCATAACAGAGTGTTTAAGCCCTTGGTTCAAAAGAACTATTCATATGCAGGCAGTGGTGGCTGGCAGGAAGGGGGGAGGGAAGCAGTGAGTGGTGGGTGGGTAGATAGGATGCGTTGAGATGATGTGTCATGAGTTCACCCATTTGTAAAAACCTAGGTTTAGGAACTTCTGAGATTAGCTCTGTAATTCTAAACACAATAGCAATACCTATGTCAGGCTAAGACAAGAAAATCTACAGATGCTGGAAATCCAAGCAACACACAACTCAGCAGGCCAGGCAGAATTTATGGAAAAGAGTAAACAGTCGATGTATCGGGCCAAGACACTTCTTCAGGACTGGAAAAGAAGATGAGAAGTTAGAGCAAGAAGGTGGGGGGTGGCTGATTACAGCTCAGCGTTCAACACCATCATACCCTCGGTACTAATCAACAAGCTCCAAAATCTGGGCCTCTGCACCTGCCTGTGCAACTGGTACAAAAATGAACTCCAATTCCAATTCCAAAAGAGTACAGTTAGTATGCAAGTGAAGGGATTAGCCAGATAATTAAAGTTTGTTACATTATCAACAAGATAATCAAGATAAAGAACTGGCAGGTGGTGTTCCATACCTTGCCACAGAAACCCTTAGTTGGTTAAGAAGGCATACGGTGTATTGGCCTTCATCAACAGTAGGATTGAGTTCAAGAGCAAGAGATAATGTAGCAGCTATATAGGACCCTTGTCAGAACCCACTTGGAGTACTGTGCTCAGTTCTGGTCACCTCATTACAGGAAGGATGTGGAAACCATAGAAAGGGTGCAGAGGAGATTTACAATAATGTTGCCTGGATTGTGGAGCATGCCTTATGAGAATATGTTGAGTGAACTTGGCCTTTTCTCCTTGGAGTGTTGGAGGATGAGAGGTGACCTGAATGAGATGTGTAAGATGATGAGAGGCATTGAACACGTGGATAGTCAGAGGCATTTTCCTAGGGCTTGCTGGCCAATAAGAGTGACAATCTACAAATCAGTGAATTCAAATAAATTAAGATCAGTGGAAGCAGACAGACTAATTGTCTTTGTTCTTGTCGCTTGCTTGGGAAAGGAGGCTGCCATTTTGTGAAGACTCTCTATTCTCCATTTTGTGAACAACCATTTCAGCCCTGGGAAAAAGCCTCTAACTGAAATGTTAGTTAGTTTAAACAACAAAGGTACTTGTTGGTAAAGACAGATCTCTCTGTGCCTCACTAATCATCGTTATAACTAATATTTTTTTTACAACAGGCTGAAATGGATAACATGGGAGGGCACAGGTTTAAGGTGTTTGGAAGCAGGTACAGAGAAGATGTCAGGGGTAAGTTTTTACACAGAGTGGTGAGTGCATGGAATGAGTTGCCAGCAACAGTGGTGGAGGTGGATACGATAGGGTCTTTTATGAGATTCCTGGACAGGTACACATGGAGCTTAGAAAAATAGAGGGCTATGGGTAACCCCAAGTAATTTCTAAAGTAAGTGTATGTTCAGCACAGCATTGTGGGCTGAAGGGCCTGTATTATGCTGTAGGTTTTCTATGTTTTATTACTATGTTTCTAAGATCTTAGGTGTGGGATTTGGATTTTGAAGGAAGACAGCAGTTGGAAGTCTGGTGATCAGACAAATTGCTGGTTGCTTTATGGGCCATGGGAAAGTCAATCCCGTTGCTCGTGAAACACAGGCAGTGTTTAAAGGGACATATTTCTTGCAGCTGCACCACTACGTCTCCTTTCAATTATTGAGTTTCCATGGAATTAGAATTGGAATTGGTTTATTATCATTGTCACATGTACTGAGAATCAATGAAAAGCTTGTCTTGCATATTGTTTATACTGTTTATAGTTTGAATCATTATATAATACATTGAGATAGAACAAGGTAAAACAATAATGCAGAATTAAATATAACAGCTACAGAGAAACTACAGTGCAGGTAAACAATAAACTGCAAGATCACAGAGAGTTGGATTGTGAAGTCAAAAGATAATCTGATTGTCCGAGGAAGCTATTTACTAGCCTGTTCATTCAAGACTGCATGGCCAGAACCTGCTCTAACTCCATCCACAAGCTTTCAGATGATACCACCATAGTGGGCTGTATCACAAAAAATTATGAGTTGTCATATAGCCAGGAGATAGAGAGCTTAGTAACATAGTGCCATGTCAACAACTTTCCCTCGATATAAGAGCTGGGCATTGATTTCAGGAGTGGGGGAGTAGGAAGCACAAAGTGCAGGCACTAAAAATAACAGTGACAATATAAACAATCTTAAGTGTGGATTATTCATCCTCCTTTCTTCCCTGACTTCCTACACTAAAATCACAAATTAGGATCAAGCTGATCAGTCTTTACATTTAAACTTCCATACACTAGTGGAGGAGATAGATAACCCCAGGGTCAATGCGATCAAATCTGGCCTGTACTAAGCAATGTACTATTGATTCCATATTTTGTGTGTAATGGCCTGTTCATATTTTTACTGTTATACTGTATGTATTGTAAGAGCAGTCTGTTCTGTTTTCAGCTTGTTTGGGTTAATGTTGAAGATAAGAGATGAGGAGAAATGTGCATTCCAATTAGGATGGTTGAATTAAGGGGAGGTTTCTCTGGTGAGGGACACTAAAGCTGGGCTTGGGGCTTTTGCTCGGCAGGGAATGAAGACAGAAGGTGCTGAGAACTGGTCATTCGATCTAGTGGGAGACCCGTTTGTTCGAGATTGATTGCGAGAGACGTGTGAAAGATGGTGTGGGCTTTCACACTGACCGAAGGCCCAGTGCATGAGTGACAGAGAAGTTCAAGGTGAGCTCCAACTTGTGCACATTTGACTGTTTAATTAAAATGGGCCCTTTTCTTTATGTTATTCTTTAATAACACTTTAGTTAACATTCATAAATACAATTCCTTTAATGGTATGCAGTGTACTGTCTGTTATTTCGTGGCACTTACTTGTAACCAGGTAGCAAATTACACAACATCCACACAAACCAGAGTTTGGGGTGGGATGAGCTGTCTCAATCTCATAAATTTGACAGGGATTGACAGAGTGTCTTCCCTAGACTTACGCAGCCAAGGAAACCAGGGTGTTTCACGTGGATGGTTTTGACTTATAAAAATCATATCAGTTTTGAAAAGTTTAATTAAAGGCAAGTAGGATAATCCTGTTCTGTGATATCTGGACTGTGAACTATGAAAGAATTCAAAGAAAATCAATTTTTTTCTCACAAGTAGAAAGATCAAGGTGGGATATCGTCTGGGCATTTGTAACTGAAGTAAATCAAAAGAGTGGATAAATAAAATTTGCTGAATACAGAAAAAAAATCCAGGGAACATGATTACATGTGAAGAGGACTGAATTTGCTCTACATTAATGGGAGCCATAACTTTGGAGAGCTTGTGTCTCCTTCCTGAATAGCAAGTGTGAGAAAAAGATCATTTAAATGAACTCTCTTTCAGTGGGGCTTATCTTCAATTGTGCGAGCTGAGTAGCAGCAAATGGAATCCAACCAGACTGGATCTTCCTACTGAAATTAGGATAAATTCAAAGTAATGAGGAAGGAGAATAAGAGAATTTTATTACCTGTTTTTGGGAAATTGGGAGTCATTGAGAATTGGCCAGCACAGGGGTATAGTGGGCAGAGCCACTATTTCAGAGAACGAGAAACCTGGGTTGAATTCTGACCTCAGGTACTATCTGAGTGGAGTTTACATGTTCTCCTTTGGGCGGCACAGTAGCCTATTGACGATCAAAATGCTTTACAGCACAAGATGTAAAGATTGGGTTCATTTCCTACTGCTGTAGTAGTTTGTATGTTCTGCCCATGACCACGTGGGTTTCTTCCAAGTGCTCCAGTTTCCTTCCAGATTCCAAAAACGTATGGGTTAGAGTTAATAGTTGCAGATGTGCTATGTCGAAGCTAGAAGCATGGTGACATTTACAGACTGCCCCAGTATATTTCTGATATGTTTCACTATATGTTTAGGTGTTTCAATGCACATGTGACAAATAAAGCTCATCTCTTTATCATTAAGATCTGAACTTATTACTCAATTCCCAGTACCCTTAAGAAAGTGAAGATCGGTCAGAGACACACGACCCTGCAAATGCTGGAATCTGGAGCAGAAAACAAATACTGGAGGAACTCAAATGGTTGGGCAGCACCTGTGAAGGGAAATGGTCTGTCAGTCTTTCAAGCTGAGAACCTTCATCAGTCCAGACACATTGACTGTTGTGTTCTGCCAACATCTTGCTTTTGTTCCGGGTAAAGAATAGTCTTCTTCATGAACCATTGCAGTCTTTCAGGTGAAACACTCCAATGGTACTGTTGGGTGGTGACTTGTAGGATTTAGACCCAGTAACAAGGAATGAATGGCAATACAGATCCAAATCAGGTGATGTGCAAACTGTAGGGCAAGATAGATGTGGTAGTGTTCTTTGCATATCATGTACAAACATTTGCAGTTACTGTGCAATCTGGAATGCACTGCCTGAATGTCGTTGGAAGCAAATTCAATAACAACCTTGAAATGTAAATTTGGTGATCTCTTGAAAAGGAAAATTTATGGGATTCTCAGAAAGAACAGCAGATGGGAATCAATTGTATAGTTCTTTCAAAGAGCCAGCTCAGGCACTCAGTAGAAAGTCATCGTTCTTTGCTCCATGCTATTTTCATTCTATGAAGTCACGAGAAAAAGACAGTAATAAAAGAATTGACAAATTTCTTCAAAAAGTCTCCCGTTAGTTGATCATATTTGATCAAATGTTGATCACATTTACACAAACTTCTTAAAATAAGACAGGTCTGGTTGTGAGGCTCAAATGAATATTCTCAATGCAGACTCATGGAGTATAAGGAACAATTTCTTTGATAAATATATGTATCTGTGGGAAGACCTGCTTTGCTGGCTTATTACTACTAATTGTCCTTGAGAAAGTGGGGAGACGGGAAGCCACAACAGTTGTTGTCATGAAGTTAGTCCCAGAATGATTCTAGACATAGATTTCAATAAAGCAGAAAACAGTGCATGATCATTGCTATATTGTGTGCTCAGCACTAACAACTGAGGTCACATTTTGACCATTTTCCTTTAAAGTCTGCGCCCATAGCAATTCGTCGTAAATATATTATGGATGGAATATAACTTGAGTACATTCACTGTAGGTGAGAAGCACAAAAATCCAATTTTCTGTACAATGAGCAAGCAGAAAGAGAGTAAATTGCACAAGTGCCCGTTGTCTGATCTAACTTCTGCTAAATCTGCTACAATAATTATCTTTGATCTGCTTTATACTTGATGCATTCAGATGGAAGGAGCAAAACAGTACTAAAATCCTTTTTCTTTAGCAATGATAATGGCAAGGCTGAAAGATCACTACATACCAGGATTCACAACCATTTGTTTCATGTCCAACTCAATATTCCATTGGCATCAGCTATTGCGAGTACCTGACCTGGGTTTTGAAAGTGTAGTCTATCTCCATTATCCTTTCATCTCCAAAAATGATAATGATACCATTACATGCATGAATTCTTATTGCCTCATCATTATCTGTGAACAGTTTGTGCGCATGATGGTCTTGTTTAGCAATTGGTGCTAAAAATGAATACTAGAAAACTGAAGCTGTTGTTTGTCTGTGAATCTATCCCATTCCATCTGGTCATTTGTTTGCCTTTCTCTGAGTCTCTGAGAAATGGAGATTGTTTTTGGCCAATGTCTTTGAACTTTTGCAGTGAATAGGTCAAGATATACCAGCAGAGGACTGGAGAAAAGCAAGAAGAAAGGCCAGGTGCGTGATGTGAACATAATTGTATAATAAATGTATATTGAGAATTGACCTTTTACTTAATGGAGATGTTAGTGACCCTTTAGTTTCTAATTACAGAGCCTACAGAAAATAACCCATTACTTGTTAATTACAATCAAGTGGAGACTGAATATTCCCCTAATTTCATTTATCACAGACAGTGATCTCTTAGTTTCTACTGTAATTCCTCGAAGGATTAGAGGAAAGTTAAGAAAAATTGTTTTCAACTAGGAGTGACAGAAGTCTGCAACTCTCTGTCATAAATGGTTGCAATGATAGAAATTCTCATCACATTTAAACTGCACTTGAAAGTGTATCTGGAAAGGCTATGGTAAATTGGTTTATTATTGTAGTATGTATTGAGTACAGTGTCTTGCACACCATTCATACAGATGGATTCATTACAACATTGCATCAGAGTAGTACCATGTAAAACAATAGCAGAGTGCAGAATAAACTGTTACCGTTACAGAGAAAGTGCACTGCAAATGGATAATAAGGTAAAAGGTCATAACAAGACAGATTGTAAGGTCAAAGTCTATCTTATTGCACTAGAAAGCCATTCAACTATCTTATAACAATGAGATAGAAGTTGCCCTTAAGCCTGGTAGTACGTGCTTTTGGGCTTTTGTATCTGCTACCTGTGGGACGGGGTAAGAAGAAGGTATATCCAGAATGGGTGAGGTCTTTGATTATGCTGGCTGTTTTTATCAGGCATTAAGGAGTGTGCACAGAATGAAGGGAATGGGGATTGTTTTCTGTGTGGACTGAGCTGAATCCTCAATACTGTGGTTTCCTCAGATTTTGGGCAAAGCAATTGCCAAACCAAGCATCCATAATGGTGATTCATTAAACATTGGCATAGGTTGAAGAGGAAATGCCAAATTTGTTTAGTCTCCTGAGGGACTAGAGGCTCTGGTCAGCTTTCTTAGCCGTGCCATCTACATCTTTGGATCAGTACAGGTAATGTTCAGTCGTAGGAACATTAGTCATAGGTCCATTGGAAGACAAGAAGGGGAAATTGATATTGGGTGATAAGGAAATGGCTGAGGCATTGAATGACCATTTTGTGTCGGTCTTCGCGGTGGAGGACATGTCTAATATGCCAAAGAAGGAGGTTATGGACAATATGGGAGGTGAGGACCTCGATAAAATCACTGTCACTAAAGAGATAGTGATGAGCAAGCTAGAGGGCCTGAAAGTAGATAAGTCCCCAGGTCCTGATGGGATGCATCCCAGGGTGCTGAGGGAATCGGCGGAGGTTATAATAGATGTATTGGCAACCATTTACCAAAAATCTCTAGACTCTGGGCAGGTCCCGGTGGATTGGAAGACAGCAAATGTCACGCCACTTTTTGAAAAAGGATGTAGGCAAAAGACGGGAAATAAATAGACTAGTTAGCTTAACATCTGTAATCAGGAAAATGCTTGAAACTGTCATTAAGGAAGAAATGGCAAAGCATTTAGAAAGGAAGGGTTCCATTAGACAGACGCAGCATGGATTCAGAAAGGGCAGGTCCTGTTTGACAAAATTACTGGAGCTCTTTGAAGACATAATGAGTGCAGTGGATAGAGGGGAACAGGTGGATGTCATATATTTGGATTTCCAGAAGGGGTTTGATAAGGTGCCGTGCAAGAGACTTATAAATAAGATATGGATACATGGAGTCAGAGGAAGTGTATTGGCATGGATAGTGGATTGGTTAACCAATAGAAGGCAGAGAGTTGGTATAAATGGGTGTTTCTCCAGTTGGTAGTCAGTGGTGAGTGGGGTGCCGCAGGAGTCGGTGCTGAGTCCACAGCTGTTTACCATTTACATTGATGATTTGGAAGAGGGGACTGAGTGTAGCATGGCAAAATTTGCTGATGACACTAAACTAAGTGGAAAAGCAAATTGTGCAGATGATGTGGAAAGTCTGCAGAGGGATATGGATAGGTTAAGTGAGTGGGCCAAGGTCTGGAAGATGGAATACAACGTTGGTAAATGCGAGATTATCCACTTTGGAAGGAATAATAGAAGAGCAGATTATTATTTAAATGGTTAAAGATTGAAGAATGCTGTCGTGCAGAGGGACTTGGAGTGCTTGTGCATGAATCACAAAAAGTTGGCTTACAGGTACAACAGGTTACACAGGGTACTGGTAAGGCTGCACTTGGAGTACTGTGTGCAGTTCTGGTCTCCATGCTTGAGGAAGGATATACTGGTTTTGGAGGCAGTGCAGAGGAGGTTCACCAGGTTGATTCCAGAGATGAAGAGGTTAACCTGTGAGGAGAGATTGAGTCACCTGGGACTATACTCTCCGGAGTTCAGAAGAATGAGAAAGGATCTCATAAAAACATACAAAATTTTAAAAGGGATAGGTAAGATTAGAAGTAGGAAAGTTGTTTCCATTGGGAGGTGAGACTAGAACTAGGGGACATTGCCTCAAGATTCAGGGGACAAGATTTAGGATGGAGATGAGGAGAAACTATTTTTCCCAGAGAGTGGTGAATCTGTGGAATTCTCTGCCCAGGGAAGCAGTTGAGGCTTCTTCACTAAATATATTTGTAGAGTTAGATATGTTTTTACATAGTAGGGGAATTAAGGGTTATGGGGAAAAGGCAGGTAGATGGAGCTGAGTTTATGGACAGATCAGCCATGATCTTATTGAATGGCAGAGTGGGCTCGATGGGCTGGATGGCCTACTCCTGCTCCTATTTCTTATGTTCTTATGAACATGAAGCTCTCAACCTCAGCACTATTGTTGTAAACCTGAGGATGTGCACCATCCTCCTTCCTAAAGTCAATGACCAGATTTTGGTTTAACTGATATTGAAAGAAAGATTATTGCCATAACACCATGTCACTAGGCTTCCTATCTCACTTCCTGTATTCTTTGTTGCTTGGGATACAGCTCACTGCAGTGGTGTCATCTGCAAACTTCTAGACAGTAATAAATAAAATTCACAATGAAAGCTGAAGCTGCTGGAAATCCAAAGCAACACACACAAAATGCCGGAGGAACTCAGCAGGCCAGGCAGCATCCTAGGAAAAAACAGCCAACATTTCAGGCCGAGACCCTTCAGCAGAACTGGAAAGAGAAAGGGGAAGTCAGAATAAGAAGGTGGGGTGGAGGGGAAGTAGAAATACAAGGTGGTAGGTGAAACTGGGAAAGGGAAGGAGGTGAAGTAAATAGCTGTAAAGTTGATTGTTAAAAGTGTTAGCAGTCTTCTGATCTATGTTGGGTCTCAACGACAGACAGGAAGCCACACAAGACGCACCCAATACAGTAGTTGACCTCAAAAGATTCGCAGTTGAAGTATCGCCTCACCTGGAAGGACTGTCTGGGGTTTAGAATGGTAGTGGGAGAGGAGGTGGAGGGGCAGGTGTGGTACTTGTTCTACTTGCAAGGGTAAGTACCAGGAGGGAGATCAGTGTGGAGGGGCGAGTGGATAGGGGAGTTGTACAGGAAACAATCCCTGTGGGAAGTGGAAAGTGGAAGGGGGGGGGGAGCAAAGATGTGTTAAGTGGTGAGATCCTGTTGGAGATGGCAGAAGTTACAGAGAAATTTGAGCTGGACATGGAGGCTAGTGGGGTGGTAGGTCAGGACAAGAGAGAAACCCTATCCCTAATGTGGGAGTGGGAGGATGGGGTGAGGGCAGATGTGCACAAAATGGAAAAGATGCAGGTGTGGGCAACTGTGGTGAACTACATATACCTGTCTGGACACGCCCCCCCCCGCCCATTGACTGCTCCTGTGGCTCCTCCCACAGACCCCTGTATAAAGGCGATTGGAGGCACTGCTCCTCACTCAGTCTCCAGGATGTTGAGTGGTGGTCGCTTGCAGCTGACGGTGCTTTCTTCCAGCCAATAAAAGCCTACCTTAACTCATGTCTCCAAGAGTTATTGATGGTGCATCAGCAATGTTGATAGTGGAGGAAGGGTAGCCCCTTTTTTTGAAGCAGGAAGATATCTCAGTAATTCTGGAATGAAAAGCCTAATCCTAAGAGCAGATGCAGCAGGGACAGAGGAACTGAGAGAAGGAGGTAGCATTTTCACAAGTGTTAAGGTAGGAAGAGGTATAGTACAGATAGCTATGAGTGTCAGTGGGTTTATAAAATATATCCGTAGATAGACTTTCTGGAGGTGGAAACAGATTGAGAAAGGGGAGGGTGTTGGAATGGACCGAGTAAAATTGTGGGCAGGGTGGAAGTTGAAGGCAAAGTTGATGAAACCAATGAGATCAGCCTGGGTTCAGGAAGCAGCACCAATGCAGTCATCAGTGTAGCAGAGGAAGAGTTGGGGAGCAATGGCACTGTCGGCTTGGAACTTGGACTGCTCCATGTAGCCAACAAAAAGACTGGCATAAATAGGACCTTGGTCTGAAAGAAGTGGGTGGAGATTATTGAGAGTGAGGACCAGGTCCACCAGATGGAGGAGAATAGTGTTGGAGAGAAACCAGTTGGATCTGTTCTCCAGAAAGAAGCGGAGAGCTTTAAGGCCCTCTAGATGGGAATGGAGGTGTATAGTATCTGAACTTCCATAGTGAAAATAAGACAATCGGGTCCAGGGAACTTAAAGTCATTGAAAAGACCAAAAGCATGTGAAGTGTTATGGATATAGGTAGGAAGGGGCTGAACCAAGGTGAATAAAACAGCATTGAGGTATGCAGACACAAGGTAGGTGGGGCAGGAACAGGCAGAAACAATGGGTCTACCCAGACCGGCAGACTTATGGTTCTTAGGTGTGAGATAGAAACAGGAGGATTCCCCTTCCTTTTTCTCCATGGTCTTCTGTCATCTCCTTTCAGATTCCTCCTTCTCCAGACCGTTATCTCTTCCATCAATCAACTTCCCAGCTCTTTACCTTAACCCATCCCTCTCTCCCAGTTTCACCAATAACTTTCCACCTTGTACTCCTTCCTCCCCTACCCCCACCTTCTTACTCTGACTTCTCCTCTTCCGTCCAGTCCCGATGAAAGGTCTTGGCCCAAAAAGTTGACTGTTTACTCTTTTTCCATGGATGCAGCCTGGCCTGCTGAGTTCCTCCAGCATTTTGTGTGGGTCCCTCTGAGTGTATAAGGATTAGTGTAGGCAGCTGAGGGTGTAACTTTGAGGGGTACAGTGTTGAGAATAATCTTGGTGAATGTGTTGCTAGCTATTCTTACTGTTGGACAGGAAATTAAGAATCCACTTGCAAAGGAAGATGTTGAGTCCCAGGTCTAGGTGTTTGTAGATGAGTATGCTTGTAATTATACAACTGAAGACTGAGCTATAGTCAGGAAACAATAGTCTAATGTAGATGCCATTCCAATACAGATGATCCAGAGATGAATATAGTGTCTGCTGTGGACCTGTTTGAGCTGTAATTGATTTGCATTGGGTCAAGATTGCCTGGGAAGGTAAACTTAATGCGTGCTCTAACCAGCTTCTTGAAACATTTCATGATGGTGGATGTTAGCGTCACTGGATGGTAGTCACGAAGGCACGTTGCCTTGTTTCTCTTAAATACTGGGATAATAGTGATCTTAAAGCAGGTGTATGTACTGTATGTGTTGAACAGAGATGGATTGTAATGTCATCAACCTCCAGTACATCTGTACCCATAATTTTGGATTGACACTTCTCTCTAAATCTATTGATCCATTTATCTGTCTGTCTCACCCTCTCTATCTATCTATCTATCCACAGTCTCTATATAACTTGAGCAAATCAAGTGTGAGAGCTCTTGAGGTGGAAATCACAATATCACCCAGCAGCTGCCCCGATATTCCAGCACTGTGCATTAAAGATGCTGCCCCATGTGTCAATAATTTAACTTTAAAACTTAAACAGAGCACATAACTTAATGGACATTACATTGACCAACAGAATTCACCGTCTGGGATTATTTGACATTCCACAGGGCTAGACTGTTCCCTGGAGGTTGTCTGCATGTAATCACCAGTGAAGATTGTTGTGTTTTGTAATTCTAGAAACTATCTGAAAGAAAAACAGAGGAGATCGGGATAAACGTGCACTCTACATTTTAACTTCAGAGAAGCACGCACTTATTAAATGGTGGTGCAATTACATACTTTTATATACGATATGACCCACAATACATTATGTAAAGAACAAAATGCTTAATCAAACAAAATATATACAATATTGCTCAAATATCACTGAAATATCAAATACACAGCAGTCCTCCCTGCTTAGCTATAAACTCCAACAATATAGAATGCATCTTAATTTATATATATACACACACACACTATCTAATAGAACTACTATAAGGACTTCTACAGCATTGCTAATTTTAAGTAGATCCTTTCAGGCCTAAAGATTTAATTGCTGTGGAAGATTTCTTACCCTGGTAGAATAATGCCTTTCCTGACAAGAGCAGTCAATCTGCTTGGCAGGAGAGACTTGTGACTATGAAACAATCTCAGGTTCTGAGGCCTCCTCCATGGTGGTTGTAGGAGTTGCCTCTGGGACTGCAAGAAGTCTACTTCAAGCGGGTAGGTATCGCACACTGCTGGAACAAGAGCTTGAAGTTACACCGGACAGCTAGTCAGCACAGGTCTTCTGCCAGATACTCCATCCGAATAGAATGCTTTCCTTGGATTCACTCTCTTGAAGGAAACTTGCACATCGTCTTCAGATACTGAGATCAAAGGACCAGCGGGAGATATGGATCTGTGTGATGTTTCCTTCTTGTTCTGGTGATCAAAGGCATTGAGCTCAACTAAAAGACCTGGTCTTCAATTCCCTTCTTGTGCAATTGGATCTCGGATTTCGTCACTTGTAGACCCCAGTCAGTTCAGATTGGCAAAAGCATCTCCTCCAAAATTTCTAACAGCACAGGAGCACCGCAGGGATGTGTACATAGCCCCCTGGTCTACTTCCCTTATACCCATGACTGTGTGGTAAGTACAGATTCAACACGATATACAAGTTTGCTGATGACACCACAGCATAGTTGGTGAATGGTTGGTTGTGGAATGTGCTGCATTGCAATATGTAAGACAGAAAATAGCAAGCTTATGATTCAGTGTTAGTGCTGTGTGTTCTGCTGACATTGTTTGCAGTATGTTCTTTCGACTCTGTACAAGTCTTTCCAACAAGCCATTTATAGCTGGGTGGTAGTATACAGATGTAATATGTCTTACTCCATTCACTTTTAAGAATGGCTGAAACTGTTCTGCAATAAACTGTTCTCAACACATCATAAGACCATAAAGCATAGGAGCAGAATTAGACCATTCAACCCATTGAGTCTGTTCCGCCATTTCATCATGGCTGATCCCAGATCCCATTTAACCCCATACATCTGCCCTCTCACCATATCCCTTGAAGCCCTGACCAATCAGAAATCGATCAACTTCTGCTTTAAGTACACCCATGGACTTGGCCTCCACCGCAGTCTGTGGCAGAGCATTCCACAGATACACTACTCACTGGCAAAAAAAAAATTCCCTACTTCTGTTCTAAAGGGTCTCCCCTCACTTTTGAGGCTGTGCCCTCTAGTTCAACTTCAGCAACGTGGCAGTTTGTAGTAGAAGATATTGGGAACACTTCTGGCCACTTTGTAGCTGCATCCACTACTTCCAGACATTTGCATCCATGAACGGTCTGGCAAAATGCACGTGAATCCTCTGCCAGGGAAATGCAGACCATTCCCAGAGGTGGGGGGACACTACTCTTGACATCTTCTGGACATGTTGGCATCCTGAACAGTGCATGACAAACTGGTCGATCTACTGATCTAGCTCAGGCCACCAGACAAAGATTTAAGCCAATGCTTTTGTCTCGACCACAGCAGGATGACTTGCATGTAGCTCCTCCAACACTCAGCTTGGATGGTACAACAGCTCTCAATCCTGACATAAGGCAACCTGTCAAGCAAACGTTCATCCCAGCGCAGATAAAAATGGGGCGAGTGGAGCTTCTGCTGCATATTCCTGCCATTTTGTACCGCCGTGTAAACCTGAGACAGTGTGGAGTCTTTTCTGTTTTCCCTTTGTATTTTCTCTGCATAAAAGGGACACTTTAGATTTGCATTATGGAGAATACATCAGGAGGAATGTCCTCTTTTGTAAATATTTCAGGTTCTTCCTTTTCCAAGGGTAAATGGACAATCCATCAGCAGTTCTATAATTAGCTGTGCTCTTGAATATGATTTTGTAATTGTGCCCTCCAAGAAACAGAGCCCATCTCTGTGTTTATGCTGCTGCTGTTAGGGTTGTTACCCTTCTGTGGACTGAAAATGGGCACTTGCGGTCGATGATCTGTAATGAGGGTAAAATCTTTCCTTTACAAGGACTGATTGAAATATTTTACACTCCAAACCAGACTCAAGGCATCCCTGTCAACCTGTGCATAATTTTTCTCTGCAGTGGTGACGGAGCATGCTGCAAAGCCTACCGTAATTTCCATCACTCAGAACATCAGAATCAGAAATAAATAATAATAACTAAACAAGTAAATCAATATTAAATAGATTACTGTACAAGTGCAAAAACAGAAATATTGCATATTACAAAAAAGTGAGGTAGTGTCCGAAGATTCAATGTCCATTTAGGAATCGGATGGCAGAGAGGAAGAAGCTATTCCTGAATCGCTGAGTGTGTGCCTTCAGGCTTAGGTACCTCCTACTTGATGGTGACAGTGAGAAGAGGGCAAATCCTGGGAGCTGGAGGTCCTTAATAATGGACGCTGCCTTTCTGAGACACCGCTCCCTCAAGATGTCCTGGGTACTTTGTACCCTAGTGCCCAAGATGGAGTTGACTAGATTTACAACCTTCTGCAGCTTCTTCCAGTCCTGTACAGTAGCCCCTCCATACCAGACAGTGATGCCACCTGTCAGAATGCTCTCCACAATACAATAAGAGAAGTTTTTGAGTGTATTTGTTGACATGCCAAATCTCTTCAAACTCTTAATAAAGTATGGCCGCTGTTTTGCCTTCTTTATAACTGCATCAATATGTTGGGACCAGGTTAGATCCTCAGAGATCTTGACACTCAGGAACTTGAAGCTGCTAACTCTCTCCACTCCTGATCCCTCTATGAGGATTGGTATTTGTTCCTTCATCTTACCCTTCCTGAAGTCCACAATCAGCTCTTTCATCTTACTGATGTTGAGTGCCAGGTTGTTGCTGCAGTACCACTCCACTAGTTGGCATATCTCACTCCTGTACTCCCTCTTGTCACCACCTGAGATTCTACCAACAATGGTTGTATCATCAGCAAATTTATAGATGGTATTTTAGCTACGCCTAGTCACACAGTCATGTGTATATGGAGAGTAAAACAGTGGGCTAAGCACACACCCCTGAGGTGCACCAGAGTTGACCATCAACAAGGAGGATATTTTATCACCAATCCACACAGATTGTGGTCTACTGGTTAAAAAGTCAAGGATCCAATTACAGCGGCCCAGGTTCTGTAACCTCTCAATCAGGATTGTGGGAATGATGGTATTAAATGCTGAGCTATAGTCGATGAACAGCATCCTGATGTAGGTATTGTGTTGTCCAGGTGGTCTAAAGCCATGTGGCGAGCCATTGAGATTGCATCTGCCGTTGAACTAATGTGGCAATAGGCAAATTGCAATGGGTCCAGGTCCTTGCTGAGGCAGGAGTTCAGTCTAGTCATGACCAACCTCCTCAAAGCATTTCATCACTGTAGATGTGAGTGCTACCGGGCGACAGTCTTCTTAAGCACTGGTATAATTGTTGCCTTTTTGAAACAAGTGGGAACTTCTGCCCGTAGCAGTGAGAGGTTGAAAATGTCCTTGAATACTCCCACTAGCTGGTTGGCACAGGTTTTCAGAGCCTTACCAGGTACTCCATCGGGACCTTGTGATGGTTCACTCTCTGTAAAGACAGCCTAACACCGGCCTCTGAGACAGAGATCACAGGGTCATCAGGTGCAGCAGGGATCGTCACAGCTGTAGTTGTGTTCTCCCTTCCAAAGCGTGCTTAGAAGGTGTTGTGTTCATCTGGTAGTGAAACATTGCTGCCATTCATGCTATTGCATTTCGCTTTGTAGAAAATAATGTTCTGCAGACCCTGCCAGAGTTGACGTGCATTCGATGTCACCTCCAACCTCGTTCGAAATTATCTCTTCACCCTTGAAATAGCTCTCCCCAAATCATACCTGGTTTTCTGGTACAGGCCTAGTTTGCCAGACTTGAATACCATAAATCTTCAGCAGGCAACGTATCTCCTGGTTCATCCATGACTTTTGGTTTGGGAATGTACAGTAAGTCTTTGTGAGCACACACTCATCTACACAGGTTTTAATGAAGTCAGTAGCAACTGCAGCATACTCATCCAGGTTCGAAGATGAACACCAATTCAAAGCAGCTCCTGTGCTTCCCTTGTCCATGCCTTCTTGGTTTTATTGCTGGTGCTGCAATCTTCAGTCTCTGCCTATACTCAGGGAGTAGAAGTACAGCCAGGTGATCAGACTTCCCCAAGTGAGAGCGTGGAATAGCACAGTAGTCATTCTTGATGGTGGTGTAGCAATGGTCCAGTGTGTTGTTTCCTCTGGTATTGCAAGTGATCTGTTGATGGTATTTGCTTTGTGATCTTTTTCAGACTGGCCTGAGTTGGAATGTAAACTGCTACCAAAATGTTCCCAGAGAACTCCCGCTGTAGGTAAAAAGGATGGCACTTTACTGCTAGATATTCCAGTTCCAGATATTCCAGTTCTGGTGAGCAGAATTGGGACAGCACTGATATATTTGTGCACCAAGAAGAGTTGATCATGAGGCATACTCCTCCACCTCTGCTTTTGAGAGACTCTATACTTCTATCCTGCGGGTGTATACTAAACCCATCAATCTGGATCGCTGCATCCAGTATGGAAGGGGTTGACCAGGATTCGGTGAAACAAAGGACACATGTGGTCCTAATGTCCCTCTGATTCAGCACCCTGGCTCTGAAATCATTGATTTTATTCACCAGAGACTGCACGTTCGCCAGCAAGATAATCGGTATAGAGAGTTTAAAACTCCGTTTCCTTAAATGCACTTGTAACCCTGAACTACACAAGCACTTCCTCTGAGGTGTCCTTGGTGGTTGCTACCAACCACAATCGCTGTTGCTTCCGTCCGTTTTAAGCAGCAATAGTTCATTTAAACACTTTAAGACATTTTTGTTGACTGTACCGACCTCGGAAGCAGTTGTGCTTTTTAGCTGTATCAGACTGAAACAGGGATATTTAATTGTATTCCTTGAGAGTATTGCTGCTACTCAAGTCGTGCCAACGCACCCCGGAAGTGTCTGACATGACTGCACCTATACCAGAGGCGAGGCATCACAGGCAAACTTCACTGGATAATGTGGATTTTATTAGATGAGTACATGTCTGACCTCCAATTCCTTTACCTTTTTAAAAGGCACCTCACACTGCTTTGTCCATTGCCATTTATTCCCACTCTGTTGTGATGAGTTGAAGGGGCGGAGCACCCTATCCAGGTTTGGCAGGAACTTATTATAAAAATTGACAAATCCTAAAATGGATCTCAACTGTGAACCATCCTTTGGCTCTGGGGCATCCACTACTGCTTGAATTTTCTCAGTACACTTGTGTAATGCTAGTGCGTCAATCACGTGATCACAGGAAGTGATGCTTGTTTTAAAGAAGTCACACTTGTTGCATCGTGCTCTGAGCCCATAATCTTCTAATCTCTTTAACACTGCCTTCAGATTTTGGAGATGTTCCTTGTCATCCTTACTGGTAACAATGATGTCACCCAGGTAACACTGAGTGCCGGGGCAGCCTTGCATCACCTGGTCCATAGCTTTATGTCAGGGTGCAGATGCTGCTCCAGGGGTTCCCAACCTTTTTATTGCCATGCACCAATACTATTAAGTGAGAGGTCCATGGTCCCTAGGTTGGGAAACCCTGTACTACTCCAAAAATAACCCTTTATAGCAATAATGCCCTATGTAAGTGGTTATGTTGAAAAACACTTTGGATTCTTCTTCCATCTCCATCTTAGTTGGTAGACTTCAGCTAAGTCCACTTTACTGAAGCGTTTCCCTCCAGAAAGGTAAACAAAGGTATCCTCTATCCTGGGAAGAGGATATTGATCTACATTCTGTACTGGGTTGATAAAGTCATCACCGATCCTGATAGACCCATTGCTCTTGGCTACTGGGATCATCGGTGTTATCAATCAGCACCACTCAATCTTGGAAACAATTCCTTCAGCCTCCATGTGATCAGTTTCACTGGCTACTTTATCATGGACGGTATAAGGAACTGGACAAGCTTTGTAAAGCTTGGTGATGGCATTATCATTTTAAACCATTTTCCCCTTGATAAGTTTGAGTTTTTCATTGCCATCCTTGAACATTGCAGTGGCATCATCCAGTACCTTTCTTAATTTGCTTTCAGTTGACTCGATTGCAGGGGATGTGGCATGCAAATGGTGGATGGATCTCCAATAAAGTTGTCTCAGCTAATCACAGCCCCACAGTGCTGGCCCTCCTGCTTTTAACACATGCAAGTTCAATGTGGACTGTTAGTTGCTGTATTTCACTATTACAAATATCATTCCTACAGGAGTTATCAATTCTCCAATTTTTAGTTCTTAGTTGGATATCTTAGTTCTTAGCAGGCTTCAATTCAGTATCTTTGAAATACAGTGCAAACTCTTTTTGTAGAATGACTGAAACAGACAAGTCAGTGTCCAATTGCATTTTAATTAATTTACCATTCACTTCTGTGTAACCTATATTGCTTGTCTCTTGGTAGTTTACAAGTTGTAAGTCTTAAGTCTACTCAGTCCTGTGTCAGTCTCATCATTATCAGATTTTTCAACAGCATGCAGATTAGTGCTCTTTTTGAAACCTCAATTTGATATTGCATCTTTTTCTCCTCCCTGTGCAGTCCATTTATTTGTGTCTGCCCAATATGCTCTTTGTATGTGTCCCACTTTATTGCATTTTCTGCAAGTTTCATCTTTCAATCTGCATTGGTCTGGTGTAAGTGAGCCCCTGCCACAGTGGTAACACAACTTAGTTGGCCAGGCTGGATCCTCTTTAGATGTTGCAATTTTGTTTGTGCTCACTTTCATTCCTGAATGCAATATATAGGAAGTCCCCAGGCTACGAGCGAGTTCCGTTCCTGAGTCCGTCTTTAAGTCGGATTTGTACGTAAGTCGGTACAAGTACATCCGGTATTATTTAGCGTCAGTTAGCCAAACATTTGTCTTAATATATAGTATATATTTTACCTTTCTATGCATATAAAACACTTAAGAAACGTATGTATTCCAATAAGAAAACCACTGCGTTGCTTAGTAATAGTTGTAGCTTTCATCGGGGCAGGGCCTTTCACATGTTTTATTATTCTCACTTTATCCTTTAAAATTGTTCCGATCATTGACCGACTGTAGCCTAATGCTTTTCTAATGACTGATGGTGTTTCACATCTTTCCAATTGCTTTATTATTTCCACTTTATTTTCAATTGCTATCGCTTCCCATCAACGGAACAGAAACACTGCGGGCAGCGGGGCCCAACCTCCGCTGGCTCCCGAGGTCCGCTGGGTCCTAAGGACCACCGCACTGAATTCCCCCGGTCTGAAAGCCCATCGCACTGAGACAGGTTAAATGGGACAAGTGGGGGCTGTGCTGGGTTTGGGTATTTGATCCTCCACAATATTCCATAAACTGGAGGTGGCAGTGAGTTTTTTTACGATGTCGAGTTGCAAACTCGACATCAACCCGGCACAGGAGCAGTCTGTCACTGGATCAAACTCGGGAACCTCTGTTCTCCAGCCTGGCACTGATCTCACCGTGCTACCAGCTGACCGGAATGGGGGGGGGGGGGGAACAGGCTCAGGGTGAATCTTGCTAAGAAAAACTTAAGCCAAATACAAAGTTACACACTCAACACAGTGTCAATGGCAATGACTTAAAATGGCGGATGGCGTCGCAATCCAATTTAAAATGGCAGACGGCATCACGATCCGACTTAAAATGGCGGACAGCGTGCTCCTCCCTTGGTTCATAAGAAAAAGTTGTAAGTCGGACATTCGTAACTCAGGGACTACTTGTAATTAGATGGCGGCGCGACGGCAGGGCGCAGCGGCCACTCCAGGAATGAATATCTGTTATCTGTAAGTAGGGGCCATGCACAATCCTGATTTGATGGGGACAGACGTGAGAAGCACGGAGGAACATCTGGTGAAACTTCTGACATGCCCGTTTCACTGCTGCTGCTACTGTGCGATCGAAAAATCGCCGGAGAGGAAGACCCGGAATCCTCGGCTTTGCCTGTTGCTTGGCGGCCGGGGCCAGGGTCGAAGCGCTCGGCAGCGATGGTGCTCGGTGTCGGAGGGCTGGTCGGAGGCTGGAAGTTTTCGGACGGACTCAGAGTTGGCTGTGGTCGGATGCTTCCAGATGCTGCATCGGGAAGTTTTGCCGCATTGGAGGTTCATGGCAGGAAGAGTTTTTCTTCCTTCCGCCGTCTGCGTGCAATGATGGGCTATCGGGGATTTTGAGACTTTTTTTTACCATGCCCATGGTCTGCTTTTATCAAATTACGGTATTGCTTTGCACTGTTGTAACTGTGTGTTATAATTATGTGGTTTTTGTCAGTTAGTCTTGGTCTGTCTTGTGTTTATGTGATATCATACTGGAGGAACATTGTATCATTTCTTAATGCATGCGTTACTAAATGACAATAAACGAGGACTGAGTGCCCTCATAATCTAATCTAAAAAAAATCTCATTGCATCTCTCTCTGCCATTTCCATTGATACAGCAATTCCTGCTGCTCTTTTAAAAGTAAATTGTGCTTCAGTTACATAGAGACATAGAAAACCTACAGCACAATACAGGCCTTTTGGCCAACAATGCTGTGCCGAACATGTACTTACTTTAGAAATTAACTAGGGTTACACATAGCCTTCTATTTTTTTAAGCTCCATGTACTTATCCAGGAGTCACTTAAAAGACCCTACCATATCCACCTCCACACCACCTTCACCAGCAGCCCATCCCACGCACTCAGCACTCTCTGTGTAAAAGAACTTACCCCTGACATCCCCTCTGTACCTATTTCCAAGCACCTTAAAAATGTGCCCTCTCGTGTCAGCCATTTCAGCCTGGGAAAAAGCCTCAGACTATCTACACAATCAATTGCCTCTCAGCATCTAATACACCTCTATCATGTCACCTCTCATCCTCCATCACTCAACCTATTCTTGTAAGGCACGCTCCTGAATCCAGGCAACATCCTTGTAAATCTCCTCTGCACCCTTTCTATAGATTCCACATCCTTCCTGTAGTGAGGTGACCAGAACTGAGCACAGTACCCCAAGTGGTGTCTGACCAGGGTCCTATACAGCTGTAACATTACCTCTCAGCTTTTGAACTCAATCCCATGGTTGATGAAGACCAATGCACCGTATGCCTTCTTAACCACACAGTCAACCTTGAAACCAGCACAGCAGCTCTGAGTGTCCTATGGACACAGACCCCAAGATCCCTCTGATCCTCCACACTGCCAAGAGTCTTACCATTAATACTGTATTGTGCTGTCATATTTAACCTACCAAATTGAACCACCTCACACTTAGCTGGGTTGAAGTCCATCTGCCACTTCTCAGCCCAGTCTTGCATCCTATTAGGAGACATTTTCAAATTATTTTTTTGTAAGGTTCGACAAGCCCATCACTGAACTGACTCTGCTCAGAAAAATTCTTCAATTCAGCCATATACGCTGAAATGGACTCCCCTTCCTTTTGATTCCACTTATCCCTAAAGCGTTCTGCAAATCACAATGGTTTCAGTTCTAAATGTTTTCTTGAATTATGTTCACAATATCATCAAAGCTCATTTCGGCTGATTTGGTTGGAGCTGTCAAACTTCTAAGGAAATTGTATGGCCTTCCAACAATGGCACCCAACAAAACAGGCACTCATTTCTCATCAGCTATTCCATTTCCTTTAAAATATTGCTCAGTATACATCACCCAGTTATCTTTGTGCAATCAAATGCATCTATTTTTCTAATGTAGCCAGCCATTTCCGGATTTTTTAATTCTACACATCTACTATGAACCTGTGAATTTTGTCAATTTTTTGCCTTTTTTTTAAATTTGACTTTCATACTCCTCTTCCAAAGATGCAGGTGCTGTGATGTTCTTAAATTCGAACGTCTCTCTCCATTTCCAAATAAGAAAACGTTCTGTGCTTCAATAGGTGAGTAGTTATCTCGGGCTCCTTTTAAAACTTACTTATCACCAATGGTATGCTTTGCAACTTCATAAACTAACTGAAAAAAAACACAGGAAACTGCGATAAACATGTACTCTACTACTTTAGAGAGACAAGCACTTTTGACATGGTGGTTAATGATGCGCTTTTACATACAGTATAACCCATAATAAATTATGTAAGCAAAGAATGTTTAATCAAACTATATATTTGCAATATTACTTAAGTGTTACTGAAATAGTAAATACACAACAAAGTTGACTCAGTGAAAATGAAGGAAATAAGAACAATTAAATAATCATAACACACCGGAATGTGTGCTTATCCTTGAAAGCAAACAGCTACTTAACCCGTTTATAACAATGACTGCAGAGCCAATTATAGCAGCTATCACCTAAGGAGGCCAACATTACATTGTGAGCTCTGGCACCCTGGATGAAGTTCAGTTTGTGCAATATGCAATTAAAGATTCATATCGTATCTAGAGTCAAATAATGACAGTATGGTGCATTAGCTGAGATCAAATTTGTGACCCCTTGCCAAATGGGAGAGGAGTGGCTGTAACATAAGAATTAAGATGCAACCTGAATCCATCAATGTGTAGGGCAGGCAGCCCTTTAATTTCTTTAGCAATTTTTATGATAACAATGTAGTTAATACCTTAAAGTCAAAAGTACAGGTATCAGCAAGTTCAAACCTGAACAGCCAAGTTTATAGGGTTGGGCAAGAGGCAAACTCTATGATGGTGACTTTACTCTTTGTCTCATATTTTGAGGAATTAATAAAAGAGGAGAAACTTGTAAATACCGGTCATATATTACATTTAGAAAAGAAACTAACTAATGGGGACAGACCTATCCCTGAGTTGTCAAGCAGTTAAACAGGATACAACACCCACAAAATGCTGAAGGAATACAGCAAGTCAGGCAGCATCAATGGACGGAAATAAGCAGTCAACATTTTGGGTTGAGACACTTGCCTGAAGCGTCGACTGTTTACTTCTCCTGTGTCTCTGTCACTGGGGTTCAGACATGGCCCGAGTGCGGAGTGAGAGACACTGAAGCAGGCTGATGGATCATAGACATTAATGTGAACAGTGTTAAAAGGAAAAGGAAAACAATAAACGCTAGGCCAAACAGGGCCATTAACCAAAGCTGTCAAAATGGAAAACGATACCTACACTGCAGCTGAGAAGCACAACTAAGAATAAAATGAATGCCGTTAGTCTTCAGAGTCAGTTGACTCGACAGTCCAATTTCTCAGGCAAAGGCAGAATGCAAGCAGGCAGCAAAGCATTGCTGTGTCCAAGTCTCAACAAATTCTACAACAGAATGAATGGAGTTAAATACCATCACAATGAAATAATAATTAGCTGACTTGTGCATATTCATGAGCGTAATTACTGAATCTGCTGTGCTGCTGAATCCGTGGTTGTGACAGTCTCAGTTAGACAAGATTTTCTCTGAGCTGAAATCAGGCGTATGCCATCAGTTCAGCTGCTGGGACAGGAAGATGGTAGTGGATATGATTGACAGTATGTTCGTATTTCAGTGCCCTTCAGCCATCATACCCCAGATCCACATAGGGAAGAGTTGAAGCACAAATTAACAATCCAGTGTGACATAATTCTCCAACCGACACTTCTTTCAAGGGTGGATCTTCACAAAGAGCATACTTATTTTCTGATTATTCCTTCTGGATGGAAGTAAGTAGCAAATAACATCTGTGCTTCTCAAAAGCAGGAAGTAACCCCCTTTATCAATAAAGAATCCAGCTGGCTACCATTAACACTCATACTAACCAGTGTGAATGAAGGCTGGTGGCTCCCCCAGGGTCAGCAAGTTGTTGGCGGGTTCTGGAGTCAGCATTCCATAAGGCCAGGAGCAACAATGCCTGCTGACCCCCTAGGTTCGTGAATCAGTGAGACCGTTGCTTGACATTTAGGTGATCAGCATGACTTGTGAGCAATGCCAAGGACTGGGGCCCAAAGGTCAAGTTGGAAATCAGATGTCAAGGCCCATTACCAAGAGTCTTGGGTCTACAGATTTCTACCTGTCAGCCGGGGCAGTTGGAAGCCCAATGTTTCCGTGTCCATATCCAAATCTAAATCCACTGGAGGCCAAATGATGCGGACTGTCTTGGGGTTAGGGGGCTGTGTGTGTGCATGTAGAGAGAGGAAGAATGGGGCTTGTTTTGATGCTTTTGTACTGTTGCTTTCTGCATTCTGTTTTGTTGAGTTCTGTGTTGTTCTTCTAAGTATTGTGACCATGCTATGTTGGGGCCAGAATGTGGGGCAACAATTGCAAGCTGCCCCAGTTTTGGATGTTTTGGTTGTAAATGCAAATAGCGCATTTCACTTGTACGTTTTGATGTATAATATATATGTGATAAATAAACTGAAATCTTGAATGTTGAATCGTCTGTGATGAGTCCTCCATCACCAATATCCCAGGGATCACCATAGACTAACTGATCACACCAAATACTTCAGCTAGACGAGAATTTCAGGAGCTGGGCAGTCTGTAAGAAGTCACTTACCTCCTAACATCCCGAAGTATTTCTATCATTATTAAGGCACAACGCCAACAGCATTAGAGAATGCTCTTTACTTGTTTGAATGAGAGCAGCTCCAATAACACTCATGATGCAGGTGATCAGGAGACATGGGAAGTGTCCTGATCAGTTCAATTTGCTTGCATGGACAAAGAAACTCCTTGAAAATTTCAGGTTGCTAACCCTTATAAATTGCTGCATGACCTGGAGCAAGCTTCGTTCTTACTTCAGCAGTTCTATACTAGCCACATCACGGACAAAGCAACAAACTAGATAGATACACCTCCAACACCCTCCACATTCATGTGCGTTTTCACCAGCACATTAGAACTGGAATGTTTACTATTTATGAAATGTTCAGCATTTCCACAATTAGGTCTCTGCAACAGCATCTTCGAAACCATAAGACCAGAAGACATTGGAGTAGAATTAGGCCATTCAGTCCATCAAGTCTTCTCCACCATTCCATCATGGTTGATTTATTATCCCTCTCAATCCCTTCTCCTGTAACCTTGGACACCCTTACTAATCAAGAACCTATCAACCTCCGCTTTAAATATACTCAATGACTTAGCCCCCATAGCTGCCTTGGTCAATGAATTCCACAGATTCACCACCCTCTGGCTAAAGAAATTTCTCTTTATCTCTGTTCTAAAGGGACATTCTTTCATTCTGAGGCAGAGCCCTCTGGTCCAAGGAAAATTGTCTCTCCACGGCCAGTCTATCTAGGCCTTTCAGCATTCAATAGGTTTCAATGAACTTCTCCCCACAACCACCACCCCCCCCAATTCTTTTAAATTCCAGTGAGTACAGGTCCAGATCCATGAAACACACATGACCCACACCACAAGCAACAAAAGACCATCAGACATGGGAGCAGAATTAGGGCATCTGGCCCGTTGAGTCTGCTTCTCCATTCAATCATGGCTGAACACATTTTTTTATCTTCTTCTCAACCCCAGTTCCCCACCTTCTTCCCGAAACCTTTGATGCCATGTCCAATCAAGAACCTATCAGTCTCTGCCTTAAATACACCCAACAAACTGGCCTTCACAGCTGTATGTGACAACAACCTCCACAAATTCACCACCATTTGGCTAAAGAAATTTCTCCACATCTCTGTTTTGAAAGGGCACCCCTCTAACCTGAGGCTGTGCCCTCTTGTCCTAGACTCTCCCACCATGGGAAATATCCTTTACACATCTACTCTGTCGATTCTTTCAACATTCGAAAGGTTTCAATGATATCCCCCCTCATCCTTCTGAATTCCAGCGAGTACAGACCCAGAGCCATCAAATGTTCCTCGTATGATAACCCTTTCATTCCTGGAATTATCCTTGCGAACCTCCTCTGGAACCTCTCCAATGCCAACACATCTTTTCTAAGATGCAGGGCCTGATGCACCATCAATAACTCTCTGAGACATGAGGCGAGATATCGGCTTTTATTGACTGGAAGAAAGAACAAGCAGCAATTGACCACCATGCTACATCCTGGAGACTGAGAGGCAGGGCTCAGGCTTCAATTGCCTTTATACTGGGGTCTGTAGGAGGAGCTACAGGAGCAGTCAGCAGGGGGCGTGTCCAGACAGGTATATGTGGTTCACCACAGGGCCCAAAACTGTTCACAATACTCAAGGTGAGGCCTCACCAATGCCTTATAAAGCCTCAGCATCACATCCCTGCCCTTGTATTCTACACCTCTTGAAATGAATGCTAAAATGGCATTTGTCTTCCTCACCTCCAACTCAACCTGCAAATTAATCTGTAGGGTGTTCTATACAAGGACTGCCAAGTCCCTTTGCATCTCAGATTTTTGGATTTTCTTCCTCTTTAGAAAATAGTCCACTCATTTATTTCTACTACCAAAGTACATGAACATGCATTTTCCAACATTGTATTTCATTTGCCACTTTCTTGCCTATTCTCCTAATCCATCTAAATCTTTCTGCATCCTACCTGTTTCCTCAACACTCCCTGCCCCTCCACCAATCTTTGCAAAAAAGCCATCTATTCCATCATCTAAATCATCAGTATACAGCATAAAAAGAAGTAGTCCCTACACCGAACCCTGTGGAACACCACTAGTCACTGGCAACCAACTTAACAAAAGGACAAAAGAAAACCAGCAGCTGCATGCCTCTCCCTCCATAACATACTATCTTGAAGTAAATACCTGTTAAATTGTTTTTCATTCCATGTCACAGAGCCCAAATCATGGAACTCCCTCCCAAAACAAATGCAGTGCTTTAAAAAAAATGGCCCACCATCACCTTAGATGGTAATTTTAGATGAACAAATGATGTTTTGATACTTGCTCACTGTGGAATAATGTTTCTATTTTACAGCCTCAATTCAAATATTATTCTCAAATACATTACAGGTTTTCAGAGTACATGGAAAGCCAAGGGCAACCTTCTCTCAAAATAACCTTTGCTGAAGAAAAATGTCTTTTCAATCAATGTACAACAGCATACCATTTAATAAGCAAATATCTGAAGTACAATATAAATTTGAGATATTATGTCCAAAAGGGAGGATAGGAAAATGTATTTGTATTCTGCATTGTATTGCTTCAGGCATTTCACCACGGGGTAGGAAAAGAATCAGAACCTCGACATGGAAATCCAGGAGGATAATAAGGACATAAAGCTCAAAAGCATTGAATTCCCTAGAGTTTTGAATGATCATTTATAATCCCAGAGAAGAAAGATTATGTACTAACTTGATATTCTATATAGCCACCCAAGGTCTTTTTCGAAATATGGTAGCTGCTTATGTCCTCTGAGTTATTGTATATCCAAAGAAGATACCACTGAAATATCCTATAATACCATAAGAGATAGAAACAGAATTAGACTACTCAACCCATCAAGTCCCTTCTGCTATTCCATAATGGCTGATTTATTATCCCTCTCAACCCTATTCTCTTGCCTTCGCTCTGTAACCTTCAATGTCTTGACTAATCAAGAACCTATCAATTTCCATTTAAAAAACACTCAATCTCTTGGCCTCAACAACTTGGCCTCTGTGTGAATTCCACAGATTCACTACCATCTGGCCAAATGAATTCCTCCTCATCTCTGTTCTAAATGGACACCCTTCTATTCTGAGGCTGTGCCTCTGGTTCTAGACTCACCCACTAATGGAAACATGCTCTTCACATCCACTCTCTCTAGTCCTTTCAATATGCAATAGGTTTCAATGAGATCGCCCCTTATTCTTCTAAACGCCAGTGAGTATAAGCCAATCAAATGCTCCTCATACATTAATTTCTTCTTTCACAAAATTACTCTCATGAGCCTTCTCTGGAACTTCTCCAACGCCAGCACATCTTTTCTTAGATAAGGGGCCAGAAATTGCTCACAATGCACCAAGCGCAACCTGGCCAATTCCTTATAAAGCCTTAGCATCACATCCTTGCTCTTATATTCGAGTCCTCTTAGAACGAATATTAACATTCCATTTGCCTTTCTTACCACCTGCTCAACCTGCAAGTTAACATTTAGGGAATCCTGCACAAAGACTCTCAAATTCCTTTGAACCTCTGATATTTGCATTTTCTCCCTGTTTAGATAATTGTTTACACCTTTATTCCTTCTACCAATGTGCATGACATATACCTCCCTACACTATATTCCATCTGTCACTTTTTGCCCATTCTCCCAATCTGTCTAAGTCCTTCTGCAGATTTCCTGTTTACTCAACACTACCTGCCTCTACATCCATCTTTGTATCATCTGCAAACTTGGCCACAAAGTCATAGTTTCAATCATCTAATCATTGATGTACAACTTGAAACAAAATGGGCCCAATACTTACCCTTGTGGAACACCACTAGTCACTAACAACCAACCAGAATATGCCTCCTTTATTCCCACTCTTTGTTTCCTGCCAATTAGCCAACCTTCTATCCACGCTTGTATCTTTCCTGTAATACCATGGGCTCTTATCTTGTAAGCAGCCTCATGTGCAGCCTTCTGAAAATCTCAATAGACAACATTCACTGGCACTCCTTCATCTATCAAGCCTGTTATTTCCTCTAAGAGTTCTAACAGATTCATCAGGCAAGTTTTCCCTAAAGAAACCATGCTGACTTTGGCCTTCTTTATCATGCACCTTCAAGGACACCAAAATCTCATCCTTAAAATTGGATTCCAGTGTCTTCCCAATGACTGAAGTCGGGCTAATCGGGTTGTAATTTCCTTTCTTCTGCCTCCCTTCTCTCTTGAGGAATGGAAAGACAGTTGCAAATTTCTAGTCCTCCAGAACCATTCCAAAATCATTACTAATGTCTCCACAATCTCTTCTATTACCTGTTTAAGAATGTTTGGGTGTAGTCAATCTGGTTCAGGTGATTTATCTACCTTCAGTCCTTTCAGCTTCCCAAGCACCTTCTCCTTAGCAATTGCAATTACACTTACTTCGGCCCCTTGAGACTCTTCAATTTCTGGCACTTGATTAAATTAGCCTTTGCTAAATTATTGACTATCTTTTCTCTCCTTTTTGCTTTTTTGACTGCCTTCCATTGTTTTTCAAAAAAATTCTCAACCCTCTAATTTTCAATTAATTTTTGCAATGGCCTCTCTTTTTCTTCTATGCTTTCCTTTGTCAGCCACGGATGTCTCATCCTCCCTTTAGGATACTTCTTCATCTTTGGGATTTATCTATCCTGCATCTTCTGAATTGCCCTTAGAAACTCTATCCATTACTATTTTATTGTCATTCTTGATAGTGTTCCCTTCAAATCAACTTCAGCCTGCTCTTCTCGCATGTCTCTGTAATCCTTTTACACTACTGACTTTAGATTCTCTTTCTCAACCTGCAGAGTTAATTCTATTATATTATGATCACTGCCTCCTGAAAGTTCCTTTACCTTAATCTCCCTAATCAAATCTTGTTCATTACACAATACTCAAGCTAGAATTGGTGATCCCCGTAGTGAGCTCAACCACAAAGTGCTCTAGAAATCCATCTTACAGACTTTCTACAAATTCCCTCTTTTGGGATCCAGCACCAACCTAATTTTCCCAATCTACCTGCATATTGAAATCTCCATGAGTATTATAACATTGCCCTTTTTACATGCCTTTTCTAGCTCCCATTGTAATTTATATCCCACATCCTTGGTTGTTTGAAGGTCTGTATATAACTCCCATCAGGGTCTATTTACCCTTGCACTACCCTTTAACTCTACACACAAGGATTCTACACTTTCTGATTCTATGTCACTTCTTTCTCATGATTTCATTTTACTTTTTTCCATCTGAGCCACCACAGCCCTTCTACCTACCTGCCTGTCCTTTTTAAACAAAATGTACCCATGGATGTTAAGCTCCCAAATATGATCTTCTTACAGCTATAACTCAGCAATGCCCACAGCATCATACCTGCCAATCTCCAGCTGTGCTACAAGATCATCTACCTTATTCCATATATAGCATGCATTCAAATATAACAACTTCTGTCCTGTATTCATCACCCTTTTTGATTTTGCCCCATGTTACACTTCAACTCATCCCATTACCTTTAATTTTGCCCTATCATCTGCCTGTCTTTCCTCACACTACATAATGAGTTGTCCTGTTTACCAATTGCCCCATCCTCAGCCCGATCACACCAGTTGACATCCCCCGGCTAAAATAGTTAAAATCCTCTCCAACAACTCTAGTAAACTTGCCCACAAGGATATTTTGTCCTGCTCGGGCTCAATTGTAACCCATCCTTTTTGTACAGATCATACCTTCCCCAGCATTCCAGAAATCTGAAATCCTATCCCCTACACAAGTTCTTCAACCACTCGTTCATCTCATTCCCTCAGGAAGAACAACCAGAAATCACAACTCCGGGCTGGATGCTCATTTCTTTCAATGGTGAATTTGGATCTAGGATGGATGGATTACTAGAGCAAGGTTCATTGAAGAAAAACTCATTTTTTGAGACACAGTTACTGTAGTAGCAAAAAACAAGAAGTTTTCCTTGAAATTATACAAAAAATGATTTAGATGCATCCACTTCCTGAGAACAGGAGGGCTTTACAGGGCGACAGCTGGCTTATAATGTAAAGAGATGTGACTAATTGGCACACAAAGTTTGAAACTCCCATAAGAACAAGGAAGCAGGTGGAAGAAGGCCAAATCAGGCACAGCATGGCACCACTCACTTTAGAAAGTACAGATATTGGAAAAGTTCCCGCAGAGCAAGAGAATTATTTTAGCAGCACAATGCACTCAGCCATGTGTGTTGATTTATAACAAAAAAATAATAATTGCAAGGGAAGTATTGCCTCTTGGATTTAAGGCAAGAGATGTTCTTTTAAGTTTCAATTTTACAGGATTCTGGTGCTTGTTAGGATTTCACTAGGGACAAAATTGTGAAAAGAAATAGGGCTTGCTGTCTATCACACCTGACTTTCAAATTTTATTAAAAGTAACTTTACAGGCGGTAACAGGGAAATCCTCAGAAATATTTAACTTCATTGGACATAGGATTTAATGTACTTTCAGTAAAGTATTCAGCAATACACAGAGCTGATCAGATGGATTTGTCCTTCAAAAGTGAGCAGTGCTTCTTTTTATTTGCTGAACTTTTTCTTGTTGTGGAATTTTATTTGGTCCATTTTATTAGCTTTGTCATTGTCTAAGTCTTACTTCAAAATTTGTTTCTTCCTGTTTTGTTTTGAGACCTATTAATTTGCAAAAGCCAAAGAGGCCATTACAGTAATTCATTGCAAGATTTCCAATAGCATGCTTAAATTCAAAGAGCAGTTGTTTCTCAGGGGAACTAGAAAGGCACAGTATTTAACCTTATGCATTACTTGGATCCAGACCAAGACAATGTTGCTATTTCAGGAAGTCTTTCCTGAGCGTCTCAGGGAACCTGCCACGTGTGCTTCTGGTTGGCACATCTCCTGGAGGCAAATAACTTCACCTCTGGGAACCCTCTTCTTTGGATTTAAATGTCATTATTTCATTAGTTTTTTTACCAAAACATCCTGCTGATCAGTCAGCCTCGTTGTGCACGGACCTTGGTAGCAAATGACAATGTGCTCACTATCACCCCTCTCAAAAGGATGCATTACCACATGGTGCACAACATCTTGTTCCTGTGGCATGGCTCCCTGGAATGAAGGAGCATAGATAGCAACAAATAACCAATCTCCAAAACAATTTCACTATTCTTCTGTTACCATCTCACCGGTCAACATGCTTCAACTGACATCCCTCTTCTGACTCTGCAACAACTTTGTCCAAAACATGTCATGCTGGTGTCATACTCAAGCTTTACTTAAAGAGCTACAGGATAGTACTCTGACCCAGCGAACCAACAGTCACAACGCACCCTCTTCTAATTGGTAATGTCTGCACAAGAAGAGATACTGGAAAAGTTGATGCACACTGGTGTGTAAGGTAAGCTCTTGGCACCCATACAGTGCAAAGAGATGACTCCAGGTTCCACAGTGTCATGTATCATTCACTTTTACTGCTCAGACATGCTAATCATTTATCTTTTCAAAAAAAAACTGATGAGTGAAATAAGCAAGACAATAATCTTCCTCGACTGCATGCATAGCCACTAATTTAAGGTCAATTACAAAGAAAACATTCTCTATATGTTAACTTGTTCAATGGCTTTACATTGACAATTTCTTCTTTTCATCTTTGGTCTATCAATTTTTTGCCCTGTGTCACCACATGAAGCTTACCTAGAATTTAGTCATCCCCACTCAGCAATTAACCAGGAGATGTATCAAGCGTTATCCCATACCAATCCCATCATCTGCAGTTTAGACCATAAGACCATAGGGCATTTGGCCCATTGACTCTGCTCTTAATCAGCTTCTATATTGAATGACCTTCTGAAGATAGAACAGCCCATCTTTAAATAGCCAACTCAGACTTTGGTCTTCTTACAGGGCACCATAGGAGCTGTAATTTCCTTGTGGAGTTGGAATGTTAAAACCAATAGGAAGATTTTGAGTTATTAGCTAATACTGCTCCAAGTTAAAATCAAGGCAGTAATATTTATAAAGCAAAAACCAAGCTTCAGTTTTTAAATGCATCATCTTATCTGGGTATCCTGCTCTGACCTTAGAACAGCATAAACTCTGCATAAATTATTCAATAAATCCATTTTAGACATAATGACACACTTAGAACTTTACTTTAGTTGAAAGAAACCCATTAACGATATAACCATGGAGCCATAAATCAACCTTATACTACAGTGCCAAAGAATATATAGATTCAATGCAACATGTTTTGACTGAACAATGTCCTGCTGAAACAACACCCCTTAAAATATTGGCTGATGAAAGCATCAAAATTTTGTTGTGATGCAATCATTTTTGTTTTCTTAATGCATTTGATATGACTTTTAGAAAGGCATATCAAACCTGAAGAACAATAATCTTCAGGATATAACATCCAGCCTGTTAAATTAGGAGAAGTTAGGACCAGGGTTAAATTTGGTTAACCTCAACATCAGAAAGACACTTGCTTTCCATAATGACATGTCTTTTTTTATAGGGTATAATCACACTCCATGTAGAATGGATTTTCCAGAATTAGATTTAATATCACTGGCCTATGTCATTAAATTTGTTAACTTAGCAACAGCAGTACAATGTAATACATGATAATACAGAAAAAAAAGTTTAAAAAGTAAATCAAATACAGTAAGTTTCGATATGTATATTGAAAAGTTAAATTAAAAGTGGTGTAAAAACAGAAATAATATATTTTTTAAAGTGAGTTAGTGGTCATGGGTTCAGTCCAGTTAGGAATCGGATGGCAGAGGGGAAGAAGGGAAGAAGTTCTAGTTCCCATGCTTCGTTGCATTGGATCACTTAATACAATCAACAAAAATTATTAAGAGTGGGAGTACCAAACGGAAGCTGAGGAGCACACACAAAATGCTGGAGAAATTCAACAGGCCAGGCAGCATTATGAGTCCCGATGAAGGGTGTCAGCCCAAAATGCTGAGTATTTACTCTTTTCCATAGATGATGCCTGACCTGCTGAGTTCCTCCAGCATTCTGTGTGTGTTGCTTTGGATTTCCAATACCTGCAAATGTTCTTGTGTTTGTGGAATCTGAGGAGTCCACTTGAGTTTCCATACATCTAAATGCAAACCTCCCCTCTCAATTTTTCCGTCTTTGGCGACTCATCAATACGGAAATGTTAGAAGTTATGGATGTTTGGTAAAAAAATTCAGAGGTGCAGCGGAGTGATGATGGAGCTAAAAGGTGACTCCTTTGCTGGCATCTTCAGAAACAGCTCTATTTCCACCTTTAATGTCTTTATTTTTCCCTTTCAGGGTTCTTTTGAAGACACTGACCTGGAGTTACAAGCTGACTACGGTTCTTTGCAGAAATGGGACCCACTCTCAATGTTTCAATAATTGGCCGTTGTTGTTCGGCATGCCGACGGCTTAGCTTAAGAGTCTGGCTTGGCTTTGGAGACCTAGGATCTTGGGGGTCTGGAGACGGGCAGATCAAAGGTCGGTGTCACAGCTGGAGACCCGTGTGTTGTCGGGGGGAGTCGGAATATTTACGGCTGTGTGCCCAGATCTTTGGGCACAGAGCTCGAAAGAAAGCAACGTAATGGACTTTTAACATCGTAAACCAGCGAGTTGTTTGATATGTCTCCCCGCTCGCTGTGAAAATGGAGCCATCTCTTTCTCCCTTATTAGGGGGAGGGAGAGAGTCTGTGGTATGTTGAATACTGGGTGAAATGCAAAGCCTGGGATAACTGCAAGTCTGTGTCTTTGCTGTTGCTTTGTTCATGCTTGAGTGCTTGGTGGTGGGTGCCGATGGTTTTTTGCCGGTGAGAGGAGGAGGGGATTGTCGCTCGCTAACGCTTACGCACAGGAGGGAGGGAAGCTGGGGGGACTTTGGGTTCTAACATTTAACTGTCGTTTATTCTTCGGGGCACTTCTCTGTTTTCGTGGATGGTTGTGAAGAAAAAGCATTTCAGGGTGTATATTGTATACATTCAATGTATCTTTGAAACCTTTGAAAAATCTGAAGCAAAGATTAGAGGAAATATTTTCACTCTCAGAGTAGCTAGAATGCAGACTACTCAGTCTGAAAAAATTTTATTCCATAAATAATAATAATAATAATAATAATAAACTGAATTTTTTTCAGAAGAACTAACAAAAGCAGAATTAACAACTGCTGGTTTTTCAAAACAGACCAATTGGCCTTTAATGCTATAAACTTTGTTTCTATATGAAAGGCAATATCTTACAGACAGAATTGTGAATGATTAGCTCATGGTTCAATGGCTCCATTTAGCTTCTCACTCCCTCGAGCCAAGAACCTAAACAAAACTTCTCCTACATAATAGTACTTGTCATTTTCTCCCCCACTCCCATCCTCAATAAGCATTAAAAACATCCCATCAACTTTCATATCAATTACTTTTTAACCATTTTAGAAAATCCTTCTCCAAACCCAACCACGAAGGCCATAAAGAAATTCATCTTAAGGTACAACAAATGTCTTCCATCCACTTGTCTTCAGATAATCAGCACACCATACTTTTGACTCATGATTACACAAATTATAATGAAGACTTCCTGCAGTAACATCAACAGAATAGACCACTGAGATCCCCAAGCAAGTGCATTCTGGGAGTTTGCACCGACAAGGACACAGCCCCATCCTGCTACACCCCAGCTGCTACGAGTCCAATTGACCTGCTGGAGTCACTTAAGGGGATCTGTTACGGATTCAAGCAACAATAAATATATGAGTTAGGCAAGGGTTTTTTTATAACAAACAACATGTTTATTAAACACTGAAAACAACCCCCCCAAAAGTAAACAAATCACTAACGTAACCGGAAATCAGCTGCTGTGCAGCAGCTTAAACAGTTCTTAAAGCAATGAAGCTTAAACAGTTCTTAAAGCGATGTTGCCAAAGCAGTTCTTCAAAGTAATTTTGCAAAAGTTCAAAATGCTCACAGTCCATTTAAGGGAGAGACTTTTTAAGACGATTTAATTTCTCTTTCACGTCGTGTTGCTTCGGTTCCCAAATGGAACTTTTCCCATGAAGAATTTACGTAACGAAACAGCTTAAAGGCACTGACCTTTCCTTTACAACACTGTACTCAATCCTTTCTGCTATTTCACAGGGATTAACACGAGAACAGTCAACGAATTCCTTCCGAATAAGGATCAAACAAGGTTGAACCTGTTTCACCGTCGAAATCGATTCTCCTCTATCTTCTATCTCCCGAACTCCGATCTTCACTCTCCACTGATTCTCAACTAGCAGTGTTATAAAGAAACTGCTGGCAATGACCTTTTAACTTTAGGCATTAGATAAAACTTCATCTTTCAACTAAACTGCATCATAACATTAAATCACGCAGTGGCATGAAGTCAACATGGCAAATCCAGCCACGAACTGCCCCTCCTCACAGGGAGGGGTCCTCCTTTTATACCCTGTAAAAAAAAACTGTCACATGACCTCTACTGGCGGGAAAATGACGTCACTCCACCATCACAAGACCATTACCTCAAGTCCAGTATAGCTTCAACCCCAGTCATGTGACAAGGGTACCACTGTCACGTGTCACGGGTACGTAACAGATCCAATAAGTAAACTTCATGATAGGCATTTGTGTTGTTCTGCCTCTGGCCCAGGTAGACAGAATATTGTTAATACTAAATGAGAAGCTATGGTATTACAGAGACTTGACAATACTCATTCTGCAGTTTATGATTTAAAATGCCTGCTTGATCTGATTTTCAAAATTACTATCATTGTCATCTTCAGCATAAAGGGCCCCACGCACTGCCATACTCTTGTTAGTAAGAACTCTGTTCCTCTTTCCTAGTGATACCGCCTGCAGACACACTGAATGTTTTTTGTCAAGTTCCTTCCAAGTTTCAGTATCTATGCTAACTATCAGAAGGACAATTTGCATTTTGAATGTTATTGGTACAGAGAATCATAATGTTGTTATACTGACTCATATGATACTGGGAGAACTGGCAAGGCCAATATTAATTGTTCATCTGTAAATGGCCCATAGAAGATGTGATGAACCACTTTCTTGAGGTGCTACATATGATGAAGGTATGCACAATGAAGTCTTTAATTAGGTAATTCCATTAGTTAAATCCAGAGATGGTGGGAATACAGGAATGTATGTCAAAGACAGAATGGTGTAGGACTTAAATAAAGAGATAGAATCAGTGATTGATTTGTAAGTATAAACCATCCAGCATCTATTTATGCTAATCCTACACAAATAGCATTTTATTCTCTTATATTGTTATGACTTCCCCCAGCTTCTACCACTTATTTGATTCAGGGCAATTTACAATGACCAATTAACCGTCCTTGACATGAAAGGATACCAGAGAACCTGGGGAAAACCACTATAGTCACAGGGAAAGAGTGCAAACTCCACACAGACAGCATTGGAAATCAAAATTGAGCCCAAGTCACTGGAGATATGAAGCAGCAATTCTACTGACGTGCCACTGTGCCATCTTAAGGACTTCGTACAATCAGAGCTATACAGCTCAGAAAGAGACCCTCAGCTCAACTCATCTTTGCTGACCAACATGTCTATATGAGCTAGTTCCTCTAGCCTCCATTTTGTCTATACCTAAGGCCTTTTCTATCCACGTAAATGGTAATTGCACTCATCTCTGTTCATTTGTTCCATATATTTACTACTTTCTGTGTGAAAAATGTTGTCCTCAGGTCCCTATTAAATCTTTCCCTCCTCGCATTAAATCTGATCCCTCTATTTTTAAACTGTCCTACCCTGTGACCATCTTCCTTATTCATACCCATCATATTTTATATACAGTACCTCTATAAAGTTATCTTTCAACCTCCCGTGCTGCAGGGAACAGGTCCCAGCTGATCTAGCCTCTCCTTGTAACTCAAGACCTCCAGTCCCAGTAAAACCTTTGTGATTTGGGGGAGAACTTAGAATTAGATAAGCCCAAAGCACCTCCTGTTAACAACACACACAAAATGCTGGTAGAATACAGCAGGCCAGGCAGATATATCCCTATAGATATAGATGCTGCCTCGCCTGCTGTATTCTACCAGCATTTTGTGTGTGTTGTTTGAATTTCCAACATCTGCAGATCTTCTCGTGTTTGCACCTCCTGTTATTGTTTTTTCCAGCTGGTAGAGGCCCCAAGGTTGGCAAGTACTACTGCAGAATTCCTGACATGTTGTTGCAGTACATATCAACCCAAACTCAGACTAAAAATATCACAAGTTTTTTTTTTGCATATTCCAGTCCAACTACTCAGGCTCTATACCATCACCTAACAAAATCAGAACCTGAAATTTTGTGCAGTGAGGACCTGGAGCTTTGTCTTCCCTTCGAGAACTTGAGTATCACCTGCATGACCAGCATGCAATGCTTGTTCCTAACTATCCCTGGTTCTGAATTGCTTCCTTGAACAAGTGTAGAATTTCTGGTGAAAGTACTGCACAGCGTTGTTGTGCAGGTTGTTGCAGGTTGTAGATCCAGTGCCCTTGACAGGATGGCAAGCTATTTCCCAGTCAAGATAATGTACAACTTGGAGGGGACCTGGTGGCATTTTTGTAACCCCCTTCCCTTGTTGCTAATGGTGATAGGGGTCATGATTTACGAAAGATACTGTTGAGTGTACTAGGTGACATGGTTTGGGATGATCGGTGTTGAACACACTGTTGCTGCATAGACACCCAACAATGGATAGAGCTTACTTAAGTCTGGACTGCTTTCAAATTCAACGTTGAAGAAAGATAATGTTCTAATCCAGTATACCTGCTTATTTTGGTCTTAGTTAAATTTATGCATTGAGAATAATATAAAGCATGGAATCAGAATCAGAATTTTGAATTATAAGGAGAGGCTAGATAGCCTCAGACACTTTCCCTGGGGCACAGGAGGTTGCGGGGTGACCTTTTAGAGTTATATGAAAGATGAGGGAAATGAATAAGGTAGATGATCACAGACTTTTCCCCAGGGTAGGGGAGTTTTAAAATAGAGGGCATGGGATTGAGTATGGATTGAACCATATCACTAATGTCGTGTTTCACACACACTTTAATAATTATATGCAAATGTTCAAAAATTGTTCCTCTTAATAATGCAGAAATATAATTGCCGTGAGATGATTATCGGTGCAAAATCATAACTTTTTTCTATGTAAGTCAATATATCATAATTAATTATTATCAGAAATTGGCTGTTAAAATGTATCAACTCATAAATCTAGCATTATATTTTCAATAGCAAAATAATTTCCTGTGTATCTTAAAAAAATCACACGTCAATAACACTTCCTTATTCTATAGCACAACATCCATCAATGCATTATACTCCAACTCTAAAAACTCAGTTTATTGACATTAATTAAATGAATTTCAAAGGAAAAGAAAGAAAGCGCTGACACCGCCTTAAAGCGTGTATCATGTTGCTGACCTGGAATGTATTCTCAGGCAATGAATGTATTAAATCCAGTTTCTTCAGTGAAAAAAACTAATTTAAGAAAATGAACGCCCCACCACAGGTAACTTGAAAATCAGACAATAGATCTTTGCAGCAGAGTCTCCTGGAAAATTGATGGAATTGAATCTTGGTTGACAAGTCCAAGTGATGGCCTTTACTCCAGCACCTATTTAGCAGCACCAACTGGCCTTCACCTCAGTATTTTAATTCCCTCCATTAATATCGCTGAACATTCCCGGCTTTTAAAAAAATGTTACAGATTGCACCATTAGGAAGCTAACAAGCAAAATTAGAGTGATTGTGGGCCCCTTGATTAAAACTCTATGGTCATTTAAATGCTGGGTTTCCAAATCAAACTCTAACTGGGTCAAAAATTGGAAGTAATTCTCTGTTTCCTGCATCATTGATTCATTTACTGTATAATCCTTATTTTTTTCTTATATAGAGAAATCTCTGTATCTTCTCATTCAACATGCATAAACTATCTATAATTCATGACAACTTTTGTACTGATGATCAGCGTTTAAAAGTTTGTAAAATTTTAATAAGATTGGAAGCACTCAGTAAGATTAGAAAATGTCTTTCTGGTGGATGTTAATGTAATGTTATGAGCATACACGTCTGCTTCTGATACAACATTGCCAGGAAGTCAAATAAAAATTAGAACCAAATATATGAACATGACCTACACTTTGGAATTGGCTGACATTAAAGTTTAAGATCAAATTTCTATGTTCTATTACCACGAATTTAAGAGGACCAATTAGAGACACCCAGAAAAGGGGACAGGAACTGCAATGGATATTAACCTGTGTTCATTGATTATAATACAGACAGCAGACTAATTGGAGGGCCATGAATATCATAATGATTTCAATGTCCAGCCAGTGTGAACTGGATCACTGATTGTCTAGACACACCAGCAAGAGGATAATATTGTTACTGGCTAGCACCATTCTAAGCTAGGCAGTAATACTTAAAACCTTTTCACACATCTTAAAGCAGAAGTGCACAGTAAGTGAAAAAGAACATAAGAACATGCTCAGAATCAAATCTAATCTATTAAGTGGTGAATAAATAGAGACTGGGGTCTATTCAATTTTCATTGTACTGAGAAGGTGAAAAGTCAGTGAGGTCCAGATGCCAGACAGCCATTTTGGCCAAAATCAGAAATCACAGATCAAACCTCTGATTGTATTCCGATGAACAGGAGTGACGTGATTACAGCTCAGGGTGTTCCAGAGTCCGGAGATCAATTCCAGCGCTGTCTTTAAGGCATACATTCTCCCTGTGAACCACCTGGGTTTCTTCTGGGTGCTGCAATTTCTTCTCACAGTTGAAAGACATACTTAAGTTGGTTAATTGCCCATTGTAAATTGTGCTATGATGAGCCTAGTGTTAAGTAAGTGGGTTGCTGGGCGTTGCAGCTCACTGGTCCAGAAGGATCTGTTCCACACTGTATCTCTAAATTAAATAAAATAAAATAAATAAAAATAAAATGCTCAAAAACGTCTCACAGGTGGACAAGTTCAGTAATTAACTCTTCAAATGCGGTATCAAGTTAACCTCAGTCAACGCTCACCTGCCTGCATTCGCTATCATATGGGACTCATTGCTGAATTTCAAATGTACCGATCTATCCTAGCACATGCAATAATGCTATAAACTTTTCACAACTGGAATACACTGCCAGTTATTCAGCTAAGGAAGCTAGAAAAGTCATTCATAATTTCTTCATTCTCTTGCAAGATAAAATGGAACGTGACTGGAGCAAACTGAAGGACGTAAAAATGGTCTTTATTTTCTCACCCCTTTAAAGTAAGTATATCTGCCCATTATTATTTGAAGAGTTAGTGCAAAGTTTGTGGCTAACTTCATAAAACTTAAATCTTGAAAGTTGTAATCCTATAACTAGCCAACCTTCGCACTGCTACCAGCACCACTGCACACCACCCTCTTACCCCACACCTCATCTCAACTTCTTCATCCCCCAGATGATAACCTCATCTGTATGCTTTTCTCCTTTCAGATGGTCAACTACAGAAACTTAGATTAGCAGTAGAAGAACACCAAAGTGACATTGGAGATAGAATACAGAACATTACAGCACAGTATAGGCCCTTTGGTGCATGGTGTTGTGCCACCCTTTAACCTATTCTAAGATCAATCTAACCTTACATAAGAATATAAGAAATGGGAGCAGCAGGAGGCCATCTAGCCCTTTGAGCCTGCTCCACCATTCAATAAGATACTGGCTGATCTGGCCATGACTCATCTCCCACCTACCTGACTTTTCCCAATAATCCTTAAATCCCCTACTACGAAAAAATCTATCTAACCTTGTATTAAACATATTTACTGAGGTAGCCTTCACTGCTTCATTGGGCAGAGAATTCCACAGACTCACCACCCCCTGGGAAAAGCAGTTCTTCCTCATCTCTGTCCAAAATCTACTGCCCTGAATCTTGAGGCTATGTCTCCTAGTTCTAGTCTTATCTATCAGTGGAAACAACTTTCCTGCCTCTATCTTATTTATCCCTTTCATAATGTTATATGTTTCTATAAGATCTCCTCTCCATCTTCTGAATTCCAATGAGTACAGTCCTAGGCGAGTCAATCTCCCCTCATAGTCTAACCTCCTCATCTCTAGAATCAACCTGGTGAACCTCCTCTGCACTGCCTCCAAAGCCAGTATATCATTCCTCAAGTAAGGAGACAGAGCTGCACTCAGTACTCCAGGTGCAGCCTCACCAGTACCCTGTACAGTTGCAGCATGACCTCCCTGCTCTTAAATTCAATCCCTCTAGCAATCAAGGGCAACATCCCACTTGCCTTCTTGACAACCTGCTGCACCTGCAAACCAACTTTGTGATTCATGCACAAACACTCCCAAGTCCCTCTGCACAGCAGCCTGCTGGAAATTTTCACCATTTAAATAATAACCTGCTCTTCCATTTTTCCTTCTAAGGTAGGTGACCTCGCATTTGCCACATTGTACTCCATCTGTCAGACCCTTGCCCACTCAGTGAACCTATCTATATCTCTCTACAAACTCTCTGTATCTTCTGCACAATTTGCTTTTCCACTCAACTTAGTACCATCAGCAAACTTAGATACCCGACACTCGGTCCCCTCTTCCAGATTGTTAATGCATATTGTGAACAGTTGCAGGCCCAGCACCAACCCCTGTTGCATTCAGCTCACCACTGAACCCTTCCCTTCTGAATAGCGTCCCATTTTTCTAATATCCATGTGCCCATCTAAGAGTTTCTTAAATTCCCTCATGTTACTGCACCTACAACTAGGCCAGGCAGGGTGTTCCATTCTCCACCACTATCTGTGTAAAGACCTTACGTCTGACAACCCCCCCCCCCCCCATACCTACCTCCAATCACCTTAATTTTATGCCTATTTGCATTAATTATTTCTGTTGCGTTAATTATTTCTGCCCTGGGTAAAAGTCTCTGGCTGTCCAATCTACTGTCTATGCCTCTTATTATCTTGTACACCTCTGTCAAGTCACCTCTCATTGTCCTTCACTCCAAAGAGAAAAGCCCTTGCTTACTCTACCAGTCCTCATAACACATTCCCTCTAGTCCAGCCAGCATTTTGGTACATCTCCTCTGCGCCCTCTCTAAAGCTTTTATAGCCTTCCTATAATGAGGCAATCAGAACTGAACACAATATTCCAAGGGTGGTATAACCTGGGTTTTATAGAGATGCAGTGTTACCTTGTGGCCCTTGACTAATGAAGGTCAACACACCATAGACGTTCTTAACAACCCTATCAACTTGCATGGCAATGTGTACCCCAAAATCCTTCTGTTCCTCCACACGGCCAAGAATCCTGCCATAAACGCTGTACTCAGCCTTCATGTTAAACCCTCCAAAATGAATCACTTCACACTTTTCTACCTGAACTCCACCTGCCATTTCTCAGCCCATTTCTGCATCTTGTCAAAGACCCGTTACAACGGTGCAACAACGCTCCACACTATCCACAGCTCCAGCAACCTTTGGGTCATCTGCAACTTAAGACACCATCACTCAATTCTGGACTGGAGCCTCCAGTTCAGATACTTGTACTGCACCTGACTGAGAGGATAGGGCAGCCTGTGACCAAGGAAGCAGACTAGCATAGCACAGGTGCCAAGCTGCTACAGGGAAAGCTTCTTGATAAGTCTTGTGATAGAGGACTAGCTATCCTGAATGAATAAGGACTTTTACTGACCTGACACTTTACCCTTACACTCATTCTATTAGTCACAAAGTATTTCAAGCACATTGCTCATTAATCCCAAACTGGAAGACATCAAAAGGCACCTGCTGTACAACTCCCTGAAAACATGTGCAACTTAAAACAACAGAAAACATCAAACATATGCAGAACCAAAGCAAATGCAAGAAGAAATCAATGAGCCATTCACCAGTAAGTAATTGATGATCCTTTTGAATTCAGATGCTTGGAAGTTCCCACTTGCTTTGTGCACGTGTCACATGTGAAGAGATTGCAAAGAGCTTGTGCATTGAGTTCTTAACTATCAATACTGATTTTCTGACCAAGCTATTCAGGATTACCTTGCACAGGTTCAGCTGTATAAATTTTAGTTAGGCTGGATTTAATGCTGCAGCCATAGGAAACTCTGTTTAAGCTGTACTTGCAGTATTGTGTGTAACTCTGGTTGCCCCATTAAAGGAAGAATGTGGAAGCTTTGAAAAGGGTGCACAGAGGCTCAACAAGATCTTGCCTGGATTAGAGCTACAAGGAGAGCTTAGACAGACAAGGGCTGTTTTCTGTGGAGCATATGTCTGAATGGAGACCTGACAAACATTTATAAAATTATGAAAGGCATAGATATTTAGACACTTACAACATGGTAATAGCACCTTCTGGCCCAACAAGCCCATGCCAGCGAAATACACCAATGTGACCAATTAACCTACTCACCTGTATACCTTTACAATGTGGGAAGAAACCCAGAGCACCCAGAAGTATCACACGCGGTCACGGACGGTGGCAGAATCGAACCCAGGTCACTGGTGCCGTAATACCATTACACTAACCGCCACTCCCCCAAAGGTGGTATAATTTTCCTACTATTGCAGTCTCTAATACTAGAGGGCATGCAATCAAGGAAAGAGAGGGAAATCTTAAAGGAGATATGCGGAGTAAGTATGTGTTTGGAACAAGCTGCCAGGTGGAGTGGTTGACATAGATATGACAGGTGCTTAAGGGGCTGTTAGATACATGAATACGTAGGGGTTGGAGGAATGCGGGTCAGGTAAGGAAAAAGGAGATTTAATTTAATTCAGTATCGTGTTCTACATAGACATTGTGGGCTGAAAGACACGTTCTTGTGCTTTGCTCTGTTTAATGCTCTAGATGAGAGGGGAAAGATCTAAAATGAACCAAAGTGGCAACATTTTCACACAAAGAAGTGGAGGGCATATGAAATGAGCTGCCAAAGGAGGCTGGAGACGCTGGTACAATTATGCTCAAAAGATGTTTAGACCAAGTACAATGATAGGAAAGGTTTAGGACATATAGGCCAAACAATAGCAAGTGGGATAGATTTGAGCAGATAAATTAGTCAGTGCGAATGAATTTTACCAACGGGTCTGTTTCCATGTTGTTAAATTTTATGATTCTACGTTCACAACACTTGTCTAGCAATTTCGTGCCCTGCATTAAGTAGTCAATAACTATGCATTAATCAACATTGTTCTGTAAATAACTTCAGTCTTCTCATCTGTTATCATTTGATAACAGATAAAATTATAACAGTAGGCATTTGACAAGGTCCCTCACGAGAGACTCATCCAGAAAGTCATGAGGCATGGGATAAGTGGAACCTTGGCTGTTTGGATAAAAAATTGGCTTAAAGGAAGAAAGCAAAGGGTAGTTGTGGAAGGAAGGTATTCTGCCTGGAGGTCGGTGACTTGTGGAGTGCTGCAGGGATCTGTCCTGGGACCCCTGCTATTTGTGATTTTTATAAATGACCTGGATGTAGAGGCGGAAGGATGGGCGAGTAAGTTTGCAGTTGACACGAAGATTGGAGGAGTTGTGGATGGAGTTGTCGAAGGTTACAAGAGGATATAGACAGGCTGCAGAGTTGGGCAGAAAAATGGCAGATGGAATTCAATCCGGACAAGTGTGAGGTGATGCATTTTGGAAGGACAAACCAGAAGACTGACTACAGGATTAATGGTCAGTTACTTAAGAGTGTGGATGAACAAAGGGACCTTGGGGTTCCAATCCACACATCCCTCAAGGTCGCTGCGCAGGTTGATAGGGTAGTTAAGAAGACCTATGGGATGCTAGGCTTCATTAACAGGGGGATTGAGTTCAAGAATAGAGAGGTTATGTTGCAACTCTACAAATCAATGGTGAGACCGCACTTAGAGTATTGTGTTCACCTCATTATAGGAAGGATGTGGAAGCTATGGAGGGGGTGCAGAGGAGATTTACTAGGATGTTGCCTGGTTTGGAGAACAAGTAATATGAAGCTAGGTTAGCAGAGCTGGGACTTTTCTCTTTGGAGCGTAGAAGAATGATAGGGGACTTGATAGAGGTCTACAAGATTATGAGAGGCGTAGATAGGGTGGATAGTCAATACCTGTTTCCCAGGGCAACAATAGCAAACACCAGAGGGCATAGGTACAAAATTAAGGGAGGGAAGTTTAGGGGAGACATCAGGGGTGAGTTTTTTTTACACAGAGGGTTGTGAGTGCCTGGAATGACTTGCCAGCGATGGTGGTAGAGGCTAAAACATTAGGGGTATTTAAGAGCCTCTTGGACAGGCACATGGATGAAAGAAAAATAGAGGGTTATGGGTTTAGTACTTTTTTTTAAGGATTATATGGGTTGGCACAACACAGAGGGCTGAAGGGCCTGTACTGTGCTGTAGTGTTCTATGGTTCTATGGTTCAATTACTCCATGTGATGCAATTAGTGATTTTACAGTATTGCTGAAATTAACTTCTGGTCATTATAGTACATGTTGGCAACACACTTCTTAAAGTTGTTCTCTGATGGTCAGCTTCAGTACTGGAGCCCATGTACAATACTGGGCTCATTCACACGGTGTTCCTTTCAGCATTACAGCCTGTGAATTATAAAACTGCTATGGAAATGCAACCTGGTCACTCCTGTATCCATTCAGCAATCACATTTCATTCATATTTTCCCACTGCTTTGTGTGACGTATTTCTGCAATGATCGTTAAATGCTTCCCTCTGAGGCAGAAAACAAAATAGCAAATTTAATTTGGAATCACAGCCACCACCACCTTTGACAGGCACAATCCACCTGTTTTGTGGATGAACTGGTAAATAGTTTGCAAGGTTTTCAGCAATAAAACAGTACGTATTTTTTCAACAAAATCAGGAAGACATCTGCATCGAAGATCTTACCTACCTATCAGAATATCGTTCTATGTGCATTGGTAAAGATTAAAATGCCACTTTATTTTTAATTCCGTCCTTGCAGAATACTTGCAGAAGTCTTCACCTTCCGACTGTATCTCATAATTGTTAACCATTGTATTCAACTCAGTACTTTAAGGATCTCATCATGAAGCTAATCACACTTCAGCAAAGTGTGAATAAATGATTGAAACTGCTTGGAGAGCCATCTTTCCCTGAAATCAGTGGAGCTTTTTAAATCAGTTAAGTACAGGGAACTAACGAGGTGCAAAAATTTACTGAGTTCCCAGAAATACCTGGCATGTTCAGCGAATCTCAAGCAACAACACAGTTATCAAAAGTCCTGAAAACACTTGGAAATTCAGGCAACATCTTGAGAAAAAAAAGTGAATAATGTAAGAACTCTGCCTGCCCTGCTGAACATTTCCATCAATTTCTGTTTTTATTTCAGATTTTCAGAGTTACAGGTTGAATGATAATGTGGTAAACTCGATCAGCAAATTTGTGGATGACACCAAAATTAGGAGCATAGTGGTCAGTGAGGAACCCTATCAAAATTTGGAGCAGGATGTGGACCACCTAGGAAAACAATAGATGGAATTTAATGCAGACAAGGGTGACGTGTTGCACTTTGGAAGGACAAACCAGTATAGGACTTACACAGTGAACAAGTGGAGCACTGAGGAATGCAGTTGAGCAGAGGGGTCTGGGAATACAGATCCATAAGTGCTTGAGAGTGGTGTCACTGGTAGATGGAGTCATAAAGAGAGCTTTTAGCCTTCATAATTCAAAGTATTGAATACAGGATTGGAATGCTATGTTGAAGTTGTATAAAACATTGGTGAGGCCTAAATTGGAGTATTTTGTGCAATTTTGGTCACCTACCTACAGGAAAGTTGTCAATAAAATTGAAAGAGTACGGAGAAAATTTACAAGGGCTTGAGGACCTGAGTTACAGGGAAAGGTTGAATAGGTCAGGACTTTATTCCCTAGAGTGTAAGAGAATGAAGGGAAGTTTGATAGAGGGAAAACAATTATGAGGGTATAGATGGGATAAATGAAAGCAGGCTTTTTCACTGAAGTTGGGTGAAGCTAGAACTAAAGAACGTGGGTTAAGAGTGAAAGGTGAAATGCTTAAGGGGAACATAAGTGGGAACTTCATTCAGAGGGTGGTGAGAGTATGGAACGTGCTGCTAGCAGGATGCCGGTTCAGGTTCAATATTTAAGAGAAATTTAGATAGGTACATGGACAGGAGGGGTATGGAAGGCTGTGGTCCAGGTGCAGGTCGATGGGACTAGGCAGAATAATATTTTAACGTGGACTAGTTGAGTTGAAGGGACTGTGTCTGTGCTTTAGTGCTCTATGGCTCGATACTTTCAAGACTGTTATCAAGTTCGTTGATATTGGCAAATGATCAGTGGCATAGGCAGCCATTCAAATTAGGAGTGGACTAATTAGATAGTGCTCACTATATCTGATGCCTTGAAACAGAGCAACTTTCTTTCAATCAGATGCAAACTTTACTTTAGTTATCTGTACATTGGAGGACTTTTAGCAAGTCCACCATATTTCAATAACAAATTTTTTTGTTTGAACCTTAATGACAAAGGAAGTCATGATCAACTTCAATAATGACACACTCCATTATGCAATCCTGAACAAGGTACATCAGCTTCATTCGGAGTTTGAAGAGATTTAGAAATTAATCAAAGATTCTTAAAGATTTTTATAGATATACAGTGGAGAGCTTTCTACTGGTAGCATCACAGCCACATCCGAAGTCACACTACAACAGAACCTGAAAAAGGTAAACAGAACTCAGATCCATGGCACCCAGTACATCATCATATGCCAGTTTCCAGCGGCCAAAAATCAAGGAAAAGCTTTGCTACAGTGGAGGAACTACCACACAGAACATCCCCCCAGACATACAGGATTAACCTCTAGCAACGAACAGAAGCCAGAACCCCACCAAACAATACAATGCAAGACCCCACAGAAACATTGCCAGACGAGGCACTGCTCGACAGACGGAAGTGGTGCACTCTCAACAGAGCGAGAGCAGGAGTTTGTAGGACGGGAGACAACATGGTGAAGTGGGGTTTAAAGACCAGTGAATCCTGTGAGTGTGGTGAAAGGGTGCAGATCATTGAACATGTTCTGCGCAACTGCCCACTCTCACCTGATTTAGCTGACACTGACCTGCTCGACATCAACCAAACAACACTAGAGCAGCTGGCTGTCTGGTGTGCCAAGCTGTGAATGAATCATAGCCTGGTATGGAGGCTCCAATGTGCATAGTGCAAGAGGGTTATAGACTCAGCCAGTCCTTCATGGGTACAACCTTTCCCACCACTGAGAACATCTGGAATGTGCCCCTCTCTCATTGCTACCATCAGGGAGGAGGTACAGCAGCCTGAAGCCTAAAGAAGATGATGCCAGCAAATAACGCAACCAAGGGCAATATCCTCCAGGCAGTTCACAAAGCTACTTCTTTCTTGTCTTCTTTTTCTTTCAAATGTGGTTCTGCTACTGCGGGAGGCCATGATCTACATTTTCATGGTGTGTTTTTCAGCTGATTATGCAATCTGGTGATTTGCTGTCTCCATGAGGCATGCGGCCTCAAGGCCAAGAAGCCTGAGTCCATGACTGATGCCATTCTTCACTGATTTCACCACGTAAAGTGCTGCAGAAGATTGAAATCATCAAGAAGGCGAGGGGTTGTTCGGTTTTGTCTACAAATCTCTCGCTCGCTGCTGCCAAAGGAAGGTGTCTGCATGTGATTCTGATTCTCTCTCTCGATCTCTCTCTCTCTCTCTCTCTCTCCCCCTCTCTCCCTCCTCCTCCCCCACCCCCGCAGATAACATAGCTTATTTGAATATGCCTGGGCTCTTTCAATTTTGTGTTTTATATTCAGTGTTTTTGACTTGCTATTTTTTGTTGCTGTTTTCGCAATTTTTTTTATGGGGAGTGGGGGGGTCAATGTTTTTCTTTGAACTGGTTCAATGATCTTTGTTCTGTAGCATCTGTGAGGAAGATGAATCATAGGGTTGCATACATACTTTGATTAATAAATGCACTTTTAGTCTTGAAAATGTGAATATTTGAAACAACAATTTAGGAATTGGTTCTCCACTGCTATCAAAGTTCTGAACTGCCCATAAATCCACAAGAGCTACCACATTATTTACTGTCTGAGTGTGAGACCTCCATCGGTCAGAGTTGACCATGGACATTGCATCCCAGCTGTCTAGATACTCAATCCAGGGCAGTACGATATGGAGAGCAAGCTGTTGCCAAGGTAGCAAGCTTCCCCTCTCCATGTATCTGATGAACCCAAAGGAATGGCAGAGACGGATACAATTTGGTACCAACAGCATTGCAGGAGTTGCCAGTCAGCGTTGAACTCAATGTAGGACTGCCTTAGGGACTCCAGCTCTGGATTTTTCCCTCGGGGTTTACTCCCGAAGACTTCCTCATGAGTGGGTATAACCACAAGGCTGTGGAGGCTTGAGAACAGATATTTTCTTCTCCTAAATGAGCTGCCAAGCACAGCTGATGAGCCCCATCTGCCTGAAGTGACTGGTTTTAAGGTGCCAGTAACCCGCCTTTGCCCTTTCACCTGTCAGTAGAAACGGTTTCGCTGGGCTTAGTAGCTAAGCCACACGTGAAGTTCAGGAACTGGGCTTGGTTGTCAGAGGCTATTTGAGGCACATGACATTGGGGGCAGTAACAGGTAGTGGGAGCTTGTCCCCATTACCAGCTCTGGCTATAGATACTATATTTACTATTTATTTGGTTAATTTATAGATTTTTATAAATGTATAGCCCAAAACAACAAATTTTACATCCTATGTCAGTGCTAATAAATCCAATGGAAGATATTAATACCCAGATTTCCAAAAGTCTGTTGAAGAGGCCCTGCTTGCAATGTTGTATTGAAGCTTCATGTATCAGTGTAGTACATGGCAATTAAAAAGAAACTGCCTGAAAGGATGAAATTGCTTTAAGTCTGGAGATACTATGAGTAGGAATTAGTTTTTTTTTGATTGGCTCATATGCAGCACTGCAGCTGGGATGGCAAAAGCTAACCTTTGACCTTCCTACCAGTGTACTACAGAGATCAGGTATCCTCCGAAGTCTTAGCTTGCAACGTTCATTGTGTCAGCATAACCCATTGAATTGCATCAGCAGCCAAATGTCACAACGTGCAGTTTTCACTCACCAGATTCTCTGGCAGACGTTCGGCAACATTTTCAATGATTAAATCTACCATGAACTTTATTCTGCACATATAATATTTCTCCTTACAGAATCTTTAAAGTAAATGCTTGCTCTATGTAAGGGTGAATAAAAGTGTGCTATGTGCTCCTATCATTTATTGAGCATATTGCCACACTAATATTCACAGACTAAAACTACTTGGTGAAATTATATGTTATATATAATACATAATTCCATATATATGAAAATGAACCAGAGATGGTATTTGAAAACTGCACTATCATTATTCTAACACTTTTCAGAGGGTAACTTCCAGTTCTCTGACAAGCAGCAGAGATAGCAGAATGGACAGTAGTTAGACCAAAAGACCAGAATACACTGGAGACAAATTAGGCCATTCGGCCCATTGAGTCTGCTTCACTATCCAATTTTAGCTGATTTATTATACCCCTGAACCATATTTTCCTGCTTTCTCTGCATAACCTTTGACACCCTTACCAATCAAGAACCTTTCAAACTCCGCTTTAAAGACAACCATTGACTTGGTGGCACAGAATTGCACAGATTTGCCACCCTTTGGTTAAAGAAATTCCTACTCATCTCTATTCTAAAGGACATCCTTCTATTCTGAGTACATGCCTTCTGGTCCTAGACTCCCCCACTATTGGAAACACCCTTTCCATGTCTATCTAGCCTTTTAATATTCAATAGATTTCAATGAGTTAGAGGTGCTGTCTCACAGCTCCATTGACCAGGTCTCTCCTGGTCTCAGGGGCTGACTATGTGTAGTTTGCACATGCCCTCTGTGGTGAACTACATATACCTGTCTGGACATGCCCCCCCCCCCCTCCTGACTGCTCCTGTGGCTCCTCCCACAGACCCCGGTATAAAGGCGATTGGTGCCACAGACCCTTCCTCAGTCTCCAGGATGTTGTGTGATGGTCACTTGCTGTTTGTGCTTTCTTCCAGCCAATAAAAGCCTACCTTAACCCACGTCCTAGAGTTATTGATGGTGCATCACCCTCTGTGAATGTCCAGGCTTCCCCTAGTTATCAGGTCTTCTCCCACATTCGAATCATGTGCTGGAGGGTTGATTAACCTCTGCAAATTATGCCTTAGATAGGTAATTATCAGAGAAGTGGAGAGGGGATTGAGGTGAAATCACTGCAGTAAGTCAGAAAGTAATATGAGTAGACATTTATTTTGGTCCTTCTGTTGGCTTAGAATCAGCACTGCATCCAGAATGCCTAAGGTTAGTCTTGAATCTCCTTAGCACCGTCTAACAAAGGTAAAATATCCCCTGAGGATTTAATTTGCAAAACTGAGCAAAAGGGAACATTAAGCAGGGGGGAAAGTGTTTGATCTTAATATTGCTCATATTTTCCTACTGGAAGGAGATCATTCTTCCTATTATATATATACTGGTTCCCAGAGCATTCCCATCTGTCCAGTTCGAATGCTCTGAAGCTCTAAGAGCTGATATGAACTTCGGAGGCTGACTGACCTCCTTTGCTGTCAGAAAAGATGACAGGCTTCTGACAGAATGTTCCGCCTTGTTTCCTCATAATCTTCATGACAACTAAATCTCTACTCCTGCAGAAAAATTTGTAAACCACCAGTCAGAATATTAGCTTTAAATCATATAGTCACTACCCTTAAATTCAATAGGAACTCCACCAGTCTCCCAACATAATTCCAGCAACAAAGCCTGCAAAATCCATGATCAAATACCAGAGAATATTATGCAGGTTCGCTGGCATTTTTAGGAGTTTCTACATTCTTTTTAAAGATCAGAGCATCAGTCCGCTATAATAATCCAAGAATTGGATTGGGCAGAACCAAATAAACTAGGAGTTATGAATCTTGATTTAATTGGATTTTGGTTTATGCGCACCTGTTCCAAAGAACTGGTGAAGGTCAATTTCCTCCTCAAGGCGGCTTGTGGGCAATTAATCAGAACATTTGAAAACTATGAAAGGAAATCATCTCAACTGTCCAGCTAGTAATCTTCAGAAACCCTGCTCTGTCCCCAGAAACTCTAGTGGGAACATTACCAGAGGATGCTATCAGTGCAATCACTAGGGATGATCATAACCCAGCATATTCTGGGGCTCCTTTAGCTTGACATTAGACTGGCAAGCAGAAATGTAAACAATCTTTAATTCCTACATGAAAAGACGATGATGGCTAGAAATTGCTAACACAAGAGAGACTGCAGATGCTGGAAATACATTTCGCAGGCATCTATGGAGAGGAATAACTAATGACGTTTCAAGCCAAGTTCCTTTTTCTGGACTTATCCGGCTACAACTTGCTCTTCATTTGTCAACTCAAGTTAAGTCAAGTTGCTTTTATTGTCATTTCAACCAGAACTGCTGGTACAGTACACAGTAAAAACGAGACAACGTTTTTCAGGACCATGGTACTACCTGAAACAACACAAAACTACTTTAGACTTCAGACCTGCACAGGACTACATAAAGTGCACGAAACAGTACAAGACAGTACAATAATTAATAATCAAGACAATAGGCACAGTAAAGGGCAAATTATAATATATAATAATAAATGATATAAGTGTAAATGCAAACAATGTTTTAGCAGGAATTGAGAAAGAAATTAGCAAAAATTGTAAAAGGAAGTGGTGGTTTGTGTGTGTGTGTGTGTGTGTGTGTGTGTGTGTGTGTGCGCGTGTCAGACTAGACTCTGAGAATTGAGGAGTCTGATGGCTTGGGGGAAGAAACTGTTACACAGTCTGGTCATGAGAGCCCGAATGCATCGGTACCTTTTGCCAGATGGCAGGAGGGAGAAGAGTTTGTATGAGGGGTGCATGGGGTCCTTCACAATGCTGTTAGCTTTGCGGATGCAGCATGTGGTGTAAACGTCTGTAATGGCAGGAAGAGAGACCCCGATGATCCCTTCAGCTGACTTCATTATCTGCTACAGTATCTTACAATCCAAGACAATGCCGTTTCCAAACCAGGCAGTAATGCAGCTGCTCAGGATGCTCTTGATACATCTTCTGTAGAATGTGTTGAGGATGGGGGGTGGGAGATGGACTTTTCTCAGCCTTCACAGAAAGTAGAGATGCTTCTGGACTTTCTTGGCTATGGAACTGGTGTTGATGGACCAGGTGAGATTCTCTACCAGGTGAACACCGAGAAATTTGGTGCTGTTAATGATCTCTACAGAGGAGCCGACAATGTTCAGCGGAGAGTGGTCGCTCCATGCCCTCCTGAAGTCAACAACCATCTCTTTTGTTTTGTTCACATTCAGATACAGGTTGTTGGCACTGCCCCTCTTCTCTGTAAGCTGACTCATCGTTCTTGCTGATGAGACCCACCACGGTTGTGTCATTGGAGAACTAGATGATGTGATTCGAGCTGTGTGTTGCAGCACAGTTGTGGGTCAGCAGAGTGAACAGCAGTGGACTGAGCATGCAACCCTGGGGGGCCCCCGTGCTCAGTGTGATGGTGTTGGAGATGCTGCCTCCGATCCGGACTGACTGAGGTCTCCCAGTCAGGAACTCTAGGATCCAGTTGCAGAGGGAAGTGTTCAGGCCCAGTAGGCTCAGCTTTCCAATCAGCTTCTGAGGGATGATTGTGTTGAATGCTGAACTGAAGTCTATGAATAGCATTCGAACGTCTTTTTTGTCCAGGTGGAGGATGGTGGCAATGGCGTCATCTGTTGAGCGGTTAGGATGATACACGAACTGCAGGGGGTCCAATGAGGGGGGCAGCAGGGTCATTTGTCTGTTGATCCCAACATTGCATCTCACAACTTCATGATAGAAGCTTCAATTCAATTGCCTGGGAGTACAGATACATAATTCCCTAAAAGTGGCATCACAGGTAGATAGGGTAGTAAAGAGAGGTTTTGGTACATTGGCCTTTATAAATCAAAGTATTGAGTATAAGAGTTGGAATGTAATGGTGAGGTTGTATAAGGCATTAGTGAGACTGAATTTGGAGTATTGTGTGCAGTTTTGGTCACCTAATTACAGGAAGGATATTAATAAGGTTGAAAGAGTGCAGAGAAGGTTTACAAGGATGTTACTGGGACTTGAGAAACTGAGTTACAGAGAAAGATTGAATAGGTTAGGGGTTTATTCCCTGGAGCGTAGGAGAATGAGGGGCGATTTGATAGAGGTGTATAAAATTATATTGGATATAGATAGAGTGAATGCAAGCAGGCTTTTTCCACTGAGGCTAGGGGAGGAAAAAAAACAGAGGTCATGGGTTAAGGGTGAAGGGGGAATAGTTTAAAGGGAACATTGGGGGGGACTTCTTCACACAGAGAGTGTAGGAGTGTGGAATGAGCTACCAGATGAAGTGGTGAATGCAGGCTCACTTTTGACATTTCAGAAAAACTTGGACAGGTATATGGATAAGAGGGGTTTGGAGGGATATGGCCCATGTACAGGTCAGTGGATCTAGGCAGAAAGGCCTGTTTCTGTGCTCTAATGTTCTATGGTTCTATGCCTCAGCTTCACCTGTCAAAGCAAAATGTTTCAGCTGATATATTTTCTCTTCAAACTGACTGTGTTATGTGATGAGTTACAGTCCTTGTTTTAAACCTGGATCTCTAGTTAATTTTTTTAAAGAAAAAATGCCCAGGCAAGGTATTTCATCAGGGTCTCTCCTGTTCTGCAAGGGTTATCTTTGGTGGTGGTTTGTCAAAGTATATTTGCATGTACGTAAAGGATTTCATGTTACTTTGCCCCAGTTCTCCAGGACACTAATGGGATTTTAAACCCTGCCTGGTTTTATGCTTCTTTGATGTCAACGTAAATAATATCGGGCACTATTTTGCTTGATCTTGAGGGATTCCTGATTAGAGTGCTAAAGATAAAACACCTCAAAGCACTTCGCCCTCCATCGAGGAGGGTTTGCAATGTAAGAAACACAGCAGCCAATATGTACCAAGCAATTCCACAAAACCAGGCAACCTGGTTAATTTAAGGTTGTTGTGGAGAGATTAGTGCTGCTGAAAAACTTCCAAAAGAGCTATGTGGGATCTTTCACATTCATTGGAGAAAACAAATAGGGCCTTAATTTAAATTTCATCTGAAAGACAGATTACCTGACAGTACAGCACTCCAACAGAACGACACCACAATATCAGCAAAAATGTTGGTCTTTAGGTCTTTTGAGCAGGACCTTCTTCTTCAGTGGCAAAAGCTCTATGTACTGTACATAGCTGTAGTCATTTCTATAGATTACATTACAATCACACCACCCACTGGAACTCTGCCAGAGTGCTTGATGGCTCTTGGCCTGTATCCACTGGAGTTTAGAAGAATGAGAGCAGATCTTACTGAAACTAATCAAATATTAAAAGGCTTAGATAGATGCAGAGGATGTTACTAACAGTGCGGGAGTCTAGGACTAGAGGGGACAGCCTCAGAATAGAAGAACATCCCTTTAGAACAGAGATGAGAAGTTATTTTTCTCTAGCCAGAGGGGGTGAATCTGTGGAATTTGTTGCCACAGACGGCTGTGGAGGCCAAGTCATCGGTTATATTTAAAAGGGAAGTTGATTAAAAAGGGGTAAGAGGGGCACCAGAATGAGGAATGGAATAAGAAAGGAAAGGTAGGGTGGATAAGGATGTCAAAAGGCAGGTGAATGTGATTAAGAGGAAAAATAAAGCAGCCATGATTGGATGGCGGAGAAGATTGGATGTGCCAAATGGCCTAATGTAACTCCTATGTTTTATGGTCTGCGGTCCAACAATATGGCTCAAGGAAATTATTGCTTCTAATTTGTGACACGGTTATGAAGCTGTTGTTGTATTTGTAGTGGACTAAAGCTAGATACAGAATCAAATGTTTTTACAACCATGAAAATGGGCATTTACCATGAAGTGTTGAAATTATACTGGCAGCATATCTGTCAATCAAATAGACTGAAGATGAGCAGAAAGGCTTTGAGTCACAAACTGGGTGAATGAAAAAAAAGCAGGAAACAGCCTCCAAAGAAAAAACATTGACAATTACAGCTTGGACAATAGATTCAATATACATGACAGAACAAGAAAGCTATTAAAATATGAATTATACGCCACTTTTCTCCTTGCATATGAGACTTTGTATTGGTCATATTTGACAGAAACAAAACAACCTTCATGCAAAATCACTTTCAACAAGCGCTCACATAAACATTGCACTTTTCCATTCTACATCTCAAACTGTTATGTGACATTCTGATATAGTTTATACAGCTGTCAAGAGGAAAGGTAATTGATGTTGTCAGTCTTGCTGTATCCTTTATTTGGAATTTTTCTCCTAATATGTAAAATATTATAAAATACTGTGATAAAATATGTAAACCTTGATTTTAGTATTACTGAATATAAATTAAAATTAAAAATAATATTAATTGACTTTGGCATTACAGCCTCACATTAATAGATGTTTGTTATCAAATACGGTGGATTCCAGTTAATTGGGCTATCAGTTAATCAGAGTACCCATTTCCTTGGGACAACACGCCACTGAATTGGGGCAGGAGACCATTGCTGAACAGTTTCGAACGAGAGTCAGTCGCATGTATTTGCATGCCGTTAGACACTACACCATGCTTAGAACATTCACTTTTTTAGTTGCTTGTGTTTGTGTTCAAAAAGTAGTGATTTTTGTTACTGATATTTAGTGATAAATAAGCAGTAAGACAGTTCGGAACCGTTTTGCTCACTGTGGTTTCAAGCAATCAGGCTTGGAAATGCCGGAAATGGCCAGGAGTGAAAATACTACTTCGACAAGTTGGAATTATAAAAGATTCGAAGGTATCAACAATCACATTGGATGTTACAATGAAAATAAAGATTTGGAGGATCAACCATCTAAAGCATTCTAGTAAGGTGGTGCATTATCCTCGTAAGGTACCTGCACTGAATTTGTTTATTCAGAAATATCAGTTATAAAGACATAGCAGATTCCTCCATCAATAACTGTTAGGAATTAGTACACGGTTTTATAGTACTGTAGAAGCATTGATAGTATTCTAATTTGTTCTGTATTCATTTAAATATATAAATTATTACTTAGATAAATGATAGTTTGTCTTTTACATACCTTTTAACTATTACCATGAAACATCGGATAATTGGGGCAGCCGCTTAATTGGGCCAAAATGTACAGGTCCCAATGTGTCCCAGTTAACTGGAATCCAATGTATTCAGTTATTGAAGACAGAAGAAAATGAAGCCTATTTAATATAAAAGCTTTGGAAGCTAATTCTATTTTGCATGATTCATTAGTTGGCCTATGAGTGGAGCTCCACAATGTCTGAAATTATTGAAATATTCAGGCTTTATTCAAATAAAACTGGTGACATTGCCACCTCCCACCAATGGAGTGATGCCACTAAAGCAACAGCTCCAGCTTCTTGGGATCTCAGATGGAAGATGTTGGCTAAAGAGGGAAGGCAGGAGAAAGTAGTCGCAAAGTGTTGAGTGACATACGAACTGCTAGAGGAAGTTTGCAGGACCAAACTACAGCTCTAGGGGTGGGAGTGTCGATAATTTGGGTCAGAACCCTGCATTGAGACTGAGTGTAAAAAGGGAAGATAGCTTTTGTATAGAGGGGAGGGAGAGGAATGAGACAGGGGCCAGTGGCTAATAGGTGGATCAAGGAGTGGTTGAGGAACGAGGGCCACATGAAGCTGGGTGAGGAAGTTGGGAGACAGAATTAGGTGGCTGATAAGTGAAAGTAAGCAAGGAAAAATAAGGCAGATGGAACCAAATGGGGAGTGGAGGGGAGCGGAGGGGAGACTCCATTGGAGGGTGCCAAGTTGGAGCACAATGGCCCTCCAAATAGAGAGTGAGCAGGTGTGGAGTCAGGGGAGAGAAGTGGGTGGTACCATTGATCCATTGTCAATGAGCAGGGAAAAAATACTTAACAGAACACTTCCAGAGAAATCTGCCTCAATCCTTTACAGAACATGAGTTCAGCCATTCAATGTCCTCTTTAACTGGGACTGTGTTGTGTATTTTTTTTTAAGCACAGAAGACTTCAACTGCCTCCAAATCCCAATAAAGTGGGTTCCTATTTCAAACATGACCAGTGGCTACCATTGTCAATATCTACTTGAAAATTCAAGACGTTCCTGAAATAGTTGCAGTGGTATTTGTGTAGGTACATCCATTCTGGTGTAGAACACAAAACTTTATGACCTGTTGCCACAGACGTACCCTGAGGCAATCATCCTCTGGTACTGGAAGATTATTGTGGACAAACACAAGCTAGTCTGCCCAAAACCTGATATCTTTCAGTTTATGGACCAGTGACTGACAGAATATTGCAGGTGCTTTCCAAGGTACAGGAATACATGCTGACTGGCAGACAGTTTGGTGCAGCGCTCACCAAGATTCTATGGGGAAGGAAAGATTAAAAAAAAACTACAGTGCTGGAGATCTGAAATAAAAACAGAAAATGCCAGAAAATATTTAGTAGATTAGGCAGCATCTGTGGAAAGAGGAACGTTTTGGGTCTGGTTCATCATCAGTTCATCAGAACTGAACAAGGAGAGAAACAATTACAGTGAGACCACACTCAGGTTGAAGAGCAGCACTTCATATTCCTTCAACCTAATGGCTTAAACATCAATATCTCTAACTTCCAGTAATTTCTCCCTCATTCCCTTTCTCCCTTCTATTCCCCATTCTGGCTCCCCTCTTACTCCTTCTCTTCCCCTCATCTGCCAATCACCTCCCTTTGCTTCCCCTCTCCCTTCCTTTTCTTCCATGGTCCACTGTCCTCACCCATTAGGTTACTTCTTCTGCAGCCCTTCACCTCTTCCACCTACCACCTCCCAGTCCTCACTTCATCCACCCAGTTCCCCCATCACCTGGTTTCATCTATCACTTCTTCACTTGTATTCCTTCCCCTCCCCCGCCTTCATATTCTGGCTTCTTCCCATTTCCTTTCCAGAGCTGATGAAGGGTCTCAGTCGAAACATCAACTGTTTCTTCCCATCCCTGAACGTTGCCCAACTTTCTGAGTTCCTCCATTTTCCACCATTTGTGGAATCTCTTTTTATTTGAGAAACAAATCGTTTTGGATAAAAAGAGAACATGAGGAGGGTTATGGTAATGAGGGAAACAATAGGAATTTCTCTGATGGGGTGAAATAATATGGCAATTAAAGAGCAATTCAGCCCCTTTTATCTGCGTAATGGGGCAATAGTCATGAGCCATCCAAACACTGCACAAGAGAGTTTGGAACCTTTTTAACAGCTCTCAGATGTATTGCCCATGAAATATACGTAAAAGAAAGTGGTGCTCGTGCTGATAAAATGCAAATCTTCTCAGGAACAATATTTCTTGTACTTAGAATAGAAACACGACTAAATATTATATTTGCATTTTTTTCTAAATAAAGCATATTTTTGGAATCAAGAGCCAACAGACAGGGCCTGGAGATAATTTAGAAGAAAAATTATCTCATTGGATACCTGGGCAGCCCTGGGCTGTCAATCATCACACTGATTTCCCCGTCGTAGGCGTGTGCTTATTACAGAGACAAAAGAGGAAGGTAGCAAGAAAACAGATAAATGTTATTAAAACTTTGTCATGGTGATATTTTTTATTGGCTTCTGGAGCAGGCTCAGCCATGCTTGGTTGGCTTTAGAATATCTTGAATTGAGAAATGAAGAAAAGGATCCAGTATCTCAAAGTCTGTGTGAATTTGTAATTGAATAGCTGATTAGACCAATAAAGATGCAGGCATGCAGGGAACTTGATAGTCAATGTTTTATGATCATTACAAGGCAGTAATCTTTGTTTAAATTATTTCAACAGGTCAGTTAATAACCGATTCACTCTTGCAGTTGGAGGTGGGATTGGGGATCGCACTGTTTTCTATAGTTGTAGCAGGGTACCCCTTAGGAATGCTTTCTCCTTCATTTTGTTCACCTGCAGGGGATCACATCCAAGGATCAATCGCCCACTTGCAGTTATCCATTTGCTAAAAGAAAGAAGTCTTTTCCTTTATAACACAGGTAACTACACCCATCACAATTCCTATTCTGACACGCCAATCCATGCCCCCTCTTCTGTCACAATAAGGCCACTCTCAGGTAGGATGAACAACACCTCATATTCCATCTAAGTAGCCTCCAACATGATAAGATGAACATCAATTTTTCCAACTTCTGTTGTTTTCCCCCTCCACGTTCCATCTTCTTCAGCTCACCTACCCTTCACCTCACGCTGCTGCCCCTCGTCTTTCCCTTCCTCCCATGGTCCACACTTCTCTCCTATCAAATTCCAACTTCTCCAACCCGTTGCTTTCTCCACCTAACACCTCTCAGCTTCTTGCATTATCCCCATCCCCCACCCGCCAGGCTTCTCTTATCACCTTCTAGCTTGTTCTTCTTAGCTCTCCCAACCTACTTATTCTGGCATCTTCCCTCTTCCTTTCCACGGCTGAAATGTCAACTGTTTATTCACTTCGATAGATACTGCCTGTCCTGCTGAGTTCCTGGTATTAGCAGAGGCCTGCCTTCCTCTTCTATCCTCCTCCACCTATATCATGATTACGTAAAATAGAGAAACAGATTCAAAAGAAGGCTTGAAGAAAGGCTGATAAAAAAAAACTTTACAATCAGTTTATTTACAATCGCTGTCTGTCAGCAGGTTGCGAAATTTGTTGTTTTGTGGAAGCAGTATAGGGCAATACAATTACAAGAAGAAATATTAAAATAGATAAATAAGTGATTGAAAGAGACCAAAATAATAGGGTTGAGTTCATAGGTTCATGGACTGTTCAGAAATCAGATGGTGGAGGGGAAGAAGTTCTTCCTAAAACATTAAGTGTGCGTCTTCAGGCTCCTGTACCTCCTCCCTGATGGCAGTACATTGCAGGGCATGCCCTCAACATGGAGAATGCATGCCAACTTCTATTCTTACAGCAGCAGTTTTAAAATCAGATAGGATTATTGTCAATGGCAAAAATACAGCATAAAGATGATGGGCTGAAGCGCCCATTTCTGTACGATATAACTCTATATCTCAATCCTACTTGTACCCACTCACAAAAGGCAGATTAACTTATTGACATTTAACTCAAGCTCCCAAATTGCAATCAGGAGTCTGCTTTAAAGGTGGCATTTTGCCAGCATTCATGATAATCCTCGACCCCACAATTGTTCTAAGCTCCAACCTTCATCCTGCTTTAATGATCAACAAATTCACACTCCAAAGCCCTGGTCCTGACCCCACACCACCATCCATGGAACTATCCCTCAAGGGTCCTCACCCATGGCCTCCTGTCACTCATTTTGATGCCAGATATTTGGCTTAGACCACTCTTGGAGTACTATGTTCAAACTTCTGGTTGGGCCTTATGGGGTTTAATATTCAATCCTGGCTACCTCATTACAGGAAGGACACAGAAGCTTAAGACAGGGTGCAGGAGAAATTTACCAGGACGCCGTCTGCATTAGAGAGCAGGCTAAGCAAGCTGGGACTTTTTCCTTTGGAGGGAAGAAGGGTAAGAAGTGACTTGAAAGGGATGTACAAAATGATAAGAGGCTTAGATAGAGGGGACAGCCAGAGACATTGTCCCAGTGGCTAATAAAACGAAGGCATAACTGGAAGGTGGAGTGAAGTATAGGGGGTTGTTAGAGATAGATCCTTTACACAGGGAGTGCAAAATATGTGCAAGGTTTGTTGGTAGAGGCAGATACATTAGGGGCATTTAAAAGACTCTTAGACACATGAATAAAGGAAAAATGGAGGGCTATGTAAAACAGAAGGGTTAGATTGATCTTGGTTAAAGGCTCAGTACAACATCGTGGGCTGAAGAGACTGTCATGACCTGTTCCATGACCTGTCATGTCACTTTGCCCAGTGTTCCTTAGGAAACGGAAGAAAATGCTAAAATGTCACTAAATTCAGCAGAATCCGTCTCTCAGGAGAACAACTTCTTGAGTTTATTTCGAAGATACTACACTCCTCTGTTCCTTCTGGGACCCTTGTCAAGTTTGATGTCAGTGGTTTTAGTTATTTTGTTTATTTTATCAATTTGACATTGTCACTCACAATGTTTCCCTGAAGCAGGATAAAGTGAATCTAACTGTTGCTCCAAGTTATGAGTGCACAAAATCTACAAGAATGTTCTGCAGAGTATGCTGATTTGTCTTTAAAATGAGATGTTAATCTAAAGTTTGATCTTCATCCTCTGCACTCCTCCTCCACTCTCAATCCAAATCATCAATGTACATAACTAAAAGTTTGGCTCCAGATATATAGGTCACTGATCACAGGTTTCTAATCACAAAATTAACCCTTGACCATCACCCTTTGCCCCCCGATTCTTAAGACAACTTTGTTTAGTGTCAAAGACCTTATGGGAAGGACCACTTATGGTACCCTTAAATTAAAACAAAAGCAGATTATCTGGTCATTTTTCTTGCTGATTGTGGGGTCATGCTTTCTGAAAATTAGACGGTACATTTAGAAGTCCCAATACAGGGTCGAGACCTGAAACATTGACCATTCCATTTCCTCCACAATTTCAATTTGGTCTAATGAGATCCTCCAGCAGTTTGGGTTTATTTTGTTACTGTTTCCATTATCTGTAGTCTCTTGTGTGTCCAGACATGATATATATTTCAATTATTGTACCTCAAACTAATGAACTGTACCTCAATTGGCTCTGAGATGCATGGTAACTTGGAGTGCAACGGTTAGCATACTTTAAATTTAAAAACACTCATGTATTAGCATATTAGCAATGAATCAATCATACATCATGTGGCCCACTTTTGATTGCATTCTAAAGTTGCTGTTAGATTACGAACAAAGTTCTCAGATCATCATAAATTCAACCTCTTCTCATTCTCTCCTGCAAGGTTATCTTCCCTCAAACATTATTGTGTGCCCTCACCTTGAACACCTAACGATCAAACGCCATCCATTCTATTTATTTAGAGAGTTCTCATCCGTGGTCCTCACCGGAGTTTACATACCACCAATAGCTGACTTTAATCAAACGTTTGAGGTGCTGCATGATGCCGTCACCAAACAAGAAACGGTCCATCCCGACAAAGTTCAAATCATGATTGGAGACTTCAACCAGGCTTGTTTAAAGAAATCACTGTCCAATTACCATCAGGATACAACACCTGTACCACCAAGGGGGTCACAACACACAAGGCCACTACTATACTAAGATAAGGAATGCCCACCATTCCATGCCCAGATTGCATTTCAGGAAATCTCATCACTTGACTGTCCTTCTCCAACCTGCATACAGGCAGAGGCTAAAGAGCAAGGCTCCAGAGTTAATGGTATCAAAGAGTTGTCACGGGAGGTAAAGGAGTGGCTACAGGATTGCTTCAAGTTGGTGGACTGAGACATGTTCAAGGAATCATCTTTGAATCATTGTTGTCACCGACTGTGTAAAAACTGTTGTAGACAAGAGTGTCCCCACATTGATGGTGCATCACCTTCCTCAACCAGAAGTCCTAGATGGAGGGATGGGTTAGTAAGTTTACTGATGACACAAAGGTAGGGGGTGTTGTGGATAGTGTGGAGGGCTGTCAGAGGTTACAGTGGGACATTGATAGGATGCAAAACTGGGCTCAGAAGTGGCAGATGGAGTTCAACTGAGATAAGTGCGAAGTGGTTCATTCTGGTAAGTCACATATGATGGCAGAATATAGTACTAATGGTAAGACTCTTGGCAGTGTGGAGGATCAGAGGGATCTTGAGGTCTGAGTCCATAGGACACTCTAAGTAGCTACACAGGTTGACTCTGTGGTTAAAATCGTGGGATGGAATTTAAGGCCAAGAGGTAATGTTGCAGCTATATAGGACCCTAGTCAGACTCCACTTGGAGTACTGTGCTCAGTTCTGGTCACCTCACTACAGGAAGGATGTGGAAACCATAGAAAGGGTGCAGAGGGGATTTACAGAGATGTTGCCTGGATTGGGGAGCATGTCTTATGAGAACAGATTGAGTGAACTTGGCCTTTTTTCTTTGGAGCAACGGAGGATGAGAGGTAACCTGATAGAGGTGTACTGTATAAGTTGATGAGAGACATTGATCGTGTGGATCATCAGAGGCTTTTTCCCAGGGCTGAAATGGCTGCCACAAGAGGGCACAGGTTTAAGGTGCTTGGGAGTAGGTACAGAGGAGATGTCAGGGGTAATTTTTTAAGCAGAGAGTTGTGAGTGTGTGGAGTAGGCTGCCAGCAACGGTGGTGGAGACGGATAAGATAGGGTCTTTAAGAGACTTTTGGATTGGTACATGGAGCTTAGAAAAACAGAGGGCTATAGGTAACCTGAGTAATTTCTAAGGTAAGGACATGTTCGGCACAACTTTGTGGGCTGAAGGGCCTGTATTGTGCTGTAGGTTTTCTATGTTTCTTTGAACCATGAGATCCACAATCTGCTAAGGCCAGATCAGAGACATTCAAGTCTGGTGACCAAGAAAATTACAAGAGCTTCAGGTTTGGTCTCCGGAAAGCCATATCATGGGTGAAGCGGCAATTCTGAAATAAGCTTGAATCAACAAAAAGCGCTCAACAGTTGTGGCAGGGCTTGAACTCTGCCAACTCTTACTAAGTAAAATCAAGCGACATAACTAACAGGGCTTCACTTCCAGATGAGCTCAATGCCTTCTATGCTCACCTTGACAGTTAAAACATAGAGGAACCATCACAAACTCCCAAAGCGTTCCTGCTTCAGAAGCGACTTGGATCCACTCCAATTTGCCTACTGGCACAACAGGTCCTCAGTAGGTAACATCTCATGGGCTTTTCTCTCAACCCTGGAACATCTGGACATCAAAGATGCGTACATCAGCATTCCCTTTATCAACTATAGCTCAACGTTCAATACTATCATCCTCTCAAAACTAATTAATAAGCTTCAAGACCATGGTCTCACTACCCACTTGTGCAATTGGATCCTTGATTTCCTCACTTGCAGACCCCAGTCATTTCAGACTGGCAGCAACATCTCTTCCACAATCTCCCTCGGTTCAGGTGCACCACAAGGCTGTGTGCTTAGTCCCCTGCTCTGCTCACTTCACACTTATAACTGTGAGGCTCAGCACAGCTCCAAATCCATATTCAAGTTTGCTGACGACACCACTGCCACAGGCTGAATCAAAGGTGGTGACAAATCAGCAACCAGGAGGGAGATTGAACATCTGGGTGAGGAGTGCCATAGTAACAACCAGCAGGACAAAGGAACTGATTACTGACTTCAGTAGGAGGAAACCAGAGGCCCATGAGCCAGTTCTCACCAAAGCATCAGGGGTGGAGAGGGTCATCAGCTTTAAATTCCTTCATGTTATCATTTCTGAGGACTTGCTGTGAGTACAGCATGTAAGCAAAATTACAAAGAAAGCATGGCAGCATCTATACTTCCTTAGAAGTTTGTGAAGATTGGGTATGATGTCTAAAACTTTGACAAACATCTGTAGATGTACAGTAGAGGGTATATTGACTGGTTGCATCAGCCTCCAAAAGCTAGTGGATATGGCCCAGTGCATCATGGGTAAAGCCTTCTCCACCACTAAGAACATCTACATGAAGCATTATCGGAGGAAAATAGTATCCATCATCAGAGACCCCCACCACCCAGGTCATGCTCTCTTCTCACTGGTGCCATCAGGAAGAAAGTAGACAAGCCTGAAGACTCACACCACAATGTTCAGGAAGTGTTATTACTCCTCAACCACAGAACATAGAGCATAGAAAACCAACAGCACAATAAAGACCCTTTGGCCCACAATGCTGCGCCAAACATGCACTTACTTTAGAAATTACCTAGGGTTAACCCATAGCTATCTATTTTTCTAAGCTCCATGTACCTATCCAGGAATCTCTTAAAAGTCCCTATCACATCTGTTTCCACCACCATCAACGGCAGCCTATTCCATACACTCACCATGCTCTGCGTAAAAATCTTACCCCTGACCTCTCCTTTGTACCTACTTCCAAGCACCTTAAAATTCCAAGCACCTCTCACTTTACCTATTTCAGCCCTGGGAAAAAGCTTCTGACTATCCACATGATCAATGCTTCTCATCATCTTATACACCTCTATCAGGTCACTTCTCATCCTCCGCCACTCCAAGGAGAAAAGGCCGCGTTCACTCAATCTATTCTCATAAGGCATGCTCCCCAATCCAGGCAACATCCTTGTAAATCTCCTCTGCACCCTTTCTATAGTTTCCACATCCTTCCTGTAGTGAGGTGACCAGAACTGAGCACAGTACTCCAAGTGGGGTCTGACCAGGGTCCTGTATAGCTGTAACATCAGCTTTTGGCTCTTGAACTCAATCCCATGGTTGGTGAAGGCCAATGCACCATACGTCTTCTTAATCACAGAGTCAACCTGCACAGCAGCTTAGAGTGTCCTATGGACTTGGACCCCAAGATCCCTCTGATCCTCCACATTGCCAAGAGTCTTACCATTCTATATTCTGCCAGCATATTTGACCTACCAAACTGAACCTCCTCACACTTATCTGGGTTGAACTCCATCTGCCATTTCTCAGCCCAGTTTTGCATCCTATCGATGTCCCTTTGTGATCTCTGACAGCCCTCCACACTACTCACAACACCCCCAACCTTTGTATCATCAGCAAATTTAGTAACCCATCCCTCCACTTCCTCATCCAGGTCATTTATAAAAATCAAGAGAAGAGGTCTCAGAACAGATCCCTAAAGCACGCCACCTGTCCTCAACCTCCATACAACCACTCTTTGCCTTTTGTGGGTAAGCCAATTCTGGATCACGTTCTTGAACCAGAGGTGATAACTTTACTCAACTTCATCACTGAATTGTTCTCACAATCTACGGACTCACTTTCAAGGACTTAACATCTCATGTTCCCAATATTTATTACTTATTTATTTATTTATTATTATCATTTCGTTTATTTCTATTTCTTTTTGTATTTGCTCAGTTTGTTGGGTTTTTGCAATTTAGCTGTTGTCCATCCTTTTGGGGATGGTCTTTCATTAGTTCTGTTTCTTACAGATACTGTGATTGCCCACAAGAAAATGAATCTGAAAGTACATGGTGACATATATGTAGTTTGATAACAAAACTTACTTTGAACTTTGAACAAAGTGTTCACAGAGTGTAATGTACAACAGACAAGAAGGGACACAACAATTATCACTGATTCACCAGTGGTCATGGACTTTCAATCATGAAGACAAAACTCGACTCTTACTACCAAGTCTATTTTGGATTCAATTTGCCAACTTGCCTTGAATCCTATGGGTGTAAAACCTTTGAACCAGACTCCCAAGCAGGATCTTATCAAAAATATTTCTAAGTTCCATATAAACTATATTCAATTGCACTGCTTTCATCAGGAAACTCTGAAACTTGACCAACACTGACCAATTAGATTGGTCAGACAGGATCCTCCCTAATGAAATCATGTTGAATTCTGCACTTCAGAACAGTTATTTGAAACCTGCCTACCGTTAACATTAAAATTTCTCTAGCATTAATTCTCCTGTGTTAAACAAGTACTTCTATAGACATTCTGATAAACATACACTCAGTGGCCACTTTATTATATATACATGTACACCTGATCACCAATGCAAATATCTAGTCAGCTTTGGCAGCAATTCAATGCATAAAAGCACGTAGACATCATCAAGAGGTTCAGTTGTTGTTCGGACCAAACATCAGAATGGGGAAGTAGTGTGACCTAAGTGACTTTGACTGTGGAATCATTATTTGTGCCAGATGGTGTGATTTGGGTATTTCAGAAACTGCTGATCTCCTGTGATTTTCATGCGAAATACTCCCTAGCTTACAGAGAATGGTGCGAAAAACAAAAAACATACAGTTAACAGAAGTTCCGTGGGTGAAAGCACCTTATAAATGAGAGAGATCAGAGGAGAATGGGCCGACTAGTTCAAGCTGACAGGAAGGTGACTGTAACTCACATAGCCATGCCTTATGTATGGAAGAGCATCTCTGAACATCGAACCTTGAAGTGGATGGGTTACAGCAGCAGAAGACCACAATGGGTTCCACTTCTGTAACTAATAAACTTGTCACTGAGTGTAGATAGAAGGTACATAGAAAAATTGTTAATAAAATTAATAGTAGAACAACATAATCAGCAGTTCTGAAACAACTATCTGCATCTCATTGCATACATCACAGCCTGTATTCCTGCAATGCACAACCAAGTACCAACTGCCTACAGCATCCGTTGACTAGAGAAAATGGTGTTAACCTTCTATGAACTCAGCTTGTTCCACATCATTTTTCAACCAATGAATGGTTTTGAAAGATAGATATTGCTGAAATATAGAAAGCATGGCAGCAAATTAACATTTAAAAACTTCATAAGCAAGAACTGTGAAATAAAAACAAAAATGGTAAAAGCAATCAACTGGTCAGGCTGCATCGGCGAACAGGTATTCTGTCAATCTTGCAGTTCAAAGACTTTGTCAAAATGATGAAGTTAGTTTTAACTTGCGGGTGTTGGGGGAGGGTGTGGGTGGTGGCTGAATAGAACAAAGGAAATATTTCTGACAGCACAAGGTCAGGATGTCTGTGGGATATGTTGCTGATGAAGAAGTCTGGTTGATGATTAATGAGCGTAGTTGGTGACAAATAATCCAAAAAAACAATTAGAAGTAAATGAAGGCAGTGGGTGAAAAAAGACACAAACAATAGAATACACTAATGAAGAGCTTTCAGACTTGCTAAGCAAGTCAGGCTATATAGTGGAGACCAAACAAATTGAGGCAATGTTACAGGTGAATGCTCTATGGTCAAACTGACCACTAACAAACAATGTGAGTTAATTGAAGCTGTTAAATTCAATACTGTGATTCCAACTGTAACATGCCCAGATGTAAGACAAGATACTGACCCTGAAGCTGACTTTGGGTATCATTACCATAGAGCAGGAACCAACAGCCAGGTAGCTTAGAGTGGGATGGGTTTGGAGAACATACAGTAAGTGATGGATACCAGTAGGCTTGGAACAGCCTTGTGGACTGAACATAGGAGGTTAACAATGAGATCAGCCAATCAGCATTTGGTTTCCCTGAAGTAAAAGAGACCCTGGTGTGAATACTAAACATCAGACAAAAAAGATTCTGCAGATGCTGAAAATCCAGAGCAGCACACACAAAAATGCTGGAGGAACTCATCAGGTCAGGCAGCATCTATGGAGTGGAATAAAGAGTCCTGATGAAGTGTCTCAGCCCAAAATGTTGACTGTTTATCTCTCTCCAGAGATGTTGCCTGACCTGCTGAGTTCCTGCAGCATTTTGTGTGTGTTGCACCAAGCATGAGACGCCCGATTAAAAGAAAATAAAGTAACTTGGAAATATTGCTTGAATTGCTGGACAGTGAGAAGGAAGAAGGTAAAATGACTGGGTGTTGCATTTCCTGGGCACCAACATCTCAGAGGATCTATTCTAGGCCCAAGACATTGAGAAGGCAAGCGTGGCTCTAATTTGTCAGGAGTTTGAGGAGTTGAAAATTTTGTGCTGGGTGCATTCTGACGGGTTTCATTACCCCCTGGTATGCAGGATGCAACGAGCAGGATCACAAGAGTATGCAGAGGGTTGCAGATTTAGCTATTTCCACCATAAGCACAACAATCCCCACCATCAAGGTCATCTTCAATGGGTGGTGCCTCAAAAAGATGGCATCCATCAATAACGAGCCTCACCATCCAAACTGTGCCCTCTTTTCATTACTACAATCAAAGAGGTGTTACAGGAGCCTGAAGACCCATACTCACTTCTTTCAAAATAGCTCATTTCCCTTTACTATCATACATGATCACTACCTCATTATTCCTATTTTGCACTAATTATTTTTGTAGCTTATATTAATTTGCCTAGTAATGCTGCAAAACAAGAATTTTTACAACTTATATTACTGATAATCAACCTGATTATGATTTTGATTGATGTCCCATGAAAATGAGAGGTGGGGGAGTACACCAGTGTGCTGTGAAGAGAGTGATGACTAGAGGGGCAGAAATTGAGGACCAGGAAAATTTATACTTTCTCTATCTGAGAGGCAAGGGGCTGAGAACAAAAGTGCAGGAAGAAAGTGAGACGCAAGCAAGAGCTCTCTTAATTATGGTAGGGTGACGCCACAGTTCAGAAGAAAAGGAAGTAATCTCAGAGGCACCTGTGTGAAAAGACTCCTCGTTGGAGCAGATACAAGAGAACCAGAGGGCAGGGAGAATAGAGTGTTCCAAGAAGTGGATGGACAATAGGTCATGTGAGGAAAGAAGGTGGAGGCCACAAAGATTCAGAGTTGAGAGGAATAAAAGACGGAAATACGCACTTTCAGCCTGCCTTGTATACTGCTTTGTGCATTGCGGAACTGGAAAACGGGGAGCTCATAACTAATTTATACACAATCTGATCTTGAAATGAACAAATGATTGAAATTTTGCTGCAGGTATATTCCTTTTCCTTTCAGTTTTATCACTTGAGTTGCATCTCTAGATGATCGTTTTTGCCATTCTAAACTTTTAGTATCATCATTATGTCCAATTCTGCCTTTACCTATGAGATGCTACACAATTCCTAAAGTAACCTCATGAAGTTGATCCGATCAGTTTCTGTGGAATCTCCTGGGAGATGGGATGGTTTAAATGTGTCCTTTCTGGTCTGTACTGAGGCAGTTGAGTAGCTAGAAGCTCACCATTATTCAAAAGGTTTTATGTATTTCAAGATTGCTGTTCTTACGGGAAATGGCAAAGTACAACTGAGATGGGATGAATGCGCTGACATGATAATTTGTCAGTTTTCACGTAACTATTTACTCTCTAGAGTCCGTAGAAGGCCTTTCAGAACCGCATCATTGCATCGCACAAGGTCAGCGCTTTTACAGTTCCTTCATAAAACAGGATTAAAAAGGCCTACTGATAGGCGTATGGACTGTATGTAAAAACTGTAAAATTGCATACAAAATAGAATGTTCCTCACATAAATCAACCTCATCTGAAATCCTCTAGAGAATTATCCAAACAGCATCAAAGAAAACGACAATGACATGAGGAAAATAGACACTGAATCAATGCTACTTTTTTAAAATTTACTCCCTCTTCCTTCTTTTATCATTATCTTATTGATAAAAATTGTGCTTATCATTGAAATTGAAGGAGTCTTGGGCCTTTCTTTAAACTGGTGGCTGAATTTTTATACTGGTTAAATAGGTGTTTTTCATACACCTGAAGGCAATATTCCAGAGTTTAAGCCATTTTTCATGTAATCAGTCAAACCAAATGACAGCAACATAACAGAACTCAGCTAGTTCTGAATTTCTAATAAATTCTTACCGATAATTCCAAAACTGCAAGGCTCTTTAATGAGATGGTGCTTTAAAGAATCTGTTGTGACATTCTGATTTTAAATAATGTTGAATTTGACTTTTCAGGAGTCATACATTGATTTAATTCAAATATCCCAATTGGACACTGTGATATTTATACATTTCAGATATTATCTATTTCCATCTGCTATGTCTACTGCAAATTAATCCATGCAAGCTCATTTCTGTGACCTTCACAAAACTTTCCCACACACAGCTCTGGTCCGCTCCACAGAGCACTTCCATGCTAAAAATTAAATCTTTCTCCTCTTCTCATCTTTACAGCATTTTCTTATCATACATCTCCTTCAGTGCAAGTAAATCACATTCTATTCATGTGATTCTTCTCCATACGATTCTGTGTCAAAGGACCATTTTGTCTTTCAATTAACTCCATCTATTCAAATACTCTCTTTCAATTCAACAGACCTTTACTTGCAACCTCGCTTCTTTTAGAAGTAGGCTTATTACAACATTTTACATCACTCGAACCTTTGGCTAACGCAAATTTTTTTTCTTCATGTAAGGAGACCAGTTTTAAAACAATAACAATGAGGTACATCAGCCTGCTTCATATAATTGTAATCTACCATTATTACAATATTTGGACTCTTAAATCCCACCAAAATCCTGAGAGACATGAAACTATTATTTCCAGTGCACAACCTCAAAGGCTTTTCCACTATATTTTGATTATGTGCATCATTGATAATATTCAAGATACTCATATCAGTCCAGGGCGATGCAGCCAGTTTGATTGGCATCCAATACACTTTTATGAATGGGGACACCATCAACAAACACTTTTCTATGACTTCAGCATGTAATCGCTACAGAATTATGACAGTTCTATCCAGCAATCATTTTGACAGCATTTCAGAAATGCTCCACGTCCAAAACAAAGAAGATATCTGGAAATACTTCCAGCCACATTTTTTTTCTCCAAGTTACATTCTAAACTTTCTTGGAAATATGCCACCTTCCCTCTCAACCCTGAAGCTCTCTAACTGACCGTATATTGGGAGTACTTTCACGAAACGGACTACAAGTCAAGAAAGTAGCATGTGACCAATTCTCAGATTGGAGGTAGGTATTAAATGTTGGCATCCATATTGTGTAAAAGGAGACTGTAGTGTTCAGAGACTACACCATGCTTAGTGGGGTGAGGCCAAAGAGGAACTTGAGAAGGATGGCACTTTTTAAATGCATATGCAGCTGGTCCAAAACCAAATAGAATTTCATGAAGATAATAAGCAAGACACAATGCAATACAGAAAAGGGAGTTTTGCATTAGCTCAGATTTTGGATATCTTTAAAAGAAGCAGGTCTAGAGAGAATAAAATTTGTTTGATATGTGAAGCTTCAGACGTGGAAATGTTCAAATGATGGAGCCAATATTTACAGTATCTGGAAGACAGCTACCAATTTTTTTTTCAAAAAATGAGGGACATGCTATAGTTGGGCCTTTTCTGGGCAGGGGTTGCTGTGTCATGGTAAAGTTTTTTTTTTAAACCCCATTTGCATTTTTCTTTGAATAGGCCAGATCTCCAGCCTATCTGAAGCCCAGCAGATCTCTTAACTCAGTCAAGCTCCTAACCAATCTCCAGTCTTTCTTAAATGCATCTGTGATATTTCCTTCAGCACTCTCTGTAGTAGTGGTTCCAACCCCTCAGACTCTTTGAGGGAAGAAATATTTTCTGTATTCCTGTAATAATTCCTTAGTGAATCACACTGAGGCCTCTTCTCCACAAATAAAAATATTCTATCTGTAACCTTTCTATTCAAACTTTCCATTGTTTGAAAGACCTCTGTTAGGTCACCCCTCAACTTTCCCTCCTCTGGAGAAAAGAGATCCATGATATTCATCATTTTAAATACATATATTCTCATGTGAACAGAGTCACCTTTCTAAATCATCTCTGCACCCTCTCCAACACCACCGTATCTTTTTACAATGTGGCAAGCAGAACTGTGCATGCAGTATTCCAAGCATGATATAACAAAGGTTTTATACAGGTTTAGCATTACTTGAATTCATTTATTTTCATTTCTGTCTCTATAGATGTAAACCCTCATGCTTGCATTGTTAGCCTGAGGCTGAATATCTAGAGCTGAATGCACTTGTACTTTAAAATACCTTTGTTCATCTACCCCACCTAATTTTACATGTTTCAAGCAAGGACTCATCTTGCTGCTCTTCCTGTCAATTTTATTTTACAATCATTTTTCAGTTCTGCTGGTTTATTAGTGCCCTCCTGAAGTTTGCTTCATTCTACAAGCAGCAACATTCCCCCCAAAATTTGTCATTAGATTCAAGTGCAGAAATTTTGATCTCAATTCCAAGTCTGGAGTCATTAAAGTAAATCAGCAATAATCCTGGTAACAAAACTCAATGAACACTTCCACCCTCTTTAAAATTGAAAAATTACCCTTGACTCCCGCTCTCTGTTGTCAGCCCTAAAGTCAGCAAGCAATCCCTCCTGTGCTAGCTCTACAAAAAACTTTATCTGACTTTTTTTGGTCTGCCATAGGGTATAATTTTATTTATTATTTATTCATTTAGGGATGCGGGCGTCACCAGCTAAGCCAGCATTTATTGACCTTCCCTAGTTACCCTTGAGAAGGTGGTGAAGAGCTGCCTTCTTGAACTGTTGCAGTCCGCGAGGTATAGGTACACCCACGGTGCTGTTACGGAGAGAGTTCCATTATTACTGAAATCTTTTCGAAAAACTTTGTCCAATAAAGTGGATTCCATTTAATTTAGCAATCAGTTAATCGGGACAACTGCTTATTTGGGACAAATCTTAAAGAAAAAAAAACTAATCAAGAAAGTAGCCAGGATTCCCTTCATTTATTTGGGGAACTATGCCACTTTACTGAGACAGGAGACTGTTGCAGAACAGTTTTTAACTTGCTTCAGTTGTATCTGTGCTGTGTGGCTGTTAGACACTACACCGTGCTGAGAGAGGACAGTTTTTCAATAGCATCAGTTGCATGGGTTTGTGTTCAACTAGCAATGATTTTAGTATGGAGGAACAACACCTCATATTCCATTTGGGTAGCCTCCAAACAGATGGCATGAACATCAATTTCTCAAACTTCCAGTAATGATCCCCTCTCGACCCTCTCCCTCACCACTCCCATCTCCTTTTCCATCTTCTCATCTTATCTCCTTGCCACCCATCATTTCCCTCTGATATGCCTCCCCCTTTTCCTTTTTTCCATGGCCTTCTGTGCTCACCTATCATTCTCCCCCTTCTCCGGTTCTGTATCTCTTTCACCAATCAACTTCCAACACTTCACTTCATCCCTCCCACTTCAGGTTTCACCTATCCCCTTGTGTTTCTCTCCCCACTCCCCTCACCTTTTAAATCTACTCCTCAGCATTTTTTCTCCAATCCTGCCAAAGGATCTCAGCCCGAAACTTCAGCTTTTTCCACAGGTGCTGAGTCTGCTGAGTTCCTCCAGCATTTTGTGTGCGTTGTTTGGATTTTCTCTTGTTTGTGATTTTTGTCACCGATGGTTGACAAGAAATAAGCAGGAAGACAATTCAGAATTGTTTTGCTCACTGTGGTTTTAAGCATTTGGGCTTGGAGATGCCAGTAAGGGCTGAGAGTGAAAATAAAATTATTTTACTACTTCAAAAAGTTAGAAATTACAAAAGAATTTGAAGGTATCAACAAATCATCTTGAATGTTACAATGAAAATGAAGATTTGGAGAATGTCATTATCTGCCCTAGGAGTCTGCCCTTATTTTGTTCATTTACACTTAATCAGCAGAACACAACAGCGTACGCAGGATGAATTCCTCATCAGTAACTATTAGGAACTAATGCACAATTTTAAAGTACTGTAGTAGTATTAGTAACATTCCAAATTGTTCTGTTTTTCATTTAAATTCGTAAGTTGTTACTCAGTTGAATAGTAGTTTGTCTTTTTATGCACACACACACACACACACACACACAAAATGCTGGAGGAACTCAGCAGGCCAGGCAGCAACAATAGAAAAGAGAACAGTCAAGGTTTTGGGCCGAGACCCTTCGACAGGACTGAAGAGAAAAAGATGACGAGTAGATTTGAAAGGTGGCGGGAGGGGAAGGAGAAACACAAGGTGATAGGTGAAACCGGTGGGGGGAGGGGGAGGGATGAAGTTAAGAGCTGGGAAGTTGATTGGTGAAAGAGATACAGGGCTGGAGAAGGGCGATTTGACAGGAGAGGACCGAAAGCCATGGAAGAAAGAAAGGGGAAGGAGGAGCACCAGAGGGAGGTGATGGCCATGCATGGAGATAAGTTAAGAGAGGAAAAAGGGGATGGGGAATAGTGAAGGGGGGAATATTACAGGAAGTTTGAGAAATCATTGTTCAGGCCATCAGGTTGGAGGCTACCCAGATGGAATAGAAGGTGTTGAACATCGATTTTTCAGACTTCCAGTAATGCCCCCCTTCACCATTCCCCATCCCCTTTTCCCTCTCTCAGCTTATCTCCTTGCCTGCCCATCACCTCCCTCTGGTGCTCCTCCCATAATTCTCTTTCTTCCATGGCCTTTAGTCCTCACCTATCAGACTCTCCCTTCTCCAGCCCTGTATTACTTTCTCCAATCAACTTCCCAGCTCTTTACTTCATCCCTCCCCCTCACAGCTTCATCTATCACCTAGTGTTTTTCTCTCTCCTCTCCCCCACCATCTTTTAAATCTTCCCCTCATCTTATTTTTTCTGCAGTCCTGCCGAAAGATCTCAGCCCGAATTGCTGACTATACTTTTTTTCATAGATGCTGCCTGGTCTGCTGAGTTCCTCCAGCATTTTGTGTGTTTTGCTCGGATTTCCAACGTCTGTAGATTTTCTCTTTCCTTTTTTATACCTATATTTCCATGAAACTTTGGCTAATTATCACAGCTGGTTAAATGGGCCAAGAGGTCCTGGTCCCCATGTGTCCCAATTAACCAGAATCCACGGTATTCCAACCTCCATTATTGCAACAACAGGAATAATTGCATGCGATGTTTCAGGGGAACAGCAGAAACTAACTGAACAAATGGTAAAGTCAGAAAAATTTGAGTTAGCAAAAGGAGATAACAGTATGGTCTAATTCCAGGACAAATTGTCAATTCCAGGAAAATCTTATCCAATTTTGAATGGGTTGAAAAGTAAAATGCCACAGAATTTCCCACTTCATTTCTCAAATGCTCTCAAGCTATATTTCTTTTCTGCTCTGTCATCTTGTACTCGTGTGATATTTATTCTGTCTTGTAAGATATGTATAATTTATGTTCATTTAAATTTGTTAACTAACGTTTGTCATGTTTGTAATGTTCTGTGCTGCTGCTGAAAACAGCTAATTGTCATGGCATTTATACCCTGTGTAGGTATGCCATGAAAAACAAACTTGAATTTGAAATAGTTGAAGACAAATTCTCTTTGTCAATGCGAATTTGCTTAATGGGAGATCCTTAAATGGAAGAAACATTTCAAAATCATTGTATGAAAATTACGTAAGTCATATTTCACCAGCAAAAGGATGCATCCAAACAGTTGCTATAACTGATTGAAACTGGAACCTAGACATTTGTGTTTGTGTCTTCCTCAACCTTCCCTTCATACAAGGACAACAAAGCATTTCTAATGACAAATGCACCATTGTCAAGCAGACGAAAAACTCATAAACATTTATCAAATGATGACAATGGCAACATTCTGACATTTTCCTTATTTGATCAGCAAGAATATGCAAATGAAGCTGAGAAGTCAGCAAATAAATCTCAGGTCTATTCTTCAAATCAGTTCACTTCTTACACATGAATAAAAAAACTCAAAGAACTCAGTTGGTCCTGTGGAGGGAAAAGGTGAACGTTGATATTTCAGGTGAAGACCCTGCATTAGAACTGAGAGGCAACATTAACACAAGAGATACTGCAGATGCTGGAAATCCAGAGCAATGCACAAAATGCTGGGGGAGTTTCAGCTCATCAGCCAGCACTATAGAGGGGGAATAAACAGTTGACATTGCAGGCCAAGACCTTTCATCAGGACAGCAAAGGAAGGGGAAAGAACCCAGAATAAGAAATGGGAGGGGTGAGGAGAGGAAGGAGTACAAGCTGGCAGGAGATAGGTGAACCCAGGTGAGGGAAAAGTGGGTGGATGGGGAGAAGATTAAGTTAGAAGCTGGGAGGTGTTAGGTAGAAGAAATTAAAGGCTGAAGAAGACGGAACCTGCTAGGAGAGGAGAGAAGTCCCTGGGAGAAAGGGAAGGAGGGACGGCACCAGAGAGAGATGATTGGCAGGTGTGGAGAGAAAAAGGAGTAAGAAGGGAGCCAGAATGGGGAATTGAGAGACAACATGAAAGATTGCCAATATATAATTTTACAAAAAGTGTTTGGGGTAGAGGAATGAAATTGGGAGAAAAAGATGAGTAGATTGAACCAGATTGTGGCAGAAAGTTGTGGGGATGGGATGGGTGAACAAAGGGAGAAAGCATACTAAGAGGACAGGTGAGTGTGTGTGGAAGGAGATAACAGAGCCCTGGTGTCTTCCCAATGGTAATATTATTTACTGCTTTATTATTGTCATTTGAGAAACTTTATTTTGCATGCCATCCATAAGGACCCTTTCACCACGTCAGTACACCAAGATAGTATAAGGGAAAAGCAATAACAGAGAGCAGAATATAATGTTATAGCTACAGACAAGTGCAAAGCAAGCAGACAATAATGCAAGACGAGATAGATTGTGAGGTCAAGAGTCCATCTTGTTGTACAGAGGACTGTCCAATGATTTTACAGCAGTGGGATGGAAGCTGCCATTGTGCCTGGTATGTGCTTCAGGCTTTTGTAACCCATTTGTGTCAACTTGTAGTGATAGATGAACCACAAAACTAGGGATATGAAGCAGAAGTAGCCCACCTGGATCCTGAAGTTTCTGCAGCCATTTTGCAAGATTGTAACCTCAGCTCTACATTCCTGCAGTAACTGTTCACCTCCACATTTATCAAGTATCTTTTCACGTTTGCTTAAAGATCATCAAGAACTCTGCTTCCATTGCTCTTTGAAGAAGAGAATGCCAATCGCTCATAGCCCTTTAAGAGATGAATTGGGCTTCAGCAAACAGACCATAACACATTGAAACACTGAAACTACTCCCATTCTCAGGCATCCAGGGAGGTCAAAGTAGGCTCCCTGTGATGCCCCCTCATATACCAGCATCAGCCACTTAAATGAAAATGTGCCCAGAAGTTACTCTCTGGGATGCATACAATTGGAGGAAAAGGAAGCAACCTGAGATGCAGATGGGGAATGGAGATATGAAGGTACAAGAGCAGACCCATTCTTAATATTGTCTGAATGCCTAAATCATTGTTGACCTGTTCACTGAAGTATATAAGGGAATGGAACATAAACTGAACATCTGTATTCCAAGGTCTTCTGCCAAACTGCTTCCTCTACCCTCCATTGTCACTGGGCAACATAGATTAACAGGATGACCCTTGAAAACATGGACCACTTCCCACATCTCAAGAACCACTATCAATGACTCTGCTGTGCCATCTGAAGTAAGAGGTATTTGAAGATCAAAAGATCATATCTAGCAGAAAGTTCTTTGTCTACCTGAAAACAGTGATCCTTGCCCCTATGTACCTCTCTGATATAGGGTCAACACACATTCACTTGCACCTCAAAGCAGAAGAACCACCAACAATTTTTTTCCTACTGAATCCCTCTAATCCATTGACATTGTAAGTACACTCTCCCAGAACATCATTCCACTATTGCAAAAAAATTAAAGTAGGTTGGCCCCAATGGGAAGGCTTCATCTGATGTCAGCAATGGAAAGAGATCCTCAGGTGAACAGAGGAAGTTATTGAAGGACGTGTCCAAAGCCTCCATTAAAACATGTGTTATCATTACCAGCTGGTGGAATCTCTAGTCTAAGACCACTCCAAATGGAGAAAGAGCATTTCTGAGTGGGACTGATAACTTCTACTTATCACAATTATAAGGTAGTTGAGGGCGACTAGTGGAAGGAGAGCACAATCTTGCAAACTGTTCATTTCCCCCGCCTTACCTGTTCTAATGTCTGCAAGTCCCATAAGGACCTCATCAACTATCTCTGAATCTAAACACCTGGAGTGGAAACAGTTCATTCACAACACTGGAATGCTGCCTTAGAAAAAAAGCAATTTGTGCAGAACAACCCTTGCATATTTTACACAGATCCTAATTAGGATTAATTAATTGTGTATTAAAATATTACTTGACTCGCTAACTTCAAACTCATTTTGAATTGATTTAAACAAATGGACATTAAAATGAAGTTCAGGGAAATATAGTGGCCTTCAAATGCTTACAGTGCATTCTATGCATTTTATTATTTTCATCCTACTTCTTTGGTTTTGGAAAGATGCAATTCTTAATTTTTAATTGGTCAAGAGAATAAATGAAGAAAACATCTTGGATGAATGTGCTACTTAGCCTATTTATGTAAGAAGTTTCAAATGATCCAACTTAACATGAAATATTTTTTAAATACTTCCATATTTTTCCCCATAATATTTGAGGTGCTTTGAAAAGTATAGAAAATATTTGACAGAGGAGATTGTGCTTGTCAAAAAAGAGGTCACCACTTCATCCCCCTTTGAGTACTATGTCTGTAAACCTGCCACTCACAGCTCTCCAAGTACTGATCCAAGTTCTGGATAAATATAAGAGTTTTTTTTTGCTACTCTAACCCTTTAAGGCAATGGCAGCCCCACATACCTACCTTTTCCCAAGTGAAAATGTACTTACTCTACTTCCTTCTAATCCACGAATCAGTTACTTATAATCCACACAATTTGGTGTTTATCCTACAGGTGAAACATTTAATGTGAATCTGAGAAGAAACTTCGGCACTCAGAGGGTGGTGTGAACGTGGAACGAGCTGTCAGCAGAAGTGGTGTAACATTTAAGAGAGGTTCAGATAGCTGTCTGGATGAGACGCTTTTGGAAGGTTATGACTCAGATGCAGGTAGATGGGACCAACCAGGAGATTAGGTCAGCATGGACCAGAAGGGCCAATGGCCTCGTTCTGTGCTGTAGCATTCAATGGCTTTGCAATAAGAAATAGGTCCACCCTATTTACTCTGTGTAGATCCTTCTTAATTTAATGCACTTCAAGTTAGAGACTCCTCAAACGCTAATTCCGATTCCCTTTCCCATTCCGACATGTGAGTCCATGGCTTCTTCTTCTGCCAAGATGAGGCCACCCTCAGGGTCAAGGAGCAGTACCTTATATTCCATCTAGGCAAACTCCAACCTGGTGGCTTGAATATTGATCTCTCCCACTGGTAAAAAAAATAGTCCCCCTTCCTCGACATTCCTCCACTCTGACGTTTTACCTCTTCTCACCTGCCTATAACACCCCTCTAGGTCTCCACCTCCTTCCCTGTCTCCTGCAGTCCACTCTCCTCTTCTATTAGACTCCTTCTTCTCCAATGCTTGACATTTCTCTCCCACTTGGCATCATCTATCAAATTCAAGCTGGCCTCCTTCCCCTCCCCCCACCTTTTTATTCTAGTGTCTTCCCGCTTCCTTCTCAGTCCTGAAAACAGGCCTCGGCCTGAAATTTCGACTGCTTATTTATTTCCATGGATCCTACCTGACCTTCTAAGTTCCTCCAGCATTTTCTGTGTGTTGCTTCCAATCTTTCCTCCTTGTTACAATTTTTAGGTCTTGGTTACATCTTCATAAACATCTGTTGCATCCTGTCCAGCAGAATTGTAACTCAAAAACCTGAAAAGAAAATAGTATTCAACTTGTGATCAGAATCAGGTTTATTATCACCGGCATGTGTCATGAAATTTGTTAACTTAGCAGCAGTTCAATACAATACATAATATGGAGGGAAAAAAACATAATAATAATAATAATTAATAAATAAATTACAGTATACATATATTGAATGGATTAAAAATCATGCAAAAAACAGAAGTAATATATATTTAAAAAGTAAGGTAGTCAGAATGCTTCTCCATGCTACATCTATAGAAATTTTTGAGTGTACTTGTGGACATACCAAATCCCTTCAAGCTCCTAATGAAGCATAGTTGCTGTCTTACCTTCTTTATAAGTGCATCAATATGTTGGGACCAGGTTAGATACTCAGAGTTCTTGACACCCAGGAACATGAAACTGCTCACTCTCTCCACTTCTGATCCCTCGATGAAAATTAGTATGTGTTCCTTCATCTTGCCCTTCCTGAAATCCACAATCAGCTCTTTCATCTGACTGACACTGAGTGCCAGGTTTTTGCTGCGGTACCACTCCACTAGTTGGAATATCTCACTCCTGTATGCACTCTCGTCATCTGAGATTCTACCAACAATGGCTGTATCATCAGCAAATTTACAGATAGTATTTTAGCTATGCCTAGTCACACAGTCATGGGTATAGAGAGCGTAGCGCAGTGGGCTAAGTACACACCAGAGCTGATCGTCAGCGAGGAGGAGATGTTATCGCCAGTCTGAACAGAATGTGGTCTTCCAGCTAAGAAGTCGAGGATCAAATTGCAGAGGGAGGTACAGAGGCCCAGGTTCTGCAACTTCTTAATCAGGATTGCGGGAATGATGATATTAAATGCTGAGCTATAGTTGAAGAACAGCATCCTGACACGGGTTTGTGTTGTCAAGGTGATGTAAAGCCATGTGAAGAGCCACTGATATTGCATCTGCCATTGACCAATTGTGGCGATAGGCAAATTGCAATGAGTCCAGGTCATTACTGAGGCACGAGTTTAGTCTAGTCATGACCAACCTCTCAAAGCATTTCATCAATGTAGATGTGAGTGCTACCGGGTGATGGTTATTAAGGCAGCTTACTTTATTCTTCTTAGGCACTGGTATAATTGTTGCCTTTCTGAAGCATGTGGGAATTTCCGTCCATAGCTGTAAGAGGTTGAAAATGATCTAACTTGAGTTATACACATATAACCATATAACAATTACAGCACAGAAACAGGCCATCTCAGCCCTTCTAGTCTGTACTGAATGCTTACTTTCACCTAGTCCCACCGACCTGCACTCAGCCCATAACCCTCCATTCCTTTCCTGTCCATATACCTATCCAATTTTTTTTTAATGACAATATCGAACCTGCCTCTACCACTTCTACTGGAAGCTTGTTCCACACAGCTACCACTCTCTGAGTAAACAAGTTCCCCCTCGTGTTACCCCTAAACTTTTCCTGCCTAACTCTCAACTCATGTCCTCTTGTTTGAATCTCCCCTACTCTCAATGGAAAAAGTCTATCCACGTCAACTCCATCTATTCCGCTCATAATTTTAAATACTTCTATCAAGTCCCCCCTCAACCTTCTACGCTCCAAAGAATAAAGACCTAACTTGTTCAACCTTTCTCTGTAACTTAGGTGCTGAAACCCAGGTAACATTCTAGTAAATCTCCTCTGTACTCTCACTATTTTGGTGACATTTTTCTTATAATTCAGTGACCAAAACTGTACACAATACTCCAAATTTGGCCTCACTAATGCCATGTATAATTTTAACATTACATCCCAACTCCTAAACTCAATGCTCTGATCTATAAAGGCCAGCATACCAAAAGCTTTCTTCACCACCCTATCCACATGAGATTCCACCTTCAGGGAACTATGCACTATTATTCCCAGATCACTCTGTTCTACTGCATTCCTCAATGCCCTACCATTTAGCATGTATGTCCTATTTCGATTAGTCCTACCAAAATGTAGCACCTCACACTTATCAGCATTAAACTCCATCTTTCAGCCCACTCTTCTGACTGACCTCGATCTCTCTGCAAGCTTTGAAAACTTACCTCATTATCCACAACGCCACCTATCTTAGTATCATTTGCATACTTACTAATCCAATTTACCACCCCATCATTCAGGTCATTAATGTATATGACAAGCAACATTGGACCCAGTACAGATCCCTGAGGCACACCACTAGTCACCGGCCTCCAACCTGACAAACAGTTATCCACCACTTCTCTCTGGCATCTCCCATCCAGCCACTGTTGAATCCATTTTACTATTTCAATATTAATACCTAACGATTGAACCTTCCTAACTAAACTTCCATATGGAACCTTGTTAAAGGCCTTACTGAAGTCCATATAGGCAACATCCACTGTTTCACCCTCATCAACTTTCCTAGTAACCACTTCAAAAAATTCAATAAGTTTTGTCAAACATGACCTTCCACGCACAAATCCATGTTGACTGTTCCGAATCAGACCCTGTCTGTTCAGATAATTATATGTACCATCTCTAAGAATACTTTCCATTAATTTACCCACACTGACGTCAAAATTACAAACTGATAATCGCTAGATTTACTCTTAGAACCCTTTTTAAACAATGGAACCACATGAGCAATACGCCAATCCTCCAGCACCATCCCTGCTTCTAATGACATTTGAGATATTTCTGTCAGAGCCACTGCTATTTCTTACACTAACTTCCCTCAAGGTCCTAGGGAATATCCTGTCAGGATCTGGAGACTTATCTACTTTTATATTCTTTTAAAGTGCCAGTACTTTCTCTTCTTTAATCATCATAGTTTCCATAACTACCCTACTTGTTTCCCTTACCTTACACAATTCAATATCCTTCTCCTTAGTGAATAGTGAAGAAAAGAAATCGTTCAAAATCTCCCCCATCTCTTTTGGCTCCACACATAGCTGACCACTCTGATTCTCTAAGGGACCAATTTTATCCCTCACTATCCTTTTGCTATTAATATAACTGTAGAAACTCTTTGGATTTATTTTCACCTTACTTGCCAAAGCAACCTCTTATCTTCTTTTAGCTTTTCTAATTTCTTTCTTAAGATTCTTTTTACATTCTTTATATTCCTCGAGCACCTCATTTACTCCATGCTGCTTTTATTTATTGTAGATCTCTCTCTTTTTCAAGATTCAAAAAAACTTTATTGTCATTCTAACCATACATCAGCTCTGCAGGGCAGAATGAGACAGCGTTTCCCAGGAGCAATGCAATCATAACATAACAAACGTAACACTAAATAATAAACATAACAATAAATAGTAAAACACAACAGTCACATGTCAGTTAAAAACAAGTTATAAGTGTCCAGTGCAAGTTATAAGTGTCCAATGCAGAGTCAGGTAGAGCAGCTATTTAGCAGTCTGACTGCCCGTGGGAGGAAGCTGTTTAGTAGCCTTGTGGTTTTAGTTTTGATGCTCCCGTAACGTTTACCTGGTGGCAGAAGAACAAACAGTTCATGGAGAGGGTGTGAGGGGTCTTCTTTCCGAACCAAGTTTCCAATATCCCTTGAAAACCATGGCTCTCACAAACTTTCAACCTAACAGGAAAAAAAGATTCTGTACCCTCAAAATTTCACCTTTAAATGACTTCCATTTCTCTATTACATCCTTTATTACATCCTCTATTGCACAGTCCTCTCATAACCTCTCAGATCTTAGTAAATAAGGAAAAACATATAACCATCTCTTTGACCTGTCCTGCTGGCTGTTAGGATCCGCTGACACAACTGCAAGATTTCTCTTCTCCTTACAACTCAGTGTTGCCCTCTATAAACATTTCCTTTCCTTCTCATTCCTCCCCAATGCATTTCCTCACACTTAACCTGATTTTATTTGCCATTTTCCTACCCAGTTGACCGCACAAAATCTGGGTTTGTCATTGAAAATCAAACAATCACTATATGCTTAATCACTAAATTTCTTTCAACCTGATCCATACATTTAGGTACAAAGTAATACGTATCACAGAAAGCAAGGAACCAAGTAGTTCTACCACATATGCAGAATAAATTACAGATAACTAAGGCAAAGTGACATATCAATTATTTGGGTATATTTGTTCTGAACTTCTGTTAATCACCCAATATAGTAGCAGAAACAAGAGTATGCACACACACAGAGCTATAATTTGCTATTGAAGTAAAAGCTGACCTTTTGCTGTTTTGGGGAGAAGAGGAGAACATGTCACTCCATCAAGTTAGAGGGAAGAAATAGTTAGTGTAATTCATGATCACAAGACATCGGCTTATTTTTTAAGTGTAGCCACCCATGTAATGCATTGCTGAAGCCAGAAAAAAAGGCTCATTGTTTCCATTGCTGTCTGCCATCCCGGATACAAGGTCAAGTCTCATTTCACTATTTGTTGTTCTATTTTTAAGTAATAATGAACGCACAGTCTTCTGGAAAAAAAAGTAAAAATACAATATCCTCTATGTTCACTAATTTAGCATAAAGACAATTTTAAGTGGAACACTCAACAGAATAGGCATTGTAAAGCTAATAGATCTTTCTTTTAAAAGGCTAATACTTCCATAAGAGAAAAGGGAGCTAGAGTCCATCTAGACGTAGAACAAAACTGGACCAATAGGATTTATTGTACGCTATTGCTTACAGAATAAGTAAACATAGTAAAACATTAAAACAGAATAGAAAGAGGAAAGAGTTTCGTAGGATCAAATAGTGGCAAAAATTAATGTCTCACAGCTCCATTGACCTGTGCTAAGTACAAACCACAATCTGTCTATGACCACATTGGTTTCCTTGGGTACTCCAGTTCCATCACAGATCCCTTAGTTGTTAAGGTTGGAAGGATCATTGGGCATTGTGAAATTCCCCCTTGCTTAGGTAAGCAGTAACGTCTTGGCATGGCTGATGGGGCTTGGGAAGAGTAAGATACAGGGAACATTCTTGGGGAATTGGGTGGCTCTGTGAGCCTGCATAGATTCAATGACCTGCTTCAGTGTCACCAGAAAATAGGGTATATTTCGAAACATAAATTAAGACCATACAATAAAGTTAGAGGATACCTGCGAGAGCATCAACTCTTATGTAACAGCTACAGATTCCAGGAGTAAAATCTCATGTGATTTCAAAAAACGTTAGGTACCGTGATGTGTACCACATTTGGTATGGCATAGGTGCGGTCTGAGACACTTCATCCGAGAGACCTCTTTAGTCTGTGAAAACTCTCAAGAGTCCTAACTATTATGTCTGGTTGGCCACGGGGAGCTTGATGAAAGTGCTTGCTGTAGCAAAGGAAAGGTCATTTATCCTCTCAATGCAAACAGAGGCTGCAGACTGCCTAGTTATACTGATGGCCTCATGAACCTTTGGAAAAGCCGAGGGCAAAAGAAACAGAGATGATTTCAACCACAATGTGAAATGCTGAACATGATGTGGAAGCTGCTTGCAGTCCTGTTGCAAGAAATGGCATAATTTATTTGGGGTTCTCAGGAGATGCAGAGCCTGGATGTATACAGCAGTCATATTCCCCTAGTCTCTACACCTTGCTCTAAGTACAGGGCATATTGCAATATTCATGTTGTTATGTGTTCATGTATATTTTGACCCACACGGGTTGCTGCCAAGCTTCCCTGTGTGTTACATACTGAACATAATGCAGGAGGGCATCCTAAGTAGATGCCATACAAACAAAATAAACAGCTGCATGTTTGTTCCTCACCTGTCCGTCTCTCTTGCGTGTTATTCATGGCCACCCGGCTTCCCAGTAGCACAAATGTAACAACTGGCGACCTGGTGACAAGTCCTCATGTGATATTTATTGATTTGTTCCTTCCGCCAAGGAAAGTCCATGTGCAACGCTGGTGGTGTATCGCTGTGTGATGTGGGTAAGCAAAAAGAAAGCAGCTGCAGGAAGCATGGTGAGTGAAGAATCCAAGGGGAGAGAATGAGAATGGGATGGTTAATTAAAACAAGTAAGAGAGATCGAGAGCGAAGTGTTAGACTACTTAACTTTTCTGGAATAAGATTGCGTCTGAAAATGGCGACAATGTGTGGAAATATGGAGCCATATGACAAAACAACAGAACATTGGAGTTGATTAAACTGTGAAGATTTGAATATTTTCAAAGTTCAAAGTTAAATATCTTATCAGAGTTAAATATCTTATCAGACATATATGTCGCCACATACAACCCTGAGATTTTTTTACTGCAGGCATGCTTTGCAAATCTATGGAATGGTAACTGTAAATTCTAAACATCAGGAACTGTTAACTGTAATCAAACTGTGCAACTGCAGATATAAATAAACAGCAATAAATAACGAGCATGAAATAACAATATAACAGAGTCCTTAAATTTTGCACTGTCAAATCAAACTTCAGATGACATTCATGTTCCGTTTCTGACTGTAAAGGGTGCAGATATGTTTAATTTATTACAGTCTAGTACAACCTACTAAGCCTGGCAATAAGCCTTACAAGAACATAATTAAAGTCTTAAAGGACCATTAGTCACCTAAACCTTTGATTATTGCTGAGAGGTATAGTCTTCATGAAAGGAATCAAGAGGAAGTCAAATTTGTTTCAGAATTTGTGGCAGTGCTGAAGCAATTGCCTGAGCAATATGATTTTGGGCAGTTGTTGAATGACATGTTATGTAATAGACTCGTATATGGTCTGTGTAGTGAGGCAATTCAGAAACGTTTGCTTACAGAAGATAGACTGGCCTTACAGAAGATAATGGAAATTGGTACATTTATGGAGATGGCAGCTAAGGAGCGCAGCTATTAAGCACACTTTCCCAGGTTAATAAAGTTTCTGCTGACTTTAAGGATAAGATACCTATTGGCAATCATTGTTACTGTTGTGGCAAAACTGGGCATTCAGCAAAAGAATGCTGGCATAAGGATTCTTTTTGCCTAAGCTATGGCAAAAAGGGATATATAGAATGTGCCTATAAATGTAGAAAGACATTATCAATCAAAAACACTGTAATGAAGAAAAATTGCTTTTGGAAAACACAAGGAATCATATGAACCAGATGGAGCAGACTAAGGATGGACCAAGTGACTCACTCGGTGGTTAAAGGAGTTTTGCATGTTTTTACCTTTTTCAGGACACAAAACGGCTATTAGATGATCCCAGGGTTGGATGGGGCCACAGCGAGGAAGCAGGTGGACACAGATGCTGCAGGAAAACTAGTGTCGGAGACAGTTTACAAGGAGTAATTGCAGTATTTCATCCCAGAAGGGGCAAGGTTGAACTTAAAAGATTACACAGACTATGTTGCTCCAGTGAGGGGAGTAGTAATGGTACATGAACTGAGAAGGAAACTTCCCAATGTACATTGTTAAAGGTAGTTATCCAGCACTTCCAGCTCAAACTCAACTGGTACGAAGTACACTTGATTGCTGGGAGCATTGGTCTACAAAAGGTTTTGAAACATACAGAAGTATTTAACAGAGAATGCGCAGTATGAAAGGAATCACTGTTAAGTTGGCTGTTAAACTTGACATAACACCCAAATGTCTGAAGAGAAGGCCTGTTCCGTACAAACCAAAGGTGGAAGGACAGGTCTAGAGTAAGGTATTGGAACCCACGTGTCTAAGTGAATGGGCAACTCCAGTGGTTCCTGTCCTAAAAAGCAATGGGTCTTTAAGCCGTTGTGGAGTCTTCAAGTTAACTATTAATCCAGCTGTTACAGCTGGACAACATCCTCTTCCCCTCATTGATGATGTTTTTGCAGGATTGGCCGAAAAACAGACATTTAGCAAGATGAGTTGTGTCGAGATTATTGCAGATGCACGTGGAGCCACAGTCACAGGAACTGTTGACCAGAGTGACTCACAAAGGATTATTCAGGTATTGAAGATTTCCATTGGCATCACCTAGGCTCCCGCACTTTTTCAATGGGCGATGGACCAGATTCTAAGCAAGTTGGCAGGTGTGCAATGCTATTTGGATAACTTACTCATCACTAGTAAAATAGAGTGTGAGCACCTGCAAAACTTGGGTTCTACACTACAAAGACTCAAAGAAGACAGGCTAAAGGTCCAAAAGGACAAATGTGAATTCTACCAACATTCGGTTAAATATTTGGGCCATGTGATTGATAACTCAGGGCTTCACAAGGCACCAACAAGAGGTAAAGGCAGTCGTGGAGGCTCTATCACCACAGAATGTAAGTCAATTAAGATCTTTCTTAGGATTACTAACGTACTACACAGAGTTTGATTCTAACCTAGCTAGCATGCTTAAACCTCCTCATGAGCTATGAAATAAGTCAACACACTGGCAGTGGACAGATCAATGTGAAGAGGCCTTTAAAAAAGCCAAAACGGTTTTGTCACTGACTAAAGCACTCACACACTTGAACCCATCAATGTCCATACATTTAGCCTGCGATGCATCACCCTATAGTGTGGGGGAAGTTACCTCTCAAATATGACCAATGGGTGAAATGTGCCCAATCGCTTTCCCATCTCGTCATCAGGCAAGACAGAAAGCCACTGTGCCTAGATTGAGTGCGAAGCACTCACAATTGTCTTTGGAGTTCAGAAATTCCAGCAATTCCTCTTTGGTTGACGATTTACTCTGCTGAACAAATCATCAGTTTTTGATCCACATGTTGGCATTAATTCTCTAGCTGCTAGTCAAATGCAATGTTGGGCTTTGTTAAATCTGCACATCAGTACAATATAAAGCACAGGAAGTCCGAGCACCATTCAAATGCCGATGGACTATCCAGACTTCCTTTACCTGTTACATCTTCAGAGCCATCCCCAAAACAAACATTTTACTTCAAGGAAGTGCCAACAGCTCCAATAACTGAGGTGCAAGTCTGGAAGCACACAGATACTGAGCCTGTTCTATCTGAAGTGGTGGACATGGTAACTCATGAATGGAAAGGAGAGGCAAGCACAGATTTGAAACCTTACCAGGCTCGATGGGAGGAGCATACAGGATGTTTACTGTGGGGCTGCCATGTTGTCATTCTTCCGCCATTAAGAAAGCAAGCACTTGACAAGCTGCATGTAGGACACTGCGGCAGAGTACACACGAAAGAAATCTCACACAGCTACTTCTGGTAGCCAGGACTGGTTGTGACCATTGCAGAAAAAGCCAAACCATGCCCACATTGTCAGTGAATGAGAAATGTTCTTCCATTTGCTCCTTTACATCCATGGGAATGGCCTAAAAAGCCATAGCAGGGGATTGGCATAGGTTTTGTAGGACCTATGTGTTCTTGGTTGTAGTGGAAGCAAATGGCCGGGGTTGCCCTCAGAGAGCACAACATCTAAAAAGTGCACTGAGGAGCTACATTCTATATTTAGCGGTTTTGGGCTTCCTCAACAACTTGTAAAAGACAATGGCCCGAATTGCTGTCTGAAGAGTTCGAGGCACTAATGCAAGCAGATGCTACTCAGCACTGCATCATCCAGCCACAAATAGTCTTCCTGAATGATTCGTACAAACAATGAAACAAGCCGTCAAGACTTTAGTGGGAAGTGGATCCCTCAACTAGTGTCCTCGCACCTTCTTGCTGACATCCTGGATTGGGTGTTATGTAATGAACTGGAGGCAATTAGGGAGCCTAATCATAAAAGAAAAAGTAAATGGGTAAAAGAACCCTTAGGAACCAGTGATCACAACATGATCAAGTTCAACTTGAAATTTGATAGCGAGCAAGTAAAGTCTGATGTAACAGTAGTTGGCTAACACAAGAGGGCACAGATTGGAAGTAGGTACAGAGGAGATGTCAGGGGTAAGTTTTGTTTTACGCAGAGTACGGTGAGTGCATGGAATAAGCTGCCTGCAACGGTGGTGGAGGCAGATATGATGGGGTATTTTAAGAGACTCCTGAATAGGTACATGCTTAAAAAAATAGAGGGCTATGGGTAACCCTAGGTAATTTCTAAATTAAGTACATGTTCAGCACAGCATTGTGGGCCGAAGGGCCTGTACTGTGCAGTAGGTTTTCTATGTTTCTAATGTTTCAGTGGAGTAAGGGAAATTACAGTGGTATGAGAGAGGAATTGGCCAAAGTAAATTGGAAGGCACTGCTGGCATGGGCAGAGTAGCAATGGCATGCGTTTCTGGGAAAATGAGGAAGATGCAGGATATGTGTATTCCAAAAGTGAAGAAATGTTCAAAGGGAAAACAACCGTAGCTGACAAGGGAAGTCAAAAGATAGAGGATTGAGAAGTTTTTAAAAACCTACAGAGAACGACTAAAAGAATCATTAGAAGAGAAAAGATGAAATATGAAAGCAAACTAGCAGATATTATCAAAGTGGACAGTAAAAGCTTTCTCAAATATGTAAAAAATAAAAGAGAAATGTGAGTGGCTATAGGAGTGCTAGAAAATGAGGCAGGAGAACTAATAATGGGAGACAAGGAGATGGCAGATGAACTAAATTAATATTTTGCATCAGTCTTCACTGTGGAAGACACTAGCAGTGTGCCAGATGTTGCAGTGTGTGAAGGAAGAGAAATGGGTGCAGAAATGGGTGCAAGGGAGAAAGTGCTCAAAAAGCTGAAAGACCTAAAGGCGCATAAATCACCCAGACCAGATGAACTGCAGCCTAGGATTCTGAAAGAGGTAGTGTTAGAGATTGTGCTGGCATTAGAAATGATCTTTCAAAAAAATCATTGGACTCTGGCATGATGCCAGAGGACTAGAAAACTGCAAATGTCACTCCACTCTTTAAGAAAGGAGGAAGGCGGCAGAAAGGAAATTATAGAACAGTTAGCCTGACCTCAGTGTTGGGAAGATGTTAGAGTCAATTGTTAAGGATGAGGTAATGGAGTATTTGATGACACAGGACAAGATAGGACAAACTCAGCATGGTTTCCTTCAGGAAAAATCCTGCCTGACATACCTGTCAGAGTTCTTTGAGGAGATTCCAAGTAGGATAGATAAAGGGGATGTAGTGGATATAGCATATTTGGACTTTCAGAAGACCTTTGACAAAGAGCCACACATGAGGCTACTTACCAAGTTAAGATTCCATGGTATTACAGGAAAGTTACTAACATGGTTAGATCATTGGCTGATTGGTAGGAAGCAGCGAGTGGGAATAAAAGGATCCTTGTCTGGTTGGCTGCCAGTGACAAGTGTGTTCCACAGGGGTCGGTGTTGGGCCCACTTCTTTTAAGCTGTTATATCAATGATTTAGATGATGAAGTAGATGGCTTTTTTACCAAGTTTGCAGATGATATGAAGATTGGTGGAAGAGCAGGCAGTGTTAGGGAAACAGGTAGGATGCAAAAGGACTTAGACAGATTAGGAGAATAGGCAAGAAAGTGATAAGTGAAATACAATGTTGGAAAATGCATGGTCATGTACTTTGGTAGTAGAAATAAATGTGCAGACTATGTTCTAAATGGGGAGAAAATACAAAAATCTAAGATGCAAAGGGACTTGAGAATCCTTGTGCAGAATACCCTAAAGGTTATCTTGCAGATTGAGTTGGTGGTGAGGAAGGCAAATGCAATGTTAGGATTCATTTCAAGAGCAGGGATGTGATGCTGAGGCTTTATAAGGCACTGGTGAGGCCTCACCTTGAGTATTGTGTACAGTTCTGGGCTCCTCATCTTAGAATGGGGGAGAAGGCAGGAACGGGGTACCAATTGTGGATGATAAGCCATGATTACATTGAATGGCAGTGCTGGCTCGAAGGGCCAAATGGCCTACTCCTGCACTTACTGTCTATTGTCTACTGAAGAGATGTGCTGGCATTGGAGAGGGTCCAGAGGAGGTTCACAAGCATGATTCCAGGAATGAAAGGATTATCACACAAGGAACATTTGATGGCTCTGAATATGTACTTGCTGGAAGGCCTAGGCAGAGTAGATGTGGAAAGGACGTTTCTCATGGAGGGAGAGTCTAAGACAAGAGGGCACACCCTCAGGATAGAGGAGAGTCTATTCAAAACAGAGATGCAGAGAAATTTCTTTAGCCAGAGGGTGGTGAATTTGTGGAATTTATTGCCACATGCAGCTGTGACTGTATTTAAGGCAGAGATTGATAGGTTCTTGATTGGACATGGCACCAAAAGTTACGGGGAAAGGCTAGGAAATGGGGTTGAGGAGGAGAAATAAAAGGATCAGCCATGATTGAACAGCAGAGCAGACTGGATGGGCCAAATGGCCTAATTTTTCTCCACCATACTGCTTGAACAGAAAAGGCAAGGGAGATGTGCCAAAGCGAAATACAGAGGTTTCACAGCAGAAGATAGAGTACTTGCTCAGAACTACATCTCCGGAACAAGGCGGGTACCTGTGACAGTGGTGGCAGAAACTGGTCCTGTGTTGTAAGCAGTGGAAACTAGTAGCCAAAACATCTGGAGAAGGCATGTTGATCAGCCGTTGCCTATTTCTGAAGCTACTGAAAACTAATGCAAACTGATTCTGAAACAATGACTGCAGAACCTCTACTAAGATCAAATAACACAGCCAGTGCTTCCACCATCACCTGTGCTTTCTAAAGTGGTCCCTCCTGTCAGTGTAGCACTCAAGCTAAAATCTACACGTATATACACCACCAAGAAATGAAATGAGCTTGACATCATCCTCAGGTCATCAATGCCCTCACAGCAACAAGCAGCCTCCAATCTCTAGTTTAGTGGCTAACCCTCAGCATGTGGAGCCGAAACATCCACAAGGTTATGTCTGGGAATAGAGACAGTCTGCCTTCTTTTGCTAATTCAGAAAAAAATGTTTTTTGTTGTTGGTTGAACTTGATTATTGCATTGAATATTAATAGTTCTGCAGCTGGTCTGTGTATGGGAAGGGGAAGAAACCTTTAAAATAAAGGGGAAGGGAATTGTTGCGTATTCATGTATATTTTGACCCTTACGAGTTGCTGTCAAGCTTCCCTGTGTGTTACATACTGAAGGTAATATGTGACGGCCTTCTGGGTAGATGAATTACAAGCAAAATAAACAGCTGCACACTTGATCCACATCTCTCCGTCCCTTTGTGTTTTATTCACAACTGCGCAGCTTCCCAGTACAATACACATAAAACATGCCTTCCTCTAGCCGGAGTTATGTGCTGCCATCATCCTTCCTCTTGGTATACTTTCTCCTCCTCCTGCAAACAGAGATTAATTACATGATAAAACTTAGATCATCAGGAGCCCTTTTCTGCTTCAAAATGCACTCCAGCAGGATAAGCACCTTGAACTCTTATAACAAGAGAGCACCATGAAACACAAGCAAATAAACTGTGTTAGTTTCAAAATCCTCCAGTATTTCACTTCATAGGAGCTGAGGAGTCCTTTAAATATCACAAGAAATCTCTTCCACTCTTTCGATACCAATCATCCAGGGTTATTAGTCAGTGGCCATCAGAAGGTAATTAGAAACAAAGAAGTCATCCAGTTCACAACTGCCCCATCTGACTCCAATTTTCATTTATTAATGAGGACCCTATCTGTATACTGGTGAGAGTTCTGTTTCCTAAATTGAGAAATGCCCCAAAATTGGAACAAAAGGACATGATGACAGTCAAATTTTATTTGTGATTTTGTTTTCTGGAATTCTAATAGTCTGTTTATTTCTGTCACTTGACAGCAATAATTGAAACTGCGGCCTGGAACTTAGCAGTCAAATTAGTCTATTCCACGATGTATCATTCTATTTGTATTAACATTTTATATAAGAGGTTCCAGACACCAAAATGTCTTTCAATCAACTGAGACCACAGTAATGGTACAGGCTATTTTCCCTTAAACAGAGTCAGTAGCCATCCACATTAAATTTTGATGAGGAAAGACAGCTTCAATTTTGAACTAACTATTTTGAAAACCACGTCTTATTCCAACTGACAATAATCTAAAATACACATTACTGACTTATATTTTGGTCAAAAGGTTAAATCGCTCTGAGGCAGGCAAAATATCTTTAAGCAGCCATTTTAGGTTTAGGAAAGTGAGTGGAATCCATCCTCAGTACTGTTACCATGGCATTTGACACATGCACATGACCAACAGGGCAACATTTCAGCATTGGTAATACCACATGGGGTTTTGCATGAAGTAAATTTAATAATACTGAAATATGATTACCACTCTCTAAGCTAAGTTAATACATTATCCACATTAAAAACAAACTATAAATCCATTTTTCCATACACCATTTGGATGCTGAATTTCTCAGGCTTGCCAATTCTACCCATTTTTCCTCTGAGTCATGTTCCTCCTCCCCCTCACAAATGATGAGAGGGTCTTTGAAATGCTAACTGTTGTTTAGGATATTGATGAATCACCTGTGAAGATAAGATCACTGGAATGATGTATTACTACCTTCTGAATACTCGTTTCAAGATCACCTTCCCAAACTGAAGCCTGAGCTACTAGGGGTATAAACTGTGAGCATGACTTTCTGTCCATTTATATTAATGTGGTTTCCAAGATGTTTTCACTTCCTAGCAAATCACTGTGTGATAGAACCTCTGGGTAGCAGGGAATGAACTTTAGATTTAAGCAGCCTGCACAGATGCTTGTAAATTGTGGCAATCCATATCTAAAACACATTCCCATTTCTTTTTTTAAATATAGAACAGCTTCAGAGATTTGTGACTACATATGTGGTTTTCTGATTACATTTTGTCATGTAACATTCAGCGTGAAGCTCGTATGATTGAAATTTCATGAGTCATCGAAGGAGCTTCCTCTTACGGGCTGTTGGACAATGTTCCAAGGTTTATTGTGAAAGCTCTCTCCAAAATAAATGCAAAAAGAATAATAAACATTAGCAGGTGAAGAGATTATATAGTTATTTTGTGTATCATAACTGAAGAAAAACATTGCAATTTCTCTCTAATGCATTCTGCCTAAAACATATATACAGTTTTGAATAGAGTGTAGCATTTTAATCATTGTCAGAATTGAACTTATCTGTTTTTGAGCATGGCTAATATTGGGAAAACAACATCTGTGATTGCCCTGAGGGCATTAAGAGTCAACCACGTAGTTATGAAACATGTCAGCCAGACCAATTAGAGTTGGCAGGTTCTTTGAACTGTCTTCCCTGTGGGAGCCAGTTGGGTTTCTACAACATTTACAAATTACCAAACTATTCTCTGAATTTCCTGTTTGCTTCCTTTGAATGAATATTGGCACAACTGGCACAAAAGAATGCAGAATATTAAAAGAAATTTGGAAACAGCATTAACTCAAGATCTGGTGTAACAAAATCAGGAAATGTTGGAAATAATCAGCAGATCAGGCAGCATCTGTAGAGAAAGATCAAGAGTTAACATTTCAGGCTGATTACCTATCAACCTAAAGTGTTAACCTATTACCTATTAGAACTTTGAAAAGTTGGACATTGAACATGTTGACATCAAAGAGAAAGGAAAAGATGGTGAGCACATAAAGAATTTCTGTGACAGTGTGGAAGACAAAGGAAAGTGAATGACATAGGAAGTAGTTGTGCTTGCTGAGGGAGGGTGAAAAAGGCTTGATGATACCAGCTGTTCTAAACGGGAAGAGAAAAAGGAGAACAGAGAAACAAAGTTTGTATCCAGTGATCTTTTTGCTAGTTTAAAAATATATCCAATAAAACTGGCTGAGCCCTTAGAGTGAATTGGCCAAGATAAAGAGTGATTATGCTTGAACTCAATAAGGTTCCAACAATTAAATTGATATTTTTAATCACTGCATCTCGAAAGTTTCATAAACCACTGAATTTTTATGTTCTCCTTCATGGAATTCATCATTTCATTTTTCTAAGAAGCCAGGTACCCCAACATAACAATAATTTGTATAAGTAAATTCAGTTATTTTAAATTGGGCTGCTCAGAGGTGATGTATTGAGACTAATTAGAAATTCTACTATTTCTGCAACATCATTTCAGCTGTTTTAAAACTTCTACCAATACACCACTTTGAAATAAACAAGGCAAAAAAATCTCAAAGCCAAATTTTTTAAAAAGGGCTAGAAATTATTTTGTATTGCACAATATTCTTGTGCTCTATATGATGCTAGTTGAATCAAAATCATAACTGCATGGCTGTCATAGAACATCATATCTGTTCTCTGTCTTCTATGCCTTAAACACAATTGCACGAATAGATCAAATTCAAGATATGTGCTGCAGCTTCAAACTATGAGCAACAGCAATTTTGATATTGCCCATGTAAGATTTAGTTGTGCAAGCTTAGTCCACAAACTGCATCTGTTAATGTAGAAGCAGTCTTCATATGGCAACTAAGGCTAGATTTGGAACAAGTTAAAGGAGGCCAGACAAAGCTGGTTCTTTGGCTGGATCTCCAGCTTTTGGAACCTCCGACAGGTAGGTTGACTTTCAGCTCTCCACTTCTGACTCTACACCACTTCCTAGTGCTGGCAGTCCCCTTCAGTCCATAAGACCATGGGTTATAGGAGCAGAATATGCCATTTGGCCCATGGAGTCTGCTCTGCCATTTCATCATGCCTGATCCATTTCCCCTCTCAGCCCCAATCTCCTACTTTCACCCCACTTCCCTCATGCCCTGACTAATCAAGAAACTATCAGCCTCTACCTTAAATATACACAATGACTTGTCCTCCACAGCCACTGCACCAACTACAGCAGAATGCCATTATAAAGTTGATCGTGACCACTAGCTCCATCCCAGTTGAACCTGATGACACTTCCCCGACACAACTGAATGTGGCCCATCCAGTCCAATGTATCACATGGATATGATGGACCCATGGATACTGGTGAACTGCAGCCCAGTACCATTTCCCCACAATCCACAACACAAAAGCTATAATGAGTAATGTGAAATTTATTTTTGCTCACAGCTTGATGCTACCACATATATCTGGAATGGATCCTGCAGTCCTCCCTCATATAGTCTTATTACAGATTTTCCGTGGGTGGCTGACTTCATTGTGTGTAATGCCCAGTACCATGTTGCAGTGTGAGTACATATATGAAACATGCAATAATCTACTCTCATCCTGCCTTGCCCATCAGTAATCACAAACAAGAGAAAATCTGAAGATACTGGAAATCTGAGCAACACACACAAAATGCTGGAGGAACTCAGCAGGTCAGGCAGCATCTATTGAAATAAAGTACAATTGACATTTCAGGTCAAAGCCCTTCGGCAGGACCATAGATGCTATGAACGCTGCCTGGCCTGCTGAGATCCTCCAGCATTTTGTGTGTGTTGCCCACCTGTAATCAATCGGTTTAATATGTCTCCTGAGGCAAGAAGCTATACAGGATTTTCCAAGACATTGTTGAGATGTGCTAGTTAAGATCATAAGACATAATAGATCATAGGAGCAGAATTAGGCCATTTGGTCCATTGAGCCTTCTCCATCATTCTATTACGACTGATTTATTATCCTTCTCACCCACAATCTCCTGCCTTCTTCCAGCAACTTAGAGGCCCTGACTCATCAAGAACCTATCAGCCTCCACTTTAAATATACCCAATGACTTGGCCTCCACACCCATCGGTGTAAATAATCTCCATATATTCACCACACTCTGGCTAAAGAAATTCCTCTTCATCTCTATTCTAAAGGGATATCTTTGTATTCTGAGCCTTTACCCTCTGGTCCTAGAGTCACCCACTATAGGAAACATTCACTCAACATTCATTCTACCTAGGCCTTTCAAATTTGGATAGCTTTCAGTGATATTCCCCTCATTCTTCTAAAATCTAGTGAGTGCAGACCCAGAGCCATCAAATGCTCGTCATGCATTAATCCTTTCATTCTCAGAATCATCTTTATGAAATTCCACTGGGCCCTCTCCAATGCCTGCACATCCTTTCTCAAATAAGGGATCCAAAACTTCTCACAATACTCCAAGTGCGGTCTGACCAATGTCTTATAAAGTCTCAATCTTGCTCTTATTTTCTAATCCCCTAGAAATGAATGCCAACATAGCATTTGCCTTCCTTATGATTGACTCAACCTGCAAGTTAACCTTTAGGGAATCCTGCACAAGGACTCCCAATTCCCTTTGCATCTCTGATTTTTGAATGTTCTCCCTTTTTAGAAGATACACTTCCCTACCCTATAATCCATCTACACCATTTTTGTCCATTCTCCCCATCTGATTCCTTTTTCAGACTCATTACTTCCTCAACAATACTTGCCCCTTTACCCATCTTTGCACTGTCTCCAAACTTGGTCACAAAATTATCAATTCCATTATCCAAACCACTGACATAATATGTGAAAAGTAGCAGTCCCAATACCAACCCCTGCAGAACACCTCTAGTCACGAGCAACCAACCACAATAGGTCCCTTTTATTCCCACTTCTTGCTTCCTGCCAGTCAGCCAATCTTCTATCCACGCCTGTATCTTTCCTGTAATAACATAAGCTCTTATCTTGTTAAGCAGTCTCATGTGCAACAACTTGTCAAAGGCCTTCTGAAAATCCAAGTAAACAACATCCACTGATTCTTCTTTGCCTATCCTGCCTGCTATTTCCTCAACTAATTCCAACAGATATGTCAGGTGAGATTTCCCCGAAGCCTCTCCTTAACATCTTCCCAACCACTAAAGTCAGGCTAACTGGCCTATAATTTCCTTTCTTCTTTTTAAAGAGAGGAGTGAAATTTGCAATTTTCCAGTCCTCTGGTTCAATTCCAGAATGTAGTGTTCCTCGAAAGATCATTATTAATTGCCTCCACAGTCTCTTTAGCCACCTCTTTCAGAACTTTGGGATGTAGTTGATCTGGTCCAGGTGACTTATCTACCTTCAGATCAATCAGCTTCCCAAGCACCTTCTCCTTAGTAATAGCAACCACACTCACTTCTGTTCCCTGACACTCTCAACTTTCTGGCATATTGTTGGTGTATTCCACAATGAAGACTGATGCAATATAGACTGGGTGAATCAGGTTGGTCAAGGAAGTCTTGAGGAGGACTTTATAGAATGCATCCATGATGCTTTCTTGAGCAGCATGTTAGTGAACCCACAAGGGAAAATACTATCTTAGATCTAGTCCTGTGCAATGAGACAGGTAGGATTAACGATCTTGTAATCAGGGATCCTCTTGGAAAGAGTGATCATAGTACATTTGGATTTAGCATACAGATGGAGGATGAAATAGATCCAAAACCAGTGTATTATGCTTGAGCAAGGGAGACTACAACAGGATGAGGAAGGAGTTGGCCAATATGGATTGCGAGCACAGCCTATTTGGTAGGACAGTTGAGGAACAGTGGAATACTTTCAAAGAGATTTTTCACAGTGCTCAACAAAGTATATTTCAGTCAGAAGTAAGGAGAGTAAGTGTGGGAAGAGACAGCCTTGGATAACTAAGGAAATAAAAGATAGTATCCAATTAAAAGCTGATGTGTAGAGTAGTGGGAGACTAGAGGATTGGGAAAACTTTAAAAAGCAACAAAGAACAACTAAGCAAGAAATAAGGAAAGGGAAGATAGAGTATGAAAGTAATTTAGCACAAAATATAAAAACAGATAGCAAAAGTTCTTATAAATATATAAAGTGGAAGAGGGTGGCTAAAGTCAACGTAGGTCCCTTGGAAGACAAGAAGGGGAAATTGATATTGGGTGATAAGGAAATGGCGGAGGCATTGAACGACTATTTTGTGTCAGTCTTCACGGTGGAGGACACGTCTAATATGCTAAAGAATGATGTTGTGGACAAAATGGGAGGTGAGGACTTTGATAAAATCTCTGACACTAAAGAGATAGTGATGAGCAAACTAGAGGGCCTGAAGGTAGATAAGTCCCCTGGTCCTGATGGGATGCATCCCAGGTCTGGCAACTGCTCTTCACATGACCAAAGGAAACTGCAGGAAGCTGTGGACACAGCTCAGCACATCATAGAAACCAACCCCCCCCCCCACAACTCTGCCTATGTTTCTCGCTGCCCCAGTGAAGCAGCCAACGTAATCAAAACCTCGCCCTCCCCAAACATTTCTTCTTCTCCTCTCTACCACTAGGCAGAAGATACAAAGACCTTAAAGCTCAAGGACAAATTTAACTCACTGTTATAAAACGGACCTCTTTTACGATAAGATGGGCTTTTGTCTTCACCATCTACCTCATACTGACCTTTCACTTTACCGTTTTCCTGTACTGCACTTTTTCAGTATGTTCCCCCGAGGTCAGGTGATCTACTCCTGATCCTAATTCACACCTTACTATGTTCTTATGAATGATACATGATAGGAAAAGACTTTTCAAGTCACACCAGGGATCAGAATGTGTGTGTGAAATGGGAACTGCATTCTTATAATTTGATTTCCTAACCTTGCCTGCTGCAATTGGAATTCCCACCCTACAATTATAACCATCAAATTACCAGATGCAAAACCATTCTTGTTTCTTTGCTTTTCTTTCTATTAAATCAACTCTTATTTTATTATTCATTTAGAATAGTTCTCTTCACTTGAGAACGGTAATATCCGGTTAGAAATTTGTTAATATGATTCCTTTGTTTTGTGAAAGTTGAGAAAGAGAGAGAAACATGAGGATTGCCTTGAGGTGGTGATGCTGGTTCAGCATCAGTTGCTGTTAAGCTAATGTAGTCTGTCAGTAGGACCACATGAGCAAGCTAGTGAGTGAAATGAGAATGAAAGAAAATGAAATGGAGAGAGAAAGAGGAAGAGGGGGGAGGAAGAGAGAGAAGAATAAAGAAAGAAAGTTTGCAATTTAATAGTCTGCTTCACGAACTCAGCATGACCCCGTACTGTTTACACACAAGAAAGGCATTTGAAGTATCGTCAAAGTTGTAATGTAAGAGAGATCAGTTTACAGTGAAGTCAGATATAATAGTCTACTTTGATTTTCAAAAGTAAGAACTAGTAATGTAAGAAAAGGACTTTCAATAGACATTATCAAAATGGATCTTCACAAGGTACTCACCATATTTCCATACAAGAGATTACTTTTTAAAATGATGAGCGCCAAACTGAAGGTAGACTTTCAAAAGCTCAGCTCTGAGAGGGAAGTTACAGGCTGTTGATTGCAATGATCATCTTCCAGAAAAAGTATGATCAATAAAGTAGTTAGTAGTTCTGTTTGCTGCCATAAGACACTACTGTGTTTCACCAGCACCATCTTAAACCAGGAGCCTGATGCTTGAGGTGAAACTGTTCCTGAACTTGATGGAGTGGTTTCCTGAGGCTCCAGTATCTTCTCCCTGATGGCAGCAGAGAGAAGAGAGCATGGCCTGGGTGGTGGGAGTCCTTCATGATGGATGCTGCTTTCCTGCAACAGCATTCCGTGTAGATATGCTCAATTTACCCATGATAAACTAGGCCATATCCACTGCTCTTTATAGGATTTTCCATTCAAGGGCATTTGTGTTTCTATACCAGGCTGTATCCAACTAGTCAATATACTCTCCACCACACTTCTAAAGAATTCAGTCACAATTGCACTTATGTGCTGAACCCAGGACAGATGCTCAGAAATCAATTCAAAGTTGCTGACCCTCTCCACCTCTAATCCTCCAAGGAGGACTGGCTCATGTACCACCAGTTTCTACACCTGAGGTCAATAATCAGCTCCTTGGTCTTGCGGATATTGAGTCAGAGGTTTTCGTTGTTGCACCACTCAGCCAGACTTTCAATCATCCTCCTATATACTGATTTGTCACCTCCTTTGATTTGGTCAATGACAATGGTGTATTCAGCATGTTTAAATATGGCATTGGAGCTGTGCTTAACCTCACAGTCATAAGTATAAAATGAGTAGAGGTGGGGGCTAAGCACACAACATTGTGGTGCATCTGTGCTGAGGGAGATTGTGGGGGAGATGTTGATGCCAATCCAAACTGACTAGGGTCTGCAAGTGAGAAAATCATGGATCCAGTGGCACAAGGAGGTATTGAGGTCATGTTCTTGAAGATTATTCATTGGTTTTGAAGGATGATGGTATTGAATGGCAAGCTGTCGTCGAGAAAGAGCATTCGGATGTATGTGTTTTTGCTGTCCAGATGTTCCAGGGTTGAGTGAAGAGCCAATAAAATGGCAACCTCTTGCTCCAGGAGGCAAATTGGAGCAGATCCAGTCACTGCTCAGGCTGGAGTTGATATGTTTCATCAGCAACCCACAAAGCTCTTCATCACTGTGGATGTAAGTGCTACTAGATGATAGTCATTAAGGCAGGTTACTATGGTCTTCTTCAACACCAGTATAATTGAAGCCTACTTGAAGCAGGTGGGTACCTCAGACTGCTGAAAACATCGGTGAACACTCCAGCCCGTTGATCAGCACAGGTCTTTAGTACTTGGCTAAGAACTGCATCTGGGCCAGGTGCTTATTGTGGGTTCAAAATCCTGAAGGATGCTCTCATTTCAGCCTCAGACACTGAAGTCATAGGATCATCAGAGCTGTGGGAGTTTATGAAAGGTCCTCCATGTTTTGATGGTCAAAGTAAGCATGAGAGGCATTGAGCTCATCTGGGAGTGAAGCTTTGCTGTCCTCATAAGAGAATGGGGGGAAATTTGATAGACATACAAAATTATGAAAGGTATAAATACAGTAAATGCAAGCAGTCTTTTTCCATTAACGTTGGGTGAGACTAGAACTAGAGCTCATGGACTAAGGGTGAAAGGTGAAGTGTTTAAGGCTAACTTGAGGGGGAATTTCTTCAGTCAGAGGGCAGTGAGAGTGTGGAACAACTAGCATCTAGCAGGAGTGGTGGAAGCAGGTTCAATTCTAACATTTAAAAAAAGTTTGTATGAGTACATGGAAGAAAGTAGTATGGAATGCTACGATCCAGGTGCAGGTAGATGGGAATATAGCAGAATAATAATTTGGCATAGACCAGATGGGCTGAAGCGCCTGTTTCTGTGTGGTAGTGGTCAGTGGCTCTTTGGTTCTATAACATAATAATGCTATTGGTTAGGAATGTCAAGGAATATAAATCATCAGTTGGTAGCTGTAGTTGACATATAGACCAACTTGGGTCTGACAATGGTGGCAGTATATTGGGGTCACACATAACTCCTGATCCTGGCCTTCACATGTTTACATTCCCTTGTTCTTTGGTTGTCGATTAAGCAAAGCTTCTCCAAAAGCCTCTTCTAAACAGAGCAGCTTCAATTCTACATCATTTCTTGTTTTCTGTGGGGATGTAGACACAGACTTTCAGTGCATTACAAAGAGTACAGATATCTCTAAGGCCTCAGGCAATGATTCTAAGGCTGTAGTGACATAGAGTGGTCAACTCTCCATGGATATAATAATCTCTATGTATGTCTCAGCTTATCGCAACAAGCCTTTTCTTTTTTATTTTATTTACTGCACCCTTACAGGGAAGAGATTGACTAGCTTCTGACTTCTCTCACCATCCACATCTGGTAATGAGGGGTTAGCTCTGAAGCAGCTAACAGCAGAGTAACCAAAGTTCAAAATAAATTTATTATCAAAATACGTACTGTATATGCCAGTGAATACTACCCCGAGATTCATTTTCTTACAGGCATTCACAGTAGAATAAAGAAGTACAATAAAATCAATGAAAAACTACATACAAGGTCTGACAAATACAAGAAGAAAAAAGTAATTACAAATAAATAAATACTGAGAACATGAATTGTAGAGCCCATAAGACCAGAAGACAAAGGAGAAGAATTAGGCCACCTGGCCCATCCAGTCTGTTCTGCTATTTCATCATGGCTGATCCATTTTCCTCTCAATCCCATTCACCTGCCTTCTCCTGTAACCTTTCACACCCTGACTAATCAAGAATCTATCAACCTGCGCCTTAAATAACCTGGCCAATAACCTGGCCTCCACAGACCTGGCAACGAAATCCACAGATTAACCTCCCTCTTGCTAAAGGAATTCCTCTTCATTTTCATTCTGCATAGATGTCCCTCTATTCTGAGGCTGTGCACTCTTGTGTTAGACTCCTGCACCATAGGAAACATCCTCTCCACATCCACTCCATCTAGACCTTTCAACTTTTGATAGCTTTCAATGAAATCCCCCCTCATTCTTCTAAATTCTAGTGTGTAAAAGCCCAGAGTCATCAATCGCTCCTCAAACAATAAGCCTTTCATTCCTGGAATCATTATCGTAAACCTCCACTGAACCCTCTCCAATGTCAGCACATTCTTTCCTAGACAAGGGGCCTAAAACTCCAAGTGAGGCCTCACCAGTGCCTTACAATGATTTAGTGTTACATGTTTACTTCTATATTCTAGTCCTCTCAAAATAAATGCAAACATTGCATTTGCCTTCCTCACCACTGACTCAACATATAAGTTAACCTTTATTTAAGGAGTCCTGCACAAGGCCTCGCTAGTCTTTTCGTACAGTTCCTTCGATTTTAGAATTGTCTCCCTGTTTAGAAAATATTCTATGCTTTTATTCCTTCTACCACAGTGCATGACCATACACTTCCTGTCACTGTATTCCATTTGCCATTTCTTTGCCCATTCTCCTAATCTGTCTAAGTCCTTCTACAGCCTCTCTGCTTCCTCAATACTACCTGCCTCTCCACCTATCTTCGTATCATCTGCAAACTCGGCCACAAGCTATCAATTCTGTCATCCAAATCATTGACATACAACGTATAAAGAACCAGTTCCAACACCAGGCACTGTGGAACACTTTAGTCACTAGCAGCCAATCAGAAAAAGTTCCCTTTATTCTCAGTCTTTGCCTCCCGGCAATCAGACAATGCTGTCTCCATGCAAATATCTTTCCTGTAATACCATGAGCTCTTTTCTTGTTATGTGGCCTCTTTTGTGTCGCTTCGTCAAAGGCCTTCTGAAAATCCAAGTACACAACATCCACTGATTCTCCTTTGTCTATCCTGCTTATTATTTCCACAAACCGTTCTAATGGATGTTATGTATTTAATATTTCAAAAATATTGAGTAATTTTATATTAATTTGATACGATTAATTATTCTTGTTTGTTTAAATAATTCTTTATGGGTCATATGTAAAAATACACTTATTGCACATGTCAACACACTATCATGTGATCTTTAAAGCAAACTCAAATTGGACCTGTATTCCCATGCTTCCATTTTCATTAAAATTAATTTAATGTTTTGAAGTTACAAAACATATCATTGGCAATGAGGCATTTTTAAAACGAATCTGACATGGCTTCCAACCTGTTAGGGAGCAGCAAGATGTTCGAACTAAACAAAATGTAGAGAAACGGTCAAATTTATAAGAAACATCTCGGAGTGTGGAGAGTTAGTCTTCAGAAGGGAAGATAGGATCAAGATTTTTTTTTAAAAGGCCATAAATGGAAGAACTTAGGGTTCATGAAGAGTGAGTACCAGGTGATAATAATCATTAAAATAAAATCAGAAATGTCTGGCTGCATTGGAAAGATTGCCGAGTTCGACTGCACAATGGGTAATAGGCAATGCATACTGAACTATTGGAACAGTATTTTGAAGTAAATGAAATAGCCAATGAGAAGTGAGAGCCAGTTTTTCTGAGTTCATTAGGTTTAAAGGCATACAGTTTGCTTCAAAGTTTGACTGCTCCAACCAAATCATCAGATATTAGCATGGCTGCTGTGCAAAATCTCAGTAATGGCTTAAAGATACACTAAAAGGGCGGTTAGTTTGTGAAACCTTAAAAGAATACATTCAAAAATGGCTACCAACTGAAGCACAGCTTACATTCAGTGGAAACCGCAGACAACGATGCACTTGAGTTGCACAGGAACAAAAGTGAGTAAATGAATAAAATTGCATCAGCAAAACAGAAACCAGCCTGGTCAAATAAACTGTGTTACCATTGTGGCAGGGGTCACGTCCACCAAATAAATGGTCATATACAAAACATAAACAGCATGTTGAGCACAAAAAATAAATGGATTGCTCAGGGAAGAGAAAAAGTTAAGAAGTCAAGATGCAGTTTCAAAAAGAGCACTAATCTGCACGCTGTTGATAAAAAAAATCTGATAATGATGAGAATGACACAGAATTATGTAGCCATGAGACTTACAGTGTGAAAATTAGCAATAGACAAGCAATATGCCCTGACACCAGAAGTGAACGGCAAATTAATTAAAATAGAATTGGACACTGATTCAGCTGTTTTATACGTTCTGCAAAATGAGTTTGAGAGGCATTTCAAAGATATGTCCACAGGCATCCAACTAAGAAATTATACTGGTGAAAAGATAACTCCTGTGGGAATGCCATCTGCAACAGTGAAACACAACAACCAACAAGCTACATTGAGCTTGTATGTGGTAAAAACAGAGGACTTGCATTGTGGGGTGTGATTGACTGAAACAGCTACAATTTTATTGGAGACCTAACCACAATTTGTATGCCACATACAGTGCAATGAAGCCATATGAAAGTGAATTACCAGATGATGCCACAGCGATGTTCAGGGAAGGCATTGGAAAACTCAAACATATCAAGGGTAAAATAGTGTTAACTGAAAATGTCACACCCAAGTTTTGCAAAGCTCATCCGGTTCCTTATACCATCCGTGATAAAGTAGGCAGTGAGCTAGAGTATATGGAAGCTGAAGGAATTCTTTAACAGGTCAAGTGGAGCCTGTGGGCAACACCAGTGGTTCCAGTTTCTGAGAAGAAAAGGTTTGTAAAAATCTGTGGTGATTTCAAGGTTACCATCAATCCAACACTGAAAGTAGTTGATTGATACCCTCTGCCCTGGATAAAGGATATCTTTTCTGGAGGAAAACAGTTCAGCAAAGTAGATTTAGTGGACAACTACTTACAGATTGGGATGCACGAAGAGTCCAAAGTGTTTCTCAGCATACGCACTTACATAGGGCTACAATAGGCTTCTTAGTTGTCACTACCATAGGCTTACTTTAGGAGTAGCATCTGCTCCTGCACCCTGGTAGAAAGCTATGGTCCAGGTGCTGTAAGAGTGCACAGGCACCCAGTGTTACCTGAATTATATCATTGTAAGGATGACAAGGAGCATCTCCATAACCTCAAGACAGTGTTAAAAAGATTAGGTTATGGGCTCAGAGCACGACACAAGAAGTGTGAATTCTTTAAAATGAGCATCACATCCTGTGATCAAGCATTACACAGGTGTGCTGAGAAAAGTCAAGCAGTGGTGATGCCCCAAGGCCTAAGGATGTGTTGTGGCGACCCATTTCCTAGCGTATCCGAACCAACTCACAATTAGATAGCCTACGGGGGTTTGCGAGCACAGAGCTTTGGAGCCTCTGCGCCATGGGGGGCCGGTTGACAGAGGCTTAAAAGTGAGGCTGAAGTTTTTGAATAAAGTTTTTTCCTTCGACTGCAGTTACCGACTCCGTGTCGTAATTTTAGCGCTGCGTGTAGCACACTGCTACAATTGGTGACCCCGACGGTCCAAACAATTTTTGGACCAGAAATGACCGACGCCGCCTCTGTTCATGCGGTTTCGTTGAAACTGCCAGGTTTCTGGACACAGCGCCCGGACCTCTGGTTCCAGCAAGCCGAAGCCCAATTCCACGTTCGCCGGATCACCTCAGAAGACACCCGCTACTACTACGTGGTGAGCTCCCTCGAGCAGGACACAGCGGCCCAGGTCGCGGAGTTCGTACAGTCGCCCCCGGCAGACGGCAAGTACACGGAATTCAAAGCCCTGCTCCTCAGGACTTTCGGACTCTCACGGCGCGAGCGGGCTGCCCGTTTACTGCACCTGAATGGCTTGGGCGACAGACCTCCATCGGCTTTAATGAATGAGATGTTGTCTCTGGCCGACGAACACACACCCTGCCCGAGGACATCCGCCTGCTGCTGTCCGACGCGGATTTCAGTGACCCCCGGAAGGTGGCAGCCCGGGCGGACTTGCTGTGCAACGCCAAAAAGGTGAGCGGGGCGTCCATCGCACGGATCTCCCAGCCCCGCTCCCGGCAGCAAACCAGTCCAGGCCCGGCCACAGAGCCCGCCAACCCCCGGCCCAATGAACACTGGTGCTTCTACCACCAGCGGTGGGGTGCAGAAGCCCGCCGTTGTCGCCCGCCCTGCGAGTTCCCGGGAAACGCCAGGGCCAGCCGCCGCTGATGGCTACGGCGGCTGGCCATCGGGATAGCCTCCTGTATGTGTGGGATAGAAGGTCGGGACGCCGGTTTTTGGTCGATACTGGGGCTGAGATCAGCGTTTTACCTCCGACGAGTTACGACACCCGCAGCAGGGCACCGGGTCCCCCCCTGAGGGCCGTGAATGGCAGCACCGTAAGGACCTATGGCACCCGTCAGGTGCAGCTACAGTTCGGCTCCAGCCAGTTCACGTGGGACTTCACACTGGCCGCCATAGCCCAACCGCTTCTGGGTGCGGATTTTTTGCGGGCTCACAGCCTGCTGGTCGACCTGCCCAGGAAGAGACTGGTACACGCCGAGACCTTTCAGACGTTCTCCCTGGGTGCAGCCCAGTTGCCAGCCCCTCACCTCGGCTCCATCACGCTGTCCGACAACGACTTCACCAGGGTCCTGGCGGAGTTCCCATCGGTTCTGGCACCGCAGTTCACAGCGGCCATGCCCAGGCACGGCGTACAGCACCACATCCCGACCCAGGGACCACCCCTCCATGCCCGTGCTCGGCGGCTTCCCCCGGACAAGCTCCGACTGGCGAAGGAGGAGTTCCAGAGGATGGAGGAATTGGGGATCATCCGGCGGTCCGACAGCCCATGGGCTTCCCCCCTGCACATGGTGCCCAAAGCGACGGGGGGCTGGAGACCGTGCGGCGACTACCGCAGGCTGAACGAAGCTACCACACCGGACCGCTACCCTGTGCCGCACATTCAAGACTTTGCGGCAAACCTGCACGGCGCACGGATCTTCTCCAAGGTAGATCTCGTCCGGGGATACCATCAAATCCCGATGCATCCTGACGACGTCCCCAAAACGGCTCTCATCACCCCATTCAGCCTTTTCGAGTTCCTCCGCATGCCGTTCGGCCTGAAGAATGCCGCACAGACGTTCCAGCGGTTAATGGACGCGGTGGGACGGGACCTGGACTTCGCGTTCATCTATTTGGACGACATCCTCATAGCCAGCAGCAGTCGTCAGGAGCATCTGTCCCACCTCCGTCAACTCTGCGCCCGACTGAGTGAGTACGGTCTTACAATCAACCCTGCCAAATGCCAGTTCGGACTTGATACCATTGACTTCCTGGGCCACAGAATTACTAAAGACGGGGCAACCCCTCTGCCCGCTAAGGTAGATGCGGTCCGCCACTTCCCCCGACCCACCACGATCAAAGGCCTTCAGGAATTCGTAGGTATGGTCAATTTCTACCGCCGCTTCCTCCCTTCAGCTGCCCGGATCATGCGCCCCCTGTTCGCCCTGATGTCGGGTCCGAGCAAGAACATTACCTGGGACGAGGAGTCCGCCGCCGCTTTCGTTCAAACGAAGGAAGCTTTGGCGGACGCTGCAATGCTAGTACATCCCAGAATGGACGCCCCTACCGCCCTCACAGTGGACGCATCAAACACGGCAGTCGGTGGGGTGCTGGAGCAGCTCATCGCAGGTCGCTGGCAACCCCTGGCGTTTTTCAGCAAACACCTGCGACCACCCGAGCTTAAGTACAGTGCTTTCGACCGGGAACTGTTGGCGCTCTACCTGGCAATCCGGCATTTCAGGTACTTCCTAGAAGGTCGGCCCTTCACCGCGTTCACGGACCACAAACCGCTTACCTTTGCGTTTACGAAAGCATCCGACCCCTGGTCATCCCGCCAGCAATGCCACCTGTCCTACATCTCTGAATACACGACGGATGTCCGGCACGTCTCGGGTAAGGACAATGTCGTGGCGGATGCGCTCTCTCGCCCTACCGTTCATGCCCTTTCCCAAGGGGTAGACTTTGAGGCGCTGGCAGAGACACAGCAGGCGGATGAGGAGATTCCGAGTTACAGGACCGCAGTCTCCGGTCTGCAGCTCCAGGACCTCCCCGTGGGCCCAGGTGAGAGGACCCTACTCTGTGACGTCGCCACCGGCCAGCCCCGTCCGGTCGTCCCGACAGCATGGCGGCGCCGCGTTTTCGACTCCATTCATAACTTGGCGCATCCCTCCATCCGGACAACTGTCCGGATGGTTTCCAGCAGGTTCGTTTGGCACGGACTCCGCAAACAGGTCAGTGAATGGGCCAGAACGTGCATGCACTGCCAGACGGCCAAGGTGCAGCGGCACGCCAAAGCCCCACCGCAGCAGTTCCATCCCGCCCACCGGCGTTTCGACCACATTCATGTGGATATCGTGGGCCCCCTGCCAGTGTCGCGCGGAGTGCGTTACCTCCTGACTATCATGGACCGGTTCACAAGATGGCCAGAGGCGGTCCCGCTCACCGACACCACCTCCGAATCTTGCGCCCGAGCCCTGATCGCCACCTGGATATCTCGCTTTGGTGTCCCGGCCCACATTACCTCCGACAGAAGCGCCCAGTTCACCTCCAGCCTGTGGTCAGCTATGGCCAGCCTTTTGGGGACTCAGCTGCACCACACAACTGCCTACCACCCACAGTCGAACGGGCTAGTGGAGCGTTTCCACCGTCACCTGAAGTCGGCCCTCATGGCCCGCCTGCGAGGAGCCAACTGGGCGGACGAGCTTCCCTGGGTCCTACTCGGCATCCGCACAGCGCCCAAGGACGACCTGCACGCCTCGTCGGCCGAGTTGGTATACGGCGCGCCCCTGGTCGTCCCCGGGGAGTTCCTACCAGCCCCAAGGGGGCAAGAGGAAGAACCCGCAGCAGTCCTGGGCAGACTTCGCGAGAAGCTCGGTAACCTGGCCCCCATACCCACTTCACAGCATGGGCGGCACCCGACCTGCGTACCCAAAGACCTACAGAACTGTAAGTTTGTGTTTGTACGAAGGGGCGGGCATCGGCCACCGCTGCAGCGGCCGTACGAGGGGCCGTTTATGGTGCTCCGGAACAACGGGTCCACGTTCGTGCTGGACGTTGGGGGGAAGGAGGAGGTTTTCACGGTGGACCGCCTCAAGCCGGCCCATGTGGACCTGGCGCAACCGGCCGAGTTTCCGGCGCCTCGGCACAGAGGCCGACCTCCCAAGCAGGTTCTGGCCCAGACTGTGGACATTGGGGGGTGTATCGCCGGTTCTGGGGGGGAGGTTATGTGGCGACCCATTTCCTGGCGTATCCGAACCGACTCACAATTAGATAGCCTACGGGGGTTTGCGAGCACAGAGCTTTGGAGCCTCTGCGCCATGGGGGGCCGGTTGACAGAGGCTTAAAAGTGAGGCTGAAGTTTTCGAATGAAGTTTTTTCCTTCGACTGCAGTTACCGACTCCGTGTCGTAATTTTAGCGCTGCGTGTAGCACACCGCTACAGTGTCACAGTTGCTGTCCTTTTAAATATTTGTCAACTACTATAACAGGTTCCTGCCAAACCTAGCCATTGAGCTCCACCTTTTGAACTCATTACCGCAGATCAGAAAGAAATAGCAATCCACAAAGCAGTGTGAGGTGGCTTTCAAAAAAGGTCAAAGAAAAGATGACGTCAGACACTGTACTGACCGATTATGATCCACATCACCCAGTGAAGCTTGCCGGTAATGCCTGGCATTACACAATCACATCATATGTGATGAATGATGGAAGTGAACACCCCAAAGCTTTTGCTTCATGCTCCCTTACCGCTACAGCAAAAAACTCCACACAGGTTGACAAAGAGGCCTTGAGTCTGGTTTGGGGAGTAAAACATTTCAACCAGTACTTGTATGGGAGAGAGTTTACTCTCATTACTGATCATCAACCACGAGAGTCCATTTTCAATCCACAGAAGGGTGTTCCACAGAGAGCAGCAGCACAAACACAGAGATGGGCTCTGATTCTTGGAGGACACCATTAGAACGTAAGGTAATGTAATTGGTGGAAACATACACTCAGTAATTCACCACCAGCAACATTGAATTGGTGTTCACTTCGAGAGGCGGCTCTGATGTGATGACATAATTACGTAAAGCATTTGTGCAACTCCTTGTGTTCAGTGTTTGGAGTACAATATGGTCTCACACCATTTGATTCAGTCCAAGAGGACATCTGATCATGGGAATGCTGATGGTTTGTCCTGCTTACCTTTGGAAATGAAATACCAGAAAAATTTACTGAAAATGAGACACCTATTGACATATTCTCCCTAAAGCAAATCATAAGCTTCCCTCTTGCAGCAGAGATTACACTTTCTCAGGTCCGCATGGCCACCCAAAATGCCTGAAATGTGCAACATAAGTCCCACTTCTCCCATTTTTACCACTACCAGAATGAACCTGTCCTTGACAGGGTTTGCCCCTATGTGGGGATTATTGTACCACCCTAGCTGAGAGCTAAATGTTGGAGGAGCAACATTCCAGTCATCTAGGTGTGCTGAAAAATGAAAGCATCGGCTCAAAGCTTTGTCTGGTGGCCTGGGATAGATCAGCAGATCGAGCAACTTGCCACGCACTGTACGGGATGCCAACATGTCCAGAAGATGCCAAGAGCAGCACCCTTCCATCTCTGGGAATGGCCTGCATTGCCCTCTGGCAGATAATTCGTGTGGGTTTTGCCAGACCATTTATTAGCATATATTTCTTGCTGGTAATGGATGCAGCTACAAAATGGCCAGAAGTGTTCCCAATAGCCTTCACTGCAGCCTTGCACACTGTTGATGTGTTGAGAAGCCTCTTCGTAAGGACTGGTGTTCCAGAACACTTGGTCCATGACAACGGACCACAGTTTGTTGTGGAACAGTTTCAGTCATTGCTGAAAATGAATGAAATAAGACAAATTACATCTGCATCATACCACCCAACAAATGGCTTGGCGGAAAGGTTTGCCCTCAGTCTAAAGAACACATTGAGAGCAATGTCAGCAGAATACACTACACCAACACTAAACCAGAAATTAGCCAATTTCCTCCTTGCATATCATCATGCAACACACTCCATGACTAACATCTCTCCAGCTATGCTGTTCCCAGGTTGTCCCTTGTGTTTACACTTTGATCTCCTCAAACCCAATCTCAGAAGCATGCAGGACAAACAGCTGAGACAAATTGAAGGCTCTTCAAACAAAGAGCTTCAATGTTTCACTCCTGGGCAAATGGTCCTGGCAAGGAACTATAGAGTTGATCAAAAGTGGGTACTCAGAAAGATTAAGGACAAAACTGGATCACAGTCCTACACATTGGAGATTGAATCTGAGATCATCTGGATTGATATGTGGCCCAGTTGAGGAGAGCAGAGTCAATTGACAGAGAAGCAAGTTGGCAACCACTTCCTACAGTCTCACAATCAACTCCTACAACCAATCTGAAGAAGGCCCCAGAACCTGAGAATGCTTCACAGCCACAGAGTGATCTGTGCGAAGTGATACCCCTTGTCAGAAAAGGCATTATCCCACAAAAGTAAGAAATCCTCCACAGCAATTAAATCTTTAGGTCTGAAGTGGGACGCTGTGGATGTCCATATACAGTAGTCCTATATACTTGATCATTTAAAAACTAATTAAGAGTTATATGTAAAAATACATTAACTGTGCACATCATCATGATACGTGCTTGCCTCGCGTAAAGTGTACTCAAACTAGACCTGTATTTAATGTTTTGAAGTTGCAAAATATAACAATTTTCCCTTGATTTTCCCTTGAGCAAACCACGTTAACTTTGGTCTATTTTATGTGCACCCAAGTAGCCCGAAAACACACTCTTAACCACTCTTAATCGACTCCAACATCTTCCTCATCACCAAAGTCAGGCTAACTGGCATACAACTTCTTTCCTTCAGCCTCCCACCCTTCTTGGAGAGTGTAGTGACATTTGAAATTTTTCAGTCCTCCAGAACCATTCCAGTATCTAGAGATTCTTGAAAGACCATTACTAATGCCTCCACAATCACTTCAGCTACCTGTTTTGGAAACCTGGTGCATAGTCAATCTGGGCCAAGTGACTCATCAGAGAGTTTGAAAGTGAGTCCACTTAACCAACCAATCTGTGTCACTCCTGTACACCTCCTCAACGCCATCTGAGTTTCTGCAAGAACAGTGGTGTCATCAGCAAATTTATAGATGGCATTTCAGCTTTGCCTACCCATGTGATACTGAGTGTACAGAAAGCAGAGCAGTGGCTAGGCACGCATCATTGAGATGTGCCTGTGTTGATTGTCGGCGAGGATATGTTTTTTTCCGATCCACATTGATTGTGGTCTCCCAATAAAGGAGTCAAGAATCCAGTTGCTGAGGGAGGTACAGAGTCCTAGGTTCAGAAGCGTGATGATTAGTATCAAGAGGATAATGGTATTGAACGCTAGCTGTAACCAAAAAGCATCAGCCTATTTATGTATTGCTGTTGTCTAGATGCTCCAAAGCCAAGTGGAGAGCAAATGAGGTAGCATCACTGCAGACATATTGTGGTGGGAGGCAAATTGCAGTGGAACCAGGTCCTTGATCAGGCAGGAGTTAACTTTAGCTATAAACAACACTCAGAGTATGTAATCACAGTAGATGTCAGTGCTACCAGGCAAAATTGAGTCAATAGCTATGAAGTCAGTCACAGCCAATCCAGGGGCCCGTTAGCTGCAGGCCACAGCCTCAGTTCAATACAGGGATGAGTAAACCTTGTGGAGCGGTGAGCTGAACACTGGCTGCTCCCTCACCTCCATCCCTGACACTCTGAACTTTTCAATCTGGCCTGGCGCTTAAATCAGCCAAACCTCAAGTCACTCCTTGCTCTCAGACCTGGGCCTGGCCACTTTGATACACTCTCTGGCCCAGGCCCCGCCACCAACGCTTTAGTTCTGCTGCTTCAAATCGTCTCCAGGTCCACTCCAGCAATGGCCACATATTGGCTCACATCCTGCTCTCAGGCCTAGGCCTGGGCACCACCACCCCAGTTTGGCCCATAAACAAATGCCGTAACCATCCTGCAGCTTCAAGACTTCAGTACGCACCACAAAAATGCCAGGTCATACAGTTGGTTCAAAAGTTCAACTCCGAAAGGGAAGTTATACGCTATTGATTGCAGTGATCTTTTTTGAGAAAAAGTGTGAGTAATAAAGTAGTTAATAGTTCTGTTTGCTGTCAGCAAATCGTCACTGTGCTTCACCAGCACCATCTTAAACTGGAAATTTATGACATAAAATTAAAATAGTTTAAACCAATGAAGAGGTCTGTCAGTTGTACAAGGTATTCACAGCCAGGGAAATATTTCAGCTCCTGCCCATTCAAAGGTTCAAAAGGGTCAAAGGTTCATTTATTATCAAAGTATACAATTCTGAAATTTTTCTTCTCCTGATAGCCACGAAACCAAGAAAAAAAAAGAACAGCAGCACAATCATTAACCCCCAAATACCCCCTCTCTACACAAACAAAATTAACAAAAATGGGACAGGCACATTGACCTCCAAAATTGCTTCCCCCGTACATAAAAAAATGAGAAAGATCAGGCAAAAAACACAGAATGCAAAGAAAAACAGGATGTCTGAAAAAAGTCCACAGTCCAAGTCCACATCCGAAGTGCAGAAAAGCTGGACAACAGATTGCAGAGCAATCTCACCAGCAGTGTCTCCTCTCCGGCAGCAGAGTGATCCCCCAGTGATAAAGAAGCAGGCAGCTGGCTTTTCCACCTCCCTTGTAACTTTAATCAGCGAACAATGGAAGCTTTAATTGGGGAAATGAAGTCAAACATTGGCTCGCAGCCTTCTCGCCACGAGGCTCCCACACACTGCCTCTGCCTCCTGGAATCCCCTCGGAGACTGCAGAGTGCTGTAACGCACAAGCAATCTCCAAACTGCATATCACAGGCCCCAAGAGTCCCAGAGTCAGATTTAAGACGGAGGACAAACATGAAAGACATAAAAGAAGTGAAATATATGGTTTCAGGATCTCTCCCGAAGTACACAAGCACCATCCTGACCGGAAGAGCCCCAGTTTTTTGTCAAATGGTGCTCAATGTCCCTAATTGTTGCTCTGCCCATACTGGCTGTTTTGACCCTTCAGGCTTTGATATCTTGTAACTTTTTATTTTCAAATCCAAATAAAGTATTGAAAATGTTTCCAGCCTAAATAATGTATAAAATAGTAGACAGGAACAGCTTATCAGCAGGAACTGATTGGCAGCAACAGGAGATCATCTGAGAAAGACAAAATTAAAGTTCCTGCAACCTATCTGCCATTTGTTAAGATTACCTGCTTCCATTTGAAAGGGCAACCGCAACTAAAGATATTTTGCACTGAAAATTGGTGGAACCGGGAGATGAAAACAACATCAAGGTCTCTATAAAGGTACCAAGGATCAAAGTGAGCAGGTCAAGAATTCTCTTTAACCAATTATATGGAAGGATTGTGAAATTAACAGCAGGAACTCCAAACAATGAAATTTAAATTTGAATGGTGAAGTCAGTACCAAATCAGAAACAGATAAAATGAAAGGGAAAGATAATTGGAATTAAAGATTTTAAAAAGATTTAACTGTTACTTATTTTTCAAAATCACATAAAAACATGCAGTGAAATGGACCATCTGCATCAAATCAAGTTGTGAGAATTGTACTGGGAGAAGCCTGAAAACCTCGCCATGCTTCCAGCACCAACATAACATGCTCACAACTTACTAAACCCAACCTTACATCTTTGGAATGTGGGAGGAAACTGGAGAATCTGGAGAAAACCCACACAGTCACAGGAAAAACATAGTAATTCCTTCCGGAGAGTGGTGGGCATGTCTTGCAATCTACTGCTACTTCAAAACAAAACTTATGCCAGTAGTGATAAACCTGATTCCAATTCTCATTTCGGACATGCTCCAACCCAGTAATTGACAGAAAGGAGAAATACCAATATCTTTAAACCTCCAGGAATCAAAACCTGAAGAAACAAGATTTCAGATGTTTAGTAGTTAGTTCAGAGCAGCAGGGAGTCGAACATGCAGTAATTAACGTATACTGTACCAAATGATTAAAAGGGTAATTATATTTGAAATTTTCTCTACAACTTTCTCAGATTTGCCTTTATTATTATCGTCCATTTGAAAAGTGAGCTAGTCAGAAAGATACAGCCTGTGTACAGCTAGCTACTTGACGAAAGATGACTGCACGACTGCAAATTTAAGGACATCAAAAATGACAAAATAATGAGCAAGAAGCAAATAAGGCAGATGATTTCCCAAGATGGAGGCCTGGGATATGGCACATTTACAGGCAGTCCCCGGGTTATGTACAAGTTCCGTTCCTGAGTCCGTCTTTAAGTCAGATTTGTACATAAGTCGGAACAAGTACATCCAGTATTACTTAGTGTCAGTTAGTCAAACATTTGTCTTAGAATATAGTATATATTTTACCTTTCTATGCATATAAAACACTTAAGAAACATATGTATTCCGATAATTAAACCACTGTGTTGCTTAGTAATAATTGTAGCTTTCATCGGGGCAGGGCTTTTCACATGCTCCATTATTCTTACTTTATCCGTTATCCTTTAAAATTGTTCCGATCGTTGACCGATTGTAGCCTAGCGCTTTTCCAATGACCGATGGCATTTCACCTCTTTCCAAACACTTTATTATTTCCACTTTATTTTCAATCACGATCACTTCCTGTCAATGGAACAGAAACACTGCGGGCAGCAGGTCCCGAGCTGCACCGGCTACCAAGGTCCACTGGATCCTAAGGACCCCGGGTCCTAAACTGCACTGCACTGAGACAGGTTAAAAGGGACAAATGGGGGCTGTGCTGGGTTTGGGTATTTGATCCTCCACAATATACCGCATGGGAATTTAAACTGGAGGCAGCAGTGTTTTTTTTACGAGGTGGAGTTGGAGCTCAACATCAACCCGGCACAGATGGTACAGGAGTCACTGGATGGACATCAACCCAGCACAGGAGCGGTCTGTCACTAAATCGAACTTGGGAACCTCCCGGCGCTGATCTCACTGCGCCACCAGCCAACCGGAATGGGGAGGGGGGTGGGGGGGTGGGCGGTGGTAGGACAGGGTCTGGGTGAATCTTACTAAGAAAATTTTAAGCCATATACAACGTTAAACACAACACCGTGTCAACTGCAATGACTTAAAATGGCGGACGGCGTTCTCCTTCCTCGGTCCGTAAGTACGAGTTGTCCGTGAGTCGGACATTCATAACTCGGGGACTACCTGTACTGGCATGCCCAGTTCCTGAGTGTTGGAGCTGGTTGGTATTCCAGACCTAGTTGAAGCAAAAACTTCAGTGGAAGTACCCAAGAAGAGCAGGATAAGCTGCCTTAATGACTATTGTCCAGTGGCTCTTATGTCTACGGTAATAAAGTGCTTTGAGAGGTTATTTATGGATAGAATTGACTCCTGTCTCAACAAGGACCTGAACCCACTGTAATTTGTCTATTGCTACTTAGGTCTATCCCATTGGCTCTTTACGCTGCCTTGGATCACCTGGACAATATCAATGTCAGGATGCTGTTTATTGACTAGAGCTCAGCATTTAACACCTTCATTCCTACAGTTCTGATCAAAAAGCTCCAGAACCTGGATCTCCCTCTGCAACTGGATCCTTGCCGACAATCTATACTGACAGATTTCAAGGATGTGTGCTTAGCCCACTGCTCTGCTCACTCTCTACTCTCTGTGAAGCTAGGCACAGCTTAAATGCCATCAATAAATTTGCTGATGACACAAGCATTGGTGGCATAATTTTAGATGAGGATGAGGAAGTGTACATGAGTGAAATATATCAGCTAGTTGTGTGGTGTCGCAGCAACAACCTTGCACTCATTGTCAGTAAGACCAGATTGTGGACTTTAGAAAGAGCAAGACAAGAGAACAGACACCAGTCCTCATAGAGGGTTCAGAAGTGGAAACAGCGACCAATTTCAAATTCCTGAGGCTCTAACCTGGACCCAACATACCGATGCACCTACAAGGAAGGCACAACAGCTGATATATTTCCTTAAAAGTTGGAGAAGATTTGGTATGTCACCAAAAGCACTTGAAAATTTCTACGAATATACCATGGAGATTATTCTGGTGGGCTGCATCGCTGTTTGGTGTGGGGTTGTGGAAGTGAGGTAGCTACTGCACAGGATCGAAGTAAGTTGCAGAGGGATGTAAATTTAGTCAGCTCTATTGTGAGCACTAGCTTCCGTAATATCCAGGACAGCTTCAAGGAGTGACATCTCAAAAAGCTGGCATCCATCATTAAAGGCTCCCATCACCCAGGTCATGCTGCCATCAGGAAGGAAGAACAGAAGTGTGAAGCTACACACTCAATGATTTAGGAACAGCTTCTTCCCCTGTGCCATCTGAGGTCTGAATGGATATTGAACCCATGAATACTACCTCACTACTTTTTATATTTCTATTTTTGCAGTACTTAATTATTTTAAAGTTTAATACTTGCTGTAATTCAGTTTTTTCTCTATTATTATATATACCATTGCACAGCTGCTACAAAGTCAACAAATTTTACAGTACAAACCCATGATATTAAACAGGACTCTGATTCTGAATTGGTTATCCCTATATATCTTTAAATGTCTGGGAAGGATTGAATTTCACCATTTCTGGAGTGACATCGACACCTTGACCTGCGACCATTTTCAACATTCCAACATAATCATATTCTCCATAGGTGAAAATCAGAAAAAAAAGCACAGACACTGGAAATCCAAAACAAAGGCAGAAAGTAGAAGGACATCAAAGTAGAACAGAAGGAGAAAACATTTCTTTAACCAGATGGTGGTGAATCTGTGGAATTCATTGCCATAGAGGGCTGTGCAGGCCAAGTCATTGGGTCCATTTAAGGCAGAGGTTGATAGGTTTTTGATAAATCAGGGCTTGAAAATTACAGGGAGTAAGCAGGGGAATAAAACTGAGAGGGATACTAACTCAGTCATGATGGAATGGAGGCCTAATTCTGCTCCTATGTCTTATGGCCTTATGTTGGAAACACTGGCCACATTTTACTACTTCTGGGAATCAGGGTAATACCCATTCTCACCACATTATTGAATTTATTGAAAACACTCCCATAAAATTGTGGTCAAGGGCCCATTACCAACAAAGTGCTTTGTTCGTTTGATATTTACATAAAGGAGACACAAGTATCTGAAGGAAAAGAAAACAACATTGCACATCATTCAGAGCAGATGTGACAAAATTTGTAAACAATTACTTGTATGTCCTGCATTTGAGGGAATGACTATTGGATGAGGAAATGCTCTCATCACTCAGAAGGTCAAACCACATCAATGGAAAGAGAAACAGAAGCAATATTTCATGTCACAGATCCTATGCCAGAACTAGGAAAGAGGCAAAAGCAAGGAGAGAAAAATTGAGTTAGTTCAAATACATCAAAATGCAGAAAGCTTTGTTTTAATAAGTGGAAAACCTCAGTCCACGATAAGCTATTTAAAACAGGATCTTTATTATCTTTAATCTACAGTATTTATGCGAAAGTCAAGTCCTTCTGAATGAAAGCAGTATTATGATACTCAATTGATAAGGAAAGTTTTGGTGCCCATGATACATGTGCCAAAAATGAAGGAACTGGAAGAAAAAGAGAGTGGTGAGGGTGCAGGGGTGCGTTTCCTGGTGAACTTCATGGTCAAGTGACAAAATCCAAGTTCTCCTGCTCAAAGAACAGCGGCTTCTTTTAACTGGCATTTGTGTCTCATTATTGACATAATGAATAGTTACAAATTCTGATATCACAAGGGCAATAGCCAAATGAAATGGAGTCATTTTCTTCATCACAAACAGCATGTAGCTTCTGTTCAAGCGCTTTCAGAGAATTATAATCTCTTGAAATATTATGATACTTGTTAGATAAGTAAATCAATTTATTTCTAAAATTCTGCAAGATTTCTCTACTGATCTCAATGATTTTACGAATGACAAAGCCTTTGTTAAAAGTCGGAGCTATTTTAACAGCTTCCTAAACCATCCCAATGTAAGAAAAAATATATTTGGTAAACATCTGTCAAATCCATGGTTTCACCACTCTGCTCCAACCCTGTAACCTCTGAGATGTTCCTAACCCTTTAATTCCAGCACGCCTGATTTTAATCACACCATCAATGACTACCATTCCTTCAGTTATCAAGACACTGAATTCAAGCAATCCCCCTCTTCCTCTTCTTCACTTCCCTCCTTTGAGGTGCTCTTGAAAACCAAACTTTGAATCATCTGACCTGATATCTTTTTGTGGCTTGAAGTCATTCTTTGCTTGTAAATGCTCCTGCGAAACTAAAACAAAAAAAAAATACTGGGAACAGGAATTTTCTAGGCAGCAATGTCATGCAGAGGTCAGCTTCACACTTTACAGCACCATTAATTAGTGTTCAATTCCCATTGCCAACTGTAAGTTCTTCCTATGACCGCATGGGTTTCCTCCAGGTGCCCTAGTTTCCTCCCACATTCCTAAATGCATGGGTTAGGGTTAGTGAATTGAGGGCACGCAATGTTGGTGCCAGAAGCATGGTGACATTTGTGGGCTGGCTTCAGCACATACTCAGATTGTTTTGGTCATTGAATCAAATGAGTTTTCACAGTATGATTCAATGTCTCAACATGCACGTGACAAACAACGTTAATCTTTATCTTTATCTCCATTTTTAGATTCAAATGTTCCTATGATATTTTTGTCTGCTAAATATGCCACTTAGGTAACAATGGTTGCAACTATTGACAGGGAATGGTGGAAAAAAAATCAGGTAATCGAAAATAGCAAAGATGTTTCAGTCTTCATTTCATCACATCAGCCTTCAACTGAAAAAAAAAATGTTTGGGAGATTATTTCTCAGGCCCTTTGTTAAATGTGCCATGCAAATACAAGGCTCTGTTGTAAGCATGAGCTTGCTGCATTTTCTGTGCAAGTTTACTGTGCCAGCAATTGAGCCGGCAATATGTCATAATCCATGAGAAAAAATATCAACACCCTCACCTCCAAGCAGGAGAAGAGGGAAGAGGTCAGAGATTAATGACTCATTGTTAAACATAAGTTACATTATCCTGTTCAAGGCCAATCCTGATCGAGTGACCTGCAATGGGTAGGTGACTCACTCAAAGCAAACCTGGTAGAAAGATCTCTGACAGAGCTGATTACTCAGAGTTACAATAACTGAGGTGCAGTACAGAAAGGACAGAAAGTTACCTCATCAGCTTGGATCAAGAAAAGGCCTTTGAGAGAATATCACACAAGTACACGATGGATACTGCAGCTAAACAGAGTGACCTTGGTGCATTGACATAAGTTGAATATTTTCCCATTAGTTCTGAAAATTCAATGCCCTCCAACATTGAATGTGTGAAAGATTGAAAATGTGCCAGGGAAATGGTGCAACTTTGCTTGTCACAAATGTGCATTGATATCAGATCTGTGGTAGATATTTTGGTAAAGACCATGGGTTGTGTGCTGTCGTAAAACAAATGTAAGTTGCTGTGAGTAGTGGAATGTGGAGAATAACTGATAGGCACCAAGTGAAGTTAAGAATGGATGGTGAATGGTGCTGACAATATGACCTCCTAAACATCAGCAAGACCAAGCGTAAGTTGGGCGACCATTTTGAGGAGCAGTGGCCCCCTCTCATGTCTATATACTGGCTCTCTTTGCTCTACACCAGGGTTTCCTGACTTTTTTATGCTATTGTCCCCTACCATTGTCCATGGACCCAGAGTGGAAATCCCTGCTCTACATATGGTGAAATGCAATATGGCTGCTGGCATGAATGCATGCCAAATAAATAGAAGAGGTTTGATGGAACTATTAGTTGCTACAAAAATCATTTTGAGGCAGGGTCTCACACTGAAGCCTCAGAACAATATTAGAAATAGACCATAAGACACAGGAGCAAAATTAGGCTATTCAACCCTTCAAGTCTGCTCTGTCAGCTATGGTTTATTTTCCCTCTCAACACCATTCTCCTGCCTTCTCATCATAACCATTGACACCCTCGCTAATCTAGAACCTATCAACCTCCACTTTAAACAGACCCAATGACCTGGCCTCCACAGCTATCTGTGGCAATGAATTTCACATATTCACCACTTTCAGGCTAAAAAAATACCTCTTCTTCTCTGTTCTAATGGGTTCTGAGGATGTGCCGACTGGACCTAGATTTACCCACTACTTTATACTTCCTCTCCAAAGCCAGTCTATCTAAGCCTTTCAATATTTGGTAGGTTTCAGTGAGATCTCCCCCTCAGACTAGTGTGGCCCTTCCAGTAACATACACAGCTGCAGCATATGTTCCCTGCACTTAAATTCAATCCCTCAAAAAATAAAGGCCAACATTTCATTTGGCTACGTGATAACTTTGTGCACTGAAACCCAACCATCCCATTGGCTCCACAGATACTGTTTGACCTGCTCAATTCTTACAGCAGATTGTTTCTTGGGCTGCGTCCTGTATTACACTTGAAGTCTACACTGGGAAAACCAGCTGCCACTGGATGGATGCAATTTGCGGAGCCTCTGAGTAGAGACACCTACGTTTGCATCTACATTTACATTGGTGTCTATATTTGCACCTGAACCCCCTTAGTTCAGGCAAAAGAGTCTGACCCTCTTTGACCTAGTCACATCTTTGGACCAAAGACCTCCCTCTGTCAAGTCTGTTCAGTAACCAGTGCGCAATGGCCAGGTTGTGTTATTTCCCACACTGTTGGCTCATAAAATCATACAGCATATGGGAACAGGCCATTCAACCTGACTCACCTATGCTGACCAGTGGGAACATTTCTGTATCAACCTCTTTGCCCAGAATTTGGTCCATAGCCCTTTATGTCTAAGCAATTCAAATGTGTTTTTTTTTATTTAGAAAAAAAGCGCAGTATTCCAGCCCAACAAGCCCACTCCACCCACCTACACCCATATGACCAATTAATCTACTAACCTGTATATCTTTAGAATGTGAAGGAAACCAGAGGACCCAGAGGAAACCCACATGGGCATGGGGAAAATGTATAAACCCCTTACAGAAAGTGGTGGAGTGAACTCGCACTCAGTGGCCACTTTATTAGGTATACTGTACACCACTCATTAATGCTAATATCTAATCAGCCAATCATGTGACAGCAACTCAATGCATAAAAGCCTACTTATATCATCAAGAGGTTCTATTGTTCTTGGTCAAACATCAGAATGGAGAAGAAAGTGGCCTTGACCTTGACCATGGAATGAATCTTGGTGCCAGATGGGGTGACGAGTGTCTCAGAAACTGCTGATATCCTGGGATTTTCACAAGCAAAATCTGAAGTTTACAAAAAGCGGTGCAAAAAGTAAATTAACATCCAGTGAGTGTCAGTTCTGTGGGCAAAAATGTCTTGTTAATGACAGAGGACAGAGGAGAATGGCCAGAATAATTCAAGCTGACGGGAAGGGAACAATAACTCAAATTATTAGTGGTGTGTAGAAGAGAACCTCTTAGGAGGTATGTAATACAGTGGCCACTGGGTGTTAGTCATCCCAAAAAGAGGAGATCCTATTTACTGCAGGCACCTGATGCCTTTACTGGCAAAATCGTAAGACACATTAGGGGAAGTCCTGTCCATAACTTTCTCCTTTTCCAATATGAGATGCAAAGAATGACCTATCACTAGGCAATGGTTTTTAAATGGTAATTATGTTATTTTACTGTGCTAATGTTTTGAGCTACTTAAATGTATTACACAATATAATCAGAGTTGGAGGTTTTAAACAGTCATACATTGCTTAGGCTGCCTACATTACATTGGCCATGGCATCATTATTTCACAGTTGTATGACTCACTGGAGATTCAATTTCAACAAAAAGCTGCTGCAATTTGTGAAAATGTATCCATGAAGCAAATGGGCGAAACGTTACAGACAATTTTGTGCGCGGTGTAGTGACTGTGAACTTTATTTCCAGATAAGTCTAGTATTGGCAACTTGTCATTAACCAGGCCTAGTTATCACTGAAATATTATCACACACATCCATGCAAATAAATGAGAAGCCTGCTGAAACAAACCACAACTGTGCTACTTGACCGGGCAATGTTTTTAGCTTATTGCACCGAGGGAATAAATAGCAGACAATGCACAAATGTAATGTCAACCATATTTCAGCAAGGCAGAGCTGTATATTCTGCCAAATGCATGTTGGAAAAACTGACACAAAAGAAATACACCTCCAAAAGAGGACAGTGAAAAGGAACAGTCAATAACATTTCAACAAATGGATGTTAGAAAGACCTCTGAGAAAGCATTAGCTGTCTAAAAATATGTAGCTTGATCTTAAAATAAGCTATTAATGCAAAACTGCTGGTAAATGACATCACTGAAAAAGCTCATAGGAGAATAAAATTAATGTGAATCTACACCAGATTGTTGTAGTCAGATTGCAAATATGTGGCATGCATCTTTCCAGTTAATGTCAGTGCTGTTGCATTTGCCTCTGTTGCATTTAAGTAGTCTTTATGATGCAAGAAAGATCACTGATTAATGTTGAGGCGAGGACACTGTCCTGAGCATCTCCTGCAGCAATGCCCCAGAGATGAATGATTGACCCTCCCCCAGCAACAATGTCCGTCTTCCTCTGTGCTGAGTATGATTCCAATCCCTTGATTAACTTCAACTTTACCAAGACTCCTTAATGCTGTATTCAATCATCACCAACCTTGATTTCAAGGGCCACTCTTTTCACCTTGCATTGGGAGTTTAATTCTTTAGTCCATACTTAAGCCAAGAAGGGGCTGAGGTCTGATCCTGTTCAAAAGGCTTGGCCATTCTTATTCAAGCATCAGGCTCCCAATGAGTGTGGATAACTTCACTCACCTCAACACTGAACTGATTCTATAACCTAAGCACTCACTTTCAAGGACTCTACTATTCATGGTCTTTAAATACTTACAGTATGTATTTATTATTATCATTACTTTTTCTGCTTTGCACAATTTATCTTTTTCACATTGTTTGCTTCTGAGTCTTTGTGACTAGTTTTTAATTGATTATTTTTTATTTCTTTGTTCTACTGTGAATGCCTGAAAGAAAATAAATCCCTATACTGTATATGGTGACATGTACATACTTTGATAATAAATTTACTTTGAACTCCGAACTTTGAAGTTGGCTGATGATGCAGTGACTTCTGCTAGATTGCTCATGCATCCAGTCAGAGCATGCTCACAGCAGAGAACAAACCCATCCTGTCCATGTTGCATCTCTATCGTCAATTTTCTAGTTCTGCACACGTTCCATTTTGCTGAAACCTTGTGACCTTCCATCATATATCACTTCAGTTCCCATTTGAAAGTCATAGTGAAACCAGCCTCCACCATAACAATTCCAGATTCCAACCCTGAAGACTTTTCATTTTAGTTCTCTTTCACTTTTGTCTTTATCTGAGACATCTAGTGCTTAACCCCTCCATCCAATGGAACAGGTTCCAACTGTCCATTCTGCCCTAACTCCCTTCATTTTATGTTCTTCTGTCAAACCTCCTTCAGCCTTCTCTTCAAACTCTCTGATCTACCTTGGCAACTATAGTCCCTTGACCCGGGAACAAAATCCTCTCCAGAACCTCAACAGCCTTCCTACAATGTGGCAATCAGAATTGAACATAATATTCTAGTTGAGGCCAGACCAGCAAATGGATTCAACGTAACTTCCCTGCTTTTATACTCCACTGATAAAGCCAAGAATTGTGAATGCTCTATTAAGCATGGTCTCAACATTCCCTGTCACCTACGTTGGTCAAAGGTTCTTTCAGTTGTTTTGGTGACAAGCTTTGCAGGATGTTGACATAGTGGATAAGTTGACACAAGAAGGATAAGTATATAGAGATTGTGTTTGGTCAGGGCAAATGCCAACAGTTTGCCAGCAGAAACAAGCTCAGCCCCAATATTTTCAGTACGCAGACTCACACCAACACACAGATCAACCAGCAAAATGCTGAATCAGCAACTCAAAGTAAGCACCTCAAAATTTTATGTAATTTTCACTGCATTTCACGTGTCCCTTAAAGCATCACAACATGTCTTTTAAAGTCCCTTTAGCACTGACTTTATGTTTAATGCCAATCGAGTTGATTGAAGCAGTCTAATTGAAAGATATGCAAGGGCATCTTTATATTAAAGTAAACAAGGGTGTTCATATGCAATTTCACTCCACCCACTTCCAATTGTACCCCAGCAGTCACAGTGCAGAACCTATCAAACTTAATAAATTAATAAAAATATTGTTGAAGAAACACTTCCAAGAATTATTCCGTGAATAGTACTGCACTCGAAGAGCTATCCAGTAGCAGTACTAGCATTTTGAATATAGTTTCAAACCATTTGACTCGATGCACTTGACTTCCATCTGAAATGTTTTTGGTCTAAAAATAAACAACCTCAGCTCCATTTATTTTTTTTTCTTTTAATGGGTTAGTAATTTGTCACTGTCCTTCCCAAGAAAATATCACTCATTTCACTATTCCTGCTTCCAAATATCCCCCCAGATTAAAAAAAACTGCAGTTGCCTTTTTAAGCATCACACTACATTCAAAAGATGTTCCATTGACAAGGTGGTGAAACAGCATGGTGCATGGAATTGTAATACATTGGTGAGTTTCATTGTGTTATGTGACATTAATGCACACACATTTGCAGCTAAAAATATTTCGGGCAAATAGCATGGAAGGATTGAAGAAGAAGTTGAATGGGTACACAAGAGCAGAAGAATGGAAAGACTCACCCTGTGGCCACATTACTAGGTACACCTGAACACCTGCTTATTAATGCAAATATCAAATCAGCCAATCATCTGGCGGCAAATCAATGCATAAAAGCATGATGCAGACATGGTCAAGAGGTTCAGTTGTTCAGACCAAACATCAGAATGGAGAAGAAATGTGATTTAAGTGATCTTGACTGTGGAATTCTATGAATATGTAAGAGACACCCAGATGGTATGCTGCCAACCAGGTGCCAAGGTTTGGGATGTCTCAGATTGGATCCACGTCATTCTAAAGGGGGAGATGAGCCACAGGAATTTGTGATACATATCGGTACCAATGACGTAGGTAGGAAAAGGGAGGAGGTCCTGAAGAGACAATGTAGAGGATTAGGTAGAAAACTGAAAAGCAGGACCTCCAGGATAGTAATCTCTGTATTGCTGCCTGGGCCATGTGCCAATGAGGGAAAGAATAGGATGCATGGCTGAGGAAGTGGTGTGGAGGCAGGGGTTCAGATTTCTGGACCATTAGGATCCCATCTGGGGAAGGTACGAAACGTACGTATAAAACAGACAGGCTACATCTGAACCCAAGGGGGGCCCATATCCTCATGGACTGGTTTTCCAGGGAGGTTTAAATTTATTTGACAGGGGGCTGGGAACCAGAGTGACAGAGCTGAGGATGGGGCAGATGGGAGGCAGATGCAGTGTTTAATGATCTTGTGTGGAAGGACAGATGATAAGGAAAAACTACAGTTAGTCAGACGAATTGGTGTAACATGGGGACAAAATTATATTTGAGCACACACAGTATATGGAATAATTTAGATGATCTGGTAGCGCAGTTAGTGATTGGCAGGTATGATACTATGGGCAACACTGAATTGTGGCTGAAAGTGGATCATAGTTGGGTGCACGGATGTAATACTGAATCTTTACAAAGGCATTTACGAAGACGGCACTTGGATTATTGTGAATAGTTTTGGGCCCCTTATCTGAGAAAAGATGTGCTGGTTTTTGGAGAGGGTCCAGAGGAGGCTCACAAGAATAATTCCAGGAATGATAGTGTTGAGGCACAGAAGCAGCAGGACCCACACCACCAGGTGCAGGGACAATAATTATCCCTCAACCATCAGGCTGTTGAACCAAAGGGGATAACTTCACTTGTCCCATCACTGAAGTGTCCCCACAACCTGCAGAAATACTTTCAAGGATACTTGATCTTATGTTCTTGATATTTACTGCTTACTTATTTCTTCTTCTTCTTCTTCTTATTATTATTATTATTATTATTATTTCTTTCTTTTTCTATATATACACAATTGTTTTCTTTCACAGATTAGCTGTACACCCAATTGGTGCAGTCTTTCATTGATTCGACTATGGTTATTGGATTTATTGAGTATATGTGCAAGAAATGAATCTAGGGTTGTATATGGTGACATATATGTAGTTTGATAATAAATTTACTTCGAACTTTGAACAGATGAGGAGCATTTAATGGCACAGGGCCTGCACTCACTCGAGATTAGAAAAATGAGGTGGGGAGCTCATTAAAACCTATCAAATTGAAGGGCTTAGACAGTGGATGTGGAGACAGTATACCTACAGTGGGGAAACTTGGGCCAGAGGGCACAGCCTCAGAATATAGGGACATCCATTTACAACAGATATGAGGAGGAATTTCTTTACCAGAGGGTAGTGAATATGTAAAATTTACTGCCACAGACAATTGTAGAGGACAAGCCACTGGGTATATTTAAACTGTAGATTTGATAGGTTGTTATTCAGTCAGAGTGTCAAAGGGAGAAGGCAGAAGAAAGGCATTAAGAGGGATAATAAATTAGCATTAAGGAGTAGCGGAGCAGACTTGATGGGCCGAAAGGCATAATTCTGCTCCTATGTCTTATGATCTGTTGGTGCCCATCAGGGTGGTTGGGGTATATCGTATACTGCTGATCTCCTCGGCTTTTCACGCAGAACAGTCTCTGGAGTTTACAGAGAACATTGCAAAAAAGAAACATTCAGTGAGTGGCAGTTCTACGGGTAAAAAATACCTTGTTAATAAGAGAGGTCAGGGGAGAATGGCCCGACTGTTTCAAGATGACAGGAAGGTGACAGTAACTCAAATCACCAGTGTTGTGCAGAAAAACATTTCTGAACTTACAACACATCGATTCTTGAAGGGAACGGGCTCGAGCAGCGGAAATCCACACCTGGTTCCACTCCTAATAAAATGGTCACTAAGTGCACATCGACAAGCTAGGTGAGAAGAGGCTTGTGTGGAGTAGAAACACCTAAGTATACCAGTGGAGCCAAATGACCTGGTTTTGCCCTATGTAGTCAATATAGTTCTATCTGTTCAGAATTCCAGCTGAACTCCTCACGTCCCTCAAGAGAATCAGAATCAGACCCTGATTGAATACATGTATCTAATAAAGGGTTTCAAATGAAATGGCAGAACAGTTACCTGTAATTTCATCATTCTCTGGTACAGAATTGTATTTTCTTTTAGTATTTTACGTGCTAATGAATTTTTAGATTAAGATTTGAAACTGTTCTTACTCTTTCCACTGCATTCAATTAATTTGGTTGTAATAACTGGAAATGAATTCCATACACAAATATTGAATTACCAATTAATTTCAGTTTTAAAGCATGGAGCACATTTATAATATTATTAATGGAAATTCTGTTTGTGTGCTATGTATACAATGGGGCACAATGTAAGCTGGGTTTTTTTGAGCTCCTTTTCATGATAGAAGCAGAGCATTGATTTTAATGCAGGCAGTTAAAATGGAAAGTAGGACTTACTGACCCCTTTCCATCCCTGATCTGACAAGATGCAATCTAAAATCTCGGGTGGCAAGGAAATTCAAGCCAAGGTAGTGGATTCTCCTAGAAAAGGCTGATCTAGCTCTGATATCTGTGAAATTAACCTGAATCTTGAATGAGGCTGAAGTGAAATGAAGAAAGCTGAAATGTGTCTGTGCGTGAGGATGGATTGTGATGGGGTCTGTGGTGAGTGAAGGGGAGGGCATCAACAGAGTGGTGAGTGAAGGGGAGGACGCTGATGTGAACTGTGAGGGAAAGAGTAAAGAGTTTTTTAAAGATTAGCTTTATCTGTCACACGTGCTTCAAACGGGTTAGTACTTTGCTCTGGGTGTCAGATGTGGGAACCCTGGGAATCTTCCAGACTCCCAGATGGCCACATCTGCACCAAGATGCAGCTCCCGAGAGACCGTGTTAGGGATCTGGAGCTGCGGCTTGAGGACCGACAGCTTATTAGGGAAAGTGAGCAGGAGATAGATAGGAGCTACAGGGAGTTAGTCACCCCGAGGCTGCAGGACTTAGTTAAGTGTGTGGCTGTCAGGAAAGGGATAGGAAGAGCTCAGGTAGCAGAGAGCACCTCTGTGGCCTTCCTTCTCAGTAATCATTAATTCGTTTTGGACTCTGTTGAAGAGGAGGGGGTGAACTGACAGATGGCAACCACGGTGATCAGATCTCTAGCCCGTTCCGTGGTGCAGAAGGGAGAGAAGAAGATGAGGAATGTGGTAGTCATATGGGATTCCATAGTGAGAGGAACAGGCAGGAGGTGCTGTCAGCCTGATAGATATACCCACATGGTGTGTTGCCTCCCAGATGCCAGGGTACAGCATGTCTCAGATTGGGTGCAGTGTATTCTGAAGGGAGAGAGTGAACAGCCAGAAGTCTTGGTACACATTGGTACACGTTGGTGCCAATGACATAGGTAGAAAAAGGGAGGATTTCCTGAAAAGAGAATTCAGGGATTTGGGTAGGAAACTGAAAAGCAGGGTAGTAATCTCAGGATTGCTGCCTGTGCCACGTGCTAATGAGCACAAGAATAGCATGATCAGGCATGTTAATGCGTGGCTGAGAGACTGGTGTAGGGGGCAGGGCTTCGGGTTCCTGGATCACTGGGGCATCTTCTGGGGGAGGTATGACCTGTAAAAAATGCACGGGTTACACTTGAACCAAAGGGATCCAATATCCTACCAGGCAGGTTTAATAGAGCTGTTAGGGAGGGTTTAAACCAATTTGCCAGGGGGATGGGAACTGGAGTGATAGGGCTGAGGAAGTGGCAAAAAGAAATAAATCAAAGATAGCGTGCAACAGAGATGATATAAAGAACAGGCATGAAATGAAGCATAATCACAGCAGGTCGGGTGAGTTACAGAGCAATAGAGGCATTGTGCGATTAAAACAGAAAGCAACAAATACTGGACTGAAAGTGTTGTATTTGAATGCACGCAGCATAAGAAATAAAATAGACAATCTTGAAATTCAACTACAGATTGGCAAGTATGACATTGTGGCCATCTCTGAAACTTGACTAAAGGTTGGCCGCCATTGGGAGTTGAATGTCCAAGGATCGATGGTGTATCAGAAAGATAGGTTAGTAGGCGGTGTGGCCCTGTGTATAAGAAATAATATTAAATCATTAGAAAGGGATCATATAGGATCAGAAGGTGTAGAGGTGTATGGGTTGAGTTAAGAAATGGCAAGGTTAAAAGGACCCTAATAGCAGTTGTATACAGGCCTCCAAACAGCAGCCGGAATGTGGATTACAAATTACAGCAGGAGATAGAAAAGGCATGTCAGAAAGTCAATGTCATGATAATCGTTGGGGATTTTAACATGAAAATAGATTGGGAATACCAGGTCAGTACTGACCCTCAAGAGAGAGAATTTGTAGAAAGTCTAAGGGATGGCTTTTTAGAACAGATTGTTGTTGAGCCCACTAGGGGATTGGTTGTTCTGGATTGGGTGTTGTGCAATGATCCAGAGGTGATACGAGAGCTTAAGGTTAAGGAACCCTTAGGGAACAGTGATCACAATATGATCAAGTTCACTTTGAAATTTGAGTAGGGGAAACTAAATTCCAATGTGTCAGTATGTCTGTGGAATAAAAGAAATGACAATGGCATGAGAGGGGAACTGACCAAAGTTGACTGGAAAGGAACACTAGCAGGAAGGACAGCAGAGCAGCAATGGCTGGAGTTTCTACAAAAACTGAGGGAAGTCCGAGACAGATATATTCCAAATAAGAGAAATTTTCAAACAGAAAACGGACACTACCTTGGCTGACAGGCGAAGTCAGAGCAAAAGAGAAGTCATACAAGGAAGCCAAAGCTAGTGTGAAGATACAGGATTGGAAAGCTTTTGAAAACTTGCAGAAGAAAACTAAGAAAGTCATTAGAAAGGTAAAGCTGAATTATGAAAGGAAGCTGGCAACTGATATCAAAGAAGATACTGAAAGCTTTTTTAAGTATATAAAGGGTAAAAGAGGGTTGAGGGTAGATATAGGACCAATAGAAAATGACGCTGAAGATATTGTAATGAGAGATACAGAGATAGCAAAGGAACTTAAAGCGTATTTTGCATCAGTCTTCACAGTGGAAGATGTCTGCAGTGTACCAGACTGGGAATCAAACCCCAGCTGATGATCACTAGCACTGTGAAGCGATTGTGCTCACCACTATGCTTCCATGAAATAGCTACCACGAGAGGACACAGTTTTAAGGTGCTTGGAAGTAGGTAAAGAGGAGATGTCGGGGTTAAGTTATTTATGCAGAGAGCGTTAAGTGCATGAAATAGGCTGCTGGAGACAGTGGTGGAGGCGGATATGATAGGATGTTTTAAGAGATTCCTGGATAGGTACATGGAGATTAGAGAAATAGAGGGCTATGGGTAACCCTAAGTAATTCTGAAGTACATGTTTGGCACAGCATTGTGGGTCAAAGGGCCTGTATTGTGCAGTAGGTTTTCTATGTTTCTATGTCGCTAGCATTGAGGGAAGGATGGGAGGGAGCTGCGATTGGGGGCGTGCAGTGAAGTAGAGTTGTTGAGATTGGAGGATGAGTGAAGGAAAGAAACCTGAGAATTGGGGAAGAGAAGGGGAGGAGACCAAGGGGGTTGAAGGTGAGGGTGCTGAGGTGGGGAGGGTAACAGTGTGTAGTGAGAGGGGATACAAAAGCAAGGGAGATGAGGAGGGGGCCCTGAGGGTGAGTAAAGTAGAGTTGGAGAAGGAGAGGGGAGGGTGATAAGTGAGGTGAGGGAGCTGAGAAGTAGGGTCTGAAGAGTAAGGTGATGAGTGGTGGGAGAAGGAGATGGGCAGGGGATGGGGTGTGAATGGGTCGGAGCTGAGGAGCAGTGTGAGTTAAGGGGAAGATGCTGAGGAGTGAGGGAAGAAAAGAGTTTCAAGAGGGAAGTGGAGAATAGGTGATTGCATGAATAATAGAGAGGAGGTGTTCCTGTTATTTCTAATCTGCCACAAATTCAATAATAAAGGAGTTTGTTTTCACTCTTCATGGGCCTGGTAAACCTTAAGAGAAAGCGGAGCCTCCAAAATGCACTCAGACCCTCCCTCTCAGCATGTTCTCCTTCACCGACTCTCCCTCCCCACCCCTTGAACTCCCACCCTTCCATTCACTCCCAACCACTCAAATTTTTCCCCTCCTCACACCCTCATCTCAGCTAAATCAGTGTAACTGAGTCCAGTTTCTAATCATCCTGTGTCCTGTGTCCTTGGTCTCTTTGTCCTGTGTCTCTTGGCCTGTTACGCCACTGGCGTTTAGGGCAGCAATGAAGGTCTTCCATCTCTGGCGGTGTTCAGGGCTTCCTTCATCATGTCGGTTTTCACTACTGCCAGTCATGCGAGTTCCAGGTGGAGATTTAGGAATACCGTCACACTCAGATATAGAAGGGTTCTTCATTGCTGTTTCTGTTACAGTTTTGTTTTAGCAGTGAGCCCTAAAATAAAACTCTGAACCTAGAGGGCTGGTGGACCACCCTTAGCCTGGCCTCTACCCTTTGATCTGCTTGGCATGGGTGACCTTACCAAGAGCCAAAGTATAAAGCCCTGAATCCAACCAACATAGCTCACTCGGTCATTGGAACTGTGCACGTCTCATAAAATGATAGAGAGGTAAAACATGGAAATTAAGGTCTTCTGGCCACCAAGTCTGACCCAACCATCAAACACACATTGTTTACACTAATCCCCACGTATCCCATTTACTGGCCACCCTCTCACCAGATGTTACCATGTATCTATTGAGAAAGGCCATGTACAGTGAACAATTAACTTAGCAACCCACATATTTTTAGGATCTCAGAGAAATGCGAACACCAAAATCAAACTCGTGTGGGCAAAGGAAGAACAGCAAACTCCACACAGACAGACCAGAGCTTATTACGGATCCTGAGATTTGAAGATTCAGAGCAGTAAAGCTCCTGGTGTACAACAGCTACCCATTTCAAACAAGTTCACACTTTGGCGTCTATACCACGAATTAAATCTGAACAACATGGACACAGAATGCCGTGTGACGGAAATGGGGTGGAAATAAATCATCCCAACCCCAGGGGACAATCTCAGAGGTTCTCTGCAAAACCAGAGCCCTTCCTTCCTCTTGGATACTCCCCTCCGCCATTAGGGGAAGGAATTTTTATCCCGACATTTGTTTCCTGGAACCATTCCAGCTGACATACATTTAATGGGCAGTGAGCTGCATCCCACTAACTTCCTGAATGACTCTGTCAGGAAGTGAGCAAGTGACATACAACTGAAGCCTGTACGTTAACACTGCTGAACCCATCTGTTCTTGCTTCCATACAGGCACACGCTCATTCCTACCTTAAGTGAGTTTGAAGCCCTGGTGTAGACCTACAGAAAATTGTTGTTTATGACAGCATATTGAACAATGCTGTTCCATTTTGTCTAGAAGCATTTCGAACAGCGAGAATGTTCAGCTTCTGCTTTTTTTTACACAACAATCTTCAAAATATAGTCTGCAGCCTAGACAAAAACAAAATCACATGAGTGGAAAATCTATACCTGACCATTTCATTCATCCTCCAGATCTGCACAGTAAGGCAATGTAGGCCAGGAGAGTTACAACAAATTAGTTTAGCAAAGAAATTTCAGAAAATTCAGGAGATGGCAAAGGAGCATCAAATATTATATCCACAGAATTACTCTAATTACAGTTGTTGTGATACTGTATGGTTTTTTTACATTCAAGCAGATTTTATTTCAATCCTGAATAAAGGAAATCTTCCCCCACACACTTTGATTAATTTGACATGCATGGAATGATTTTGTAGTTTGAGAAATGAGTATAACACAAAAAGAATCAAATTTACTTGACATGTAGACCAGATGGATTCAATATTTTAAAATCTAATGGGCATCATCTTTTCTCTTCAGACTGTTGCCCCTACAAAAGAACCCTTGGACCTGATAAATGCCTGGAAATGGGTCAAAATAAATTCAAAAACAAAAGTGAAGCCAGTCACAGAAGAAAAAAAACTACTGATGCATGGAATGTACGATTTCTATGTGGCTTCATAATAATCAATTTACTTCAGGGTTCTCCAACTCCAACGTATGACAGCAGGCAAGATGTGCACCCACATGGTGACATCGCAGATCAATTCAGATATGAGACTTGGAGGAACCAGGAAATTTTACATTGAGGCAGCAACTAAATAACATGATTTCAAAACGATGCAAGCCTCGCTTGATATGCAGCTCATCTCAGGGACCTGTTCAAGAATGTTTAGATTAAAATATGTTATTTAATATTATTTTAGTAATTGGTGTTATCAATTGCCTTGTTGAGGCCTAGACTGTAACTGCATTGCACAATGGGGATTGTTTGCTGTAAAAGGTATGATAGCTTGGAAGACTGAGAATACATCTGTTTTTCAGCACCAGAACTTATGTAGGGTATGTCTATACAGTTTAACAATGGCAGATGGTTGGGACACTGAAAACTTGCAGAAAGAAAGGAATATTGGAAGAAGTGTGAACTTTGAACCTCTACAAACACGAGGTGCATGATCCCCCTCAAAGGGGCCAATATGCTGAGCTGCAGATGGCCATGTATAATGAAAAGCTAATCATTTTCACGCAAGGCAACCTTATGTGGTGAAGTATTAACAGTGATAAAAGGAGGAACTAGCACATCTACAGGAGGAAAGCTGATGTTATTCTTTTGTTCAAGAAAAGGAGTAGGGAATTATAAGCAAATGGGAATTATTCAGTGGAGGGCACATGATTGGAAAAAATCCTTAGGAAAAGGATTTATGAGCATTTGGAAAAACAGAGTCTGATAGTCAGCTTTGTTCAAAGTAAGTTTATCATCATAGTACATCCATGCCACCATATACAACCCTGAGATTCATTTCCTTGCAAGCATACTCAATACTCTATAAATTGAATAATAACCATAATAGAAGCAATGAAAAACCACACCAACTCAGGTTTTCAACCAGTGTGAAAAAGACAAAAGACTGCGCAAATGCAAAAAGAAAGAAATAATAATAATAATAATAAATAAATAAGCAAATAATAACAAGAACACGAGATAAAGAATCCCAGAAAATGAATGCATAGGTTGTGGGAAGATTTCAATGATGGGGCAAGTGAAGTTGAGTGAAGTAATCCCCTATGGTTCAAACACCTGATGTTAAGGGGTAATAACTACTCCAAGACCTAATCCTACAGCTCCTGTACCTTCTTCCGAATGACAGCAGTGAGAAGAGAGCATGTCATGGTCACTGGAGGTCCCTGATGTTGATTGGACAGGTAGGTTGTGTGTATCAAGCCTGAGTAAATTCTTTGAGGATGTAACAAACCACATTGACGAAGGTAGGGCAGTGGATGTAGTACATATGGGTTTTAGTAAGCTGCTTGATAAGGTCCCCCATACTAGACTCATTCAGAAAGTTAGGGCACATGGATTCAGGGAAACTTGGCTGTACATATTTAGAGTTGACTTGCCCATAGATGGAGCAGTTTCTGCCTGTATGTTGGTGACCAGTGGGACCTCTGCTCTTTGTGATTTTTATAAATGGCTTGGAAGTGGAAGAGTAGGTTTGTATGCTCTCAGATGACACTGGGGTTGGTGAATTGTGTAGGATAGAAGGCTGTTGTGGGTTACAACAGGACATTGTCAAGAGTGGGGCTGAGAAGTGGCAGATGGAGTTCAACCTGGAAAAGCGGGAAGTGATTCATTTTAGAAGGTCAAATTTGAAGGCAGAATATCGGGGTAATGGCAGGATTCTTAGCAAAGTGAAGGAACAACAGAACTTTGGAGTCCACATCCACAGTTTCTCAAAGTGGCCGCACAAGTTGTTGAGAAGGCATATGGTGCCTTAGCCTTCATTTCTCAGGGAGGCTAAGTTCAAGAGCCACAGGGTAATGTTACAGTTCTAAAAAATCAGAACGAATTTGGAATATTGTGTTCAGCTCTGGCTGCGTCATTATCTGAAGAATGTGGAAGTTTTAGAGGGGTTACAAAGGAAATTTACCAGGACATTGACTGGATTAGAGACAGTGTCTTATGATGAAAAGTGGAGCGAGGTAGGGCTTTTCTCTTAGGAGCGAAGGAAGATGAGAGGTGACTTAGTTAAAGGACAGACCTTAACCTGAGCTACTGCTCAGTCCCCTCTTCAAAGCCTCACTCATCAAAGCCTCTGCACTTTAAACTCAAAGTAGCTGCTTCGAACTGGCCACTCCCCTATAGTTTACAGACTTTTTATGCCAATCATTTCCATTCTTCCAAAAACTGCAGTCCTGAAATTAACAATGTTCTTACCTGCTCAAACTTTTTTAAAACCACTTCGCATCACATGTGTTGTTGAGCTGAAATCAGGGAGGTAGTCACACCACAAGTTCAGCCGGATAGATGGGAGACAGCCCGAAGAGGTTGTGCAGGAGTTGCCTATGGCTTTTCCCCACTCTGACAAGTCTACCATTTTAGATGCTTTTGGGAGAATGGCCGCTCAGGGAAAGCAACAATGGCAGTCAGATCAGCGGCTCTGTTGTTAAGAGAACGGAGAAAATTCAGCCTCAAGTACTGGTGCTTCAGCAGATTAAAGAATGCCTACTTCATGTTTAGATTGGCCAACTCCTTGGAATTTGTATTCTAAAAGCCACCTTTCGTGCCTGGTAGCAGGTCTAAAGAGGTTGGATCTGCATGGACTGATGTGGGATGAAAGAATTATCATAATTCTCTAGGAATATGGAATATGTTTCCATAAATATTTTCAAATGGATGCATATCAGTGAAACATCAATGAAATCAAATCTGTTGAATAGAGCTCACTAATCTATAGAATAGTGGCAGAGTGGAGATACGTCTCTACCAAAAGGAAGTATAAGGCACTCCTTCCCTCCGCTAGCCTGCAGGTCAACCTTGGACAAGGTGTAGCGCCTGTTTAACCCCACCCTCCCCCGATCAGAGTCTTGTGAAGCCATGGGAGCAGGTGGTAGATGTTCATGTGAGCAGCTGGTGCAGATCACAAGTCCTGGTCAAGTCAAGTTTATTGTCATTTAATTACAGTCCCTATAAAAATTATTTCCCCCCCCCCTTGGAATTTTTCATCTTTTATTGTTTTACAACCTTAAATCACAGTGGATTTAATTTGGCTTTTTTGTGAGACTGGTTAACAGAAAAAAAGACTTGTGTCAAACTGAAAACAGATCTGTACAAAGTGATCTAAATTAATTACAAATATAAAACACAAAATAATTGATTGCCAAAGTATTCACTTCCTTTAATATGACACACCAGATAACTATTGGTGCAGTCAATTGGTTTTAGAAGTCACACAATTAGTTAAATTGAGATCACCAGGTGCAGTCAAGGTGTTTCAATTGATTGCAGTAAAAATACATGAGTCAGGAGATGGATACAAAAAAAAATTCCAATTCACCGAATATTCCTTGGAGTAAAGTTAAGTCAATCATCAAGAAATGGAAAGAATATGGCGAAACTATAAATCTGCCTAGAGCAGACCATACTCAAAAACTGAGTAACCGTGCCAGAAGGGGATGAGTGAGGGAGGCCACCAAGAGACCTATGACAACTCTGCAGGAGTTACAAGCTTCAGTGGCTGAGGTGGAAGAGACTGTGCAAACATCAACTGTTGTCCAGGTGCTTCACCGGTCACAGCTTTATGGGAGAGTGGCAAAAAAAAAAGACACTGTTGGAAAAAAACTCACATGAAATGCTAAAGTTTACCAGAAGGCATGTGGGAGAATCTGAAGTCAGCTGGAAGAATGTTCGAACGTCTGATCAAACCAAAATTGAGCTTTCTGGCTATCAGACTAAACACTAACTCTGGCATAAGCCAAACACCATGCATCATCAAAAACACACCATCCCTACCATGAAACATGGTGGTGTCTGCATCATACTATGGGGATGCATCACTGCACCAGGCCCTAGAAGGCTTGTGAAGGTAGAGGGTAAAATGAATGCAGCAAAATACAAGGAAATCCTGGAGGAAAACCTGATGCAGTCTGCACGAGAACTGTGACTTCAGAGAAGATTTGTTTTCCAGCAAGACAATGACCCCAAGCATAAAGCCAAAGTTACACAGGAATGGCTTAAAAACAACAAAGTTAATGTTTTGGAGCAGCCAAGTCAGAGTCCAGACCTCCATTCAATTGGCACTTTGTGCCTAGATTTGAAAAGGGCTGTTTACTCATGATCTCTGTGCAATCTGACAGAGTTTGAACAGTTTTGTAAAGAAGAATGGGGAATATTTGCAGAGTCCAGAGGAGCAAAGCTGATAGAGACTGCAAAGCTGTGTTTTATATCTGTAATTTAATTTACTAATTAATTACTCACAGAGGTAAACCACCTCTGTGGAAACTTTTTCAAAGAACAATCATGGTCATGGAAAGACCATGATCATCCACATAGAATCATAGAAACATAGAAAACCTACAGCACAATACAGGCCCTTCAGCCCACAAAGTTGTGCCGAACATGTCCCTACCTTAGAAATTACTAGGCTTGCCTATAGCCCTCTATTTTACCAAGGTCCATGCACCTATCTAGAAGTCTCTTAAATGACCCTATCGTATCTACCTCCAACACCATTGCCAGCAGCTCATTCCATGCATTCACCACTCTCTGAGTAAAAAACTTACTCCTGACATCTACTCTGTACCTACTCCCTAGCACCTTAACCCTATGTCCTCTTGTGGCAACCATTTCAGCCCTGGGTAAAAGCCTCTGACTGTCCACACAATCAACGCCTCTCATCATCTTATACACCTCTATCAGGCCACCTCTCATCCTCCATAGCTCCAAGGAGAAAAGGCATCTGTTCACTCAATCTATTCTCATAAGGCATGTTCCCTAATCCAGGCAACATCCTTGTAAATCTCCTCTGCAAACTTTCTATGGCTTCCACATCCTTTAGTGAGGGGACCAGAACTGAGCCCAGTACTCCAGGTGGGGTCTGACCAGGGTCCTAAATAGCTGCAACATTACCTCTCAGCTCCTAAATTCGTTTCCATGATTGATGAAGACAAATACACCATCCGCCTTCTTAACCACTGAGTCAACCTGCGCAACAGCTTTGAGGGTCCTATGGATTCAGACCCCAGGATCCCTCTGATCCTCCACACTGCCAAGAGTCTTACCATAAATGTTATATTCTGCCATCATATTTGACCTACCAAAATGGACCACCTCACACTTATCCGGGTTGAACTCCATCCTATGACACAGCACATAATGAACAAATCCATCGATATACCTGTATAGACAGCTGCAAGAGAGTGCAGTCAGTGGCACCTTGAATCTTGGGCAGTTAGTCCAGATGCAGAGTAGGTTATGTACCCTTTTTCACTGGTATCATTGCCGGCAAGATTGGCATTAAGATTGATCCTAGCCACAAATACTTCTGAGACCTTTATGTGCAGCAAAATGGACGCATCACCAGCACAGCAGTGCCTTTGGAGGACCCAGTGGAACAAATGATGGATGCCGTGGTTGACTTTGTTGCATTTGGTATATCTCAGGCCAAACAATGCAGCAGGAGGCAAGTCTTCTACCAACTCACAATGTACAGTAGATCTTAGTGCTCAAAAAGAGGGCATGGAAGTTGAGACTATTGCTAAAGGTCGCTGCATTTTCTGCAGTCAGAACCCACATCCTGCCCTCACTGTAGCTCCCTTCTTCTTACCTCCAGGGTTCTATGAACCACACCATTGCTGTACATGATTATTTTCTTGCTTTGTTTCCTGGCTGGGTCTCTGCATCCCCATATAATACAAGCTAGACTCTCATCACCAGCACCCTAAACAAACCTAGAAGACTGGAGAGCATCCTTAATGTCGTGCATGTCTTTGCTTAAAGAGGCCCATGACTGTTGGGACAATCTTTCTCTATCTGTTTTAACAGTAAGTTGTACATCTGCAAAAATGCCCTGTTAAGATTAAATCCCAGAAGATGTCACTCAAATTTCTTCACTTAAATAGACTAAACAGTTACAGGCTTCCCCGAGCAGTTTGAATTAACTACAATATCTAGCAGTTGGAGATATTTCCAGAAACACTGATACTTGTGTTGGTTCTCTATTTTTGGTCAAACAATTCCAAGCATCCTGATCACCAGAACCAAACATTTCCGGTGAGTAATGTTTTTCTCTTTATTTCATCTCACTCATTAGATCAGTAAGTCATTCCCAGGAACATAAAATAGCAAAGCAAACGAAAAAAGGGGAAAATGAATTGATTTGCTGGAGAGGGAAAACAGCTTCAACTGCAGCTTGTGAATTAGTGCAAGGTCACAGAGACTTAGGACAGCCATTCAGAGGAAATAATTGACCATTTTTTATCTAATAATCAGGAACATCTTAGCATCAGCTGGCACAATAAATCAGATTTATGGAAATAATTGTTCCCTGGGCCTTTGAAACTGGTACAAGAAAACCGCAGACTCCAGTGTTATAAGAGGATTTCCACCAGATGAAAGGACAAGTTACAAAATAACTTCCTGAGTGACACAACTCTAAATCAAACACTTCCAGTGTTGAGTACACGAAGCAGTACAAGCAAACAATGCATCTACTTTGCAAACCATATCACACGGACTTTACAAATTAGTAGTAGCTTTAAATTTCTGAACCGTTGACAATATGAAAATGATTGGAAATTTACATTAAGCATTAATCTGATTCTTCTGAAGTAAAACTCACCATTTAAATTATTCATGCAAAGAGTACTGAATCCCAGCAAACAGAGGAATATTGTTTGCAGTTCTCATCTATTATTCGTTAATTCAGAATCAGAATCAGGTTTAATATTACCTGAATATATCATGAAATGTGTTAACTTTGCAGCAACATTACAATGCAATACATGGTAAAAATATTTTTAAAACTGAATTAAACTAATGTGTATGTGTGTGTGTGTGTGTGTGTTAAATGGTTAAGTTAAAATAAGTAGCGCAATAACAGAAATAAATAAGTAGTGAGGTAGTGTTCATGGATTCAATATCCACTTAGGAATCTTATGGCAGAGAGAAAGAAGCTGTTCCTGAATCACTGAGTGTTTGCCTTCAGGCTTCTGTATCTGCTTGCCAATGGTGAAAATGAGTAGAGGACATGGCCTGGGAGATGTGAGTCCTTAATAATGGACTCCTTCCTGAGGCACCACTCCTTGAAAATGGTTTGGATACTATAAAGGATCATACCTATAATGGAACTGACTAATTTTACAATCTTCTGCAACTTACTTCACAACTAACTTCCTTACTCTCTAGCCCATTGATGGAATTAGCCAGGAGTGAGTGAGTGGGTGAGTGTGTGTGTGTGTGTGTGAGAGAGAGAGAGAGAGAGACATACCTATTTCAAAAAATATTAAGGCACCTCCACATGCCCATTTGTGAGAACCCATTATCTGGTCATGAACATTGGCATAGTAAGGATTATCAACTATAGTCATTTCCCAGCATAGAAGAGCAGTGATTACAAATGGCAGGCAGAGTATGGGTCTGATGGAGTTTCCAATACCAAATCTCTCTCTCTGAACCCTTAGTGCCTACGTGGCACATGGAGCCTCACCAATACCAAATACCATGACCTTAAGATCAGAAGAGTAATGGGCAGCGAGGTGACCTGTTAGCTCTCTATGGCGATGGCCCATTTCAGCCCTGACATCTGGTTTTACCTGTGTGGCAGTCTGCAAATCCTGCTTGACCACATGTCTGCCCAGCCCAAAAAGCTCACAGAGTACCTGATTTCTCCTGCATCCCGAAGGTTTGCAGGTTGGTAGGTTAAATGGCTCGAGTAATTTGACACCAGTGGGGTAGGTGAGCAGCTGATGGAAATGTGGTGGGCATAAAGAAAAGGGATTATTAGACAAGCAAACACGAGGAAATCTGCAGATGCTGGAAATTCAAGCAACACACACAAAATGCTGGTGGAACACAGCAGGCCAGGCAGCATCTATAGGGAGAAGCGCAGTTGATATTTCGGGCCGAGACCCTTCGTCAGGACTGACAAAGGATCTTGGCCCAAAATGTCGACAGCACTTCTCCCTTCAGCTGGGTGTTTAATGGTCAGTGCAGTCTTGATGCGCCAAAGGGCCACCTTTTATCTGTGCTGTATGACTCTATAACTAATAAAAATAAATGACCAGCCAGTCAGTCAGCTGACACAACATTTTCCAAATGAGAAATATAAATAGCTACAAACAAACTTTCAAAAATAGGAAACTGTGACTTGTCACCTTTTCTGAAGATGATGAAGCAAACTCGCTCTAACATGTCGTTTTTATGATGTTATCATTAATCTAACTCAGTTGTTTACATTTTTTAAAACCTGATTTTAACCAGGCTATATACCAGCTAAAAGCTTGTGGCTCTTCTATCATCTCCAATGCATCATAAATATGACACCACCATATTTTAACTCCAAATGCTACAACCATTCTCAAACACAAGAGATTCTGCAGATGCTGGTAATCTTAAACAACTCACGCAATGTGCTGGTAGAACTCAGCAAGGCAGGCTGCATCTATGGAAGGGACTAAACAGTCAACACTTTAGGCTGAGACCCTCCATCAGGAAAACTGCTCCCAAGAAACCAGGATTAGCTCCCAGCCATAGATCCCACAACCTCATGATGACTTGCAAATTGGCCTTACAGAAATTCTCTTATGTTGCATTATTAGAAATATTTCTGTTTCTCCTTTGAGAAGGAATAAGACTTAAAAGGGGTAGCAGAAGCCATGGTAACAACCTCCAGAAGCACCTGTAAAGTCTGGAATCCAAAGGTTCTTGTTTTTGGGATGGGGCTGGGGACATGCTATAGTTCTGAAAGCAAAGTAGCACAGACTTTGAACTAACTTCATGGAAACTTGGCAATGGCTTCCACCCACCCCAAGCCCCACTTCCAAGAATTGCATATCAAGTTAAAATCAGGCCTTAAATTTTTCCTTGATTTACCATATAATGAGGAGCGAGCTTGCACTTTCATTTGTTTTAGGTAGACAAGATTCTTCTTTAACTGAAGAAGTAGTCTCTAGGAATTCAGTCACTGGTACTTTGTTAGTAACTGCAGATTAGTAATTTAGTTGTACTAGTAAGTAGTAAGAGATGGATAATGGGATTTATATAATGAATGCGATTTAATGTCAACAAGATCATTGATGCAGGCGATAAAAAACTTCAGTCACATCCACACCATGTAGTGGTGCCCTTAAGCAAGAAATAAATCCTCTGGTGGTAATTGCTTGAACATTGAAGATGAATAGCCTATAAGACATTTCTATAATGGAAGGAATGTTAGTGTTAAAGAATCCCTTGATTGGAAACTTCATTTGTGCTTTGCGCTTCACCAAATCCCTCAAGCAGCTGGCCTCCCCAAGATGAAAAAAACCTGTCCTTGTTACTGTATGTGTGAGTGATGCAGATATTCAAATGAGACCAAGCACTCAGCTCCAGCATTTTGGAATCCTGTTGGTACAATATGATTTGAAGTACACAAATGCCAAATGTCATTAAGTCCTGAGGTTCTATCTGTCCCTAATGTTGGATCTGTCCCTAATGTCCCTAATGTTGGATCTGCCCTCATTGTCACGTAGTGTTCACTTGTTGTATTTTGCTGCACTACCTGTCCTTCATGAAAAGTCCTTTCAGAAAAAGATGTTTTTACCACAACTCCAGCCATCGAATACCCTGCCGATGCTGTGGGAGTACGACAGGATGGATTCTGCGAGGTGGTTTCCAGAGCAGACTGACAACAACCATTTTTTAGAAGTTTGCTTTGCCAGAACTCATGAACATGTACCAAGACCGTGTCTGGTCGGAGTGAGAGGGAACTTCACTGTCAGATCCTTCCTGCACAGTCAGTAACTCGATCCCAGTCCACATTTACCATATGATGGCTGTGATGTGGATGGCACAATCATCCACCTCTGTATGGACTGTGCATTTATAAAGATGGCTTTGGAAGAGTCCTTGTCCAAATTCATCCTGAGCAGCTGCGTAATTGAGAGCATTTGGTCATTACGCTGTTCAAGACACAGACATCAAGTGCTGGTTCAAAGTCATCATCATGGTGAAAGACATACTTTGGTCTGTCTGAAACATGTTGGTTTTCTACTGCAATGAGATATTGGGAATGCTGTCTTCCCTCATCGAGGGATCTGAAGTGGAAAGGGTGAAAAGTTTCAATTTCTGGACTGTCAACATCTCTGAGACTCTATCCTGACCCCATCAGATTGATGCAATTACAAAGAAGGCTGTATTTCATTAGGAATTTGAGGAGAATTGGTATGTCACCAAAGATCCTTGCAAATTTCTACACATGTACCCTGGAGAGACTGGATGCATCATCGTCTGGTATGGAGGGGCCACTGCATAGAATCCGAAAAAGCTGCAGAAGGCTGTAAACTTGCCAGCTCCGTCATGTGTACTAGCTTACCCAGTATCCAGGGCACATTCAAGAGGTGATGTCTCCAATACTTTATTAAGGACCCCCATCACCCAGGACATGTCCTCTTTTCATTGCTACCATCAAGGAGGAGGTACAGAAGCCTGAAGCCACACACTCAATGTTTCAGGTATACCTTCATTCCCTCTGCCACCAGATTTCTGAATAGACAATGAACCCATGAACACTACATCAATATTTTTCCTCTATTTTTGAACTACTTATTTCATTTAATTTTCTATATATTTAGTTCTTATTATTAGGTATTGCAATGTATTGCTGTCACAAAACAATAAATTTTGTGACATACGCCGGTGATATTAAACCTGATTCTGAATCTCCTGGCATATTCCAAGCTAAAGGATTACTGCCAATGATTGGTTGGATCCTGTACAACAACCCCACAAACACTAAGGCCACTGCAGTGGCTTTGGTGCTTTGTACACAGAACATATTAAATATAAATACTCAACACTATGAATGTATAGGCTGGACACTATGAAGATATAGCAAGCTATGCACAGTCTTTTATATTTCGTATATACTGTGATTCATAAAGTTTAGATTTTAAATAAAACATTTTACTTGAAACAAATATACATCACAAGAAATTGAGCTGTGACATACTGCTGAAAATCATAAGCCTGGGGAAGCCTTAGGGTTCATATTCAATCATTCCTTTTATTGTCTCAAACTTAATGCTTCCAGGATCTTCCTCTTGTGAGAAGCCATGGTACGTGGATTGGTAACTGCCTCGCCCACTCTGCACATGTTCGCACTTGTAATGAGTTCTCTCCTGTCATTAGACGGGAGAGAGGAACATGAAGCAATAAGGAATAAGAAAAAATCCCTGAGAACCAACTAACCAGGTTAACTGGTCTGTAAACGTCTGGCATGCAATCAGCTGGTAAAAAAATTTTTTTAAAGATTGCTGACACTGGAGATAGTAACAAGCAAGTTAACATTTCAGATTGAAGGCCCTTTGTCGGAAGAGGGGTCTAACAAAAGGTCAGTCAATCTGAAGTAAGTCTGCTTCTCTTTCTATAGATTGCCTGACCTGGTGAATTAACAGCACCATCTGATTCTATTTATTAAAAGAAGAAAGATAGCATTGTTGTGTCTGTACACAGCTACATATCAATTAAATAAAGGCATGCATGCGAGAGATGGCTTTAACTGGTGTATTCACATTGTAATGAGAGAGAGAGAGCAATGTCCATGTGGAGACAACAGCACATGCACAGATAACAGATCAATGCGTAGTGCTAAGGGGGGTGTCATTGCTCTATAAGATCCATACATTATAGAGGTAGTGGTGGAACTTCTTTATTCCCCACACTAGACTAAGGGCCTCTCTGCCTATATGTGCATGGCAGCTACTTGTGCTCATCAGTGATCTTGAAGCAAACACAAGTCACTTCCAGACCCATCTTTCATAATGTGTGACAAAATGGCTCCAATGCCATAAGGGAGTGAGCTGGTCATCAGATGTTATTAGTCTCTTTGTTTTCTTGAATGCTATTCCACATCTTCCTAACCATTCCCTGCTCCTGTCTGTAACAGTGCATTCAATGGATGCAGCACTGTAGCAATGTTTGAGAGAAACCAGTGATAGAAGTTTACAAGGCACAGGTATGACCTGAGTTGTGACACATTTTCCATTTTGGGTGCCTGTATACCTGCTTCAGTCTTCTCTTGCGACTTGTGTAAGCCAAGCTTGTTAAAGATATGTCCACGATATGAGAATTCATGCTTGAAAAACTCACATTTCTCTCTTTGCATGCAGACTATACTCACTCAACCGAGTGAGCATTTTACCAACATTCTGGAGATGCTCTCTATCATTTTTGCCAGTCACAAAATGATGTCATTGTGTTCTTGGGATATCTTGGAGCACTTATCCATTGCTCTTTGTCTAATTGCTGGGGCTGATGGAATGCCAAAGACGAGACGATTATACTGGTACAGTCCCTTGTGAGTGTTTATTGTGAGGAACTTCCTGCTTGACTCTTCGATCTCCATTTGCAGATTCACTTGTGACAAATCAATCTTTGACAACCTCCCCCCACCTACCAAAGATACAAAAATGTCTTCTATTTGTGACAGGGGTTACTGCACAGCTATGCTCACCTTGAAATCCCCACATATGCGAGCAGTTCTAGCCTTCCCATTCCTGATCACCAGGACAATGGGTGTGGCCCAAATATCTCCAATCAACCTTGGAGGAAGTTCCAGATGCCTCCAAGCTTTGCCGTTTAGTATCCACTTCAGGATGTACTGCAGAAGGCACCGGATGCACTTTGTAGAATCTTGGTGTTGTTGTTTCCTCTAGTTCAATTCTTGCCTTCATATCTTTGAGTTTACCAATCCTCTTCTCCAACACCTTCTCATTAGCATTACCACTCCCTGTTGATGTCACACACAGAGCTTTCATTGAGTGCTTGGATTTTTCTCAACCATTCACATCTGAAAAGTGCTGGCCCTCCACTTTACAATACATAAAGTTCTAACTGCTGTGTTCGGCCTCCATACATCACCTTCACTTTCATTTTGCCTCTGGGAGACACTTCTACACCTTTGTAAGTCTTTAGCATCACTGAGGTCTTCTCTAATGGTATCTTAGAAAACAGTCTATTGTAGTCAGCCTCTGGAATTATAGACATAGCTGATAATGCATCCAGGTCCATTTTCAGCTTTACACCACACATATCTATTGTGATCTATATACTGCCATCTGCTTCAGTGATACTATGCAGTTCTAAGCATGACAGTTCACCTTTGACAGATGCTGTGTTGTCTGATTCTGTTCTGCATTCAGTAACTATGCCTTTGTGTAGTTTTGTGTTTGAGATGTAGCCCCCTGGGTCGCCTCCGGCTCGCTCAGCTCACTTCCGTCTAGGGGGAGCAGCCTTCGGCCCCGCCAAACTGGATAATCAGCTGGTGTGGATGTTGTGTGATGTCCCCACCACGCCAAATAACAGACAGTACACCATATGCGATTAAATGGGTTCACTTTATAGATATTACTAGAACTAAATGATTAATAACAATACAGTATATATGAAGGAAAAGAAAATAAAGAAAAGGCGCCAAAACTTATCAAAGTCCAAACCACTTCGTGCACAACCATTGGAGCTCATTTACCGAAGTCTTCTGGCCACCAGTTGATCCCCTCAGACCTCCTCGACTCGTAGCTCAGGACTACCCGAAGTGATCAACCAAGCATCCCCGGCACGTCTGTCTTCGTCTCCTCTCCTCACCGAAAGTCCTGGCTTGGGAAAATCCATTCCATCGCCCAGCTTACAGCATCGCGTCCTCTTTCTCTCACCCCCTTGTGCCGACTCCCCAAATGCCCGCCATAAATAGTTTACAGACCCAGAAAAGAGAATAACATTAATCCCAATTGGTTAATAAAAGAATACAATCCACATTATCAGCAACTGTAAACCCAAACAAGCTGTGAGAGAAAGCACTTATCATAACAAAGAAGCATTCCCACTTTTAACAAAACAAAGAAGCCATTTCGATTAACATACACAGTAACAAAGAAAAAGCAGACACCCTGTTACACCAATAAGAAACCCTCTTACAGAGACTTTTCACTGGGTTGTGCTTTTTGTCGGCCTTGCACACTCTCTCTATGTGACTTTGTCTGTGACACTTTCTGCAGACTTCTTTGAACAGTCAGTTGCATCATGGGAAGATTGCCACATCGATAACATCTTTGGCTTTCTGCACCATTTTCAGGGTCATTTTGCGCATTTCACATTCTAGCCTCCTTTTCTGTAGTTCTGCTGCATCCTTTGCTGCAGTTTCTAATAATATTACAATGGTCAATGCCTGTTCTAAGGTTAGGGCTCTTTTGGATAGTAGCCTCAATTGAGTTCTTTGACTGTGCATGCCACATACAAGCCTGTCCCTTAATGCATGAGAAAACCCATCTCTAAGGTCACAGTATTAGTAAAGTTTGCACAGCTCTGCAATGTATTCAGAAATGCTCTTATCTTTTGACTGGATCCTTATGTAAAATCTAAAAATCTCAGCTATTACCAGCAGTTTAGGCCTCAAGTGATTTTGTAAAATTATAACATTTTGACGAACATCTTGCTTACTGACCTTGCAGGCATTATTAAGTTTTGTAAGAGACTGTACATTCTTGGGCCCATTGAACTAAGTAATGTAGGGGCTCTCTTTCGCTCCTCCACGTTGTTTGCTTTACAATACAGTTCAACTCTCTCAATATACGACTCCCAGCCTTCATGAGTGCCATCAAATTCATCAACTTCCCCGACTGAAACCGGTACCATGTTTTTTTCACTTTAAATTCGGTGCGTCTTTCACTGTCACACCTCCCTTTATTAGTGTCCATGACAGCTTACTCGTACAGTTTAACTCTTGCTGTTTTATCCCATAACTGTCAGTCCAGTTCATAATATTTTCTGACAGTCAGGTTCGCACTCGTTGCCAATTTGTTGTGTCTGTGCACAACTTCATATCAATTAAATAAAAGCACACAAGCGAGAAATGGCTTTAACTGGTGTATTCACGTTGCAATGAGAGAGAGAGAGAACAATATACATGCATAGACAACAGCGCATCAGACAACAGATCAATACATAGTGCTAAGGGGGGGGGGGGGTGCGTCATTGCTCTAAAAGAAATAGATCAATACCTTACAGGCTTTATTTGTCATAAGTACTTTGAAACATTGAAACATACAGTGAAATGCCGAATTTTTACCACAATGATCAACACAGTTCAAGGCTGGCGTTGGGGATAACCCTCAAATGTCACCACACTTATGGCCATAACTTTGATCGTTCATCTTTGGAAAGTGGGAGGAAACTGGAGCACCCAGAGGAAAACCATGCAGCCAGAGAACATACAAACTCCTTAAAGACAGCAATGGGACTCGGACCCCAGTCAGTGATCGCTGACACTGTGAAGCGATCTTGCTAACTGCTACACTATTGCACCCTGACATTTGTTATATCTTCAGTCTGCTGCTTTTGCACCTTCACATAGCTATAAAGCAACTACAATTCAAAATTCCTGAAAGGAATACAGACATACCTAAAGAAAATATCTGAAGAGCTTTTGTGGCCTTCCATGGGTTGGGGTCAGCCATGGATGTTGCATCTCAGCTGTCCACATGATGCACTAGCCGGTAAGCAAGCCACAACAGTACAATATAGAGAGCAAGTTGTTGTCAGTGCAGTAGGCTTCCCCTCTCAATGCAGCTGATGAATCCAGAGGAACGGTAGAGACCGATACAGTTTGGCACTAGCAGTGTTGCAAGAGTTGCCAGTCAGTGGTGAACTCAACGTAGAACTGACTTAGGGACTCCAGCTCCGGATATTTCCTCGGGGTTTATTCCTAAAGCCATCCCCATGAGTGGGCATAGCCGCAAGGCAGCAGAGGTTTGAGATCAGAGTTTTCTTTCTCCTAGATCAGCTGCCAACCATGGCTGACAAGCCCCATCTGCCCAAAGCAACTGGTTTTAAGGCACCAGCAATCCGTCCTTGCACTTTCTCCTGTCAGTAGAAATGGTTCCGTTGGGCTTAGTAGCCATATGTGAAGGCCAGGATGGGGATGCAAACCATTTAATAGGTAGTTGAAGCTTATCCCCACTACCCCACCCAGCTATAACACTGGTACAATCCTTATGAAGTAAAAGAATATGCCAACGAGTTGCAGAGGAAAGAGTCATCTGTCAGAGAAACTGGAGGCTGACAAATGAATTCTGGCTCTTCTTTCTGTTGTCCTGTCTTTCTGTCATTCTCCTTGTCATTGTTAACAATTCCCAATGCATTCTAATATTAATACTGGTTTCCTGCTAGTTGACATTATTTGCTCATGATGTTTTCCAGATACGTTTTCGGGGACGCAGTAAATTACACAGATGGCCAAGAAGGTTCCACTGTCCGCAACTGTCTCCCTCTGGCAAATTAGTCCATCAAGATACAGTGGCAGACGTTTAAAAAGGTCTTTCAGAATACACAGAAGAAATACCTACAAGGAGGAAAAAATCTTCCAACAGCTGGACCCCCATCTATGGTTAACTAAAATGTTAAAGGTAGTCTCTGAGTGAAAGAACCAGCATGTAAATTTGCAAGGACAGGAGAAAGGTCAGAAAATTAAACAGAATATAATAAGAAACAATGAATGACAAAAATAGAGTACAAGATAAGGCCAGTGAGAAATTTGAAAGCATACATTAAGAGCTTTTATCGATAATTCATAAAGCAAAGAGTTAACAAAATGAGGGGCCGGCCTTCTAGAAATGAGTCTGGGAAATTAATAATGGAAAACAAGGCTGAAGAGTTAAACTGGCATTTTACATCAGTCATTACAATAGAGAATGTGTGACATCCCAGAAATAGCTGTCAATGGGGAATTAGAAGGGAAGAGGGACTCATGAAAATGGTACCATGCAAACTGTAGGAACAGCATGCTGACAAATTTTCAGATCCTGATGGGATTCAGCCTGTGTACATAAGAGAAGTGGCCAGTGCATTAGTTGTTGCATTGATTTTAATTTTCTAGCGATCACTGGATTCAGAGACAGTTCCATTTGATGGGAAAAGAGCAAGTGTAATTCCTTTATTCAGAAAGGGGGAGGACATAAAGAAGGGAACTTTGGGGGAGTTTGCCATAGGTAAAATATTTGAAGCTATTATTAAAATCATTGTAGCTGACCAATTAGTAAAGTTTAAGGTAAGCAGGCAAAGTCAATGTTGATGTCTGAAACTCCAGTCCAGATTATGGGTCTCACCCCACAACATCCACAGTTCATTTCCCTGCACAGATGTTTCCTAAACCACTGAGTTCCTCAAGCATTTTTATATGCATAGCATAAAACTCATATATCAAGCATTAAAAGATTATGTTAAAATAAAACAAATTTTGAGGATTGTTACATTGAAAGTTTTCCCATAAGCAATTAAATTACTTCCATTCCTGCTTCAAAATGTTTATGCATTCAGTTATAGGGTGTGGGTTTTGTTGACAAGTCAACATAAATGTCCAGGTTAGCCGTTTTTGTAAAGGTTGTGGGGAACCAACTTCATTGACTCTTGTAATCGATCTGATGTCTGTCTTCCACAGTGCATTTGAGCAGGGAAATCCAGGATGAAACAGAATTGATATATTCTCAAATCAGGATGAAAGGTAACTTGGAGGGAAACTTGCAGATTAATAAGTTCCCATGCATCCTTCTCAGCTTCCAAAGTCATAGGTTTTGAATTGTCGAAGAAGGCTTGGTGAACAACAATGGTGTATTTTCTGGAATGTATATATATTCCGATCCTAAAGCCCCATAAATGTAGGAAGTATACATTTATACAAGTATACAGTTAAGTGGCAGATGAGATGCAAATTTAAAAAGATGCTGTGTTCAGAATTGTTCAATTTCTTCAGTGTTAATTGAGTAGCTGAATTCCTTGAGTAGCTGGAGCAGACTCCATCTCCTGACTTGTGCCTTTTCAAAAGTTGAAAGGTCTGAGGAATGAGGGAGTGAGTCACTTGATGCAGAGTTATCCATCTCCTGATGTGCTCTTGTAGCCAGGTTACAGTATTTGCTTAGTTACAAGACTGTCAGATAGTGTTGGCAGTGTTGAGGAAACAGGAAGTCTGCAATAGGACAGATTAGGAGAATGGGCAAAGAAGTAGCAGATGGAATACAGTGTGGAGAAGTGTATGGTCATGTACTTGGTAGAAGGAATAAAGGCACAGACTATTTTCTTACAGGGAGGAATTTCAGAAATCAGAAGTGCAAAGGGACTTGTGCGTGATTCACTAATTTTCAGGTTGAGTTGGTGGTAAAGGTGGAAAATGCCATGTTAACATTCATTTTGAGAGGATTAGATTATAAAAGTAAGGATTCTGAGGCTTTATAAGGCATTTGTCAGACTGCATTTGGAGTGTTGTTTTGGACCATTTATCTAAGAAAGATGTGCTGGCATTGGAGAGGGTCCAGAAGAGATTCATGAGAATGATCATGGGAGTGAGAGGGTTAATGTATGAGGAGTATTTGAATACTCTGGGCCTGTACTTGCTGATGTATAGAAGAACGAAGGGGGATCTTTTTGAAATTTATCAAATATTGTAAAGCCTAAATAAAGCGGTGGAGAGTACATTTCCTTTAGTGGAGGACTCTAGGACCAGAGGGCCCAGCCTCAGAATAGAAGGATATTGCTTTAGAATAGACAGGAGAAGGAATTTCTTTAGCCAAATGGCGGTGAATTTGTTGGATGCATTGCCACAGATGGCTGTGGAAATGAAGCCAGTGGACATACTTAAATTGGAGGCTCATGGATTCAGGACTAGCAATGGTGTGAAGCGGTACGAGGAGAAGGTTGGAGAATGGGATTGATCAACCATGAAGGTGGAAAGGACTCGATAGGCCAAATGGCATCATTCTGCTCCTATGTCTTATGTTCTTATGGTATTGGTCCAGTTGATTGCTGAATTCCTGGACAATGGCAAACCTTCACATCAAGAATGAAAGAAATGTATTATTTTCTGTCTATTCAGGCCAAGATGATGATAAAGTTTGTCTCCCCCATCCAAAAAGGATACATTTCTATGTCTGCGCACCTACTTAGAATGGAAAAGTTGTTGTGTTTGAAACTGCTTCGGCCAGTTCCCACACATTCTAAATGCAGGACAGCTTTAAAAGTCAGTAACAGCACTTTAACAGCTGCCAGTACCAAATAGTCTGTTTCTGAAGCTGTGCACTTGCATCATGTCATGCACTGTACACGGTGAGTGCTTGAATAATCTATGAAAAAGCTGACCTCACATTATATCACAAGGACGTGGAGCACTTAAACGGCAGTCATTCCTGCCTCAGTAACAGAACTGCATTATCAGTCCCATACAAATTATATAAGATAAGCAAGCAAAGTGGCTGAAACACTACATAGCTTGATGAGTTAGAATGATCTATGTGGAAAGGTTTAAAACAAATATAAATGCACATTTCTTCTGACGTTTCTAAAGGACTTCTGGCCAATAAATAGACATGTTACTTCAGTATTAATTTATTTTTGAAGATGCTAAGAATCATTAGTGTATGGTAAATATCCTCCAACCTTTAACAGCACAGGACCATCGATAAAACAGAGAAGCGCGTATTGAGGTGTTGGATTTATAAAGTACTAATTTATGTCTGGGCAAATGTAATCGGAGCCAGTTTTACAGCAGTACATGCACAGACCTGCTCCAATCGCCTTGGTTAACTGCAAGAAATTACTACTGAGAGGCCAGTTTCTACGTCATGTGAGGTGCCTGTTGTCATGGTGATGGGTCCATGACATATTGTATCTATGGTAGATTTTTATAGTTTAATACTGCTTTAATCCTTGAATATACAGCAAAAGTAAACTGTAAAGAAACATTATTCGGACTTTAAAGAAATATGTGTTCAGTAAACACAAAGGTCAGTGTGAATGCTTAACCTCACTGGAATTCAAAGGAGAATATCAAAAGTCAAAAGCAAAAGTGTTTCTTTTAATGCATTTTTACAATTTATGCTTCCTTTAATGTTTCTCCCATCACAACTATTACAGTTTGACTCTCACTATTCAACATCATCTAACTAAGGCACAGAGGCCTCCATCTTCCTGCTCCCAACTGCAGCACTCGCACTGCCCAGCAATCTGCACCAACCATCTCTGACACCACTGCCAACTTTGCTGTACAATTTGTTTTCCAACCTTCAAGCTAGTTCATTCAAGTTCATGGCCAAGAAAGTTCAATTGCAAATTTAAGTGAGAGTTCAGATAAAAAGGTTGGGTGTCAAAATCTGGGCTCTGTTTCAGCAATGCCACGCCTGCTCCCCGTCCGAAAGGGCAAGGTGATCTGAACCTCCCTGACAGCATGAATCCAGCTCCAGCAACTGAAATTAGGAGGCAACACCTTTACAAAGGGATGAACCAAACTTTCCTAGATAACTATAAACAAAATTAAAACATTGACCTCAAAATGAAGAGGCCAGGAAGGAAATTTGAGCAGGGTCTATCATGATAACTGATCCATAATTACTGATTGAGCTCAAAAGAACAAAATGTCCCTGCTGCTTTTAATTGAGTGCTGTACTTCCACACAGTGTGAAAGGGATCAGTCATTTCCAGCTGTGGTGCATGACTACAGTAATATAATCCGGCATCTAAACAGTGTTCCCAGGTTCACTGGTGATATTTACTCCTTTCACATCACGGTTTGACTTCATTTAAATTCTTAGATTTTATATGAGCTTTTGAATTAGCAGCCAACTATCAAAATTAATTACAGGTGAATTAAGAACAGAATTGAATCCAGAAAGGAAAGTGTGTGGTCTATGTGCCTGTAGAGCCAAACAACAGGAATGTATCTTCCGGGCTGATTATTTTTTATCACCAGTCAGCTAAGGTCACCAATAGGTGCGTGACATGATAAAAGACATAGATCAAGTGGATAGCCAGGGACATTTTCCTAGGGCAGAAATGGGTGAAACAAGGGGATATAATTTTCAGGTTATCAGAGAAAAGTTTCGTGGGGGGGGGGTGATGTCAGAGGTCAGCTTTTGTGCACAGAGTGGTAGAGGCAGATACATTAGGGACATTTAAGAACTCTTACATAGGCACATGGATGATAGGAAAATGGAGGGCTATTTAGGAAAGAAGTGTTTGATTGATCTTACACTTATAAAACTGGCACAACATCATGGGCTGCAGAGCCTGTGCTCTGCAGTAGTGTTCCATGTTCTATGCTCTAATTGTGGCACAAGAGATGTTTTGGCAGTTGCTAGGAAGATTAAAACTTACTTAGCTGTAATACTAGTTGAGGAAGTAAGTTGGGTCCAGTGTGATGAAATGCAATGGTGGTGGGGAATATTGAAAGAAGAAAAGGTACATCCTGGTAGATGTGTGTCTGTTTTCTGTACTCTGTGGAACTTATCCACACATCATTCGCATTATCTCCTCACAACTGTCACCATCTCACACTTAGCAAAGTATGTTTGAAGAATTATTCTTTTGTGAGCATGTTCCAATATAAACTACCAATGAAGCTTCATGGCAGCCCAATAATTCTGAACCAAGCAGGTTCAGCACTTGCTGTGTTTAGTGTAAACCGTTTCCAGTTTTGATAACAAGATGTGGCCCTTCCTTGTATGTTTAGAGTTGAAATCTCTGGTCAGAGATTTTCCAGGAGGTTTGCTTGCATGGCCTCTGCAATGTTTTACCTTATCTCATCTGGGGCAGGCCCTTTTCTGTTACATATTTTCACTGACGGTTCCATTCCAGTGCGTCGTGCTAGAATCTCCAACTGTAAAGGAAAGGAAAGGGAACCGGGAGAAGCACAAGAGAATGCAGATGTGAAAGAAAATATCCTGGAGGAACAAAGTAGCTCAGACAGCATCTGTAAAGAAGTATAATCTCTTCTCTATCCAAATCCTCAATGATCCATTTCCCTTCACTTCCTGAGATCGTCCAGCAGCTTAATGTTTATTAAGGAAACCAAGAACAGGATAGGGATTCACAATGGGATGATCTTTGATTCTGCCATCCATAATGTAACTAGTGATATAGGTAATACTTAAAACCTTCAACTGTTATTAGATAGACGATAAAGAATACATGTACCAATCAGCAACCCATGAAGCCAATGAAACCATACACAAGTCAAATTACAAAGTAAATGGCAGAACCATTAGATGCATTGGGGGATCTTGGAGTGCAAGTCCATAGCTCCCTGAGGTATCAATATAACAGGATAGGTTTGTAAAGAAGCATATGGCATCCTTGCCTTCATTGGTCAGGACATAGAGTATTTATTAATTTATTTATTGAGCTATAGACATAATATGCCCTTCCATCCCTTCAAACCACGCTGCCCAGCAATCCCCTGATTTAATCCTGGCCTAATCATGGGACAATTTACAATGACCAACTAATCTACAAACCAGTGTGTCTTCGGGCTGTGGGAAGAATCGGGAGCATCTGGAGAAAAGCCATGAGGTCACATGGAGAACATACAAGCTCCTTACAGGCAGCGGTGGGAATTACACCCGGGCCACTGGTAGTGTAAAGCATTGTACTAATCACTACACTACCGTGCCAACTCAAATAAAAGTCATGTTGCAGCTGTATAAAACCTTGTTTAGGCCACATTCGGAGTAACATGTGCAATTCTGGTCACCAGAGAAAAGAAAAATGTAGCGACCTTGAACAGTGCTCTTCGCTTACCATCTTTTTGTTAGCTTTTTCTTCCTCTGTAAATGTCCAAAACTTGCTGAGCTAACAGGACGGAAGTAAAAGATCTCGTAACTCAAAGTGTAGCTGAGTTTTCTCCTCCATACCTGGCAGCACTTATCCTTCCACCAACACCATGATAAAACTAATTGTCTGCTAAATATTTTAGTGCTAGTTGTGGAAATTGCTACACTTAAACCAAGTGCTGCCTTCTTACATTGCAATAGTTCCTTCATTTTCAAAAGTAATTCATCAATCATGAGGCATTTTGGATATCCGTAGTCATAAAAGGTGCTATAAAACTGGGCATCCCCCAGTCCTTCTTAGTAAGTAGCTGTCCCCTTCTCCATATCTAATGTTCATTTTGGTGAAAGATCAGAAAGTGCTAAGAATACTCAGCAAATCTGGAATTTATTATCAAAATGCATGTATGTCACTGTTACAATCCTGAGATTCATTATCTTTCTGACATACCCAATAAATCCATAATAAAATAATAACCATAACAGAATCAATGAAAGACCATACCACCAATACAACAAACTGTGCAAATATAAAAATATAGAAATAATAATAATAAGTAAGCAATAAATATTGAGAACATGAGGTGAAGAGTCCTTGAAAGTGAGTCCATAGGTTGTGGGAACATCACAATGATGGGACACATGAAGTTATCCCCTTTGGTTCAAGAGCCTGATAGCTGAGGGGTAATAATTGTTCCTGAACCTGGAGGGGTGAGTTCTGAGGCTCTGAAACTTCTGCCTGAAGAAGGCAGCAGCAAAAAGTGTGCACGTCCCAGGTGGTGGGGGTCCCGATGATGGATGCTGCTTTCCTTGAACAGCGTTTCGTGTAGATGTGCTCAATGGTGGGGAGGGCTTTACCTACGATGGATTGGGTAGTTTTTGTAGAATTTCCCTTCAAGGGTATTGGTCTTTCCATACCAGGCAGTGATGCAGCCAGTCAATACACTCTCCACTACACATCAATAGTAGTTTGTCAAAGTTTTAGATGTCATGTAGAATCTTCACTAATTCCTATGGAAGTATAGATGCTGCTGGGCTTTCTTCATAATTGCACTTTGCAGCTGAGCCCAAGACAGGTCCTCCGAAATAATAACACTGGGGAATTTACAGTTGCAGACCCTCTCTACCTCTGACACTCCAATGAGGACTGGCTCATTGACCGTTGGTTTCATTCTCGTGAAGTCGATCATCAGTTCCGTGGTCTTACTGGCATTGAGTGAGAGGTTATTGTTGGGGCACCACTTAGCCTGACTTTAATCTCCCTCCTATATGCTGATTCATCACCAACTTTGACTTGGCCAGTGACAAGTGTCATCAGCAAACTTGAATATAGCATTGGAACTGTGCTTAGCCATGCAGTCATAAGTGTAAAGCGAGTAGAGCAGGGGGCTGAGCACACAGCTTTGTGGTGCACCTTTGCTGATGGAGATTGTGGAGGAGATGTTGTTGCCAATCTGAAATGACTGGGGTTTGCAAGTGAGGAAATCAAGGATCCAGTTGCACAAGGAGGTAATGAGAGCAAGGTCTTGGAGCTTATCGATTCATTTTGAGGGGATGATGGTATTGAATACTGAGCTGTAATCAATAAAGAGCATCCTGATCTATGCACCTTTGCTGTCCAGATGTCCCAGGGTTGAGTGAAGAGCCAATAAGATAGCACCTGCTGTGGACTTGTTGCTTCAGTAGGCAAACTGGAGCAAATCCAAGTTGTTTATCAGGCAGGAGTTGATATGTTTCATCATGATCCTCTCAAAACACTTCAGGATTATAATCATTGAGGCAGATTACCACTTTCTTCTTAGACACCAGTATAATTGAAGTCTGCTTGAAGCAGGTGGACACCTCAGACTGCCAAAGCTAGAGGTTAAAGATCTCGGTGAAAACTCCAGCCAGTTGATCATCACAGAAGTCTTTGTGCACATTGGCCCCATGACATTGGTAGAAGGAGAAAATGGTCCTGCTCAGTGAGTTAACTCAGGGAGTTAGGAAAGAAACTGAAAAGCAGAACTGATGAATGAGAACCTGAGAAACTGAAACAGAGGACAGAGTTTCAGGTTCTTGGGTGACTGAATCCTCTCCGTCGGCAAGATGACCTGTAAAAGAGGGGCAGATTGCACCTTGACTGAAGGGGAAGCAGCATCCTGGCTGGGGATTTGCTGATGTTACTCAAGAGGTTTTAACTAGCTTGGCAGGGAGATGGGAAACAAAGCAACAAGTCAGAAAATGGAGGTTTGAGAGGAAGTTTTCCGTTTTGTCCCCTCTGAGTGCAGCTGTGAAATTGTCCCTGATTAATAGCGCAGCTCCTCCAGTCCTCTGCCCCTGTGTAATAAACACAGGCTGAAGTGTGTGTATTTTAATACAAGGAGTATTATGTTTAAGTGTGATGAACATACTTAAAAGGAAGACAGAAATGGATGCTCAATGGTCCAGACTTTTGATGTTTGACAAAAGATAGAGAAGGAGGTAAAAGAGGGGCAGAGGGCAGGGAGATTTGTGCTATTCATCAGGTACAATATCACAGCTGCACTCATGGGGGACAAAATGGAGGGCACATCCACTGAATCTATAACTCAAAAATAAGAAGGGTTTATATTACAGACTTGCCAATACTCACTGGAACATTGAAGAACAGAAATGCAGGCAGGTCAGAGAAAGATGCAAAAATAACAAGATTGTTGTAGTCGGTACCTTCAACTTCCCTAACATAGACTGAGACCTCCTTGATTCAAGAAGTTTAAATGGGACAGAATTTATTAGGTGCCTCCAGAAGAGTTTCTTAAATCAATATGTAAATAATCCAACAAGAGGAGGGGCTATACTGTGTCTGGTGTTAGATACCAAATCTGTCCAGATGATTAATCTTCCAGTGAGAGAACAGTGATCACAACTACTTGTGTTTTAATATAGTTATAGATAAGCTTAAGTGTGGACCTTAAAGGGGAGTATAACATAGGAACAGGGCAAATTACAAGAGTATCAGGCAAGAACTAGGGAGGGTTGCTTAGAAACAGCTGTTTTTGGGTGAATCTACATCTGACATGTGGACAGTGTTTGAAAACCAACTGCACAGAGTACAGGGCAGGTATACTCCAGTAAAAAGGGAGAAGAATGACAAACTAAGGGCAACTTAGATGTTGAGAAAGGTAGTGAATTCAGTCAAGAAAAGAAAGTAAAAGTACGTAAAGTTAAAATTAAACAGAGCTCTTGAGGATTATAAAGTTGCCAGAGAAAAAAAGATCAAGAAAGACCATAAGACCATAAGACACAGCAGCAGAATTGGCCCATTGAGTCTGCTCCACCGTTCAACCATAGCTGATCCTTTTTTCCCCTCCTCAGCCCCACTCCCTGACCTTCTCCCCACAACCTTTGATGCCGTGTCCAATCAGGAACCTATCAATCTCCACCTCAAATGTACCCAACAACATAACCTCCACAGTTAAGAAAGACAGGAGGGGCTATGAAAAGTCCTTGACATGCAGTATGCGAGAGAATCCTAAGGCATTCTACACAAGAGAATAACTAGGGAGCAGGTATGACCAGGCGAGATTGAAGGAGGGAACATGTGATTAAAGCTACATAGTGCTGTGTACTTGTTCTTGCAGAAACATGGCTACAGGACAACATCCCATACACTATCAATCTTCATGCCATACTACTCAGGGAATGTGCTAATATTATTTTTGAGACTTATGTGCTATCATAACTACATGTGATGTGCACCTACATGCTTCAAATCTACCATCATCCCTGTACCAAAGAACTTTACAGCTTCAGAATGAAATGACTACTGCCCTCTAGTATTGAACTCAATCATCATGAAGTGCTTTGAACAGCTGGTAATGCCACATAGCAAAGCATTGCCAGATTGGACACTTGCCAGCAGGACTGCTCCATGACAAATGCCGTCTGTAATGCACCTGGCCCTGACACACCTGGAAAACAAGGACACACGTCAGAATGCTGTTTCTGGATTTCAATTCGGCATTCAATTCACAGGCCCTGGTGAACAACTTCCTAATTATCAGTCTAAATACACCACTGTGCAATAGCAAACAGACCTCAGGTAGTCAGGACGCACAGCCACTCCTCCCTCCCCAAAATCCTCAACACAGAAGACACCCCCACCCCCAGTGGCTGTGTGCTGAGAGCATTGCTGTACATTCTGCACTCACAACAGCAAAGCCAAACACCTGAGTAATCACATTGTCAAGTTCGCCGATGATATGATAGTGGCAGGGCTCATCACCAACAGAGATGAGTCAGCCTGCAGAGAGGAAGTGGAAGAGCTCAAGGCCTGGTGCCAGGCAAATAACCGCTTCCTCAATGTCAACAAGACAAAGGAGAAGGCTATTGACTTCAAGAGAAGTGGTACCACTCAGACCAGCCTTTACCTCAGCAGTAGAGATGGCGAGCAGTTCAAACTCCTGGTGTACTCATCTCGCACAACCTCTCACGGGCCCAGAGCACAGTCCGCACAGTCAGGAGAGCTCAACAGCACCCCTACAATCTAAGAAGGCTGAAGAGAGCTGAGCTTTGAACATCGATACGCATGTCCTTCTACAGATGGACGGCAGAGAGTATCCTAAAATGCTACGTCACTGCACAGCATGGAAACTGCACTGTGGCTGACAGGAAGGCTCTACAGTGGGTAGTCAAAACTGCCCAACGCATCACCAGCACCAAACTACCCACCATCACCGACATGTATACAGAAAGGTGCCAGGAACAGACCAGCAACATCACGTAAGATTCCACCCTCCCAGCTCAAAAACTGTTTATCCCACTCCCTTCAGGGAGGCGGTTATGTAATATCCATGCCAGGACCACCAGGCTCAAAAACAGTTACTTTCCCCATGCAGTAAGGCTGATCAACACCTCCACCTACTAACCCACCCCTCCACCACTACTTTATTACTTCCTTTCAGCCTCGTTATGTACAGACACTCCTAAGCCTAGCGTCACTTTATGGACATATAATCAATCCTTGTATATATATAAGCTAAGTCATGCATTTAAGGTATATTTATTGTATTTTTATCCTTGTATTCTTTATCTTATTGTATTTATTTGTGTTGCAATGGATACAGAATAACACTTATTTTGTTCTCCTTTACACTTGTGACGAACAATCTTGAATCTTACGTCTTGAATTGTGTGCTATGTGTGCGTGTATGTACAGAGTTTTGCATCTTGGCCCCAGAGGAACGTTGTTTCATTTAGCTGTATACATGGGTATGGTTGAATGACTTGTTTGGAGGCGGAGGATGTGAGCAAGGTCCTAAATAAGTACTTTGCATCTGTATTAACCAAAAAGAAGTTGAGAGTATAGGGAGATTAGTGTGGAATGTGCTCACAAGCTAGGGCATTTCAAGATTTAAAAAAAGCAGGTAGTTTAGGGTGTCTTAAAAAATATTAAGGTGGTTAGGTACCAGGACATGATGGAAGACTATTCATAAGTGAGTCTCACATTACTGGTAGGGAAATTACTGAGGAGGATTCTTAAAGATAGGATTTATGAGCATTGAAAAATTATGGCCTAATTATCATGTCATCATGGCTTTTTGTGGAGCAAGCTGTGTCTCAACAACTTGTTTGAGTTTTTTGAGGAGTCAACAAAAGTAGAGCTGTGGATGTTGTCTACATGGATTTTAGTGAGGACTTTGATAAGGTCCCTCATGGGAGGCTCAAACAGAGGACTGAGATACATGAAATCTACAGTAAATTGGTCTTTTAGATTCAGAATTGGCCTGCCCATAGAAGAGAGGGCAATGGGTCTTGACCTAGATGAAAACATAGATGGGTGAGTTGATGGTGTTTTGTATAGCATGAAAGACTGGCAGTGAATACAGTGGGATATATATCAGTTGTTGCTATTGGCGGAGAAATAGCAGATGGCATTCAACCCTGCCAAATGTGAAGCATTGCACTTTAGGAGATCAAATGTGAAGAGATATTACACTATTAATGGAAAGAACCTTAACAGTGGTGTACAGAGGATTTTTGGGTCCAGATCCATAGTACCTTGAAAGTATAGAAAGAAAGGGTGGTAAAGAAGGCATGTGGAATATTTGCCTTTAGGAGTTGAGGAACTGATTTCAAGAATGCAGACATATGTTGCAGTTTAATAAAGCTCTAGTTATGCCACATCTGGAGTACTGCATTCAATTCTGGTCACCCCATTATAGGAAGAGGCTTTGGAGAAGATGCAGAAGAGAATTACCAGGCTGCTGCTTAGAGTACTGGGCATGTGTGAGAAGGAGAGATGGGACAAACTTGGACTGTTTTCTCAGGAGCAGCAAGGCTGATTGGAGATCTGATTGAGGTCTACAAGATTGTGAGATAAGGTAGAAAGCTAGTGTCATTTTCCTAGGGTTAATATGTTTAATATCAGAGGGCATGTACTTAAGGTGAGAGGGGATACTTCAAAGGAGATTTGTGGGGCAAGCTTTTTTTTTTAAATACAGTGAATGATGGGTGCCTGGACTGTGCTGCCTGGGACGGTGGTGGAGGCAAATAAGATAGAGGTGTTCAAGAGGCACTTAGATAAGCACATGAACAAGCAGGAAATAGAAGGATATGGATATTGTGTAGGGAGGAGTGATTAGTTACATTAAGCATTGAATACCAATGTGATTAGTTTGTCAGAAAACTGTGGGCCAAATGGCCAAATCGTGTGCTGTACTGTTCTTCTGTTCTGTGTCCTATGTTCTACTTTGCGTTCCTTGAGCTCTGTGAAAGTTGGCATAGTGGGAATTAATTTCTCTAATATTCAGTGTTTGTAATCCTTGTTGTGTTGTTAAATCCTTGAAAGTTCTAGTGTTAGAATCAACTTTCCGGTGAATCAGCAGACAACCTTCAGTTATTTTAAATTTGATATCAATAATATTAGTCATTGAGAAAAGAAAAAAAAAATGATGAAAGAACATTTCATAAGTGGTTCAAACAAAGCCCAACCAATACTGGAAACAGGGCTGAAAGAACCTGGTAGGGACTGAAGGCAATGCTCAGCTCAGTTCTATCTGAAGTAAATGAAAGTTTGAAAAAGACCAATTCAGGCTGGTCTAAGGGAAACATTCTGCCTTCATGAAAGTGATGTAGATCCAACTAGACAAGTTAATCAATTATTTTGGAAAACATTACCTGCAAATCCATGTTGTGAAACTCATTGGCAAAAATCTGGGGGAAAAATCCAGATAACTGCTTTTTAATGCTGACAATTTTGTAATTACTATTCTGGCTTTAAAGGTCTGATGCTGTTTCCCAGAGCAACTAAATGCTACCTAGCGAAACAACAGCTAGAATACATGCATTGCAAAATCTTACTTTATATGCTTTTAATAATAATGTATTCTTAAAGGGAAACTTCAGAGAGTTAGTAATGTAATTTAGAGCATGATTTGCTTTCTGCTTTTAAGCTTTCCACTTGTTTCCAGTTAAATTTTATTCCTAATGATTTGTCTCAACGCATGTTAATGGAGCCTAGATGAAAGTTTGAAGAGCAGTGCTTAAGGATGAGAGGACAAACCTGAACTTAGAGCTGAAAACCTCTTGCTGTTTTTACGTTTGGGATGAGATATTAAATTTATTAAATAAAACTCAAATTAACCCCCAGTAAATTGTGGTAATCACTGGACTGCCAGTTCTTCAGAGTACTTTTTCCTGTTCATTCTGCAGGGCCTGCACCCCAAAATAAAGATAGAGCAATTTAGAATGGATACAGACCCTTCAGCCCAACCAGTCTCTGCTGATCGCAGTGCCCCTCAGGACTCTTATGACTGTTTCCCCTCTCACCTTAAATCTATGCCCCGCAGTTCTGGACTCGCCTGCCCTGGGAACGTATTGTTACCATATAACTTATCAATACCTCTCATCATTTTAAACATTGCTAGAGGACTGCCACTCATTCTCCTCCATTCCCAGGAATAAAGAGTTAGCCTGACTGATCTCTCCCTATAACTCAGACCTGGTAACGTCTTCACAAATCCAGTGACCATAGTTATATTTGTTTTAAGCTGGTTTTGGATAGTGACAGAGAAGGTCCACAGGTTCAAATTCTAAAGTGAGGTGGCGCAAACTTTGACCGTATGAGACAGGAGCTCGCACGGATTGGTTGGAATAGGTTGTTTGCAGGCCAAGCGGGAGGCCTTTAAAGGTGAGATTGTGAGATCTCAAGATTTGCATGTTCATGTTAGAGTGAAGGGCAAGGCTGGTAGGATGAACAAACACAAGAAAAACTGCAGATGCTGGAAATCCAAAGCAACACACATAAAATGCTGGAGGAACTCAGCAGGCCAGGCAGCAACTAAGGAAAAGAGTAAACAGTCCACATTTTGGGCTGTGACCCTTCATCAGGACTGGGATGGAAAGGAAGAAGAAGAAGGTGTGAGGAGGGCAGGAAATACCAGGTGGAAATGGGAGGAGTGAAGTAAAGAGGCAGGAAGTTGGTTGGCAAAAGAGAAAGGGCTGCAGAAGGGGAATCTGATAGGAGAGGACAGAAGAGCATGGAAGGGGGAGGAGCACCAGAGGGAGGTAAGGAGATAAAGTGAGAGAGGGAAACGGGAATGGGGAGGTAATTACCAGAAGTTTGAGAAATCGACGTCCATGCCATGAGGTTGGAAGCTGCCCAGGGTGGTTAGCACAATGCCTTATAGTACCAGCAACCCAGGTTCTATTCCCACCACTGCTGTAAGGAGTTCGTACGTTCTCCCCGTGACCACGTGGGTTTCCTTTGTGTGCTTCAGTTTCCTCCCACAGCCCAAAGACTTACCGGTTAGTAAGTTCATTGGTCTTTATAAATTGTCCCATGATTAGGCTACAGCTAAATTGAGGATTGCTAGGCAGCATGGCTCGAAGGGCCGGTAGGGCTTACTCCGTGCTGTATCTCAATAAATGAATAAATAACCATGAAACTTTGGCTAAATGGGACAGCCACTTAATTGAGCCAAAATGTACTGATCCTGATGTGTCCCGATTAACCAGAATCCACAGTACATATGAATGAAACAACCTGCATATGAACGTACAGTACATTTCACTTGTCAGAATATCCAAAACAATTTAATAACTACATTTAAAGTATGCTTACATACACAGAACAAAACTGCAAATGAAAGGAGTCAAAACAGTTACGTGAATTTCCCATTCCACTTCCTATAATTCATCATTATTGAATTTTCAAGATGAGCAGTGATTGGCTATCACAATTCTGTCTACTTTATTATACAAGTCTGAACAATTTCACCTTAGTTAATGTTGTTGATAAATATTGAGGAATAAATATTCACAAATGTAACACCCTCCTTTTGCTGAAATAGTCTGACATGATTTCCACATCAACCTAAGCAAGTAACAGATTTAATGTTCCATCAAACAGTATCTCAGCTGAGATAGCGCATTCCTAGGTCTCCCAAAGGGCCTCAGCGACCACTGACTGAAACCGAAGAATGCCACCACCATGAGGGAGGAAGAGAGAGAAACAGATAGGGAAATAAGGGGAAGACACTGGCAGACAGAGATACAGAGACAGATTATTTAATCAGCTTGTAACAAACACAGAGTATTTCCATTAAAAAAATTCTTTACACATGCAACAGATGTGTAAAGAGCTGATGCTTTTGATTGAAAGAAGTATATCAGTATATCTCTTTAACATATTGTAAAAATCCTGGTAACATGTTAACAAAATGCTTTTTTTAAATGAAAATAGCTTACTGTAACAGGCAGGGCATTTTTCTGTTCTCCAACTCAGGCAATCATTATGTGCAAATATAAACATAGAGAGCAAAGAATCACTTGGAAGAATTCTTAAAAGATTGCACACACTGTAGTTCATAAACCACGTATGTTACAGACAAGACTAGATCATTGCAACACTCACAAAATGCTGGAGGATCTCAGCAGGCCAGGCAGCATCCATGGGAAAGAGTTAACAGTTGACGTTTTGTGCCGAGCCCCTTCAGCAGGACCGGAGAAAATTAGAGGAGGAGTCAGAGCTAGAAGGTGGGGGAAGGGGAGGAAGAAACACAAGGTGATAGGTGAAACTGGGAGAGGGGAGGGGTGAAGGAAAGAGCTGTGAAACTGTATGGTGAAAGAGATACAGGGCTGGAGAAGGACAGAAGGCCATTGAAGAAAGAAAAAGGGGGAGGAGCACCAGAGGAAGGCAACGGGCAAGCAAGCAGATGAGGTGAGAGAGGGAAAAGAGGATGGAAAATAGTGAAGGGGGAGGGGTCATTACCGGAAGTTTGAGAAATCGATGTTCATGCCATCAGGTTGGAGGCTACCCAGACGGAATATGCGGTGTTCCTCCTTCAACCTGAGTGTGGCCTTATTGCATGGTAGAGGAGGTCGTGGCTGGACATGTCAGAATGGGAATAGGAAGTGGAATTAAAATGGGTGGCCACTGGGAGATCCTGCTTTTTCTGGAGGAATAGATCATTAACCAGTTTCATAACTGTGTGCATTTTTGTTGATTATCTTCTTTTATATGCATATAATAAATGAATTCATGCATGCCGAACCAAGTCTATAGTACAATTACATATCTCCAATCTCTGTAATTATACCATAGTACACAAACATAGAATGAACAAGAGAAAAAGTTCTAAGACAGACTTCCAAGTCATTCTTGATTCATTCAACGAAATGCAGGATGAAATGTGCGTATGAAAAGTTTGTTGGATGCAAGTATGTTGTTTAATTAAAATTAATTAATTGTTGCTGCTGCGGCTGACAACACTGCATTATTGGCTTTGCTCAGGTGAAAACAGTAACTGCAAAGGAAGATGGGAGAGTTTTCTGAAATAAAAGCGCCAATCCATGCCTTTTCCAGTTTGTAAGATGGACAATATATTTTGACAGCATCACAACCTGTGCAGATATTTCACTGTGATTTTAGAAAGGCAGGAGCTGAGTATAAATCACTAGGAAAACAAAAGTCTCCCCAAAATACTTCAAATCCATTAACAGGAAAAACAAATCAACATCAATTACTCAGGCTAACACCCCAGCAGTGAGACCTTAATTACATTCAATAATCAGTTCAGAAGGGTATATCACGGCAATTGTATGTTTGACATCCAAATTCCCAAATCATACATGGTACTCTGAGCTCCATCATGACAGAACAATGCCAAGGTAGTGAGGAAAGTGCTTCAAATTTGTCATAAAGGTAACATCCCTACCATCCAGGGGTAACCCTTGGCTCATCACTGATCAAAATGGAGGAGAAGCACCTGAGATGGCCCTGTGAAATTTGAAACGTTTCACCAGAAACACTTGAAAACTCAGTGAAAAGGCCATCTTCTACCAAGCAATCACACCTTTCCACTGTTACCTCAAACTATACCAAATCTTCCCTTTCTGTAATATTCTATGTCCTGTCTAATGAAGATGAGCATCCCATATGCCTTTTTGTAATGAACCTGCCTGCCATCTTCCAGGACTTTCATACGTATACCAAGGTCCTTCTGTTCCTCCATGCTCCCTTTGGCCATATTATTCATTACGTATAATGAATGCTGCCCTTCTTTGACCTTCCGAACTGTGAAACTCACACTTCAATGAATTCATTCCATTAAGTTCCTTTCTTGACCTCCATGTTGAGTCTATGGGCTCCTTCTTCTCATATTCTGTAGTCACTTGTCTGAATTCCTCCTACCTGGTTTAGACCTAGGCAATAGCGCCAACATAAACTGTGTCATTTATTTTTTTATGCATTAGTAAATTATTATTTGAATGAACGCCATTGTTCCCATTCTCCTCTATACATCATACACTGTGGCCTCTCAGCACAGTAAGTTTTGGAACATCTCTGGACTCAATGACAGAATGCATCGACTTCTGACCCTTAGTAAATTCTCTGTTTCTCTGCTGAAGTGAGCAGTCACAGAAATCTGAAATGTGTTGATGCGTGCACTGCAGATAGCAAGTGAATCTCTATGGAACTGTTGGCTAGATGTTTGCATGATCCAGCCTAATGTTTCAACTTCATGATCTTTCACGTGATAGAGAGAGGATTATTTTTGACTAAAGGCCATTGACCTGAAAGCTTGACTTTGTTCCTCTCTTCACAGTCACACAGACTGAGTAGTTCTGTCATTTTCTGTCAACACAAATACAAGTCATGGAGTCACAGACCAGATGAAAAGTAGGAGATTAAGGATGATTGACTTCCTCAATACAGATGTGTGCATGGATATGAGAATCAGCTGACATATGTCGTGTAATTTGTGGTAGCAGCACAGTGCAATAAAATAAAACTATATGTTACAATAAGAATTACTAAAAAAAGTGCAATAAAAGAGCACTATCTAACTACCCTACTCTTTTATGCTTTCCACGCCTATACCTCATCTTTGATGGTAGTAATGAGAAGAGGGCAAATCCTGGGTGGTGGAGGCCCTTGCCACCTTTTGAGGCATCACCTTTTGAATGTCCTCAATGGTGGATCCAGGCCAAACTCTTCAAGTCTGATCTTGTGGATAAAGATTAGAAATAAACAAAGGGGCATTCATAGTTTAGAGAGTAGCAACTTGTATCTACATCCAATGTAGGAATCTTTTCAAAAGTGAAATTGTGAGAGTTCAGGGCAACCAGGAACACTAACATTTGATTAAGGTTTTATGGTACTGAAAATAGGGGAGGCCCTTCAGGAGTAGAGAGGCTGTAGGGGATTAGCCTCGAAAGAAATTGGTTCAAATGTCAACGTTTAAGGTAATTTTTTAAAATCAAAGTGCATATATGATCCGATAGGTTCTTTTAAGCCACTCTTGGATGGGTACATGCAGCTTAGAAAAACAGAGGGCTATGGGTAACCCTAGGTAATTTCTAAGGTAAGGACATGTTTGGTACAGATTTGTGGGCCGAAGGGCCTGTATTGTGCAGTAGGTTTTCTACGTTTCTATATATGTTACCATATACAACCCTGAAATTCATTTTCTCTTGGGCACATTCAGTCTTTAGAAAGAGGTGACATAGGGTCAGAGAATGTCAAAACTGCAAGGTGAAAAAAAACATTATGGAAATCATATATACAGTAGGCCTCCAAATAGTAGAAAAGATGTGAGGTTGAGATTGCAAAGGGCGTGGGAAAGGGCATATAATAAAGGTAATGTCACAAGTGTAATGGGGGGGCTTCAATATGCATCAGATTAGGAAAATCAGAGTTGGTGTCAGACCACAAGGGAGGGAATTTGTTGAATGACTATGAGATAGCTTTTTAGAGCAGTTTGTGCTTGAGACTATTCAGGGAAAGGCTATCTTTGACTGGGTGTTGTGTGATAATCTTATTAGAGCTTAACGTAAATGAACCTTTTGGAGACAGTGATCATAATATGATTGAGGTCATACTGCAATTTGAGAGGGGGAAGCATAAGTCACATGTATCAGTATCACAATGGAATAAAGGGCAGGACAGAGGCATGAGACAGGAGCTCGTCCAAGTGTGTTGGAAGGGATTACTGGTGGGGATGTCAGCAGAGAAGAGGTGGCTGAAATTTCTGGGAATAGTTCACAAGACACAGGATAGATATGTCCCACAGAAGAAGTTGTTCTCAAATGGCAGGGGTAGGCAACTATTGCTGACAAGGGAAATTAAGGACTGTATGGAAGCCAAGGAAAGGTCATTTAAGGTAGCAAAAATGAGTGGGAAGTTGGATGATTGGGAAGCTTTTTAAATCCAGAAACAGGCAACTAAAAAGCCATAAGAAGGGAAAAGATGCAATATGAGGGTAGATTAGCCAATAATATAAAGCAGGATGTTAAACATTTTTTCAGTTATATAAAGAATAAGGGGGATGTGAGAGTTGATATTGGATCACTGGAAAATTACGCTGGTTAAATAGTAATGGGAGAACAACGAAATGGCAGATGAACTTTATGGGTACTTTGCATCAGTCTTCACTGTAGAAGACACTAGCAATGTGCCAGAGGTCTGTGAGTATCAGGGAGCAGAAGTGAGTGCCATTACTATAACAAAGGGAAAGGTGCTAGGCAAACTGAAAGGCCGTAAGGTGGATGTCACCTGCACCAGATGGACTACATCCCAGAGTTCTGAGAGAGGTTGCTGAAGAGATAGCAGATGCATTGGTTATGACTCTTCAAAAATCATTTGTATTTGTCATGGTTCTGGAGCACTGGAAAATTGCAAATGTCACTCCACTCTTTAAGAAGCAAGAAAAGCCAGTTAGCCTGACCTCAGTGGTTAGGAAATTGTTGGAGTATATTATCAAGGATGAGGCTTTCAGGTACTTGGAGACTAATGATGAAGTAAGTCAGTCAGCATAGTTTCTGTAAAGGGAAATCTTGCTTGACGAATCTGTTAGAAACCTTGAGGAAGTAACAAGCAGCAGCAACAAAGGAGAGGTAGTGGGTGTTATTTGCTCGGGTTTTCAAAAGGCATTTGACAAGCTACCACACATTGGCTGCTTAACAACATAAAACCCGATGGCGTTGCAAGAAAGATGCTGGCACGTATAGAGGAATGGCTGACAGGCAGGAGGCAGCAAGTGGGAATAAAGGGGACTTTTTCTGGTTGGCAGCTAGTGACTCGTGCTGTTCCTCAGGGGTCAGTATTTTTGACCACTACTTTTCACATTGTTTGTCAATTATTTAGGTAAAGGAATTGATGGTTTTGTGGCAAAGTTTGTAGCTGATACAAAGATAGGTGGGGGAGAAGTAGGTAGTGCTGAGGAAGCAGAAGGACTTAGAGAAATTGGAAGAATGGGCAAAAAAAATTGCAGATGGAATACAGTGTTGGGAAACATATGATAATACACTTTGGTAAAAGTAACAAAAGTGCAGACTATTGTCTAAATGGGGAGAAAATTCAAACATCAGAGGTGCAAAGGGACTTAGGAGACCTCATGCAAGACTCCCAGAAGGTTAATTTACAGGTTGAGTCTATGGTAAAGAAGGCAAATGCAATGTTGGCATTTATTTCAAGGTGTATAGAATATAAAATCAAGGAGATAGTGCTGAGACTTTATAAGACACTAATCAGATCACACTTGAAGTGTTGTCAATGGTTTTGGGCCCCATATCTCAGAAAGGATGTGTTGTCATTGGAGAGAGCCCAGAGAAGGTTCATGATGATGATTCCGGGAATGAACTGGTTAACATATGATGGGCATTTGGCAGCTTTGGGCCTGTACTCACTGGAATTTAGAAGAATGTGGGGGAGGGAGGGAACTCATTTGAAGCCTACTGAATGTTGAAAGGATGAGATAAAGTAGATGTAAAGAGGATGTTTCCTCTGGTGGGAGTGTCCAGAACTAGAGGGTACAGCTTCAAAATTGAGGAGCGACCCTTCAGACCAAATGTAAGGAGAATTTTTTTTAGCCAGAGAGTGGTGAATCTGTGGAATGCTCTACCACAGTCTGTGGTAGATGCTGTGGGTGTATTTAAAGTGAAAATTGATACTTTCCTGATTGGTCAGGACATCAAAGGATATGGCAGTTTTATGAGGTTGAGTGGAATCTGGGATCAACTATGATGGGATGGCAGTGCATTCATGATAGGCTGAATGGCCTAATTCTGCTCCTATATTTTATGGTCTCATAAACACATTATAGAATAATAATCATTCTAGAATCAATGAAAGACCACACCAACTTGGACGTTCAACTAGTGTACAAAAGACAACAAGCTGAGCAAGTAGAAAAAGAAAGAAATAATAAATAAATAAATAAATAAATAAATAAATAAGCAGCAAATATTGAGAACATGAGACGAAAAGTCCTTGAAAGTGAGTCCATAGGTTGTGGGAACATTTCAATGTTGGGGCAAGTGAAGTTGAGTGAAGCTGTCCCCTAATAGTTGAGGGGTAATAACTGTTCCTCAACCTGGTAGTGTGAGTCCTACGGGTCTTGTGCTTTCTGCCTGATGGCAGCAGCAAGAAGGGTGCATGGCCTGGGTGGTGGGCGTCCTGATGATGGATGTTGCTTTCTTGTGATAATGACTCCGTGTAGATGTGCTCAGTGGTAGGAAGGGCTTTAGCCAAGTTGGACTGGGCCATATCCATTGTTTTTTGTAGGACTTTCTGTTCAAGGGCATTGGTGTTTCCATACGAGTTTGTGATACAGTCTGTCAATATACACTCCACCATACATCTATAGAAGCTTGTCAAAGTTTTAGAAGTTATGCTAAATCTTCGCAAACTTCTGGGGAAGTAGAGGTGCCCCCATGATTTCTTCACAATTACACTTGTGTGCTGGGCCAGGACAAGTCCTCTGAAATAACATTGAGGAATTTAAAGTTGCTGACCACTTCTACCTCTGATGAGGATTTGCTCATGGACCTCAGGTTTCCTCATTCTGAAGTCAATAATCAACTCCTTGGTCTTGCTGTCATTGAGTAAAAGGTTGTTGTTGTGGCACCACTCAGTCAGATTTCCAAGGCAAAGAGGAGACACAAAATGTCACTGGCAGGTAAGATTAAAGTAACACAATTTTATATTAAGATGAAGAGGAGAGTCCAAAAGAATGGAACCAGTTAAAGACTAGTTGCACAGTAGCCAGGTATGGAGACACCAATGCCCAGGAACAGAAAAAAGCAACAGTAAGTGGTGGGTACATCCCAGTCCATCTCACGCAAAGCCCTCCCCACCATTGAGTACAGTTACATAAAACACACCCAAAAGAAAGCACCATCCATCATCAAAGACCTCCATTATCTCACTACACACTCTTCTTGCTTCTACCGATAGGCAGGGTGTGCAGATGCCATAAGTTCCACACTACTAGATTCAGGAACATTTATTATCCTACAATCATCAGGCTCCTATACCAGCATGGATAACTTCACTCACCTTTATTCTGAACTGGTTCTATGGCCCACCGCCTCACTTTCAAGGACTCTTTCTAACTCGCATTCTCAGTAATATTTTTATTTGCATGTTTTATCTTCTGTCATATATTAGTTGTTGGTAGTCTTTGTCTGATCTTTCATAACTGTATGGTATTTCTATTTTGCTGTAAATATCTGCAAGACAATAAATCTCAGGGCTGTATATGGTAATATATACATATATATAGATAAATTTATTTTGAACTTTGAAATATTGAAGGTGCAATCTATATGTTGAAACATGGAAATGGGTGCTATCTTAAAAGAATACTTCTTTTCTGAAATAATTCTGAAAGACATTGTAACATATTTGGGAAATGACGTGGTGATATTTTATAGCATACTATTGAATGAGAAGGGTGGTAATAACTGGGACCCTGATGAATGATATACTGGAAGACTGAATGACGGCAAATGTGTTTCCCTTGTTCACAAAAGGTAAGAGGGATGAACTAGTTGAATATAGACCAACGAATCTCAAATTGGTGGTAGGGAAATAATCGGGGAAAAATTATGAAGGACAGGATGAATATACACTTACAAAGACACCTTGTGTTTCTCCCTCCCCTCCCCCCTCACCTTTATTTCTCCAGTCCTGCCAAAGGGTTTCGGCCCAAAATGTCAACTGCACTCTTTTCCACAGATGCTGCCTGGTCTGCTGAATTCCTCCAGAATTTTGTGTGTGTTGCTTACAAAGACAGTGTTTGATCAGGCATAGTCAGCATAGGATGTCAATATATTCAACATAATCAGAATAGTCAGTGAGTGGGAAATCCTGTCTGATTGAATTTATGAAGATATAATGAAGTATATGGATGAGGAATGTAGTCTATATGGCCTTTAGTAATGGAGTTAATGCAATCTGACATGGAAAGCTGGTCCGAGATTTGAAGCACAGAAATCCAAAGTAAATTGGCAAACTGGATCCAAAATTGGTTTGGTAAAATGAGATGGGCAGTGATAGTGGAAAGCTGCTTTTATGAAGAGAAGCCTCTGATCAATGGAATCAGTACTGAGATCCCTAGATTTTTTATTTATGTTAATAATTCATATGTTCATGTTGGAGATATGCTTAATAATTCGCAGATGACATAAAAATTGGTGGTGCGAGTGAGGATGATAATCTCAAACTACAGAAAGCTATTGATCCACTGGTAAATTATGCAGAGCAATGGCAAAGGAAATTTAATCCTAATAAGTGTGAATTTTACAGTTTGGAAGGTCAAAGAAGGGTAAGATTCATTAGACACAATAAATCATAGAGCCAAAGTGAGCACGGAGGAACAGCGAGATGTACGAAAGTCCAGGAAGATAGCAGCACAGTTTGATAGAAAATGCCTCTGGGATGCTTGCCTTCATTAGCTGAGCACAGTACATAAGAATGTGGAAGTTTTGGTATAATTTTATAAAACACTGGTAAGGCCGCATCTGGGATATTGAGTGCAGTTTTGATCACTATCGTAAGGGAAGGACGTGATTGTTTTGAAGAGGTTGCAGAGGAAGTCCACCAGGATGCTACCAGGGTTGGAGTGTCTCAGTTTTGGGAGAGTGGAAAGTCGGGCTTTTATCCGCTTGGAGTGAAGAAGGCTGAGGTGCAGAGGAGAGGGAGGTGCACAAAATTAAGCCAATACAGATAGAGTAGGCAGTACTAAACATTTCCCTGTGGTAGAGATATCTACAAGTGGCCATGGGTTTAAGATGAGAAGAAAGAAGTTTAAAGGGATATAAGGAAGAATATTTTCACCCACCTGGTTCAGTGGGCTAGGAAAGATAAGGAAAAACAGAGGCTGTCTGAAATCAGATAGTCTGAATCTTAAGAACAAAGAGTATGACAGAAAGAAATATTTATTTGACATGGTTATGTGAAACTGATTCATTCCTTTTACATAATTGTTTGGGATAGACATGCTTGCCTCTTTTTGTTTTCAGGGCTACAGATTAATTTATTTTTGATTGATGCAGGAACAGATTTATTTATTTCTGATTGATTTGGAGACAGATCTATCTATCCTATCCCTTGGAACAAAGTGAAAGTTCGATTTTTACTTTCGTTGAATAATTTTTTTTGGGCGACAAGCATGCCAGACCATTTATAGAACTGTGTTTAGAACAGAGCATTCAAGTGTGGCTAGTTTCAGAACATAACGTTTTCCTATCAACAGTAACATGATTTCTGGTTAGCAGAAAGTTAGCAGCCAAGTTGCAGGCCGATTACAACTGACATTGTATGTCGTCATTCAAAAGTAACCTGCAATTCTATCATTGGAGTAATCTACCTGTTCATTAAATAACTTGCTTGACTCCAATACAGGTTGAGAAATCTGGTTCAGTACTTTAACAAGCAGTAAATTAACATTCTCATCCCCTTTTGAGGATCAGATAGTTAGCCATACAATATAAACATTGCTAATCCAACATCACTTTGGATAGAAAGTCAGAGCGTATCAGTTCAAAAGTGAATTTCATCATCTACAATTTTTCAGCAAGGAAAGGAACAATTTCAACATTGAAAGTGAACCTTTCCCCGACAGATAAATATGAAAATAATAAGGCAATTGACCATATTTCACAGTATATCAGGATATAAATCAGAAGTTCACTGACAGGTGTGGACTAGAAGACAAGTACACATAAGTAACTAAATAAGATTTAAGTTGTTTTTGCTTTGGGATAATGCTTTCCTTGTGCTGTACTGCTGAAGGCAAAAACAAAGTAAATTTGGCAGATATATTGAGATTGTTGGCTGTTAAAACCCAGTGGAAAAAAAATGTCTTATTAGCCACCAGCTTTACTGAGTCTGACAATCTGTTTCTTTGAGGCATGTTTGGGAACTGGTGTTGCCAGCGTGCACAATGACAAAGTTTTTAAAAAACAGTTTTAAAGTGTTTGCTTTCATTGAAAAGGATGATCTTCACCTTTACACAATTTGCCGGAGTACAACTCACTCACCAAAGAAGACTGGAACCTCAGTAATGGAGGCTGGTGCAGTGTAAGAACATCCAAGCATTAATTCCAATAAATGGTGAAGGGTTTGGTGGAAGGAATGCAAAATATTTCCCACACACAAGTTAACGAGAGTAATCTATACACACACACACTTATGCAGGCTGCCAGAACTTGAAAATTTTAAGTATCCAATTATTTCTTAACTCCATAAACAATCAATATCTTTACACCTTTCAGCAATTATTTAAAAAAATCAAAAAATCCCACCCACAAGTTGATGATAATAATCCACACATACACACTATGCAGACTCTCACAACTTGAAAAGATTATATGTTTCTAAATATTTCTGACTTCCTTAAACAGTCAAAACTTTCAGCAACTATTAAAAATATTAAGAAGTTTAAATTTATTATATTGCTTTAGCAGAACTTTGAATATCAATCATTTATATGTGGATAAATAAGTAAGGATATTTAAATGATCCAGAAAATTAATATATATTAATCAAACTTACATTTGTTCCTCATTGCTCTTTTCCATTCAAATCCCCCAGTGTAAGCAATTGAAAAACATAGCAACTTAGTGATCATCTGGTGTGCTCCACAGAATTATCATTATCAAAGCTTGTCAAAAACTTTCAGGATATGCATGATGCAGCAGGGTAGCATAGAGTTTAGTGTAACTTTATTCAGCACCAGCTGCAATAATGGGGTTCAATTGGCGGCATGGAAATGCAAGTTTTCTTCCAAATTCCAAAGAGGTATGATTAGGGTTAGTGAGTTGTGAGGGTGTGAGAAGCACTTGCGGGCTGCCCAATACAATACTCACTGATTTAATTTGACGCAAAATGACACATTTCACTATACGTCTCGATGTGCATTTGACAAATAAGCTTAATCGGTAACCTACCAATAGACTTTAGTATACTCTCGCATGTGTAAGGAAACACTGAATGATGGCATTCATGACGGAAAATTCAACACTTTTCTCTCCGTAATTTCTAGGACAAATATCTAATTTCCTAAAATTCATTGCTTATACACACTAGATGAAGGTCAATACCTGAAAATGGATGAAAAAAAAACCCTTGCAAAATAAAGCACCTGTATTATCCTCACACTTGACCCTGGACTCTGGTATACAGGGGTGTACGGTTTCTCCTTCAGCTTCTGGGCAGTAATCTGATGTAATGGATATCTGCCCATTGTAAAACCTCCCAGATTTTCATTCCATTTAAACCAATGGAATGAAACTGAATGATCTGAAAGGATGCTGAGACATGAAACTTAATGCATTGCACCTACAGAAAACAGCTTCCAATTATTAAGGCTGCCTTTTGATACAGGCACAGCAGTGGTGGGAGGGTGTAAAAACACAGCTATTGACGCATGCAATTCAGCTGTGTGATCACCGGCTCCAAAGGTGAGGTCAGAGGCATTGTTAGCCTTAAGTATTAACTGAATGTTTAGCTTTCAAGTCTTTCACAGATTAATTCCCTTCAGTTAACTCAAGCAGCATTAGTTAACATCAACATTAAATTAATTGCTCATTCCACAGGAAAATAGTGCTGAGAAAAATCATGTCTTCTGCAAAGAATCAACCAAGGAAGATGCAAATGAGTGACAGGCAACTACAATAATCAAAAGAAAGATTTGAACCATTCTCCTCACGATGATTTTCTTAGGTTCATAGGTACATTTAATGTCAGAGAAATGTATACAATATACATATTGAAATTCTTTTTCTTTGCAAGCATCCACGAAAAGCAGAGGAGCGCCCCAAAGAATGATTGACAGTTAAATGTTAGAACCCAAAGCCCCCCCAGCTCCCCCCTCCCACGCATAAGCAGCAAAGTGACAACCGAGCACTTGAGTGTTCAGCAAAGCATCAATAAAGACACAGACTTGCAGTACCCCAAAGACTACTTGTTCACCCAGTAATTCAACATACCACAGGCTCTTTCTTTCCCTAATTAGGGAAAAAGAGATGTCCCCATTTCACTGTGAGAGGGGAGACATAACAAAACAACTCGCCAACTTATGGCGTTAAGAGTCTACTGCGTCACTTTTGCCGAGCTCTGTGCCCAAAGATCCTGGATCTCTGGGAACACAGCCAGGAGCCATCTTCCATCTTCCGTGTACTCCCACGACACACCAGTGGGAGCACCGACCTTGAATTCACCCGCCTAAAGAGCCACAAAAGTCCGGCACACTGAAGGCGCACTAGTCTTCCAGGCCACGTCCTCAGCATATCGAGAAATGGCCAGTTTTGTGGTCCAGGCACAGCTCAAATACCATCTATAAATTTGCTGATGATACAACCGTTGTTGGTAGAATCTCAGATGGTGACAAGAGGGCGTACAGTAGCGAGATATGTCAACTAGTGGAGTGGTGCTGCAGCAGCAACCTGGCACTCAACGTCAGTAAGACGAAAGAGCTGGTTGTGAACTTCAAGAAGGGTAAGATGAAGGAACACATACCAATCCTCAGAGAGGGATCAGAATTGGAGAGAGTGAGCAGTTTCAAGTTCCTTGGTGTCAAGATCTCTGAGGATCTAACCTGGTCCCAACATATCGATGCAGTTATAAAGAAGGCAAGACAGCGACTATACTTCATATGGAGTTTGAAGAGATTTGGTATGTCAACAAATATACTCAAAAACTTCTATGGATCATTCTGATAGGCTGCACCACTGTCTTCCATGGGGATGGGGCTACTGCACAGGACAGAAAGAAGCTGCACAGGGTTGTAAATTTATTCGGCTCCATCTTGGATACCAGCTTACATAATACCCAGGACATCTTCAAGGAGAAAGGCAGCTTCCATCAATAAGGACCTCCAGTACCCAGGGCATGCCCTTTTCTCATTGTTACCATCAGGTAGGAGGTGCAGAAGCCTGAAGGCACACACTCAGCAATTCAGGAACAGCTTCTCCCTCTCTGCCATCCAATTCCTAAATGGACATTGAACCCTTGGACACTACCTTACTTTTTTAATATATATTATTTCTGTTTTTTTGCACAATTTTTAATCTATTCAATATAGGTATATTGTGATTGATTTACTGACTTACTATTATTATTTTTCTTCTACATTATGTATTGCATTGAACTGCTGCTGCTAAGTTAACAAGTTTCATGACACATGCCGGTGATAATAGACAAGATTCTTATTCTGAAATAGAGCTTGTTTCCAACAATGCAAGCAAAGGAGTCGCCTTTAGATCCATCATCCTAAGCTCCTCCCTCCGACATCAGCTTTTCAACAGCCTTCCATCGCCACCTCCCCTCATCAACATGACTGAACAGAGACTTAGGTGGACCTGCTACGAATATACTTAACCTACAACACAAGAAACAATGGGTATTCTGCAGAAAGTAACTTACCTCCTGACTCCAAACACTTCCACCAAAAAAAATCAGTCATCCATGCAATGGAATCCACTCCAGGAGCTGCAGCCAGAACATCATTCAGGACAAAGCAGCCTACTTATTAGCTAGAAAGTGAACTAAAAATGAATATTCACCACATCTGCTACTTAGGGCATCATGGGTGTAGTATGTGCCATCTACAAAATGCAGAACTTCAATCCATGGCAACTTTACCAGAAGCCTCCCTCACAGAACAGGTTCAACAAATTTAAAGGAACATCACCATTTGAAAGATTCTGTCTTCAATCACACATCCACCATCTTGACCTGGAAATACATACTGTATATCAAGGTTGCTTAAATGTCACAGAATCTAATTCCTCAATCCCATACTTAATTGCTCTATAGGAATACCTTCACCGGAGATTCTACAGTAGCTTAAGAAGCAAGCTCATCGCAAACTCCTAGTGTGCTATGAAAGGGAATAAATGCTGGCCTTAACAATCATATTTACATATTACAAATTAATGTATAAATGTTGTGCAAATTTTTCAAAGCTGTTGAAAACATTTGGTTAAAAATAAGCAAAACAAGAAATCCAAGAAGTTTAGTCCCATCTCACAATCTCACAATCTATGACCAAGTTTATATTAATAGAGGGGGGGAAACTGTTGGTTTGCTAAGCCAAGTTATAGCTGGATGGTGATGTAGTGGCATGCACACCAGTCTTTGAAGCAAGTGGTCCTGAGTTCAAATCCAGCCAGCTCCTTGCGTGCTTTCCATCTGTGCATGGAACTTGGCCTGCCTGATGTGCCACAAGATATGGAAAGGAACAACAAGCTGAGCAGTGTACAAAATAGTGGAAGATATCTGTGGGACATTGTTTTAATAATTATTTTGTGCTAATAAATGCCAGTGCTCCTGTTAAGTGGCCTTACTTTTGTTTACTAAGTTGAGTGCTGCAAAATGTCAGGCAGAGTAGAAGTCAAATCAATGATAGAGAGCTGAAGGGTCTCAGACAGGAAACACTAACTTTATTTTCCTTTTCACCGTTGCTGCCTGACCTGCTGAGAGTTTGCAGCATTTCCTAATTTTATTCCAGTGACAAGGTATCTTTCAAAGACAGATGTCAAGTTGCTTTCTGTTTGTTGTTCTGTCATAGTCAGGGAACAGCTTAAGCATCCAGTTACAGATTTCATTAGCAATATTGGTTCAAAGATTGTAACAAGTTACAGGCATTTTTAATTTGTGTCAGAAAATTAAAACCAGCATTCATATTACCATTGTGCATTATGTTTGCTGCATAAATCATAAGCTAGAACTCAAGGAAGCCTTCTGAAGGAATGCATGGGCAATGACAGAGGCACAAGGTTACATACCTTCCTCTTATTCTTTCACTCCCTCTGCAGTTGCATCTTTCTCACCTGAGATCTCTGTCTGAATTGATACTGAATCTCACAAGATAAAAAGTCCAGAAATCAAATATATATTACCCAGTCCTTTACTGGTCATTCCTTTCCATAGATGCTGCCTGACCTGCCAAGTTCCTCCAGCATTTTATCTGTGTTACTCTGGATTTCCAGCATCTGCAGAGACCCTGTGTTTACATATTCCACCTAGGATTTTTAATTTCTTCACTTTAGAGTTTAACAAAATATTAATACCATGAGATTTATTTTAAATGATGTTATGCATTTCTCCAAACACATAAAAAGATTTATTTACATGATATTGCAATTACAAAAGCACATTTACAATCATAAAAGCCAGAAGAACAATTTATAAAATACAAACACTGATACTAGCACAATATGCTAGTGTTGAAAGCAGAAAAAACAAATATAATAATTTAAATACAAGAGATTCTACAGATGCTAGAAAACGTGAGCAACACACACAAAATGCTGGAGTAACTCAGCAAGTCCATAGAGGGGAATAAAGAGATGGTGCTTTGGGCGGAGAGGAGACCATCCATCAGGATGAGAAACGAAGGGAGAAGAAACAAGAATAAGAAAGTGGAGGGAGGGGAAAATTACAATCTGGTAGGTGATAGGTGAGACCAGCTGAGGAGGAAGGCGGGTGGTTGGGGAGTGGACATGAAGTAAGAAGCTGGGAGGGGATATGTGGAAGAGGCGAAGGAATCAAATAAGAGAATACAGTGGACCATGACAAAATGGAAAGAGGAGGCGATGGCAGATGAGGAGAAATGAAGTGGTGAGAGGGTAACTAGAAAGAGGAATGGTAAAAAAGAATAAGACGGAGGGGATAAATTATTGGAAGTTCGAGAAATCAATGTTTATGCCATAAGGATGGAGGTTTCTCAGATATTATATGAGATGTTGCTCCTCCAACCTGAGTTTGATCTCATCAAGACATTAGAGGAGGCCGTGGATAGACGTGTCAGGATAGGAATAGAAAGTCAAGTGAGAATAGTAGCCACAAGCAGATCCTAACTTTTGCAACGGACAGAGTGGAGGTGCTTGATAAAGTGCTGCCCCAATTTGCATCTGGGCTCACCGAAGGGGAGGAGGCCGCACCGGGAGCACTGGAAACAGAGAACAACCCAGACTGACCTGCAGGTGAAGTGTCACCTCATGTGGAAGGATTTTTTTGGGGACCAGGATGGTGATGAGGGGGGAGTGTATTTTGTGCCATTTTCTAAGTGCCTGGAAGGAGATCAGTGGGGAGGGATGAGTGGACAAGGGAGTCACATAGAGTGATCCCTACAGAAAGCAGAGACAGGAGAGGGGGAGATGTGTTTAGAACTAGAATCCCATTGGAGATGGCAAAAGTTATGGAGAACGATGTACTGGATATGAAGGCATTGAGTGGTAGATAAGAATAAGGGAAACACTATCCCTGTTATGATGGTGGGAGGATGGGATGAGGGCAGATATGCAGGGAATGGAGGATGTGCAGGTGAGTATGGCAGTGTTGATAGTGGAAGGGAAACTCTGCTGTTGAAACCAAGCACCTGGAGTAAACCCATGAAGAAATATCTCAAATGTTCTGAAATAGAAAGTCTCATCCTGAGAGCAGACGCAGCGGAGCTGGGAGAACTGAGAGAATGGAACAGCATTTTTACAAGTGACAGGGTGGGAAAAGGTATAGTCAAGATGACTGTGAGTCAGTAGGCTTGTAAAAAATGTTGGTAGGTAGTCTATCTCCAGAAATGGAGACAGCGAGATCAAGATAGGGGAGAGAGGTGTCAGAAATGGACCTAAGGGTAGAGTGGAAGTTGGTAAAGTTAAAAAGCTCAGCATGGGTGCCAGAAGCACCAATGCAGTCATCAATGTAACAGAGTAAAAATTGGGGAGCATCACCAGTGTAAGTTTTGAGAGGTTGGTCATGACTAGACGGAGCTCCTGCCTCAGCAAGGATCTGGATCCATTGCAATTTACATATCACCACAATAGGTCAACAGCAGATGCAATCTCAATGGCTCTCCACACGGCTTTAGACAACCTGGACAACACAAACACCTGTGTCAGAATGCTGCTCATTAACTATAGCTCAGCATTTAATACCATCATTCCCACAATCCTGATTGAGAAGTTACAGAACTTGGGCCTCTGTCCCTTCCTCTGTGATTGGATCCTTGACTTCCTTACTGGAAGACCACAATCTGTGCACATTGGTGAGAATATCCCCTCCTCACTGATGATCAACACTGGTGCACCTCAGGGGAGTGCGCTTAATCCACTGCTCTACTCTCTCTATACCAATGACTGTGTGGCTAAGTATAGCTCAAATACCATCTATAAATTTGCTGATGATACAACCATTGTTGGTAGCATCTCAGATGGTGTCATGGTTCCAGTTGGCCGTTCCCCTTTAACACTTCTTTCTGCCTGATCATGCCCCAATTTCAGTCAATTGCTGCTAGTTACCCAATAATCGTACACCTGGCTTTCATCAGAGACTGGGAAATAAATACAAGGATGACTCTATCACAGGTTGCCAGTTTGTTGGTCAATTCTTGTGTGATACTTTGTTCACTGTTCTGATTAGAACTGTTAGTTCTGTTCTGCTCTAGTTTCTAGAGAGTCCCTGTGAATCCCGTCTCCTTGTCAAGATCCCTCTGGTTTCCTGCTCTACGTTCAGGTCTACACCAGTCTCCCCAACTGAGTCGACGTGCCAGTGTCCTGCACTTGGGTTCTCCTCCGTTGCACCCATGTGACAGATGGAGATGAGAAGGTGTACAGGAGGGTGTACACTAATCGAGTGGAGATGCAACAACAATCTGGCATTCAACATCAGAAAGACAAAAGAGCTGATTGTGTACTTCAGGAAGGGTAAGATGAAGGAACACATACCAATCCTCACAGAGGGATCAGGAGTGGAGAGAGTGAGCAGTTTCAAGTTCCTGGGTGTCAAGATCTCTGAGGATCTAACCTGGACCCAATATATCGATGCAGTTATAAAGAAGGCAAAATAGTGGCTATACTTTATTAGGAGTTTGAAGAGATTTGGTATGTCAACAAATACACTCAAAAACTTCTATAAATGGACATTGAACCTTGAACACCACCTCACTTTTTTAATATATGTTATTTCTGTTTTCGCATGATTTTTAACCTATTCAATATAGGTATTGTGGCGACCCACTTTCTGCCAGGCGAACCAGCTCACAAAGTCGCCTGGGAGAGACTTTGGTAATGCACCTCTGATGTCATTTCTGCCCGGAGAGGGCGGGCGCTCGGGATTAAATGCCAGCGCCGCGAAGTTTGAATAAACTAGTCTCGAAACGACTTACCGACTGCGTGTCGTTATTTCAGCGCTGTGTGTAGCACATCGCTACATTGGTGACCCCGACGGTCCAAACGGTATTTGGACCAAAGATGACCGACTGTTCATCTGTTCATGCAGTTTCGCTACAAGTGCCGACTTTCTGGACGCTGCGACCACGCGTGTGGTTTAGCCAAGCAGAAGCCCAGTTCCAGATTCGGCAGATATCCTCTGATTCCACGCGTTACTATCACATGGTGAGCGCCCTTGACCAGGAGACGGCCGCCCAGGTTGCGGATTTCATACAGTCGCCCCCGGAAGAAGGCAAATATGAAGCATTCAAAGCGCTGCTCATTGGGACCTTTGGCCTCTCACGGCGTAAGCAGAGTGCCCGCCTGCTTCACCTGGATGGTTTGGGAGGCAGACTGCCGTCAGCATTGATGAACGAGATGCTGGCCCTGGCTGACAGACACAAGCCCTGCATGTTCCAGCAAGCGTTCCTGGAGTAACTGCCCGAGGACATACATCTGCTGCTGGCCGACGCAGATTTCAGCGACCCCTGGAAGGTGGCAGCCCGGGCAGACATGCGGTGGAAAGCCAAGAGGGAGAGCGTGGCGTCCGTCGGTCAGATTACCAGGCCATGAGCCCAACAGCGGACCAGACCAGGCCCGGCAGGGGGGCGCACACAACACAGAGGTAGAAGTGAGGAGGACAGTGAACAGTGGTGTTTCTACCACCAGCGATGGGGCACAAAAACCCACTGTTGTCGCCTGCCCTGCAAGGGCCAGGGCCAGCTGCCACTAATGACTATGGCGGCTGGCCAGGACAGCCTCTTGTATGTCTGGGACAAACAGCTTCTTGGTCGACACCAGAGCGGAGATCAGCGTCTTGCCCCCGACAGGGTACGACACCCGCAAAAGGAAGCCAGGACCCACCCTGAGGGACGCAAACGGCAGCATGATACTGACCTACGGCACCCGCACAGTGCAGCTGCAGTTCGGCGCCAGCCGGTTCACGTGGGACTTCACACTGGCCGCGGTGGCCCAACCGCTCCTGGGGGTGGACTTCTTGCGAGCTCACAACCTGCTGGTCAACTTGCAAGGGAAAAGACTGGTACATGCCGAGACTTTCCAGACGTTCTCCCTGGGCGAAGCCAAGTTGCCAGCCCCACACCTGGACTCCATCAGGCTGTCCGACAACAAATTCACCAGAATCCTGGCAGACTTTCCATCGATTCTGGCACCGCAGTTCACGATAGCCATGCTCAGACACAGGGTACAGCACCAAGTCCCGACCCAGGGACCACCCTGGAAAAGCTCCTACTGGCGAAGGAGGAGTTCAAGAGGATGGAGGAATTGGGGATCGTACGGAGGTCTGACAGCCCATGGGCCTCCCCCCTGCACATGGTGCCCAAAGCAGCCGGGGGTTGGAGACCATGCGGTGACTACCGCAGACTGAACGAGGCTACCACTCCAGACCGCTACCCAGTGCCGCACATACAGGACTTTGCAGCAAACCTGCATGGGGCAAGAATCTTTTCCAAAGTAGACCTCATCCGGGGATACCATCAAATCCCGGTGCACCCTGAAGACATCCCCAAAACAGCACTCATCACCCCGTTCAGCCTGTTCGAGTTCCTCTGAATGCCGTTCGGCCTGAAGAATGCCGAACAGACGTTCCAGCAGCTAATGGATGCAGTGCAACGTGACCTGGACTTTGCGTTCATCTATTTGGACGACATCCTTATAGCCAGCAGTAGTCGTCAGGAGCATCTGTCCCACCTCCGCCAGCTCTACTCCCGCCTGAGTGATTTCGGCCTCATGATCAACCCAGCCAAATGCCAGTTTGGTCTTGTTACCATTGACTTCCTAGGCCACAGGATTACCAAAGATGGGGCAACACCTCTGCCTGCCAAGGTAGATGTGATCCGCCACTTTGCCCGGCCCAACACAGTCAAAGGCCTGCAGGAGTTTGTTGGTATGGTGAACTTCTACCACTGTTTCCTCCCCTCAGCAGCCCGTATCATGCGCCCTTTGTACACCCTGATGTCGGGTAAAGGCAAGGAGATTACTTAGGATGAGGAGGCCGCGGCCGCTTTCGTTAAAGCCAAGGAAGCCTTGGCCGATGCCGCGATGCTGGTGCACCCCAGAATGGATGCACCGCCCTCACGGTGGACGCATCCAACACAGCAGTCGGTGGGGTGCTGGAGCAGCTCATCGAGGGGCGCTGGCAACCCCTGGCGTTCTTCAGCAAGCACCTACGACCACACGAACTCAAGTACAGTGCTTTCGACTGGGAGCTGTTGGCACTGTATCTGGCAATCCGGCATTTCAGGTACTTAGAAAGCAGGCCGTTCACGGACCACAAACCGCTGACCTTCACGTTCACGAAGGTGTCCGATCCCTGGTCGGCTCACCAGCAGCGACATCTGTCCTACATCTCGGAGTACACGACGGACATCCAGCATGTCTCGGGAAAGGACGTCAACGTGGTGGACTCACTCTCCAGACCAGCTGTCCAGCGGAGGCGCAGCAGGTAGACGACGAGATGCCCAGCTACAGGACCACAGTCTCGGGTTTGCAGCTGCAAGACTTTCTCGTAGGCCCAGGTGAGAGGACCCTCCTGTGCGACGTGGCTACCGGCCAACCTCGCCCCATCGTCCCGGCAGCCTGGAGGCGGCGAGTTTTCGACTCCATACAAGGTTTGGCGCACCCATCTATCAGGACAACCGTCCGGCTGGTCTTCAGCAAGTTTGTGTGGCACGAACTTCGCAAGCAGGTCAGTGAATGGGCCAGAACGTGCGCGCAGTGCCAAACAGCCAAGGTGTAGTGGCACACTGAAGCCCCGCTGCAGCAGTTCGAACCCACCCATCGGAGGTTCGACCACATTCATGTGGATATCATGGGCCCCCTACCAGTGTCGCGAGGAGCGCGGTACCTCCTAACGATGGTAGACCGGTTCATGAGGTGGCCAGAGGTGGTCCCGCTCACCAACACACCTGCTGATTCCTGCGCCCGTGCACTGATCGCAACCTGGGTAGAATGCTTCGGGGTACCGGCCCACATTACCTCCGACAGAGGCGCCCAGTACACCTCCAGCCTGTGGTCAGCTGTGGCCAGCCAGTTGGGAACGCAGCTGCACCACCCACAGTCGAATGGACTGGTGGAACGCTTCCACCGTCACTTGAAATCGGCTCTCATGGCCCACCTGAGAGGACCTAACTGGGTGGACGAGCTTCCCTGGGTCCTGCTTGGAATTCGTACGGCGCCCAAAGAGGATCTGCACGCCTCATTGGCCGAGTTTGTGTACGGCGCACCCCTGGCCGTCCCGGGAGAGTTCATACCAGCCCCAAGGGGGCAAGAGGAAGAACCTGCAGCAGTCCTGGACAGGCTACGCGAAAGGCTTAGCAACCTGGTCCCCGTACCAAGTTCACAGCACGGACGGACCCAGACCCATGTACCCAAAGACCTGCAGAACTGTAAGTTTGTGTTTGTACAAAGGGGCGGAGACTGGGCACCACTACAGCAGCCATACGAGGGGCCGTTCAGCAATAACGGGTCCACGTATGTTCTGGACATCAGGGGGGAGAGAGGAGGTTTTCACAGTGGACCGACTCAAACCAGCCCATGTGGACTTGGCGCAGCCGGTTGAGGTTCAGGCATCGTGGCGCAGAGGTAGACCTCCCAAACAGAGGCTTATCCAGACTGAGGACATTGGGGGGTGTATCGCCAGTTCTGGGGGGGCGGTTATGTGGCGACCCACTTTCTGCGCATGTGAACCGGCTCTCAAATAGCCAGTGCGTGGGGGGAGACTTTGGTAATGCACCTCTGATGTCATTTCCACCCAGAGAGGACGGGCGCCAGGGATTAAATGCCAGCGCCATGAAGTTTGAAAAAACTAGTCTCAAAACAGTTTACCAACTGCATGTCATTATTTCAGTGCTGAGTGTAGCACATCGCTACCGTATACTGCAATTGATTTACTTACTTTTTTCTCTTCTTCTAGATTATATGTTGCATTGAACTGCTGCTGCTAAGTTAACAAATTTCACGACACATGCCGGTGATAATAAACCTGATTCTGATTCTGAACATGGACTGTTCCACAGAGCCAACAAAAAGGTAGGCTTGGCAGGGGTCAATACGAGTGCCCTTTGCTATACACACCTTTGTCTCAGAGAAAGTGGAAGGAAACAAAAGAGAAATTGTTGAGAATGAGGACCAATTCTACCAGACAGATGGAGATGGACGAGAACTGGTTAGCTGGGTCAGTAATGGTCCAGGGCATGTTTACTAAATCATTTTATTCCATATTTTGAGGCAAAGGTGAGAATAAACGGACACTTGGGAACTCATTTTGGATTGAAACAGGTAATGTGAGAAGAAAAAGTGGCAAAGCCACTTCACTGAAAAACAATTGCAGTATTTTCCCTAGGAGGTCCAGAACATAATGCAGTTTAATAAATAATTTTTCATCAATTTTCCTTTTGTGTCAGCTGCATAATGAATTAAGTATGAAACATTACAGAAAATTCAGCATGCTGGTTAAAAAGAACTATTGATGGAAATAAAAGATAAAGATAATATATAGGGGAGGAATTACAAAGCCATGATGAATAGCATAACCAAATATTAAAAGATAATTTAATAGAAGCCCTTCTACATTGTTTAAGAATATAAGTCTTTGGCAAAGAAAACATGGCTTTACATCAAATTGACCAAGCAGTCTTTTGAAAAGCTCAAATCAGATGAATGGATGTAAAGACAAATTGTGCTTTGACTGTTGACAGGTAATCAATACATCAAACTAGGAAATTGGCTGACGCTTCAGAACATTATAGAACAAGAAGGAGTAATTCTAGGGACATTGAAGGTGACATTTCCTGTTTATGGTCGGATTTGGGTGTGTATCATAAGGGGAGAAGGCCATCAACTTTTACATACAAATTGCCCTCTTGAACAAATAATATTCCCCTTTAAGAATCTGTATAATATCCTTTGACCTTTGTCAGAGTCCATAGGCTCCAGAGTCATTCCCATGTATGTAGCAGAATGAAAGGCCCAGTGATAACTCTGAGGCAGCAAACACAATGACGTGACCATGTTGTGTTGTGTGTTTCATTACCAGCTCTTGATCCATTTAGAAATGTGCAGAATCTATCAGTATTCCGTGGAGCTCCAATACTAGGTTCAGTTCTAACATCCAGTTGTGATTGCATGTATGTCCTCAAGTTGTTCAAATTGCTTTCTACGTCCCAAAGATTGATAGATTAATTAGCTACTGCACATTTCCCATGGGGAAGACGGATACTATACTCAAGGTGAAGATGGATGGTAGAAGAATTAGGAGATGTTGCTTGGCATATGAGAGAGAACAATTTACAGGAAAATGTGGAGGAACGAGGCTAATGGGATTACTCTGAGAGCCAACATAGAACCAATGGGCTAAACTGAGTTTGATATATCTTCAAAAACAAATATATATATATATATATATATATATATATATATGGTTAAGTGGTGAATGTCTGCATATTACATTGGAGTCTTTAAAGACCTGACTGGGCATCCACAAATGTAGCACTCTGCGACAGGAGAAGCTTAAGGCATCCTGTTCTAGACCATTGATTTCCTACTATTTAGAACCTAGTGCATATCTAATGTTTATGTATACTAAAGAATTGACGTGTATTCTTCCTGAGGTCAGGCTAAACAAAATTCAGCCGTTCCCATTGGAATGCAAATACGTAAACTGCCCCCATGTTCAGTATATATTGACATCTGCAGTAGGCAGATCACGTGGACAGTTTATGAAATGCTACACCAGTCAAGAATTCTTTGAGGATGGGATAGAGACTCATTTATTGAAAGCACTTTCACTTCTTTTGATCTTCAAAGTTTACTTCCAGATCCAACCGTTATGTATAATTCCAGTTTAAAAACAGTCCCTCCCCCTCCCCTCTTCTTCAAAACCCTATTCTGGCCTCTTACCTCTTCTCACCTGCCTATCATTTTCCCCTGGGTCTCCTCCTCTTTTCCTTTCTCCTATGGTCCACTCTACTCTTCTATCAGATTACTTTCTCTCCAGCTGTTTATCTTTCCTACCCACCTGGATTCACCTGTCACCTTCTTGCTATCCTCTTTCCCTTCCCCCACCATTTTGTTCTGCCTTCCACCCCTTTCCAGTTCTGTTTATTATTTTTATTTATTGAGATACAGCACACAGTAATCTCTCCTGGCCCTTTGAACCATGCTGCAGAGCAACCCCCAATTTAACCCTAGTTTAATCACAAGCAAAATTTTTACAGTGACAAATTGACCTACCAGCCAGTACGTTTTTGGGACTGTGGGAGGAAACTGAAGCACCCGCAGGGAACCCACACGGTCACAGGGAGAACGTAGGAACTTCATACAGGCAGCAGGGTGAATGGAACTGTAAGGGTTTGTGCTAACCACTACACTACTGAGAAGGATCTCAGCTCAAAACATTGACTGGTTAATCATTTCTACGGATGCTGCCTAACCTGTTGAGTTCCTCCAGCATTTTGTCTGATATTATGTTTAATTGTCAGCATAATCCATAACCAAAATAGCCTAAGTCTGAGCATTCTAAGTTTTAATTCTGAAGTCTTCCATATAGATTACTTTAAGGCACCAATGAATCATGATGCTTTGTATTCAGAGATGACTGCTCATAAATAAGTTAAATAAAATGCATGTTCAGCATGCCAACATGTCTGCTGTTGCCATTTTCCACAATTTGCCTTTAGCATTGTGATTGTTGCCATTGTCAACAAGCTTCTTTTGCAGTGATGTCCATTTACGTCCTTAAACAACAGAAACAAAGCATTTTAATTTCAGTCCCCATTCCTATTCCAACATTGTCTCTTCTACTGCCATGCTGAAGCTACTCTCAGGTTGGAGGAGCAACACCTCCTATTCCTTTTGGGTACTCTCCAACCTGATTGCATGAACGTCCATTTCTCCGGTAATTTCCTCCCCCTCCCCATTCTCTCCTGTCCCATTCCTCACCTGCCTCTGGTGCCTCTCCTCCTATCATATTCCTCCTTCATCCCTTTACCTTTTCCACCTGTCGCCTCCCCTCTCACTTCTTATTCAGTGAATACCATGTGGAGCAGGCACTTCCAGGCTGAACAGTTGTGCCACCCAGCAACCCATTTATTTAACATGAGGGCAATTTACAATGACCAATTAACCTACTAACCGGTGCATCTTTGGACTGTGGGATAAAACCAGATTACCCAGAGGAAACCCATGAGGTCAAGGGGAGAATGTATAAACTCCTCACAGACAACCTCACCTAGTTTCACCCTCACCTGGCTTCACCTATCACCTTCCTCTTCCCCTACCTCCTTATTCTGTTTTTTTCAACTTCCTTTCCAGTCCTGATTGGCCTGGCCCAATATGTTGACTCTTTATTTCTTTCCATTGATGATGCCTGACCTGCTGAGTTCCTCTGTCATTTTGTGCCCGTTGCTCTGGATTTCCAGCATCCAGCATCTGCAGCATCCCTTGTGTTCATAAACTTCCAGAGTGATGAGATCCTATATGTTGTTATTCTGGGAAATTAGCGCAGTGTAAGTTGAAATACCAATAAATAGACAGGACCACCCTGGCTTGCAGTGCTTCTGTAATCAATCTACGGTGGCAAGTGGGATTTCCTTGGCAGGGTTTTAAAACAGCAGGAGTAGCTGCATTTACATGTGCTGTTCCAGGAGAAAGTATTCCAGAGCTTAGGCTTTGGTTTGCATTTGGAAAATTATCATAATCAGAATAATATCACAGTCATTCTATATATCGTGAAATTTGTTTCGCAGAATCAGAACTGTGCAAAAAAACTCTATGAATTACATAAGAGATTTCTATAAAAAATTAAATTAGTGCAAAAGAGAGCAAAAATAGTGAGATAGTATTCATGGGTTAGTTCATTGTTCAGAAATCTGATGGCAGAAGGGAAGAAATTGGTGCTAAAACATTGAGTGTCTGTGTCTTCAGTCTCCTCTACCTCCTCTGATGGTAGAAATAAGAAGAGGGCACATTCTGGGTGATGGAGGTCCTTAATGATGGATGCTGCCTCTTTGAGGCATCGCCTTTATAAGATGTCCTCAATGCTGGAGAAGCTAATGCCTATGATAGAGCGGGCTGAGACTGCAACGCTCTGCAGCTTTTTCTGAACCTGTGTAGGGCCTGCGTAATCTCAGAGGAGACATAAATGCTCTCCTACAGCATTAAAGCCGGAGTTGAGGTTGCAGGAGGTGCGAGCAAGGAGATATGTTAATTTTGGAAATGAGCAGCAGTATGTTCTGCAAGCTGAAGTTTGGGCTGGGCTTCGTTGCTAATGAATGTAGTGTAGTCTCTTCAGAACAGTGATGCCCTTCCAACAGAAGTCAGACAGGATAAGTGAATTCTGTTTTTATGACTGCAGGCTAAGGAAGACGACAATAGATTTTTAAAAATCCTAAAATGGAAATGGCTCTCTCCCAAATCTGCAATCCTAGCAGTACTTCTAAAGAATTCATTCTTCGCAGGCCTCACATCTGTGCATCTAACAATGTTCGTGTTCAAGTGCATTGTACACAAGGAGGACCAAGACATAATTTTCATAACAAGCTCTGAATGGGTGGAATTGCTGTGGCTAATAATGTATGGTTAAAAAAACAATGCGTAGTGCATAAAAACAGTACAATTAACCTCCAGTTTAGTTCAGCATGAACAAAATATTGTCTACAGGCAAATTTTAAAAGTAATTTATGTAAAATGCTTTGGGGTGTCCTCTGGGACGTGAAAAAGTGCTGCCTAAGTGAAATCTCAGTTCTTTCTAATTAAGACTACCACTGTTGCAGTAATACAGTCACTCTTTTCAATCACCTACTGCAGCAGAGAGTAAATTTGTATATGTGCAAATTGCACAATAGACAGTACTACTTGCAGTCATATATTAAATTGACAGAGATCAGGACAATACTATGACTTGTGAGCAGTTTTGTATCCCTTACCTAGAAAAGGATTTACGAGGAAATCTGCAGATGCTGGAAATTCAAGCAACACACTCAAAATGCTGGTGGAATGCAGCAGGGCAGGCAGCATCTATAGGGAGAAGCACTGTCGACGTTTTGGGCCAAGACCCTTCGTAAGGAGTAACAAAGGAAAGATGGTAAGAGATTTGAAAGTAGGAGGAGGAGGGGAAAATGCGAAATGATAGGAGAAGACCGGAGGAGGTGGGGTGGAGCTGAGAGCCAGAAAGGTGATTGGGAAAAGGGATACAGAGCTGGAGAAGGGAAAGGATCATGGGACGGGAGGCCTAGGGAGAAAGAAAGGGGAAGCACCAGAGGGAGATGAAGAACAGGCAGAGTGATGGGAAGAGAGAGAGGAAAAGAAAAGGGGGGGGGGTGAAAAAACTAAATATATCAGGGATGGGGTAAGGAGGGGAAGAGGGGCATTAACGAAGTTAGAGAAGTCAATGTTCATGCCATCAGGTTGGAGGCTACCCAGCTGGTATATAAGGTGTTGTTCCTCCAAACTGAGTGTGGCTTCATCTTGACAGTAGAGGAGACCATGGATAGACATATCAGAATGGGAATGGGACATGGAATTAAAATGTGTGGCCACTGGGAGATCCTGCTTTCTCTTGCAGACAGAGTGTAGGTGTTCAGCGAAACGGTCTCCCAGTCTGCAATTTAATTTTAATTTTAATTCTACATCCCATTCCCATTCTGACTGTTTACAGTAAGAAGTACTTTGGACTCTTCTTCCATCTCCATCTGTAGGTAGGACTCTGTCAAGTCCGCTTTGCTGAACTGTTTTCCTCCAGAAAGTTTGCGAAAATATTCGCTATCCTGGGTAGAGGGTATTGATCAACTTTCTGTACTAGATTGATGGTGACCTCAAAATTACCACAGATCTTGTCAGACCCACTCTTCTTAGTCTACTAAGACCAATGTCATTGCCCATAGGCTCCAGTCAAACTGGGAAGGAATTCTTTCAGCCTCCATGCGATCTAGCTCTGCAAAATTTGGGTGTGGCATTTTCATTTGATATGTTCAAGTCTTCCAATGCCATTCTTGAACATTGCTGTGGCATCATCCAGTACCATTCTTAATTTGCTTTCAGTTGACTCTATTGCAGGAGATGTGGCACACAAATGGTGGAAGGATCTCAAATCAAGTTCTAATTGTTTCAGCCAAACACATCCTCACGATGCTAGCCTTTCTGTTTTTGCAACATTCAAGCCCCATGTGGTTTTTTGGTTGTATTTCACAATTGTGAATGTCATTCCCATGGAAGTTATCTGTTCGCCAGTATAGGTTCTTAGTTAGATATCTGCAGGCTTCAGTTCAGTATCTTTGAAATGCCATTCAAACTCATTTTGTGGAATGACTGACACAGCCAAGCCAGTGTCCAATTCCATTGTAATTAATTTGCTGTTCACTTCCAGTGTAAGCTACATTGCTTGTCTATTGTTAATTTTCACACTTTAAATCTCAACACTGTCATGTCCTGTGACACTTTCATCATTATGAGGTTTTACCTTGACAGCATGCAAATTAACACACTTTTTGAACTTGCAACTTGACTTTTTTCTTTTTCTCTTCTCTGTGTAGTCTATTTATTTTTGCCTGCCTGGCATACTTTATGTCCTACTTTGTTGCATTTTCTGCAACTTACACATTTAACCTGCATTGATCTGGTATATGTGAGCCTCTGCCCCAACAGTAATACAATTTTATTAGCCAAGCAGATTTCTATTTTTACACTTCAATTTTGTTCACACTCACTTTCATTCCTGACTGCCACTCAATTGTGTTTTTTATCTGCTGTTTCCATTGAAACAGTGATTTCAACTGCTTTTTTAAATGTGACGTGCTTCAGTTAGGTGCCTTTTTCGAATGTTTTCTTGGATGATTCCACAAACTAAATGATCTCTCAGTGCATCATTAAGCTTGTTACTGAACTGACAATGCTCAGTCTTTCAATTCAGCCACATACGCTAAAATGGATTTCCCTAGTTTTTGATTCTGCTTATGAAAACTAAAGCATTCTGCAATCACTAATGGATTTAGTTCTAAATATTCCTGCTTTACTTTCACGATATCAGCAAAGCTCATTTTGGCTGGTTTGATTGGAGTCTAATGCACTCAGCAAAACCAGCACTCATTTTACATTGGCTACTTTATTTACTTTAAAATACTGCTCAATTCACTCAGTATACAATATTGAATTATCTCTTGTGCAATCGACCACCTCTATCTTTCCAATGTAGCCAGCCATTTCTGCTTTTTTTTTTATTTATGATTATTATCACCAGTTACTCACTGCTAATGAACTGGTGAATTTGTCCATTTTATGACTTTTTTTTAATCCAAACATCTCTATCTCTTCTTGAAGAATCAGGTGCTTGTACTTTTCTTTTAACTTGAAAGTGATTTTTTTTTTAACCCAAACACCTCACTGCATTTCAATAGGTAGGTAGTCATTTTGGGTTTGGTTCACACTTTCCTGTCATACCTATTATGTTTTGTAACTCCAAAACATAAAACTAATTGAAAGAGAAACAAAGGAAAACAAGAGATGCATATAAACTTTGTTTTGACTTTTAGCAAGACACGCACTTATGACATGGTGGCATAATGGCTTTTACATGTGGCCCGTAATTAATTATGTATATTGACAAAAAATGCTTAATCAACAATAAATTTACAATATTCAATAATTGTTGGGGTCCAGTCTGGAGCCCGCCTTCCGGGTCTTGCTCCGGTCCGCGGACTCCGGGCCTTGCAGCCAGCCCTCCTGTCACCCAGAGCCATTGGATCATCTTGGCTTAAGGGGGTACATCTGTTGCCTATTAGGGGGCAGGTGTTTATAAGGGGCTTGGGACTGAGCCTAGTTGTGGGGTTGTCCTGCTCCAAAGTTGGTTTAACCCGCTCTGTACCTGGACTGCCGACTCTGAATCCTGTCTGTATCCTGTTCTGCCCTGGTTGCCGCCCTGCTCGGAATTCTGTTCTGTCCTGGTTGCCAGCCTGTTCTGGATATGCTCTATCCGGTTGGACTTGTTCCCCAGCTTCTCTCCTGTGCGCTGGTACCACTGTTCCATCTTAATCACCTTGCTTGCACTGTCGGTTGCCTTTACCAATGTACCCGGTGTATCACGGTAGTCCTGCTGCTCACCCTGGACCCAGCTTCCTTCTAATCCATTGCCTCTGTCGGGCAGGTCCAGCTGGACTGCTGCTGCCTGGTGGGGGTTCTACCCCTTTCTACCCATTGCCTCCGTCGGGCATGTCCATCCGGCCGGATTGCCGCTGGCCAGCGGGGGTTTCTGCCCTTTCCACCTTTTGCTCCCTAAGGGTTGTGACCTGCACCTGCCCAGGTGTCTGCAACTGGACCAGGCCTCTGTGTTTCCGCCTGGGAGGCAGCCCTGCCCGGGATCCATGCAGCCCGCCGTGAGGGATCCTCCAGTCTGCCACGAACTCCGGGATCCTCCTGTCTGCCTCGTCCGACCTCCAGGATCCAGCCCCACCTGCCTTACCCCTTTCATGCCATGGCATCCCTATCCTGTCCTACCCCTAGTACTTCAGTGTCTGCATCCTGCATTTGGGTCCAATCCTGCCCCCGTTCCTGACAATAATATCCCAGGAATGAAATGTTAACATAGAAGAAGTGTTTGATGGTTCTGGGCTTCTACTCAATGGAGTTTAGAAAAATGAGGGGTTGGAATCTCATTGAAAGGGCTAGGTAGAGTAGATATGGAGAGAATGTTTCCTCAAGTGTGAGAATCTGGGATCAAAGGGCACAGACTCAGAATACAAGGACATCCCTTTATCTGTGGAATTCATTGCCACAGATGGCTGTGGAGGCCAATTCATTGGATATATTTAAAGCATTGATAGATTACTGATTAGTAATCAGTAGTTATTATAGATTACAGGGAGAAGACAGGAGAATGGAATTGAGGGAGATTCCATGAAATGGCAGAACAGCCTCAATGGGCCAAATGGCCTAATTCTGCTCCTGTGTCTTACGGTCTTATTACTACCTTAATCAAATGTCGGGAATACAGCATCAATCTTCCTCATAATTGAACATAGAATTGCCTCATAGTTCATTTTTTTGTTCAAGCACTTAAGCAGCCAGAGATGAAAGCTACCCTCATTATAATACTTAACTAAGAGGCTTGTGTCTTGAGTGAGACTTTGAGAAACTAGTGCACAGCAATAATCAAATTTTCAGTGCTTGCACTTCACAAATCTTCAGCCAAGCTGTCAACCAAAATTTGTGGTTGCAACGGTCATTGTCCAGAGTAGTTATACAAGAGAGAATGAAAAGTACAACTCACGTGAAGCACATAGGGACAGATGAGATCAGCTTACCTTTACTCTCTCTCTCTCTCACACACATAATTTCACAAGAATGTTTTCTCAAGAGGACCTGAAATCAGTTAATGGAATGAAGCACATGGGAAAATTCACAAGTATTTTCAGCACACATGAAGCTAACTTTTCTAGATATTGAGTCTTCAGAACTGTATTTTTTTTCACTTAGTATGGCTGTTCAGCCATACATGCTGAAATGAGCTGGAAGGAAAGTAATTAACATGTGATTACAGCTGGGAAAAGCTAATAGCATGCTAGATTTGATTTCAAAGGACATAGGATAAAATAACCTATGGGTTTGCTGTGAATCAATATAAAACTTAATATATCCACAGTTTAAGAGCAGTGATAGTATTAAAGGGGTGATATTGATGCAATGTTGTGGGGTCAATGCTTATTTATTACAATGCTGCTGGCTATAAGAAAACATAAATATGTTGAAAGAATTGAAGTGTCTGATCAGAATAAATGATAAAAATAGAGAGGTTCTCAATACTTAAGAATAGATGAAGCTCATTGAAACAAAAGGGTGAAAAGGGATATTGGGATAGAATATCACTTAGGTCTAGCAGGAAGGTTGAATTTGGCAAATAAACAAAACTGCTGATTGGTTTGATTGAATTCAACAGCAACTTCCAATCTGGCACAGACTCATAGATATCAGACCTTTAGCATCTGTCTTGCCAACCCAGGCCTTCAGGCTTCAGGCTTCCATCCCAGGACTCACGGACCACAAGATATTGAACTCCGGACTCACACAGACCTCCAGCCCTGGAACTCACCATCGTGGGGTGTCGTCCCTAGCCCAGACTCACAAACCAGCAGACATCAGGCCACCAATTTCTGGGCATGCCAACTCAGGGTTTAACCAGCAGGCCATGACTTCTGGACTTGCTGACTTCAGTTTTCGACCTTCAGGTGTTACGAACCCCGTAACTGGGTCACTTACCAGCAAAGATAGAGAGGTCCGTTGAAGTCTGATGGTACTATTTTTAACAGTATTTATTAGTAAAAATACGCAAAAATAATGTCAATGCAAATATACAGATAATATACGTCGTCAATACTAAATCTAAAAGTGTGGGTATAATAATAATCAATAAGAAATGAGCTCTATCGTTGTCTAGGGGATAAATATATTTTCTGATGGAAATATAAAAGTCACTCAGTTCATGCAGGCTGCAGCCTTTGGGGACTGTTGGGTTTTCAATGGTTGGAGAGAGAGAGAGATTTTTGGGAGAAAAACTTGCCAGCTTTTCCTTTAATGATTTCGATCCGTCGGGAGTCCCGTTGGTGTGGCGGTTCACTTGTGGCCTCTCTTTTAGCTAAACTGTTCTTCCGTGGCGAGCCCGCCAATCCCAGGCAAGGGAAGGACTCACACAAGCCCCCACCAGCTGTCGCTATTAAACGCTGTCACGGGATTTCTAGCGTTTCTCCTGGTGCGTCTAAAGGGGTTGTTCCCCAGACCCTCTTTTATCCTTACTCATGGGGTCTCAGATGTCAATCAGGTTGGGATGATGCAATCCCTCAACCAGCCCACTCTGGTCGTCCCCTGAGGGCTTCAATGAATAGTACAGTACTCAATACACAATTCCGTCTCCAAGAGACAATGGCCGTTATCAGGGGTTTTTGTTTCACTGAGGCCAGGACACATTCCAAACCTTGTGGATTCTCCCTCATTTCCTGGGTCCCAGACCCGAATTAATAGCGATCTTGCAATTCTCAAAAAGGAGGGGGCAACTCTGTACCCTTCGGCCCCTCAGAGTTGTGGCACATTCGTAACACAGGCCTCACCGATCATAGTACTTTGAAATCCAGGTGTTGCATGAACTTCCAATCCTAAGATTCACCGATATGGGGAGGGGTTTCACCAACCCCCAACCCTCCTCTTCACATGGATCTCGGATCCTGAGACTAGACAACCTGAGGGTCCTGGTCCACGAGGCCAGCTGATCTAATCTCCATCCACAGGGTCACTGGCCTTCTACCTGGACTCTGGCTCCTGCCTCTGACTCTTCATTTATTACCCCTGACCTCTCACTCCTCTCATCCCTGTCCCTAGATCCTAACCTGTCCCCTCATTGTCCGCACTGCCCCCAGAACCATCCCTGCGAAACCGAAGGAGTTTGCAAGCTAAAAGAGGTATTGAGTGAGATGCCAAAAGCTGTGGCAGGGAGATAGGTTTTAAAGAATATTTTAAAGGAAAAATGAGAGATGAAGAGATTTGTAGTGGGGAAGTGTGGGAGTTCCAGAGCTTAGCGATTTGAAAATGGAGTCACTTGTGGAATAATTATATTCGGATTTCTAAAAATCTTAAAAGTTTATACCTGGTAGGGACTAAGGGAGGAGAAAGACTTAGAGTAGATTCAAATCAAGAGTAAGTTTAGAACCAAGAGATTGCTTAAGCAAAAATTTGCTTCAGCTAGAAACACAGAGAGATCAAAGGCAATGGGTGAATGAGATAGTGTGAATTATGCTAGAGGAACTCAGCAGGTCAGGTGGCATCTATGGAGAGGAATAAACAGTCAATGTTTTGGATTGGAAAAGGAAGGTGAAGAAGCCAGAATGAAAAGGTGGGGGGGGGGGGGTACGGAAAGGTGTACAAGCTGAGAGGTGATAGGAGAAGCTAAATGAGGGTGAAGGTGATAGGGTTGGGGAGGGAGGATGAAGTGAGAAGCTGGGAGGTAATAAATGGAAAATGAACAGAGATGAAGAAGACGGAACCTGATAGGATAGCAGAGCAGTCTATCGGAGAAAAGGAAGGAGGAGAGGCACCAGAGAAAGATTACAGAGCAGTTAGGGAGAAGAGAAGGGGTAAAACAGGAACCAGAACGGGGAACTGTAAAAAGAAAAGAGGGAACGGAGATAAATTACCAGGAGTTGGCAGACTAGAGGATACCCAGGTGGAATATGACGTGCTGTTACTTATTTGTTTGAGAAATGCATGCTTCAATTTAACACAGCTATTTGTTCCAGCCTGTACTCAACTCTCATTATTCCCTCCATCTCCCAAATTTACCTCAGATCTTTCCTTTGTGTTTTAGCCCACTTATCTCCCTTCTCATTTTAACTGACCATTTGCTCAGGGGTTGCAAGGGGTAGCCATGTTTCACAGTGGATTATGATTTTCTGTCATGCTGCTCTCTCCTTCTGTTTCATTACAATTTCTCTGATATTGCTGAGTTAAATAAATTACAAATATTTTTAAGATACATGCTAGGAAGAAGCCTTTTAATTACATAGATATGAAGCTTTAAAGCTTGACAACTGACAATTTAATGAAGGTATGTGCCTGCGACAACCTTGCAGATAAAAAATGAATGAGTAACACGAATTGAATCTATAATACAAGCTGTTGAACCTGTTCATAAGTTGTATTTTATCAGCAAATTTCATTCCTTAGCCCTATATAAGCTAAGACTGAGAATTTTAGAAAAAATTTAGAAAAAATTTACTGGCATTGGCATCTTATCTGAAAAAGCCGAGACCTACTAAGTTCTAACTTCAATCCTTATTGCATATCAGGTTGAGTGATCTCTTCCAGATAGTGGGCATGATACTTTTCGTCCAGGAAAGGGATAATTGAATGAAAACACCCCATCTTCTTTATCTTATATGTACATGTTCTATAACAATTCCATATCTGGATGATGAACAAGACAAGAAGACTTGTCAGTGATGCTGCTGACTAAGTTCAATGTTTTAAGTTCAAAGTAAATTTATTATCAAAGAACATACCTTCACCACATACTGCTCAGAGATTCGTTTTCTTGCAGGTATTCATCAGGATCACAGAAATTCAATTGAATCAATTAGAAATTACACTCAATGACTGACAACCAACCAATGTACAAACTGTGCAAATACAGAGAAAAACAAATAATAATTAATAATATAGAATATGAGTTATAGAGTCTTTTAAAGTAAGTCCATAGGGTTTAGAATTGGTTTAGTGTTGAGGTGAGTGAATAATGTGAAAGCTGATGGGTCCACAAGAGTTGCCACAATCACAAAAAGGACAGGAAGTGAGTCAATTTTTTTTAAAAAACCAACTGTATTTGATTCAATAAGTCCTGCAAAACAGTTACTATAAGTAATAAAAAAGTCAAAAATGATGAGGAAACCCAATAAATTGAAAGCAATAACTGGAAATGCCTGTCTGCTCCACGTTATCGACTGTTCTGAATTAAAAAAGAGGAAAAGGCTTGGATTTATATTGCAGCTTTCACAGGATTTCAGCATCTCCCATCACACCTTACTTTGAAGTTTTTTTTGATGCATTGTCATTGTTGTAATATAAGGAAATGTGATAACCAATCTTGAACACATCAAGACTTCAAAATCAAATAATCTGTCTTGGCGATATAGCAACAGCAGAAGCTGGAAATGTGAAGATAAACCATGGATAGCAGACGACATCTGCAAAAAGAGGAGCAGTGTTAACTTTTCAGATTGATGAATTTTTAACAGAATACCTTTTATTAACTCTGATTGGCCATTTAATTTTGAATACCGTGAAACTTTTGCCCACGCCCAATAGAGAGTTGCTTTGGTTAATGTTTCTTTGTAGGGCAGCACCTCATGTGGTGCAGCAGTCACATCTTGGTGCACTGCAGCGTCAGCCTTGAGTATCTGCTCCACACTCCGGCCTGCAAATTGAACTCACTATTACTCTTCTTAGAGGTAAGAATGCTGCTCACTGACCCAAAACTAAAAGCTTTACGTCAAAACACACCCTGAGCATTTCATTGCTTTGTTGCAACACTAAATGTTCAAAACAGTTTAAGAGTAATCATATTAAATTGAATCACCTTTGAACATCTCTGTTTCCATCACTGTTTTTCTGCAAAGGAGACTGCAATTTAATTGAGTGTAATGCATATACTATAACAGAATGTGATTGAATTGGATCAACATGATATGAATTGAATAAACCCCAGGAGCAAACAGTATATTATGTTTACTGATGCATTTGAAGGGTTCTTAATCTATTTATATAACATCCCAAGAATTCTCAGAGGTGGTGTTGCCACTTAAAAAAAGTAAATTTTATGGATTTGAGAAATTGCATATTTTAAAGTTTTGTAGAACTTAATTCAAAATTACTTTTCTAAACCATTTATAACACAGTCTGAAATATAAGTTTCAGCTAACAGGTAATGCCATTTAGGATTATTATTCTGATACTCGCTAGGTGCCAATGAGTTCTGCTTCTCATGACAACCTCCATCATCACCAGGGAAATGAAACTCAAAGAAGCTGAAAGAAGTTATTTCTCGGGGTGCAGTCTTGATTGGTAACCTTCAGGACAAACGTCTGCAGAAAGGTTGGTACAGTTGAAACTCTGAAATGTTACTTTATTTTCTCTGCCATGGGTATTAAGAGAAATTGATGGTTGGTGACCACACATATAATTTCAGTGCCAGGCTGTTTACCGGTACATGTGTTTGCAGCTAGTGTGCACCCCACCCATGTCTTTGAATGGAAATTATTTCAGAGTCAAGTATTCAGATATCCCAGTTGTCGCAACAGCAATAGCTCCATATTTATGCATACGCTGCCAAGCAATTTAAGTCCTGCATTCAACCAGTTGTGACAAGAAGAGATAAAGAAGCTGAAACTTCCAAATGGTCTGTAATCAAACTACTGCTCTGCCCTGTTCATTGATTGCAGTTACTGATTGTAACTTGGTCAGGTAATACTCCAAGTTAGATTGAGTAGCAAACAGTGACTGCAGACATGTACAAAATCAAATACACCCCTGATATATTGATTACTCTGAAACAAGAGTACAAATCCTGCACTGTGTGGTTAAGCTGGGGATATCCTGTGCAACTGGGGTACAAGATTCAATTGCAACCTTCATGCAAATATCTAAGAGCATTTGGAGTGCCCTTCAATGCCTTAAATAACAATGTGTGCATGTTCTAATATTAGCACTGATTGGTCTATTCACTTGTTAATTGATGTCAGGACTCCAATATTTGAAGGATGTTCTTCACCAGACTGTGGCAGGGCCTGTAATGTCTGCGCACAGGCACTGAAGTGAATGAGTCTTGTCTTCCACAACATGGTGTCCAAGAGGGGATCCAGGGAAGAACTGGAAAGAGAATCAGATAGTTCTAGAGCTGGGGTTCCCAAACTTTTATGACATGTGGCCTTATCATTAACCAAGGTGTCTGTGGATTCTACAGTTATCATCCTGAATAAAATCAGGGCAGTGTGGCAGTTGAAATTCCACAATCCATCAGACATTAACACATAAGCACAAGCACGTACACATGTACAAACAAACACACACACACACACACACACCATTCCTTTTGTGCAGATATCAACACAAAACTATATATGCTCTTTCACAAACACAGAGTGAATCAATATGAATATGTGTGTCATTACAGGACTTCGAAATTAACTCCACCGCTATTGTGCTATCTGTTGGTGGCATCCTCCAATTTCGTATAGAAGTCTAATGTAAACTGGAGGAAAAACACATTATCATCTATTGGGGCATTTGCCACCTCTTCTGGAATGAACATTAAAGTTCCCTTTTTCAAGTCAGCTGCACACCCAAGGGTTTCCAATGTGCCATGTTAATACCCCTTCATCATTTCTGTATAATGCCTTCTTATCACTCAGTGCTCAATCTTCAATCACCTAGAAACATAGAAAACCAACAGCACAAGACAGGCCCTTCAGCCCACAAAGTTGTGCTGAACATGTATCTACCTTAGAAATTGCTCGGCTTACCTATAGCCCTCTATTTTACTAAGCTCTATGCGCCTATCTAAAAGCCTCTTAAAAGACCCTATCGTATCCGCCTTCACCACTGCTGCTGGCAGCCCATTCCACACACTCACCACTCTCTGAGTAAAAACTTACCTCTGACATCTCCTCTGTACCTGCTCCCAAGTAATCTTAAACCTATGTCCTCTTGTGGCAACCATTTCAGCCCTGGGAAAAAGCCTCTGACTATCCACACAATCAATGCCTCTCATCATCTTATACACCTCTATCAGGTCATCTCTCATCCTCCGTCACTCCAAGGAGAAAAAGCTGTGTTCACTCAACTTATTCTCAAAAGGCATGCCCCCCCAATCCAGGCAACATCCTTGTAAATCTCCTCTGCAACCTTTCTATGGTTTCCACATCCTTCCTGTAGTGAGGCGACCAGAACTGAGCACAGTACTCCAAGTGGGGTCTGACCTGGGTCCTATACAGCTGCAACATTACCTCTCAATCTACCTAAACCAATCTCTGTACAGTCCTTTGTCTTACCTCACTCTCCTTCCACCAACTGTTTGAAAACTGCCATCCTTCCACTCTTCCCCCATTTCTGAGGAAGGATCACTGACATTAGCTGGTTTCTCTTTCTACTAATGCTGCTTAACTGTCTGAGTTCCTACAGCATTTTCTATTTTTATTTCAGTTTCCAGCATCTGAATTGCAATAAAATCTGCAATTTTAGTTATTTTCTATAATGTTCCGCTTTGTCCGCCAATCTCAAGCTGTCTGTAACAAGGTTTTTGTACATCAAAGAGGAGTACCCTTCCGCTCTCAGAGGTTCACCAAGCTAGACAATTAAGTATTCCTCTTTATGGTGCAAATGGAACAGCTTTGTAGCCTCATGAATGATGTATAAATGAACATGGCAATGCCGCACGGCTGTCCTTCGCTTAGTGTTCAGGTTAAAGAAAGCATAGAAAATATGTTGAACCTCAAAGATCAATGAAAGATAGTAACAATGCCATTTGTCCATCTATGGGAGATGTCATTTGTTAGGAAGATGCACATTTGCCTCTCATAGATTTAGAATCAATTCCCTCATACCACTGACTTGTTTATCATCCCTCAACCGAGTCCTAAATAATACTTGTTAATCAACATGAAGTCACAAGTTGTCAGTCACTGCATGATCGTGCTCAAATGAAGTTGAGATCACTGCAGAGTCTGGATTTCTTAATGAAGTATGTGAGAACCCTATTGCTTTGTTTACAAACAGGCATGCTCTGATCAGGTGGGGCATGGGGTACATTCAGTCATTTTGCAACCAAGTTCAGTTGAATGGTCAACTGTCATGTTGTCTCCTTCTTCAACCAAAATCTAGTATCAGTATTTGTCCTACATTGACAATAGAGACTGCAAAATTGGTTGGGTTTTTCAAGGAACCTTGCTTAACAAAAAGATATAGCTTTGTGTCAGGCATACAAGTGATCTCAAAAACAAGTACTACTTTAGAATTGCGAATGTTTTGTCCAGCAAGTTATCAGTTCAGTTTTTCCTTACATGACTGCATTAAAGTAGATATTACCTGATTATTTGACTATTGACCATTATAATGGTCAAAATCCAAGATCATAAGAGAAAGAATTTGAAGAATGCTTTCCTGATGGCTTTTTACAGCAGCTTGTGGTTGAGCCCACAAGGGAAAAGGCAATTCTGTATTGGGTGTTATATGATTAACCTGATTTGATTAACCTTATAAGATTAAGGAACCTTAAGGAGACAGTGATTGTAGTGTTCTCGCTCGGCGTATAAGGTAACGCTGAACTAAACACCGAGGTAAACCGTTGTCAATGAAGACAGGATCACAGTAAGATTAACCGTTTACTGTTCACTCTTCCACATTAACGTATGGTGAAAACTGTTGATAAAACAATACAAGATTTGTACAGGGTTTGTTTCCTTCTTGATATTACATTTACATCGTAAATACTTGCAAAGGTAAAACTACAACAACTACATTACATTAAAGTGCAGCATACAGTCAGAATCTACCTACGCCATTGACTGCTTTAAATACACTTCAACGCAAACTATCTGCAACTCTTTAACTAACGAAAACATAAACCTTATTGACCGTCGTTACTTTTAACGGAATCGGCGTTAGCATTTTAATTCAACATATCGATTATCTCATGACTTAGAGCGTTGCTTCCACTATGTTCCTAGTGCGTAGAAAGACAACCTTTCTTGCGCTGGAATCGCACATGTGTGGCCCCCTCCTTTCCGTTTCTCCAAACCGGTATTTTCCCACAGGACATGGCGAAACCGGATCTGACGTCATCGCATGCCATGATATATCACAGACAACGAATTTACTTTAAACAATCCTAACTTTAACTAAAATGCTAACAAACGAATTACTAAGCAAAAATATTATAAACTAAATAACTGCCATAAAGGCAACACAGTGATCATCATATGATAAATTCACCCTTAAATTTGAGAGGGAGAAGGGAAAATCAGAGTACCAGCATTACAGTGGAGCAAAGGAAATTTCAGAGGCATGAGAGAGGAGGTGGCCAAAGTTGATTGGAAGAAGTTTCTGAGAGCAATTCTGAAGGGGCAGGATAGATTGATTCCAAAGAAGTTTTCCAAAGGGCAGATGTGGAAACCAGGACTAACAAGGAAGTCAAAGACAGCATAAAAGCAAAAGAGAGGGTATATAATATTGCAAAAATTAGTGGGAAGCTAGAGGATTGTGAAGCTTTTACAAACCAACAGAAGGTAGCCAAAAAAGTAATGAGAGAAAAGATGAAATATGAAGGTAAGCTAGTCAATAAGATAATAATTCAGGAGAAGTGGAAATTTGCAAATGTCATTTCATTCTGTAAGAAAAGAAAATGGCAAAAGTTTGGAAATTATAGGCTCAATTAGCATGATTCCAATGGTTGGAAAGGGAGTCGATGATTAAAAATGAGGTTTTGGGGTACTTGGAGGTGCATGATAAAATAGGCTAAGTCGGCATAGTTTCCTTAAAGGAAAGTCTTCCCTAACAAACCCATTGAAATTCTTTGGGGAAATAGCAGTTTTGGACATTTTATTGAAGAAAAGTTGTGCTGGCATTGGAAAGGGTCCAGAGAAGGTTTACAAAAATGATCCAGGGAATGATAGGTTTTATTATCAAAAGCATTTGATGGCTCTAGATCTGTATTCACTGGAGTGTAGGAGAATGAGAGGAAATCTCACTGAAATCTACTGAATATTGAAAGATCTGAATAGTGGGGAAGATTAAAACAGATGAGGAGGAATTTGTTTAGCCAGAGGGTGGTGAAATTGTTGAATTCATTGCTGTAGACTGCTGAAGAGGCCAAGTCATTGGGGCTACCAATAAATACTCTTAGATAGACAGGTGAATGTACAGTGAATGGGATATGGACATTTTGCAGATGGAAGGGATTAGTTTAGTTGGGCATTTACAAGTTTAATTTACATTATTATAGACAAAAAGACCTGTTCATATGCCATACTATTCTATTCTGTATGTTCTAAGCTTTAGGAGTGGTGATCACAGGACACAGGTGCCCAAGATAGCGGATACAAAACCCTGGTGGCATATAGCACACAGTGTTGCCCCTCAATTCTTTAAACCCCACCCATAATAAAAAGACACATAATGATAATTTTATGGCCCCATTAAGCAGCGATTAAGTTGTGATTTTTCAAAACTCAGGAACAATGAGATGTTTTCAAAGGAAACATCACATGATGGCGGCAGCTAGATGGTTCTGAGAATATGTGATATTGGATAATATGTTTTGATCTGACCTGGTGTACACATCTCTATTTGAAAAAGCTTATAACTTCACGTTCTCATTTCTTATGTTATATATGAGTTGCAAAAACAATACTATTTAGAAATGCTGTTATTTTCATTTGTCTTTTTAAAAGATTAGTATATATCCTTTTTGAATGGGTTTTCAAAAATGTTTCAGTTCATTCAATCTGCTCTTTTTTTAATAGTAAACTTATACTTTTATTAATAGTAAAACAATGAATGCACATAAGTAGACTACAAGACTCATCCTTTCTCCATTTAAAAAAAAATCCTCAATTGTTGTTACTGATTCATTGATCAATGATAATCTCTTCTCATATTTGCCATTTAAGATAATTTTCTGGATTTGCACCATGTTTTCAAAAGTGTTCACCACCCCTGTCCTAAATAATGATTGTTCTTCACTGAGGGAGTCTTGTGCACAAAAAATGTGGTGAATCTGCTAGTTGAAGCACTGTATGCATTAGAGGGTGACAAAAGTCTGCATCCATTCATAGTTTTCCTTCTTCCTTTGCACTGCAGCACAGTGATGTAACATCAATCAGCCTAGTGGACTCTTCGTGGACTTTCCTCTGCAGACAAGGTGTTTGCAAATGTTAGTAAATGGTTCTGTTTTATGTGCAAGTCTATGAGGTGCATGACTGTGGGTAGAACCCATGAAGTGGGTGTTCAGGATAATCTTTTATTAAATAGGTCCTGCCAGTTTATCCATAGAAAGCCACCATTTTGAAGAACCTCCCATCATCTTTATTCTCTCATGCAAAATGTTAATCTTCCTGCTCCTCCAGCTCACCCTCCTCCTTTTCACTGTACGTTCTTGGGCAAGAGCTTAGTTTTGTGTTTGTACGGTTATACAGAGACCAGCACACAGCAACTATTTCCAAAACTTTGCCAGGTGAGTGCTGTAGAGTGCCAACCACTCCCCCACCCCACCCAACTTGCACTGAGTATTGCAGATGCTGGAACTGCAAGCTGAGAAGACTGATGGGAATAACCACCAGATGCCTACCAGTCACATGGTTTTCAATGCAGATGTAGAGTTATACAGCACAGAAAGATGCCCTTTGCCCCACCATGACCATGCCAATCATCAAGGACCCATCTATCCTGATCCCATTCACTAGCTCTCATTCCATAGCCTGTTATACCTTGCTGATTCAAGTGTTCATCCAGATGCTCCTTAAATGTGGTGAGAATCTCTGCCTCCTCTATCTTCTCAGGAGCCACATCTCAGACTTTAGCCATCCTCTGGATGATAACTTCAGGGCAGTGATTCCAGACGGGGGCAGTTATGTATCCTAAGGGGGAGTTAGGAGAAATAGGTCAGGGTCATTCAAGATTCTTGGGGGAGAGCAGTAAGCAGTACCCTAACTTAAGGCACAAGACCATGTTACAGTATGTAGTTAAACATACCATATCAACTCACTGCTGGCGTCAACATCTGATAATCGGCAAATGACACCAATGCAAAGTGAGTTCCCAAATCTATCCAAGTCTTTTCAGCTCCATAAAGGAAAAGGGAATCCCTTTCCTGGCTTAGGGAACATCAACAAAGTCTCTGTAGTGCTGTAGTATGCTGTAAACTATAAAATGTAACACTGAGCAGCCACCACAGCATGGAATAATCTTGTGGCTAAGGAAAAAGGGGTCCATTTCACGTTACATGGCTGAATGGAGGAGATTGTTGGAGCATTGTCAGTTCAGTGATGGGCTTAATGATGCATTGAGAGATAGTTTAGTTTGTGGAACCTTACAAGAAAGCATTAAAAAATGCTTCCTAACTGAAGCACAACTTACGTTTGAAAGAGCAGTTGAAATAGCTGTATCAATGGAAGCAACAAACAGAGGCACAACTGAGCTGCAGTGAGGAATGAAAGAGAGCCTGAACAAAACTGCAACTTCTAAATAGAAGCATGTCTGGCCAAATTGTGTTATTGTTGTTGAAGTGGCTCACATACACCAGACCAGACAATGCAACAAAGAAGGACACATACAAAGAGCATGTCAGGCAGACAAAAAAAAAGGACTGCAGAGGGAAGAGATAAAGATAAAAAAAAACAAGTTGCAGTTTAAAAGAGCATGAATCTGTAAGCTATTGAGGAAAATTCTAATAATGATGGAAGTGACACAGGACTGAGTAGCTTTAAGATTTAAAATATGAAAACTAACAATAGACAAGCAATATGGTTTACACCAGAAGTGAATGGCAAATTAATTAAAATGGACTCCGGTTTGGCTGTGTCAGTCAATCCAGGAAATCAGTTTGAATGGCATTTCTAAGATACTGAACTGAAGCCTGCAGATATCCAAATAAGAACTTATAATAGAGAAAAGTTAACTCCTGTGGAAATGGCATTTGTAACCGTGAAATACAACGAACAACAAGCCACATTGGGCTTGCATGTAGTAAAAACCGGAGGGCAGCAGTTTGTGAACATGAGTGGCTAAGATTCATCCACTATTTGCATGCCACATTCCCTGTAATGTAGTCAACTGAAAGCGATTTAAGAAAGGTATAAGATGATGCCACAACTATCATCATGCTGTACGCCATGAAACATTGAACAAAGGGCACACAGGTGTTGTTGCCAACCCCTGTGGCTCTGGTTGGAAAGCATATTGGACCAAGGAAGGACCATGCGGCTCAGAGAGATTGTAAAAGTGACAAAAGCAGAGGTCCAACTACAATAGTTTTTGTATGCAGCACATCAGAGAAAGCTTTTGATATGTTAATCAGGCAGTTGCTTGTGAATTGTGGTTTGGTTTTAAACTGGAACAGAGTTCAATGAGCTTCATGAAAGTTGCAAGCATTTGGCTTTTGTGAGTATGAAGAACCACAATGTACTCTGCATGAATTAAGATTATTGCATAACATTCAAGTGGGAAGCAAAAAGCTATTTATAAAAGTAGATCAAAGACCAAAGTCCAACTGGATGAATGGAAGGCCAAAAAGAAAGGAGTCAATGGAGATACAAAAATTGCAGATTTATCGGATGATTTTGTGGATAAGGAAATCAAAAGTAGAGATCAGATCATAAAAGGAACAATAGAAGGAATAATTAGAGAATCCGTCTGTGAACTAAATGCACCATCCCAAAATCAAGATGCACATCCTAGAAAGAATAACATGGAAAAGGAAGAAGAGGATGACATACTGTAAGTGCTATGGAAATGGAAGATAAATAAGACCTAATTTCTCAAGAGAATTACTAATTCAGAGATACTCAGAAAGAAGGAAGAGGAGAGAAAGAAAAAGAAAGATGAATTGAAAAGGAGAGCAGAGATAGAAAGAACATGAGCAAGAAGAAGAAAGCATGAAAGAGAGATGGAAAAAGAGTGGGATAAACAAAGAGAAAGAAGCTGGGATTAGGAGAGAAGCAAGAATCAAAGTAGTTCCAAAGTGAAAAACCAAGAAAAGGAGAATAAAGTGCCCAGAGGTGCCAAAACTACTTCCTGCAGTCTCAAAGTCAACTCTTACAATCACCAGGGAGGAGGCCTAGAACCTGAGATTGCTTTCACAGCCATACATCTCAGCAGCCAAGCAGAGTGGCCTGCCTTGTCCGAAGAGACATTATCCTACCAGAGTAAGAAATTTTCCACAGTGAATAAATCTTTAGGCCTGAATAGGACGATTTAAAATTTACTATGCTGTGAATGTATATATATAGTATATGTATATAAACTGGGATGCACTGTGTATTGAGTTGGAATTCATAGGTAAGCAAGGAGGAATTGTGTATTCAATATTTTAGTGACACTTGAGTAATATTGTAGATGTATTGTTTGATTAAGCATTCTTTGTTGTTTACATAATGCATGGCAAGATATATGTAAAAGAATGTAAATGTCATATATAATCAATTACCATGTCATATTTGCACGCCTTAGTTAAAGTAACAACAAAGTTAGATTCACGTTCCAGGCTTCCTTGTTTTCCTTTCAATTAGTTTTTATGTTTTGGAGTTACAAAATATAACATAGAAACTTAGAAAACCTACAACACGATACAGGCCCTTCAGCTCACAAAGCTGTGCCGAACATGTCCTTATCTTAGAAATTACCTAGGGTTACCCATAGCCCTCTATTTTTCTGAGCTCCATGTATCTATCCAGGAGTCTCCTAAAATCGGCCTGGCAGCTCATTCCACGCACTCACCACTCTGTCTCCTGACATCTCCTCTGTACCTAATTCCAAGCACCTTAAACCTGTGCCCTCTTGTGCTAGCCACTCCAGCCCTGGGAAAAAGCCTCTGATGATCCACACGATCAATGTCTCTCATCAACTTATATAGTACACCTCTGTAACCCTTACCCAAGAGGCTGGTATATGTCTAGGGGAAAAAGGAGATCCAGCCACTCTCCAACCCACCTCCCGTACACGCAGGTGCTGTGAGAATCGAGTTTACGCCTCGAGCCCGCCAACAGTATCAAATCCACAACAAATACCGTTATGAAATACACTTTAAAGAGTTTACTAAAATTAAAAAGAGTAGTAAGCAATACAATATATATACACAAGGAAAAAAACAAAAGGCGCCACTTATCAAAGTTCAGTCTGTTTAGTGCACTCGTTGGAGCTCAACCAACGAACCAATCGACCCATCCGGCCGTCGCACCTGGGACCACCCCGGTGGTCTTACGAGCAGTCCAGCACACGTCCACCTTCTTCGTCTCTTCCTCGGCCTCTCCCCGAAAAACCCGCGAAAACCCCTCCCCCAAGTTCCCAGCATCACAAGACACAATGACATTCCCCATTGATTAACAAATGAATACAATTACCATATCAGCCATTCTAAAGTGAAACAACGGCGAGAGAAACACTTATCCGACAAAGAAACATTCCTACTTGTAACAAACCAAAGAGGCCATTTTGAGTAACATACCCAGGACATTGTACATTCTCTCCCCACCAGCAAATGTCATGCCCTCATGGCATTACTAGAGGTCCCCAAAGCTTCTTGCAACACACAAAACCCAACCCAGGTGCAGAAGGCAATGACATAACTACCCAGAGCAGTAGAAATCACACTCGGTTCTCCCGGTACCACATATGTCAACCGCTCCGGGGGGCGCCTAATCCTCTGAGATCTCCATACCCCTTCTGCCCCACTGGGCTCCCTCGTCACCTGCGAACCCACTGTCTCGGACACCCCAGGTCTACCTGACAGACCCGCACCCCCTTCCTCACAGGGGTCCTCCCTCACCCGAGATCTCTCCGGCTCACGCTCAGATTCCACCCTCTCTCCCACCAATGTAGGCTGCCTCTCCATCTGACCCTCAAGACATTCCCTCCTCTCACCCAATTCAGTATGGGAAGGGCCAGGAGCCTCCTCTCCTGGTACTGGAGCACCAGCGAATGGGAACAGGACCCACTCATCTGAGTCGTCCTCCTCTGAATCGGTAGCCATTCCCGAGTGAGGGACCCGTCCCCGCTCTTCAGCAGCGGGCTCTTCCCGTTCTCCGCTCCCTCGCAGAGTCCTTGTACTGGGCGTAACCTCCCACTCGGGCTCCTTATCCACCTGCACCGCTTGACCCAGTGGCAGCAGGTGATTCCTATGGAGTACCTTGATAGGCCCTTTTCCATCCTCGGGTTTCACCCGGTAAACTGGCAGGTTCGGCATCTGGCTCTCTATTACATAGGGGCTGGCCGCCCATCGATCTGCCAACTTGTGCTTACCAGGGAGTCCCAAATTCCGTAAAAGGACCCGGTCGCCCGGTAATAATTGTACAAACTTCACCTTTCGATCATACCGCATCTTATTCCGCTGATTTTGTTTGGTAGCCGCCGCCTCGGCCAACTCGTACGCCCGCTGTAACTCCCTCTTCATGTCGGACACGTACTTTAGATGGGACTTCCCGGGAAATTCACCCACTCCACCTCCAAAACACACGTCAATGGGCAACCTCGCTTCCCGCCCAAACATCAGATAATAGGGTGAATACCCTGTAGCCTCATTGCGAGTACAATTGTAACAGTGAACCAATTGTCCAATATGACGACTCCACCTGCTTTTCTGCCCAATCTCCAGCGTCCCAAGCATATCCAACAGGGTCCTGTTGAATCTCTCTGGCTGAGGATCTCCCTGTGGGTGGTAAGGGGTGGTCCTGGATTTCTCAACCCCAAGCATAGTCAGTAATTCCTGGATAAGGCGGCTCTCAAAGTCCCGCCCCTGATCACTATGGATTCGCCTGGGAAGGCCGTAATGCACAAAGTACTTCTCCCATAACACCTTCGCCACTGTCGTCGCCTTCTGATCCTTGGTGGGAAATGCCTGAGCATAGCGAGTGTAATGATCGGTGATGACTAATACATTCGCGGTGTTGTTGGTGTCAGGCTCAATCGACAGGAAATCCATACATACCAGGTCCAGAGGTTCCGCACTCTGCAAGTGCGACAATGGAGCCGCCAACGCTGGCAGGGTCTTCCTCTGGATGCAACGACGGCATCCCCTACAGTATTCTTCGACGTCCCCCCTCATCCGGGGCCAGTAGAACCGGTCTTTGAGTAATCCATATGTCTTTTCCACCCCCAAATGTCCAGAATCATCATGTAAGGCCTGGAGTACAGTCTGGCGATACTCCTCCGGCAGGACCAGTTGCCAACAGCGGGGTTGGTCCGGAGGCGTCGTTACCCGGTACAAGATTTTGTTCTTTAACTTCAACCGAGACCACTCCTTCAACAACAGAGGCACGTACGGGTGTTTCGCCTTCTCAGCCAACGCCCCATCCCCCTTCTCGACCGCTCTCCACACTGTGCCAATGCCCGGGTCATTTTGCTGAGCAGTTGCCACTTCCCCCGGACTCAGTTCCGGCAACTGTTTAGTCCCCAGAGCGGTCAGGTCACAGTAAACTAGGGGTATGGCGTCGTCAAAAACCCCCAAATGGTCCACGGCTCGTTCCAGCCTCCCTCTTCCCTCGGCCTTCACGGTGATAACAAACTGACACATCGCCTTCACTCCAGGGGCAGGGACACTCTCCCACTCCTCGTCCCTCTCCTCCTCCCCCGGCTCCCGACGAGACAATGCATCTGCATCGATATTCTTGCTTCCGGGGCGGTACCTCAGGCTGAAATCATATACCGACAATGCCGCCAGCCACCGATGTCCTGTGGCATCCAGCTTCGCCGAAGTCAAAATATAAGTGAGAGGATTGTTATCCGTTCTCACCTCAAACTTGGCTCCTTAAAGGTAATCACCCAGCTTGTCCACCACCGCCCACTTCAGCGCCAGGAACTCCAACTTGTGAGTGGGATAGTTTCTCTCCGATGGCGACAAGCTTCGGCTGACAAAGGCTACCGGCCTCAATGCTTTGCCATGCTCCTGGTACAGAACAGCCCCGAGACCCTCTCGGCTGGCATCCGTGTGCAGCACATATGGCTTCTGGGGATCAGCAAAAGCCAACACCGGGGCCTGGGTCAGTGCCCTTTTCAAAGATCGGAATGCCTCTTCACATTGATCATCCCATCTCGAGCCAAAAGGTTCCGCCGGGTTCCAGTATCCTCCAGCATCCTGCCTCTGGTTCCCCGTCCTCTTCTTCCCCACCGGGGGATAGCCACACAACAGCTGAGTTAACGGGTGACACACTTTGGCGTATCCTTTCACAAATCGCCGGTAATACCCACAGAACCCCAAAAATGAGCGCAGAGCACGCACTTTCTGGGGTCTCGGCCAGGTGGTCACAGCCTCTATCTTGGTTGGATCAGTAGCCACTCCCTCTCGCGAAATGATATGGCCAATGTAGTTAACCGACGACTTGCAGAACTGGCATTTGTCCAGGGAAAGCTTCAACCCTTCTTCATTAAGCCGGCCCAACACCTTCAACAGCCTCTCCTCATGTTCCTCCAAAGTCGATCCAAACACTATCAAATTGTCCAGGTACACCAGCACCTCCAACAGATTCATATCCCCCACAGTTCTCTCCATGAGCCTCTGGAAGGTGGCTGGGGCTCCAGATATGCCTTGGGGCATTCGTTCGAACTGAAAGAACCCCAGCGGGCAGATAAAAGCGGTCTTCTCTTTATCGGCCGCACTCATCGGGATCTGGTAATACCCACTTCTTAAATCCAGCACACTGAACCACTTCGCACCGCTCAGGCAGGCCAACGCATCCTCGACTCTTGGGACAGTATATTGATCAGGGACAGTTCGCCGATTCAACGTCCTGTAGTCAACACACATGCGCACTCGCCCATTCTTCTTCCGTGCCACCACTATTGGGGACGCATAAGGACTTCGAGACTCAGCTATGATTCCGGCCTCCTTCAACTTGCACAAGTGCTGTCGCACGTCCTCAACATCTGCCGGAGCCAGCCGCCGGGATCTCTCTCGGAACGGGGTGTCCTCCGTCACCCGGATGGTGTGGCGAGTGCTTTTGGAGCAGCCAACATCAAACTCGCCCCGAGAAAAAACAGCTTCCATCTTCAGCATCTTCTCCACTAGCCTGCGTTTCCACTCCGGCGACACTGGGGAATCCCCGAAGTTAAAGGCTTCAGCGGTCAGCTCCCTTCGATGCTCCGATCCCTCCCCGTTAGGGGTCCGCACTGGTGCGCTGGACATTACCGTCACCGGGAACAGATGTGCCAGCGGCATTCCCCTCTTAAAGGTGATTTCTCTTGCCGTAGTGTTCCTGACACTTATAGCTATACGCCTCGCATGTACCACCCCTGGTCTCTGCACTTCGGGCCTCACCAGCGCCCCCGCCGGAAATCGTGTCTCCCCTTCAAGATTGTCTGGGGTGTCTACTAACAGGGCTTCTCCCGTCGGCACTCCTGGGAATCTGGGGGTCCCCATCACTAGGGCTACCTCCCCGGGTCGGATCACCTTGGGCCTCGCCTGCGTACACCACACCGTCCCTCGTTTACACTCCGGGTCCAGCCCTTGGGAGGCAACCCCTTCTGCGAACACTGCTCGAAACACTGGATGCACCGAGAGGGTCTCCAGAAAGTCTTCCCCCCCTTTCTCCTTACAAGCTCCCAGGAGCCATCGCACAACTGGGGAGTTAGTCCCCACCAGGAGGGCAGCACCACCGGTTTCCACCGGGTCAGGACACACCAACACCAACGTCTCAATAGCTTCCGACACTCCCACGTCGCCCTCCGAGAACTCCAATCTCACCGATAGGTACCCATCGTACGGGTAGTCACCCTCGCTCACACCCCAAATCTGCAGGGCGTCAAATGGTGTTACGGGCAAATGCTTTAGATGTTGATTGTAGAAAGACCGGTACAATAAGGTCACCTGCGATCCCGTATCAAGAACGGCTTTTGCGTAAATTCCCTCTATCCGTAGACCCACACTGGCACGGGGTCCTACCAGCCCATCCGGAACAGAGGCGTGGGCACCCGGTGGTCTTCCGGCTGATCTCTGGGAACGTGTTCTTCCAGAGGCTCCAGTCCGTTCCCTCACTGAGCCTCTCCTAAGTTTCCCGACACCTCTCCCTTTTTAGTCATAGGGGGGCTTGTCCTCCGCGGGAGTCCTTGTCTCTCACAATCCCACCTAAAGTGACCCTCCTCTCCACAGCTATAGCACACCCTCGGCCTTCCACAGTCCCGCCTGAAATGCCCCTCTTTCCCACAGTTAAAGCACACACTGCCGGCCGCCCCTCCTCTCCCAGGACGGCTCCTGCTCCCAATCCACTGCACTGATCGCCCCTGAGAGTAGGTACCTCCCCTGTCCCTCCCCTCCAAAGGTGGTTCCCTACTCCCCGGGGGATTGTCATTCCTCCACTCAGCCACCACTTCCTGTATCGCTGAGGATTGCTCCCGTAGGCCCGTGCCCCTTTTCCGCCCCAACGCTCTCTCTTCCTCTCGCACCTCTCTAATCAGTTGCCCGAAGGATGGAGGGGGACCTTTCCTATAAGCTTGCCAGATAGTCCATGCCACCTTGTCCTCCTCCAGAGACCCACTGAATAGCTGACTCATCCTCACGCTAGCCACGTCAATCGCCTTCACTACCCCCCGGCGCCGCAGCCCCGAGAGCATCCCCTCCATCCTAAATATGTACTCGGAGAGCTTTTCCCCTCTCCATTGTTCCAGGCGTTGAAACTCAGCTAAAAGCAGCCAGGGTTCCCCTGACAACCCAAACGCTCCCTCCAAAACTTCTAGGCAGTCCTCCACTGAGGCCCCAGGCTTCTCAGCTTTCAACTCCCGGACGGTTTTGGCTGCTAAACCCCTCAAACTTCCCAGCAATCGCTGCCTCTTCTCCTCCTCCGAGCCTGGCCACTCCTCTAACATCAAAGACGTTTGCTCGATCCAGGTCTCATAGTCCACCTCCCCGTCCGGAGTAGGCTTGGCTCCGGAGAACACCCCCAGCTTCAGCCGTGGCCTCTCGGCCACCCCCACCAGGGAATTAAGTGCGGCTGCCAGCTCCGAGACTTCCACCCTACCTGGGGAGTGGGGCTTAGTCACGACTCCCTCCTCCCACCTCCCTTTACTAGTGCCAGCCATCTCTCTGGGGTCCACCTCTAGCTCTAACTCCTCCTCCGATGTCTCCTCAGCCTCATCCTGGTAGGTGTGGAGCCCCCATGGGCCCTCCTCCCCCGGTACACTGACCGTCGCCGGCAGTTCCACCGTCCTGACTTCAGCACTCGTACGAACCAACCCCCAACTAGACTCCACCTCTTTACCACACCGTCTAGCTACCAATTCTACCTGCCCAATACCCTTCACCGAACTTAAACCCCGCACTATCGCGTCTCCCGAAACTCGAAAATCCACTTCGCTCACTACGCATGCGTACTGTACCGGTACACCTTCAAACCGGCACCAACAAACAAACTTGTCTCTGTCCATCTCCGCTCTGCTGCCTGCGCGATTCCACAGCCCCTGACAATCCAATCCGGGACGAGCACCCCACAAATGTAACCCTTACCCACAGGCTGGTATATGTCTAGGGGAAAAAGGAGGTCCAGCCACTCACCAACCCACCTCCCGTACACGCAGGTGCTGTGAGAATCAAGTTTATGCCTCGCGCCCGCCAACAGTATCAAATCCACAACAAATACCGTTATGAAATACACTTTAAAGAGTTTACTAAAATTAAAAAGAGTAGTAAGCAATACAATATATATACACAAGGAAAAAAACAAAAGGCGCCACTTATCAAAGTTCAGTCTGTTTAGTGCACTCGTTGGAGCTCAATCAACGAACCAATCGACCCATCCGGCCGTCGCACCCGGGACCACCCCGGTGGTCTTACGAGCAGTCCAGCACACGTCCACCTTCTTCAGTGTCTTCCTCGGCCTCTCCCAAAAAACCCGCGAAAACCCCTTCCCCAAGTTCCCAGCATCACAAGACACAATGACATTCCCCATTGATTAACAAATGAATACAATTACCATATCAGCCATTCTAAAGTGAAACAACGGCTAGAGAAACACTTATCCGACAAAGAAACATTCCTACTTGTAACAAACCAAAGAGGCCATTTTGAGTAACATACCCAGGACATTGTACACCTCTATCAGGTCACCTCTCATCCTCCATTGCTCCAAAGAAAAAAGGCCAAGTTCACTCAATCTGTTCTCATAAGGCATGCTCCCCAATCCAGGCAACATCCTTGTAAATCTCCTCTGCACCCTTTCTATGGTTTCCACATCCTTCCCATAGTGAGGCGACCAGAACTGATCACAGTATTCCAAGTGGGGTCTGACCAGGGTACTACATAGCTGCAACATTACCTCTTTGCTCCTAAACTGAATCTCATGATTGATGAAGGCCAATGCACCATATGCCTTCTTAACCACAGAGTCAACCTTGAAACCTGCGCAACAGCCTTGAGCGTCCTATGGACTCAGACCCCAAGATCCCTCTGATCCTCCACACTGCCAAGAGTCTTACCATTAATACTATATTCTGCCATCATATTTGACCTACCAAAATGAACCACCTCAGAAGTGGTTGAACTCCATCTGCCACTTCCCAGCCCAGTTTTGCATCCCATCAATATCCCACTGTAACCTCTGAATAGTAACCTAAATTTCTTATCAAGATAGTCATTTCATAAACATGGTCTCAGACACTTTCTTTCTGGTAAACCATTCCAGCTCTTACCTGCTTACTGTCACCTCTGACTGAAAGACCTGTTGAGGAAGGAGCAAATGAATATTCGATAGCCACTAAGGAAGCTCTGTCTGGTTCAATTGGTTTTATAGTAAGAAAGCAGACCCTTCAGTTCACTCTGCCACGGCAGTCATCATGTATCTATCTTCTAATCCCATTTTCTAGCACTCAGCCTGCCGTCTTCTGTACCTTGGGGCTTCAATCACTCATCTCAATAACCTTAAGTGTGAGAGTACCCACTCAGTCAGTTTTAGATTTCAATCATCTGCTCAGTGAAAAAAAAATTCCTTAAATCCTCTCAGAACCACCAGCCTGACCCTACCTGAGACCTAAGCAATAATTTATGTAGTTGTACCATAACTTCCTTAGTCTCATTTTCTGGGCATTACCTAATGAATCCTGCACACTTTCTTATCTACCAGTTGTACAGTACCTGTGCTGCAGTCTTAAAGACTTGGACATGTTACCAAAGCCTCACTATTTTTCAGAATTTCCAAGGGTACCTCTAGTCATTGTCTATTTCATATTCTATTTAGTCCTACTAAAGTACATTGCCTTATGTTTCTCAAGACTTAAATTTGTCTGCCACTTCTCTGCACAATCTACTAATTCATCAATATTGTTCTATGACCCTTGTCATTATTAATAAAGTAATTTCTTTTTAATGGATTTATTGATGACCAAAGTATAATTTTATATGAAAGTTCCACCAATCATAATTCTATTAAGAATTAAAAGTTAACCAGAGAGAACCATTTTTAATTTAATAATTAACAATCTCCAACAGAATAAATCAACATTGAAATATGACAGCAATTGGTGTGTGGGAGGGAGTCCACACTGGAAAGCTGATGTTGGCCTAACTTTGTTGCCTCCAATATTTAAAATCCTCTTTTAGCAAATTAACTAATTATATTAAGATATAAGTTAAATAAGAAATGCAAATATTAATTTATTATTTCTTAAAATGGAAATGAGAGAGTGATTTTCAATGAATTGGGACAGCCTCTCCTGCAGACACAATAGGAATATGCAGAAAGAATCTGCACTGTGTTTGTTTCTCCAAAAATCCTTTCCTGGTGGAATGGAAAGCAATGTTTTATTCAACATTTTAATACAAAAGCAATCAAGGCTTTCAATTGTTTTTCTCCTTATACTTCATTGTCCTGACTGATGTTCAGTGTAACCTCTCAGTAAGATACCACTTTAAGTGAAAATTAAAAATCACACATTTATATTTAATTGATTCTAAAGCATACCCAAGTTAGGATGCCTTGAAAATTCTCCCAAGTCTGCTGATTAGATGCAGGAAAGATATTCTCAATGGTGAGGATGTCTGTGACTAAGACCAGTGTTTACAATATAAAGATAAGGCATAGCCATTTAAATCTGAGATGAGAAAAATTTTCTTCTCCCAGAAAATGATGAACTAGTGGAATTCGTTAAATATATTTATGAAGCAGTTTTTTTTAATTAGGGAGGATCAAAGGATATGTGGAGAAAGGAGGAACAGTGTACTGAATTCAAATGATTGTCCATTCACAAATGTTTCAACAAATTCTTTCCTCATTCTTCTAAAATCCAAAGAGTATCTACCTAAGTTTTCTTTTAACTATTCATGATAGGACAATATTTCATCCCAGAAGTTCGATAACTCAATAAAGAATTTGTACTCTGTAATAAAGAACATTGCACTCTGCTACAATGTTCTATGTTCTATGCCATGGTGAAACACAAGAATTCCATAATGTTAACATAGGTTAGTTGCCAGAAGATTCAAAGGCAGGCTGAGTAAATTGTGAAATACACATGAAATACAGCTAAAAAGTGAATATAATCATGTGACAAAAACCTGTCCCTAATTCATTTATATATTTTATTCTAGTATTTCATTGTCCACTTGCAGACCACCTGCAGAGCAAACATAGATTAATATGGAACTGCAGGACAGATGCTGTGTTATTAAGTGTGTACATAATAAAGAACTTCTGTTCCCAGTGTGCAATGTGGGAGGTTCACCCAGAAGTGACATTGGTGAGCTGGTGGCACGCACTCATGTTGGGCTGAAGTATCCTGTGCATAAATACATGTTAGTTTTACCCACACTGCTCTACTTTAGTAAGAACAAACATAACATGGAATCAGAAATTGGATGAGGATTAAACATAGAGAGTAAATATACTGTAATCGATTAAGAAAGAGATGCTAGGTTCCAACAGAGAGAAGCTGCCAGCCAGAGAGCATGTTGTGTCCTGAAGCTGCCATTGTTCACCAAATTCACCAAGAGAGATTCAGGTAAGCACCTGAAATGGATAGCCTATGTCTTCCTGCATCTATGTAGTTTACTGGCAATCTACCCAATAACTGGAACACTTCAAACAGCAATTCAATATATATTTAGCAGTAAGTAGAGCCGGAGGCATGGAGGATAAATTGAAAGTGCCTATGTAATTGGTGAAAATACTTTGGGCATCTACAATAGCTTTCAAATTAATGAAACAGACTTTACATTGGTCACTTTGATGACAAAATGTGAGGAATATTTTGTCCCAAGTGAAAATGTCACATTTGAGAGATACGTTATTTTCCTATGAACAGAAACAAGGTATTAGCTTTGACCAATACTTAGCTGAGTTTCACACATTGAATGAGTCCTGTGAATTTAGAGATTTTGAGAGACTCATTAGGTAAAGATAGAATAGTCTGCAGAATCTCAGATAGTAGACTTAGAGAAAGCCTGCTCCGTGAAAAAGATTTAATGCTGGAAAAGTCACAGATCACATTTCTTCCCCCACTCTTATGTTTGGTCTGAACAACAGCTGAACCTCTTGACAATGTCTGCATGCTTTCAGATGACTGGCTGACGAATAGGTGTGATGGTGTACCTAATAAAGAGGCCATTAAGTAGAGTTTGCCATCCAAATGTTTTCTAGTATATTTGTTTTTCCACTGACTTACACTGAGGTGTTGAGCAAGAGAGATGGGAGAAAAATCTGACTTTTTGTTAAGGTCCAAACATCTGTGGTGATCAACAATTTCTTTCCTCAAGGAAGCTGCTTCTGTTTGCTGAAATTGCTAAACCCATTAAGATCAATCATTTTACTTCTCCAATTTTTCAACCATTTCTTCAGCCACAACAATGAATTTGTTTAAGCTAACACAATGCTTCAGACCCCATGCAGAGTTTTTCAAACTGAAGAACACTGAGAGTCTATGAAAGCTGACCAAAGCTGAATCCACTACGTGGATCTGATCTGACATTCACTTCGCATATCATAATAAAGTCTCCAACAGCATATTGTTTAATATTCAAATGGAATCTTAATTAGACAATGCAGTGTAATATCAGTTAAAATGACAGTGGTTTTGCAATCCTGGAATTGGGGATCTACAAATAACGCTAGGGAAATACAAAGCAATGCACACAAAATGCTGGAGGAACTCTGCAGGCCAGCAGCATCTATGGAAAAGGGTAAGCAGTCGACATTTTGGGCCGAGACCCTTTTCCAAGGTCTTGTGTATGTTTCTTTAGATTTCTAGCATCTGCAGATTTTCCCATGTTTGTGGTACTAGAGGAATACTATTTGATTGAATACAATACAGGCAGTTGAAGCCAATATTTTAAACAGACTGTAGGTGTTAATATTTTGAATTCCACCCAATGGAGTATTTCAAAGTGTACATGCTTGAAAATCAAATAATCTGGAATTTAAATAAGTCCCAGCAAGAATTGTTTATCAAGAATTCTGATTGCATGTCAGATAACTGTGGGTGAATTCATCTAAGCTGAGATATATTCATATAGCAAACAGATGACAACAGAAATTCTGCATGTGAAAAGGGCATCAGTATTAATAGAATTGCTTGCTTGCAGGGCTTCATCTGAATGAAATGTGAATATGGAAACTGAACTGAACAGAATCCATTCAAAACCACAAGAGATTCTGCAGGTGCTGGAAATCCAGAGCAACACACACAGAATGCTGGAGTAACTCGGCAGGTCAGGCAGCATCAATGGAAATTAAGAACAGTTGCCGTTTTGGGCTGAGACCCTTCATCAGGATGTTTTGAAAGGATCGGGACTCTTTTCAAATTGGGAATCTAGGTTTGGATTTACCTGACTCCTCTAAAACTTGTTTCCCTCTAGAATTTTTAAGAAGTTTAATCAGTTTGCATTTAGGACAATCTCTACCTTGTAACTGTGATGATAAACTCCATTGTATGAATTAGACAGGTGTACAAAGAAACTAAGTTATACAGAGATGGAATGTGTATATAAAATCTACAAACTTAAGAAAATCTGTAGATGCTGGAAATCCAAAGCAACACACTCAAAATGCTGGAGGAACTCAGCAGGTCAGGCAGCATCTATAGAAAAGAGAAAGCAATTGACGTTGTGGGCTGAGACCATTCTTCAGGACTGGAAAGAATGGGGAGAGTCCATAGATACTGCCTGTCCTGCTGAGTTCCTCCAGCATTTTGTGTGTTTTGGCATTTAAAAAAAAACATGAATGGAGCAATTGGACCCTGCTGGAAACATGTAGAAAGGACTAACTGAACACTTACCCAACGTTACATCTGACTTGGTGCTGAAAATAGATGGACATTACTCAGCAGTAACATGCTTAATGCTGACAAATACAAACATTTTTTCAAAAGTTATATGTTAAAATTTCATATAACTTGAATGAAATGATTATGGAGAATTATCTAGACAACATAGTTAAATAGCCAAAATAGCAATCTTGGGATAATTAAAACATGTTAATTTAGTACACAGAGGACATAATTAATAAAATCCAAGAATTAAGTATATTATAAGGCACAAATTGCCAATAGAAGGAAAATCATGTAAAAACAAACAAGAATCCAATATCTGTCTTTCACTGTTTATGATCCAAATCCAGATGTTCAGTAACAAATGGCTGATTCTTGTATAGAAGCACAATAGATTTTGTGTAATATGGAATTCCACAGGGCAGCTGTTCACATTAATTTTCTCTCATGCTCTATCAAGAAGGAAGCAAATCAGAGTATTTTAACATGAATGCTCTTGTGTTTGGATGTTTCATTTATTTGACTTGATATACTCATATTCCTCACCAGCTGGATCAATTATGTAGGATGGTTGGCTAATCGATCAGCTGCAGTACAGTCTGGGCTTCTGTAAATCTTCAATCCCTGGATGAAACCTGGGAAGCCAATTTTATAAAATCAAAGGGAGTGATTAATGACAGTCTGAGCGTTAACTTTTGTCAGTGGCTCCAGGAATCAGTGATGCAGCAGAAGACTGTTAAATGCACAATGTCTATGCAATGTAATATAACGCAATGAAAAGTGTTATGGGACTGAGATTGAACCCATTATACCAGGAGATGTTGCCTGATACTCAGCATTTTAAATAGTGAGATTAATTTACAGGCTTCTTAAAGCATGAGGAGCTTTCACAAGATTTATAAACTGTGAGAATAATTTAGAGGATTTTTTAAATGGTAAGACTAATTGAAATGATTTCTGAAGGATGAGATTTATTTCAGTGTCGTGATTTTAGAGAAACTTTTGAAACATTATTTTTTTACATGATCCCTAAAGCATGAAATTAGTTTAAAGGGAGTGTCTCAATATCAGGAACATTTGAGAGCTAGTTTGTTATATAGCTTTCTTCATATGGAAGTCTAGGATATGCAATTCTGATATTACTTTCAGTCACTTATATTTAGTTTACCCATATCCACCAATGATTTATAATCAGGTGTTTTTATAAATAGAAGCAGCACCTACTACTTTGGTCCTTCCAAAAATCATTTTGTGAGACTTCTTTAAAAATAATTCAATTTCAGTCTTTTGATGGTCAGAGGATATAGGACTGACATTTTCCAGCCCTTGACCAATAACCCATCCTTTCCTCCACCCCCAAAAATGACATCCCTAAAGATCACTCTCCCCCACTCCATTTCCTCATTTAGTCCAAGGCCTGATCTCCATGCATCCCAGTATCTCCTCCAACTGCTGATCTGCTTTAATTCAGCAAAACCAAAGCTCCCTTAAGTGGAACTGAAGCCTGCAAATCAACCCAGGATCCTTCTTCACCTCAACTTTCTAAACGCTTCCTGACAATCCAATCCAAAGAAACTGATGATCTTCAACCCAGTATTTTGAACAAGATGTAAAGAGCAGAAACTCTGGTTTTCATCCTGCAGATTGAAGGATAGCAAATGTGACTCCACTGTTAAAGTAAAGAGGGAGAAAACCGGGAGCTACTGATTTATTAGCCTGACATCAGTATCCTGAAGCATATAACAAAGAAAGTAATATCCAGGTGCTGAATAAATAATTGTATGATTAGGAAGAGTTAACATAGACTCATAAAAGGGAAATCATGTTTGATTAATCAATTGAAGATCTTTGAGAGGACGCAATGGATTTTCAGGTTGTTTTTCATACAGAAAGCTTATGAAGTTCCAGCATGTGGAACTGGGAAGTGGATTGAAAGCCAGTTAACAAACAAAAAAACAGGATTTGGCATTCAATAACTCATGGAAACCAGAGGTCCATGAGGTGTTATCATTTCCGAGATCTGTCCTGGGTCCAGCATGTAACTGCCATTACAAATCGATTAATGCTTGGGCCCCAGTAATTAACAGTCTAATAATGATGATGTACGCACCAGACAGACCAATTGTAAATTTTCCAATGTTTCCAATGTGAAAAATTATGAGGATGCACCGAGGTTTCAAGGGGATATGGAGAAGGTGAGTCAATAGGCAAGAACATGGCAAATGGAGTATAATGTCCAAAAATGTGCTGTTTCCCATTAGAGAAAACTAATCCAAAATAAAAAGTAATTTTATTATAAATTGGGAGAGAACAAGAAATACTTGTGTTCACAGGGATCTAAATTATCTTGTACACAAGTTATTGAAAACTAATTGGCAGCTATAACAAGTTATGAGAAGTAAAATAATATACTGGCCTTTAGTGCAAGGGAGTAACATGAGTAGAAGAGAGAATGAACTTGGAAAACTGTATACAGTTTTGATCTACTTGCATAAAGAGGAATGTACTTGCTATAGAAGGATTGATATGAAGGCTCACCAGACCAGCTCTTCTAAGCTCAAAGTAAATTTATTATCAAAATATTTACGCATACATCACCATATACTATCCTGAGATTCATTTTCTTGCAGGCATTCACAATAGAATGAAAAAAAACATAGAATCAATTAAAAGAAGCTGCATACAAACACTGAGTCTCTAGCCTCACTGGGGACTAAGTTTTATACTTATGACTCTAAGGCTGAGCACAGCTCCAATGCCGTATTTAAGTTTGCTAATGATACCACTGCCATTGGCTGAATCAAAGGTAGTGACAATCAGCAAATAGGAGAGTTAATAAAAGTCTGACTGAGTGGTGCTCCAGCCATAACCTTTCACTCAATGTCAGCAAGACCAAGGGGATAACTATTGACTTGAGGAGAAGGAAACCAGAGGTCCATGAGCCAGTCCTCTGAGGTGTTATCATTTCTGAGATCTGTCCTGGGCCCAGCAGGTAAGTGCCATTACAAAGAAAGCACGGTAGCACTTCTGCTTTCTTAGGAGTTTGCGAAGATTCAGCATGCAGAGTCATAGGGGCATAAAGAAATACAGCACAGGAACAGACCCTTCAGCCCATCTAGTCCATGCTAAAACCATTTAAATTGCCTACTCCCATTGACCTGCACCGAGACCATAGGCCTCCTTACCCCTACCATCCATGTACCTATCCAAACTTCCCTTAAAAGTTGAAATCAATCTTGTATGCACCACTTGTGCTGGCAAATCATTACACACTCTCATGACCCTCTGAGTGAAGATGATTCCCCTCATGTTCCTCTTAAACACTTCAACTTTCACCCTTCACTCATGACCTCTTATTGCTGTCTCACCCAACCTCAGTGGAAAGAGCTGTTTGCATTTATCCTATCTATACCACTCATAATTTTGTATACCTCTATTAAATCTCCTCTCAATCTTTTATGTTCTAAGGAATACAGTTCTAACCTATACAATCTTTCCTTATAACTCAGGTCCTCCAGACCTAACAACATCCTTGTAAATTTTCTCTGTACTCTTTCAACCTTGTTTGCATCTTTCCTGTAGGTAGGTGACCAAAGCTGCACACAATACTCCAAATTAGACCTCACCAACGTCTTATACAACTTCAACATAATATCCCATCTCCTGTACTCAATAGATTTATTTATGAAGCCCAATGTGCCAAGAGCTTTCTTTATGACCCTATCTACCTGTACCTTGCACTTGTCTGCCTTAAATTTCATCTGCCATTTTTCAGCCCATTTTTCCAGTTGATGCAGATCCCTCTGCAAGCCAAGATAGCCTTCTTGCTGTCCACTGCACTGTCAATCCTGCTGTCATCTGCAAATTTGCTGATCCAGTTAACCACATTATCATCCAGATCAATGATATAGATGACAAACAACAAAGGACCCGGCACCAATCTCTGTGGCAGCCACTAGTCACAGACCTCCAGTCAGAGAAGCAACCATCTACTCCCACGAAGTCAATGTGTAATCCAATTTGCTTCCTCATCTTGAATGCCAGGTGACTGAACATTCTTGACCAACCTCCCATGCAGGATCTTGTCAAATTGCCTTGCTAAAGCCATCCATGCATTCACTTTCCTGGTAACTCCCTCGAAAAACTGTATAAGATTGGTTAGACATGACCTTTCACACACGAAGCCACACTGACTATTCTTAATCAATCCAAATACTTACATATCCCATCTCTTAGAATACCTTACAATAACTTTCCCACAACTGATGTCAGGCTCACCTGCCTATAATTTCCTGTTTTATGTTTAGAGCCTTCTTAAACAGTGAAATAACATTGCCTATCCTCCAATCCTCTGTTACGTCTCCTGTCACTAAGGGCCCTGGCAGTTTCTGCACTTGCCTCCCATAGGATCCTAGGGAACGTCTTACCAGGCCCTAGGGATTTAATTACCTTGATTTACCTCAGGGTAGCCAATGCCTCCTCTTTCGTAAACTTTACAGGGTCGATGCTGCTTTGCCTTACTTCTATGGACTCTGTGTCCATCCCCCAAGAAAATACAGATGCAAACAATGTATATAAGATCTCCCCCATCTGCTTTGGTTCCACACATGGATTACATTTCTGATCTTCCAGAGGACGATCTTGCTTACCAAGTATTCCTTTGCCAGAAAACATTCTGTCTCAACCCATACTTTCCAGATCATTACTATGCCATCAAAAGTGACTTTTTTCCAATTTAGAATCTAGACCCACAGACCAGATCTATCTTTTTGCATATTTACTTTGAAACTAATGGCATTGTGTTCACTAGGTGCAAAGCATTCCCCAACCCAAAAATCTGACACCTGCCCTGTCTCATTCTGTATAGTAGATCTAGTATTGCACACTCTCTCGTTGGGACTTCTACATACTGATAAAGGAAACTTTCCTGAACACATTTTGCAGTATGGAATTCCTAGTCAATACGTGGAAAGTTAATATCACCTACTGTAACAACCCTGTGTTTCTTGCAACAGTCTGCAATCCCCCTGCAAACTTATCCGTTAATCCCTAGGACTCTTGGGGGATCTGTAATGTGGTCATACCATTCCAATTTCTCAGTTCCAATCCATCATGGGTAAAAATCCTTCCACCAATGAGCACATCACGGGAAAGCAGCATCCATAGTCAAGGACCTCCACACTCGCTTCTTGTTGGTGCCATCAGAAAGGAAATGCAGGCTCAGGATGAGTTAATATCCCTCAACCATCAGGCTCTTGAACCAGGGGGGATAATTTCACTCAGCTTCACTCACCCCAACACTGAACTATTCCAACAACCTGTGGACTCACTTCCAAGGACTCTTCGACTTATATTCTTGATATTTATTGCTTTATTTTGTTTTGTATTTAAATAGTTTGTTTTCTTTTACATATTGGTTATTTATTCATTTTTTCATTGATTCTATTGTGTCTCTTTGCATTTACTGTGAATGCCCACAAGAAAATGAATCTCAGGGTTGTATATGGTGGCATATATGTACTTTGATAACAAACTTACTTTGAACTTTGAAGGCTGACAAGTGACCAATGTGCAAACTGTGTAAATGCAAAAATAAATCAGTAAATAACCAAACCAACAAACAAACAAGCAAATAGTAATGAAGGACATGAGTTTAGTGTTGAGGTGAGTGAAGTTAGCCATGCTGGTTCTGAAGCCTGATGGTTGAAGGGCAATAACAGTTCTTAAACCCGGTGATGTGGGACATAAGGCTCCCGTAGCTCAGCAGTGAGAAGAGAGCATGGTCTGGACAGCAGGGATCCTCAATGATGGATGCTGGTTTCTTATGTACTCAATAGTGGGGAGGATTTTTTCTTGTGATGAACTGGGCTCTATCCACCTCTTTTTGTCAGCTTAGTATATTGGGACTGCCATATGCCAAGGCCATATATTTAATCTGTGGATACTAGAAGAATGACAGGTCACATCGCTGAGACAATACACCACAGGGTAGAAGAAAAGATTTCCCCAGCTTAGGAGTATGGAATTATGGTGTCACACTCAATTCAAGGCATAGACGACACAGGACTGTAAGCTTCTCACTCAAAGGGAGATGAATCTTTAGAAAGCTCTACTCCAGAGGGCATTGATTTCATTCAAACTGAGATCAATAGATTTCTGGATATCAATAGATTATTGAAATCAAGAGATGTGGGGATGGCAAATGAATGGCAAAGCTGATTATTAGTTATTATTTATAACTAATCAGGCTCTTGAACCAAGGGGGATAACATCACTCAACTTCACTTGCTCCATCATTGGAATGTTCCCACAATCTAGGAAGTCACTTTCAAGGACTCTTCATCTCATGATTCTGCCTTCTACTACTACCCATAGTGTTTTTGCCTTACATTCCTCCTTCACCTATCCCCTCCCTGCTTCCCCTCCCCCACCCCTTGATCTTTCATCTGATTAGTTTTTCACCTGGCACCTTCCACTCTCCCCCCACCTTTATAGGGCCCCTGCCCCCTCCCTCTTCAGTCCTGACGAAGGGTCTCGGCCCGAAACATTGACTGCTAATTTCAATGGATGCTGCCTGACCTGCTGAGTTCATCCAGCTTGTTTGTACGTGTTGATTTGACCACAACATCTGCAGTGTGCTTTGTGTTTATGAAATTACGGAAAGGCCTTGCCGAGCAAAATTAAGGAAACTCCCAAAACATTCTACAAATATGTGAAGAGCAAGAGGATCAGCTGTGTGGAAATAGGACCAATCAGCAGAGGTACTTACCTTCAGTATTCACCAGTGAAAAGACCTTGGCAGTTGTGGAGATGACTTAAAGTAGACTGAAACACTTGAGCATATAGACATTAAACAAGAGGATGTGCTGGAGCTTTTAGATCAGTTGGATAAGTTGTTGGATGAGATATACCCCAGGCTACTGTGGGAGGCAAGGGAGGATACTGCTGAGCCTCTGGTAATGATCTTTGCATCATCAATGGGGATGGGAGAAGTACCAGCGGATTGCAAGGTTGCAAATGTTGTTCACTTGTTCAAGAACACGTGGCCCTCCCAGGAGGGAGGGCTTCAGATTTATACATAATTGGGCAGTTTTCCAGGGAAGGTGGGACTTGTTCCGGCGGAACGATTTACATCTGAACTGGAGGGGGGCAAATATTCTTGCAGGTAGGTTTGCTAGAGAGGCTCCAGTGGATTTAAACTAGATACGGGGGGGGGGGGGGCGGGGGGGGCGGGGGGAGGGGAACCAGAGTGTAGGAACAGATGTATTGGAGAAGGAAGAAAAAGAAGATAGTAAAGTTCTTTGTACTGTTCGAGATAATCAGAGAGGAAAATGTGGAGAATTTCTTAAATGCATTTATTTTAATGCTAGGAGCATTGTAAGAAAGGTGGATGAGCTTAGAGCATGGATTGATACCTGGAAATATGATGTTGTAGCTATTAGTGAAACATGGTTGCAGGAGGGATGTGATTGGCAACTAACTATTCCTGGATTTCATTGCTTCAGGTGTGATAGAATTGGAGGGACAAGAGGGGGAGGTGCTGCATTGCTTGTCAGAGAAAATATTACAGCGGTGCTCTGGCAGGATAGATTAGAGGGGTCGTCTAGGGAGACTATTTGGGTGGAATTGAGGAACGGGAAAGGTGTACTAACACTTATAGGGGTGTATTATAGACCATCCAATGGGGAGCAAGAATTGGAGGAGCAAATTTGCAAGGAGATAACAGATATTTGTAGTAAGCACAGGGTTGTGATTGTGGGAGATTTTAATTTTCCACACACAGATTGGGAAGCCCATACTGTAAAAGAAATGGATGGTTTGGAGTTTGTAAAATGTGTGCAGGATGATTTTTTGCAGCAGTACTTAGAGGTACCGACTAGAGAAGGGGCAGTGTTGGATCTTTTGTTAGGGAATGAAGTAGGTCAGGTGATGGAGGTATGTGTTCGGGAGCACTTCGGGTGCAGTGATCACAATGCCATTAGTTTCAATGTAATTATGGAGAGGGGTAGGTCTGGACCCAGCGTTGAGATTTTTGATTGGAGAAAGGCTAACTGAGGAGATGCGAAAGGATTTGGAAGGAGTGGATTGGGACAATTTATTTTATGGGAAGGATGTAATAGAGAAATGGAGGTCATTTAAAGGTGAAATTTTAAGGGTACAGAAGCTTTATGTTCCTGTTAGGTTGAAAGGAAAGGTTTAAAGTTTGAGAGAGTCATGGTTTTCAAGGGATATTGGAAACTTGGTTAGGAAAAAGAGAGATATCTGCAATAGATATAGGCAGCATGGAGTAAATGAGGTGCTCGAGGAATATAAAGAATGTAAGAAGGATCTTAAGAAAGAGACTAGAAAAGCTAAAAGAAGATACGGGGTTGCTTTGGCAAGTAAGGTGAAAATAAATCCAAAAGGCTTCTACAGTTATATTAATAGCGAAAGGATAGTGAGGGATAAAATTGGTCCCTTACAGAATCAGAGTGGACTGCTATGTGTGGAGCTGAAAGAGATGGGGGAGATTTTGAACATTTGCTTTTCTTCGGTATTCACTAAGGAGAAGGATAATGAATTGTGTAAGGTAAGGGAAGCAAGTAGGGAAGTTATGGAAACTGTGATGATTAAAGAGGAGAAAGTACTGGCGCTTTTAAGGAATATAAAAGTGGATAAATCTTTGTGTCCTGACAGGATATTCTCTGGGACCTTGAGGGAAATTAGTGTGGAAATAGCAGGAGCTCTGACAGAAATATTTCAAATGTCGTTAGAAACAGGGATGGTGCCGGAGGATTGGCGTGTTGCTCATGTGGTTCCATTGTTTAAAAAGGGGTCTAAGAGTAAACCTAGCAATTATAGGCCTGTCAGTTTGATGTCAGTGGTGGGTAAATTAATGGAAAGTATTCTTAGAGATTGTATATATAATTATCTGGAAAGACAGGGTCTGATTAGGAACAGTCAACATGGATTTGTGTGTGGAAGGTCATGTTTGCCAAATCTTATTGAATTTTTTGAAGAGGTTACTAGGAAAGTTGATGAGGGTAAAGCAGTGGATGTTGTCCATATGGATTTCAGTAAGGCTTTTGACAAGGTTCTGCACGGAAGGTTAGTTAGGAAGGTTCAATCGTTAGGTACTAATATTGAAGTAGTAAAATGGATTCAATAGTGGCTGGATGGGAGATGTCAGAGAGTAGTGGTGGATAACTGTTTGTCAGGTTGGAGGCTGGTGACTAGTGGTGTGCCTCAGGGATCTGTACTGGGTCCATTGTTGTTTGTCATATATATTAATGATCTGGATGATGGGGTGGTAAATTGGATTAGTAAGTATGCAGATACTATACCTAAGGTAGGTGGCGTTGTGGATAATGAAGTAGGGTTTCAAAGCTTGCAGAAAGATTTAGGCCAGTTAGCAGAGTGGGCTGAATGATGGCAGATGGAGTTTAATGCTGATAAGTGTGAGGTGCTACATTTTAGTAGGAATAATCCAAATAGGATATAGATGGTAAATGGTAGGGCATTGAAGAATGCAGTAGAATAGATTGATCTAGGAATAATGGTGCATAGTTCCCTCAAGGTGGAATCTCATGTGGATAGGGTGGTGAAGAAAGCTTTTGGTATATTGGCTTTTATAAATCAGAGCATTGAGTATAGGAGTTGGAATGTAATGTTAAAATTGTACAAGGCATTGGTAAGGCTGAATTTGGAATATTATATACAGTTCTGGTCACTGAATTATAGGAAAGATGTCAACAAAATAGAGAGATTACAGAGAAGATTTACTAGAATGTTACCTGGGTTTCAGCACCTAAGTTACAGAGAAAGATTGAACAAGTTAGGTCTTTATTCTTTGGAGCATAGAAGGTTGAGGGTGGACTTGATAGAGGTTTAAAATTATGAGTGGGATAGATAGAGTTGACGTTGTCAGGCTTTTTCCATTGAGAGTAGGGGAGATTCAAACGAGGAAGAGTTGAGAGTTAGGGGGCCAAAGTTTAAGGGTAACATGATGGGGAGCTTCTTTACTCAGAGTGGTAGCTGTGTGGAATAAGCTTCCAGTAGAAGTGGTAGAGGCAGGTTCGGTATTGTCATTTAAAGTAAAATTGGATAGGTATATGGACAGGAAAGGAATGGAGGATTATGGGCTGAGTGTGGGTCAGTGGGACTAGGTGAGAGTAAGTGTTCGGCACGGACTAGAAGGGTCGAGATGGCCTGTTTCCGTGCTGTAATTGTTATATGTTATATACTCTCAATATTTATTATTATTGTTATTATTATTTCTTTCTTTTCATATTTGCAGTTTGTTGTCTTTTGTACACAGGTTGAATGCCCAAGTTGGTTTGCTTGTTCATTGATTATATTATGGTTATTATTCTATTATGAATTTATTGAGTATGTCCACAAGAAAATGAATCTCAGGGTTGCAAATGGTGACATATATGTACTTTGATAATACATTTACTTTAAACTTTGGTTTAAGGAACAAATGGTCTGCTCCTGGTCCTGTTATTTTGTTCTTAAGGTTCTCATAGTCCATTGGCCCAGACACTAAACCCTTCATAGAAACATAGAAAATAGGTGCAGGAGTAGGCCATTCGGCCCTTCAAGTCTGCACCGCCATTCAGTATGATCACGGCTGATCATCGAATTCAGAACCCTCTACCTGCTTTCTCTCCATACCCCCTGATCCCTTTAGCCACAAGGGCCATATCCCATTCATCTCCCATTCAGCCAAGCAACCGCCCACTCTGCACCCTGCCCAAAGGCCAAAGCAACCCGAAGATCAATCTTCTTTTGTAGCCCACACTATGACTTCCCTGATCCACAAATCACATAATAGTTCTGACAACCTCCACACCTCACGGGAAATCTGAGACCTTATGCTCTGTCCAGGCCCTAGCCACTTACCCTTACTTTCTGATCCGCACACCCCCACCCCCCATACATACTGAATTTGTTGAGTGGTAGAACAAGCTAAAAAAAAACAACTGAACAACCTACCCTGTTCTTCCGTTCCTCTCTTCATTCAAAGAGTTTCTGCTTCTGTCATCATTATGCCCAGTCTTTACTGCCGCTGCATCATCTAATTAAACAAAATGCCAAGACTCCTCTTCTCTCCCTATTTTCTCTTAGTCCTTTCTAAATTCATCACACTCAATAACATTTACTTATCAAACATCTCTTTCTGCATCCTGTATCTGGTCATTGCTTATAGTATCATGTTTTGTTTTAATTGTTGTTTTTCATCATTTTACTGCAATTTATTTCATTAGTCTCTGCGCTCTGTTTCTTTTTAAATAATATCGCTCTTCTTACTTATCTGTCCTATTATTCCTAGGAATTGTGGATATGTGGCATAAACTTTTCACTTCAGCATGTAATGGTGTGTCAAGCACCAAACATAAAATAGGTTGGATGAATTTCTTGTTACAAATGCAACTGAAGATTCCAAGGATAAGCACATAATGGGATGATCAAATAATTTGTGCAATATTAAGGTTATTTAGTTGCTTGAAGCACAGAAATGCCACACAAAGAAAAGTAACGAATCAGGATGTATAATGTAGGATATAAGATTTAATAGATACTCTGAAATTTGATTTACATTTTGAGATTCTGTGCAGAACCTTCCCTCAGGAAATTAAATGCTTGAATAAGGCCCATGCTAGAGTGAGTTGTATTTGGGTTGTGAATAGAATCGACTTGACAAAAACAAATAGCCTTTACTTAATTTCATGCTTTCTCCCATTTTAAACAGAGTTTCCATGAAAATTTTGTTCATTGTATGAGTGTGCGGAAATGGCTAGTAACTAACTATACATCCACTGGCCTATGCACTGATTTTAAATCTAGTGTGGCATTGATTGCTCATACTTTGTCTTAAAGAGGATAATTTATCCATCTTAACACATGTCCCCCTTTGCTGGATATAAAACTACTTCTGGGACATTTTTGACTTACAAAATTGAACCTGCAGACATTGTTTTGTCTTAATCTCAGAATACTCTAAAAGTAAATGTGGAAAATTAACAATGAATAACTGTTACTTCTGACCTGATAAGTGAATAAATATGAATGCATGTGCAGAAACTTGCGCATCTGTGAAAATGTGATTACAAAGGTGTAAGCTAAATTATATTGGATGTTTAACTGATGGATAAATGTTGATGTTTTATTCACAAACCAATGAATCATGTTGTATTTCATGCTCGTAATCTCAGGTTGCGTGATGCTGAAGTCTATTTGAAGACATTAAGATAATTATATCTTTTTAGAGTTTTCTGACAGCACTTTCTATGCGGAAGCAGCCTGGAAGTACACAAGTGAATGAGATATGGCTGCTTCAAGCAATGAACACCGTGCAGTTGGAGAATGTTAATAATGGTACACCGGATCAAGAGCATCTGGAAGAGCAGGCAATGCGGAGTGCTGAGGTAATGTTGTTAAGTGGCAGAGCAAGAATCAGTACTTGAACAGTATGATGTTACAATTGAAAATGAGAAGCAGAAAGATGAGTAGGGGCACAAAAGAAAGATATGAATATGCCAGAATAGATTGTAATTACTGTTTAGTGCCTTCCCCATTTCTTTCTGATTTGCATGCCTGAACAGTCAGAAACAAAGTTTTATACTTCAGTGTAAAATACTGCGATCAGACACTTGTGATTTGTACTTTATTCAATTTGAACAATGAGTACGAAGATTGTAACACAGTATTAAATCTATTTACTATGCATTCACATAAGAATATTGCATATTCATGTATGAATGCTATATATTCAGTTGCAGTGCTTTATGTCAAGCTGTGAAAAGCATTTCAGTTTCCATGCTAATTTGATTTGCCCCATTTACTCTTTATTTAATTTGAATTTGTTATATCCATGTTTGGGCTGTAAATTCAGAAAAATTAGGACATCATCACTGGTGTAGGCTTGTTCACAGTACTGTAATTTAACAAGCAGGAGATTGTATCATATGCAAATTATATGAATAATCCTACTTAAAGTGATGTATAGTTTGCGATATAGTCCGTGGTTATTAGTAACATTGTTATCTTGGCAGGAGCAAAAAATTAAAGTGTAAATTTATTTCTTTATTAATTAATTCTCAGTTACAGAATCAGGCTGCTATCAATATGTTCATGACTTCAAAGGCATTACACAAGTGAGGTTTCTGAGCACCTCCTTTGTGGCATATTGGCTAGCATAATGCTTCATATTGCCAGCAACCACGGTTCAATTCTTGCCGCTGTCTGTAAGGAGTTTGTGCGTCCTATTTGTGACAGCGTAGGTTTCTTCTGGATGCTCCAGTTTCCTCCCACATTCCAAGAGTACGGGTTAGTAAGATGTGGACATGCTATTCTATTCCATTCCATTGAGATACGGTGTGAAGTAGGCCCTTCCAGTCCTTCAAACTGCCCACCAATTCCTCAGCCTAATCACAGGTCAAATTACAATGAGCAATTAACCTACCAAACAGTACGTCTTTGGGACTGTGGGAGGAAGCTGAAGCATCCCGAGGAAACTCACAGGGAGAACGTACAAACTCCTTACAGGCAGCGGTGGGAATCGAACCCAGGTCACTGGTACTGTAAAGTGTTGTGCTAACCACTACGTTACCGAGACGCCCCTATATGAGCATGGCAACACTTGCAGCTGCCCTCAGCACATCCTCCATACTGGGTTGTTCGTTCACACAAAGGACGCATTTCACTGTATGTTTCAATGTACAGATAAAGCTAATCACTTTAATCTCTCTTTAGGGTTCCAGCGATAACAAAGCCTTGCACTTTTATCACAACTCCAGCATAATAAAATGCTCCAAGTTGCTCAGGACAGATGAACAATAATTTAGTCAAAGAAATAATTTGTGAACTATTCTTATAGGAGAAATGAGAGTTCTCTTATCTGGCCTATGATGTGAAAGGTACCTGAGTCTATATTCAGCAATCAGGGGACTCTGTGAAGCATAACCTGAGTACTTATACTATTGCTTTGCATTTGTGGCATTTACACATTCCCCATCCTCTTCCTTCTTTGAAATTGGCTCAAAAGTCTCTCTGCTCTGTGTCTTGTGCCTTTAGGTTCCAGCCTCACTCTTGCTCAGCCTATATATTTCGGTAGCAGAGGTAGGGTGGCACAGTGGATTATCCAGTGATCATCACAGTTCCAGCAACCCAGGTACGGTCCTGACCTTCGGTCTACCTGTGTGGAGTTTGCATGTTCTGAGTATGATCCTATGGCTCCTCCCAAGAGCTCATATTTCCTCCCACACCCCAAAAGCATACTGCTGGAAGGTAGCTGGTATAAAAAAGTGAGAGGAAGTGGGGGGCAATGAGCTGGCAGAGATAGGTAGAACAAGGTCTCGTGGGAGAAGATGGGCAGATTCAGCCAGGTGGAGTCAGAAGAATATGGTATGAAGACTGAATTTTCCAGCTTTGGGTCATTCATATTCCATGTGCTCCTTTTTTCTCTCCCTGTGATTTCCTTTCTCCTCACCTTCATACATTTTCATATCACTCACTCACTTGGTTCCATCTGCCTTTCACCCAGACAGCTTCTGGTTCTCCTAACCCCCAGGTTCTCCATCTGCCCAACTTCTCTCCTTTATTTGGTTCCATTTATCACCTACTATACAGTACTTACCAGATTCCGGCATCTGCACTTTCAATTTATCACCTCACAGGCTCTAATCCACCCTCACCGAAACTAGCTCCATTTGCTCTCTGTCTCCCATCTCCATTGCTCCCCCTCCAAGATCTATCAGTCCATTATCTCCACCCTCACTTGGCTCCACTTATCACTTGCTAATCCCTGCCTCAGCTGTCCCCTCATCTCTTATCTCCCCTATGCACACTCAGTCCTGATTGAGAGTCTCAACTCAAAATGTCACCTATTTTGCCTCCATAGCCGCTGCTTCACTCACTAAGTTCCTCCAGTGGTTTGTTTTTTTTGTTCCTGGCTGATTCAGGTCTGTCTGCCTTACAACTTTCACGTAGTCATGCTGCCAAATATCTGTGGAAACTCCTTGGGCCACATGCCCAAGTTTCCACTCATTCTGATTGGCACAACCACATAACTAGAAATAAGTCAATCATTACATGTTTTATTGATCTATGAGCTGTCAACCTCAAGAACCCACTAATAATTCCATAGCTCTGCCAGGATCAGAGGTGAATGACCTGCATTATTGTTCTCCATAAAGTGAGATCATAAGACCATAAGTCATAGGAGCAGAATTAGACCATTTGGCCCATCGAGTCTGCTCTGCTCCACCATTCTATTTTACTTTCCCTTTGGTCTCCATTCTCCTGCCTTCTCGCTGTAATCTTTGATGTCCTTACTAATCAAGAACCTATCAACCTCTGCTTTAAATATACCCAATGAATTGGCCTCCACAGCCACCTGTGGCAATAAATTCCACATATTCAGCACCCTCTTGCTAAAGAAGCTTCTCCTCATTTCTGTTCTAAAGAGATGTCCTTTTATTCTGAGGCTGTGCCCTCTGAACCTAGGCTCTCCAACTATTTGAATCATCCTCTCCACATCCTTTCTATCTAGGCCTTTCAATATTTCAATGAGATCCCCTTTCATTCTTCTAAACTCCAGTGAGTACAGGCCCAGAGCATCAAACAGTCCTCATAAGTTAACCCTTTCTTTCCCAGGATCATTCTCATAAACCTCCTCTGGACACTCCTTTCTTAGAAATGGGACCCAAAACTGCTTATAATACTCCAAATCATCGGGGTCTCTCTTCCTGCCATCACGGATATTTACACTACACGCTGCATCTGCAAAGGAATCAGCATTATGAAGGACCCCCATGCACCCCTCATACAATCTCTTCTCCCTCTTGCCATCTGGGAAAAGGCTCCAAAGCATTCAGGCCCTCATGACCAGACTATGTAACAGTTTCTTCCCCCAAGCTATCAGACTCCTCAGTACCCAAAGCCTGGACTGACACCTTGCCCTATTGTCCTGTTTATTATTTATTGAAATGCCTGCACTGTTTTTGTGCACTTTATGCAGCCCAGTGTAGGTCTGTAGTCTAGTGTAGCTTTCACTGTGTTGTTTTTTACATAGTTCAGTCTAGTTTTTGTACTGTGTCATGTAACCCCATGGTCCTGAAAAACGTTGTCTAATTTTTACTATGTACTGTACCAGCAGTTATGGGCAAAATGACAATAAAAGTTGACTTGACTTGACTTGACAAGTGTGGTCTGACCAATTCAGTAAAGCATCGTCATTACCTCCTTGCTGTTATATCCTGCAGTCAGCCAATATATAGCACTAGCTGATGTTACATGCTATATCTCATGTTACACAATGTGGCAAGAAGATTATCCTCCACTTGCATGTCAGTTGTGTCCTCTCATAAGCTGTATCTCTCTCCTGTGGTGATGTAGAATAGCAAGCTCCTCTTACTCTGCCTCCTTGTAGCAAAGGTGCTTTTGAGGCTCATCATGTTAATCCTCACCTCAGATTCAAAACCACTACCCAAAGCTGATTTGCATAGGTGTTAGAGGAATGGTGCTGGATTCTCAAGGAACTCATGTTCTTCCAGGATTTGACCCTGCAACCATATCCAGTTTTATCATGACTGATTCATGATATATTAAAAAAAAGTCCCATCTTAGAATCTATTGAACATCAGTGATCACAAACAACAGTTTGGTCCAGCTTATGTGTCAAACAGGTTAATTTTATACATTTTGCTTTGTTTGAAAGTTACATCAATCATTCCAAAAATATTGAATGTGATCACTTCCCACAGTCCACATGAATGTGGCTACATGCTGTTAGAACATTTTTTTTAATCACTCCTAGAGATGCTTACTGCTCAATCAGTAGTTTTCATGCTGGGTATGGCTGTAAACCATAGAAAGTTTAATATATCAATTTCAAATACGTTGGAATAACAAGAAACTCACATTCGGCTGCTTTCCACTTATAAGTGATGGCAATAAACTAGCAATTCAGCATGTTGCAAAACTGTCTTTTGTATTTTATAATATTCTTCCCTGATTGCAACTCCAGGTAGGACACAACTATGAACAATTTGAATGTGAAACATTTTATTGTTGACCTGTGGGTCAGAAAAGAAGGGTTAGCTAAGCAGTACACTTAAAATGCTGGAGGAATTCAGCAGGCCAGGCAACATCTATGGAAAAGAATAAAGAGTTTAAGTTTCGTGCCAAGACCTTCATCAGGACTGCAAAAAAGGATGAGAAGTCAGAGTAAGAGGGCAGGGATGGGGGGAGGAAGAAGTGCACGGTAGCAGATGAAGGAGAAATCATGAGGGGGACGGTGTGAAGTAAAGAGCTGGGAAGTTGATTCGTGAAAGAAATGAAGGGCTGGAGAAGGGGGGAGTTCGATAGGAGAGGACAGAAGGCATGGAAGAAAGGGAAGGAGGAGCACCAGAGGGAGGTGCTGATCAGATAAGATGAGGAACGGAAATGGGAATAATGAATGGTAAAAGAGAGTCAAGGGGTGTAATTATTCACATATTTGATGTCATGCTACCCAGACAGAATATAAAGTGTTGCTCCTCCAACCTGAGAGTGGCCTCATCACTGCAGTAGAGGAGGCCGTGGACTGACTGGTTGGAATTGGTGCTTTCCTTGATTCTCTTGCAGTTATAAATTATAATTGAACTAATATGTAACACGAACAATTAAAAACTGTTCATGTTGTTATTCTGCTGGCATAATTGTGAGCAAATAGAATGTGTTTGCTCCCTCCAAATGCAACTGTTATATGTTTTCAAAGAAATAAATTTGGGGCAATAATATCATGATGTAATTTCACCAACTAATTATTTCTTTAAAATTTAATCCTGCCTCAGTTAGTGGCACTATAACCCAAGTCAAGTAATGTCAATTAAGTCCTATGTTAGACACAAACACAAAGTCTAAACCAAAACTTTATTGTAGTCTTGAAGTATCAAACTCTCGGAATTGTCATCTTTTGCATCATGTTTTAAGTAAAACCTATATCTGAACACGTAGGTGAACTTTAAACAATAGCTCACAGCAGTATTCAACTCTACAACAGGATGCTTGACTGCCCCGTCAGCAGGCCTCAATCAGTGAGGATTGGTAACAACGTCTCCTACTCTCTGATCATCAACAATGGTGCACGTCAGTGCCAAGTGCTTAGCCCCACTCTATTCACTCCACAGGCATGACTTTGTGTGTGGCTAAACACTATTACAATGCCATCGTCAGACTACGCCAACACAACTGTTGTTGCATGAATCTCAGGTGGCAGTGAGTCAGCTTACCAGTGCGGATAGGACACCTGGTTGAGTGGTGCTGTAACAGCAACCTCGCGCTCAATGCCAGAAAAACTAAAGATCAGATTATTGACTTCAAGAATGGAAGGATAGTGAACATGTACAATAGTCTGCATTGGGGAATTGGAGCTTTAAATTCCTGGGTGTTAACATATCAGACAACCTGTTCTGTGCCCAGCACACAGATGCAATCACAAGACAGGTGCAACAGCATCATTACTTTTTTGGGAGGTTAAGGAAGTTTGGCTTGTCATCAAACACATTAACAACCTTTTTAGATCTAGCATTAAAAGTATCTTGACTGCTTGCATAATAATCTGGTACGGTAATTCAAGTGCACACGAATGTAAGGAGCTGCAGAGAGTAGTAACTTAATCCAATAGGTCATAGGCACATCAACTCCACCAATGTTAGTATCTAAATGAGGTGCTAGCTCAAGAAGCCAATATCTATCATCAAAGATCTCCACAATCCGGACCATGCCATCTTTTCATAGCTGCCACAGAGCAGGACTTATAGAAGGCAGAAGTCCTGCACTGCTAGGTTAAAGAGCAAGAACCATTACTTTCCTTAGAACATTCAGTTCTTGAACCATCAGCAAAACCCTAATCACTACACTTTAGCAATACTATGACCACTTTGACCGCCTTGCACTACAATAGACTTTGATTTTTTTCTTATTATGTTCTAGCTTGTGAAAGCTGTGTTAAATTTATGTTTTTCTTGTGAATTCCATAATGCTGCTGAAGGTACAGTGCCAATAAAAAGTATTCACCCCCCCCCCCCCGGAAGCTTTTATGGTTTATTGTTTTACAACACTGAATCACAGTGTATTTAATTTGGCTTTTTTTGACTCTGATCAACAGAAAAAGACTCTCTCATGTCAAAGTGAGAAACAAATCTCCACAAAGTGATCTAAATTAAATGAAAATATAAAACACAAAATAATTGATTGCATAAGTATTATGACATACCAAATCATCACTGATGCAGCTGATTGGTATTAGAAGTCACATAATTAGTTAAATGGAGATCACTGGCTGTAGTCAAGGTGTATCAAATGATTGTAGTAAAACTACGCATATATCTGGAAGGTCCAACTGCTGGTGAGTCAATATCCTGGCAAAAACTATGCTATGAAGACAAAAAAACACTCCAGGCAACTCCACAAAAAGGTTATTGAAAAGCACAAGTCTGGAGACGGATACAAGAAAATTTCCAAGTCACTGAATATCCCTTGGAGTACAGTTAAGTCAGTAATTAAGAAATGGAAAGAATTTGGCACAGCTGTAAATCTGTCTAGAGCAGACTCTCCTCAAAAACTGAGAGACCATGCAAGAAGGGGACCACTGAGGGAGGAGTTACAAACTTCACTGGCTGAGATGGGAAAGACTGCACATACAACAACTGTTACTTGGGTGCTTTATCAGTCGCAGCTTTATGGGGCACTAGCAAACAGAAAACCACTTTTGCAAAAAAATCACATGAAATATCAGCTAGAATTTGCCAGAAGGCATGTGGGAGACGCTGAAGTCAGCTGGAAAAGGTTCTATGGTCCAATGAAACCAAAGTTGATGTTTTTGGCCATCAGGCTAAACACTATGTTTGGTGTAAGCCAAACACTGCACACCATCAAAAATAAACCATCACTTCCATGAAGCATGGTAGTGGTTGCATCATGCTGTGGGGATGCTTCACTCTAGCAGACCCTAGAAGGCTTGTGAAGGTAGAGGGTAAAATGAATGCAGCAAAATACAGGGAAATCCTGGAGGAAAACCTGATGCAGCCTTCAAGAGAACTGTGACTTGGGAGATTTATTTTCCAGCAAGACAATGACTCCAAGCATAAAGCCAAAGCTACACAGGAATGGTTTAAAAACAACAAGGTCAAAATCCTAGAGTGGCCAAGTCAGAGTTCAGATCTCAATCCAATTGAGAATTTGTGGCTGACCTTGAAATTCCCATGCAATCTGACAGAGCTTGAGCAGTTTTGTAATGAAGAATGCGGAAAGTTGATAGAGACCTATTCACACAGATGTAATTGCATCCAAAGGTACATTTACTAATTACTGACTTGAAGAGCATGAATACTTACAGTATTACAGTACAATTATTTTGTGTTTTATATTTGTAATTAATTTAAATCACCTTGCAGAGATCTGTTTTCACTTTGACACAAGAGTCTTTTTCTGTTGATCAGTGTCAAAAAACGCCAAATTAAATCCACTGTGATTCAATGTTGTAAAACATGAAAACGTTCAAGGGGGTGAATACTTTTATAGGCACTGTATTTCATTGTACTCGTGTCTGTGACAATAAACTCCACTTTGACTTTGACATTTTCCTGCTGTTTATTGACTACAGCTCAGTGTTTAATGCAATCATTCCGACAGGTCTGATCAAAAAACTCCAAAACCTGGGTTTCTGTACCTCCCCCTGCAAATGAATCCTGGACTTCCTCCCAGAAAACCACAGACTGTGCAGACTGGAAATAACATCTCCACTTTGTGATAATCAACACGGATGCACCTCAAGAATGCATGCTTAGCCCACTACTCTACTCCCTCTATACCCATGACTGTATGGCTAGGCACAGCTCAAATGCTATCCTATAAACTTGCTGACAACACAACTATAGTCGGCAGTATTTCTGATGGTGATGAGAAGGTGTACAGGAGTAAGGTATATCAGATAGTTGAGTGGTGCTGATCTTGCACTCAGTGTCAGAAACAGCAAAGAATTGATTGTGGACTTCAGAAAGGGAACACACACCCGTCCTAATAGAGGGATTAGAAACGGGAAGAGTGAGCAATTTCATGTCCCTGCATGTTATCATCTCTGGGGATTTATCCTGGGTCCAAAATATCAATGCAGTTACAAAGGAGGGGTGACAGTAGGTGTGTTTCATTAGGAGTTTGAGGACATTCGGTATGTCACCAAAGGCCCTTGCAAACTTCTACAGGTGTACCGTGAGTGCATTCTAAATGGCTGCATCACTGTCTGGTATGTGGGGTGGGACACTGTACAGGATCAAAGTAAGCTGCTCAGAGTTGTAGCTCCATCAAGGACAGTAGCCTCCCCAGTGTTCAGGGCATCTGCAAACAGTGACACCTCAAAAAGGTGGCATCCATCACTGAGGACCCCCATCACCCAGGACATGCCCTCTTCTCATTGCTACCATCAGAGAAGCGGTACAGGAGCCTGAAGGCAATTCAGAAACAGCTTCTTCCCCTTTGCCATCAGATTTCTGAATGGATAATGAACCCAGGAACACCACCTCACTATTTTTTTCTCTTTTTGCACAACTTACTTAATTTAACTTTTATCTATATGTTTCTTACCATGATTTGCAGTTTTTATTATTATATATTGCAAGGTACTGCTGGCACATAACAACAAATTTCATGACATATACCAGTGATATTAAACCTGATTCTGATTCCACTTCCCAGTTATAAACGACTTACTATTCCCCCAGAGCATCACACACAAAATGCTGGAGGAACTCAGCAGGCCAGGCAACGCCTATGGAAAGAAGTACTGTCAACATTTCAGGCCAAAACCCTTCAACACACTTGAACTAAAAAAAGCTCTGAAGAGTAGATTTAAAAGGTGGGGGGAGGGAGAGAGAAACACAATGTGTTAGGTGGTGGATTGCAAATTTTCTCGTTTGTGATATTTACCCTAAGACAATGTTTCCTAATTCTCAAACTGACCACAAAGGAAATATTCACTCAACATCTAACTTCACTTCTTTTCAGAATCCTGTGTGTCACAATAAGACCACTTTTCATTCTATTAAGAGCAGAATACCATAAGACTTTGGAGTATAATTAGGTCACTTAACCCACCAAGTTTGCAGCACTATTCAATCATAACTGATTTATTATCCCCCTCAACATATTCTCTTGCCTTCTTTCTATAACCTTTGACAATCTTTCTAAACAAGAGCCGATCAGTAATGTAATACATCATTTTGAAGAAAAGTTGGGAAATTATCCTGGTGTCCTGGAGAAGGTGCAAAAAAGTTTACAAGAATGAAAACCTTGCATTATGGGGAATGACTGGTAAAGGTAGGATTTTGTCCCAAAAGCAGAGAGATTTGAAAGGTGTTTAAAAATTGATAGAATAAAGATAAACTATTCCCATTAGTGGAAGAATTGAGATGAAGAGGACCTACTTCTGAAGTGATCAACAAAACAATTCAAAATAATGGAAGGAAGTGTTTATTTTATGTCTTAGTCTTTGGTTTTTGAATACATTGTCTGATGGCAATTAAGATCATTGAATGGCTTTGAAATGGGCAAGTCTCCAAGAAGCCTTAAATGATGGAAATCTGAAAAAAAAACTGAAAATACTGCGAACGCTCAAAAGGTCAGACAGCGTCTGTGGAAGGAGAAACAAAGTGAATGTTTCAAATGAAAGACCCTTTATCAGAATTTGAAAGGAGAGAAAATATGCAATTTGCGAAAGATAAAAAAAATTGCAAAGTCATGCAAATTGATTTTACAGAGAGCTGGAATTAACTTGAATGGCCTTCCAGGATTCTGTTAATCTTTCAACCAACGTCATTGAAATAAATTATCTGGTCACTTTTATGATTTTGATTTTGATTATGAGCTGTGTGCAGTTTCACTGGTATGTTTTAAAGCAGCAGAAGCACATTTCTAAATTATTTCAGTTCACTTTCAGATGGCAGAGGTTACGAAAGACACTACATAAATGCCGGCGTCCAAGACATCTCAGATCGGGTGCAGGTTATTCTCGAGAGGGAGGGCAAGAATCCAGATGTTGTGGTCCATGTAGGGACCAATGACGTGGGTAGGATGAGTGAGGGGGTCCTGCGTAGGGAGTTCAGGGAGTTAGGTGCAAAGCTGAAGAGCAGGACCTCCAGGGTAACAATCTCAGCATTGCTACCTGTGCCATGTGCAAGTGAGGCAAGGAACAGAAAGATTATAAAGATTAATACGTGGCTGAGCGGATGGTGCAGGAGGGAGGGCTTCAGGTTTGTAGATAATTGAGCTCTGTTCCAGGGAAGGTGGGATCTGTTCAAAAGGGACGGTTTACACCTGAACTGGAGCAGAACTAACATTCTTGCAGGGAAGTTTGCTAGTGCTTCTTGGGAGGGTTTAAACTAAATTTGCAGGGGGCGGGGATCCAGAATGTGAGAGAGGATAGAGAGAGGAAGAATAAAGGACAGATGGGGACTGCACAGTTCTGGAATATTAAGAGTGTAGTAGAGAAAGATGAGGCAGAACGAGTGATAAGGAGGACACGTACAGAGGGATGGTCTGACGGAACATGGAGTTAAATGTGTTGAAAGGATAAGTAAATTTAGGAAGGACAACAAAATTCTAGGGGTGTATAGCCCAATGGGAGTTCAGGGAGCTGGGTTAAGCACAATAGGCAGCGATTCAAACAGAGAGAGGAGAAATGGGCTAAAACTTCTATATCTGAATGCACAAAGTGTCAGCTTGAAGCCAGGTGAGAATGGGTAACTATGATGTTGTTGGGATAATGGAGACATGGCTGCAGGGAGATCAGACCTGGGAAATGAATGTACAAGGTTATACGTGCTATCGTAGGGACAAAAATGTGGGCAGAGGGGGTGGGGTGGCCCTGTTGGTGAGAAATGAGATTTAGTCCTTTGCGAGGGGGGACATAGGGTCAGGAGAAGTAGAGTCTGTGTGGATAGAACTGAGGAACAGTAAGGGCAAAAGGACCCAAATAGGTGTTGTCTACAGGCCACCAAACAGCAGCATGGATATTGGGTGCAAGTTGAATAGGGAGTTAACATTGGCATGTGGCAAAAGTAATATCGCAGTAGTTATGGGGGATTTCAACATGCAGGTGAACTGGGAGAATCAGGTTGGTGCTGGACCACAGGATAGGGAATTTGTAGAGTGCCTACGGGATGCATTCTTGGAACAGCTTGTACAAGAGCCGACCAGGGACAAGACTATTCTGGATTTAGTTTTATGTAATGAACAGGATTTGATAAGCGATCTTGCAGTAAAGGAGCCATTAGGAGGTAGTGATCATTATATGATAAGTTTTTATCTGCAATTTGAGAAGGATAAGGGCATCTCGGAGGTGTCAGTGTTGCAGTTGAACATGGGAAACTATGGAGCCATGAGGGAGTTGCTGGTCAAAGTTGACTGGACGGTTAGCCCTAGCAGAAAAGACAGTGGAACAGCAATGGCAGGTATTCTTGGGAATAATGCAAAAGATGCAAAATCAGTTCATCCCCCAGAGAAGGAAGGATTCAAAGGGGGGAAAAGGGCCACAGTGGTTGACAGAGGAAGTCAGAGATTGCATAGCATTAAAAAAAAGGAAGTATGACAGAGCTAAGGTGAGTGGGAGGACAGATGATTGGGAAGTTTTTAAGGAACAACAGAACTTAACTAAAAAGACAATGCGGGGAGAAAAAATGAGGTACGAACGCAAGCTAGCCAGGAATATAAAGGAAGATAGCAAAAGCTTTTTTAGGTATGTGAAGAGAAAGAAGATAGTTAAGGACAATGTTGGGCCCTTGAAGAATGAATTGGGTGAAATTGTTATGGGAAACAGAGAAATGGCCGAAGAATTTAATGAGTACTTTAGATCTGTTTTCACTAAGGAAGACACAAGCAATCTTCCAGATGTTTGGATGGGCCAAGGACATAGGGTAACGGAGGAAATGAAACAGATTGACATTAGGAAGGAAACGGTGATGAGAAGACTGATGGGACTGAAGGCTGACAAATCCCCAGGTCCAGATGGTCTGCATCCTAGGGTACTAAAGGAGGTGGCTCTGAAAATTGCGGATGCATTGGTAATCATTTTCCAATGTTCCTTAGATTCAGGATCAGTTCCTGAGGATTGGAGAATGGCTAATGTTATCCCACTTTTTAAGAAAGGAGGGAGGGAAAAAACAGAGAACTATCGTCCTGTCAGCCTAACATCAGTAGTGGGGAAGATGCTAGAATCCATTATTAAGGATGAAATAGTGGCATATCTAGATAGCAGTGATAGGATTGGGCCGAGCCAGCATGGATTTACCAAGGGTAAATCATGCTTGACTAATCTGTTGGAGTTTTTCGAGGATGTAACCAGGAAGTTAGACGGGGGAGATCCAGTGAATGTAGTGTACCTCGATTTTCAGAAGGCATTTGATAAGGTCCCACATAGGAGATTGGTGGGTAAAATCAAAGCTCAGGGCATCGGGGGGAAGACATTGACATGGATAGAAAACTGGTTGGCAGATAGAAAGCAAAGGGTAGTGGTGAATGGGTGTTTCTCGGAATGGCAGGTGGTGACTAGTGGGGTGCCACAGGGCTCGATATTGGGACCACAGCTGTTTACAATTTACGCCAACGATTTGGATGAAGGCATTGAAAATAACATCAGCAAATTTGCTGATGATACTAAGCTGGGTGGCAGTGTAACATGTGATGAGGATGTTAGGAGAATTCAGGGTGACTTGGCTAGGCTGAGTGAGTGGGCAGGTACTTGGCAGATGACGTTTAATGTGAATAAGTGTGAGGTTATCCACTTTGGGAGTAAGAACAGGAAGGCAGATTATTATCTGAATGGTGTAGAGTTAGGTAAGGGAGAAATACAAAGAGATCTAGGAGTCCTTGTTCATCAGTCACTGAAGGTGAATGAGCAAGTGCAGCAGGCAGTGAAGAAGGCTAATGGAATGTTAGCCTTTATTACAAATGGAATTGAGTACAAGAGCAAGGAAATCCTTTTCTGTTTGTACAGGGCCCTGGTGAGACTACACCTGGAGTATTGTGTACAGTTTTGGTCTCCAGGGTTAAGGAAGGACATCCTGGCTGTAGAGGAAGTGCAGCGTAGATTCACGAGGTTAATTCCTAGGATGTCTGGACTGTCTTACACAGAGAGGTTAGAGAGACTGGGCTTGTATATGCTGGAATTAAGGAGACTGAGAGGGGATCTGATTGAAACATATAAGATTATTAAGGGATTGGACAAGATAGAGGCAGGAAATATGTTCCAAATGCTGAGAGAGTCCAGTACCAGAGGGCATGGTTTGAGAATAAGGGGTAGGTCATTTAGGACAGAGTTAAGGAAAAACTTCTTCTCCCAGAGAGTTGTGGGGGTCTGGAATGCACTGCCTCAGAAGGTAGTGGAGGCCAATTCTCTGGATGCTTTCAAGAAGGAGCTAGATGGATATCTTAATCAAGGGATATGGGGACAAAGCAGGAACCGGGTATTGATAGTAGTTGATCAGCCATGATCTCAAAATGGCGGTGCAGGCTCGAAGGGCCGAATGGTCTAGTTCTGTACCTATTGTCTATTGTCTTCTTCCTTCTGTGTGAGTTGTTGCTGGTGGTAGCAGTATTCTGGAGGACAATTGAAAGTCCTGTGGGAGATAACGCAAGAAATCTCAAGTTAAGGATGTTTGAACTTGTCATTATGCACATGATGATGTTTCACTCCCTGGCGGCTCTGTCGACATGAGAGAACATTGTGTGCCATATGGTGGTTTAATATTTCAGTTTAACTTAGTGGCCTGGGAGACCCTCATCTCCAAAGACCAAGTATACAGAGATTCCATTGATCTCCTGTGCCTCCTCCTATACAGCTGCTAGTTGCAAGGTGATTTAATGTCCTCCCCAAATTTTAGAACTGAAGAGGAGAAATTTCTTTACCCAAAGGCTGGTGCATCTGTGGAATTTATTGCCACAAGTGGCTGTGGAGGCCAAGTCATTGGGTACCGTATATTTAAAGCAGAGGTTGATAGGTTCTTGATTACAGGACTTCAAAGGTTACAGGGAGAAGGCAGGAGAATGGGTTTGAAAGGAATAATAAAATGGAATGGCGAATCAGACTCAATGGGCCTAATTCTGCTTCTATGTCTTTTGGTCTGTACTTAAAAGGTAAATTGGTGTGAAGAGTAATATGTTGAAGTAAGAACAAATCCATAGGTTTAATAGGAAAAGCACTGGAAAGTGTATGAATGCATTGTTCTCATTATTCCTCTTTTGTACGGTTTACTTACTTTTGTTATTTATAGTTATTTTTATATCTTACACAGTACTGCTTCAGGACAACAATAAGTTTCACAACAAATGTCAGTGAAAATAAACTGGTTTCTGATAAAGGGAAGAAATTTAATGCACCTCGTTAACAAGAATATGCTTTTTTACTTCTGCATGATAAATGCCTCGTAGAGTTTTGCTGTTTTTTGTTCTAGTTGTATTCTTTCTTGTAACATTGTGTACAATTTAATTCATGTCTTCTTATGAATTCTGATTACCTGATGCTATGCATCCATGATCCTGCTGCAAGTAAACTTTTCATTGCAGCTGTTCGTATACTGTTTGTACTTGAATATGACAATAAACTCGGCATTGACTACAACAATAAGTGCTAGGCTTGCCAGGGTCATGAGTAGCTCTGTTAATTTTGGATGAATGGCCATTAATGTTCAAAGTCCCACATCTTGAAGACCATGGAGAGACTTGTTCTAGAGCAGCTCCGGCCTATGGTTAGGCCACACTTAAAACCCCTCCAGTTCGCCTATCAGCCCCGACTAGGAGTTGAGGATGCCATCATCTACCTGCTGAACTGTGTCTAAGCCCACCTGGACAAGCCAGCGAGCACTGTGAAGGTCATGTTTTTTGACTTCTCCAGTGCGTTCAAAACCATCCGCCCTGCTCTGCTGGGTGAGAAGCTGACAGTGATGCAGGTGGATGCTTCCCTGGTGTCATGGATTATTGATTACCTGACTGGCAGACCACAGTACGTGCACTTGCAACACTGTGTGTCAGACAGAGCAGTCAGCAGCACTGGGGCTCCACAGGGGACTGTCCTGTCTCCCTTTCTCTTCACCATCTACACCTCGGACTTCAACTACTACACAGAGTCTTGCCATCTTCAGAAGTTTTCTGATGACTCTGCCATAGTTGGATGCATCAGTAAGGGAGATAAGGTGGAGTACAGGGCTACGGTGGGTAACTTTGTCACATGGTGTGAACAGAATCATCTGCAGCTTAATGTGAAAAGGCTAAGGAGCAGTGGTGGACCTGAGGAGGGCTAAGGCACTGGTGACCCCTGTTTCCATCCAAGGGGTCTGTGTGGACATGGTGGAGGATTACAAATACTTGGGGATACGAATGGACAATAAAGTGGACTGGTCAAAGAACACTGAGGCTGTCTACAAGAAGGGTCAGAGCCGTCTCTATTTCCTGAGGAGACTGAGGTCCTTTAACATCTGCCGGATGATGCTGAGGAGGTTCTACGAGTCTGTGGTGGCCTGTGCTATCATGTTTGCTGTTGTGTGCTGGGGCAGCAGGCTGAGGGTAGCAGACACCAACAGTATCAACAAACTCTTTCGAAAGGCCAGTGATGTTGTTGGGGTGGAACTGGATTCTCTGCTGGTGGTGTCTGAAAAGAGGATGCTGTCCAAGTTGCATGTCGTTTTTGACAATGACTCCCATCCACTCCAGACACCAACAGTATCAACAAACTCTTTCGAAAGGCCAGTGATGTTGTTGGGGTGGAACTGGATTCTCTGCTGGTGGTGTCTGAAAAGAGGATGCTGTCCAAGTTGCATGTCGTTTTTGACAATGACTCCCATCCACTCCATAATGTACTGGTTAGGCACAGGAGTACATTCAGCCAGAGACTCATTCCATCGAGATGTAACACTGAACGTCACAGGAAGTCATTCCTACCTGTGGCCATCAAAGTTTACAACTCCTCCCTCGAAGTGTCAGACACCCTGAGCCAATAGGCTGGTCCTGGACTTATTTCCACTTGGCATGATTAACTTATTATTATTTAATTATTTGTTGTTTTATATTGCTATATCTCTAAACTATTCTTGGTTGGTATGGCTGTAACAAAACCCAATTTTCCTCGGGATCAATAAAGTATGTCCGTCTGCCTGTCGGTAAATTTTATTATCAAAGTACATATATGTCTCAGTATATAACCTTGAGATTCATGTTCTTATGGGCATTCTCTATAAATATACAGAATAACCATAACAGAACTAATGAAAGAATGCCCAACTGAGATATTCAACAAGACTGCAGAAGACAACAAAAATAAGAAATAATAATAATAAATAAATAAGCAATAAATATTGGAAATATGAGATGAGGTCTCCTTGAAAGTGAGTCAATTGGTTATGGGAGCATTTCAATAATGAGGCAAATGAAGTTGAGTGAAGTTTCCCTTTTGCTTCAAGAGCCCAATGGCTGAAGGGTAGCAACTACTCCTGAACATGGTGATGCAAGTCCTGAGGCTTTTGTACCTTCATCATGTAACACAGACATTGATGTTAGCCATTGGAGAAAAGCCTTGATGGAATAAATGATTGGATGATCATTATGGAAATGTGAATTAAGCATATAATATGCACATTGGACTTGGGCTCAGCAATTTGCTCAGTAGAGAAAAGGACAATTAACTGTTTTCAGGCTGAGCTTAGTGTCCATAGAAACAGTTTTTGAACTCTTCCATTCTTTATGGGTTAAATTAACCCCAGACTTGATTTCTAACAGATAACCAAACAATATGGTAGCAATCACAGAAGGAAGAATTAGAGTCATAGAGCATAGCAACAGGTCCTTCAGCCCAACTGGACCACGTCAACTATAGCATCCTCTCTGTTAGTTCCAGCTGGCTAAATTCAGCCCATGTCCTTAGAAGCCCCTCCCCTCCATATACCTATCTAAGTGCCTTCTAAAGGTTGCAATCAACCACTTCCTTTGGCTCTTTATTCCAGGTATTTACTAGCCTTTGTGTAAAGAAGTTAATTCTCTGGTTTCTTTTAAATCATTTCCCATTTATCTTGTATTTGTGCCTCACCAATTTTGGACTCACCAACAATGGGTAAAAGAGTTTGACCGTCAATCTCATCCATATCCCTCATGATTATGTAATTTTCTGTGACATCACCACTACTTCTCTTATACTCCAAGGAATAACAATCTACCATGGCCAACCTCTCCTTTTAACTCATTTAATCTAGACTGGGCACCATCCTTGTAAATATCTTCGACAGCCTTGCCAACTTGACAATGTCATTCCTGGAACAGGTTGACCAAATCACAACACAATACTCCAAGTGTGATCTCACCAATGACTTTTATATCTGAAATGTGTCCCTTTTCATAAACTCGATGCCTTGACTGACAATGGACAATATGCTAAATACTTCCTTCAACATCCTGTCTACTTTCACAACCACTTTTAGTGAAATGTGTGCTTGTAATCCCAGGTCCCTCTGTTCCACAACAGTGTCTTGCCATTTACTGTTTAATTCCTACCCTGGTTTGACTATCGAAAAGGTGTCACCTCACACTGATCAAAGTTGAAATCCATTTCCCATTGCTCAGCCCTTCGACATAACTGATCAAGAGATCTTTTTTAATTCATTGCAACCTGATTCATTTTAACAAGACTCATTAATTTAGAATCACCAGCAAATTTGAAAATAGCTCTGTGTACTTTCACATCCAAAGCATTCATATGCAGAGCTCCCAGCATTGACCTCTGGGATATCCCACTAGCCACAGGCCTCCAGTCAGAAAATTGACCTTTAACCATTACCCTCTCTTTCCTATCAGCAAACCAATTCTGAATCCACTTTGCTGGCTCCCCCTGAATCCCATGTAACCTAACCAGATCAGTCTGTCATGTCAAAGACCTTACTAAAGTCAAGTAGACAATATCATAAGACCAAAAAACATAGGAGCAGAATTACGCCATTTGGCCCATTGAGTTTGCTCCACCATTTAATTCAAGCTGATCCTTTTTTTCTCCTCCTCAACTCCATTTCCCAGTCTTCTCCCCATTACCTTTGATACCATGACCAATCAAGAACTTATCAATCTCTGCCTTAAGTACACCCAACGACCTGGCCTCCATAGCTGCATGTGGCAACAAATTTCACAAATTCACCACCCTTTGGCTAAAGAAATTTCTCTGCATCTCTGTTTTGAAAGGACGTCCCTCTATCCTAGGGCTGTGCCATCTTGTCCAGGACTCTCCCACCATGGGAAGCATCCTTCCACATCTACTCTGTCTAGTCCTTTCAACGTTCGAGAGGTTTCAATGAGAACCTCCCTCATCCTTCTAAATTCCAGCAAGTACAGACCCAGAGATATCAAATGTTCCTTGTATGATAACCCTTTCATTCCTGGAATCATCCTTGTGAACCTCCTCTGGACCCCCTCCAATGTCAGCACATCTCTTCTAAGATAAGGACCCCAAAACTGTTCACAATACTCAAGGTGAGGCCTCACCAGTGCCTTATAAAGCCTCAGCATCACATCCCTGTTCTTGTATTCTAGACCACTTGAAATGAAACCTTACATTGCATTTGCCTTCCTTACCATCGACTCAATCTGCAGTTAACCTTTAGGGTTTTCTGCACAAGGGCTCCCAAGAAACTTTACATCTCAGATTTTTGGATTTTCTCCCCATTTAGAAAATAGTCTGCACATTTATTTCTACCATCAAAGTGCATAACCATACATTTTCCAGCATTATATTTCATTGCCACTTTCTTGACCATTCTCCGAATTTAAGTCCTTCTGCATCCTGCCTATTTCCTCAACACTACCTGTCCCTTTGCCAATCTTTGTATCATCTGCAAACTTGGCAACAAAGCCATCTATTTCATCATCTAAATAATTTATATACAGCATAAGAAGTGGTCCCAACACTGACTCCTATGGAACACCACTAGTCACTGGCAGCCAGCCAGACAAGATTCCTTTTATGTCCTTTCGCTGCCTTTTTCCAAAGCTCTAACCACCTTAGTAACTTTCCTGTAATACCAAGGGCTCTTAACTTGGTGAGCAGCCTCATGTGGCACCTTGTCAAAGGCCTTCTGAAAGTCCAAATACATGACATCCCCTTTATCTATCCTACTTGTAATCTCCTCAAAAAATTCCAACAGGTTCATCAGATAAGATTTTCCCCTGAAGGAAACCATGCTGACTTCATCCTATCTTGTCATGTCACCAAATACTCCTTCACCTTATCCTTAGCAATTGACTCTAACACCTTCCCAACCACTGAGGCCAGGCTAACTGGTCTATAATTTCCTTTCTGCTGCTTTCCTTCTTTCTTAAAGAGTGGAGTGACATTTGCAATTTTCTAGTCCTCTGGCACCACACCAGAGTCCAATGATTTTTGAAAGATAATTTCTAATCCTCCACAATCTCTAACACTACCTCTTTCAGAACCTTTGGGTGCAGTTCCTCTGGTACGGGTGACTTATGTACCTTTAGGTCTTTCAACTTTTTGAGCACCTTCTCCTTTGTAATAGTATCTGCACCCACTTATCTTCCTTCACATACTACAAAATCTGGCACACTGCTAGTGTCTTCCACAGTGAAGATTGATGCAAAGTACTCATTTAGTTCATCTGCCATCTCCTTGTCCCCATTATAATTTCTCCTATCTCATTTTCTAGCGGTCCTATGTCCACTCTCATCTCTCTTTTATTTTTTATGTATTTGAAAAAGCTTTTACACTTTAATAGTATTTGCTAGTTTGCTTTTATACTTCATCTTTTCCCTTCTAATGATTTTTTTAGTTGCTGTCTGTAGATTTTTAAAAACTTCCCAATCCTCTATCTTCCCACTAATTTTTGCTTTGTTGTATGTTCTCTCTTCTGTTTTTGCAATAGCTTTGACTTCCCTTGTTAGCCACTGTTTTACCATTTGAGTATTTCTTCATTTTTGGAATACATATGTCCTGCACCTTCCTCATTTTCCTCAGAAATGCCCGCCATTGCTGCTTTGCTGACATCCCTGCCAGCAGCACCTTCCAATTTACTTTGGCCAATTCCCCTCTCATGCCGCTGTAATTTCCCCTACTCCACCGAAATACTGCTATGTCAGACTTTACTTTCTCCCTATCAAATTTCAAGTTAAACTCAATCATATTGTAATCACTGGTTCCTAAGGGTTCTTTTACCTTTAGCTCCCTAATCACCTCCGGTTCATTACATAACACCCAATCCAGTATAGCTGATCCCCTAGTAGGCTCAACGACAAACTGCTCTAAAAAGTCATCTCTTAGGCATTCAACAAACTCACTCTCTTGAGATCCATTACCAGCCTGATTTTCCCAATCAACCTGCATTTTAAAATCTCCCATGACTATCATAACATTGCCCTTTTGACATACCTTTTCAATTTCCTGTTGTAATCTGTGGTCCGCCTCCCAGCCACTGCTGGGAGGCCTGTTTATACTGGCATCAGGGTCCTTTTACCCTTGTAGTTTTTCAACTCAGCCCACAAGGATTCAACATCTTCTGATCCTATGTCACATCTTTCTACTGATTTGATGCCATTTTTTACCAGTAGAGCCTTGCTACTCCCTCTGCCTACCTTCCTATCCCTCCAATACAATGTGTAACCTTGAACATTCAGCTCCCAGCTACAGCCATCCTTTAGCCACGATTCAGTGATGGCCACATCATACCTGGCAATCTGTGATAGTACAACAACCTTAATTCTTATACTTTGCACATTCAGATACAACAGTGCCCTACCTTCATCTATCCCTATAGATACCCTTTTGAAAAACTCAAGATTCATCAGACATGACTGTCCATACACAAAACTATGTTAATCATTCCTGATCAGCCCTTGACTATCCAAGTGATGGCAGATTCTGTCCCTCAGAATTACCTCCAGCAATTTCCCTACAATGGAAGTCGGGCTCATCAGTCTGTAATTCCCTGGCCTATGCTTACTACCCTTCTTGAACAATGGAACAACGTTAGCCACCCTCCAGTCTTTTGGGACTTCACCAGTGGCTAACAACAAAGCAAGTATCTCCACAAGGGCCTTTGTAATTTCTTTGCCAGTCTCCTCTAAGGTCTGAAAATGTACTTGATGAAGCCCTGGGGATTTGCTACCTAAATGTACTTCAAGGCTGCTAGTAGCTCCTTCCTCATAATAAACATATGATCCAATGCCTCACTATTTGTTACCCTCATTTCAATAGCATTCATGATGTTGGCCTACTCTACCAAGGAGCAATATACATTAAAAATCTCAGCCATCTCTTGTAGCTCCACATATCAGAAGCCCTAATGGCCTTTAGGAAGACATAGTCATTTCCATGTCACTTTTAACTGTTAATATATCTTTAAAAAATCTAGTTATCTTTCACCCTGCCTGCTAATCATTCTCATATGCTTATTTCCCCCCACCCCCTATTTCTCTCTCCAGCCTAGACTTAAACTTTTATTTCCAGTTGCCTAAATTAAGCACATGCTTCCTTTGTTTTATCCTCACCAGAGCCTCAATATTTATTGTCATCTAGAGTATATCTACCCTTCACCCTACATGCTGCCTGGGAGACTTAATACAACCCATATAAAAACCTTCCACTTTCCAATTATTCTGTTCCCTCTAAATAAAGTCACTTAGTTGACCCCAGCTAATTCCTACCCAAAACCCTCAAAGTTGGGCCTTCTCCATTTTGTCACTTCATCCAAGCTACCTGTTCTATCTTTTTTCATAACTGTTTTAACATTAATATAATGGAGGTCACTGGACCTAAAGCACTCCCATATGGCATTTCAGTTTCTTGCCTCACCTTGTTTCCTAAGAGGAGGTCCAGTATTGCAACTTTCCAAATAGGATCCTCTGAAAATTGTGCAAGGAAACCTTTCTGGATGCACCACAAAAATTCCAACCCATCCAAGTCTTTTGTGTTCAGGGTGGGCCAGATTCTTCAAATCTCCCATTAGCACCACCCTACTATTTTCACAAGTGTATGCAATTTATCAATGCATCCAATCCTCAAGTTCCTGCAGAAAACTAGGGATTCTATAATAAAGCCCTAAATGGGAAACCATCTTGTGATGATCCCTTATAAATATCCTCTCTAAGCACTGTTGTTATGTCCTCTCTTATTAAAAAGGAAATATCTCCCCCCCCCCACACCCCCACCTTCCAGCCCCAATTCCTACCTTTCTCTTTGTCATGTCTAAAGCATCAGTGTCCTGGAACATTGAGCTGCCAGTCCTGCTCTTCTCTCAACCACATTCCTGTTACAGTCACAATATCCTTGTCCCTGGGGGCAGACCATGCCCTCAGATTGTCCACCTTACCTGCACTAAAATAGGTGCAATTTAAAGCAGTGGTACTATCTGTCCTTTTACTGTAAACTTGACAATATTGCTAATTTTATTCTTAAGGGTGTTTATGTACTGAAATGGAGTTTGAAACTTCCATCTCAGAGGCAATCAATTCCACCAAATGAACAACTAAGCAATAGAAATTCAACAAGTGTAATATGCAGCATAATAATGGATAAAGCATGGATGCAGGCACTTTAGCAGCCCAATTCTACACTGATCATCAACCAGAGTTTTACACCTATCCTACATTAATCCCTAATTTTATTCTCTCCTCATTGGCATTAACTGCTCCCAGATTCAACTGCACAGCTGCACACTAGGAATAACTAGTAGTGAATCATGAGCCTTTCAGTTTGCAAGTCTAGCAGATGTGGGATGAAACCAGGACACAGAAGGGGACACACTTCATTGCATGGAGAACGTGCAAACTCCAAGCAGCCAGCACCAGAAATCAGGACCGAACCTGGGTTTCTGCCACTTTGAGCCAGCAGCTCTACCAGCTCAGCTACTATGCCATTCAAGTACAATTGTCTTTGTGATGAGCATAATTTTTTAAAAGCATCTGTCTATGCTGGAGAGAAAAAATGTTAATAATCACATTGTACACCTGCAGTGTGGAAATTTGAGTGGTTTTTAGTTAGTTCAGTTGAGTCCATCAAGTTAGCTGCCTTACACATTCAGAATTCATTATCTACAAAACATTTCATTGATGTTTAAATACAATCACAAAATCAAAACAGCTTACTTACAGTAAAGCACGTATCTGTTAATAATATATTCTGTCAAGTACAACAAATGTCTGAACTACTGCTGTTACATAAACAGTCACAACACTATATCTTTAGATTTCATTAAAATTGTACTTGAATTTACAGAGGCAAAAAGAAAAAGGGAGAGATAGGGTAAATTTAACTAAAATATTTCCTTTATCAGAGTATCTCTTTCATCAGGCAAAGGCCACACAGCATCAGATTCTGCAAATTATATTTCATTAGACTAAAGTGACCTCAGCTCCATTTCTCACTACAAAAACCTAATGCATCCATCAGATTCTTAGTATTCAGTTCCCGTGGCAGCAATCTCTCTAGCCATGCATGACAACAGTTATTCATGACAACAGCTAACCAGACTCCCCAGGACAATGGAGTGTGGCATACATTTCCTACCACCTATCAAGCAAAAACTTTTGCTAATTGCATACCAATTGCGTCATTGTGAAACAACACAATTCATCTCAACAACAATAAAACTGATTATATATTCAGGTATTCTGTTACATGTCAGCATTCCAAGTTGTAGGGCTCATTCTCTGTGCTGTTTTATTGAATCCTGATTGATCATTGCTTGTTGGCATTTGTAAGGTATAATTGAAGGTATCATTGCATGGAACCCAATTGATTTTCATTCTTAGGCTGAATTCCTTTAGCACCAAATTCAAAGGTAATGTGTACACTTTCCATAAAATGAAAATTGCGTTTATGGACAAGTTTGCCCTCATTGCAATGCAATTTTAGCAATGCCAATTTACCAATTCACAGTGCAACCTATTTATTTTTCAAGTTAGAATACTATAAAGCAATGAAACGCTGTGTTATTATTTTATTGGTCCGCATAGTCTGATTTTATTAGATGGTGCAAGGTTTAAAACACTTTAAAGCACCTATCCTTTTTATTGCATCAATTACATAAAGAAATAAATATTTGGTCAAAAGGCAGTATACTGATACTTGGTAAAGTGAAATATGATAGAATATGAGTTTTGCAGTAAAATAAAAAAAGATTATATTTTAGTCTTGAAGATGTCAAGTACAAGTTAAGACGATATCTGTTTCTGGTTGTTTGACTGGCTGCAGAGAATATTGGCAAGGGGAAGCACTAACTGAAATTACCAATATTTTTCTTTCCATTTTAACTTATGTACAGAAAAATTGTTAGAACCAATATTGATAGTCAGTTATCCTTAAAGTATATAAAATGCTTAGTAATATTCCAGATGGCACAAAATTTGGTAATGAAGTATTAAGGAATATGGTTGTTTGGCAATAAATAGATATTGATTAATTGGTAAAATACTAATTAGTAATACTAGCTCTGTTTCTCGAGAACATCCCCATTCTCCAATTAATCCACAATTCAACTATTTGTTTTAATTTTGGCATAACTCTTGTTCTTACGCTTTTCCTAAAATGTGATTTGTCAGATCTGGATATGAAAGACCAATGCCCAAGCGTGGAAAAGCCTACAAATGTAGTGGGTACAGCCCAGTCCATCGCAGGAGAACTCCTCCCCACTATTGAGCACAAGTACAATAAGTGCTGCCTCAACAAAGCAGCATCCATCATCTAGGTCAGGGGTCAGCAACCTTTACCACTGAAAGAGCCACTTGGACCCGTTTCCCACAGAAAAGAAAACACTGGGAGCCGCAAAACCCGTTTGACATTTAAAATGAAATAACACTGCATACAACGTTTTTTTTGCCTTTATGCTATGTATAAACAAACTATAATGTGTTGCATTTATGAAATTGATGAACTCCTGCAGAGAAAACGAAATTACATTTCTGCATGCAACAAAAACATTTTGAACTCCGAAAAAAAGACGTTGGGTTGAAAGTTACTTTTAAGTAAAATACTCAATGTCTATTTGAGTCCTTCTTGTATTTATGAAAAACGCCGAACTTAAATTTTCCGCCAGCAGCAAACCAAAAATAACATCAGCCAGCTGTCAGCCTGAAAAATAAAAGGACTATTTCACTGAACAATGAAAAAATATGAATACACATAAAATAATAGGCAATTAAAATATTTATCATACTTGGTTAATGGGATTTCTGCTCCTGGACCTCAGCGCACAGCGTCTGCACATCAGGGCTGTATGACGTCACCTTCATCTTTACACAGGATCGCAAGCTGTCATCTGTGAGGCATGCGCGATGTTTGTTTTTAATAAAGTTCATGTTGGAGAACACCTGCTCACTTACATATGTGGATCCAAAGATCGACAGGACTCAAAGCGCATACTTTTTAATGTTTACATAAATGTTTCGAACACAAGTTTGTCCGGTTTTGGAAGGTTTTCAATATCACTCCATTTGTGTTTCTGAGCAAGAACGGGCAACATCTTCAAGGTCTGCTGTCAAGCGTCTAAACTTGGACACCCATATGTCTTTGTCGGCTATGTCGGCCAGTTCCATCTCAAGATCAGGTTGACTCACACCTGCCAATGCAGTTGTATTCAGTAGGGAAGGATCGATGCTTAAGGGAGTGACCGGGAAGGATAATGTGTTTTTTTCCTCTCTGAACTCACAGAAGCGTTTCCCAAACGATGTTTGCATTGCGATGATTGCAGAATGTAAATACTCCGAAATTATCATGTCGTGACCTTGTTTGAACTCTCTCAAATTGGGGAAGTGAGACAAAGTGCCTTTCTGTAAATCTCTGGCAAGCACTGTCAACTTGCGCTCGAATGCCAAAACATCCTCCAACATGTGCAGGGCTGTACGTCCTTACCCCTGAAGAGCTGTGTTCAGCGTGTTCAGGTGCGCTGTCATGTCTACCATGAAGTGTAGCTTTTCCAGCCACTCTGGCTGTTCCAGCTCAGGAAAGGTGAGCCCTTTGCTGCCCAGGAAAGTTTTCACTTATTCCAGACACGCGACAAAGCGTTTCAGCACCTTCCGTCTGGACAGCCAGCGATAAAAACACGTTGTAGCGGTGTCAGTAAACTGCAGTCAAAGATAGCTTTATTCGAACTAAACAGCCTTGCTTTTAAGCCTCTCTCAACCCAGCCCTCATGGACGCAGATGCTGCAAAAGACGCGTACTCACAAACCCCCGTAGGCTATCTCCCTTAGCCGGAATGCTGGCTAATTGTGAGCCGTTTCGGATGTCGCCACACTTAGATTGTACAAGATCACCATAATCTTCAAATTTAGAATTACATTTCAAAAGCTAACAAACTAACATAAAATACATTTTAATTAAATACTGACCAATTATTTCCCAAAGCCACAGGGAGCCGCAGCACAGAGGTGAAAGAGCCACAAATGGCTCGGGAGCCGCAGGTTGCCGACCCCCGATCTAGGTCATGCTCTTTTCTCGCTACTGACATTGGGAAAGAGCTTCAGAATCCTCAGGTCCCACACCACCAGGTTCAAGAACAGTTATTATCCTTCAAACATCAGGGTCCTGAACCAGCACGAATAACTTCACTCATCTCAACACGGAACTGTCTCCACAACCTATGTCTCCACTTTTAAAGACTCCAAAACTCAAGTTCTTAGCATTAATTAATTAATTGCACAGTTTGTCTTCTTTTGCACATTGACTGTTAGCCTTTGTTTGTGTGTATTCTTTCTTTGACTCTGTTGTATTTCTCTGTTCCACTGTGAATGCTGGCAATAAAATGGATCTTAGGGTAGTATATGGTGACATATATGTACTTTGATAATAAATTTATTTTGAACTTTGAAGTTAGAACTTGATACTCCATTTGTGAGCAAATCAAAATTTTACAAAGGAAGTTAGTACTTTATTGTTCTTATATTCTATGCCGCTATTCATAAAGTCCAGGATCCTATCTGCACACTTTACATGTATCTCCGTCCATTCTTGTATGCTCATTGGTACTGTGCTTTTATGTTTCCATTGCTTCCTACCAAAAATGTACAACCTCATATCTCTCTTTGAGCAATACACATTACTCCTGGTCTTGGCCCAAAACATCTTGATGTTTGGGAGTTCTTGATGATGGATGTTATTTTTTTGAGGCAGTGCTCTTGTAGATGGGCTCAATGGCATGGAAGGCTTTTTCTGTGATGGACTGGGCTGTATCCACCACTTCTGTAGACTTTCTGTTCTTGGACATCGGTATTTCAGGTCCAGGTCTGACAAATCACATTTTAGGAAAGACAAGAATCAATTTCTCATTAAATTTCATCTGATGCTCTTTGCCCATTCCATCAGCTTTACTTCTCCAAGTCATCTGCAATGATCATTCTCAGAGTTCACTGCATCTCCAAGTTTGTGCCATTTGCAAATTTGGAAATGGTACCCTGTTTACCCAAATCCAAATAATTAATATATGTATGAAAAAAATCAGAAGCCTATTCTTGACCCCTAGGAAACTCCACTGGACACTTCCCTCCAGTTCAAAAAGTCTTTCACTTTTATCCAGCTGCCAGGTTGTTTTTTTTCTATCCCTAGCCTTTAATCCTTGGCCTTCGACTGGTGACAAACTATATTGTCAGCTTATTATGTGCCTATTGGTAACACGTGTATGTCACATCAATCACACTTCCCATTTCAATCCTCCCTGTTTATCAGAAAAAAACTCTATCAGGTTAGTCAATTAATTGGATGACACAAATTTGATGTTCACAAAGATAAAATACAATGAGTTTAGAAGAGCACAACATCAACCCAATTAGTTTGATTTTTAAACTTCCGCAAACTTCATTCCTCCTGGGAATGATGGACATAGACCAATCCTCGAACAATCCCACTTCTATTTAATCATGGTGGAACAGATTAGTTTTGTATATATAAGGGATAACTCCTCCTTCTCCCAGTCTCACAAAAACATTTTAAAAGTTATTAAGGACTTGGCAATTTATCCAGCAGAATTTAAGATTCATGCATAATCTTTAAATTCTTGCAACTATGTAGTAAATGCATTATCATACATTAAGTAGGATCTCTTTTGCAAATTCATTTTTCATAAGGCAATTTATGGTTTCAACATAAAAATGAGTAATATGTAATGAAGATAAAGTCATGATAATTTCACCAAAATATGTTTTGAACATTCACAAATGAACATCAGGGATATTCCACCGACATCCCCGGCATCATTATTGTTGTTCTGTTAACTTTCAGAAAACTGCCAATACTTCTCAAGTGGTATTGTTTAGCACATAATTGCCTAATGTGCAGAATCTAATGCTGTGTGGTTTCTAAAGGAAAGACTTCAATGCACTTTTCCTCAGTTTCTTAGCTTGGAGTGTTTTTGTTTTTTTTTGTCATTTTCTTTTATTATTTTAAGGGAAACACTTTATCTTCACCACCAAAAGCTTCACAGTTCTTTTCTCAATTGTATTTTCTGAAGAAATCAACTCTTAACAGAAAACTATTCAGGAATGTTTTAGTTACCATAGAAACAGTTCAAGCTTGTGCTATGGCAGTTCCACAGGATCAAAACTGATGGCATTTTAAGAGCAAGTAAAAATCTGAATTCAAATGGAGCAGTTTAATATTGTGTTTACAATGACATCCCAGGCTATTCCAATATGATTGAAACAAACTCAATTAGGGTAAGGATCCATATGCAATAGTACAGATCTTGTGCTATAGTTTCCAGGACTCCCTTGAAATGTGTATCCTAGGTTTCTCAAATCAGAATTAGGTATTTTATCACGGGCATATGCCGGGAAATTTGTTAACTTAGTGGCAGCAGTGCAATGCAATACATGATAATATAGAAAAAAATAAGTCAATTACCATAAATATCTGTATATTAAACAGTTAAATTAAAGTAGTGCAAAACAAATAAAATTTAAAGAGTGAGGTGGTGTTTATTGGTTTAATGTCCATTTAGGAGTCTATATGACAGAGGGGGAGAAGCTTTTCCTGAATCACTGAGTGTGTGCTGTCAGGCTTCTGTATCTCTTTCCCAACAGTAACAATGAGAAGAGGGCATGTCCTGGGTGATGGGGGTTCTTAATATTCGAAGCCACCTCTCTGAAGCACAGCTCTGTGAAGATGTCTTGGATACTACAGACGCTAGTACCCAAGATGGAGCTGCTTAATTTTAACCATTATCTGTAGCTTCGTCTGATCCTGTGCAGTAGCGTCACCCTGCCCCCTCCCCCATACCAGACAGTAATACAACCTGTCTGAATGCTCTCCACAGTACATCTGCAGAAGTTTTTGAGTATTTTAAGTGGCAAACAAAATCTCCTCAAACTCCTAATGAAATACAGGCACTGTATTGCTTTCGTTATAGCTGCATCGATATGTTCAGATTCAGATTCAGTTTATTGTCGTTTAGAAACCACAAATGCAATGCAGTTAAAAAATGAGACAACATTCCTCCAAAATGATATCACAAAAGCATATGACAAAACAGAGTACACTAGAAAATCCACATAACGTTTGGCAATCCCCAATCCAGAGTCCGGAGAGGCTGCTGTGTTTTAATATCACGCTACCGTCTTAGCGCGTTCCCCAGAAAGGAGCTCCAAACCCACCAGACAAACAAGACCAAAAACTAAAGCTACAAGACCTGCGCAAAACCACATAGTTACAACATATAGTTACAACAGTGCAAACAATAGCATAATTGATAAAAAAAACAGACTATGGACACGGTAAAAATAGTCCAAAGATGTTAAAGGACTACAAGTTTGTGTTGGGACCAGGTTTGATCCTCAGAGATCTTGACACCCAGGAACTTGAAACTGCTCACTCTCTCCAGTCCTCCATTCACAATTGTACAGGAGTTTGCAGCAGGGACTGAAAGTGATACTTCAGTATTTCCATCATTCCATTGGAGAATATTTTTGAGAATCCTCTGTGGTGTAGTATAATCACATCAGTGGCAGTAAAAAGGTTGGGAAAGATATGAGGGGTGATTGGTAAGTTCTTGGCCTAGGGTCGACGGCGTCAATTTTAGAAAACCTAGCACATCTATTTTTCCTACATTTTCACACTTAGTCCAGCGATTGTGGAGCATACGGATCCCTTCTTCGTAGAAGTTGACATCTTGCACCTCCAGAAATGGTCCACAGCAGGGGTGATTGATATGTTTGTGGCCTAAGGTAAAAGGAGATGAGTTATTAACTTCAAACTTCCTGCATTTTCACTCAAAGAGTTGAACTGCACATGCATGTATCGAGAGCTGTATAACTCTACTCCTTCCACCTTAGGCCACAAACTTATTAATCACCCCTGCTGTGGACCACCTGGGGTCCAAGACACTCTCATTACATGCACGTGCAGGACAACTCTTTAAGTGATAATGCAGAAAGTTTGAAGTTAATAACTCATCTCCTTCTACCTTAGGCCACAAGCTTATCAATCACCCCTGCTGTGGACCACTTCTACAAAGAAGGGATCCGTATGCTCCACGACCGTTGGACTAAGTGTGTACACGTAGGAGGGGACTATATTGAAAAATAAATGTGCCAGGTTTTCTAAAATTGACTCCTTCTACCTTAGGCCATGAACTTATCAATCACCCCTCATAGAGATGAACCTGTGCTGAATGGCATCAGCAGCATTTGGAATGAAACTAAATATTGTTCTGTGGATGTATTGAATTATTCTCACAGGCATTTTCATTGCCACTGTGGACCCAACATCCTGAAATGTTTCTCCAATTTTTTTCCCTTGTTCCTTCCTGGGACAATCTCTCATATCCTCACCACAATCAAAAGCCATACTCTCTCATTTTGCTACCTTTTATTTATCACCATTAAGCTGCTCTTCAGTGCCTGAAGCCACCATCCCAGATCTGAGTCCTCCTTGGATAATCCCACTCCCATTATTTACAGTTCTCTTCACATTCTCAAATGGACGTATAAAGGCACTTATTGCTGCCTAATGTAGAGTAGCATTATCAACGGACTCCTTTCCTACTAAAGACAGTGTTGACACAAGGTTGGCAACATATTAGTCTTGATTGACACATTGTCACCATCTGTCCCACTCACTGTTGCAATGGAGGTGTAAGAGCATTAACACTATATTACAGGTTGCTCTCTCTGCCCCTCTCTTTCCCTTCTTATGTCAAATCATCCTGTCTCAGTCACTACCTATCTTGTGCCTAAATTAAGTTTCCAGAGGCTTGATGTGTGTTACCAATGCAGAAACACAGCAAGTAGTACAGCAGGTAGCAGGTGGAATGGCACACAGGCATAGCGGTTAGCACAGTCACTTTTACAGAGCCCGCGATCACCGATCAATGTTCAATTCCTGCTACTGTCTGTAAGGAGTTTGTATGTTCTCCTGGTGACCCTGTGCATTTCCTCCCACATTCCAAAGACTAGGATGGGTCAGCTATGGGCATGCTATATTGCGCTGGAAATGTGACGACACGTGTGGGCTGCCCCCAGCACAATCGTCACTGATTTGTTTTCATGTAAGTGTGATTTTAAAAAGCCAGTCTTATCACAGCTCCAGTGATTAGAGTTCAATCCTGACTTCCTGTGCAGAGTCTGCAAATTCTCCCTGTGATTGTCTGAGTTATCCCCACAATCTAGTTTTCTCCCATGTTGGTTGATTGGCAGGTTCAATTAGTTATTGGCTACTATAAATTGCCCCTACTATGGGTGGGTGGTAGGTGAATCAGACAGAAATTAATTGGTATCTGATAGAGAATTCCTTGCAGAGAAATAACTGGAGGAACATGCGATTACTCTGAGAGCTAGCATAGACTCTATAGGCTAAAAGGGCTCTGTTCATGCATGAATAAAGATCATGAAAAATACTTCATGGATCCTGCAGTATAAAACAGCTGTGACCAATCAATTGTTGATCAAAAAAGGAGTTTGGAAAACACTAGATTTAATGAGATTACAGAAAAGTGTTACAGTCATCTGTGTGACATTTAACCACTGAGAAAAAAAGTCTTATCGAAAAGCTCGGTTGAAGTGGTAACTTTCAAAGCAAATTGCATCCATGACAAATACCACAAAGGGCTTGCTTCTCTACATTATCCTAGAGTTCTGTCTGAATTAAACGTAGTGTAACCCTTACCCACAGGCTGGTATATGTCTAGGGGAAAAAGGGGATCCAGCCACTCTCCAACCCACCTCCCGTACACGCAGGAGCTGTGAGAATCGAGTTTACGCCTCGAGCCCGCCAACAGTATCAAATCCACAACAAATACCGTTATGAAATACACTTTAAAGAGTTTACTAAAATTAAAAAGAGTAGTAAGCAATACAATATATATACACAAGGAAAAAAAACAAAAGGCGCCACTTATCAAAGTTCAGTCTGTTTAGTGCACTCGTTGGAGCTCAATCAACGAACCAATCGACCCATCCGGCCGTCGCACCTGGGACCACCCCGGTGGTCTTACGAGCAGTCCAGCACACGTCCACCTTCTTCGTCTCTTCCTCGGCCTCTCCCCGAAAAACCCGCGAAAACCCCTCCCCCAAGTTCCCAGCATCACAAGACACAATGACATTCCCCATTGATTAACAAATGAATACAATTACCATATTAGCCATTCTAAAGTGAAACAACGGCTGGAGAAACACTTATCCGACAAAGAAACATTCCTACTTGTAACAAACCAAAGAGGCCATTTTGAGTAACATACCCAGGACATTGTACATTCTCTCCCCACCAGCAAATGTCATGCCCTCATGGCATTACTAGAGGTCCCCAAAGCTTCTTGCAACACACAAAACCCAACCCAGGTGCAGAAGGCAATGACATAACTACCCAGAGCAGTAGAAATCACACTCGGTTCTCCCGGTACCACATAGGTCAACCGCTCCGGGGGGCGCCTAATCCTCTGAGATCTCCATACCCCTTCTGCCCCACTGGGCTCCCTCGTCACCTGCGAACCCACTGTCTCGGACACCCCAGGTCTACCTGACAGACCCGCACCCCCTTCCTCACAGGGGTCCTCCCTCACCCGAGATCTCTGCGGCTCATGCTCAGGTTCCACCCTCTCTCCCACCAATGTAAGCTGCCTCTCCATCTGACCCTCAAGACCTTCCCTCCTCTCACCCAATTCAGTATGGGAAGGGCCAGGAGCCTCCTCTCCTGGTACTGGAGCACCAGCGAATGGGAACGGGACCCACTCATCTGAGTCGTCCTCCTCTGAATCGGTAGCCATTCCGGAGTGAGGGACCTGTCCCCGCTCTTCAGCAGCGGGCTCTTCCCGTTCTGCGCTCCCTCGCAGAGTCCTTGTACTGGGCGTAACCTCCCACTCGGGCTCCTTATCCACCTGCACCGATCGCCCCAGCGGCAGCAGGTGATTCCTATGGAGTACCTTGATAGGCCCTTTTCCATCCTCGGGTTTCACCCGGTAAACTGGCAGGTTCGGCATCTGGCTCTCTATTACATAGGGGCTGGCCGCCCATCGATCTGCCAACTTGTGCTTACCAGGGAGTCCCAAATTCCGTAAAAGGACCCGGTCGCCCGGTAATAATTGTACAAACTTCACCTTTCGATCATACCGCATCTTATTCCGCTGATTTTGTTTGGTAGCCGCCGCCTCGGCCAACTCGTACGCCCGCTGTAACTCCCTCTTCATGTCGGACACGTACTTTAGATGGGACTTCCCGGGAAATTCACCCACTCCACCTCCAAAACACACGTCAATGGGCAACCTCGCTTCCCGCCCAAACATCAGATAATAGGGTGAATACCCTGTAGCCTCATTGCGAGTACAATTGTAACAGTGAACCAATTGTCCAATATGACGACTCCACCTGCTTTTCTGCCCAATCTCCAGCGTCCCGAGCATATCCAACAGGGTCCTGTTGAATCTCTCTGGCTGAGGATCTCCCTGTGGGTGGTAAGGGGTAGTCCTGGATTTCTCAACCCCAAGCATAGTCAGTAATTCCTGGATAAGGCGGCTCTCAAAGTCCCGCCCCTGATCACTATGGATTCGCCTGGGAAGGCCGTAATGCACAAAGTACTTCTCCCATAACACCTTCGCCACTGTCGTCGCCTTCTGATCATTGGTGGGAAATGCCTGAGCATAGCGAGTGCAATGATCGGTGATGACTAATACATTCGCGGTGTTGCTGGTGTCAGGCTCAATCGACAGGAAATCCATACATACCAGGTCCAGAGGTCCCGCACTCTGCAAGTGCGACAGTGGAGCTGCCAATGCTGGCAGGGTCTTCCTCTGGATGCAACGACGGCATCCCCTACAGTATTCTTCGACGTCCCCCCTCATCGGGGGCCAGTAGAACCGGTCTTTGAGTAATCCATATGTCTTTTCCACCCCCAAATGTCCAGAAGTATCATGTAAGGCCTGGAGTACAGTCTGGCGATACTCCTCCGGCAGGACCAGTTGCCAACAGCGGGGTTGGTCCGGAGGCGTTGTTACCCGGTACAAGATTTTGTTCTTTAACTTCAACCGAGACCACTCCTTCAACAACAGAGGCACGTATGGGTGTTTCGCCTTCTCAGCCAACGCCCCATCCCCCTTCTCGACCGCTCTCCACACTGTGCCAATGCCCGGGTCATTTTGCTGAGCAGTTGCCACTTCCCCCGGACTCAGTTCCGGCAACTGTTTAGTCCCCAGAGCGGTCAGGTCACAGTAAACTAGGGGTATGGCGTCGTCAAAAACCCCCAAATGGTCCACGGCTCGTTCCAGCCTCCCTCTTCCCTCGGCCTTCACGGTGATAACAAACTGACACATCGCCTTCACTCCAGGGGCAGGGACACTCTCCCACTCCTCGTCCCTCTCCTCCTCCCCCGGCTCCCGACGAGACAATGCATCTGCATCGATATTCTTGCTTCCGGGGCGGTACCTCAGGCTGAAATCATATACCGACAATGCCGCCAGCCACCGATGTCCTGTGGCATCCAGCTTCGCCGAAGTCAAAATATAAGTGAGAGGATTGTTATCCGTTCTCACCTCAAACTTGGCTCCGTAAAGGTAATCGCTCAGCTTGTCCACCACCGCCCACTTCAGCGCCAGGAACTCCAACTTGTGAGTGGGATAGTTTCTCTCCGATGGCGACAAGCTTCGGCTGACAAAGGCTACCGGCCTCAATGCTTTGCCATGCTCCTGGTACAGAACAGCCCCGAGACCCTCTCGGCTGGCATCCGTGTGCAGCACATATGGCTTCTGGGGATCGGCAAAAGCCAACACCGGGGCCTGGGTCAGTGCCCTTTTCAAAGATCGGAACGCCTCTTCACATTGATCATCCCATCTCGAGCCAAAAGGTTCCACCAGGTTCCAGTATCCTCCAGCATCCTGCCTCTGGTTCCCCGTCCTCTTCTTCCCCACCGGGGGATAGCCACACAACAGCTGAGTCAACGGGTGACACACTTTGGCGTATCCTTTCACAAATCGCCGGTAATACCCACAGAACCCCAAAAATGAGCGCAGAGCACCCACTTTCTGGGGTCTCAGCCAGGTGGTCACGGCCTCTATCTTGGTTGGATCAGTAGCCACTCCCTCTCGCGAAATGATATGGCCAATGTAGTTAACCGACGACTTGCAGAACTGGCATTTGTCCAGGGAAAGCTTCAACCCTTCTTCATTAAGCCGGCCCAACACCTTCAACAGTCTCTCCTCATGTTCCTCCAAAGTCGATCCAAACACTATCAAATTGTCCAGGTACACCAGCACCTCCAACAGATTCATATCCCCCACAGTTCTCTCCATGAGCCTCTGGAAGGTGGCTGGGGCTCCGGATATGCCTTGGGGCATTCGTTCGAACTGAAAGAACCCCAGCGGGCAGATAAAAGCGGTCTTCTCTTTATCGGCCGCACTCATCGGGATCTGGTAATACCCACTTCTTAAATCCAGCACACTGAACCACTTCGCACCGCTCAGGCAGGCCAACGCATCCTCGACTCTTGGGACAGTATATTGATCAGGGACAGTTCGCCAATTCAACGTCCTGTAGTCAACACACATGCGCACTCGCCCATTCTTCTTCCGTGCCACCACTATTGGGGACGCATAAGGACTTCGAGACTCAGCTATGATTCCGGCCTCCTTCAACTTGCACAAGTGCTGTCGCACGTCCTCAACATCTGCCGGAGCCAGCCGCCGGGATCTCTCTCGGAACGGGGTGTCCTCCGTCACCCGGATGGTGTGGCGAGTGCTTTTGGAGCAGCCAACATCAAACTCGCCCCGAGAAAAAACAGCTTCCATCTTCAGCATCTTCTCCACTAGCCTGCGTTTCCACTCCGGCGACACTGGGGAATCCCCGAAGTTAAAGGCTTCAGCGGTCAGCTCCCTTCGATGCTCCGATCCCTCCCCGTTAGGGGTCCGCACTGGTGCGCTGGACATTACCGTCACCGGGAACAGATGTGCCAGCGGCATTCCCCTCTTAAAGGTGATTTCTCTTGCCGTGGTGTTCCTAACACTTATAGCTATACGCCTCGCATGTACCACCCCTGGTCTCTGCACTTCGGGCCTAGCCAGCACCCCCGCCGGAAATCGTGTCTCCCCTTCAAGATCGTCTGGGGCGTCTACTAACAGGGCTTCTCCCGTCGGCACTCCTGGGAATCTGGGGGTCCCCATCACTAGGGCTACCTCCCCGGGTCGGATCACCTTGGGCCTCGCCTGCGTACACCACACCGTCCCTCGTTTACACTCCAGATCCAGCCCTTGGGAGGCAACCCCTTCTGCGAACACTGCTCGAAACACTGGATGCACCGAGGGGGTCTCCAGAAAGTCTTCCCCCCCTTTCTCCTTACAAGCCGTCGCACAACTGGGGAGTTAGTCCCCACCAGGAGGGCAGCACCACCGGTTTCCACCGGGTCAGGACACACCAACACCAACGTCTCAATAGCTTCCGACACTCCCACATCGCCCTCCGAGAACTCCAATCTCACCGATAGGTACCCATCGTACGGGTAGTCACCCTCGCTCACACCCCAAATCTGCAGGGCGTCAAATGGTGTTACGGGCAAATGCTTTAGATGTTGATTGTAGAAAGACCGGTACAATAAGGTCACCTGCGATCCAGTATCAAGAACGGCTTTTGCGTAAACTCCCTCTATCCGTAGACCCACACTGGCACGGGGTCCTACCAGCCCATCCGGAACAGAGGCGTGGGCACCCGGTGGTCTTCCGGCTGATCTCTGGGAACGTGTTCCTCCAGAGGCTCCAGTCCATTCCCTCACTGAGCCTCTCCTAAGTTTCCCCGACACCTCTCCCTTCTTAGTCGCAGGGGGGCTTGTCCTCCGCGGGACTCCTTGTCTCTCACAATCACACCTAAAGTGACCCTCCTCTCCACAGCTATAGCACACCCTTGGCCTTCCACAGTCCCGCCTGAAATGCCCCTCTTTCCCACAGTTAAAGCACACACTGCCGGCCGCCCCTCCTCTCCCAGGACGGCTCCTGCTCCCAATCCACTGCACTGATCGCCCCTGAGAGTAGGTACCTCCCCTGTCCCTCCCCTCCAAAGGGGGTTCCCTACTCCCCGGGGGTTTGTCATTCCTCCACTCAGCCACCACTTCCTGTATCGCTGAGGATCGCTCCCGTAGGCCCGTGCCCCTTTTCCGCCCCAATGCTCTCTCTTCCTCTCGCACCTCTCTAATCAGTTGCCCGAAGGATGGAGGGGGACCTTTCCTATAAGCCTGCCGGATAGTCCATGCCACCTTGTCCTCCTCCAGAGAGCCACTGAATAGCTGACTCATCCTCACGCTAGCCACGTCAGTCGCCTTCACTACCCCCCGGCGCCGCAGCCCCGAGAGCATCCCCTCCATCCTAAATATGTACTCGGAGAGCTTTTCCCCTCTCCATTGTTCCAGGCGTTGAAACTCTGCTAAAAGCAGCCAGGGTTCCCCTGACAACCCAAACGCTCCCTCCAAAACTTCTAGGCAGTCCTCCACTGAGGCCCCAGGCTTCTCAGCTTTTAACTCCCGGATGGTTTTGGCTGCTAAACCCCTCAAACTTCCCAGCAATCGCTGCCTCTTCTCCTCCTCCGAGCCTGGCCACTCCTCTAACATCAAAGACGTTTGCTCGATCCAGGTCTCATAGTCCACCTCCCCGTCCGGAGTAGGCTTGGCTCCGGAGAACACCCCCAGCTTCAGCCGTGGCCTCTCGGCCACCCCCACCAGGGAGTTAAGTGCGGCTGCCAGCTCCGAGACTTCCACCCTACCTGGGGAGCGGGGCTTAGTCACGACTCCCTCCTCCCACCTCCCTTTACTAGTGCCGGGCACCTCTCTGGGGTCCACCTCTAGCTCTAACTCTTCCCCCGATGTCTCCTCAGCCTCATCCTGGTAGGAGTGGAGCCCCCACGGCCCCTCCTCCCCCGGTACGCTGACCGTCGCCGGCAGTCCCACCGTCCTGACTTCAGCACTCGTACGAACCAACACCCAGCTAGACTCTACCTCTTTACCACACCGTCTAGCTACCAATTCTACCTGCCCAATACCCTTCACCGAACTTAAACCCCGCACTATCGCGTCTCCTGAAACTCGAAAATCCACTTCGCTCACTACGCATGCGTACTGTACCGGTACACCTTCAAACCGGCACCAACAAACAAACTTGTCTCTGTCCATCTCCGCTCTGCTGCCTGCGCGATTCCACAGCCCCTGACAATCCAATCCGGGACGAGCACCCACAAATGTAACCCTTACCCACAGGCTGGTATATGTCTAGGGGAAAAAAGGGATCCAGCCACTCTCCAACCCACCTCCCGTACACGCAGGTGCTGTGAGAATCAAGTTTATGCCTCGAGCCCGCCAACAGTATCAAACCCGCAACAAATACCGTTATGACATACACTTTAAAGAGTTTACTAAAATTAAAAAGAGTAGTAAGCAATACAATATATATACACAAGGAAAAAAAACAAAAGGCGCCACTTATCAAAGTTCAGTCTGTTTAGTGCACTCGTTGGAGCTCAATCAACGAACCAATCGACCCCCCCGGCCGTCGCACCTGGGACCACCCCGGTGGTCTTACGAGCAGTCCAGCACACGTCCACCTTCTTCGTCTCTTCCTCGGCCTCTCCCCCAAAAACCCGCAAAAACCCCTCCCCCAAGTTCCCAGCATCACAAGACACAATGACATTCCCCATTGATTAACAAATGAATACAATTACCATATTAGCCATTCTAAAGTGAAACAACGGCTGGAGAAACACTTATCCGACAAAGAAACATTCCTACTTGTAACAAACCAAAGAGGCCATTTTGAGTAACATACCCAGGACATTGTACATTCTCTCCCCACCAGCAAATGTCATGCCCTCATGGCATTACTAGAGGTCCCCAAAGCTTCTTGCAACACACAAAACCCAACCCAGGTGCAGAAGGCAATGACATAACTACCCAGAGCAGTAGAAATCACACTCGGTTCTCCCGGTACCACATAGGTCAACCGCTCCGGGGGGCGCCTAATCCTCTGAGATCTCCATACCCCTTCTGCCCCACTGGGCTCCCTCGTCACCTGCGAACCCACTGTCTCGGACACCCCAGGTCTACCTGACAGACCCGCACCCCCTTCCTCACAGGGGTCCTCCCTCACCCGAGATCTCTGCGGCTCACGCTCAGGTTCCACCCTCTCTCCCACCAATGTAAGCTGCCTCTCCATCTGACCCTCAAGACCTTCCCTCCTCTCACCCAATTCAGTATGGGAAGGGCCAGGAGCCTCCTCTCCTGGTACTGGAGCACCAGCGAATGGGAACGGGACCCACTCATCTGAGTCGTCCTCCTCTGAATCGGTAGCCATTCCCGAGTGAGGGACCTGTCCCCGCTCTTCAGCAGCGGGCTCTTCCCGTTCTGCGCTCCCTCGCAGAGTCCTTGTACTGGGCGTAACCTCCCACTCGGGCTCCTTATCCACCTGCACCGATCGCCCCAGCGGCAGCAGGTGATTCCTATGGAGTACCTTGATAGGCCCTTTTCCATCCTCGGGTTTCACCCGGTAAACTGGCAGGTTCGGCATCTGGCTCTCTATTACATAGGGGCTGGCCGCCCATCGATCTGCCAACTTGTGCTTACCAGGGAGTCCCAAATTCCGTAAAAGGACCCGGTCGCCCGGTAATAATTGTACAAACTTCACCTTTCGATCATACCGCATCTTATTCCGCTGATTTTGTTTGGTAGCCGCCGCCTCGGCCAACTCGTACGCCCGCTGTAACTCCCTCTTCATGTCGGACACGTACTTTAGATGGGACTTCCCGGGAAATTCACCCACTCCACCTCCAAAACACACGTCAATGGGCAACCTCGCTTCCCGCCCAAACATCAGATAATAGGGTGAATACCCTGTAGCCTCATTGCGAGTACAATTGTAACAGTGAACCAATTGTCCAATATGACGACTCCACCTGCTTTTCTGCCCAATCTCCAGCGTCCCGAGCATATCCAACAGGGTCCTGTTGAATCTCTCTGGCTGAGGATCTCCCTGTGGGTGGTAAGGGGTAGTCCTGGATTTCTCAACCCCAAGCATAGTCAGTAATTCCTGGATAAGGCGGCTCTCAAAGTCCCGCCCCTGATCACTATGGATTCGCCTGGGAAGGCCGTAATGCACAAAGTACTTCTCCCATAACACCTTCGCCACTGTCGTCGCCTTCTGATCATTGGTGGGAAATGCCTGAGCATAGCGAGTGTAATGATCGGTGATGACTAATACATTCGCGGTGTTGCTGGTGTCAGGCTCAATCGACAGGAAATCCATACATACCAGGTCCAGAGGTCCCGCACTCTGCAAGTGCGACAGTGGAGCTGCCAATGCTGGCAGGGTCTTCCTCTGGATGCAACGACGGCATCCCCTACAGTATTCTTCGACGTCCCCCCTCATCCGGGGCCAGTAGAGCCGGTCTTTGAGTAATCCATTTGTCTTTTCCACCCCCAAATGTCCAGAATTATCATGTAAGGCCTGGAGTACAGTCTGGCGATACTCCTCCGGCAGGACCAGTTGCCAACAGCGGGGTTGGTCCGGAGGCGTCGTTACCCGGTACAAGATTTTGTTCTTTAACTTCAACCGAGACCACTCCTTCAACAACAGAGGCACGTATGGGTGTTTCGCCTTCTCAGCCAACGCCCCATCCCCCTTCTCGACCGCTCTCCACACTGTGCCAATGCCCGGGTCATTTTGCTGAGCAGTTGCCACTTCCCCCGGACTCAGTTCCGGCAATTGTTTAGTCCCCAGAGCGGTCAGGTCACAGTAAACTAGGGGTATGGCGTCGTCAAAAACCCCCAAATGGTCCACGGCTCGTTCCAGCCTCCCTCTTCCCTCGGCCTTCACGGTGATAACAAACTGACACATCGCCTTCACTCCAGGGGCAGGGACACTCTCCCACTCCTCGTCCCTCTCCTCCTCCCCCGGCTCCCGACGAGACAATGCATCTGCATCAATATTCTTGCTTCCGGGGCGGTACCTCAGGCTGAAATCATATACCGACAATGCCGCCAGCCACCGATGTCCTGTGGCATCCAGCTTCGCCGAAGTCAAAATATAAGTGAGAGGATTGTTATCCGTTCTCACCTCAAACTTGGCTCCGTAAAGGTAATCGCTCAGCTTGTCCACCACCGCCCACTTCAGCGCCAGGAACTCCAACTTGTGAGTGGGATAGTTTCTCTCCGATGGCGACAAGCTTCGGCTGACAAAGGCTACCGGCCTCAATGCTTTGCCATGCTCCTGGTACAGAACAGCCCCGAGACCCTCTCGGCTGGCATCCGTGTGCAGCACATATGGCTTCTGGGGATCGGCAAAAGCCAACACCGGGGCCTGGGTCAGTGCCCTTTTCAAAGATCGGAATGCCTCTTCACATTGATCATCCCATCTCGAGCCAAAAGGTTCCGCCGGGTTCCAGTATCCTCCAGCATCCTGCCTCTGGTTCCCCGTCCTCTTCTTCCCCACCGGGGGATAGCCACACAACAGCTGAGTCAACGGGTGACACACTTTGGCGTATCCTTTCACAAATCGCCGGTAATACCCACAGAACCCCAAAAATGAGCGCAGAGCACCCACTTTCTGGGGTCTCAGCCAGGTGGTCACGGCCTCTATCTTGGTTGGATCAGTAGCCACTCCCTCTCGCGAAATGATATGGCCAATGTAGTTAACCGACGACTTGCAGAACTGGCATTTGTCCAGGGAAAGCTTCAACCCTTCTTCATTAAGCCGGCCCAACACCTTCAACAGTCTCTCCTCATGTTCCTCCAAAGTCGATCCAAACACTATCAAATTGTCCAGGTACACCAGCACCTCCAACAGATTCATATCCCCCACAGTTCTCTCCATGAGCCTCTGGAAGGTGGCTGGGGCTCCGGATATGCCTTGGGGCATTCGTTCGAACTGAAAGAACCCCAGCGGGCAGATAAAAGCGGTCTTCTCTTTATCGGCCGCACTCATCGGGATCTGGTAATACCCACTTCTTAAATCCAGCACACTGAACCACTTCGCACCGCTCAGGCAGGCCAACGCATCCTCGACTCTTGGGACAGTATATTGATCAGGGACAGTTCGCCAATTCAACGTCCTGTAGTCAACACACATGCGCACTCGCCCATTCTTCTTCCGTGCCACCACTATTGGGGACGCATAAGGACTTCGAGACTCAGCTATGATTCCGGCCTCCTTCAACTTGCACAAGTGCTGTCGCACGTCCTCAACATCTGCCGGAGCCAGCCGCCGGGATCTCTCTCGGAACGGGGTGTCCTCCGTCACCCGGATGGTGTGGCGAGTGCTTTTGGAGCAGCCAACATCAAACTCGCCCCGAGAAAAAACAGCTTCCATCTTCAGCATCTTCTCCACTAGCCTGCGTTTCCACTCCGGCGACACTGGGGAATCCCCGAAGTTAAAGGCTTCAGCGGTCAGCTCCCTTCGATGCTCCGATCCCTCCCCGTTAGGGGTCCGCACTGGTGCGCTGGACATTACCGTCACCGGGAACAGATGTGCCAGCGGCATTCCCCTCTTAAAGGTGATTTCTCTTGCCGTGGTGTTCCTAACACTTATAGCTATACGCCTCGCATGTACCACCCCTGGTCTCTGCACTTCGGGCCTAGCCAGCACCCCCGCCGGAAATCGTGTCTCCCCTTCAAGATTGTCTGGGGCGTCTACTAACAGGGCTTCTCCCGTCGGCACTCCTGGGAATCTGGGGGTCCCCATCACTAGGGCTACCTCCCCGGGTCGGATCACCTTGGGCCTCGCCTGCGTACACCACACCGTCCCTCGTTTACACTCCAGATCCAGCCCTTGGGAGGCAACCCCTTCTGCGAACACTGCTCGAAACACTGGATGCACCGAGGGGGTCTCCAGAAAGTCTTCCCCCCCTTTCTCCTTACAAGCCGTCGCACAACTGGGGAGTTAGTCCCCACCAGGAGGGCAGCACCACCGGTTTCCACCGGGTCAGGACACACCAACACCAACGTCTCAATAGCTTCCGACACTCCCACATCGCCCTCCGAGAACTCCAATCTCACCGATAGGTACCCATCGTACGGGTAGTCACCCTCGCTCACACCCCAAATCTGCAGGGCGTCAAATGGTGTTACGGGCAAATGCTTTAGATGTTGATTGTAGAAAGACCGGTACAATAAGGTCACCTGCGATCCAGTATCAAGAACGGCTTTTGCGTAAACTCCCTCTATCCGTAGACCCACACTGGCACGGGGTCCTACCAGCCCATCCGGAACAGAGGCGTGGGCACCCGGTGGTCTTCCGGCTGATCTCTGGGAACGTGTTCCTCCAGAGGCTCCAGTCCATTCCCTCACTGAGCCTCTCCTAAGTTTCCCCGACACCTCTCCCTTCTTAGTCGCAGGGGGGCTTGTCCTCCGCGGGACTCCTTGTCTCTCACAATCACACCTAAAGTGACCCTCCTCTCCACAGCTATAGCACACCCTTGGCCTTCCACAGTCCCGCCTGAAATGCCCCTCTTTCCCACAGTTAAAGCACACACTGCCGGCCGCCCCTCCTCTCCCAGGACGGCTCCTGCTCCCAATCCACTGCACTGATCGCCCCTGAGAGTAGGTACCTCCCCTGTCCCTCCCCTCCAAAGGGGGTTCCCTACTCCCCGGGGGTTTGTCATTCCTCCACTCAGCCACCACTTCCTGTATCGCTGAGGATCGCTCCCGTAGGCCCGTGCCCCTTTTCCGCCCCAATGCTCTCTCTTCCTCTCGCACCTCTCTAATCAGTTGCCCGAAGGATGGAGGGGGACCTTTCCTATAAGCCTGCCGGATAGTCCATGCCACCTTGTCCTCCTCCAGAGAGCCACTGAATAGCTGACTCATCCTCACGCTAGCCACGTCAGTCGCCTTCACTACCCCCCGGCGCTGCAGCCCCGAGAGCATCCCCTCCATCCTAAATATGTACTCGGAGAGCTTTTCCCCTCTCCATTGTTCCAGGCGTTGAAACTCTGCTAAAAGCAGCCAGGGTTCCCCTGACAACCCAAACGCTCCCTCCAAAACTTCTAGGCAGTCCTCCACTGAGGCCCCAGGCTTCTCAGCTTTTAACTCCCGGATGGTTTTGGCTGCTAAACCCCTCAAACTTCCCAGCAATCGCTGCCTCTTCTCCTCCTCCGAGCCTGGCCACTCCTCTAACATCAAAGACGTTTGCTCGATCCAGGTCTCATAGTCCACCTCCCCGTCCGGAGTAGGCTTGGCTCCGGAGAACACCCCCAGCTTCAGCCGTGGCCTCTCGGCCACCCCCACCAGGGAGTTAAGTGCGGCTGCCAGCTCCGAGACTTCCACCCTACCTGGGGAGCGGGGCTTAGTCACGACTCCCTCCTCCCACCTCCCTTTACTAGTGCCGGGCACCTCTCTGGGGTCCACCTCTAGCTCTAACTCTTCCCCCGATGTCTCCTCAGCCTCATCCTGGTAGGAGTGGAGCCCCCACGGCCCCTCCTCCCCCGGTACGCTGACCGTCGCCGGCAGTCCCACCGTCCTGACTTCAGCACTCGTACGAACCAACACCCAGCTAGACTCTACCTCTTTACCACACCGTCTAGCTACCAATTCTACCTGCCCAATACCCTTCACCGAACTTAAACCCCGCACTATCGCGTCTCCCGAAACTCGAAAATCCACTTCGCTCACTACGCATGCGTACTGTACCGGTACACCTTCAAACCGGCACCAACAAACAAACTTGTCTCTGTCCATCTCCGCTCTGCTGCCTGCGCGATTCCACAGCCCCTGACAATCCAATCCGGGATGAGCACCCACAAATGTAACCCTTACCCACAGGCTGGTATATGTCTAGGGGAAAAAAGAGATCCAGCCACTCTCCAACCCACCTCCCGTACACGCAGGTGCTGTGAGAATCAAGTTTATGCCTCGAGCCCGCCAACAGTATCAAACCCGCAACAAATACCGTTATGACATACACTTTAAAGAGTTTACTAAAATTAAAAAGAGTAGTAAGCAATACAATATATATACACAAGGAAAAAAAACAAAAGGCGCCACTTATCAAAGTTCAGTCTGTTTAGTGCACTCGTTGGAGCTCAATCAACGAACCAATCGACCCATCCGGCCGTCGCACCTGGGACCACCCCGGTGGTCTTACGAGCAGTCCAGCACACGTCCACCTTCTTCGTCTCTTCCTCGGCCTCTCCCCGAAAAACCCGCGAAAACCCCTCCCCCAAGTTCCCAGCATCACAAGACACAATGACATTCCCCATTGATTAACAAATGAATACAATTACCATATTAGCCATTCTAAAGTGAAACAACGGCTAGAGAAACACTTATCCGACAAAGAAACATTCCTACTTGTAACAAACCAAAGAGGCCATTTTGAGTAACATACCCAGGACATTGTACAGTAGTATAATAATTAGAAAACATTTCCCTTTCCAATGGTACAGTGGAAGGTGTGTCACTGATGTAGCAGTTTGGTGCAGAACACTGCCCTGAGTGACAGCTGCTACATATCCTGAAGCTGAGATAATTAAAACTATTTTTCTTTGTGTTGACAATGTCTTTCCAGAGATCTATATTGATATCAGGTTTACTCAGGCTTCCTGGTCACTACAGAATCAGGCCCTTCAGCCCAACTGGTCCATGCTATTCAAGATGACCATTCAAGCAAGTCAATCGTTCCAACATTTGGTCCATAACCTTCTAAACCTTTCATATCCTTGTACCTATCCAGTTGCCTTTTAAAAGTTGTTGTGCTTGCCTCAACCACTTCCTCTACCAGTCAATACCACCCTTGTGTAAAAAAAGTGTCTCTTAAGTTGCTATTAAATTTTTCTATTTGCTCCTTAAATCTGTATCCTCTTGTTCTTCATTCCCTAACTTTGGGCAAAATGCTGAGCATGTTCAACCTGTCTATGCCCCTCATTATTGTAATCAACGCTGTAAGATCCCTTCAGTCTTCTATGCTCCAAGGAAATAAGTACCAGCCTGTCCAACCTCTTGCTATAACTTATTTTCTCATGTCCTGCCAACATCCTTGTAAGCTTTCCAGTTTTAATAACGTCTTCCTTATAGCAGTGTGACCCAAACTGACCAAAGTACTCCAAATGAAGCCTCACCAGAGTCTTGTATAAGTGGACCAAGACCTCCCAACTTTCAAACTCAATACCCTGACTAATGACAGCATGCCAAAAAAAATTCTTCACCACCCTATCAACTTGTAACTCGACTTCCAGGGAAATTGGTTTATTGTTGTCACATGTACCAAGATACAGTGAAAAACTTGGTTTTGCAGGCATCCACACAGATCATTTCATCTCATTTATGCCATTGAGAAGAAGAAGTAGAGAGAACATCTGGGGTCGATAGACATATTTATTTATATTGGCTGCAAGTGTAGACGGAGTCCATGAAGGTTTCCGTTTCTGTGATGTGCTGAGCTGGGTCCACAACTCTCTACGGTTTCTTGCGATATTTGGGAGAGCAGTTTCCAACCAAGCTGTGATGCATCTGGATAGAATGCCTTCCATGGTTGTATCTATAAAAGCTGTTGTCATGACACTGTGCAGCTCGGCCCTCTAGCTCCTTCCAGCTGGTTATTATTTGAGATTTGGCCCATTGTGGAGATGTCATTTGCAAACGTAGATAGAATTAGGGCAGAATCTGGCCACTCAGTCATGAGGACGCTGAGGATGCAGCCTTGTGGGACATCTATGACAAGGATAAATGCAGCAAAGATATTGACACCCGACCTTACTGATTGTGATCTGTCGGTCAGGAAGTCAAGCATTCACTTGCAAAGGGAAGTGTGGAGTTTCAAAATTCAAAGTTCAAAGTGAATTTATTAGCAGTATATGTCACCAAATAATACCCTGAGACTCATTTTCTTGCAGGCGTTCACTGCAGAACAAAGCTATACAATAGAATCAATGAAAAACTGCACACAAAGATTGACAACCAACATGCAAAAGAAGGCATACTGTGGAAATACAAAATAAATAAATAGATAGATAGATAGTACTGACAACATGAGTTGCAGAGTCTTTGAAAGTGAATCCATAGGTTGTGCTCAGTGATCAGTTCAGTGTTGTGGTGACTGAAGTTGTTCATGTTGGTTCAGGAGCCTAACGGTTGTGTGATAGCTATTGCTAAACCTGGTGGTATGGGAGCTACAGATTCTGTACCTCTGTCGCAACAGTAACAGCAAGAAAAGAATATGGCCTGGATGAGTGGGGGCTCATTGATGCTAAATGGTCTTTGTAGACATCCAATTTCTTCCTCCTGTAGTCAATAATCAGCTCTTTGGTTTTGCTGACGTTGAATGAGAGGTTGCTGTTGTAACACCAGATTTTCAATTCCCTTCCTATGTTCTGATTTGTAACCACCTTTGATCTGCCCAACAACAGTGATGTCATCAGCAAACTTAAATATGGTATTGGACATAGTCATAGTCATAGCCACAGTCATAAGTATAAAGCAAAAAGAGCACACAGACATGTGGCACAATTGGGCTGATGGTGATTGGGGAGGAGATGTTGTTGCTAATCCATACTGACTGTGGCTTGCTGGAGGAACTCAGTCGGTCAGGCAGTATCTATAGGGAGGAATAATGAGTCGATGTTTCAGGTCAAGACCCTTCATCAGGTCCTGAAATGTTGGCTGTTTACTGCACTCCACAGAGGCTACCTGACCTCCTGAGTTCAACAGCATTTTGTATATGTTACTCAAAATTTCCAGCCTCTGCAGAAACTCTTGTGTTTATCATCTACCTCTCCTTTTTGCACAGAGGGACTATTCCCTCCCACCCCCAGTCCTCTTTTCCATCTCCAACAATCATTCTCCCTCTCGTGGCACACTCCCATTGAAATGTATGAGATGAAAAATGGGCACTTTTATTCCTTCCCCTAGCGTGGAAGGTAACTAAGCAATGTTTTCCAGTGAAGCTAACAGGAGTAGGGAAGTAGATGATAAACACAGGAGATCTGCAGATGCTTGAAATCTTGAGCAAAACATACAAAATGCTGGAGGAACTCAGAAATGCAGGCAGCATCTATAGAGGGGAATAAATAGTCAACATTTCAGGACCCAATAAAGGGTCTCGACCCAAAAAGATGGCTCTTTATTCCTCTATATAGATGTTACCTGACCTGCTGAGTTTCTCCAGCATTTTCTGTGTGTTGTGCAGTATTGAAATAGCTTGGTAAGGAGATTGGCTAGTTTTGGAGTTGTATGACCTTCAATGCATTCCACTATTTTTTGCAATCCCATATAGTAAATCTGCCACATGGCTACAGTTGGTGGTGAAATAGAAGTCAAATCCTGCTGATGGCCCATTATGGTTTGTGATTGTCATTTTTGATCTGCTGTGTCTTTTCTGAATCCATCTCATTTGGCAGTACTGTTCATCTTGATGCAGGGTGTTTTCACTGAAGTCTAGACTCCTTATTCAAAAAGACTATATTGCAGTCACGTCTGTCATTACTAACATAAAGAAGTGAACCCGTTAAACGTAAGTTGATGAGGATATGGTCAAAGAGGTATTAAGAGAACCAGTTTGGGAATTTTCCTCCAGGACTTAGTCACCTCAGTCAATAAAGCCACTAAACCATAGGCATTAAAGTATCTCATCTCACTACCTTCAGGGCTTTTTCTGAATGACATTCCACATAGCAAAGCAACAATTCCTCACCTGAGGGGGCAAAGTGAGTGCTCATCACTGGGAAGTTTCCTTGCTTATGCTTGACCTGGCTCCATAAAACTGATGAACAGTCAACATTGAAGACTTCAGAGATCACTCTGCCCTGTCAGTATGGCATAGGCCCACTACTTCTGCTAGATCTGTCTTGCTATTGGAAAGGATGGGCCTTGAATGCTGCCTGAATAGTATTGACTTTTCATATATCAAGTTGCTAATTAATTGTTTTGTGAATCAGTTCTCCCAATTTTGACACATTTTTAAGACATTTATGAAAAGGACTTGGAAGGTTGATTGTCATGTCAAAATATAATTCTCCACCTAGTTTTATTCCACTTGTGCTTCACAACAACAATGTTGGAAAGTTAGGGTATTCCAGAAGTCATTTAAGAGTCAATCCATATTATTTATATTCCAGAATCACATGTAGACAAAACTAATACAAGATGAACAAGATTTTTTTTAAAAACGACAATTTGTAATGAATGTTCCCATTGTTATAACTAAGGTCACGAGATTCAAAGTTAAAAATGCAAAGTATTTGGTTTCAACAGTATCACTATTAACAGCTATGAGCTGGCTATATCAAACAGCAGCTCACATGAAGTAACTGGGGCACAAGAGACTGCAGATGCTGGAATCTGGGGGAAGGAAAAACAACCCATTAGAAGAAGGCAGTGGGTTGAACAGCATCCGTGTGGTCATTGTTCTGTGTTGAAACCTGCAGAGCGACTCAGAGTGGAGAGGGAACGTAGTATAAAGAGGAGAGGGAGATAGATGTGACAGGGGCCAATAGGTAATAAGTGGAGTGTGGAGGTGTGAAGGATGATGGGCAGAAAGGTGGGAGAGGGAAAATGGAGGAGTTGGAAGTTAGAGGCAAGTAAGTGACAGGCAGAAGCAGAGAAGGAAAATGAAAAGCAAAGTGGTAGATAGAGTTGGGTGGGTTAGACAAGGGTAGTTAGCCCTTTGCAAGCTGCAGGTTGCTTTCTTCTGACAGCAGTCAATATCAACTGTAATGAAGGATACCTTTTGTAACTATAACCATTGTAATTCATCTTCCCTTGAGGTCAAAAATGACTTGCTTCCATTACAGTTCTGTGGATTCTGAGGTGACTAATGAGACCTATTTGGCATGCATAGATTCTTCCAGAGCTTAATGGCATGAATGAGTATATTGTTTTGATTACTGTGTACTACTTCCAGTTAACTTTCACATCCTTCTGTGCTCAATGCATTTCCAGATTTTTCTTTTATTTTATACGGTAGTCTTAGATCAGAGTTTTCTGTACGTTGCTGAGAAGCTCTGAGTAATTGTTTCAAGAGGCTGATGTCAGATGTTTGGATTTGGGTGACGGGTTTGTGGAACACCTGCATCGAATCCTCACGGTTGTCCCTGAGCTTCCTGTCTCCTGCCACTTTAATTCTCCTGCTTTGACCTATTGAATTGTACTGAGGAGGCCACAATGATATTCAACACAAGTCACTTTCCATCTGGGCATGTTTCAGCCTTTAGAATGCAATATTGAATTGTACAGCTTCTGGTTACTTGTTTTCTGTTGGGTATTCAATATCCTACTGTGATATTGGCCGCAGCTTTTTTGTTGTTTTTATTTCTCTGGAAATGGAGGACGTACCCACCTGATTTGGCCTGTCATGGCAGCTGGGGGCATGCCTACTTGCTCCACATTCTTTTGCCTCTGTCTATTGAATATATTCTCATTGTATAATTGATCCCATTCACTCATTGATCACATAACCTTGTTTACAGCTTGTGCCCATGGTCACCCTAGTTTTACCTTATCAGGTAGATCCCTTCTTCTCCGAGTCTGCTTGTAGCTTTACAGGTTTCTTCAGCCTCCTCCCGAGTTGTAAAGAAGTATCTTCAATCTCAAACATTAACTTTATTTCTCCCCCACTGATGCGGCCTGACCTGCTGAGTGTTTCCAGTACTTTTAAACATTTGGATGAGTGGACAGCCATCAAAGTTGGTTGGGCATAAAAGAGCTTCAACACTGTGAATGCTAGCCTGGCTGAGGACACTAACACTGGCTTGCCCATCCTAACAGTTTGAAGAATTTTGTAGATTGTTGTCTTTTTTCGGTACTTCACAGCGTCTCAGTTGTAGATTGTTCGTATCATTGTAGAACACAAAGGGGATAGAGATCACACCTGCTCAACAGACCATGAGCTTGTGCTGGATTTGAAGACGTGATTTTCAGACACTCCTTTTTTTGTTGGGTGTTGAAGACTTTTCTTGGGCATTAGCAGAAGAGACACACTTTATCACAATATCTGCCCTCTCGTAGAGGTTGTTGTTAAGATAAGGCAAGTGATCTATGCTGTTCTGAGTCTTTTCATAAATCTTGATTTGAAAGGGGAAATGTTGGGTGGCATAAATAAATGTGTTGTGGAAACTCTAATGAAAAATACAGTATCTGTTGTAACTGAATATCAGAATATCTAAATATGCCATATATTTAAACAGTAAGACATGCATTTTCACGATTGTCAGTTACCTTTGGAACAATTCACCTTAGTTTTTGACGTCAATATAAGCAATTAGGCATATTGAAAACCAGCATGGAGATGGTTCTGACAAGAAAATCATATTTCTCTGATGGATCATTACCATTGCATATCGGTATTATCTCTATCAATTTGTGATTCTAAGTTTTGTGCAAAAGAACAGTCAGACAAATGATTTAAAAAATTTGATCTCTCAGATGACCCATGGATGCCTGGAAGGCCAGCAATGACCTGCTTTTCAAAAGGAATGTCCTTGCAGGTTTTCATGGACTTGGTAGCACATTTCATTCACTGCTTCTTTCAAAGGTTTGATCTCCGTTATACAGACAGCCTTTCACTTACCCAGATGGCTATTATATGAAGTAATAACCTGCTGCCTCAGATAAAGCTACTGCAAGTTATACTGTACCTTTCCCCGTTGTAATTCCAGGCATCACATTCTCTTTCCTCCTCTGAGATACGCTTGCAATGTCCATTACAGGGGTGCTCTCTTTTAAAACATAGTATTCACATTTATCACTGCTCTAATGATAGCTTGAGATCTTCCCGTTTATTAAGCCCATTAACTTCACATCTGATCTGGAGTAAAATACATAATTTTGTTTTCATTTTGCAGCTCCAAAAGCTACGTGCAATCATCAATAATGACTTTAGTAAGGTTAAGATTTGTTGAAAAAAATCAGTGACTAACTTTTTTTTGTAAATGCATGTTTAGAATACTAATAAGCTTCAGATCTATGTTCAAAAAGAATGACTGCTTTTAAATTTCTACATATTTTACATTTTAATGTTTTGCTAAATGTTGCATAAAGAGAACATCAATTATATATTAAAATTATCAGTAGGTAATAATATTCCATTTCAAAATCCATTGAAGAATTCTTTGCCATTTAAAAATATTTTTATTCTATGTATATCCAACTGGTGTACTTTTCTAACACCGCTAATTTAGGTAGTTCCCTCATGACTTCCCCTTGATATTTCTCCTTCTCATACTTAAGTATCTATCAACTTTTCTATTGCAGTAGCAATTTCACAACTTAGTATTGCGCACAGTTTTGGGCATCTTATCTGAGAAATGATGTGCTGGCATTGGAGAGGGTCCAGGTACTGTTCATGGAAAAGATCCAGGAGTGAAAGGATTGTTGTCTGAGGAGCGTTTGATGATTCTGGGCGTGTACTTGCTGGAGCTTAGAAGAATGAGAGGGGGTCTTATTGAAACCTATCAAATATTGAAAGGCCTAAATAGAGTGGGTGTGCAGAGGATGTTTTGTTTAGCAGGGGAGTCTAGGACCAAAGGGTACAGCATCGGAATAGAAAGACGTCCCTTTAGAACAGAGGAATTTCTTTAACTAGACGGTGGTGAATCTGTGGAATTCATTGCCAAAGACAACCATGAAGGCCAAGTCATTGGATATATTTAAAGCAGAGTTTGATAGGTTTTTAATTAGTCAGGGCATCAAAGATTACGGGGAGAAGCTCGGGGAATGGGGTTGAGAAAGATAATAAATCAACCATGATAAAACGGTGCAGCAGACTGGCCTGATACTGCACTTGAGTCTTATGGTCTGTGGTCTGACTTCATGGAAGTAATTGTCCAACCTTCATGATGAGACCCTTTATCAGCCTGAATTGCCCAAACTCCAATCCATTTTTTTTTACAAACAGTTCCTTGTAAACATAGTCTGTACTTAACTCATGGAGATATTTCTATTCCAATCACTGCCAACCAATTAATTCTTCCAGCAGAACTTTGTTTATTACTGCTAATCCACTTTCCAATCCCATACACCCATTCTGCCTTCTCCACTTTCTTTTCTGTTCCTTTGGTCTTTTTGTCTTGTTTGAATCGCTTTCCAACCATAGTTAGTCTCCAGATGGTACTTCCCTCGGTTATCAGAATACGAAGTAAATAACTATGGGGCAGACAATATCTTGACTGAAGATGCTTTTGGCAACTACCTGCACTTCCTACAATATGGAAAATTGCCCAGGTTCAGCCAAAGGAAAACAAATTGTAGTCTGGTTAATTACTATTCAGTTGGTCTGCTCTCAATCGTCAATGTTGTGACAGAAGACGTCAACAACAATGCACCTGCTCACCAGCGCTCAGTTTGGAGATACTGCTTATTTGGGGATTTGAGCCACAACATGGTTTTCATCCAAATATAGATCGAAGAATCGCCTTCTAGAGCTGAACCGAGGCTGGCCATCCTTAATATCTAGGTCATATTTGACTAAGTGTAGCATCAAGGAGCTCTAGTAAAAGGCAATCAATTCCATTGGTTAGAGCCATATTTCACACATAGGAGGAAGCTGGTGGTTGCTGGGAATCATGCATCTCAGTGGCAGAAATTTCTCCAGCCAGTATCCTTGGTGGCAACCATCTTTACCAGTGGCATTGCTAAGCTTTTGGCATCATAAGGTCAGAAGTGGAGATTTACTTATTGAACAAGTTTGATTCTATTCACAATTTTACAACCAATGAAGCAATCCATTCCTGCTTGCAGCAAGGCTCATAGAAAACACAAAGTATACTGCAGATGTTGTGGTCAAATAAACACGTACAAACAAGCTGGATGAACTCAGCAGGTCGGGCAGCAACCGTTGAAAGGAGCAGTCAACGAGTCTCGGCCTGAAACGTTGCTGCTCCTTTCAATGGATGCTGCCCGACCTGCTGAGTTCATCCAGCTTGTTTAAGACTCATACAATATTGAGTCATGGGGTGTTAAGTGGCAAGTAACATTTGGGTCACAAAAGTGCCACACAATTCTCTCTTGTCGGAGATTAAAACAGCTACCCTTAACATATGTCATCGATATCCAGGGGATCAACTTTGACCAAAATTACTGGCTTGCCACAAAAATACTGCAGCAACAACAGAACGTCAGAGGCAGGGAGTACTTAACTTCGGACTCCCCAAATCCTTTCTACCATTTACAACATCAAGACCTTTTGTTTCTATGCTGATACACGTTGACAGAGGATACCAAGATCTTGTGCATTTTATAATATATTTCAGATATTAAAGTGTAAATATACACTAAATCTTTTCTGGACATCTACCTGGATTATCCACTACTTGTAAATCTTGCTGTGCATTTGAAAATATTTGCCAAATTCAAATTTTCCTATTTGCAAATTGCAATTGTCCTTTGATATCTGTACCTGTCAGATAATTCTATCAGCATCTTGTCTGACAATTGAATTCTCCCGACCTTGACAGTGCCACTCTCATTCTGATGCCAGATTCCCCCATTATCAGACCTAAGTTCTTGGACAGTGCTTCAAAGCTTCTAGTCAAGGATTTCAGTCAACCAAGCCTTATAGGATTGCTTTTATATTCATAATTATTTTGTCTTTTGCGTTCTTTATTCTTATGGTGTTTTATATGCTGCATCAAATTTGGAGTAACAATTACACTGTTCTCCTTTACACTGAATATGACATTAAACAATCTTGATCTTGAAGTGATACAGGCCTGTTCCCTTTCAGTTTATCACAGTTTCCATGCTTTTGACATCTTTTATTTGTTTTCAACATTACATGTTAACCTTGTCTCCCACTCTTCCAAATCAACTGGCAAATTTTCTCCCAAGATCTCACAGTTGCACCAAAACATTCTAACCAGACAATGTTTAACTTTCAATACTCCCTGCACTCGCTTACATTTACTAGCTATTTCATCTTCAATGCAATAATTTCAAAATAATTATTCTCATTGTCAAATGTTTCCATGGCTTCATCAATCCTTACCTCTATAAGTATCCTTGGCCTTACCTTCCTGCACAAGTCCCTTGCCGTTCCAACTTTGCTGCTTCCTCAATTCCTTCATTCCATCTGCTGCTTTCTCAGTGGCAGATCCTAAAGCTATTTCAGCTGCACAGTCTAATTTTCTCCAAAAATGCCTCCTCTTGGATATCAGAATCAGAATCAGGTTTATTATCACCAGCACATGAGATGAAATTTGTTAACTTCGCAGCAGCAGTACAACGGAATACATAATATAGAAGAAAAAAATAAAATAATAATAAATCAATCAATTATAGTATATGTATATCGAATAGATTAAAAATTGTGCAAAAAACAGAAATAATATATATTTTAAAAGTGAGATAGTGTCCAAGGGTTCAATATCCATTTAGGAATTGGATGGCAGTGGGGAAGAAGCTGTTCCTGAATTGCTGAGTGTGTGCTTTCTGGCTTCTGTACCTCCTACCCAACGGTAACACTGAGAAAAGGGCATGCTCTGGGTGCTGGAGGTCCTTAATAATGGAAGCTGCCTTTCTGAGACACTGCTCCTTGATGTCCTGGGTACTTTGTAGACTAGTACCCAAGATAGAGCCGACTGAATTTACAATCCTCTGCAGCTTCTTTCAGTTCTGTGCAGTAGCCGCTCCATACCAGACAGTGATGTAGCACTCATTACTTCTGTAATCCCATCAAAATCGACTTATTTGATTACAGTATTCTTTTGTTTGGTATATGCTTATTCTTACCTGTGGAGAGTTTTAAAATATTGTACAACAATAAAAAATACACTCAGTGGCCACTTTAATAGATACACCTGCTAATTAATGCAACTATTTCATCAGCCAATCATGTGATGGCAATTCAATGCATAAAAGCTTGCAGACATTGTCAAGAGATTAATTTGCTATTCAGGCTAAACATTGGAATAGGGAAGATGAGGTGGTTTTTGTATCTCAGAAACTGCTGGTCTCCTGGGATTTTCACACACAACACAACAGTCTCTAGAGTTTACAGAGAATGAGGTGGAAAACAGAAATATCATCCAGTGAGCATTAGTTCTGAGGGCGAAAAAGCCTTGTTAATGAGAGAGGTCAGAGAAGAATAGCCAGACTGATTCAAGCTGACAGGAATGTGACAGTAACTCAAATAACCATGAGTTACAACAGTGGTAGAGCAAAGAGCACCCCTAAATGCATAGCACGTTGAACCTTGAAGTGCAGAAGACCACAAACATATACTCAGTGTCTACTTTATTAGGGACAGGAGATACCTAATAAAGTGGCCACTGTGTGTACATTTTGTTGCTAAGTGGCATATTTATGAACAAAATAGCTCAGAAAGTGAAAGAAATACAATGATCTCCTTGTCCAAATGGATACAATGGACTAATGCAATAATACTTGTGACATTTAACCAGGATGGATTCAGAGCTAATGAAATATTCAAAGAAAACATTGGAAATACTCAGCAGCATCTGTGGTGAAAGAAACTTGCGATACTCTAGAAGGCTGGCAACCTTTCACCAGAAGTGGTAAAAGTCTTTTGATGTAGGTGGTCGAAGAGAACAAAAGCGAACACCCAAGAAGGTGCACCAGTAGGAAGAAATTGGCAATATTTCAGGTTGAAGCCCTGCATCAGAACTGAGAGCGGGGTAGTGAGGCGACCAACATAAAAAGAACTCTGAAGTAGGGAATCATTTCTTGTCACTCCCTTCTTATATGTTGTGTCTGAGAAAGAGTGGATGGACAAGAAATTACTGGAAATGACAGAAAAAAGATGAAACTGAAAGGTGAAAGAGCAGAGTAGAGAATCAGTGAACGATTTAGCACAGAACACTTGGTCCATCATGCAAGAATAGCATGATCAGGCACATTAATGTGTGGCTGAGAGACCGGTGTAGGGGGCAGGCTTCAGATTTCTGGATCATCAGGGCTTCTTCTGGAGGAGGTATGATCTGTACAAAAAGGACAGGTTACACCTGAACCCAAAGGGGTCCAATATCCTAGCAGGCACGTTTAATAGAGCTGTTAGGGAGGATTTGAACAAATTTAGCAGGGGGATGGGAACCGCAGTGATAGGGCTGAGGAAGGGGTAAACAGAAAGAAATCAAAGATAGCATGCAACAGAGATAATGGAAAGAACAGTTAGGTGATGAGGCATAATCAAGCCAGTGGGATAAGTTAGTTACAGGGCAATAGAGGCATGGTGCACTTAAAACAGAAAGCAACAAATACCGGAATGAAAGTGTTATATTTGAAAGCACGCAGCATAAGGAATAAAATGGATGATCTTGAAATTTAGTAACAGATTGGCAAATATGATGTAGTGGCCATCTCTGAAACTTGGCTAAAGGATGGCTGCCATTGGGAGCTGAACATCCAAGGATATATGGTGTATCAGAAAGATAGGTTAGTAGGCAGAGGGGGTGGTGTGGCTCTGTGTATAAGAAATAATATTAAATCATTAGAAAGAGATGACATGGGATTGGAAGGTATAGAGTCTCTATTGGTTGAGTTACGAAATGGGAAGGGTGAAAGCACCCTAAAGGGAGTTGTATACAGGCCTCCAAACAGCAGCCGGGATGTGGATTATCAATTACAGCAGGAGATAGAAAAGGCGTGTCAGAAAGGCAATGTCATGATGTCGTTGGGGATTTTAATATTAAGTGGATTGGGAAAACCAGGTCAGTACTGGACCTCAAGAGAGAGAATTTGTAGAATGTCTTCAAGGGATGGCTTTTTAGAACAAATTGTTGTTGACCCCACTAGGGGATTGGCTGTGCTGGATTGGGTGTTATGCAATGATTCGGAGGTGATATGAGAGCTTGAGGTTAAGGAACCCTGAGGGAACAGTGATCACAATATGATCGAGTTCACATTGAAACTAGAGAGGGAAAAATACAAAATTCAATGTGTCAGTATTTCTGTGCAATAAAGGAAATTACAATGGCATGAGGGGATCTGGCCGAAGTTGACTGGAAAGGGATATTTGCAGGAAGGACAGCAGAGCAGCAATGGCTGGAGTTTTTGCAAAAAATGAGGGCAGTGCAAGACAGATATATTCCAGATAAGAAAAAAATTTCAAAGGGAAGAAGGACACTACCGTGGCTGACAAGTGAAGTCAGAGCCAAAGTGAAAGCAAAGGAGAAGGCATACAAGGAAGCCAGAGCTAGTGGGAAGATAGAGAATTGGGCAGCTTTTAAAAACTTGCAGAAGGAAACTAAGAAGGTCATTAGGAAGGAAAAGATGGTGACTAATATCCAAGAAGATACGAAAAACGTTTTTAAGTATATAAAGGGTAAAAGAAAGTCGGGGGTAGATACAGGACCAATACAAAATAATGCTGGAGATATTGTAATGAGAGACGCAGAGATGGCAGAGGAACTAAATTATATTTCACATCAGTCTTCACAGTAGAAGACGTCTGCAGTATACCATACATTCAACATCATCAGGGAAGTGAAGTACGTGAGTGAAAATTAGAACTGAGATGGTGCTTAGGAAGCTTAATGGTCTGAGGGTGGATAAATCTCCTGGACCTGATGGAATGTGCCCTCGGGTTCTGAAGGAAGTAGCTGGAGAGATTGTGGAGGCATTAATGATGATCTTTCAAGAATCGATAGATTCTGGCCATTGTACCGGATGACTGGAAAATTGCAAATGTTACCCCGCTATTTAAGATGTGTGGGAGGCAGCAGAAAGGAAATTATAGACCTGTTAGCCTGACATCAATGGTTAGGAAGTTGTTGGAATCGAGTGTTAGGGATGAGATTATGGAGTATCTGGAGGAACATGACAAAATAAGCCAAAGCCAGAATGGTTTCCTAAAAGGAAAATACTGCTGACAAACCTTCCGCAATTCTTTGAGGAAATTACAAACAAGGTAGACAAAGGAGATGCAGTAGATGTGGTGTACTTGGATCTTCAGAAGGCCTTTGACAAGGTGCCGCACATGAGGCTGCTTATCAAGATGAGAGCCCATGGTATTACAGGGAAGTTATTAGCATGGGTGGAGCATTGAATGGTCGGCAGAAAACAGAGAGTGGGAATAAAGGGATCCTATTCTGGCTGGCTGCCGGTTACTAGTGGAGTTCCACAGGGGTCAGTGTTGGGACTGCTGCTTTTTACAATGTATGTTAATGATTTGGACAATGGGTTTAATGGATTTGTGGCTAAATTTGCCGATGATACAAAGATGGTGGTGGAGTGGGTGGTGTTGAGGAAACAGAGAGCCTGCAGAGAGACTTAGATAGTTTAGGGGAATAAGCAAAGAAGTGGCAAATGAAATACAATGTTGGAAAGTGTATGGTCATGCACTTTGGTGGAAGAAATAAACAAGCAGACTATTATTTAGATTGGCAGTGAATTCAAAATGCAGAGATGCAAAGGGATTTGGGAGCCCTTGTGCAGGATACGCTAAAGGTTAACCTCCAGGTTGAGTCAGTTGTGAAGAAAGTGAATGCAATGTTGGTATTCATTTCTAGACGTATAGAAAATAAGAGCAGCGGTGTGATATTGAGTCTCTCAGGCACTTGTGAGACCACAATGGAGTATTGTGTGCAGTTTTGGTCTCTTTATTTTAGAAAGGATATACTGACATTGGAGAGGGTTCAGAGAAGATTCACATGAATGATTCCAGGAATTAAAGGGTTACTGTATGAGGAATGTCTGGCAGCTCCTGGGCTGTATTCCCTGGAGTTCAGGAGAATGAGGCGGGATCTCATAGAAACATTCCAAATGTTATAATGCCTGAACAGATTTGATATGGCAAAGTTATTTCCCATGGTAGGGGATTCTAGGACAAGAGGGCATGACTTCAGGATTGAAGGTCGTCCATTTAGAACTGAGATGCGGAAAAATTACTTTAGTTAGAGGGTGGTAGATCTGTGAAATTGTTTTGCCACAAATTGCTGTGGAGGCCAAATCATTGGGTGTATTTAAGGCAGAGATAGATAGTTTCTTGATTAGCCAGGGCATCTAAGGGTATGGGGTGAAGGCAGGGGAGTGGGGATGACTGGAAGAATTGGATCAACCCATAGTTGAATGGCGGAACAGACTCGATGGGCTGAATGGTCCACTTCTGCTCCTATATCTTATGGTCTTATGTTTGTACTGGTTAAAAAGATCTACAGAGTCTCCCAGCAATAGGTCCATCCTCCTGCAATTCACTGCTCTTGGGGTACTTTTTAAATCTGTAAAGAGGTTTTCTCTTGAGTTTTACTCCATCCTCTGGATGAAAAAAAACCTTGTCTCCTGTCTCAGGTTTCTTCCAATTATGGTTGTTGATTTCTCTGCTAAGAATAAAAGTCCCTCCCTACTCATTCTGCCTTAGTTCCTTCATTTCTCAGCTTCTATGTTCCACAGAGTGCACCTGCAGCATCCTATCCTTTCTTCTGACAGCCAAGATTTCCAGACTTAGCAACTTCTTCATTTACTTCCACTGCACCATTTTTGGCATAATCTTATCTTGCTGGATACTTGGAGACCACAATACTTTGCACTACAGTGGGCCAAATAGTGTGGGGTGCAGTTTTAGCCCAATCTTTTTCTTATATTTTATGCCTCAGGCAATATACCAACGCCCTTTCAAATTACTGGATTGACTTACCCTACTACATTTAAAGATCTCTGGCGTACACTCCAGTTCATTGTCCACTGTGTATTCCCTTCAGAAGTTCTATCTCCCCACAGGAATTACCTCACATTTCTAAGAATTAAATTCCATTTCCCACTCTTCTGCCCAACTGACCAGACCTACTTTTCTGAAGTCTAAAGCTTTCCTTTTCACCGCTGAACTCAAAGTCGCTTTTAATATCAGCTGCAAACTTCTATATCATGTCCCTACCTTTGAGTCAAAAACTATCAAAGGGAACGATTACTGAGGTCTATGGAACCCATTGGTAATAGCCTCTAAAATAAAACATTGATCAACTTTACCCTTTGCCTCTATTACTTTCCCTCTAATCCTCCGAGCTTTTACTCTAGCTACATTGGCAGAAAGTTTATTAGAATATTTTAGTAATTTCCGCAGATACCACCTGTAATTTAACCACTTTAGTTTTTCCCCCCGAGTGTGCATGTAGCGAAAAAAAATCATTCTCGTTTGCTTGATTTTCCAGTTTAACTTCATATTTTACTCTTTACAACCTTTTATCCGTGATAACATGTTTTCAGATTACAAGTATTGAAAAAAAGAACAACTGAACTGCGTAAAAACGTTTTATAAACCCGCAATCACCGGTTAAAACTGCAGCACAATTTACAATGCTTCCACGTCTGGGTGCTTTCTGCACTCGTCGGTTCATAGACTATTTAAAGCTTGCACAAATCCAACAGGGGAGGCTTCCACTTCCATCGAATGCGCTTTCAAAATCTTCTGTCTACGCGTGTTCTCGAGGTCTCGCTGGCGGGATCTGTCACAGTGGCTGCATTGTTGATGAGAGCACGACATTCCCTTTCTGTACTTTGGCTGGAAACCTCTCTCCGCTTCTTCGCACCACTCCCCCCCCCCCCCCCACGCCCTCCCGATCGTCAACCTGCGAGCGCGTTCGGTTCCGATGACGCCATAGAGCGGGCATTGCCGAAGTTTGCCGAAGGTACTCGGAGGGAGTCGGCGAGCGGCAGGCGACGGTTTGGCTTGGTGTCCGTGGAAAGTGTGTTAAGTAGCGCTCCGGAGTAAAAGAGACGCGGCTGGTGAGATTGCGTTCGTGCGAATTGTGTGTGCTGGTGAACGAAGGGGAGAAAACGCACACACACACACGGACACGTAGAGAATAAAACAAATAAACTTGTGAGCCAAGGAGAGTTTTAATTTTTTGGGCGCGGTTCGAGAGGTGAGAGGGAGCCGGTGCCCGTGTGCCCGGGCTCGGAGTTACGGGCATCGTGAGCCGGGCAGCTGGACATTATGAGCCGAGCTGGGGGAGACTTGAGGCGGCCGTGCACGGTGAGTATACAAACGCGGAAACCCGAAGAGGGGCAATTTCTAAAATAAAATGCTGGAGTTTGACTTGAGTTTCGTGAATTTTTTTTGTTGTTGAATCCGCAAACCCTCAGGTGAAGCCGGGCTTTCGTTTTTGTCCTCTGCTCGATTACTGCAGCCTGTTGAAATGGGAGCTTTGATCCCTTTTTTCAAAAATATAAACAATCTATTGTGTGAAACTGATTTATTTTACTTTAGATGTGTAATATCCATCGTAGAATGGGCACCAAGTAGATTTGGCCTTGGTTTGTTTTATCTTTCTTTCTTTCAACAATGAAGAAATTGCCAAAACTCCGCCGCCTGTTGAAAGCGAGAGAATCGAGACGGCGATGGAAAATTTGGTAGTATAAACTTAAATTGGAAAAACAAAGGGAGTCCCAGCAATCGGTACTGTTTCAAAATAACGAATTTTACCTGCGGGTGTGTTGAGACTGAGGGTCTTTTGGCTTCCTTGATTTGGATTGTATTAGAATGAAGATCGAAACTGGAGACGATCTTTTGAATTTTTTTTGTCTTTAACTCTATTGTCATGTTAAGCAAGTGGGTATGCATGGTTTTGGCATTTTTTTTTCCGCTCTTGTAATCGCGTTTGCTAAGAGCGATCGGACCATTTTTGATTTTTATTGTTGAAGCACTGGCTTCAGATGCCAAAGTAGTACAACATCGTTTCTCGGGACTCTGGATTGTTTATCGGGATGAAAAGTATGCCATTGATGTTTTTTAAAAAACAGAAGGACCTGGCTGGCTTTCTGTTCTGTAGTAATTAAGTGGCTTCGAGGAAAGATATATTTGAAAAGAATGTTGAAATAAAACTAACAGCATTTGGAATCGAGAAAAACTGCAGCGAGTATAATTTTCTTCCACCGACTGGCAATACCTATTCTTCTTTTGGAGCTCTGGATGATGAGGATTGTAGAATCTCATGTTATTTTTAAATAACATAGGCAAAGATTTGAAAAGCGAGCTTCTTGGGCTTTAAAATATAATTTAAAAGACGTTTCGCCTTATTTATATTTATGAAGTGTGAAGACTTTTTGGGGTGAGGGCTTTTAAATTTTGTATTAAAATTGGAATTGATTCAAGATTTTGAAGCTAAGTGAGCATTTAAACGTATCTTGCCCCCTTTCCCTTGTAAAATGCGGACGGTGGTTTCCCTATTCTGATTTCATTTTTAGATTTGTTCAGAGCTTGATGTTCTTGTTGTTTTTCTCTTTCCCTGTTGAATTGTGAGTCTGTTTCAAATGGTGGCGTCGGTTTCTCCGTAGAGACCTTAGAGAGCGAGTGAACTTGATCCGCGAGGTTGTGCAATCCTGAATCAATGTATCTGATCGTTTGGAGACGCTCCTTTTTCGGAGACTTGAGCCTTTACCAAAGATGAACAGTGTACATTTACCCCGTCTTCCAAAGGTTAAAACTAAGCCTATTTAAAAACAGTCGCGAAGAGTGTCTGAAGACGGGTTGGTTTGTTTTGAGAATGCACTTTGGTTTTGGTAAATGATTTGTGTTTTTAGATTAAGACGACTTCCGGTTACTTTTAGGAAAGTAATTAAGGCAGCGATTAATTAATGCGTTTAAGACTTTGGTCCCGTCACGTTTATTCAAGTGTTTAAGGTAATCGAGAATGGTTAACACGAAAGCATTTAGTGTTCTGTCCATCAACACTGAGCAGCCTGGTTATGATATGCAATACTATTCTACTTTGGTTATGAATTCTGACATAACTCTTTATGAGAATGAACAACTAGTATATAAGAATATTTGCTGAATATGCAGCCACTCTCATTCTGCAGTTAAATTTCATTTTGAGTACTTACAAATAAAAACAGTATGTCTGTATTTGAATATACTTGTCAAATATATGCTGCGTAAAGATGGATCAACATCGTACTTATGTCGTACGTTAAGGCTCCATAATTGTATTGAAAGCTGTATGAAAATTTTCTTGAATTACTTTTTATCTATCAATTAAACATTTTGGAGCATTAAGTATTGATTTTTGAAGCTGATTTTCTGCAGTGGACCTTTTACAGTAGGAGCCATCTTGTTCTCAACTCATTGCAATTATGTTTGACTTTTATCAAGGTTGCCAAGTACAGCAGTTGATCAGTTCTTCAATAAAGTTGCTTGAAAGAGGGATGATATCTCAGGATTTCCATTTTCTTGAATATTATTTTTCAAATTTTCCAGTCCTTTTCTAACCTGTCCTGTTGATAATGTCTACCTGACCACCCCCCCCACCAAATGACCTGGTGAAAGGTAACATACAGTTAGCCATACAGATTACTGTGTTCTCAACTTTGATATTGTGATTCGAGTGGTTTTGTTTGCTGGAGGAGCAGATGATGTCTCATTTGTTCTGATGTAGGTTTCATGCTCTTCCTCCCACTCCCCTTCACCTTTCACCCCCAAATCTTACTTCCCCCACCTGTCTGAGATGCTTCTTGGTTAAAGCCTGATGATCTATGATCTTAAAATACTTCAAGTCATTTGTGAATTTCTTAACAAGAGTTTAGTACTCACTGATTATAATTATTAATCATGTGAACAGCACTAAAACAATTTGAATTTTGCAGATGTTAGTTCTTAAGTTCCACAGAAGTCAAATTTTTTAGTTCGTTCAATATTTCCTTGGTGTTACTCATGCTTTCTGGAAGCTGGGTGAACATCAGTAGTGGTGTATTTTAATATTACATGCTGTGAGTTTTGGACTCAAACTTGATTACAGCAAACTATTCTAGACTTGATCAGCTGAAAAGCCAACTGCTTTCTTACAATTGAGTCTTTATCCATACACCTCAACTCCTTTATTATGTATTTTGGTGTTTTCCTGTGGATCTGATTTGTGTTTTGTGATCTTTATGGATTTGTTGCATAATGTATCAGCCAAAAGGTTGCCTAGGACTAATTTCTCCCCTGTCTTATGGGTACTGTTAATATTTATTGTCAATATAATACTGGGAAATTTGAGATCATATCCTTCCCTTTATTCTATCTCTCTTAGCCCTGGCCTGTAGTTCAATAAAATTGTTAGGCCTCAGTTCGAGTTAGTTAACCACTGGTTGAGTTTGTGACCCTGGTATCTTGTTTATCTCCTATCATTGATTGATTGCTTCCATTTATAAATCATCTTTTGTCTCTGCTGCTACTTTAGCTCATCTTCTGCCAAGACCCACTGTATCCTTCATTACTAGTGCAATCTCCTGATTTAATCGTTTCAGTACTTTCTCTACTGGCATTCCATTCTCTATAAAGCCCAGCTCACTCACAGCTTGGAAACCAATAAAATTACAGTTGTTGGAATCAGAAATGCTTGAAGAACTCAGTCAAGCAGCATCTGTGGAAAGAGAAACTAATTAGCATGCTGCTAAAAGGTCTTCAGTGTAAAGTTTTCCACCCTATTAAGATGCTGATAAACTTTTATTTTTAAGGTTGCCATATTTTAGATCTATTTCTTTCAGGAGGCAGGTTTGTTCTATTGTTCATGTATGGGTTCTTTGTATGGATTAGTTTCAAACATCTGACACCTATTGAATCATTGTTACTCGATGAAAGCTACCGTAGATTACTCAGTGTAATCCAATATCTTGTTCAAATCTGGGGCAGCTTGTTGTCCTTCCTGACCTCTTGTTTTACTCTTTGTTGGCTAAGGTATGGAAACTTTGCCTTGAGATGGACAGAGTAATCAGAAAGTGCTTGTCAGTAAACAGTTACTTTAATTTTTTTTCACATCTGGTTCCTATTCCTTGTGTATGATTCCAGTCTAGGAAGTGGTAACCTGGACAATCCATTCTTTTATTGGAGAGATGCAGACAGGGATGCAGAAAAGTGTTGATCTTGAATATACTTCCATCGTATTCTGATCTACCATCTGCAATGTGGGAGATGTTCAGATATGTCCTGTCCAGGAAAGGACTAATGCAATTTAGCTCCCTAATCTGTCCATTGTTATTTATTGGTGAAAAGATGGAAGCCTTGGCTTTGCCAGGATTACTCTGTTCCAGGTCTCATTGTAGCATTGGTCTAAACATACAGCAAAGAAATAATTTTAAGGTAACATTTGACTGTGACATCAAAAAAACCTTGGTACAACTGGAATAAAATGGCATCAGGGAAAAGCACCCCAATGGTTGAGGTTTTACATTGTGCAAAAGATGATGGTTGTTGAATGCATTTCAAGCTAGCCTCTAGGCATTGTTACAAGAATTTTTTTACAGGGCAGTGTTTTTGAGCCAGTCTTTTGTTTCAGTAATAATAATCCTTTTATTCATCTGTAAGAACTGAGGATGTTTGTTGTTCATTGCCATTATTTATTTTCCATTCTCTGTTTCTCAGAATGAACTTGGAAAATAGTCCAGGCATAGTGTGATGAATGACGAGTGCTTTCCAACAAGGAGCAAATGGCCTTATTTCTATGATCTCAAAACAACTGGCTGATAAGATAGTTTATGTTGGTTTAAATTTTTCAACTGCTCCACATTTAAGGAAGGTTCTATTAGATTGGAAAATAGTGACTAACTCCTTTATTCAAAAGAAATGGAGATAAAGCAAGAAATTACTGGCCAATTAATGTAGCATCTTTCTTTCTCTAGGAAAATGTTAGCCTCTAAATAAAGACTTTTTCTATCAGGTCAAATATACATACCCATTGGGTCATTCCGAAACTGGTTATCTGGGATTTAGGGACAAGTTCCGAACTTTCATATGGCCCCTAAAGCTCATCATGTTACATGTCCTATTTAGCTGTGTTTTAATGGAGTCAGTGCGAATATCAGTTTTTAAAACCTGCAGAAGTTTCATAGAGACCACTTGAATAATGAGTGTCTGGACAGCAATTAGTGTCTGGATGCTAATTACGCCTTTCGAATTAACTGTTGCCTACGGAAGTCTGATCAATATTTGGGTTGTAGGGTCAAAGTGTCTGTTGCTGATGAAAACAGGTGATTATTCAAGATAGTGATGGGTTAAAGTACAGACTGAAAATATGATATGAATGTTGTGGATTTATTGGGCCATATGCAGGAACTAGCAGATGAACAGGCCTGTTTTTCTTAGGTTTGCACGTGCATGTTTACTTTGCAAGTAAGTTGTAGATCAAGTAAATATGGTGTCCTTCAACAGTGTTTCTGGGATTTGTGTGCACATGCTGGCAATTTTGTAGCTCCTTAACTGAGGCGGTCAAGAGGAAGGCAAAATATTAGAATAATGAATTCATCAAGGAATCACATACAGAGAACAAAATAGAGAGGGAAACAAATGTTAGATTAAGAGAGCTTGGGAAAGGGACAAAGGGAGACGAAGTAAATTTAAATTAAATGTTATTGAAGATTTTGGAAAAGCAATTACAAGCTGATGGAATGTGCTACCCACATGCAGTAAGTAGTTAGTTATCCATGTCAGAAGGATTTGTATAGTAGTAATTAACATGTATCACACTTTTTTTTAAGAGGTATGCAGACTGAAACTTGTGTGGTGAGTTTAGTTTGCATTCACTACAACAGGACACACCACTGTGCTCAATGTCTTTTGAGCCAGAAAACAAGATGTCTTTTGAAAATCTAATAGGGGGGCACAGCTCCACTTGCAGCTTTTGACATTTTGCATGGTTGATCTTACTGGTGCTGTGCAATTTATTCATAAATAATGGTGGGAGTTGTTAGCCTCACTTATTTTAGAAGTAAGTGTTGGCTTTTGTGTACACATAACCAGGTAGCAACCAGGTAGCTTATTCAGTTATTGGGTGAATTCAACTACTTTTCTTGATCAAAATGTTCAGTTTCAAAGTGAAACTAATTTTATATTTTAAGAAAAGTCTAATCATATAATTGGCAGTTGTATAAAACTAGTTTGGAATGTTGAAGTCCAATAATATGAAAGTGAATTGCAATTCATAGAGAAAATTGAGTGTTTCTTATACTGTAGCACTTCCATATAGTAGGATATGCTACAGTTGTCAAAAGCCAGTGAAATTTTTTTGCCAGCATTTATATTGTTGTCACATAGGAAATGCAGAAGTTATTTTTGTAAATAGCAAGGTATTGATTGAATTACAAAACGTTTGTTCAAGGATAACTATTAGTCAGGATTTTTTATCCTTGGATTAGTTTGGGAATTTTAGTCCACCTGACTGGTCAGATTTTATTTCTCATATTGAAAGGCACCAATTGCAATTGAGATCAAACCTGTCAGTATTGTGTCTCGGAGGTGGATCCCATAGTGAGTCTACTTCCTGGGTGGTAAGTGAAATGTTTGATACTTTCTATATTTGCCTCCACCTCATCTGTAAACAATATTTGTGCTTAATTATGTGTTAATTTAGCAATTGTGAGTAATTAAGATGGCGACTTGTGTGATTTACCTTTACAGTTAAATATATTAGGTCTACTGCATTGTCTGACATGGAACATAGCAAGTGTCTTATCTTATAAATGCAAGAAGGTTAGCAGTTTGTTCCTTTGGAAGTCCAAAAGTTTATTCATGAAAGCTGTTTGGTGGGTAAGTAGATAATTAGTATGGATTCCTAGGCGTTTGTCCCAGCTACATTCTGGATTTTCTAGACATGCCCTCTTCTCCATTAGGGAGGAGATTCAGGAACCTGAAGACCCACACTCAACATTTTAGGAGCATCTTCTTCCCCTCTGACATCTGAATGTCTATGATCACTATTCCATTTCTTGTGCACTATTAATTTTATAATTTATTATTTTATGGTACTGCACTACTGGAAAAAGCAGATCTTATGATATTTAAGTCGATGATAAAACTGATTCTTATTCTGATTTCTTTGTTTTGAACCATGTGCATTTTTCCTTTTCTGATATAACCTTATGGTATTAAGATGGTATAAGACACAAGAAAAGAATTGGGGCATTTGGCTCTGCCATTCCATCATTACTGATTCATTATTCCTTCTCGACCCCATTCTTCTGTCACCTTCCCGTAACCTTTAACACCCTGACTAATCAAAAACCTACCAACTTCCACTTTAAAAATATTCAATGAATTGGCCTTCACAGCAGTCTGTGGCAATGAATTCCACAGATTCACCACCCTCTACTTGCAATATAAAGTGGGGGAAAACAGCTCAGTCTTTATTATGCTTGCATGATATTACATTTGGGAGTTTGTCCCATTCCAGAGAATTGAGCATGCAATCCAGCCTAACACCCTTCTGTGATATAGAGGGAGTACTGCCTTGTTGGAGCTGTTACCTTTCAAGTGAGATCTTAAACTTCAGTTTTCCATGTAAACCTAAAAGATCTAGTGAAACAAATTTGGAAACTATTGGAGTTATTTCAAGGTATGGCTCAGTTGTACTGGACTCCTTTGTCACTGGGTTTTTTTCTGATAAGCTCAAGTGGCACCTGCTGGGAAATAGCTTAAAGAATATTATTCACCAGGTAGCTTCTACTACTCAATAAGAAATTTGGGGCTTGACACATTAGGATAGCCCTAACTGCTATAGATTTAAACATTATTCATTGTCAAAGCCAGACTATGGCTGTGGACATGTCTGGGTGATATATGATGGACAGAGGATGACCAGCTCAAGAAACAAGGCTTCATAGGATGCATTCTGCTGCTGTAAGCAATGAGTTAGTTTGAGTTAGAAACTCTGTGGTAATTGGATATCTCATGTCCCTGTAATTGGGGACCAGCATGCTGTAGTCATTAGTGCATAAATCCCTAATTCTGGAGGCTTTGGAAGAGTCTGATGAAGATTTTTTCAATGTTGAAAAATATAGGTCTGCGATCTCAAGGGAATAGAACTAATTTTCCTGGGCAATTCCAGGATCAGAAAGAACATAATCCTCTGGAAAGAGCATTGCAGTAAGTCCTTGATCTGACAAAATTATTTAGAGTATGGTTTTGTCATCACCAATATCTGGTTCATCAGGAAGACACTAAGTATCATGGCAACTTGCTTTTCATATGGACATGATTTTCCTTGCATGTCAACATTCAAATTCAAGATACTGCATTGACTAAAAAGCTTCGACTCCATTAATCGAAAACAACTGTGGAGAACCCTCCTCAGATCTGGCAGTTTTACTAAATTAGTTCCCATTATTGATTTTACTACATCATAGCGTTCTGATCTTATTTTGAAGATGGGGGTCTCAATGTAGACTGGTGTTAAGCCAAGCTAAATCATTGCCCCAACATTTTCTCAATAATTCCAATCACAGTGCTGCAACTTTCTTTCAAGTGTTTTCTTGCTGGAGAGCAGCTAATCTCGAACTGTTCACCATACAATGCATCTGACCTCTGTTATGGAGCTGGATGAAATGGGAGGTTGAGCTCCAAATCATCATCATTTTTATTTTCACTGAAGCATATGGCAATAATGACCTTTACAATTAACATTTGCTAAAACAAAGTCCTCTCCCAACCTGCTTCAATTTCATAACATTACACCTCAACTACAGATGAGCCTGGAGAGGTTAGACCTCTTCAGATCTCTTGCCTTCAGCATGCAGTGCACCCTTTGGCTGCCCAAGTAGAAACTTTGAAGTATGTTAAGCAGCATTGTGATCTCTACCCTAATATGCTCTTATTCATAGAGTTCTACTTTGCACAGATGTACTGCCAAATCTGTCTCTATTAAATCATCCTAATTAACTGTTAAGCAAAGCAAACCAACATCCTCTTTCACATCAGCATTTCTAGCACTTAAGACACAAATTACAATTAGTTTTCTTCAGGAGATGGGCCATGCCATTGCATGCCTACCATCAGATTTCTTAAGTTGGCACTCGTATTTAAGCTTAATAGTGCAAGATTATCATGAGTACAAAGGAATCAATCAAGATTGATTCAAGAATGAATCAAACCAAAACTTCACTTTGGGATTTGCTGTTGTTTTGAAAAAGTGTAGAATGGATGTATTCTTGTGTTAGGCAGAAATCTTTGAAATAAAAATTCCAACCCTGATACCCAGCACCAGCAAAAAATAATCTTTTAATTGTTAAAAGTTCAAGTCAGCCAAATCTTTCATTCAATGAAAATTCTGATCTTCCTGTGTGTACGTTAATCCATTAATGCAAACCAGTAATAACTTGTGTCCACTAATGTAGTAAAAGTATTAGTCCACCCTTTACCTCCCCCACCTGGTTTTGAATCCAGAATAAATTATTTTCTCTTCCATCCCCACACACAGATGAAAAAGTTGTTAATAGTTCTGCCTAGTGTGATACTGATTGCTTTACTAATTATGATCCTGCTGGAGAGGGCACATTTGCAAATTCTTGTGGGTACAACATTAGTTTTGGCTGTAGTGCTGATTAGCCTGCAAATATTTGCTTTCCAAGCATATGCATAAATAGTCATTACTTAGTCCAGTTTCCAGATCACTTAGAATGAAGCCCAGTCGATTTTCAGGAAAGGTAAGGGACGCAGCAGTATTAGTTTATTTTCTACAGGTCTGATTTATTGATGTTTTCATAGTTGAGCAGATTTTAAATGAGCATCACCTCTCCTGAGTAGCATGTCTTTAAGCTTCAAGGTATTGCTAGTATTTGGTAAGCACAACTTTAAGTTTCTTGCAACTATTATCAATTGTAATTGGAAAGTTTTAGTCAGGCATGTCTTTAGGACTGAAGTCCTAGGATAAGGATATTTAAAACAGGAACAGAATAGGATAAGAGAAAACTTGTCGAAGTTTTGAGGCAGAATTTTTAAAAATTCTACCTTCAAATCTCTGAGCTAAGTGATGCCCTATAAAGTGTTGAGACTGTCTTTTCAGCTATTGACGCTTCCTTGTAAATTCCCTTAGCAGCGTTGTTCCTGTTCTGATGGACTTTTGTTAGGTTGTACAATTGTGGTTTTTTAAAACTAGAATCCATTTTTATATTTTAATTTAGAAATGCTTGGAAATATTTAATGTTCCTGATGCCACTTTCCATGTTGTGTCCACTACTTTGGTGAATTGGATTGATTAAAAATAGAAAACTCAGCACAAATCTGTGCGTTTGTGGAGCAACCAAATTGTCCTTTACCACAATATTTAACATCACGGCCTAGTGTATCTTTCATTGGGCTACTTTTGTCAAGCCACATGGTGAATAATAAGACGGCAGCTGCAGGTATCTTTGAAAGGTACTGATAGGGAAAGCTACAAATTATGTGGAGGTAAAACAAAGGAAGAAGCTTGTTATCTCTAAGTGGAACATATGATTAAGATTTTGAAGCAAAAACAGAATATGTTTTCAATGTTCCGCAGGCCAGACAACAATGGAAAAATGAACAGAGTTTCAGGTTAACTTTTATTAGAGAAGATAAAAAGGCTAGGAGGATTGGAAATTCAAAAGATTGGAGAAAGAGTCCGCAATATGAAGTGGCTTAATAATTGGATATAAAGGAAAGGCAGCAGAAAGAAATTTGGGGTTCAATCCATTGAAATGGGATTATCAGGAGTTGAATTAGAAGCCTTTGCAGTTTTGCAATCACAGAGATCAAGATATGATAGGATAGTGATAATCCGGCACAAGATAAGATTTTGAGAAAGATGGGTTCATGGAAAGTGAAAGAAGAAAATGACTAGAGGAAAATCAGAATTCAGGAATTGTTAAGATCATTGGGAAGGAAAGATTTATTGTTTAAAGACCTCATACCGAAAAGGATCAGGACTGCTCTGCAATGATGAGGTAGTGTTATTGGTGAGAACTTGCTTATGGTGAACATACCTATATTTAAGCATGGAATTTCAATTAGAATCTGTATAGAATATTTTGGAGCTAATGAAATGCTAGTGACTTGAAATATTATTTCTTTCCCTCGGTCTTCAGATACAGTCTGAACTGCTGATTTTTTTTCAGCATTTTCTGCTGAAAATAGTTTGTTGGGTTTTTGGGCAAATCTCTCTGGTACTACAACTTTTCAATCAGCAAATCTTATAAATGTGTGGCATTGAAGAGGGAAAATTTGGCCCATGTCTGTGCTGGCCAAAAAATGGAGGTGCCCAATCTCGTGTTGCTTTTCAGCTCTTCGTCTGGAGATCTTGGCATTTCAAAGAACTTTAGTTTTAAACGTAATGGGAGTTTTTGCTTCGGAGAATAAGTTTAGGCCATCAAATACTTCTGTGGGGTATGGGGGAAGGGTGCAAATGGTTTTATTTGACTCCTTAATCCTTTTACCAATTACTTAAAAAGGAAATGAGGTCTTGCTTAATTGATCTTGTGCACCCCCAGAACTACTTACACTCCAGTTGTGAATGTTGCTGGAAAACTAAACAACATGTAGATGGGGGAGGCTCCTTGCTCACAATGATATATAGATGTGTAAGTGAATACAAAAGTTGGGGATGAGTAAATAAATGTCCAGATATTTCCAAATCTGTATAGATAACAGGAATCCAGTCTGACCACTTGATACCCCATCTCTTGAATCACTGTCATGATCATAGTGAAGTAAAGATATTTTTGATAGTATTATCTTGAGCCAGTTGTTCTTTTGGCTTCCAGTAATGCCACTTACAGACCTTATTTAGCTGTGGTACTGTCTGCCATGGTCAATTGATGCAATTGTTGGCACTCTCACCTCTGAGTCAGAAAGTTGACATATTATGTAATGCGAGAGACAGGAGTGCAAAATCTGGGTATTACTGAGGGACTGCTGGACCTCTCAGTGAAGGCCAGTGCAGTTAATTTCGGTGACTCAGACAAATTTCTTCTTTATTTTTGAGGAATAAATACTGGTTGTATCATAGAGTCATATAGCACCACAGTGCAGAAATAAGCCCCTCGGCTCATCTTTTCATGCCTGGATATTATTCTGCCTAATCCCTTCGTCCTACATCGGGACCATAGCACTCTCTATCCCTCCCATCTATTTACTTATCCACTTGACTTAAATGTTGAAATTGAACCAGCATCCACCATTTTCACTGGCAGTTCATTCCACAGTCTGAGTGAAGAAGTTCTTATTTGTGTTTCCCTTAAATATTTCACCTTTCATGTTCAGCCCATGACCACTAGTTCTGTTCTCACTCAGTCTTGATGGAACAGACCTGCTTGCATTTACCCTATTCTATATCTCTATCAAATCTCACCTCATTTTCCTATGCTTCAGGGAATAAGGTCCTCACCTTTTCAACTTTTTCCCATAACCAAGTTCTCAAATGCAGGTTGTGAGAGCTTGCCTATAAATCGGTGATTGTGTTTCCTATGTCACAACATTAGCACATATATTATTTTAACGAAATGAATTCATTGCTCTATAGCTTACAAGTAATAGAGGAGGGGCAGATAGGGCTCGACAGCTGTGGAGAAGGAAAACCCTGATCTCAAACATCAGCTGCTTTGCGGCTGTAGCCTCTCATGGGGAAGGCTTAGGGAGTAAACCCCTAGGGGAAAATCCGGAGCTGGAGGCTCTAAGGCAGTCCTACGTTGAGTTCAATGCTGACTGGCAACTCCTGCGACTCTGCTTGTACCAAACTGTCATTCCTCTGGGTCATTCAGATGCATGGAGAGCGGAAGCTTGCTATCTGTTATCTTGCTATCTTGCTATCTGCCCAGGCTTGTGTATCTATACAGCTGGGGCGCAATATCCATGGTTAACTGTGACCAATGGAGGACTTCACTCCCTCAGTAGAGGGAAAAATCACTCTGGTAATGCTGAAAAATTTGCTATTGGCTGAATTTTCATAGCAACAAAAATGAAAAGATGGATTTTTACAGTATGTATTCTTCAGCTGAATTGAAGGAAAATTCTCTTCCATGTGTATGTCAATATGTGTGCCTGGAGTGCTGCTTACTGGCCTTTTGCTGCCAGTGCAGTTTATAATATTCAGGAGGATTTGGGAAGAAAGTCAATTTTGCACTTAAATATGAATTGCATTATACTGGACACTATATTTGTTCATTGCTTAATTGCTTGGTACAAATCTGTAGCAGTTGATTATGTAACTTTAAGTAACTGCAATTAATAGCAAATTGTTGACAGCAAGAATTTATTACTGAAGTTGATGCACTAATTTAGCACCTTTACTATAATTCACTGAAGATGATAAACTATTTTGAGTATTGTACAAGGGGTTTCAGTTTTGGAAAGTTCATGTCCAGTAGAATGCAAACATTGCCTTGTTGTTAGCAGGCAGCAGTTGTTTAAAGACATTTGTTGCATTTATAACCATATAACAATTACAGCACATCTCGGCCCTTCTTGTCTGTGCAGAACGCTTTTCGAAAGAGCTTGAGTTGTTTTCATTTTATTGAAAGTCTACAAGGAATGATGAAATAATAAATTGTGAATTAATCCAAAAATAAAAACAAATATTCTAGTATCATTATGTACCTAATCACTTTTCCACTTAGTTCTTTCAGAGCCAACTGTGGAGGCAAAGTCATTGTGTCTATTTAAAGTGGAGGTAGATGGGTTCTTGATTAGTAAGGGTATCTAAGGTTACAGGGAGAAGGCAGGAGAATGGGGTTGAAAGAATAGTAAATCAACCATAATGGAGTGACAGGGCAGGCTTGATGGGACAAATGGCCTAATTCTGCTCCTATGTTTTATGGAAGTTAGGATAGAGCTGTAAAGTGGCAAAGTTATTCCTGCACTGAATGACATTAATTAACTGTTGTCATTAACAATCAACCCTCATTGTGTTTCTTTAAGTGACCAAAATGATTTTATGCACCAACATTTTATGCACCTATTCACTAAACATAGTATATTTTACTGGAGAAGAAGTTACTGTAATTATCATTGTATGTCTCTGTTTCATTCCATATTGCATTTGGCCCCCAACTTCTTTGCAACGGGGAATTCAGTTCGACACTGAAACTCCAAGCTTCTTGTAACTTCTAGATGTTCATTTGTTGTACTGATTAACTCCCAAGACTGTTCCCTTTGCAGTTGCAGGTTGTAAGGTAGCTGGAGAGCCAATATCTGTACAACTTTTGTTGTGCAGTCAATTCTAGAATTGATCAGATCTGCAGTGTATTTTAAACTGATGCTGAAATATAAGCATGTGCATGGCTGTCATTTATGTGTGTCCCTGAGAGTTCTTCCTTGGATATTGATTGAGAGTTGGCAGTCTCAAAATAAGTGCTTGGACATCTGAAACATTTTCTTCAATTGGAGGGTTGCAAAAATCTCTACATGAGAGCTGTGGAAGCAGATTTGGTGAGTATGTTCAAGGGAGATTAATTTTGTGATCTGAGGGGATTTCCACACATTTACCACACTTTGGCTAAAGAAATTCCTCCTCATCTCTGTTCTAAATTGACGTTCATCTATTTTGCTGCTGTGTCCACTGGTCCTAGACGCCACCGCTATAGGAAGCATCCTCTCCATGTCCACTCTCTAGACATTTCAATATTCGAGAGTTTTCAATAAGATTCCACACTCCACCTCCCCCCCCCCCCCCCCCCCCCCCCCCACCATTGCTTCTAAACTCCAGGGAGTACAGTCCCAGAGCCATCAAACACCCCTCATACAATCAAGCTTTCATTCTCGTGAAACCCCTCTGGACCCTCTCCGATGTCAGTACGTCCTTTCTTAGATAAGTGTCCAAAACTGCTCACAGTACTCCCAGTGTGGTCTGACCCATGCCTTAAAGCCTCAGCATCATATCCTTGCTTTTGCTGAGAAGTGGCAGATTGAGTTCAACCGAGATAAGTGTGAAGTGGTTCATTTTGGTAGGTCAAATATGATGACAGAATATAGTATTAATGATAAGACTCCTGACAGTGTGAAGGATCAGAGGGATCTTGTCTGAGTCCATAGGACGCTCAAAGCAGCTGCACCGGTTGACTGTGGTTAAGAAGTGTAGCGGAAAAGAGTACTGGGACCCGGAGGGAAGTTACTTCAGAAAATATTTATTGATGCATGATGTCATGGAGAGCCCAAGAACTCTAAAATGGAGTCCCGGAATTCTGCTTAACAATAGAGTACACTCTTATTTATACCCCAAGCGTACGTGACAAGAAGCATTTAAAGCTGTAAGGAGGAATTTAGATTACAATTCTACAGAACAGCGAAGTAGCACAATATGTCCTTGAACGGTTATACATTTTACTTAAGTGTTGGTTCCCAGAAAGGTATGTCAGACTTGCTCAGCCACAGACATATAATTCTCAGAACAAAGAAGCACCACATCCCATCTATAGCGCGCATTTCAGTCATACAGTGTACACTCGTCACAGATAAATGGTTATAGCTTTTAAATTCACACTTTTTAAAAAATCATTAACCCCTTAATGTCTATCACAAGGTCTTTAGTAATTTTCTTCCACAAGAAGGCATATGGTGTATTGGCCTTCATCAATTGTGGAATTGAATTTAGGAGTTGGATAAATGTGAGGTGATGCGTTTTGGAAGGATAGACCAGAAGGCTGAGTACAGGGTTAATGGTCGGTTATGTAAGAGTGTGGATGAACAGAGGGATCTGGGGGGTTCAAATCCATCCATCCCTTAAGGTCGCTGGACAGGTTGATAGGGTAGTTAAGAAGGCCTATGGGATGCTAGGCTTCATTAACAGGGGGATTGAGTTCAAGAGTAGAGAGGTCATGTTGCAATTCCCTACAAATCTCTGGTGAGGCCGCACTTGGAGTATTGTGTTCAGTTCTGGCACCTCGTTTTAGGAAGGATGTGGAAGCTATGGAGAGGGTGCAGAGGAGATCTACCAGGATGTTGCCTGGACTGGAAAACAAGTTTTATGAGGCAAGGTTAGCAGAGCTGAGACTTTTCTCTTTGGAGTGTAGAAGGATGAGAGGGGACTTGATCGAGGCCTACAAGATTATGAGAAGCATAGATAGGGTGAATATCTAGTACCTGTTTCCCAGGGCACAAATAGCAAACACCAGAGGGCTTGTGTACAAATTTAAGGGAGGGAAGTTTAGGGGAGACGTTATTTGTAAGTTTTTTTTTGCACAGGTGGTTTGTGGGTGCCTGGAATGACTTACCAGGGATGGTGGTGGAGGCTAAAACATTAGGGGTACTTTAGACCCTCTTGGACAGGCACATGGATGAAAGAAGAATAGAGGGTTTTGGGGTAGTGTGGGTTTAGTACATTTTTAAGGAATATATGGGTCAGCACAACATCAAGGGCTGAATGGCCTGCTTTGTGCTGTAGTGTTCTAGTGAGCCGAGAGGTAATGTTGCAGCTATATAGGACTCTGGTTGGACTCCATTTGGAGTACTGTGCTCAGATCTGGTCGCCTCACTACAGGAAGGATGTGGAAACCATAGAAAGGGTGCAGAGGAGATTTACAGGGATGTTGCCTGTATTGGGGGGCATGCCTTATGAAAACAGGTTGAGTGAACTTGGCCTTTTCTCCTTGGAGAGACGGGGAATGAGCGGTGACCTGATAAGAGGTGTATAAGATGATGAGAGACATTGATCGTGTGGATAGTCAGAGGCTTTTCCCCAGGGCTGAAATGGCTGCCACAGGAGGGCACAGGTTAAAGGTGCTGGGGAGTAGGTACAGAGGAGATTTCAGGGGTAAGGTTTTTACTCAGAGAGAGGTGAGTGCGTGGAATGGGCTGCCAGCAACGGTGGTGGAGGCGGATACAATAGGGTCTTTAAAGAGATTTTTGGATAGGTACATGGAGCTTAGAAAAATAGAGAGCTATGGGTAACCCTATTAATTTCTAAGGTAGGGACATGTTCGGCACAACTTCGTGGGCCAAAGGTCTTACATTGTGGTGTAGGTTTTCTATGTTTCTATGAATCAAGGATAAGGAATAAGTATAGGAAAGTAGCACTGAGGCATTATCAGCTGTAATCTTACTGAATCACAAAACTGGCTTGGAGGACTGAATGGCCTTCCCCCGTTTCAATTGTGTTCTCATGTTCAGTTTGGTTGATGAAGAGCGCTGTTAGCATCTTTTGACCCATAATCTTTTCAAGGGCCTATTGACATTAATTAATTTCTCAAAAGCCTACATATTCTGTAGGAAGCTGAATTGTTACCTTGTTATGGCAAAAATGCAGGCATTTGTGTTTTTCATATTGTGATGATTTAACTTTATGATATTCTTTCATGAAATAGTTTTGAGCATATGTATATTTTGGTTCAAATCTGGTCATTCTGCAAAGCATTTTGAACGAAAAAAACTTTTGTACAATGGATTTTATGTCAATCTCCTGCAATGCTGTGTCGTATTCATTTTCAAATTGAGGGTCAGTGAATTGTCACTTGGAGTTAACCATTTATTTAGGTTCTGCTTCCCTTTAATACCATAACCAAAGTTATCAAGTAAGAATGAATATTCCTTTAAAGAAATAACATCTCTATCTCGTATTCAAGTTTATTGCCATAGACACAAGTACATTTATACACAGGTGCAATGGAAAGATGATGCAGCAGCATCACAAGCACATTTTATTTAGAGATAGAGCACGGGAATAGGTTCTTCCGGACTGCCCAGCACCCCTCGACGACCCTGATGTAACCTTTACCGAATCGGGACAATTCACAATAACCGGTTAACCTACCTGGTATATCTTTGGACTGTGGGGGGGAAACCGGGTCACTCAGAGAAAACCCACTCATTCCGTGGGGAAGACAGAGACCCTTTACAGATTTGATTTCTAAACTCCAACACCCTGAGCTGTCATAACGTTGCGCTAGCTGCTACGCTACCATGGTGCACATTGTATTGTATAAGCAGCATTCAGATGTAAAACTTACATCTGAATTATACACAATTTATACATGAAAGCACATAATTAGACCAAAAAACAAGAAAAGCCAAAATTGCAAAGTGGTCATTGTGTTGGTATCTTGGGGTAGTGATTAGGATTGTACTGTTTGGTTCAAGAACTGAATTGTCGAAGGTAAGTTCTTGAACCTGGTTATGTGGGACATTAGGTTTCTGTACTTCCTATCCGATGGTAGCTGTGAGAAGATGGTATGGCCTGGACAGTGGGCATCTTTGACAATAGACGTAGCCTTCTTGAGGCATCACCTTCCATAGATACTTCCAGTGGTGGGGAGGGATGTGCTTGTGCTGTGATGGGCCAAGTTCACTACTCTACAGCTTCTTGTATTTGAATTGCTGTACTAGATCATGGTGCAACCAGTCAGAATATTTCAACAGTACATCTGTAGAAGTCTGTTAGGTTTTTGATAACATGCTGAACCTTCTGAACCTTTTAAGAAGGTAAAGTTGCTGGTGTGCTTTCCTTCTGATTATATCACTGCCATTCAATTATGCTGCATGTATGCTGGTTAAACTGATCTTTGCCCCACACATACTTGATGCCACAATATTTGAATTCATTTCCAAATCTTATTCCTTTCTTGCTCATGTACTTGCAAAGACTTTCCATAAATAATTTCATACAATTCATCACAGCCAATCCGTTTGATGATTTTTGTATTCTTACAACTCTTTTTGAGTAAAGACTTCTCTTAAATTTGTTATGGGATTTCATAGTGAATGTTTCAAAGGTACAATTTTATGTCAGAGAAATATATACAATATACATCCTGAAATGCTTTATTTCTTTGAAATCATCCACAAAAACAGAGGAGTGCCCCAAAGAATGAACGACAGTCACATGTTAGAACCCCAAATCCCCCCCCCAAGCTCCCCCCTCCCGCATGTAAGTGGCAGCGAGCAACAATCCCTGCTCCCTCCACCAGCAAAAAAAAAGCATCAGCACCCACCACTGAGCACTCAAAACGGGTGCAAGGCAATAGCAAAGACACAGACTTCCAGTTACCCCGAAGACTTTGCGTTTCACCTGGTATTCGACATACCACAGGTTCTCTCTGTCCCTAATAATGGAGAAAGAGTTGTCTTCATTTTCCCAGCGAGCGGGGAGACATAACAAACAACTCCCTGGTTTACGATGTTATAAGTCCACCACGTGGCTTTTTTTTTCAAGCTCTGTACCCAAAACTCTGGGCACACATCTGCAGATATTCCAACTCCTTTAGCGACACACGGGTCTCCTGTTGTGACACCAACCCTCGATCCACCCATCTCCAGAGTCCCAGGACCCTAGGCTTCCAAATCAAAGCCGGACTCTTAGGCCGAGTCCTTGAACAACAATGGCCGGTTGTGAAACCCCGAGAACGGGTTCCGTTCCTGCAAAGAACCACAATCAGTGTGTACCTCCTGGAAGGGAAAAATAAAGATATTAAAGACGGAAGTTGAGCTGTTTCCAAAGATACAAGCAAAGGAGTCGCTGTTTAGTGCCATCACTCTGCTCCACTGTGATTTTCACTTTTGAGTTAACTAGTCTTAAATTGTGCAGGAATACAAAATCACTTCTGCTTCATACAACTCAATTATGTCTTTTCTATTGCCAAGAAAAAAATCTGAATTTGTAAATGTTTTTGGAAGCAATGAAGATTTTTGCATTATTATTGTATTCTTTGTATGCCAACTGTAACCTGCAATGGCTTATTTTAATATACTTTAAAAGTCAGCTATGCAAAAAATTAAATGAAATATAATCTTTATTATTGTTGCAGCACTTTGCTTTTAATAATTGCTCAGTTTTTAATTTGAAACATAATAAATTATTTCTGGAGAATGCCATTTATAGTTTTCATGTGCTTTGCTTTTATCACATTGACGTAAGGATGACTCATTGGTTTGTTTTCTAAACTTTGTGAATTGAAATTTCTGTGTAATTGGCATTTGGAATCTTTCAGTGAATTAGGTTCTGATTAAAAATATTTTCTCTTAAAATTGGGTACATGAATAAGACAGCAATGATATTGCCTTGTCTGTTCTAGAATGAAACATGCATGGATGGCAGATTTTGAACCTGTATGTATTTCTCCCTCATCCCTAACTTTATTTTCATTCTAAAGGCATGAAACCAAGTCATTCTGGAAACCTATTGCCAAAAGAAGTCTTGAGCATTATTAAAAAGCCAGTGAGTTTGTTCTACTCCTTCAAACTCAGTACATTGGTAGTATTCAGTGCCTTGCCCAAATTGGGCAGTTACTTTTCAGATATCCTTGCCTTTTGCCACCTTAATGTTATAACTCTTTCCTCTCTGACATTTCTGTTCTTGTCCTTTGATACAATATGATGAAATTTGATGTAAGCTGAAGGATCAACACTTTAGCCTTTCTACTAAGTCACCACTTTGAGTTTAATAATTGCAGGTCTTCTCCAGATGCTGGAAGAATGTTGGTTAGATTTACCAATGTTTGTATCATCTGGGAGGCCATATTCATGCTTAGAGTGGGAATCCAATTGGTATAAGTAGGTTGCTATTGGCATTGTTGATACCTGTCTTCCATCACACGCCTGGGATATGGAACACTTGCTGTTCAGTCTTATTTTGATATTAATTTAGATTTGTAATAGATTTTTACCTTTTACGTACTTGTAGTTTGAAGTCCTTATCCAACATAAAATCGTCAACCTTAATTGATCCCATAGCCTTTCACGAGAGTGATAGATTTTTGCTATCATTTGTGTAAAGAGATCATTCTTGATTTCTTTCGTAGATTGTCCTGTACTAATTTTTAAGTTCAAGTTTAATTGTCAATTCAACCATGTGTGAATACCCATGGATACAGCCATATGAAGTCATGCACCACCTGTGTCGTTCCCTTTCCTAGGTAGCTGAAAGAGGCTGCAACAAGCTGCCTAACAATTCCTGCACCACTGCTAGTGGGGTAGACCTGCAGTACTTAATGTTCTTAATAACTCGCAGTATCTTGCAATTGTTTAAAAAAGACAAAGATAAAAATTGCACCTCTGTTTGGACCTAGATGATGTGTTTGAGAGCATGTAATGTCTTGAGAGTGTTATTGCACTTAAACCTATTATGTGGTGATTAAATTATTTAAGTAAAAGTTTGTGGTAGTGTATACTTTAACATGTAATACACACACAAAACTGACTAAGTTAATACTGATCCTCTTTTTTGATCTTGTAAGAATCATGTTTAACTGGGATTTTAAACACCCAAGAGGAGGCAATTGTCGATGTCTGTTGGCCATTGGGAAAACTGGGAAAAATCTTTATTTTTAGTAGTTTTGTGTGGCATATTACTTAACCCAATTCATTCACCCTTTCAAAATTATACTGGGAAGTTCATTTTTAATGATTCTCTTTACTCATTAAGGTTATTCATGGTCTATAACACTGATTTTCATCTGCCTTTTTGTCTTTCCTCCTCTTCACATCTCTTCCCCATCCCCTCGTATATATTTTCATGAACAGCTGTGTAATTATAAAATTAGTAATTAAAAATTATGTAGTGAATATAATTTTTTACAAGTGATGTCATTTGAAATTAAGCCCACCAACTCTGACAAATCATACTAATGTTTGTGAAAATGCACCTGGACCAGATGCATGCATGCCTTGACTTAGGACCACCCAAATTCTTCAAGTGAAAATGATCAGTTTGACATATTCATAACATCTCCTTAACAAGATCAGTAAAACGGCATGGCGCCCTCTACAGGTTATCGAGACATTTTTTGAAAAAGGCAAGCTGAGGTATAATTTCCTAAATAGAATCCTTAAAGTTACACAGTTAAAGCTGTGAAATATGAATTACAATATTTGATTCAGTAGTAAATAGTGCATGCAGTTATGTATGCAAAGGGAAAATTAGGATTAAGGCGCAGATGTGAGATAGAAAGATGAAGTTAAAATTCCAGCTGTAAAAATCAGATAGAGAAGACTACTTTTAAAAGAAAAAATTCAGTGCCTGGCAGTATGTAAGTGAAATTTAGCAAGCCTTTTAAAACCTTACATTTAAATAGCAAAGCTTTAATATTTTTTGGTAGGTTTATTTAGTATGTTTTAAGTTCTGCAGAGCATTCATGTGGATGTTGAAATGTTTGTCAAGATACTGAACTAGCAAAATGTTTGAACAGGAGAGCAGGTTAGATAATCCAGCTCAGTGTTTGTGACTGCACGTATATTGGTTTGGGAAGTTGTTACTCCTAACCTAAATTTAAAGATTAGCTTTATCTGTCACGTTTACATCGAACCATACAGTGAAATACACCATTTTGCATCAAATCTGAAAATTGTATGTGCACTCCTTGTGATGGGAGGGGCTTTATCCGTGATGGACTGGGCTGTATCCACTATTATTTTGTAGGGTTTTTTTTCTGTTCTGCTTCGTACCAGGCTGTGATGCAACCAGCTAGTATATTGTGCATGTATAGATGTTTATCGAAGTTTTGGATGACTTCTAACATAAGGGAGATTACCTATTCATGTACTGTACTGTTTAAAAACCCTGACTGTCATTATGTTTCTAAACAAATCAAATTATGTTGGGAAAGGTAGTTCATAAATTTTATATTGAAAAAGTCATATTCACCTTTTCACAAGTAATGTACATTGTAAAGTTAAACTTAGGTTTGCAACATCACTGATTTTGTATATATTCATGACTGTTTTGAATCTAGATTTCTTTGCCTTTCTTGCTCTGTTTTCACTTTCCTTAATTTTTCCAATCTTTATTAGAAACATCTGAAAGATTGTATTTGTTACATCAATCACTGAAGCACACATGTAACTAGCAGATAGAATTTGTACTGTTATGACTAATTATTGAATGAAGAGGGCATGTCTGAATGTGGCCATTTAATAGTTGGATATAGAAAGTGCTAAATATCAACAGTGTGAAATATTTTCTTACATTCCTTACTCCCTTGTCCAACTTAAAGCCTACGTAAATTCTGCTCCATTACAGTTTAAGATACTGCTACATGTGGATTCATTTATCTTTGTCGATAAACAAACATACTACTACTACTGACTTTGAACAATAGTCACTTTCTGCACACCCACCCACATTTTGTTTTGTTCTCAAGTCTATTATCTTTCCTCATTGTGGAGAACAATCTTTGTTGCCTTTTCTTTCCAATCCCTTGTTTCCCAATCCTGTTGCAATGTACTATTCTCGGGTCTAAACCTGAAATTTGTGGATAAATTCCAGAGATTAAGAACATATTCTTGATTGAAGGTGAGGGAAAGTTGTAATGCCCGAGATGCTGCAGACCGTCTGCCCCCTTTACTAGTTTGCGATGATTCCTTTTTCAGTTTGTATGAAGATGCATCAGATCAAATGTCATCTTTTCCAAAGAACTTTACCTGTTACCTATTTAGACTCCAAAACTCTGGCCCAGAATGGAAATTGGAGTTGCAATTGTTGTTGGTTTTTTTTAACTTGGAGTCATTTCTTACATCATTCCAGACTTCCTTACTTTAATTTCTGTTTCTGTACCTAATTTGACTCTAATTCATCCTATCATCTCCTGACATGTCCACAACTTTACCTGTTCTCTCTTTGGTGAATAAAGTCACCAGTAACCTGAACTTACAGAGGAACGATTGATGCCCTGTAGTTTTGAACTAACTCGGTTTGGAGAGCAGAGCTATCTTGAATAAAGGATGACAAAAATGCCTGGTGTATGCTGTTTGACATGCACCATTAATTCAAGGATTATTTGTGATTTTAATAATTACTGTATAAACTTCAGAGACATTTGTAGTGATAAAAAAATCAGGAATAAAGACCCTGCTTATTTATGGCATAGATGAGGATTTTTTTGTAAAACTTTGTTTCTTTGGAATTCTACACTCATGAGAGCAGTGGAGACTTAATATATTCATTTGAAATAATTTTTTTGGACTATTGGTTATTGATGGTTAAGACAAGCAGGGAGGCAAGATCAGTTTAGCCATTATATTACTGAATGGAAAAACAGTTTCAAGGAAGGACCTGTTTATTATGATGTTTCTGTACAAACTATTTGTTTTTAGCTTGTATTTCATTCATTCTAAAATTCTTCTCTAATCATGTGGTGTTTTGCCATTTTCTTTATTGCTTTGCCCATTCCAAAACTTGATCAATATTCCCTTGAATTTTTCTATAGTCCTATTTCAGTAGCTTTTCAAACCCATATGGTTCCAGTATCCATTATCATGAGTATAACAGAGCAAAACAAACACTGTAGGCTCCGTTTCCATTAACATTCATGTGGATTGCTTCCAGCTCTTACCTTATCTCTTTTATTCCGTGGTCCATAGAGGTCTCCAGGAACCACCTCTGGTGCTATAAACTTGTAATTCTGGCCCTGAAAAAAATGTCTTTGTCTCTATGAATTTGCACAGATTTAACTAAAAAGTTTAGTAGTGCCAATGTAGGTTTTGTTTTTCTTTATCAAAGAATCGTAGAATCATAGAACAGTACAGGCCCTTTGGCCCTTCTTGGCCGTGCCAAACCATTTTTCTGCCTCGTTCCACTGACCTGCACCTGGACCATATCCCTCCATACCCCTCTCATCCATGTACCTATCCTAAGTTTGTCTTAAATGTTACAAGTGAGCCTGCATTTACCATTTCATCTGGCAGCTTATTCCACACTCCCTCCACTCTGTGTGAAGGAGCCTCCCCCCAATGTTCCCTTTAAACTTTTCCCCCTTCACCCTTAACCCATGTCCTCTGGTCTTTTTTCTCCACTAGCCTCAGTGGGAAAAACCTGCTTGCATTCACTCTATCTATACCCATCTTAATTTTATATACCTCTATCAAATCTCCCCTCATTCTTCTACGAAGAATCGTAAAGATGTTTATCAACTGATGGAGCAGGTAAGACAAACATTGCATTAGAACATTACTTCTAAATATAGTCACATAATATAGTCAAGTATTATTTCACAGAATCTAATCTCAGTCAATGAAAGCAATGGTATCAAAGGGCGTTGAAAGAATGTTCTTAGAGCGAGCAGATATCCTTTGCAGGAATCCTGATGTCTTGTCATTTTAGTCGTTATTTTTAAGTTTTTTATTTGTATGCCCAAATCTTTTATGTCTTAAAAATGGTACAGATTTTTGTCTGGTAAGTTCTGATATTTATTGCATTTATTAGCAACATAAACTGTATTTAAGTGGGATGAAAAATTCGTCTGCTCTCTCAGCTGTTTGCTTGTGCAATCTGATAGTGACATTCAGATTATTGGTTCTATGGTCACGTAGCACACACCCAAAGTAAGCAATAACCCAGAAATTGTTTTACTACCTTTTTATGGCATCAAATCAGCATTTGGTGCTGATCCAAATGCTGTTTTAGGAATATGTACACAACGCTGGAAGAACTCAGCAGGTCAGGCAGCATCCGTGAGAAAAGAGTAGCCAACTTGTCAGGCTGAGACCCTTCATCAGGAATGGTGGGGGGGGGGGAAGAGAGGGCCGAAGCCCAGTAATAGAGATAGGGGAGGGGGTAGGGGCCTAGAGGTGCCAGGTGGAAAATCAATCAGAGGAAAGATAAAGGGGGGAGGGGATAAGCGTGAAAGAACTGTAGAGATAAAGAAGCAGAAAGTTGAAAGGGGAGAGAGACAGGGAGGGACCTGGGATAGGGGGGTGGGGAAGGAATTACCAGAAATTGGAGAATTCAATGTTCATTCAACAGGCTGGAGGCTACCCAGATGGTAGATGAGGTGTTGCTCCTCCAACCTGTGTTTGGCCTCATCATGGCAGTAGAGGAGGCCATGTATGGACATATCTAGATGGGAATGAGAGGCAGAGTTGATGTGGTCGTTCTCCAGGATAGGTAGACAAAAGCATCTGCAGTTGTATTTTTGTGTATTGCTGTTTTAGGAAGTTCTTTAAAAAGCAGGATCTTCAGTTATAAGTTTTACCGAAAAACATTGCTAGTTTTCCCTTTGAACATCCTGCTCTGTCAGTTTCATTGCAGTGCTGCTTTTGATCTACTACTTTTGTATTTATTTGCATTTCGCCAAACAGCTGTGTTCCCAGACAGCTCTTTAAAGGGATATATCACAATGAAACAGCACTCTTCCAGCCATCTAGGAGTGTTGACTTAATAAAAGGATATACAGTATCAGTTGTGGAAGGAAAATGGAGAGTGCTTCCAAGGAGTTTGGAAGGTTTAACCATGTCACTTGGAATTTAATACTGCCTGATGTCACGTATACTCTAAGCAGTTGCATCACAGTAATTTATATTCTGTTAGCTGAAGCAGTGGGTTTTGGAGAAAATAGTGAACGTATCTGGTGTGGTCATGGATCAGAATTAACTTCATTTCTTTTAAATATTGTAAATGATGAAAGTTGGAACATGTTTCGGAGGAGTTAGAAAATGTTGACTTAAACACTGAACAATATTTTCCTTTCAACCTTATTTAGGTTGCGTCCAAGCTGGTTTGAAAAAAAAGCAATTCGGTTAATTCCACCTTACAGGAGTTCACAACGCGCTTAGACATCTAAGTGCCTTTTAGATTTGATCAGTGTTTTTGGCTAGCATTCAGTGAGTTCCTGGCCCTTGCTGCTACGAAGGTCAAAACTGCATTCCTTAGCTTCTTTGCAGTTTTTCTTCCAATAACTTTATACCCCGCACTCTTTGGGTTTCATTATTCTATGAAAGGAAATCGTTATTATCTAGACTGCTTGTAATTTTATGCATCTAAATTAAAGCTCCCCTCTGCCACCTACTTTCCAAAATAAACAATCCCAGTTTATCCAATCTTTCCTTACAGCCAAAATTTTCTAGTCCTGACAGCGTAAGTATATCCACATCTTTCCTGTAATTCCGCTGCCTGAACTATATATTGAACTCAGTTGGTGTCATGTATAGTTTTATCAAACCCTCGAGGTTTTACTTTTGTGCCTTAACTAAGAAAGCAATTTTTTAAAAAGCTCTTTATACTTGAGAGCATATTTTTTTACCTATACTTCTGATTTTTTTGTTGACATACGTTCCAAGATTCTCCTGTTCTTCATACCTCTGTTCTGTATGTGTGTCCTAGCTTTTTAGTATCTCAAGGTTATACCTTCTATTTCACTCAGTCCAATTCTGTTCGCTACTTTTTTGCCAGACTAACCGGTTTAATGATCCTCCTAAGTTTCATGACCAATTTAGTATCTGTTGTAAATAACTTATGTATCCCACATTTAAGTCTACATTAACATATACTACAAATAGCAAGTAGTATATTGCAATAGCAAGGTACCAATGATATCAAGCTTCAGTTTGCTGCTCTGCCTTGGATTCCATGTGCTTTTTCTTTTCTGAACAACCAGCCGTGTAGGTTTTTGTTCAAAAGCTATGTAGACCACAACTTTGAAAAATCCTAGAATCGTGTTCCAACTTTTATCAGTTGATAATACAATTAAACTCCACGTGATTGATCCTCTTTGATTGCCTCCTCAAAAATATGAACCAAGTTAGTCGGACACAACCTGCTCTTAACATCTGTTCTTGATTGATCCGTGTCTTTCAAAATCAAAGTTTTGATTGACCCTCAGAATTCATTCCATCAATTTGCTGTCACTGACATTAAACTAACTCAAATTTAAAGCAAACTACGTATACGCCACCTTGTGCCTTGTGATTTGTTTTTTTTTGGACTTTCACAGGAGAATGGAGAAATACAATAGAATCAATGAAAAACCACACACAAAGACTGTCAAACAACCAATGTGCAAAAGAAGATAAATTGCAAATACAAAAAAAAAGCTAATAAGTGAATAAATAATACTGAGAGCATGAGTTGAAGAGTCCTTGAAAGTGAGTCCATATGTTCTGGAATCAGTTCAGTGTTGACGTGAGTGAAGTTATCCACACTGGTTCAGGAGACTGATAGTTATAGGCTAATAATTGTTCCTTAACCTTGTGGTTTGGGGCATTAGGCTCCTGCAGCTCCTTCCTGATGGCCTGGATGGTGGGTGTTCTTGATAATGCTGTTTTCTTGTGGCAGCTCTCCTTGTAGATATGCTCGATGGGCTCTATTCATCACTTTTTGTAGGCTTTACCACTCTTGGGCACTGGCATTCCCATTCTAGACCAGGATACTCTAGACTGCATCTTTAGCAGCTTGTCAAAGCTTTGGATGACATTCCAAATCTGCACAAACTTCTGAGAAAGTAGAGGCACTGCCATACCTTCTTTGTAGTGACACTTGCGTGCTGGTCCCAGGTCAGATTCTGTGATAGGATATTGCCAAGGAATTTAAAGATAGTCACCCTCCACCTGATCCTCTAATGAGGACTGGTTCATGGACTCCCGATTTCTTCCCGCGACAGTAAATAATCAGCTCTTTGGTTTTGCTGACACTAAGTGAGAGGTTGTTGTTATGGATGGCACCATTCGGTCAGATTTTCAGTGTCCTTCCTACATGTTGATTTGTCAACCCCTTTGATCGGCTACATCACTTTTGATTCAGCCTGTCATCTATTATTAACTATTAATTAATAACTGGCCTATTATTACTTGCATTATTCCTCTTTGAACAATATTACAACAGCAGTAATACCCCAGTCCACTAACACCACTGATATAACCAGAGAAGATTAAAAAAATTGCTGGTCAGACTACCAGAGTTTTCTCTTCCTTCAAAGAGATTTAGAGATTCTGAGTCCTTTCAAGGCCTGTTTCCAGGCTGTGTGACTCTGAATCTAATACTTTTACCATGATTGTTTCATCCAATATTTCCCATTCTCACCGCTTAATCACAATATTGACATGGTTCTCCTCCTCTGGTTATTCATTAAAAACCTAACACAAATCCTCTGTATCCATGGGCAGGTTATTGTTTCTCATCTTTCTGTGATTATCTTCTTGCTGTTACATATCTATAAAACAGCTTTGAATTTCTTCCACTTCTCTTCCTTCTGTAATAAGGACCTAGTGTCTAATATATGCCTCTCATTTTTGCCTTATTTTATCTACTTTGTACCTTCTCGTCCGAAGGACAATAGATTTGGTAATCTCGTCCTTTAGACCTGAACATCTAAAATCTTTCTGCTTACTCAACCTTGCTCTGAGAATGATACATTTTACAGTAATTGTTTCTATTTATTTTTTTAAATCACTTGTCATTGGATTAAAGTTGGCTTCCAGTTTATAATTGATACTCCTAATCCATCTTCGTCTTTTTCCACAACTATGCTAAATCTTTGTATATTATCCTCATGACAAAAATTCTCCCCAATTTTCCTTCATTTCCTAACATCTGGAATTGCATCTCTGCCTGAAAGGGTTGTTCCATTTTGGCTCAAATAATTTTCTGAATGCCACTCAGAAGCTCTGTGCCTCTAGTTTTCAGACAATCTGTATCCCAAATTGATATTAATGTAATTGATGTCTGCTGTGACTCGAGTGTTTTGTGGTTGCTAGCAATTTGCCTACAGATTTGCTTTACTGCAACCTTATTGTTCTTTGTTTGAACGCTGATATTTGAATATCCCATCTCGCAGATGAATTGTTTCTTTAAAATACATTACCAACACCCTTCTTTTATCTCCCTCTTTATCTCATGTTAAAACCCAGTTACCAGGAACTACTAAACAAGTTAGTTCAAAACCTCCCTGAGAGCACTGGTAAAGATTTATGTCTAGATTTTCATCCTGACCATGTTTTAATGCAGTCTTCTGGCCTCGACAGATACCTTATTGTAGATGGTAGTAGTCACTAACTAATAATCTGATCACTAATATACAATTTACAGTTGCTGGGATCTCTTGGTCTGAACATAAGGAGTAGGAGTCGGCCATCTGGCCTGTCGAGTCTGCTCTGCCATTCAATAAGATCATGGCTGGTCTGGCCATGGACTCATCTCCACCTATCTGACTTTTCCCCATAACCCTTAATTCCCCTACTATGCAAAAATCTATCCACCCTTGTCTTAAATATATCTACTGAGGTAGTCTCCAGTGCATCATTAGGTAGAGAATTCCATAGATTCACCACTTTCTGGGAAAAGTAGTTCCACCTTGTCTCTGTCCTAAATCGACTCTCCCGACTCTTGAGGCTATGCGCCCTAGTTTTGGTCTCACCTGCCAGTTGGAAACAACTCTGCTGCTTCTATCTCACCTATCCCTTTCATAATTTTATATGTTTCGATAAGATCCCCTCTCATTCTTCTGAATTCCAGCAAGTATAGTCCCAAGCAATTCTACCTCTCCTCATAGTCTAACCCCTCTGGAATCAAGACCATAAGACCATCAAGCTGGTGAACCTCCTCTGCACCACCTCCAAAGGTGGTGAGAAATCCTTCCTCAAGTAAGGAGACCAGAATTGCACACAGTACCTCCATATGTAGTCTCACCAAACAAGGACAAGGTAGCCACGTCAAATATTTGTAAAATGCTGTTTCAACCCTTTAATCACCATGAATTGTCTGCACAATGCATTCATTTAATTAGTTTTGTAGCTTGGCAAAACAAACTCTATCCAGAGCACCCTATACCCCAAATAGGGGCTCTGGATAGAGGTAGTACCTTTGATGTCTGGCATGCCTGTTCCCTAACAGACAGAGTGGACAGGCATCAATCGTCCTCATCCATCCCCTGAATCTCTCACGTGTTGGCTGCAAGCACCATACCTCAGTAAACCGCTTTAGCTAGTGGGCTAACCCATGTGAGGGGGTGGTGGTAACACGGCACCACTGGGCGAAAGACTTCCATGATGAAGTCACCGGCCAGGGCAGAAAGGTTCTGAGATGAACTATAACGGCCACGTGTTTACGATCAAGGTGAGCCACCTAGTTGGAGGAAATCGGCTGTGGTCAAACCTGGAAAGGGATGGGCTCCACCAGGTTTCAGGTGCCCAAGACAAGCTGCATGATGAGCACACCAAACTGGTGGAAAACTTGTAATGATGGCGCCTCGATGACTCCACCAAGAGTTAAGGGCACAAGAAGAAAATACACTCAGGACAACAAATATTTTTTCAGGTCTTTAAATCCTTGATCTGTTTCAGATGTTTTAATGTAGAAAGAGGGTATCAAAATAAAAACAACAAAATGAATTAAAATAAGTTTTGGCTGTTACAATCTCAGCTTAATTTTGGTACACGCTTGTGTCTCAACTAGTTACATATGCAGTATGAAAATAAATACAAGAAATATACAAAACCATTGCAGTAGTGGTGATTCTTAAGAAAACAACACAAACTGCATATTGACCTTTCATCAATCAGTACGTGGTGGGAGAGCAGCTCACTCAACTGTATTCTCCCCCCCCCCCCCCCAGATGCTGCCTGGCCTGCTGAGTTCCTCCAGCATTTTGTGTATGTGTATATTTCATCTTTCATCAATGTTCATCTTTCTAGAATATTATAACTTCTTTCTACTCCACATAAGCATACTGATGTCACTGTTTTCTTTTAAAGGCACAGGCAGCTATTTTAGCATTACCATGGTGAATACATAATTGCACTTCATAACAATATAAAAAATAATATTCATCCCTCACCTGCTTATATTAGCATTACAGAATCCAAGATAGAAACATAGAAAAATTCTTTTTCATGTTTTGCCATAAGCTGCTACAGACTTGTTCGTTAATGGAATAGAATATTAAAGCAATTGTTAAAGGAAATTCCTGACAATATGTAAGCTACATAATCTGTTCACAAAATCTGGATCTTTCTACTGCAAGTACATTCAAATTGTGTACTGCATAACAGGGTTTTAGGGAAGAAGCGGGTAGCTGGGTTTGCCGCCTCCTGCTCCTAGTTCTTCTGTTCTAAAACAGCTAAATTCCGGATATCAGTGGGAGCATCTGACCTTTATTTAGGAGTCTTAGTATAAATGAAGGCAGGTACATTGTTATTTATTGGAAGATGCTATATACTATAAATATAGGTTATTTTACAACTATGAACATTTTTTCCTATTTAAGCTTCATGATATAATAAATACAGTCAGGCTTGTATGTTGAGAAATTTAGTGCCACTTGAATGACAACCTAAGCTAACTTGTGTGAATGCAACTCTTAATTTGTATAAAATAAAACAAAATGTTGTAAACACCTAATAGACCAGAAACCATCTATAGAAAGAAAAGCAGAATCAATGTTTCAGTTGCAGATTATAATTTATGACTGATATTACTTTTCTCAAACTTAAATGGAAAATCAGGGTTGATAACGAGAATTTTACTCTATTCACATTGTATTTTGTAAATATGCATTTTTAGTGGGACCTCTTCAAAAAATTAACAGACATTTAGCTGCCACCAGTAGCCATGATATATACTTGAAGATACAACTTATTGATTTGATGTTCTGCTCTCAGGCAAGAAAGCGAACTTGCATATGAAATTTGCACTGCACTATCTTTTAATTCTAAACAGTCAATAACTTTGGAGGATTTTGTTATTGTTAGTTGTTGAGAGTGAATTAAAGTACAGGTGCCCCCCATTTTACGAATGTTCTCTTTACGCCATTTCGGCTTTCATAGGAACGTTCTACCTTTGTAAAGGGGGGGGGCACCTGTAATTCTCTTCCTTCTAAAATATTATCTGACCTACATATTTCTGTTTTGTTCTTAGATTTCCATCTGCAATACTTTGCTTTTGCATTACTACCAATTCTCTTATCGGAATATCTAAAAACAGAATTCTTCTGTCCAGGAATTCTGTTCTGGTTCATTGCCCTTGTTGACCTTAATTCTGTTCTTTTATCTTTATTGATTTGCTCAGGGTAATTACTAAAACCTGCATTCACATTCCTTTCTTTCTTTTTCAATCTTTTTATTGAGTTTCATATAAATATAAAAAAAACATAACATAATAATGAATAGGTTATGAATACAATAGACTTAAGATTACATTAATAATAGGATAATGATATCCTATTAAACATCAACAACAAAAAAGTACATTAATCAATCAAGTCTATATAATTATATATGAAAAAAAACAAAACTAATCATCAAAAGAAAAAGAAAAAAAAATTAAAGATGTGTAAAAGAAAATATATATATGAAACAAACACTAAATTAAAACTAACATGGGCAATAATAACAGTTTATAAGTATATGATAGTGTCAAAGAACTCCGGAACTCCATACCTGAACAAGAATAAACAGAGAGAAGGTCTGGGAAAGGCCAAATTAATTCATATGAAAATGTCGGATGAACGGTCCCCAAGTTTCTTCAAATTTAATTGACGAATCAAAAATAGTGCTAATTTTTTCCAAACTCAGATAAGAAATAGTTTGAAAAAGCCACTGAGACGTGGTAGGAGGGTTTACTTCTTTCCAATTTTGTAATATAGACCTTCTGGCCATTAATGTTACAAAAGCAATCATTCGTCTGATTGAAGGAGAAAACTGATTACCATCCTCATTTGGTATACCAAAGATTGCAGTAATAAAATGAGGTTGTAAATCGATATTCCAAATTGAGGAAATGGTAGCAAATATGTCCTTCCAATAGTTATGTAAAGTGGGACATGACCAAAACATATGGGTCAATGAAACCACTTCTGAATGACATCTGTCACATTGAGGGTTAATATGAGAATAGAATCGAGCAAGTTTATCTTTAGACATATAAGCTCTATGTACAATTTTAAATTGTATTAAAGCATGCTTAGCACATACAGAAGAAGAATTAACCATTTGTAAAATTTTCTCCCATTTATCTGTTGGTATATTGTATCGAAGTTCTTTTTCCCATTGTTGTTTAATTCTATCAGACATCTCTGGTTGTATCTTCATAATCATGTTATAAATAAAAGCAACTAATCCCTTCTGACAAGGATTTAAGGTAAAAATCAAATCTGAGAAATCTGTTGAAGTTGAGTTGGGAAAAGATGGTAAAACTTTATGTAAAAAATTTCTGATTTGTAAATATCTGAAGAAATTAGATTTAGGTAATTTAAATTTATTGGAAAGTTGGTCAAAAGACATCAAAGTACCTTCAAAAAAAAGGTCACGAAAACATTTTATACCTTTCCTTTTCCATATGCTAAAGGCTTGATCTGTCAAGGAAGGTTTAAAGAAAAAATTAAATAAAATAGGGCTATCAAGCACAAAGTTTTTCAAAGTAAAAAATTTCCGAAATTGAAACCAAATTCGTAATGTGTGTTTAATAACAGGATTGCATTCACATTCCTGTCTTTTTGGGTATCTTCCTCTTATTCCAAGCATTTTCTTGTTCACATTTTGGATCCACACACAGTTAGAGATTCCTTCAAGATATTCAGTGTTTCTTCAGTCATTGTTCTTGATGTATACTGAAGTCCAATATGTTATGCAGCAAATGCATTTACTTGACCCTTCCCACCAGTGACATGTGACTCTCTCAAAGCTGCCCCGATCCACATTTTCCAATTCATCCTTTATTGCATACAAATCTTTAACAAAATACTCCCCACCTTTTCAGGTTTTAAGGATTACAAATTTTAATAGCTCTTATTCTCATTTGAATCTTTCCTACCTTTCTCTTCACTTATCTCTGAATCTATTTCTCTTGCTACAATTTCATTTTTCCTTTCTGATCTCCCCTCCCCATCTGAATCTGCCTTTAACAGTGGCCTCAACTTTATCCCTCAACAAAGCAACCTTAAAAAAAATTGTGAACCTGATATAATGTTGAACCCTTTTTTATATCACTTCTTTAGCTCAAAGTCGCCTTTGCAGATAATGGGGCCCTTTCTCTGTTTTGGACTTCCCCATCCAATTGAATCCCTACTCGAAGCCTATTACCTTAAGAGTTCTAATGAAAGTTATCAGTCCTTTTCTCTCTTCTGAAGCTGTTTGAACGGCATTTTCTGTTTTTATTCTCTCTCCTTCTGCCTGTCTTTCTCGTGTAACCCTCTGGTTCTGTCGACTGCCTAAGTCTAGGGAAGACAATTTCTGGTCCCAGCAAATGTATGAGATTGTGATGCAAAACCTCCTCTTTGTGTGAATGCTACATGATGTGTCACTCTATTACAAATCAGTACCACAAAATGGCGGACAGAATACCATATGCAATTAAATGGTTTAGTTTTATAATTCTTAATTTGACTAAAGGGTTAGTAAAGTAAAACAAAACAAAAAGGGCCAATTTTAATGGACAGTCTAATGTGCGCAAGTTGGAGCTCACTGTTACCCTTCCACTGATCCTCCATCGATTTCCCTGGGCTTCATTGACTGCTGGCCCCACTCCGAGTTCACTCCTTTCTGGTGTCTATGACCAACCTCTCCTTTCTGGCACCTTTTCTCCCCATCTTCCAATGAACAAAAGACCCAGATCACTTCAATCTCAGGCATACAACAGGAAAAAAACACCCGCTTCATTGGACGGTGCACATTCCAAAGTCCCTGTAATGTCTACCCAAAACCCAATCACTGCTTCTACAGAAATTCCTTTACATTAGTAGTGCTTCTACAGAAAGACTATTTCACTAGCAGTGAAACGTTTCCCAGGGTGTTACACTCGCTTTGAAAAATTCTTACTAGTTTTCCTGCTTCTGGGGATAAAACGTTCATTCCACAATTGAAGATCACTGGTATCAAATAATCAGACAGTTGTGAATATTCCATTTGATTAGATTTTCACAACCCTCTAAGGAAAGTATTCCAGGTCTTTCTGTGTGTTTTTAAAATTTCTTACGCTCCTGTGCCTTCAGTGGCATGGTTATAATTTTAATGTTGGATTTCCTTGTTCTGGGCTTCCCTACTAGGGGAAATAGTCTACTATCTATGAAATTTTAAAGTCATATAGAATTCCATCTCCTGAACTCAGGGGTTAAAGTTATGACAATGTACTTGATTTTGCCCATTCTGTGAATGTGTGTGGGGCAATTAAGAGAATGCAAGGTCCATTTTCCTCGCCTATCAGATTCCTCCTTCTCCACCCTTTTACCCTTTTCAGCTATCACCTCCCAACTTCTCACTTCATTCCTCCCTCCCTCACCCACTTGGCTTCACTTATCATCTCCTAGCTTGTACTACTTCCCCTCCCTGCACCACCTTATTCTGGCTTCTTTCCCCCTTCCTTTCCAGTCCTAATGAATGGTCTCGGCCAGAATCGTGGACTGTTTATTCCTTAGATGCTGTCTGGCCTACTGAGTTCCTCCAGCATTTTGTGTGTTGCTCATACCAGGGCTTATGTTCTTTCATTATGAAGAAAATATTGGATTTTCTTGTATCCAAAATGGATTGCCTTCATCCTGTACTGTCAAAATGAAGCCACACTCAGGTTGGAGGAACAACACCTTATATACCGGCTGGGTAGCCTCCAACCTGATGGCATGAATATTGACTTCTCTAACTTCTGTTAATGCCCCTCCTCCCCTTCTTACCCCATCCCTGACATATTTAGTGGTTTGTTTTTTTCTCCTTCTCTGCCCATCACTCTGCCTGTTCTCCATCTCCCTCTGTTGCTCTCCCCCCCCCCCTTCTCCTGAGGCCTCTCGTCCCATGATCCTTTTTTCCTTCTCCAGCTCTGTATCACTTTCGCCAATCACCTTTCCAGCTCTTAGCTTCATCCCACCCCCTCCGGTCTTCTATTATTTCTCATTTCCACCTTCCCCCACTACTTTCAAATCTCTTAGTATCTTTCTCTTCAGTTAGTCCTGACAAAGGGTCTCGGCTCGAAACGTCGACAGTGCTTCTCCTTATAGATGCTGCCTGGCCTGATGTGTTCCACCAGCATTTTGTGTGTGTTGCCTTCATTCAAGTTATTGTTGTTGATGGTAATGGTTACTGCTTTTGATCCACCAGTGAATCCACCACTGATCCATCCACTCTGAAGAGATCTCATTATTTTCTGTTCTGATGAAAGATCATTGATCTGAATTTTCAGTATTTTTGTACTTTATAGTAATTTTATGTCTCTACACTTATTGCTACCACACAGCAACAAATTTCATGTCATGTATGTAAGTGATAAATCTGATTCTGATCTCTTTAACTTTCTTCATTTGTTGCCTGGCCAGCATTTTCTGTCTTTATTCCATGTCTTACTCTTCCTTTTGTTCAGCACAAGTACTTTCTATTGTTTTAAGTGTTTAATCCATATTACTACTCTTTTCTGACCGTTCTGAAGATCCAGCAACCTGAAGTGTTTGATTCTTAATCATGCTTGTTTTGTGGAGGGCATCCAGAATCACCAACACATCATATCCTTTAAGTCAAATTGATGATGGTAATCTTGGTTGGGGTTTTTTTGCATAATGTTTATAGATTCTTGTGCTTGGTTCTTATTTAAAAGTTAAGGGTGGAATGGGGTAGAAAGGAATAATAAATCGCATGATGGAATGGTGAAGAAGACTAGATGGGCTGAATGGCCTAAATCTGCTTTTGTTTCTTATGGTCTGCTTGCTTTGTTACCATCCTGTCCAGTTGCAATAGCATTTGGGAAAGGCAGTGTAATGGTTAAGTTACTGAGTTTTCAGCCAGACTTCCCATGGAAGACAAGTTTTAAGAAGTAATCATTCATCTATATAAAACATTAATTTGTTTCAATAAACTTCAGATTTTGGACTGTGAACCACTAGATCATAGAACACTTGTAATATCTGATTCCATGAGTGAAAGCAAAGATTAATAATTCACATGAATTCCTTGAGCAAAAAATTCTTTGTCAGCCTTGCAATCATTCCTCTGTTGTATTGTTTACTTTATTTGATGTTTCATTTTGTAATGTTTATTACCATTATTTTGTTTAAACAATAGAACTTGCTCAAAATCTCCAGGATACTAATTTTAATTTGTAAGGAGGTTTCGTTCTCATGTGGCCAGATTTTATTAGATTTGTTAAGATACATGAAAGGACTGATCATACCCCATTTATATGGCTATGAGTTTTGGTTCTATCTTGATTCTTGGAATAAATAATAGATTTTAATAAACACAAGAAATTCTGCAGATGCTGGAAATCAAAAGCAACACACTCTCTCTCTCTCTCTCTCTCCCTCTCCCTCTCCCTCTCCCTCTCCCTCTCCCTCTCCCTCTCCCTCTCCCTCTCCCTCTCCCTCTCCCTCTCCCTCTCCCTCTCCCTCTCCCTCTCCCTCTCCCTCTCCCTCTCCCTCTCCCTCTCCCTCTCCCTCTCCCTCTCCCTCTCCCTCTCCCTCTCCCTCTCCCTCTCCCTCTCCCTCTCCCTCTCCCTCTCCCTCTCCCTCTCCCTCTCCCTCTCCCTCTCCCTCTCCCTCTCCCTCTCCCTCTCCCCCCTTCCCCCCCTTCCCCCCCTTCCCCCCCTTCCCCCCCTTCCCCCCCTTCCCCCCCTTCCCCCCCTTCCCCCCCTTCCCCCCCTTCCCCCCCTTCCCCCCCTTCCCCCCCTTCCCCCCCTTCCCCCCCGGAGGAGCACAGCAGATCAGGCAGCATCTTTGAAAATGATTAAACAGTCAACCTTTTGGGCCGAGACTCTTCTTCGGGACTGGAAATGAAGGGGGAAGATGCCAGAATTGAAAGGTTGGGGGAGGGAAAAGGAGGCTACCTAGAAGGTGATGGGTGAAGCCATGTATGTGGGAAGTGTAAAGAGTTGGAGGAGGACTCGGAGAGGAGAGGGGACCATAAGAGAATGGAGAAGGGGACCCAAGTGGAGGTGACAGGCAGGCGAGAAGAGGTGAGAGTGGGGAATAGAAAAAAAGGGAGGGAATTTTATTTTAAGTGAAGGAAAAATCAATATTCATGTCATCAGTTTGGAGGTGGAATACAGATGTTGCTCCTCCACTTTGAGGGTTGGGAGCATTGCTGAGGAAGGCTTTGAACATGGGCTGTTCTGTGTAGCCAGCAAAAAAAAGCTGGGGCCCAAGCCATGACTACCCTTCCAGTCTGGAGAAAGTGGGAGGAGCTGAAGGAAAAATTGTTGAGCTTGAGAACCAGTTTTGCCAGATGGAGGAGGGTAATAGTTGAGGGGAACTAGTTTTAATGCCTAAATGGCATTATAGTGAAACAAACCAATCTTCCATCCTTGGGCTCACTTTACACCGCACGCTGTTGGAGCACTGCTGCCAGGATAATCAAAGACACGACCCACCCAACCAACACACTTTTTGTCCTTCTTCCTCCAAGAGAAGGTTCAGAAGCTTGAAGAATCGTGTGGCCGGATTTGGGAACAGCTTCTTTCCAACTGTGATTAAAACTGCTGAACAGATCCTGACCCGGATCTGGGCCGTACCTTCCAAATATCCGGATCTGTCTCTTGGTTTCTTTTTGCTCTACGTTACTTTCCCTTTTCTATTTTTTATTTATGATTTATATTTAAATTTTTTATTATATTTACTAATGATTTGTACTCCAGGGAGCGTGAAGCGCAGAATCAAATATCTCTGTGATGATTGTATGCTCAAGTATCAATTGTTTGGCGACAATAAAGTTGCTGTGTAATAAAGGAAATGGCAGGTAATTAGTAAATAGCAGTGCCCCACAAACAGTGAAGGAAGATATAAGTAGAGAAAACATTTGAGGGAACTTTGTACAATGATATTCTTCCACTACCATTGTCACCAAAAACTTTTACAACCTTAATATCTGAGATCAAAGATCAGAATATTTTGAGGATTCTTGCTAAAGTATGTCAAAGTTCAAAGTGTGTGTGCATGTGTATATATATACTATCTGTATGAAGGTCAGATTGAGTAGTTATTCTGAATTTGAGGGATTTCTACTTGTGCTTAATAGTTTACAGGAGTGATATGAAAATAATTCTTTTATGCTTAAAATTTAAATTATCTATGGGTAAGTTGGACAACCTAAGGGAATATTTTAATGTTGACAACACAAATATTCCAGGTTAGATTGAATAACAGATTGTGATTTTAATATTAGTGATGATAAAGTTATTGGAAAAAAATCTGATGGACAATATTAATCTACATTTGGAAAGGTAAGGATTAATCATGGCTTTGTGAGGAGGAGATTTTGATCAATTTGATTGAATTTTCAAAGAGTTACTGGTGTATTAATATTGACAATGCGTATCATGTAACCCACAGAGACTTCAATAAGGTCTCCAAGGTCCCACATGGGAGACTGATCCAAAAGGTTAGAACCCACAGGATCCAGTTGACAAAATTGACACATAAATAGGAGGCAGAGGCTGATGGAGCATTGTTTTTGTAATTGGATAAGTGCTCTGACCACTATTGTGTACCATATCATTAACAATCTGGATGTGAATATAGGAGTTATGAGTAATTAGCTTGCAGTTGAGTTGAAAATTGGAAGTGATTGGAGTCTAAGCCAGTGCAATCTCGATGTACTGGTAAAATGGTCTGAGCAATCGCAGATGGAATTTAATCTTGATAGATCCAAGGTGATACATTTTGGAAGAAAAATAAGGCTACACAGTGAAAGGTCGGGACCAGGGGAGTAGTGAGGAACAGACTTTGTACATATGCAAGGGTCTCTGGAGATAATAGCACAGATGGATAAGGTGAATAAGAAAACTATATCATAGACAAAGTTTAGTGAATGAAAATCTATAATGCAAGTATTTAACATAGGAGTGTCTTTATTGCTGAACTGGATTTGCCCTGCATATATAGGTAATAAGATACCTGGGCAATTTTCCACATTTGTCAAGTAGATGCGAGTGTTGTAGCTTTCCTGATGGACATGGCCGGAGGTTCAGTGGGCTCTGGAGAGGAAGTCTATATAGTATTGGAATCATCAATTTACATACACAAAGTTAAAAATATTCACAGCTAAATTATTGTACAATTTTCATATACATTGGCAGATCATTTAGCAAACAATTTATTTGACAAATGAGCATGCCAGCATCAACAATCAGTAATTATAGCTTGAAGAAAAACTAATGGATATCACTTCGTTTTTTTGCCATGGCAGGACTAAACCTAAGTTAATCAACTGAATTATAATGTCATTTACTTATAAATAGCAATCTGTAAAAGCAATAATTTTACTTTTTTACAGGGATGCATTTTGTAGTATGCATCTTTATTCACAGATTTTGCTTGAACTGCATGGTGTTTCCAACATTCTCTGTTCTTAATATGCACCTTCTGAAGTTTTAGTTTGCAATGGATATTGAATACGTGCAACAAAATTTGGTTGCTATCCAAGGTAAAATTATGTTTTATGCTTAACAATGGGAAGCGACAAAATCTATGCAATACCAACATTTCCAATAAGCCCACAGGAATTGTGCTGTTGGCTGCTGAAAGGTTGATGTCAAGTATTAGAATTACTGAGTAAAGCAATTACTTTTTTATGTTTGTCTATCAACCATGCAGGGCAGATGACACAAGCAGACAGTTTCATTTTATTGTTCTACTTAGAATTCGGATTGTTTTTTTTTGAACAAGGCAGATTCTGTGCAAAGAATCACACAATTCTAATAGAAGACTGTAGACAAATCTGAACCCACATTGCCCTTGTGTAAAATTATCTATTGATTCCAATATATTTTTAAAAAACTGTTACGTATCCCGTAACTGGATAACTTACCAGCAAAGATAGAGAGGTCCGTTGAAGTCTGATGGCTTTCAAACGTTTTTATTTATAAAGGGGCACAAAAGTAAGGTTAATACAAACATTCAGATAATGCACATCGTCAATACTCAATCTAAAGCGCGGGTATAGTAATAAGCATCCTTAAGAAATAATCTCGACTGTTGTCTAGGGGATAATATATTGTCCGTTGGAGATATAAAAGTCACTCAGAAGTCTCCAGGCTTCAGCCTTTTGGGGAATTGCTGGGTTTCACGTGTTTTAGAGAGATTGGTGAGGAAAGGAAAAAACTTGCCCGGGTCTTTATGAAGCAACTCCGTTGAATCGGGGGAGCGTTGGTTCCCCGTTGTTAGTTCGAAGTCCTTTTCGGTGTTATCAGCCACCCGCTCCCCAGGCAAAGGAGCGGCGGAACGCACGTGGCTTTGTATGGCTTCCCGCTAGCACAGGAGTGCTGAGCGATGGTGTCCTTCTGATGCATCGCTGGGGTACCGCCTCCTGCAGTCCCCTTTTATCTTGACTTGCAGAGTTGTAGATGTCCATCAAAGTAGGGTGATGCAATCCCCACCCCCACATTGCCTGAGGGTGTCCATATCCATGGTAGCTGTCACGTAGCAGGGACATGCACTTCACACAGGTGTCTCCAAGAACAATGGCCAAAACCGTTGCATTGTCTATCATTTCCTGGGTCCGAGACCCGAATTAATAGTGATCTTGCGATTCTCCGGAAGGAGGGGGCTGCTCCTGCTCCTTCGGCCCCTCAGAGCTGTGGTACATTCATAACAAAACCCTCTCATCTTGATCTCTATCTTCCTTCTGAACAATGAAATCCTAATCATGGAGGTTACTGCCATAGACAAAAGCTCATAGGATTTTTTATTATTTGGATTGCTTTTTTTTCCTGAACGCTACTATATTGATTTAAACAGTTCTGATGATGAGTTTCTGAACCATTGACTGTTTCTTTTCCATCGATGCTGCAGGGTGTCCTGAGAATTTCCAGGGTTTTCTGTTTTTATTTTCGAATTCCAACATATGCAGTTTCTTTTCACTGGCACATGGCTATAGATTGAAAATCACTCATGCACAAAAGTTCTGTCCTGTTCCAAGTCTGGACTCCTTAACCCAGAATTTTATTGTCTCACTATTGCGAATAATACAGTTGCTGTGAGCTCTGGATTTCTATTCAGAACTTTTCAACTTCCCTTCGTTTCTTTGCACATTTTTAAAGTACTTAAATGTTCCAGGAGGATAGTTTAATGTTTGGTTATTTATTCAATTATCTCCATATGTGTTTCAATCTAATTTTTCTATGGTGTGATACTGCTTGCGTAAGATACTTTGAGATGCTTCTACTGTCAAGATGAAGCCACGCTCAGGTTGGAGGAACGACACCTGATATTCCGTCTGGGTAGCCTCCAACCTGATGGCATGAGCATTGATTTCTCTAACTTCTGTTAATGCCCCTCCTCCCTTTCTTACCCTATCCCCTATTTATTTATTCCCCCCTTTCTCTCTCTCTCTTTTTCTCTCTCTCTGCCACTTTCACAATCACTCCTTGCCTGTTCTCCATCTTCCTCTGGTGCTCCCCTTCCCCTTTCTTTCTCCCTAGGCCTCCCTTTCCATGATCTTCCCCTTCTCCAGCTCTGTGTCCCTTTTGCCAATCAAGTTTCCAGCTCTTAGCTTCATCCCTCCCCCTCCTGTCTTCTATCATTTTGGATTTCCCCCTCCCCACTTTCATATCTCTTACTATATCTTTTCTTTCAGTTAGTCCTGACGAAGGGTCTTGGCCTGAAACCTCAACTGTACTTCTTCCTATAGATGCTGCCTGGCCTGCTGCATTCCACCAGCATCTTGTGTGTGTTGCTTGAATTTCCAGCATCTGCAGATTTCCTCGTGTTTGAGATGTTTCTGCTGGAATATTCTTCTGCCGATCTGCCTCTCTACCAGAGGACTTTAGGTTCAAACTAAGGGAACAATTGTCAAACACAGTTTACTTAAGATTACATACTGTTTATTAGCAAGTTTGCACCTCAGTTGATACTACAGAGCCTCCGTTCAGAGCCTTGAAAATCAGTGATCAGGTGAGCCCCAAGCACTATCTGGGGCTGCTTGTTAAACATTCATTATCACATGCGTACCTCCAATTATTGTCAGGCATCCTTGATTAGTGGTTACACAAGGCAGCTTTCTCTTGCAACAAGCACTCCTTTGTTCTAAGTTATCTTGCGACATTATTCTCACAGCATGACTAGCCAAGCTGCAAAACAAGTTGGTAAGGTTTTAGCCATTTTAATTCTGTATATAAGTCATCACTACTACACTTGTGGAAAAAGCGGGTAATTGAGCTCTTTCCTATGCCAAAATGATGTAGTGCAGCTGTTTATTTCATGATCTCTCCTACTTTGGAAAAATAGTACCTTCTGTTAATTTTTTGTTGGCAAAATTAGTTGGGTATTTGTCCACTTATTCTGCATTTAAAGGCTTAAATTTGATTGTTTATAGTGTTGTAATTGTACACTTTCAGTTGATCTTAAGCGCCATTGATGATAACAAAATACTTGGTTTGCTGCATTTGCGGTCTTGAGTTTGTATGACCTTCATTAACTCTGTTTTCCTGTGAATGTTCCTTCAGGCAATTTGTAACAAAAACAGCCTATGTACTGTGAAGTTTTCTGATATTGCTCTATTATTCATTTCCAATAAATAGAATTTACCCTTTATTTGCTGTTTGGTACTATCATTTGTGCATCTTTCTGTATGATCTATGAGTAGAATTCACAGACATATTTGTATCCCCACTGTAAAAGGGGGAAATATTACATGTACAATTCTCTTTAACCTCAGTTGATTTCAAACAGCCCTTGCATTTGCAATCACTTTAATAAATCAGTCCCCTTTCATAAAAGTGATTCTCCCTGTCTTCTAAAGTTTGGGTGTTGCCAAAGTTTGCCTAGAAGCTTTCTCTTGCATAGCCCAGGATTTTACATCTGTGGAAGTTTGATTGGCACATTTTCATTGTATTGTCTGTATTCTAATTCTGTTTGCTGTATTTGTGAAATACTTAATCCCATGTCAGTGAATTGTCATGCTGCATTCTCAAAAGAATGTCATCCTATTTGATAATATTTTGATGGATAAAGTTTTTTGAGTTTATCAGCATTTTGAAAGTCTGATGAATGGGTTTTCTCTAGTAACTAGAACCTTTGGAGGCCAATCCAATTCCATCTTCAGTTGGAACATGTTGGTATGCAATCTCTGTATGGATTTGTAGGTTTTATGGGCCAATAGTATGGAAGATTATTTGGAATGCATATCATTTTAAGAATTATAGATCTTACAGATCTAACTGGGCCAATTCTCTTTAAAATCTTTGCTAACCTGGTGAAGGGAGACACCAGTAGTGCCATTTTGTTACTCTGGCTCACTAAGGATGTGTTCACTGGCCCTTGTTTGAATTCTGACAAAACTGCTTCTTTGCAGACCTCATTAATTCGATAATTTAGTAATAAATACAGAAGTTAATGCTGGCGGAATGATGAAAGGTACTATGAACAATATCAGTGTCATTTGTCTGAGAATGGAGCTAAGGAGCCTGTCGTGTTTGAATCAAAAGTGAAAGCTGCTAGTTGTTGAAGGTAAATAATTGCAACTCAGATTGTAACTATTGGAGTACCTTTTAAAGCAACGCACAGAATGCTGGAAAAACTCAGCAGGCCTGCCAGTGAACGAGAGTAAGCGGTCGACATTTCTTAGCCCAAAACATGAACTGTTTACTCTTTTCTGTAGATGCTGCTTGGCCTGCTGAGTTCCTCCAGGTAGGTGGTGGGGGGAGATTCTGTGTGTGTGTATGTGTGTGTGCGTGCGTGCATGTTTAATCTGTGGTGGAATGAGAAGAAAAGGAACTGGTAGTTAGATAAGAGAATCCTTATCACCTCTCTACTATCTAATTGCTGATGTCAGAATTGTAGAGTTTCCTCTTTCCATTTAGTTGAATACAAAGTACTCAATCATTTCATGAAAAGATGCAAATTTATTTCACAGACACTCTAATTGATACAAGTCCCCCCATCTGTGACTGTTGTTTACAGTAATTGGCCTGAGGTGCTTTAGCTGTTGCTATGTCTGTATAGATGGAAGGGAACAGTAAATGATACTTGCATTCATAAAGCTTATAAAAGTGTTTTATTCTTTAACTATTTTTAAAATTTTGGTATTCAGTTCTATGTTCAATGTGTGATCAGTTTGAAGATTGGAGGCACCTGAACACTGTAAATTTAGTCAACATTTTCTATTTTATTTCAGATTTCTAGATAATACAGTTTAAAAAAAATCATCAGTTTGTGATGGCCCTTCTGTCATTCTGGCCATCACCAGAAGACCTTTGGCCAGCACTTTTGGAAGCCTCTTTTAGCCAAACTCATAATAGCACTTAGCATATTGTAGTGGTGATGTGCAATTTTGATCACAATACTGTACCCCTTCAGGCTTTCAATTCACAAGCTCCACTTTTAGTTTGTTTATTTTTGTTCTTCACATTTTATAGTACAAATGAAAAGGTAATGCTTTATTAATTGTTTGCTTGGAGTAACACATCATTAGTCTTACTTTTTCCATCTGTGTAAATTTCCACGGTACTGTGATCTAATTTTATGTGAGCGTTCAAACCTCAGCCATGCCTGGCAGCTTTGGCAATAATGTTTAATTTGAGAACTTTAATTCCATCTCAGTGGGAACTGTTTAGAGATTGTCAGAGTTTAAAATACTATTAAATATGAGCCATAATTTTGTATTTTACAAATGCAAAAGCTTCGGAGTACAGTAAAAGTTGTTTTTAATTAGTGTCACATTGTTCGTTTGAAAACATTCTTTGTTTTGCAAAATAGTTTATGGTGACTCTAGGCAAAGTTGCCATTGGCAACAAGACAAAGTGCATGTTTAGTTTTGTTGCTGTGACCTGAATACTTCTCTATACTATTTCAGTTGTGTAACTTTATCCTACCAAGGTGTCATTGAATAGTTCCTCCTCTTTGCCGCTACTCCTTTGGAATATTGTGTACAGGTTTGGACTCCATATATAAGAAGGGACATACTTGTGTGGATACACAAATTCATGAGATGGGTTTTATGAAGAGAAATTAAGTAAACTAGGCCTGTTTCCTCTAGAATTTGGAAGAAAGAGTTGACTTGTGTATTGAATAGGTTACTAAGGGTAAACTGTGGAAACAGGTGGTAACGTGGAGCGTAAGAGGGTTTTAGATCGACATGTGAACCTGAAGGGAATGGAGAAGGATGTTTAGTATAAGTTGGTGACATATCAGCACAACATCATGGGCTGAAAGGTTCATTCAGTGCTGTACTGTGTTTGATCTCATTGGGACATAAATTTCATACAGGGCTCAACAGTCTGGATTCATAAATGTTTCACCTAGACGAGAAACGTACAATCAGAGTTCCGTCTCGGAATATGGGACAGGTAATTTAGCACTAGGAAATTTCTTCACAATGACTGAAGTTCAATGATAGAGGTTTGTGCAGGCTCGGTCGCTGAGTTAATTCAAATAGAGATGGATGGATTTCTGGATAGTAAGGGAATTGAGAAATGGGATGATGCAGAAAAATGATAAAAGCAATATATATCAGCCATTTTCATGATGAATGAGAGAATGGGTTCAAAGGTCCAAATAGCTGCAACTTTTTTCCCCCACATAAATTTTATGGAAACTGAATCATTGAGGATGCTTCTGGAGGATCAAAATTATGTGAATTTTATGACATTTTTTCTTTGCTCTCTCTTTTGTGCAAGAATTGAGGCAAGTAAAGGCTGATTTATACTGCGTTGCATCTACGCTGCAGATGTTGCGTACCCTACGCCGTACCTATGCTGTACCCTATGCAGTAGGGTGACATGCACCTCTCCAGAAAAGTTACTCACGCGTCGTATGGTAGCATTGCATTTCTTCCTACGCATTTCCGGTTGCTGCTTCTCCACCATGTTTGTAGGCTGTGCGTACAGCGATACGAAATAGATGAACCAAATCAATAAATCTACCTGCCGACAGGCGAAAATGTTAGAAATGCATTTCCTCATCCATGTCTCTCACAAAGAAATTCAACACAATGACATAGAAACCCCACCTGCCAACTAGTGTTTTGGCACACATAAACACATGCTCGCTATGGTGTAGAGCAACGCCGAAGTGAAAATCAGGGCTAGCCTTAATACAACAATTTACTCATTGAGAAGTTTAAAAAAAAATGCACTGTCTACTATATGATTTTCACCAGTTAGTTTACAAAGAAAAACAAAATCAAATTTTCATCTGTAAGACTTTGCAGCAGCAAGTTTGAAGATGAATTAATTTTATTCTGTTTACCATGATTTTGATTGAACTTCAATAAATTGTGACAACAATGTCACTTGCAATTTGCATTAATTTCCTTTGGTTCTGCAGAGTAATCTTGGGTCACTGCTCATAGGTGGTCGGGTTTAATTTTTAACTAGTGAATGGATAATAGCTTTTAAATTGGGTATTAACCTACCATAACCCACCATCAGTTTGATTCAGTATGTGATTCTTGCTGGCAATTTCTGGGTAGGGTACTTTATTAAATAGCCTGGAAACAATTGAATGCCCTTTTCATTTTTCACGTAGTCTTGTTTTGGTAGTGCAAACACTTCAGTCAGCATTGGCTGGACAATGTGTTTAATAAAATTTTGTATTCTTACTCTTAACAATCTGGAGAAAAGGAAATAAGAGGAAGCCAAAATGAAGCGGCTAATCGCTAAAGTACTGTGAACTTTCAAGGCTGAATATCAGGTAACATAAATTTCTTCATTTTGGATAAATTAGCTAATGCTTAGCTAATTTATTAAGTCTAAGTAACCAAAGCCCATGATGTATGGTCTTTATACCAAATATTCATATAGGAGCAAAATTTGAGGCTAATTTGATTATAAGCCATGCTCTAGGAAAATTAAATTTAGACTATTAACTATAAACCATTAATTCTGTTAGAATTTTGTACTTTGCATAGCATGAATTAAGCTCTCATGAAGCAATGCCACAGGAATCATTGCATATGTTTTTTTTGTTTCACTATCCAGAAAATAATTAAAACCTATCTTTCAAAGTTCAAAGTAAATTTATTATCAAAGTACACACGTCACCATCTATAACCTGGAGATTCATTACCTTGCCGATGTGCTCAATAAATCCAGAGAATAATAACCGTAACAGAATCAATGCAAGACCTCATTGAACCAGAGTGCAAAAGACAAACTGCAAATACAAAAAAAAACAAATAAGTAAACAATAAATATCGAGAACATAAGGTGACGGGCCCTTGAAAGAGAGTCCATAGGTTGTGGGAACATTCAGTGATGGGGCAGATGAAGTTGAGTGAAGTTATCCCGTCTGGTTCAGGAGCCTGGTGGTTGAAGGGTAATGATTGTTCCTGAACCTTGTGGTTAATGTCCTTAAGATCCTGTACCTTCTTTCTGACGGCAGCAGTGAGAAAGCATGATCTGGTGGGTGGGGGGATGGGAGTTGTGGTTCCCTGATGATGGATGCTACTTTTCTATGATAAATCTCCACGTAGATGTGCTCAATGGTGGGGAAGGTTTTACCCGGGATGGACTGGGCTATATTCACTACTTTATTTGTAGGATTTTCTGTTTAAGGGCATTGGAGTTTCCATGCCAGACTGTGATGCAGCCAGTTGATATACTCTCACCACACGTATCTAGAGGTTTGTCACAGTTTTAGATCTCGTGCTGAATCTCACAAACTCCTGAGGAAGTAGAGGTGCTCCTCTGCTTCCCTGGTAAATGTACTTGCTTGTTTGGCCCAGGACAGGTCCCACAAAATCGTAACACTGAGGAATTTAAAGTTGCTGACCTCCGATTCTCTTGCGCGGACCAGCTCATGCACCTCTAGTTTTCTCATCCTGAAGTCAACATTGGTTTCTTGGTCTTGCTGACATTTGGCGAGGGTTTGTTGTTCAGGCACCACTCAAATCAGATTTTCAATATCTCTCCTATATGCTGATTTGTCACCACTTTAAATTTGGCCCACAGCAGTGGTGTCATCAGCAAACTTGAATAATTCATTGGAGCTGTGCCTAGCCATACAGTCATATGTGTAAAGCATGTAGAACTTGGGGCTAAGCACACAGCCTTGTGGTGCACCTGTGCTGATGGAGATTGTGAAGGAGATGTTGTTGCCAATTCAAACTGATTGGGTCTGCAAGAGAGGAAATTAAGGATCCAGTTGCGCAGGGAGATATTGAGGCCCTTGACAACAGATTTCACTCTTTTGTGTCCTAAGAGTTGAATTCCAGATGTAAACTAAAGGTGCCCTTGAAATTAATCAAATATTTGGCCGATTGTAGCATTAGCATCCCAATGGAGATTGAGGTTATCACTGCATTTGTACTTGCATAAAGAAAGATGGCTGTGACTAAAAGTAGAAAATACTGGAAGCATTTGGCAAACCAGTCAGCATATGTGAAATGAGAAACTGAAAGAGCATTTTAGACACAAGACCCTTCTTTATAACTATACCAGGGCTTTGATTCGTCATAAAGCACATGTGGAGATTTTCATTACTGATTACTTAATGCTTTTTTTAAAAAATTCACAACTCAGTTAGAAAATGGTGCAGTTCATGTCTGCATGTTGCAATAACTACATAATATATTGATGAGTTTATGTGACGTTATATCTAAGCCACAAGCATAACAAGAAACAAATCTATCCAACAGAAGAAGGGATTCAACCACCTACATGGTACATTTAATGGCATACCATCAGTGAATCTCCCACTGTCAGCCTTCTTGGCTTCACCATTGACCAGAAGCTCACGTAAATACTGTAGCTACAATAGTATCAGAGGCTAGGCTGCTTAATGTGCAGCTAGTGACTCATCTTCTGATACTGAAAAGCTTTCCTGCCATTTTGAAGAGCAAGTATATAGTGTGATAATATACTTGCAGTTTTTTTGGATGAGCCCAGCTCTGACACTCATGAGGCTTGACATCATCCAGGGGTAAAAAAGCAGACTGCTTAATTAGAACCCCCTCATACCCTAAAATTTTATTGTTTTCACCAGTGCAATGTGTACCATCTATAAAAAGCAGCAACATTAATCAAAAGATTTTGCTTTTGGAGGTGATGTGAAGGCACTAGGGAATTTTGTTCACCATTGACAAAAATTCTGCACTTCCATTATTTGCATCAAAGCGAATAACTTTCTATTTTTCCCCATTATATTCAAGATGCTGTGTTCCCACCTATTTATTGTCTGAGCTTTTGTGTATCTCCTTGAAGCCTTTTTACTCTGTACTTGGAACCCCAATTACTTGGTATCATCAACAAACTTGGAAATTTGACATTTGGTCTCCAACTTAATATAACAGCAAATTGCTGGGGCCCAAGCTCTGATTTCTGTGGCAGCTCAATAGTCACAACTTGTTAAGCTGAGAATGATACTTTTTTTAAAAAATGAACTCTGCTTTCTGTTCAGTAACTAATTACCAATCCATATTATTCACAATTCCTTGTGCACTGATTTATCAATCTCCTATGTGTGGCCTTCTGGAAATCCAAATGTACTCCATGCCGTGGTTCCCCCTTATTTACTTCGAGTCATATTCTCAAAAAATTTTACTCAATCTTAATATGTTTTATTCAAGTTGTTCTTGTATTAGATATCTTATCATAAATCTTAGGAATTTATATTTTTTCTCTATTTTTTTTCTTCAATTGTGAGTTGCGCTGAAATCCACTGGAATATTTCAGAATATATAACACTTTGCAAGAAGAAAACAGGAGTATCTACCATCTTTGAATGTCTTTCTTTTTAAATCTTTTATTAATTTTTAAGCAAACATAAATGAAACATGAATACAAAGTGTTTGAGAGTACATACTTAATAGTTTAAATAGACATTCAAATATATAATAATCAAATTATATAGCCTCCCAAACTCATAGCATTTATGAACAAAAGAAATAAAAAGAAAAAAAAACACTAACTAACATGGGCCATTGCATAATGTTAGATATATACAGTAGTGCCAATAACGCCGAGCCTCCATCCAAATAATTAAGGATAATAAAAGTGAGATTTAGGAAAAGACAGTTTAACTCATATGAAAATGTTGAATAAATGGTCTCCAAGTTTCTTCAAATTTAACTGAAGGATCAAAAACAACACTTGTAATTTTTTCTAAGCTTAAACACGAGATAGTTTGAGAAAACCACTGAAATATAGTTGGAGGATTAATTTCTTTCCAATTCAATAAAATAGATTTTCTAGCCATTAATGTAACAAATGCAATCATTCATCAAGATGAAGAGGATAAACGACTATTATCCACCATTGGTAAACCAAAAATTGCGGTAATAGGACGCGGTTGGAAATTGATATTCAGAACTCTTGAAATAATACTGAAAATATCTTTCCAGTAATTTTGCAAACAAGGGCAAGACCAAAACGTATGGGTCAATGATGCAACATCAGAATGACATCTGTCACAGGTTGGATTAACATGAGAATAAAATCGAGCAAGTTTATCCTTAGACATATGAGCTCTATGTACAACCTTAAATTGTATTAGGGCATGTTTAGCACAAATAGAGGATGAATTGACTAATAGTAAAATTTTCTCCCACTGCTCAGTGGATATAAGACAATGAAGTTCTTCTTCCCATTCCTTCTTAATTTTTTCTGATACTTCTGGCTGTATTTTCACGATCATATTATAAATGACAGCTACTAAACCCTTTTGACAAGGATTCAGAGCTAAAATTCTTTCCGTAATGTCCAATGAACATAGTTTCGGAAAAGACTGTAACTCATTATACAAAAAGTTCCTAACTTGCAAATATCTAAAAAAAAAATGGGTTTTAGGTAAATTATATTTATTAGATAGCTGTTCAAAGGACATAAAGCTATCATCCAAAAACAAATCACGAAAACATGTTATACCTTTTGTTTTCCATAAAAGAAAAGCTTGATCCATAGAAGAGGGCCGAAAAAAATAGTTAGATATTATAGGGCATGATAAAAATAAACTTATTCAAACCAAAAAATTTACGAAATTGAAACCAAATTCGCAATGTATATTTGACTATAGGATTAGTTATTTGTTTATTCAATTTAGATAAAGAAAAAGGAAGTGAAAATCCTAAAATTGAAAACAATGAAAAGTCTTGTACAGATTTACATTTCAAATTTACCCATTGTGGGCAAGCAGCTATAGTCGATTTTTGTGTCCAAAATATTAAATATCGTATATTAACTGCCCAATAGTAAAATCTCAAGTTTGGCAAAGCCAAACCGCCCTCCTTCTTAGGCTTCTGTAAATATTTTTTGTCTAGTCTAGGATTTTTATTCTGCCACAGATAAGATATTTTGGAGTCAATAATATCAAAAAAAGATTTAGGAATAAAAATTGGAAATGCTTGAAATAAATATAAGAATTTGGGTAATATCATCATCTTAATAGCATTAATTCGACCAACCAATGACAAAGATAATGGAGACTACCTTGTAGCAAGTTGCTTAATTTGGTCAATTAAGGGTAAAAAATTAGCTTTAAATAAATCTGTTTTTTTAGTAATTTTAATACCCAAATAAGTAAAATAATCTGTAACAACTTTAAATGGTAAATGTTTATAAATTGGAACTTGCATATTTAATGAAAATAATTCGCTCTTATTAAAATTCAATTTATAACCAGAAAAGTTACTAAACTGAGCAAGCAAGGATGAAATAGCAGGAATAGATCTCTCAGGGTCAGATATGTATAGTAACAAATCATCAGCATATAATGATAACTTGTACGTCCCCTCCCCAAAATACCCAAAATATTAGGTGATTCACGAATGGCTATAGCCAAAGGTTTCAAGGCAATGTCAAATAGTAAAGGACTTAAAGGACAACCTTGCCTTGTACCACGGAATAACTGAAAAAAAGGAGATCTTTGATTATTGGTAAAAAAACGGAGCCAAGGGTTTATAGTATATTAGTTTAATCCATGATATAAATTTTGAACTAAAATTAAAATGCTGCAACGTATTAAATAAATATGGCCATTCAACTCTATCAATGCTTTTTCAGCATCTAAAGAAATGACACATTCTGGTATTTTGGGTGAAGGAGTATAAATAATATTCATTAATTTTCTAATGTTAAAAGATGAATAGTGATTTTTAATAAATCCAGTCTGATCTTCAGAAATGATTCGGGGTAATATATTTTCTAATCTAGTAGCCAAAATTTTACTAAAAATCTTAAAATCCGTATTCAGCAAGGATATAGGCCGATAGGATGCACATTCAATAGGGTCTTTATCTTTTTTAAGAATTAAAGAAATAGAGGCTTCGTAAAAAAGATTGTGGCAATTTGCCTATAATTAACACATCTTTAAAAAAATTTACAAAGCCAAGGAGAAAGTATAGAGGAAAAGGATTTTAAAAATTCTGCAGTATAACCATCTGGAACAGAAGCTTTACCGGAATTCATTGAAAAAATAGCCTTTTTAATTTCAGTTTCCGTAATAGGTGTATCTAAGAATACACTATCCTCTACTGTTAATTTTGGAATATTCAATTTCCTTAAAAATTCATCTATTATAGAAGCATCCTCAGCAAATTCTGATTGATATAAGGAATTAATAAAAATCTTGAAAGGCTTTATTTATCTCTTTATGGTCGATCGTCAGAGTGCCATCTTGTTTACGAATCCTAGTAATCTGTCGTTTAACCGTAGCAGTTTTCAATTGATTAGCCAATAATTTGCCAGACTTATCTCCATGTACATAAAACTGGGTTCTAGATTTAATTAACTGATTTTCAATCGAAGAGGATAATAACAAACTATGCTCCATTTGAAGTTCCACTCTTTCTTTATAAAGTTCTTTGCTGCGGGTCACTGAATAAATCTTATCATTTGCTTTGATTTTATCAACCAATGTTAATATTTTACAATGTTTGTTTCCTAACTCCAGCAGAGTATGAAGTAATCTGTCCACGAATAAATGCTTTAAGTGTCCCATAAAATTTCACTAGAGATCTCTGCTGTAGAATTTTTTGAGAAAAACAAATCAATTTGTTGTTTAATAAAATTAACAAAGTCTAAGTCCTGCAATAAAATAGAGTTGAACCTCCCAAGATTTAGCATTAATAGATGAATCCATTAACTTAATAGATAGCTTCAAAGGTGCATGATCAGAAATGGTAATAGAGTTATATTTACAATCGATAACACCTGTAAGTAAACTGTGATCAATGAAAAAGTAATCAATTCTTGAATAATTATGATAAACATGAGAAAAGTATGAAAACTGTCATTGGGGTGTAAAAAAAAACGCCAGATTTCGAAAATTGCTGAATCAGTCATAAAGGAATTAATAAGAAAGGCCGTTTTATTCGGAAGACCTTGGGTGGGCTTAGATCTATCCATCGAAGGGTTTAAACAACAGTTAAAATCCCCACCCATTATCAGCCTGTACTGATTCAAATTGGGAAAGGATGTAAATAGACACTTAAAAAATTCAGGACAATCAGTGTTTGGAGCATAAACATTAACTAAAACAACTTTTTGATTAAAAAGTAGACCAGTAATAAGCAAAAATCTACCTTGTGGGTCTGAAATTGTTTCATGGTGTATAAAGGAGGTTGAAGAATCTATAAAAATAGAAACGCCTCTTACTTTGGCTTGAGAATTCGAGTGATATTGTTGGCCTTTCCAAAACCTAAAAAAGCGTTGACTATCCACCTTCCTTACACGAGTCTCTTACAAAGATAACATTAGCATTCATTCTATGGAATATTTTGAATATTTTTTTTCCGTTTGATCGGATGATTTAAACCATTAGTATTCCAAGAAACAAAATTAATAACCTTATCCACATTGACAATATTTATTACAATTAACACAAGGTTAAAAAAAAAGATGAACTCATGAATCCGGAAGAGGGAAGGAAGTTCAAGGAGGAACCGGAAGTCACGGCACTGCAACCATTTTTGTAGTTTCATATGAGCCCATGAAGTAAAACTAAGCATAAAGCAAGCAAAAACAAAAGAAAGAAGAAAAATCTCCCTCCCTCCACCCTCGAAACCCCAGGAAAAAAGCCAAAAAGAGGCAAGCAAGCAATCTTAACACTAAAATTACCCCCATGTCTCAAGACGGCAACTCAAACAAAAAAAAAAGTTGAATAAAAGATACAAACCACCCATATTATAAGAAAGGGTTGGTATAACAAAAATTAAAATATAAAATTAGTATTATATCAAAAGGATTAAAAAAATTAAAACTATAAAACCCATAAATATTGTATTAGTGTTTTAAAAGAAAGTTTGAAACTTATTCAAACGCATCAAAACGGATGTGATGTTCCAAGCACTAAGGTCTTTTGGGAAGAAGAAACGACATTTTATTTTTTAAAAATCTTAATATTTAAACGTTAAAAATATAAAAAAGTGTATATGAACTTAAAAGAAAACCCTAATGAATTACTTTCAAAACTAACAGATTAATAATATTAAAGAATAACAAACTCAGAATAAACCAAAAACGGACTTTTACCATGTATAAAAAATACATGTAAGCCATACATAATTATAAAAGATCCAAATCTATGAACTAATTATTACATTAGTCAACCTGATAAAATGTTATTCTTCAAGAAATCTTTGAGCATCCACTGGAGATTTGAACAGCGGATAAGTTCTGTCTTTGAGAGTAACTCTCAAGTGTGCTGGAAATAACAGCACTTGCTTGTAGCCTTCCTGATGAATTTCCGACATAACCGATTTAAAAGCCATTCTTACCCTTAAAACTTCGGCACTGTAGTCTTCCAGAATACGGAATTTAAAATCTTGAAAGCTGATCATACCCTTTTCCCGTGCAGCCCGAATCAAACGCTCTTTGGTATGAGGATAATGGATCCGGAGAATTACTTGTCGTGGTTTCAAACTTGAATCTGAATGAAAACGAGAAATGTGATGTGCACGGTCGATTATTAGAGGGGAATCCAGTACTTCTGAGCCAAAGACATCCATTAAAAATTTGAAGGAAAAAAAAACAGTGAGATCGCCATTCTCAAATTTTTCCGGAATCCCAATTAACCGAAGATTTTGTCTTCGAGAGCAGTTTTCAAGATCAGTGATTTTAGATTTATAATGATCCATCTGTTGAGAAGTCGAAGCTTGCTGTTGTTGCAAAGTTTCAATTATATGATCTCTCTGGTGAGCGGCTTCTTCAAGAACTAAAATACTTGTTGTTTTTGTGACTCCAGTGTAAGTGCTTGAAGTTTTACGTCAAATGTCTTTAAAATTTCATTGAACGTAGAAAGCTTTGCGGTTAATTTACTCTCCAGTTTTCCAAGTCTGTCGTCCATAAGATTTGCAATTACTTCTAAAGTTAACGGTTCTTTCGTCTGTTTCGATTCCTTTGGTCTAGACATTTCAGCGAGTTGAAAATGATTCAAACAGTTGAAAAAAAATTTCACATGTTTAAACCCCTTTAGAATAGGTATAAAAAGATCACTTAGGGGGTGTTTGTAGGTTTAAAAAAAGTAAAAGGATTGGAGCAAAGCCCAAAACTGCTTCACTCCATAAGCGCCATCTTGAGACTGACCATCTTTGAATGTCAACAAAATAGAGTACAGAGGAAATTTACTAGAATGTTACCTGGGTTTCAGCACCTAAGTTACAGAAATAGGTCAAACAAGTTAGGTCTTTATTCTTTGGAGCGTAGAAGGTTGAGGGAGGACTTGATAGAGGTATTTAAAATTATGAAGGGGATAGATAGAGTTGACGTGGATAGGCTTTTTCCATTGAGAGTAGGGGAAATTCAAACAAGAGGACATGAGTTGAGAATTAAGGAGCAAAAGTTTAGGGGTAACACAAAGGGGAACTTCTTTACTCAGAGCGTGGTAGCTGTGTGGAACGAGCTTCCAATAGAAGTGGTAGAGGCAGGTTCGATGTTGTCATTAAAAAAAAAATTGGATGGGTATATGGATAGGAAAAGAGTGGAGGATTATGGGCTTGAGAGCAGGTCGGTTGGACTATGTGAGAGTAAGCGTTCGGCATGAACTAGAAGGACCGAGATGGCCTGCTTCCATGCGTAATTGTTATATGGTTATATTGAAACAATTTCCATCAAAGCTCTGGAATGTCAATTATCAGGTTCTGGGAGTTTTCAGTTTTCAAGTTGGCCTGTTTTTCAAGTCGTTTTTCTAACACGAATTTTTGTCTAATAGCTCCTTCACTTCATCATTTATTGCAACAATGAACTCAGCCATTCACTGCAAATTAGTCACACGTCAGCAGGTTTGGTTAAACCAGCTCAACTTTGATAAAAATCCCTGATTTGTTGCCCAAGTTGCTCATGATTTTAGAGTCACAATCTTGTTTCTTATGCTCCAGCTTCAATTTAAGCTCATTTAGCAATTGCCCCCAAATCAATTGTTTATATGTTTATATTGTGTTTAAATTACAGTCGGCCCTCCTTATCCACGGGGGATTGTTTCTGGGACCCCCACAGATACCAAAAATCGCAAATGCTCAAGTCCCTTATTTAACCTGTCTCAGTGCGGTGGACTTTAGGACCTGGTGGGTCTGAGGACCTGCTGCCCACAGTGTTTCTCTTCCGGAAAACGATCATGATTGAAAATTGGAAATGATAAAGCAGTCGAAAGGAGGTGAAACGCCATCGGTCATTGGAAAAGTATTAGGCTACAGTCAGTCAATGATCGGAATAATTTTAAAGGATAAAGCGAGAATAATGGAACATGTGAAGGCCCTGCCCCCGATGAAAGCTGCAATTATTACTAAGCAACGCAGTGGTTTAATTATTGAAATACATATGTTTCCTAAGTGTTTTATATGCATAGAAAAGTAAAATATATACTATATACTAAGACAAACGTTTGACTAACCGACGCTAAATAATACTGGGTGTACCTGTTCCGACTTAGAGAACGTAGTATTTTTCTTTGATTCCTGATCTGAGGTAACCTATGCACATCCTCCCGTATTCTTTAGATTAGTGGTCACCAACCCATTGATTGTGATCGACTGGTCGATCTTTGAGACTTTTCCAGTAGATCCCAAAAAAAAGATAAATAAATACACAAATACTGTTGAGAGATTGTTTCCAGGTTGCGGGATTTTAGTTCAGTTCTTTCTGCCCAGTGCACATGCATGTAGCTGTCCCGCCACGTGCTTGTCCCCAACCACTGGGCCACAAGGAAACAATATGAGTCAGCTGCACCTTTCTTCATTCCCTGTCACACCCACTGTTGAAATTGAACGCATGCGAAGTCATTACCTAAGCACGTCAGGGATCACTGGTTGGCCTCGGGTAACCGGCCGTTTCGTGCGGCCGGCGAGAAGTGCAGTTACTACCAGCCTGGAGTGTGGACAGATGGGTGCCGTCTCTGAACCTGTTTAGCACACTGAATGTTCGTGGGGAACCTGGTGCTAAAATATTTGCAGATGACCTAATTCAGGCTCAGGGTTCCATAAGTAGCAGAGCAGCCACTGCGCTGCAATCTACTGAAACAAACTTTTGTCGGCTGATAGATCCTCACTCCGGACTGCGACCGCCGCGGCCCCAGTACAGGAACAGACGCACCTGGCCAAGGTGGTGGGTGGGCGGGGGCTGGAGTTCAGGCCCAGAGGCTGTCGAATGAGGCAATGAAGCCCTCAAAACTGCTTCGGGACCCTGAGTCCAAGCACCCTGCACTTAAAGACAAACCTGCTGAGTTTTTTCCCAGCAGAAAAAACGTGAGCAAGCGGGAGAGCAGCTAAGTGCAGAGAGCCGCAAAAACTAAATTGCGGAATAGACTGGAGATAAGGAACCTGCTTCGAGTCTCGCTGTATTCCAGTCGTGTTTAACACCCACCCCCCCCCCCCCCCTCCGTCGGCCGGTCCGCAAGAATATTGTCAATATTAAACCGGTCCGCGGTACGAGAAAAGGATGGTAACCCCTGGTGTTCATATATTATTTCTACTTCCGGTCTTTTCTGCCCTGGTGCGCATGCGTGTAACTAATTGATTTAGAGTCGATCTTGCCTTTCACTGAGGGCAAGGTAGCGGAACGGGCTTCAAAAGGTTGGTGACCACTACTTTAGATCCTCACCAGATTACTTACAATACCTAATACAATGTAAATGCTATGTAAGTATTTGTTATACTGTATTGATTATGGAATAATGACAAGAAAAAAAGTCTGTACAAGCTCAAACAATGAGTGCTGGAGAGAGAACTTCTGGGTTTTCCCGATCCGCGGTTGGTTGAATCCGCGCATGCAGAACCCGCGGAGAAGGAGTGCTGACTGTACATGACTCAAGTCCAGCAATGATTTTGAGATAATAATGGCGATGCACAAAAGGAAACACGATTTTTGTTTAGCCTTGTCTTTTTACGACATCTTACAGGAAAACTAGTGCAAGAGCAAAGAGGCTTTACTGAAATGTTAGGGTCTTGGTGAGTGCACATATTTTGTCTGCTTAACCATCAAAGGAAAAAACATTTGGTAGGACTGCAGTACAAGATTGACTTCTGGACTTCTTCTCCCTACTATTGTGTAATTCTGAATCTGCTATTTAGCTCGTACAATAAAACTGAAAGTGAAAATCCTCTGCAAGTCAGACATTAACTCCAGAGAAAGTAAAGTTGGTAAACAATTTTGACCTCTCATCCAAAATAGTTTTGGAACTGCAAAAATGATCTATCATCTATTCCCTAGGGAGACTCCCTGAATCACTAAGTATTTCTGGGATTAGTTGAGAGCAATGGGTTGAATAGAAAGCTGTACGAGAAAATATCAGACAGACACAGCCATTTACCCCTTAGAAGTAGCTCATTGGAATGTAAATAAATTAGGGCTTTTGACTAGTTGGCTGCTAGAAGAATATTCCTGCTCCCATGAGCTAGGCATCCTTGTTCATATTTGCTATGTGCTTATTAACAAAGCAGAGTTAAAGGAGGAACAGAAAGCTAAAAGGTTAAACATTGGGAGGGACAAATTTTGAAAAACAGGTTAGGAAAACGTTATAAAGAAAACATATTAGAATCAAAGTTTCGGTCTATGCCATTGACATCAATGTTCTAAAATGTCAGCTCAATGCTTCCTTCTCCTGAGATGCTACCTGGCTTGCTATGCTTACAGCACTCTCCGTGGTATTCTAAAGTAAGAGAGGTCATAAAGTAATAGACAGAAAAGACTAAAATTAGGTAAATGGTGAAGGATATAATCTGTGGAAGAATTCTGTAGGAAAAAATATTTCACCCTATGGCTCTCTAAGGCCATAATCAATATTCCAACAAAGACCAAATCTGATCATAGTCCCCTTTTGCACTGAGAATGTCAAAACCCATATGAGAAGCTCTAGGGCAGGGGTCGGCAACCCGCGGCTCCGGAGCCGCATGCGCCTCTTTCATCTCTGTGCTGTGGCTCTCCGTGGTTTGTTAGTTTTTGAAACGTAATTCGAAATTTGAAGATTATGGTGATCTTGTACAATCTAAAAACGTTGTGGAGACCCCATTTCCTGGCACATCTGAACCGGCTCACAATTAGCCACCGTTCCCGCTAAGGGAGATAGCCTACGGGGGTTTGTGAGTACGTGTCTTTTGGAGCATCCGCGCCCATGGGGACGGGTTGAGGGAAGCTTTAAAGCCAGGCTGTTTAGTTCGAATAAAGTTACCTTTGACTGCAGTGTCTTTATTTTAGCGCTGCGTGTAGCACACCGCTACAACGTGTTTTTTATCGCTATTAATATACATCACCACTGCCAATGCCTGACACCCGCCAGTGCGCGCTTTCGTTTAATTCTTCGATCCAAGGTAGGCTAACTATGGAGTAACCTTCAACCCAACGTCTTTTTTTTTGGAGTTCAAAATGTTTTTGTTGCATGCAGAAATGTAATTTCATTTTCTCTGCAGGATTTCATCAATTTCATAAATGCAACACAATATAGTTTGTTTATACATAACATAAAGGCAAAAAAAGACCGTTGTATGCAGTGTTATTTCATTTTAAATGTCAAACGGGTTTTGTGTCTCCCAGTGTTTTCTTTTCTGTGGGAAATGGGTCCATATTGGCTCTTTCAGTGGTAAATGTTGCCAACCCCTGCTCTAGGGCAAGGGTTCCCAATCTTTTATGCTGTGGCCCAATGTCATTAAGCAAGGGGTCTGTGGACGCTAGGTTGGGAGCCCTGCTCTAGGGAAATATTTTTTTCTTCCCCAACTGGGTTCAGACTTGAAATAAAATATGAATTGTTTTCCATAGTTTTAGAAATGTGTATATACATAATTGCAATGGGGAATTATGATCATATTTGATCTTTGGTGTAATATTGAGCATAGCTTTTGAGAGCCACTGGGTGAATTTCTTTCCCCTACAAAATTGTGTTTATTTTATTTGTTACGAATCCTGTAACTGGAGAACTTACCAGCAAAGATAGGGAGGTCAGTTGAAGTCTGATGTCACTATTTTCAAACATTTTTATTTATAATGGGACACAAAAGTAAGGTTAATACATACATTCAGATAGTGCACATCGTCAACACTCAATCTAAAGCGTGGGTATAGTAATAATCATCATTAAGAAGTGAGCTCTGCTGTTGTCTTGGGGTTAATAGATTGTCTGTTGGAAATATAAAAGTCACTCAGAAAGTCTGCAGGCCTCAGCCCTTTGAGAATCGCTGGGTTTCACGTGGGGCGACCGAGAGAGAGAGAGATTGGGGGAGAAGAGAAAGAACTTGCCGAGTCTTGATGAGGCTTCCGTGAAATCGGGGGGGGGGGGGGAGCGTTGGTTTCCTCTCCCCGATGTTAGTTAAAAGTGGTTTTCTGTGATTCCAGCCACAAATTCCAATCCCGGAATCTAACGCACGTGGCTTCCTTCAGAATGGCTTCCCGCTGCTGCGGGATCACTCGCTCGTGTCTTCTTGGTGCGTCTGAGGGGGCTGTCCCCCTGAGACTCCCCTTTATACTTCCTCACGGAGTCGCAGGTGTCAATCAGGTTGGGATGATGCAATCTCTCTCTCAACCAGCCCACCTTGCCCGAGGGCTTTTCACGTGGTCTCCATGAGACAGTAGTCGCTGTCGTCTTATTCTGTATCCCGGGTGGGACGTGCAATTTGGCACATTTCTCTCTCTCTCTCTCTCTCTCTCTCCTACTGGGTCTACTGACCCCCCCCCCCCCTTTCGACGGGTGCTCTTGCGATTCTCACAAAGGAGGGGGCTGGGATCATAACATATTATGGCCTCACTTACTTCAAAATATAATGGAAAATGCTGAACACCAACATCTGTATAAATTTGCTAAAGCCTTTGATGACGTACTAAATCTCCTCAAACTCCACGTAAAGTGTCACTGGTGTGCCTTGGTGATTGCATATGTATGTTGGATGCAGGATAGATTTTCTGAGATGTTGACACTCAGGAACTTGAAGCTGCTCACCTTTTCCACTGCTGACCGACCCCTCAATGGGGACTGGACCTCTCAATAATTGAAGTGTTCACTTGCCTATAACAACTGATGAGACCTGAAACCAGGAGGAAGAATAAAACCAGAACATGAAGTAAAACCCTGCAACTACAAAAGACTCAAAACAGTACATCCCAAAATGTGTCTGTTTATTTACCCAAGAACCTTCCAGATGTTGATAGGAACAATGACCAATCAGTGAGTTGGCCTGGGATTGGTTGTCAGCTGACCATTAGGTATTGGTTGCTTTGGCTCACTGTAACAATAATCACCTTCAATCTGTATTCTTTGCTCACCAACATTTCTGCATATCTTGATCTCCCACATTGATTTGTGAGTTTAAATATATAAAAAAAATTGTGTCTCAAACATGAGAAAATCTGATGAAACTGGAAATCCAAAGCAACACGCTCAAAATACTGGAGAAAGTCAGCAGACCAGGAAGGATCTACTGGGGGGGGGGAGGGGGGAGCGTAAGCAGTTGATATTTTAGGCTGAGACCCTTCTTCAGGTTCTGAAGCATCTCCATATCTCCATGTAAATGTTCGGGGGGGGGGGGGAGAGAGAGAGAGAGTGTGTGTGTTTAATTAGTGTAAAGACTGCATACCCAACCCCACCACCAAATTGAAAGTACATGTAATTGACAGTCAATTGATGAAACTAGAAACCTTTCAACATGTGTAGATCCAAAACTAACCAAGAATCAATTCTAATGTTGGAATGTTGTAATGCTTCATAAAATATTTTCAATTTGCTCAAAATAGATCTTTTACACCATGCACTTTAATTAAAAACCTGTAATTCTGTTATGTTTGCTGTTCAGGCAGGAAAGCTCATCTTACCCTGTTTTCATTACAGTTGTGGTGTCTCTAGCACTTGATGTTCTGCGCAAAGATCCTGGTCTGTCTTAATCAGTTTTGTTGTGACTGCTTCAATCTATCTACTGACTTTGTTTTCTACCTGGTGCTTTGAATTCAGTTTTGTTCTCTGGAGACGAGGAAATAAATACACCATCTGCTGCATTTCGTATAGCCTTAAAGTGAATTCTACTAACAGGTGAATTGCATCTCACTGATGTGAAAGGGAAAGTTTAGAATAGTTTGACTGTACTTAACCAAAAAGTATTGATATCAGAAACCCAATTTTCTGTCACATTTGCATGTATGATTTGGAGAGTCATGTGCAAATCACACTTTACAGAAGATAAATTTGACTTCATTTATCAGGTTTTACAGGTTTCTCAAAGAACTATTGTTTCCTCTTATGAATATGAGTTTTATCATTCATTAGAAAGTATCAAGAGTTACTGTATTCAAATAGAGATCAATCTGATTGGGGCTGACTGCCTGCATTCATTTTTCACATTCCCCATACCCTCAGACTTGCTTGCCCTGGACCTAGCAGGATGGTTTGATAGCCAAAGTGGTCTTGGAGTGTTACATTGGAGGGCCTTATTCATGTAATCAGATGGGCTAACCAAGCTCTACTTGTAGAACCCCAGGAAACATTTTGACAGATGGCAAGGTCGTGCCTTCAGCTTTGCTATTTGTAAAAGCTGCTAAGGTTTTTTGATGCTTCTGAATGTCTAACAATTAAACATTTAAGAGTTATTAAAAAGAAATAAGCAAGTAAAAGCTTGCATGTTTTTTTAATCAATGAATACACTTAAATAACTAAAATCAGTAAGCACCACATATTAATAGAAATGTATTTTTGCAGTAATAGTTTTTCTTTAAGCCCTATGGTCTCCAGTGAAATGAATCTTTTGCTGGGATGAAATTGGCTTAAGTGCTAGAGAATCTCAGCAAACTCCTGCTCCTCTACTGGCCTCACTGCAGAGGCCAGCAGTAGCGAAGAACTTGGAAATTTCCAGAGCTGTAAAATCACAACTTACACATTTGTGAAGATGGCCTGAAGTTGGTGGTATTTGTATGGTTGGATCCCTGGCTTTGCTTAGTTCAGCTCTGTTCAGTCTCCTCAAAGTAAAGTGAGCTTTCCTGATTCCTGACCCGATCAGGAAAACTCATCTATGCCTCTACTTTCTGGGGAGGCCGAAGAGAGCTGTACTATATGCCTATACTTGTATCCTTCTACAGATGCGCAATAAAGATCATCCTAATATGCTGCATCACTGCATGGAATGGAAACTGCACTGCAGTGGACAGGAAGGCACTAAACTGTGTAGTAAAACTGTCCAACCCATCACTGTAACCAATCTACCCACCATCAAGGACGTATATACAGAATGGTGTCAGAACAAGGTCAGTAAGATCGAACATCATGCAGGAGCCTCACCCTCACTGCTCATGGACAGTTTGTCCTACTTCCATCAGAGGGGATGCTACATAGCATCCAAGGCAGGAGCACTAGGCTCAAAAACAATTACTTTCCCCAAGCAGGGCTAACCCACACCTCCATATTCCTCCTCTTCTTTCCCTGCCCCTGCTCGCCACCCCCCCGCCCCCACTAATACTACTTTATCGTGTCCTGTCAGTCACCTTGTGTACTAGGCACTCCTTTGCCTAGCTTCTCCTTATGGACATACATACAATCAATATGTATGTAAGGTATCTTACGTACTTATATTTATTGTGTTTCTTTTTGTGTTGAATTGGATCTGGAGTAACAATTATCTTGTTCTCCTTTACACTTGTGTATTGGAAATGACATCAAGCAATCTTGAATGATGTGAGTAATTCTACTGGACCTGACACACAAACTCTAAAACATTTAATTATTGTTTTTGATATGAGCGATCAATATTTAGGAAGATGGTAGAGCATAAAAATGAAGCTCATTTGTTAAGATGTGAATATCCAGCATTTATTTCTGTATGTAGCAAGGTGATATATCTTATAATCTTGTCAGCAGGTATTCTATATCCCAGCTTGTTACTGAACAAGTAATTCACTTGATTTCCATCGAGACTTGAGCAATATATCATTTCAAAAGTCTGCTAATGCTGTAGTGTGGAGCAGTAGAAAGTTGTAAGCTCTGCTATCATCATGGCCACTAGCCTCCCTAGCATCTAAGACATGCCCTCTTATTGCTATCATCAAGGAGGAGGTACTGAAACCTGAAGCTGGAATATTCAAAGTTTCCGGAACAGCTTCTTTCTCTCTGCCAATAGATTTCTGAATGGACAATGTATCCATAAGCACTACCTTAATATTTTTCCTCTCTTTTTACACTATTTATTTAATTTAATTTTTTATATATTCTTGCTGTAATTTATAGTTATTATGTATTGCAATGTATTACTGTCGCAAAGCAAAAAAGATTCATAACGTATGCCAGTGATATTAAACCTGATTCTGATTCTCCACATTTGAGGGGTGAAAAGAAGTCTGAAATCGGAAATTAATATTCAAAACTTCAAAGACTTTGCCAAACATTTTAGATTACCTCCCTTTGATCCCAGGCAATTAGCCTTGTGATAAATTATGTGTAAAACAGACATGCTGGCAATTTGTGAAGGGAAAAATTGTATATTGTTGAGTCTGCCAAGAAATTTTTACAATTGACTGACAAAATTCTTCCCAACCAATTCTCAATGTTCCCGTGCAAACACAAGGAAATCTGCAGATGCTGGAAATTCAGGCAACACACACAAACTGCTGGTGGAACACAGCAGGCCAAGCAGCATCTATAGGGAGAAGCACTGTTGACATTTCGGGCCGAGACTAACGTTAGTCCTGACGAAGGGTCTCAGCCCGAAACGTCGACAGTGCTTCTCCTATAGATGCTGCCTGGCCTGCTGTGTTCCACCAGCATTTTGTGTGTGTTGCTCATTATTCCAGTGATTCATTTGACCACTGTGATGGAAGTTTATCCAGCATCATGTTTTATTTGTGTTTTTTAAACACACAGCAAGTAATTAAATGTTTTTAGTCCAGTATGGTTGAAGTTGTCTTTAATATACACAGTAGAACTTTGAAAATCTGACATACTATGAGGCAAAACACAATTCAGTTTTTGTTTTTCATAGTGTAATAAGTGTTGCAGTGAACCCTGTGAATTTAAATGGAGTGTTAATTGTGCAGGTACTCCAGATCCTGGCATCTGCCATAAACTTATCTATGTTCCTGCTCTAACTCTGGCTGCAGTCATACAAGTGGTCAGCAGTCTTGAACTCTGAACCTCAGCCCTGGCCACAAACCCCACTTCAGGACGTTCTGGACAATTACCCTGCATTCCATTTGATTAAGTGAACCAGATGCTGGATCATGAGGATTTCCACAATATTAGTTGAAGATTTATTGGAGTTGTACTCAACTTTCCAGTTTCAAGAGATATCTTCGCAAAAGAATGCTAGTAGATTGCAGGGTGATATGACTTCATTTATGTAGGCTAGCAACCAGTTTGTGTCACAGTGCAGAACAGGCTATGTATTAGAAGAAAAACACAAGTTATTGTTGTAGCACTTTGACGTAAATCTGAAATGAAAATGAGTTGGAAATTTAAAAAAAACACAATTGGAGATGCCGTCTATCTGAAATAATAAAAATGTGGAAATACTCAGCAGGTCAGGCACTATTGAGAGAGAAAATGAATTAGCTTCTCAGACTGAAGACCTTTCATCAGAACTAGTAAAGAGAGATAAAAATGAGATGAGGTGCCAGAATTCAAAAGAGATAACCATCAATTTGCAAAATGGCTTCATTCTCTCAGCAATAGGCTGGGATGGCAAGAAACATTAAAGTGTAAGCATCACCATTTGGCAAAATTTTGTGTGGCTACTGGTGACAGAATTTTTAGCCAGAGGCCACCGTCCAGAAAATATTTTTGTTTAGAATATGTCATCTTTTATAGAAAGAGGTCCATTTGATCCTTTGAGTCTATGTTGGCTCTTAAGAGAGTTCTCATCTGTCCTATTCCCCCACTTGATATAACCTAATCTGTCACATATTAATAACTCTTCCCTCATTCCCCTGCATGTCTATACTAGGAGCAATTTACATGAGCTAATTAACCTAGAAACAGGTCTTTGGGATGCGGGTGGGGGTAGAATACAGAACATAGAGAGGAAACCCATGTGGTTACTGGGAGAACATACTTTCACTGAACAGGCAGCATGGAAACCTAATTGTTGCGCCAACGTGTCATATCTGCTGGTCATTGTGAATGGTCTGTCATTATTCCTTTGCTTTACATTTCTAGTTTACCTGGATTTCTCAGCACTGTTGATGATCCAAGATTGGTTGATTTTGTTTGTTTTGAGATCTATGATTTTGAGAAATTCTGCGAGGACAAATTTCAATTATATGAACATTGCTTGAAACATTTGCATGTATGTAGTTCTGTTACTGTTGCTTTGGACAGCTTCATCTTTGGAAAATTTCAGATTCAGTTGGCCTATTTTATGTTGAAACTGAACAGTACAAAGTAAATTAAGATAAAGGGAAATCTCAACAAATTAGGTACCACGTTAATAGGAACATACAACAGTTATCATTTCTGATATTTGGCTTATCAGTTGAACTGGTTAATAGTAGGTATGTTGAACACATTTTCTAGGGATAGGAGAGGATTGGTAGCAGGATGGAATCCAGGATGAATAATTGATTAAAGGGTTGATAATACAAGGAATTATTTGCCATGAGCTGGAACAGAAAAAATAAGCCAGTTGTTGAATGTAGAAGAGAAATCAGACCCAAGGTCAGTTTCAGAATTGTAATCTAAGATTCTTTTTAATGGTCCAATTTGTATTGTGATTTTGGGTGGAAATTTATACTCAAGTGCACATGCTGAAAAGCAGTAACAGAGCAGCTGTATGTTGAATTCTTCAGTTTCATTTTGTAGATCAAAGAAATCAAAGTCTACCTCATTGGCTGCCCACATACAATTCTTGAAGAATTCAGTGTTGTTTCAAAAATGTAATCGGATAAATACCTGACTGGGGGGTTATGGTGCAAGAGTAGGACAAAGGGACTAATTAGATAGCTCTTTCAAAGATCTGGCACCTGCATGTTGAACCAAATGGTTGCCTTCTGTGCTGCACAGTTTGGTGAAAATGAACATAAGGCGATGCTAATACTGGCAACGTAGAGATCCAGAAACAGTCTTTGTTTTTGGATGCATTGTGAAGAATTATGCTTTTAAAAATAAAAATAGACCAAAGATTTTACTTTGCCACATGCATTGGAGCATTTTTTGCGCATTGGTTTAGATTTACAATACATTGAAAGTAAAGTCAGATATTCTTTCAGCATATTTTATAGTTGGCAGAAATTTAAAATATTTACAGTTATCACCAAAGGTAAATGTATTACCCATTATCTTTGGTGACAGCCTTTTGCATTACCATAGAGATTTGACTAAAGAGTAGTGCAAAAAAAGTTGGAATAAACATTGGATGGGAACTCTTGACATCAAGACCAAATGATGTAAATAAAAATTATTTCATTTTCAGCATTGAATTTTTTATTTAAGGTTGTAATTATTGTTTTGCCTTTCTGACATATTCTCTATAATGGACTTTAAAGTTCACCAACTTAATCATGTTGTTATATTATCCTCCTAGTTGGAATTGAATTTCTAAAAATTACCAACATTAAAATTATCATCATGCAATGAAGAAGATGAAAGCTATTAAGCAGTACTCACTTTTCAAATGGAAATGCAACTATGGAGCATGGAGCTAATGAATTGAGTATTTTTGTGTCCTTGCAACTTTGTTGTACTTAACAGCCTTTCCCCAACCTTCTGTTTGAATTAAATACTTTGCACTCCTTGAGATAATCTGCTTTGGAGTCACCATGTTGTTCATTGAGAATTGTGTTATACTATTTTGCTCTGTACTATGCTCTGTGATTTATGTCAACTATTTTAATGTGTTATACTAATTCGCATTTAAAAAAATAAGAGGGTTTCTATTAAATGCAGCAAATCAAATCGAAATGATAACTAATCATGGCACTTTCTCTCTGTCATCACTAAACAATTATTTTCCCGCACTGCATAGCACTAGGATTTTTAAAAATCCTTTCATTGGACTATTATTACTGCAACACATTCACCAAAACATGCTCAATAGTTTTCTGTTTGGGTTCAGCCTTATTTTTAACTGGCACAAAATGGAACAGGAATATTGAGGTCACATGAAGTATGCATAATCCTGAAGGTTTCTATACAAACTCAACATAAATCGTAGACTTAGAACAGTAAAGCACAGGAGCACGGTCTGTTGCCTAAGATGTGCTGAACAATCAAGCTAATGACACCTAATTAAACAAATCCCTTCTGTTTGCACAATGTACATATTCCTAATCTGCATATTCACATGCCCATCTAAGAGCCCCTCGAATCCATCTCTCGTATCAGCCACCACCTCTGACAACATTCTAGACTCCAACCCCTCTTTGTGTTTTTACAAACAAAATGCTCCACACATCTCCTTTGAATGTATCCCTCTCTCACCTTAAGTGAATGCCTTTTAGTTTTAGGCATTCAGACCCTGAGAAAAGGATGCCAGCTTTCTACCCTACTTCTCTTATAATCCTATAAATTTCATAGAAACATAGAAAACCTACAGCACAATACAGGCCCTTCGGCCCACAATGTTGTGCCGAATATGTCCCTACCTTAGATATTACTAGGGTTACCCATTGCCCTCTATTTTTCTAAGCTCCATGTACCTATCCAAAAGTCTCTTAAAAGACCCTATCGTATCTGCTTCCACCACCGTTGCCGGCAGCCCATTCCACACATTCACCACTCTGTGTTTAAAAAAAACCCAACAACAACAACTACTACTACTTACCCCTGACATCTCCTCTGTACCTACTCCCCAACACCTTAAACCTGTGCCCACGTGGCAGCCATTTTAGCCCGAGGGAAAAAGCCTCTGACTATCCACATGATCAATGCCCCTCATCTTATACACCTCTATCAGGTCACCTCTCATCCTCTGTTGCTCCAAGGAGAAAAAGCTGAGTCACTCAACCTGTTTTCATAAGGCATGCTCCCCAATCCAGGCAACATCCTTGTAAATCTCCTCTGCACCCTTTCTATGGCTTCTACATCCTTCCTGCAGTGAGGCGACCAGAACTGAGCACTGTACTCCAAGTGGGGTCTGACCAGGGTCCTATATAGCTCTCGGCTCCTAAATTCAATTCCACAATCGATGAAGGCCATTACACCATATGCCACCTTAACCACCGAGTCAACCTGCGCAGCTGCTTTGAGCATCCTGTGGACTCGGACCCCAAGATCCTTCTGATCCTCCACACCACCGCCAAGAGTCTTAGCATTAATACTCTATTCTGCCATCATACTTGACCTACCAAAATGAACCATTTCACACTTATCTGGGTTGAACTCCATCTGCCAGTTCTCAGCCCAGTTTTACATCCTATCAATGTCCCGCTGTAACCTCTGACACTATCCACAACACTTCCAACCTTTGTGTCATCAGCAAACTTAGAAACCCATTCCTCCACTTCCTCATCCAGGTCATTTATAAAAATCACGAAGAGTAGGGGTTCCAGAACAGATCCCTGAGCCACTCCACTGGTAACCAACCTCTGTGCAGAATATAACCCGTCTACAACCACTCTTTGTCTTCTGTGGGAAGCCAATTCTGGATCCACAAAGTAGGTCTCGGTCAGGTCTCCCTTCAGTGTTTGCCATTGGAGAGAAAATAACCCAAGTTTTTCTAACCTCTCCTTGTCACACATGATTCTAATCCAGACAGTATCCTGGTAAACTTCTGCTCCCTCTCCAAAGTCTGGACATCCTTCCTATAAAGGGGGCAACAAAAATGGAAAGCAGTGTTCCGGATGTGTCTTAATCATAATTTTATAAAACTACATGCAACATAACTTCCTGACACTTGAACTCAATGCTTCAACTAAAAAAACAAGCATGCTATGTGCTTCATTACCACTTTGTCAACTTGTTTGGCCCTTCTCAGGGAGTGTTTGACTTGGACACCATGGTTCCTCAGTACATCAATGTTGTTAAAGGTCCTGCCATTAACTCTGTACTTTACCTTTGCATTTGATCTCTAGAAGTGCAACACCTCACACTAGGCTTTTCCTTGCCTGTAGCTACAGCTGAAATCTACAGATGTACTAACCTACCTCATAGGAGAGTATTCCTAAATGCTTTCCTGGAAGAAGAGTATTTCTTTGTGTATTATCCACCTGTCTTCTGCCAGACACCACTGCTTTATGATGGCCCCAAGGCTTTCCTTAACATCTGCAGACTTGGAGTGCAAGTGTTCATCCTGATGGACTGGCTAGTAAGATTCCCAGTTTTTTCAATGATAACCAGAGCTTGTTAATTGCCATTTCTTTTAATGTAGGTTCCCAATCTATCGTAGCTGATTTATGCCTTTATCTACCATTTGCTTAATTGAGATTTTGCATGTTGGATTCAGATTAAACTAAATCACTTCCAGCTTTAAATAATTCTGTTGCATTATGGTCACTATTCCCTCAAAGCCCATTAATCATCAATCCATCAGTTAACCCTTTCTATAACAACCATTTTCCTGGTTGGTTCCTCAAAATTTTGATCTTAAAAACGTCATATTCTAATCATTACACGAATTTGGTTGTCAGGTCGTCCTTCATTATTATTGTATTACCCTTGTCATGTTTTCTGATTTATTCTAAGCCCTGCATTACCACTACTGCCTGACTCCTATAATGTTTTCTGGATGACTTTAAAAACCTGCACAGTTGATCTCTGGAACCCAAAACTGACCAGCTCTTTTCTCAGTGAAGCAAGCAAAGGCCCTGCTTTTAAGCTTTATGTGATCTGAATAATCTAAACATGATGGCTTTTAACAGTATCAACCCAGTGACTTGCAATGGTGTACCTTGCTTGAAAAACATAGCAAATCACAATTAAAACCAAGAATCGCAACCACTGTGCTTCCCAAGTTCTTCTATTTTACCTAATCATCAAAGTGAATCCATTACCCATTCTCACTGCACCTTTTCATTGCAATTCCTAAACCAGGGGTCACCAACCTTTTTTTGCACCTCAGACCGGTTTAATATTGACAATATTCTTGTGGAGGGGTGGGGGTGTTAATCATGACCGGAATATAGGTGATAAGTCAACTATAAGTCACTTGTAAGTGGCTAATACATTCAGTTTTGTTGCTAAAGAGGGGTTTATCTAACAAATTTAATATTAAGCACAACGCATATTTTCTTCGCATGATTATAGTGATAAGTCAATTGCATGTAACATTTTAAGTAACCTTTGGATATTAAACACACAGTGCATATTTTCCTCATATGAACATATAAAATCATTGCAACACACCAATATCGCTGAATCAGTGGGAGCCCTGGGCTTGTTTCCCTGCAACAAGACGGTCCTATCGAGGGGTGATGTGAGACAGTGATACTCAAAGGGGGGTCATTATGTCCAGTCTATTCCGCAATTTAGTTTTCATTGCATTCATTGCAGAAAACCCCGCTTCGCAGAGATATGATATTGGAAATGGAAGCAACGTTTTCAGTGTTTTTGTGGCTATCTCAGGATATTCAGCCTTGACTTTGATCCAGAATGCCAGCAGAGATGTTATGTCAAACATACTTTTCAGCCCACTGCCATTTGCAAGCTCGAGGAGTTGATCTTCTTTCCGCGCTGACATGGATGATTCACCGGGGACATTCACAAATGAGTCACGAACCCATTCCTTTGCACGTCTTGGGTCATTTGCGGTTGGGAAGTAACGCTCGAGTTCTGTCGACAGCGAAGATAGGTGATCGCACACCAGTTGTGAGAAGGGCAGTGCAGCCTCAGTCTCTCCCAAATCCCAGCTAACGTTGGGAACATGTCAAATATGCCCCCGTCCACTTACCGGCTCCACAGTTCCAGTTTGGCTTTGAAAGCAGATGCTTTATTTGCCAACTTGAAGACAGTTGTCATTCTCCCCTGAAGTGACAAATTCAGTTAATTAAGAAGGTTGAATATGTCACACAGATAAGCAAGTTTTGCTATTCTCTTCTCGTCACTGAAGTGTGCTGCCAGTGGTAACTTTTTTCCTGCAAGAAATCTCTGTAGTACTCTCAAAAACCCTGGCCAGGGCTCTCCCCCTTGATAGCCACCTGACTTCAGTGTATAAAAGAAGGTGTTTGTGCTCTGCATCCATTTCCTCGCAAAGCTGCTCAAACAGACGTGAGTTAAGGGCTTTTGCTTTGATGTGAATGATAACTTCAACAATCTCACTCAATATGCTGTTAAGATCAGGTGACATTTTTTTGGCTAGCTAGCATTTTCCTGTGTATGATTTGGGTAGTGATTTGGGTAGTGAAACCAGACAGCCGTCCAGTCATAGCTGCAGCCCCGTCTGCATATTCCATCACAGAATGACCAGTCCAGTTTGCCTGACATGGAGTCATTCAAGACTGGAATAGTTCTGCCCCAGTTGTGTTTGTTGGCAGCGGCAGTGCACACAACATATCCTTGTGTGCATCGTCTTGAAATATATATCACACATGAACCAGCAGTATTGCCTTGTTGTCGACATCGGTAGATTCGTCGACCTGGATAGCCTACCATGGTAACTCGTTAAGCCGTTCCAACAGCTGTGTTTCAATGCCCTCTGCTATGTCATCGATTCTCCTTGGAACTGTGGTAGCTGAAAGAGAAACCTGTGCCATCTTGTTAGCTGCAGCTTCTCCCAACAGTTCACAGCACATGTCCTTGGCAGCAGGCAGAATCAATTCTTCACCAACAGTGAAAGGCTTCTTAGCTTAGCAATACGGCTAGCCACTAAGGACGACAGTCTCAGAGCAGCAGCATTTGTGGAGGTGGTGGCTCTCAGCACTTGCTTCTGTCCCGCTTGCTCACGTTTTTTCCACTCCAGAAACTCAATGGCTTTGTCTTTAAGTGCAGGGTGCTTGGACTCAAGGTACTGAAGCAGTTTTGAGGGCTTCATCACCTCATTAGACAGCTTGTCTCCACATATCACACAAAAGGGGCTTGGAGCATATGAGTCACTGGTCACATTAAAGCCATATTTTATGTATGACTCATCGTATCTTCTGTTGAAGGAAGCTTTATTTTTTGCATTCTCGACCTCGGCTATCTCTGCGTTATCATCATCATTAGGCCTTTTATGTCCCCTACCACCTCTTCCAAAGAAACTCTCAAGCAACATTTGTTTTTTAGTCATCGAGTAGTTGTAGGTTAATGACCGACTGATGACCTCGCGTGGGTAATGACCTCGCGTGCGTTCAAGTTCAACAGTGGGCATGACGGGGAATGAGGAAAGGTGCAGCTGACTTGCATCGTTTCATACCGCTAAATCATATTGTTTCCTTGTGGCCTGGTAGCACATGCTTTGCGGCCCGGTGGTTGGGGACCACCACCCTAAACCGATTCCTTTGAAAACGGGCCTTTAGGTAAGGCAGGATTTTAAGATACAGCAGTCAAATTTCCCTTTGAGAAAGAAAATGAGCCAACTTCCTATCATACTGTCTTAAGACTTGTCACTCTGTAGTTCTCGGAAGTCTATTTGTTTGCTGAAACACTGAATGGAGGAACCTTGTGCTCCTTCCCAAGCAATGCAATAAAGAGTAGCTGCTAAATCCTTTCTTTCCCATCTAGTCTGTTCCTTTTTGTTTCTCTCTAACCCCTCTCCCTCACAATTTTTGAGATTGATAAAGACCTCTTTCTTATTTATCTTCCTTTTCCCTTTCTAAATTTACCCTGAATCTCTCATCCTCCTTATTCTCATTCACTCCTTGTGTTGTTTTCCTTCAATTTGTACCTGAATTTCTTTTCCCCCTTGTGTTCTCTGATTTGATTGTTATATGAACATAACAAAGTAGGAGCTGGAGTGAGCCATTCATTTTCTCAAACCTGCTCCACCATTTGATAAGAATGTGCCTGCTGTGGTTGCAGCCTTAATTTGCATTCTTATTTAACTTTCATACATTATCAAGTATTTATCTATCTCTGCCTTTACGTACCCAAAGATTTAGCTCCCACTGACCTTTGGAACTCTCTTCCAAAGACTTGTGAAACTCTTCCTGCTTATATTAAATAGGTGAGCTCCTACCTTTTAAATGCTGGCACTGAACTCTAGATTCTTCTATAAGAGGAACCACCCTCTCTCTCCACACCCACCATTGTGCAACATTCCCAGTGATATACTGGTCATTGCATTATGCCAACCCCAGAAACTGATCTTTTTATGCCTACTCCCTGTTTCCTGTTCATCAGCCAGTTTTCTATCCATGGTAACCTGTTGCTTCCTACATAAGAGCTTTTATTTTTCACAACAATATTTGAAGAAATAAATTTATACTCTAGAAAGGAGCATGGCCTGAAATTGAAAAGATCTTTCTTTGAAGCACAAGGTATAGTTTACACAAGAAATCAATTGCTTTCTGTTGTACTTATAATTAATGGTTGATCTATTTGCTCAATTAAATTTTCATAATTTACGATTTAATTTTTCTCAGCATTGAAGATTGCTTACTTTTTTAAAGAATTCAAATCCATCTTTCTTGACAGTGGATTATGTGTGTAAAAATGGTATCAAATGGGCTTTGCCACGCACTTATTTATGTGCCTTAATGAATATTTTAAATTCACTTTCAACATGGAAGCTCACATATGATGCTAACGAAGCTATAAATGCAAACTTGTGTTCAAATTTTGTTTTGAATGTATCTTGAAATAACAGACATTGATTTCAATAGGTGCCCTTACACTATTCTGGTAGAGAATTTCAGTTCCTTAGAATGTCTACAAAACTGCAGTGTTATCGTCGCCTGTATAAAATTAAATTGCTTCAGAATCTACGTTACATCTACCTTTACATCAAATTCACCATTCTCTAACCTATCAGTTTTTTTAACCATCCCCATGTCAAACTGGTTTAAACCGTTGCTATTAACTGAAGTAACCATCTTTTACATTGATGGATAATAAAATCAAATCTTAGTAGTGACAGCAGCATCAGAAGTCATATAGTAGAATAGATCATCAAAGACTTCTCTCTTTTGCAGGACATGTGATTTGTATTCACACAGTCACCCAAATGCTGTATCTTAGATATCAATAGGCAAGATGCTACCACTGTCATTCAATTGTTTTCCTCTCTGAAGTAATTAGTTCAATAGTTCAATTTAATATCAGAGAAATGGGTGCAGTATACTTTCTGAAATAGTTTTTCTCCATAGACATCCTCAAAATCAAAAGAGTGCCCCGAAGAATGAGTGAGTTAAAATGTTAGAACCCCGTCTCCCCACTCTCCCCTCCCATTCACAAACAGCAGCAAACCAAATCTCCCCCACCCACTTCCACAAAAAAGCGTCAGTATCCTTCATCCACCAAGCAAGCAATAGCAAAGACCCCAATAAAGACCATGATCTGCAGTACAACACAAACTAATTGTTTACCCGATCATTTGACATGTCACAGGCTCTGTCTCTCCCCAATAAAGGGAAAAAGAAGATAGAACTTTCACAGCAAATTGGGAGACGTAACAGCTTACTGATTTACAGTTTAAAAGTTTGTCATGTCACTTTTATTCCCCCGAGTGCTGTGACCTGAGAATCAGCAACAATCTCGCCCACCTATGAGAGAGAGGGAGAGGGAGAGAGAGAAGTTCGCTGAGTATATAGAACGTCTGACAGCTGATCCGTTGTTCCCGATGTTCTGTTCTCTCCCGCAATGCTTCAGTCAGTGACACCACTTAGAATCAGCCTGTCTACAAGGCTGCAAAAACAGAACCCGAAGCCATACTTCTACGTCATGTCCTTGGGAAATCAAAAAGGAGCCGGATATGAGTCCCAGGGTGTGGGTCACAAAGAACTGAAGTCTGAGTGTAATTCCAGGTGAGGGTCTTCAACGGTATCCTATTCACCTTGATGAGGAGAGACCTCAAGTGTTGGAATTAAGCTCTTTTCATAGATGAACGAGAAAGAGTTGCAATTTACTGCCATCCTAACTCTGCCTGCGCCTATGGTATCAATTACTCTAAAATTTTGAAAGTTGGTGACCTGATTGTTTAGGAATCTCAGTTTCAGTGTATGGCTCACCAGCATCCCATTTCTTATGCTGTCTTTGGATTCAACAAAGCCCTCTTTCCTGCACTTTATTTAAATTCTCTGGGGGCCCTGGCTGTCAAACTTCTTTAAACTCAGAAGCCCCGTTGCTAGCCCTCACTTTAAACTGAGCTGGGTTCATTGGGACGTTAATTAAACCACTCTGCAGCATCTAAAAGGTGAATTAAAAGTGATAACTACTTTTGAAAGGATCTTTAACCTGAAATGTTTGATCTGTTTCTCTTCCCACAGCTGAGACCTGACCTATTGAGTGTTTCTAGCATTTTCTGTTTCATTCTGAAGTAAAAGTGTGTTCAGGTATTAGTAGGAGCTTAGTATCCACTAATCCAGAAAATCTGTCAGTCTGGCACCGACAATGTCTCAAATGTGATGGATTATGTAAATTTTACTGTAATTTGCGACGCTTTACTACATGTCAGAGTTGAAAAGACTTTTTTAGACTGACAGAAGGGCTCAGTTTGAAATAATCTTCCTTTGTAAGACAAACCATTCAGTATAATGATTGTATCCAGAACTACACATATGCAAGGAAAACATCTCCAGGAAAAGAAAGGGATGATAAAAGGGGAGCAAGATTATTCACAGTCTTATTGGAACAAAGTTTGAATTTTAACTATTAAGAGAGTAATCTGCGCTTGCAGTCATTTGTTCTCAACTCCGAGTGAAAATGAACTGAATGCTTTATTAAATGAGATGTTGACTTTGGATCTACTCAACTTGCCTGCATCCTGGGACCTTAGTTAGCCTAAATATTAGGACTTGATATTTAAAAATATAAATCAGGGTGTGTTTACTGGTTCCACTTATCGGAATATAGTTGGTAGTGAGAAATTGAGGTATTTATTTCCCTGCCCCGTGAGCATATGTACTGAGTTGTATTGGATTGAAGCATTCTCTTTCACTGTTGTATTCCGCAGGTACTTGATGCTGTTTTGACCCAAGGAAAGAGGAAGGGATATGACTGAAAGTTAATTTGAGATTATACATCAGTCCCTTCTCTCTGCCTTCACTTTTCTTTCACTTGCCAAAGATGACAAAGGAGTTGATGTTGAAATGAAAGGAAAATATTTGCAGTCTTTACATTTCCTAATGGCTTTATTTGAGAGAATAACCCTTTCTTAATTAGCAACATAGGTTTCTTTAAATGTTAGATGATAAATACAGCAGTAAAATTAACAACACACACAAAATGCTAGGGGAACTCAGCAGATCAGACAGCATCTATGGAAGAGTAAACAGTTAATGTTTCATGCCAAGACCTTTCATCAGGACCTAAAGGAGTGTCTTGGCCCGAAATGTCAACTGTAACTTTTTTCCCATAGATGCTGCCTGGCCTGCTGAGTTGCTCCACCATTTTGTGTATGTTTCTTTGGATTTCCAGCATCTTCAGATTTTCATATGTCTGTAACATAATCTATGATTTTCTTTTCTTAGTTTTGCAATGCTAAGGGTGGTGTGTAGAACACATTTTTCATTCTGGAGTATCTGCTTAATATATTTAAATCTGGCAGAAGGCCAGAGACTCAGAATTAGAAAGGAAGTACATTAAAAACATACTCATTTATGAAAAACCTAACATGATTCTATAATGTTAATCCTTTGATTTATTTTTTTCATATTGAATCTGCAGTTCAAAAGCAGGTCATTCGTCCTTGCTGGTCTCTGAGTCTTCCTCTTAACCTATCCCTATCAAAATACCATTTCAGGTTTTCTTTCCTACAACTTTTTATCCGGCTCTGCTTTATAAAATCTGTGTTATTCTCCTTGACTAATTATGGAAATGAGTTACACATTCTCCTCACTCTTTGAAAAATCGATTCTCTTATTTTTATGGTCAATAATGTTGATTGCTGCACAGGTAAATACACTTTCCCCAAATTTGTCAAACTCCAACATCTTAAGAATTGAAACCCCTGGTCTTGGCGAACAAATAGGTCAAATATCTTTGATATTTATTATAACCCCTTATTTGCTCTTGTGGACTTTGCAACATCTCCAGTGCTTCTATATCAGTTTCTATAACCTACAGATCAGATCTGCCTAATATTCTTCTCAAAAGTGATCTAGTAATGTTCTATAAGAGCCTACCATTTGCCATTATCTCCAATTTTATTCCACCTGAAATGTGCTTCATTTGTATTTTCATAGGTTAACCTGTAATTCTGCTTTTTTTTTCCAATCATTTTCCAATGTTCCTTAGATTCAGGATCAGTTCCTGATGATTGGAGAGTGGCTAATGTGATCCCACTTTTCAAGAAGGGAGGGAAGGAGAAAACGGAGAACTATCGCCCTGTTAGCCTAACGTCAGTCATGGGGAAGATGCTTGAGTCCATTATTAAGGACAAAATAGTGGCACATCTAGATGGCAGAAATAGGATTAGGCCAAGCCAGCATGGATTTACCAAGGGTAAATCATGCTTGACTAATCTGTTGGAGTTTTTTGAGGGTGTAACAAGGATGTTAGATGAGGGTAAGCCAGTGGATGTTGTATACCTAGATTTTCAGAAGGCATTCGATAAGGTGCCACATAGGAGATTGGTGAGTAAAATCAGAGCTCATGGCATTGGGGGCAGGGTTTCAACATGGATAGAAAACTGGTTGACAGATAGAAAGCAAAGGGTAGCAGTGAATGGGAGTTTCTCGGACTGGCTGGAGGTGACTAGTGGGGTACCACAGGGCTCTGTATTGGGACCACAGCTCTTTATGATTTATGTCAATGATTTAGATGAGGGCATTGAAAACTATATCAGCAAGTTTGCTGACGATACTAAACTGGGTGGCAGTGTGACATGCGAAGAGGACGTTAGTAGAATACAGGGAGACTTGGATAGGCTGGGTGAGTGGGCAGATACTTGGCAGATGTCATTCAATGTGAATAAATGTGAAGTTATCCACTTTGGAAGCAGGAACAAGAGGGCAGAGTATTGTCTGAATGGTGTAGAGTTAGGTAAGGGAGAAATGCAAAGAGACCTAGGAGTCCTAGTTCACCAGTCAATGAAGGTGAATGAGCAAGTGCAACAGGCAGTGAAGAGGGCAAATGGAATGTTGGCCTTTGTTACAAGGGGAATTGAATACAAGAGCAAGGATGTCCTTTTGCATTTGTACAGGGCCCTGGTGAGACCATACCTGGAATATTGTGTACAGTTTTGGTCTCCAGGTTTAAGGAAGGACATTCTGGCAATTGAGGAAGTGCAGCGTAGATTCACTAGGTTTATTCCTGGGATGGCAGGGCTGTCTTACGCAGAGAGATTGGAGAGATTGGGCTTGTACACGCTGGAATTGAGGAGATTGAGAGGGGATCTGATTGAAACGTTTAAGATAATTAAAGGATTTGATAGGATTGAGGCAGGAAATATGTTCCAGATGTTGGGAGAGTCCAGTACCAGAGGGCATGGATTGAGAATAAGAGGTCAGTTATTTAAAACAGAGTTGAGGAAGAGCTTCTTCTCCCAGAGAGTTGTGGAGGTGTGGAATGCACTGCCTCGGAAGACGGTGGAGGCCAATTCTCTGGATGCTTTCGAGAAGGAGCTGGATAGATATCTGATGGATAGGGGAATCAAGGGATATGGGGACAAGGCAGGGACTGGGTATTGATAGTGAATGATCAGCCATGATCTCAGAATGGCGGTGCAGACTCGAGGGGCCGAATGGTCTACTTCTGCACCTATTGTCTATTGTCTATTTCTTTTGCCCTTTATCCCAGAAATTCATTGTCCAAGGTTGTTAAAACTTTTTGTCATTATCATGTTCTCTACCAAAATACACCACTTATATGCTTATTGCAACTTAAATAATGTCATTTATTCCTTTTGTATCAACTGCTCACCTAGTTCAGTTTATTCAGCCCCTTTAGTACTGATTCCCTCATGTAAGTCAATGTAAACTCTGCACAATTATAACTTTTCATATTTGCCAGCCTTGAATTCTCATCCTACAAATCCTATATGCTGTTTCTGTTTTTGCCCAGCTTGCTATTCACTTTGCTATTTGAATCATGCCTGCAGCATAATTCATGAATTTATTATCTGGATTCTTAATGAGCACCCTTACGAGCACTTGTATATAATTTATTGTCTTGGTTTTAGGATTATAGTTCAGGTCGTTATATAGTGGGTAGGCATCTTAAAGAGTGCGAGAAAAGTTGTAAAGCAAATGGAGTACAGTGAGGGTGGGTAAATTTTAAGTCATGTTTTCTCCACATTGCAAGGTATTTGGACTGACCTCTGTGTTTGTCTTGCAACTGAGCGAGAAGAAGTAAGGCATTGAATGCATTTGGAGAACCAGTGAAATACAGACCAGCGATGGTATGCAAAAACAAAGGATTTCCAACATCAACAGATTTTCTCTTGATTATGATTCTTTGTTCATTTATATTATTACAAACCAATAATCTGTGAACATAGGATTAACACAATCAGCACAGAAAGAGGGTTACTTTTTCAATTTTGACTGTAGGTGATAAGTCAGGCATTGATGGATAAACACACTATGTCAAATTGTTTTCAATTCCAACTGAAGGACTCATTGGAGTGGGGAGAAATACACTGGCTATAAAATAGGAAACAAAATGTAGAGTTCTTAGGATAAAAACTCAGGATGGCAATGATGAGAAGTGGGCGTGAATGGAAAACACACCCAAAATGCTGGAGGAACTCAGCAGGTCAGGCAGTATCTGTGGAAATGAATAAACAGTCAACATTTCAGGCAGAGGCTCTTCATCAGGACTAGAAGGAAGGTGCCTGAATAAAAATGTTAGAATCTGTAAGACAACAAGCAGATGTGGTTCATGTTCGGTTTCTGAATGGCATTTGATAAGTGGTGACAACTCATTGAAGTAAAGAGTAGAGTTTTGCTGAATTTCTAACTTTGTATTCTTCTCTTCTCTCTGCAAACTTTGCACAAATAAAAAGTTCCTGCCTTCCATGAGAGGGCATTTCATGACAAAAAAATGCATACCTAACTGAAATCTTCCAGGCATCTGAACGAAAAGCTTTCAAGCATCAGAACAGTTGAAAATTCTTCATACAAGGGCTCCCAATTCTTCATCCAAGGGCTCCCTTCACCCACTTTGTTTTAGTTTATGATACCAAGTACATTGGACATCGCTAAGAGTCTAGGTAACAAATTGGCTATTGTGATGAAGACTTCTGCTGATGAACCAACCATTGCCTCAACCCAGGCTATCCCAGTACAGCTGCTATAGTAGATCCATCCAGTAAAATGGAACACTTTTCAAGATCTATCCACGAAAAGCAGGTAAATCCAGAGAGCAGATAACATGTTCATTGCTACCCCACTCTTCAACCTTGAATTGTCAGCAAAGCTCTGGAATCTGTGGCAACAATGATGCCACATTGCTTGTGGATTCTCAGTCTGAGTCTCATTGGAGTCATTCTTGACATCGTTATAGCCTTGGTCCAAACAATAAGAAAATTACCTTGCCTCTAAGTTGAGAGTGAATGCCATTGATATGAAGGCAGCATTTCACCAAGTTCTGGCATCAAGACACCATCAACACATTTGGTCAGTTCAGAGGAAGTGTGCACACATGTGTTTGTGTTCATTTGTGTTCGGTCTGATTAATATTCTCCCACAATCTTGATGGTTAGAGCAGAAGACTTTGACTTTGGTGCTGGAGGCAATGTTTAAAATAAAGGTTTTGAAGGGAAATGCAGTCAAATGGTGTACTTCATCCTTGATACTGTTGAGATTTGACTGGTACTGGACCTGCCTAATCCAAGCAAGAATTACTTCAATATTCAGAAAAAGTACAGTTATTATCAAAGTGTGCTTACATTATACAACCTTGTGATTCATCTCCTCAGAGGCAGCAACAGAACAAAGAAACCCCCAAAAGAACCCATTTAAAAAAGACCATCAAACATCCAGTTTGCAGACAGAAAGAAAAATCGTGCTAACAATAAAAGTAAGCAAATAGCATTCAGAACTGACGTTTTATGTAAGGCACAAAGTCAAACATCACTACAGCTGGAGCAGGACACAGCCTCAATTCAGCACGGAGCCAAGTTTACGTCGCGGAGCACCGAGCAGAACCATTCTGTTCCTTGCCTCCAGTCATGACACCCGGGCGCTTAAATCGTCCAAACATCGGGTCATTCCTTGCTCTCAGAAAGCTCTGGGGTCTGGACCCCACCTTTTCAATTCAGCATGGTGCTTAGATCAATCAGACTGGTGCTTGCTTTCACACTTGCCTCCTCCACTTACATAGACCCATCTCTGCACACCTTGCTATTGTTAGTAGTGATTAGCTGTATTTTAGGGAGTATAGAGTCTTAAAGGGTTTCTTTTCACTGAAAGGGCACAATGTCATGTTTTAAATGTTATTGGTTCTTATTCTCATTTGTTATTTTGGAATATTAAACATACACGTTGTAGTGTGTGATAAGTATGATTTTCTGGAAGAAACGTTTGCAAATTTTGCCAGGAATGTAATACTGTTTAAATGAGTGACCACATATTGAAGCATGGAAGGTTAAAGGAGGTTTCCAAAAGATGTTGAAAATTGTGAAACATTTAGACATAGATGTGGAGAAACTGTTCGTACTGCCAGGAGGGTCTACAATCTGAGGAATCAGATTTAGGATATTTTGCGAAAGAATTGGTGATTTTTTTTAATCAGCAAGATATGATTGACTATATAATAATTAGAATGCTAGAATTCTTGTGCTAATTCTCCAAAATATATTCAGTGTACACTACTTGAGAATGGGTACAAGGCCAGTTGGTTAGCTTGTCTAAAGATGTGACATTGTGCAATTGGTGGTATGATCATTTCCTGTGTTTCCTATGATTCTACTTATGATACAGAAAGTTGGCAAGGGTAATGAAATGTTAATGAACTGAAAATGGACCTAAATCTTGATAGTTAAATGAACATTAAATGATATTTTTCTTGTCAGGATCTGAAGACTCATTATTGTGCACTGGTGGGTATACTTTTATTTCAATGGCTTACTTTGGCATATGGTGTTTAAATGTGAAGTTTAGGTATTATATTTCTAATTGGTGCACCATACACCAATCATTTGGTTACCAGTAAATCTTCATATAATTCCAACGAACTTAAAGTCCATATTGTTCACTTGTTTTTATACCATTATTCAAGTGGTCCTGGTAGGAGCTGTAGGTAGGTTCAGGAGAGCATGGGGCTGTGACTCACTGCTAGGATGTTTTCATAACTTTTTCTTTTAGCTGCTGTCACATGATGAATTGACTCTCAGAAAGGAGTAAATTTATTTACTAAGTGCTTCATTTTGTGTTGGGGACTTTCACAAGTTTTTTATTAATGATGGTAGGGTACAAGATGCATAAAGGTAGTCACTTTTCACAACGCTGAATTATTTACCCTTTGGGAAGTTATATTGCTCTAGTTGTGCTACAAGACTTTGACATAATAATTTTAATAACAGTTTTGTTAAACTAATATCCTCCGAGAGTAATCACCTTTCAGTGGAGAATAGCTGACTTGCATTTCTGATGAGATGCTACTGTTCTCCAGATGTTAATTTTCTATCATGATGTGTTACAAGGCAAGGAGAACCAGAACTATAGTTTAATTGAAGACTTTTGGATGGTATTATTTCCTGTGGTTCTTGAAAGGAACATGTTGAATGTATAAAATAGAAAATGCATCTTGAGTTCCTCTCTGCATTGTTCAACAATGGAGTGCAATAATCCCATTTTTCAACATATATTTAGCACATTCAGATTTATTTCCAAACACATTTGCTATTGGGCTGACTTTGTTGCATGATTAATTGCATTGTTGCCCTGTCCAAATGCATGCTTCCAAAAAATGTTCATGATTAATCTTTCTTAAAATGATCCCCAATGATAAAATCTCAGATGGCAACAAGGTGTCATACAGGATTGAGATAGATTGGCTAATGGAATGCTGTCATAATAATAACTTCATACTCATCATCAGTAAGGCCAAGGAATTGATTGCCAAGTTCAAAAAGTGGAAGCCGGGAGAAGTGCAGTGAAGTGCATTGAAGGAACAGCAGTGGAAAGGGCAAACAGCTTTTAAGTTCCTGGATGTCAGCATCTCAGAAGATCTATCCTGGGCCCAACAAATTGATGCCATCCTGAAGAAGGAATGCCTGCAGCTGTACTTTGTTAGGTGTTTGAGGTGCTGTGGTATGTCACCCAAGGCTTTTGTAAATTTCTCTGGATGTGTGGTGAAGAGATTTTGGACTGATTGCATTGTAGCCTGGTATGGAAATAACGATACATAGGATCGCAAGAGACTGCAGAGATCTTTAGTCTCAGCCAGCTCCATCACTGTCACAATACACCCCACCAGCAAGAACATCTTCAAGGGACAGTGCCTGAAGAAGGTGATGTTTATCATTAAGGTTTCTCAGCACCAGGATATTGACATTATTACTTACTTAAAATACATGAGGAGTAAAAATCTTTATGTCTCTGTTCAAATGTGCAATTATAGTAACTTATAATAAATATTACGTGCAACAGAACAGTCAATATAACATAGAAATACAGTAGAGTCAGCATGAATTAAGCAGTCTGGTGGAAGAAGCTGTCCTGAAGCCTGTTGGTCCTGGCTTTTATGCTACGGTACTGTTTCCCAGATGATAACAGCTGGAACAGTTTGTGGTTGGGGTGACTCGGGTCCCCAATGATCCTTCAGGCCCTTTTTACACACCTGTCTTTGTAAATGTCTCCGCAAAGTCCTGCGATTAAGCAAAGTACAGTGCCCGTACCAGGCAGTGATGCTGTTGATCAGCCTCTTGACCAGAGGCCTTTGGGTTCAGACCCAGGGAATAACTGTCAAACACAGTTTACTTAAAAGTACATACTGTTTCTCAGCAAGTTTGTGTTCTCAGTTGGCTACACAAGAGTCTGCTCAGTGAGCTTGAGAAAATCTGCAGCCAAGTGAGCCCAGAATGCTGTTTGGAGCTGCAGATACACATTGTGATCACATATTTTGATAAGGGTAGACTGAGAAGCTTCTCATGGAACAAACAATTCTTTGTTCATACATTCTTCTCACAGCATGACTTGTCAAGCTGCCAATAAGTCAGTTAGGTTCTAGCCCTTTTAATTCTGCATATAATTTCTCATTCTGTCATTCCATGACAACTACAATTATCAATGTTGGGGTTGTTGTACACTTTAATTTTCATATTCGTGTAAGAATGTTAGATAGTAACCCATGGGATAGGCCGAAGGGCTTTCTGCGTCGTCGTAGTCTCCAACCTCATCATTTGTACCTCTGTCTCTCTCAGGTCCCTTTTCTTCTAGGAGACTCTTTGTTTAAATATCCCTGTGGGCATAGGGCAAAAGCACTGGCCGACAAGGGGCCATAAACATTGAAAAAGTGCAATGAGTACTCCTGCGATGGTAGCTTAATGTAACAGTTGCTGCATCCTGCAGAGATATCACTGAAGGGCCACAATCCCCCTTTTGAGCTAAAGCCATGCAAGTTGGCCCCGATTTTCTGCATTTTATTTACCTCCTTTTGAATGTAAACTAAGAACGAGGTAATGTTCTCTGATTCATCTGGGATGGAGGTGCAGCGTTCTTGTCCTGTAATGGCACATGCACCTCCTTTTTCAGCCAGAACAAAATCGAGGTCTATTCGGTTCTGCAAAACCGTCTGTCATAGCGCCATCATTTCAGTAGTGACGGCCCTCATTTGATCCTGGATGCCATCCATTGCCTTAGTGCTTCTATTGGCCACCTCCTCCAAAACTGCAGCCAGGTTGATGATTTCCCTTGAGTTGCGTGAAGGGGAAAGCTATCATCCAGAAGACTCCTGTTGCGAGATTCCTCGCTTTTGCCCTAGGAGGGAAAAGTTTTCAGCATTCGTATGTGGGGTACAAGGTCCAATTTCTGCTCTCTTGTTGGGTGTCCCATCAGCTAGCTGGGAGCCACAAATCGGCCCTTTCCCCACAAACCCATTGAGTTCTGTTCGGGGGGCGTGGTGGTTTGGCCATTGTATAAATGGCACAGGTGCTATTGCCCAGAAAGTTAAGTCCCCTTACCCTTGAAATTACAGTAGCAGATAGAATTTGCTTGTTGGTCAGATCTGATAACGGTGGAGAGCCATGATGTCTGACCTCTCCATGGATGGCTTTTTCCAGGGAGGGGGGGGGGGAACAAATGTACCAACCATCAGAGCAGTGGCACCCACAATCTCCAATCACATCACTGGTGAAATTTTGGGCCTCACTAGTCTGAGTGTCATTAGAAAAGGCACAGACTGACCATTGTTCACTGCTGTTCAGCGGAATGGTTATTAGGGGAACCTCTATCCTTCCATGGGGATGTAGAAAATGGCGTGTTCCCAATGTTCAGAAGAGTCAGTTTGTCGTATCTGATGTGACTATCAGCTACTTGAACAATTGCAGAAATCAAAAGTATACTGTAAAGTTGGAACGAAGCTTGCAACACGGCCACCGTAAGCGGCGCCATCTTAGTAGGAAAAGGATATGCTTCCTTTTCATTACTGCCATCAGGGAGGAGGGACAGGAACCTGAAGACCTACACCTAATAATTCAAAAACTGCTTTTCCTCATCTCCCATTAGATTTCTGAATAACTCATGAACTCAGTCTCATTATTCTTTTTATTTTGCGCAATTTATTTTGTAATTTATAGTGATATGCTTTACACTGTATTGCTGCCACTGAACAATCAAATTTCATGTCATATTGGACATTGATAATAAATTTGATTGTGATTATTAGCTTGATTAGCTTAATGAAATCACCCTCCCTATTCTGTCCGTACACTGCACCTCCCTGCAATACCCTAATATTGCAGTACAATAATTACTCCAGAAATGTGCAACATGAAATGGAGAATAGCATATATACAGTATGTACACACAAAGCCAGTTTCTCTCACTTACAGCTGTGTGTTAGGAAGTTTGATTAACAGGAGAATTGCCAAAACTTTTTTATTTTGCTTTACTCTAGCTTTGTCACCATTGTACATCTATTTAGAAAATAATTCTTCCCCACTATATTTTGAATTATCAAATAAGGAAAAGCAATTCAATTCCATATTATCTTGGCTACAAAACTAAATGTTGAAGAATCCAAAGGTATTCTTTCATAATCTTGGTCTTTTAAGTGCATACTCTGGGATAATCGTTTCAGGTGTAAATTTCTTTTTTGGGTTTAATTAATTTCTTCTTTCTTTCTTTCATTTTCAATCTTTTTATTAAATTTCATATATATATTAAAAAAACATAGCATGATAATGAATAGATTACAAATTCAATAAACTTGAAATTACATTAGTAATAGGATAATAATATCCTATTAAACATCAATCAACAAAAGGTACATTAATCAATCAAGTCTATATAAATATATATGAAAAAAAAACAAAAATAATCATCAAAAGAAAAAAAAATTGAAAATATATAGAAGAAAATATATATTGAAAAAAAAAACTAAAATAAACTAACATGGGCAATAATAACAGTTTATAAGTATGTGATAGTGTCAAGAAAAAACTCCGGAACTCCATACCTGAACAAGAATAAGTAGAGAAAAGGATCTGAAATAGGCCAAATTAATTCATATGAAAATGTCGAATGAACGGTCCCCAGGTTTCTTCAAATTTAATTGGAGTCAAAAATAGTGCTTCTAATTTTTTCCAAACTCAGATAGGAAATAGTTTGAGAGAACCACTGAGATGTGGTAGGAGGATTTACTTCTTTCCAGTTTTGTAATATAGACCTTCTGGCAATTAATGTTACAAAAGCAATCATTCGTCTGGTTGAAGGGGAAAACTGATTACCATCTTCATTTGGCATACCGAAAATTGCAGTAATAAAATGAGGTTGTAAATCGATATTCCATACTGAGGAAATGACATCAAAAATGTCCTTCCAATAGTTATGTAAAGTGGGACATGACCAAAACATGTGGGTCAATGAAGCCACTTCTAAGTGACATCTGTCACATTGAGGATTGATATGCGAGTAGAATCGAGCAAGCTTATCTTTAGACATATAAGCTCTATGTACAATTTTAAATTGTATTAAAGCATGTTTAGCACAAATAGAAGAGGAATTAACCATTTGTAAAATTTTTTCCCATTTATCTGTTGATATATTATATCGATGTTCTTTTTCCCATTCTTGTTTAATTCTATCCGATATTTCTGGTTGTATCTTCATAATCATGTTATAAATAAAAGCTACTAATCCCTTCTGACAGGGATTAAAGGTAAAAATCAAATCTGAAAAATCCAATGGAGTTGAATTGGGAAAAGATGGGAGAATTTTATGTAAGAAATTTCTAATTTGTAAGTATCTAAAAAAAATTAGATTTAGGTAATTTAAATTTGTTAGAAAGTTGATCAAAAGACATCAAAGTACCTTCAAAAAAAAGATCACGAAAACATTTTATACCTTTCCTTTTCCATATGCTAAAAGCTTGATCTGTCAATGAAGGTTTGAAAAAAAAAATTAAATAAAATAGGGCTGTCCAGAACAAAGTTTTTCAGATTAAAAAAATTTACGAAATTGAAACCAAATTCGTAGTGTATGTTTGACAACAGGGTTAGATATCTGTTTATTGAATTTAACTAAATCAACAGGAAGAAAAGAACCAAGAACGGTGAATATAGAATATCCCTTTACCTCACTACATTCCAAATTTACCCACTGTGGACACAATGGTGAGTCCAAATCTAGTTTCCAATACATTAGGTTACGAATATTATTCGCCCAATAATAAAATCTAAAGTTAGGTAAAGCTAGACCACCATCTTTTTTAGATTTTTGTAATTGCCTTTTGCTTAACCTAGGGTTTTTATTTTGCCACACAAATGAGGAAATTTTTGAATCAATGTTATCAAAAAAAGATTTAGGAATAAAAATTGGTAAGGCTTGAAATAAATATAAAAATTTCGGTAAAATCATCATTTTAATAGCATTAATCCGACCAACTAATGATAAAAATAAGGGAGACCATCTTGTAGTAAGTTGTTGAATTTGATGAAGCATAGGTAAAAAATTCAGTCCAAATAAATCTTTATATTTCTTGGTGATTTTTATACCTAAATAGATAAAGTTATCAGTAACAACTTTAAATGGCATCCTGTCACTCAATAAGGTTTGCGCGTTTAAGGGGAATAATTCACTCTTATCTAAGTTTAATTTATAACCAGAAAAACTACCAAATTGAGCCAACAAGGATAAAATAGCAGGAATAGACCTATTAGGATCAGAAATATATAGCAGCAAATCATCAGCATAAAGTGATAATTTGTATAACTTCTCATTACGGATGATACCAAAAATATTAGGAGACTCACGAATAGCAATGGCTAAAGGTTCTAATGCAATATTAAATAATAAAGGACTTAAAGGACAACCTTGTCTCGTACCACGAGATAATTGAAAAAAAGAGGATCTATAATTATTTGTAAGAACAGAAGCAACAGGTTTATAATATATTAATTTAATCCATGATATAAAATTAGGACTAAAATTAAAGTTTCTCAATGCATTAAATAAGTATGTCCATTCAACTCTATCAAAAGCTTTTTCAGCATCTAATGAGATAACACATTCTGGGGTTGTAGGTGATGAAGTATAAATTATGTTAATCAATTTTCTAATATTAAAAAAGGAATACCGATTCCTAATAAAACCAGTTTGATCTTCTGAAATAATCTGTGATAGTACCTTTTCTAATCTAATGGCTAAAATTTTTGTAAGAATCTTAGAGTCTACATTTAATAATGATATAGGGCGATAAGATGCACATAAAGTAGGATCTTTATCTTTTTTAAGAATTAGAGAAATAGTAGCTTCATAAAAAGATTGAGGTAATCTCTTCTTAACAAACGCATCATTAAAGATTTCACATAGCCAAGGAGAAAGCAATAAAGAAAAAGTTTTTAAAAATTCTACAATAAAACCATCAGGACCAGGAGCTTTCCCTGAATTCATTGATGAGATAGCCTCTCTTATTTCAGCCATAGAGATAGGAGCATCAAGCAAGCTACAATCTTCATCTATCAGTTTAGGAATATTCAAGTTGTTAAAAAAAATTATCCAACATGGACAGGTCACCATCAAATTCTGATTGATATAACGATTTATAAAAATCTTGAAAAGGATTAATTTCAATATAGGGCCGAAATGAAATCAATACATTAGAAGCTTTTATTTATTATTGACAAGTTGAGCACTTCAATCTTTTCATATAGGAAAAGTATTATGTAGCAAGTCTTGAACATTGGCATCTTGACACAGGCATACAGATTGGAAGATGATGGAATTGCTTTGGGACTTCTCATGGCTATTGGATGGATTATTAGTATTTCGCTTGAGAAATTGAAAGGTGATTAAGAATATCATAAGTGTGTTGATAAACCACTCCCAAACTGGTATAGCTATTCTTTCCACCCCACGTGATGCTTGAAACATCGATTTTGAATTTTTCATTGATAGTACTATATTTTATTAAAGAAAAGTTATGTGGAAGTATTTAAAAGCACAGTGTTTTTAAAAACACAGGAATTGTGGTCACTGAACATACATTTGAAAATGTAAGAATAAGTATCTTTATTCTTTCTGCAAACTTTGAACAATAAGAAATGAAGAACAAGAATTTATTTTATAGTGAATTACATGAGTATAATTAACCAGACTATAGCAAGGACATTGGATCATTCAACAAGAAATTTCTTAGCTAATGAAAAGATTTTCACAATTCTGTTTAATAGCTTGCCCCTGAGGGGTTTCAAATTGCCATCTGTGCAGTAATTTCCTTTTTGGACTTCACAAAATGTTTCCAAGCTTTTGGATTTTCAATTTGATACACGACCAGAAGCATCTGATGAATATTTTTTCCAAATTCTGTATAGCTGTATTTCTATTTTAAAAGGCATAGCTTTGACTCATTCTTTGCAAGACCTTTAACATTTTTTGGATTGTTAATTGGTATGATTTATATCTTTTGAATGAAAGAACTGTTTCCAAAAATCCACTATGGATCAACCAAAGGTTCCAAATGCCCAATTTACGAACGCCTTTTTGTACAAGCAGTATACCATAATATAAAATTGAAAAATATGACATATATGTACATACATACATTCATTCCACACTTCTGTTTGGCAACTCTTGTGTGTTTTGATGCCATTCATCACAGTTTTTTGGAAGGATGGTCACCATATCAAGTGATTTTTGTGTATTTTCCAACTAAAGGCACCTGTAAAAGCTAAATCTGTTCATAACCAGGGCATGGCCTGTATATATTTTCTGTGAAAGCAATTTATTGTATGCTACTTCACACAATTTTGAACACAACTGAATCCAGGGATCTTATATACCAAGACAATAATACAATTTTTAAATGGGAGTCTTCCCATTTTCTGGTGCTCAACAATTTTTGCCACTATATTCCAAACTTTTCTTCACATGAGTCACCTATATTCCAAAAGGGGATGAAGAATCCTAGTTGAACTTTGGAAATGGCTGTGAATTTTTATTTGCAGTCATTTTTTTGTTTAGAGTAAAGCCAGTAAACATTTATTTTCTCTCTAGATTAAGTGGGATGGAATGTTTTAAAGCCTCTGTCCTCCAATACAAACTGAAGAGTTTACACCTGGGCAGTACTGGGATCAATGTCTTGTGTGGAAATGTTTGCTAATGCTGTTGAGGAAGGTTTAAACTAATGTGGCAGGATGATGGAAGCAATGCAGAGACCAAAACGAAAGTTATCAAAAAGTCAGAGTGGAGTACAGAAAATGGAGGTTACTAGATTCTAAAAGGACAATATGTGTAAGGGCACTTCTCGGAATACCCATAGTGTTTGAAATATTTAATGAACTTGTGGTATAAATGGGTACAAAGGGGTATAATGTTGTGGCTGTTACTGAACTGTGGTTGTAGAGTAGAGATTGGTGGGAATTAAATACCCAAGGGGAAGGTAAGGAAGATGGGATAGCACATTCAAATAGAAATGAAATCAGGGTGCTTCTGAGAGATAGTATAAGATCAGGGTGATAGTAAGAGACAGTTTAAGGAGCAAAATGTTCAGTCCAACTGAGTAGAGATTAGCAATAGTAAAAGGGTGAAATTCGCTGGCGAGAGTTGTTTATAGGCCACTGAATAATAATGTCACAGTGGTACGGGCAATAAACAAAGAAATATCTGATGCACATCAGAATGTAACAGCAGTTGTCATGGTGGACTTTAATTTTCACATAGGGCGACTGAATTTGGTTAAGGCATTCTTGAGGGGGTCTTCATGAAATGCATTCATGATGGTGTTCTTGAAGAGCATTTTGTGAATCTGTAAGGGAAAATGCTATCTTAGATCTGGTCATGTGCAATGAGAGAGGTAAAATTAACAATCTTGTAGCTAGTGATTTTCTTTGGAAGAGTGATCAGCTGGATTGAATTTATCATACAAACAGAGGGTGCAATATTTCAATCTAAAACCAGTGTATTATGCCTAAATAAAGGAGACTGCAGGATGAGGGAGGAGCTGACTAGTGTAGAATGAGAATGTATTGTTTTTGGTAGGACAGTGAAAGACTTTTAGAGAGATTTTTCAAGGTGCTTAACAGGAGTACATACAAGAGAAAATATGCAGAAGCACAAATTTCTTACAGGCAGCAGTGGGAATTGAACCCAGGTCACTTGCATTGTACTAACTACCACACCACTGTGCATCTCTTTTCCCCAGTCCTGATAAAGGGTCAGGGCCTAAAACATTGACTATACTCTCTTCCATTGATGCTGCCTGGCCTCCTGAGTTCCTCCAGCATTTTGTGTGTGCTGCAACAAAAGTATATTCCAGATACAAGCATTGCTAGTAAGGGTGCCAAAAGCCAGCCGTGAATAACTAAAGAAGGCATCATGCCTTCATGAACTAAAGAAAGCTCATGCCTACAAAGTTGCATGAGTAGTGGGGAACCAGAAGATTGGCAAACCTTTGAAAAGCAACAAAGAACCATGAAGCAAACAATAAAGAAAGGGAAAATGGGTTATGAATGTAAACAAGCACAAAAAATAAAGCCAGACAGTATAGGTTAAAAGGTCCCTTGGAAGATGAGAAGGAGGAATTAATATTTGGCGATGTGGTAATGGGCTAATGCTATGAGCAACTATTTTTTGTCTGTCTTCTTGTCTTCATATGTTTAACATGCCAAAGAGATGTTATGGATGCGAAGGGAGTTGAGGACCATTGCTGTCATGAAAGAAGTAGTGATGAGCAAGTTAGTAGGCCTAAAGGTAAAGAAACCCTAGTCCTAGTGTACTTAAAGAAATTATGGAAGTAGTAATATATGCATTTGTGATAGTTCACCAAAATTGTCTGGACTCTGGATGGATTCCCAGCAAATTGGAAGACGGCGAATGTCACAGCTCTGTTTAAAAGAGGATGCGGACAAAAAAAGGGTAACTGTAGGCCAGTTAGCTAAATGTCTGTAGTCGGTGAAAAGCTTGAAGCTACCTTTAAGGAAGAAATAGAGAGGCATCTGGATAGAAATGGTTCCATCAGACAGACACAGCATAGATTCATGAAGAGCAGATCCTGATTGACAAACTTACTTGAGTTCTTTGAGAATTTGATGAGTGCATTGGATAGATGGGAACAGGTGGATGGTGTATATTAAGATTTCCAGAAGGTGTTTGATCGCCACATGAAAGACTTCTATAAAATGAGGATGTTTGGAGTTCGGGGTGATATATCAGTATAGATAGAGGATTGGCTAACAAATAAAAGGCAGAGTTGGGATGAATGGCTGTTTCTCTGGCAGTGAGTCATAAGCAGAATGCTACAGGAGTCTGTACTGGGCCCACAACTGTTTGTGATATAATGATTTGGAAGGAGGGACCCAGTATATCTTACCTGAATTTGCTGATTACTCTAAAATTGCGCGGCAAAGCAAATTGTCCAAGGGTATGGGGAGATAAAAGAGATAAAGTTAGGTTAAGATAGGATCTGGCAGATAGAATACAATGTGGTGAAGGTGAGGTCACTTTGGAAAGTAAAATAAAAGATCAGATTATGAATTAAATAGTGAAAAATTGCAGTATGCTGTGGCGCAGAGGGTCTTAGAACTGCTTGACGATGAATTGCACAATATGGATTTGCAGATGTAATGGGTTATCAGGAAAGCAGATGGAACATTGGCCTTCATTGCTAACGGGAATGAATTTCAGAATAGGGAAGATAAACTGCAACTGTACTTGGTATTGGTGAGACCACACTTCAAGTAGTGTGTGCTTTTCTGGACTCCTTGGAAAAAAGCTATACTGGCTTTGGAGGCAGTGTAGAGGAAGTTCACCAGGTTGATTCTGGAGATGACTGGGTTAGCATATGAGAAGATTAGGGAGTAAAGCCTCAAGATACAGGGGAATAAATTCAAGATGGAGATGAGAAATTGCTTTTCCAGAGAGTAGTGAATCTGTGGAATTCTCTGCCCAGGGAAGCAATGGAGTCAGAATCAGGTTTAATAACTTTAGCATACTGTGAGATTTGCTGTTTTGTAGCAGCAGTACGTTGCAATATATAATTTAAAAAAAAAGCTATGAACAGAGGAAAATTAATAGTGAAGTATGTTTATGGGTTTACTGTCCATACAGAAATCTGATGGCAGAGGAGAAGAAGGTGTTCCTGAAATGTTGAGTGTGTGTCTTTGGGTTCGTGTACCACCACCTTGATGATGGCAATGAGAAGTGAGCATGACCTGAGTGATGGGGGTCTTGCTTAATGCTTGCTGCCTTTTTTGTGTTTGAAAATGTTCTGCATGCTGCAGAGGCCAGTATCCATAATGGAGCTGGCTGAGTTTACAACTTCCTGCAGCTTTTTCCACTCCTTTGTAGTGGCTCCTTCAGATGGTGATGCAACCAGTTGGAATATTGTCTATGCTATTTAGAAGTTTGTGAGTGCCTTTGGTGACATACCATGCCTCCTCAAATTACGTACATCAATATATCAGATTCAGAATAGATCTTTAGAGATGTTGATAGCCAGGGTCATGAAACTACTCATCCTCTCCACTGCAGATCCATCAATGTGGACAACTGTGTTTTTCCTTGACTTCCCTGTCCTTAAGTCAATTCCTCAATTCCTTCAATCTTAAAGGTCAAGGAGAGAAATTTTGGAAAATTAGTTCAATTTGTTCTTGTATGATGTTTGTAATACCATCTGCACCAACCTGAGAAGGTCAACTTAGCATATAGAAAATAATGAAAACAAGGACTATATCAGAGTTGAGGTAAAAACTACACTGCCCTTAAGTCATAACATTAGGCAGTATCTAAGGATAAGCAGAGTACTTGACACACAAGATGAGAAAACACTCTTTCTGGTTTTATGTATATTTTGATGACTCCTCAAGCAAGAAATTGGAAAATGACTACTATTTATCAAAATATTATTAAAAATGTAGTTTCAAATTAACATTGGATGATACTGCAAGTTCAGCTTCTGGAGGTTATTGAGCTATTTATCTGACTGACCAAATTCATTTTATATGTAGGGTATTATTGCATCTTAGTTAAGGTTTACATTGAATCTCCTCAAGTCTGCTGTTGAGACGTTAATTTGTTCAGTTTAGTAACCGTGTAACGCATAGTAACATTCGGAGGTAGTAATCATAACAAGATAGAATTCAGCCTGCAGTTCGAGAGAGAGAAAGAGAAGCTAAAATCGAATCTATTGAGATTAGAGTTGAGTGAAGGTAACTGAAGAGGCATGAGGGAGATGCTGGCCAAAGCTGATTGGAAGGGGACCCGAGCAAGGATGATAGATGAACAATGGCAGGAACTTCTGGGAGTAATTTAGAATTACAGGATTGTGGCGACCCACTTCCTAGCGTACTCAAACCGGCTCACAAATAGCCAGCGTGCCGGCATAAAGGCCAGTCCCAAAAGGGCGCTAGGTCTGCTTCACTAACAAACGGAAAAGCTCTCGCGGGACTGTGAATACGTGTCTCCTACAGCATCCGCGCCCGGCGAGGGTGGGATCAGGGAGGCTTTAAAGCGAAGCCACGAAGTTTGAATAAAACCTTTTTTAACTGCAGTTTACCGACTCTGTGTCGTTATTTCAGCGCTGCGTGTAGTACACCGCTACAATTGGTGACCCTGACGGTCCAAACGATATTTGGACCGGAGATGAACAACGCAGCATCTGTTCATGCAGTTTCGTTGAAACTGCCAAGCTTCTGGACGCTGCGACCTCACCTATGGTTCCAGCAAGCAGAAGCCCAATTCCACGTTCGGCAGATAACCTCAGAGGACACACGTTACTACTACATGGTGAGCTCCCTCGACCAGGACACAGCGGCCCAGGTTGAGGAGTTCGTACAGTCTCCCACAGTGGACGGCAAGTACATGGAATTCAAAGCCCTGCTCATAAGGACTTTCAAACTCTTGGCACGAGCGGGCTGCCCGTTTACTGCACCTGGATGGTTTGGGGGACAGACCTCCATCGGCTTTAATGAATGAGATGTTTCTCTGGCCGGAGGACACAAGCCCTCCCTCATGTTTGAGCAGGCATTCCTGGAGCAGATGCCTGAGGACATAAGCCTGCTGCTGTCCGACGCGGATTTCAGCGACCCCCGGAAGGTGGCAGCCCGGGCGGACGTGCTGTGGAACGCCAAGAAGGTGAGTGGGGCGTCTGTCGCACAGATCACCAGGCCGCACTCCCAGCAGCAAACCAGACCTGGCCCGGCCACAGAGCCTGCTAACCCCAGAGGCAGGGGTGAGGAGCTCAACGAACAATGGTGCTTCTACAACCAGCGGTGGGGTGCAGAAGCCCACCGCTGTAGCCCACCCTGCAAATTCCCGGGAAATGCCAGGGCCAGCCACAGCTGATGGCTATGGCGGCTGGCCATTGGGATAGCCTCCTGTATGTGTGGGACGAGAGGTTGGGACGCCGTTTTTTGGTCGACACCGGTGCCGAGATCAGCGTCTCACCTCCGACGAGTTACGACACCCGCAGCAGGGCACCGGGTCCCCCCTTGAGGGCCGTGAATGGCAGCACAGTAAGGACCTATGGCACCTGTATGGTGCAGCTACAGTTCGGCTCCAGCCGGTTTGCATGGGACTTCACACTGGCCGCCGTAGCCCAACCGCTTCTGGGTGCAGATTTTTTGCGGGCTCACAGCCTGCTGGTCGACCTGCCGAGGCAGAGACTGGTCCACGCCGAGACCTTTCGGACATTCTCCCTGGGAGAAGCCCAGTTGCCAGCCCCACAGCTCCATCACGCTGTCCGACAACGACTTCACCAGAGTCCTGGCGGATTTCCCATCGGTTCTGGCACCGCAGTTCACAGCAGCCATGCCCCAACATGGCTTACAGCACCACATCCCGACCCAGGGACCACCCCTCCATGCTCATGCTCGGCGGCTTCCCCCGGACAAGCTCCGAATGGCGAAAGAGGAGTTCAAGAGGATGGAGCAATTGGGGATCATCCGGCGGATCGACAGCCCATGGGCCTCCCCCCTGCACATGGTGCCCAAAGCGACAGGGGGCTGGAGACCATGCGGCGACTACCACAGGCTGAACGAGGCTACCACACCAAACCGCTACCCTGTGCCGCACATTCAGGACTTTGCAGCAAACCTGCACGGCGCACGGATCTTCTCCAAGGTAGACCTCGTCCGGGGATACCATCAAATCCCGATGCATCCGGACGACGTCCCCAAAACGGCACTCATCACCCCGTTCGGCCTTTTCGAGTTCCTCCGCATGCTGTTCGGTCTGAAGAATACCACACAGACATTCCAGTGGTTAATGGATGCGGTGGGACACGACCTGGACTTCACATTCATCTATTTGGACGACATCCTCATAGCCAGCAGCAGTCGTCAGGAGCATCTGTCCCACCTCCGTCAACTCTACGCCCGACTGAGTGAGTACGATCTAACAATCAACCCGGCCAAATGCCAGTTCGGGCTCGACACCATCGACTTCCTGGGCCACTAAAGATTACTAAAGATGGGGCAACCCCTCTGCCCGCTAAGATAGATGCGGTCCACCATTTCCCCCAACCCACCACAGTCAAAGGCCTTCAGGAATTCGTAGGTATGGTAAATTTCTACCACTGCTTCCTCCCTTCAGCTGCCCGAATCATGCACCCCCTGTTCACCCTGATGTCTGGTCTGAGCAAGGACATTACCTGGGACAAGGAGTCAGCAGCCGCTTTCATTAAAATGAAAGAAGCCTTGGCAAACGCCGCGATGCTAGTGCACCCCAGAATGGACGTCCCTACCGCCCTCACAGTGGACGCATCTAACACGGCAGTCGGTGGGGTTCTGGAGCAACTCATCGCGGGTCGCTGGCATCCCCTGGCCTTTTTCAGCAAACACCTGCGGCCATCCAAGCTCAAATACAGTGCTTTCGACCGGGAACTGTTGGTGCTATACCTGGCAATCCGGCATTTCAGGTACTTCTTAGAAGGTAGGCCCTTCACCGTGTTCATGGACCACAAACCGCTTACCTTTACGTTCACGAAGGTGTCCGATCCCTGGTCGTCCAGCCAGCAACGCCATCTGTCCTACATCTCTGAATACCCGACGGATGTCCGGCACGTCTCGGGTAATGACAATGTCATGGCAGACGCGCTCTCTTGCCCTTACATTCATGCCCTTTCCCAAGGGGTAGACTTTGAGGTGCTGGTAGAGGCGCAGCAGGCAGACGAGGAGATCCCGAGTTACAGAACCGCAGTCTCCGGTTTGCAGCTCCAGGACCTCCCTGTAGGCCCAGGTGAGAGGACCCTACTCTATGACGTCGCCACCGGCCAGCCTCGTCCCGGCATCTTGGCGGCGGTGCGTTTTTGACTCCATTCATAACTGAGCGCACCCCTCTATCAGGACAACCGTCTGGATGGTCTCCAGCAGGTTCGTTTGGCACGGACTCCGCAAGCAAGTCAGTGAATGGGCCAGAATGTGCATGCACTGCCAGACGGCCAAGGTGCAGCGGCACACCAAAGCTCTGTTGCAGCAGTTCCACCCCACCCACCAGCGTTTCGACCACATTCATGTGGATATCGTGGGCCCCCTGCCAGTGTCGCACGGAGCGCGGCACCACCTCACTATCATGGACCGGTTCACAAGATGGCCAGAGGCGATCCCGCTCACCGACACCACCTCTGAATCTTGCGCCTGGGCACTGATCGCCACTTGGGTGTCCTGCTTTGGTGTACTGGCCCACATTACCTCCGACAGAGGCGCCCAGTTCACCTCCAGCCTGTGGTCAGCTATGGCCAGCCTTTTGGGGACACAGCTGCACCACACCACTGCCTACCACCCACAGTCGAACAGCCTGGTGGAGTGTTTCCACTGTCACCTCAAGTCAGCTCTCATGGCCTGCCTGAGAGGAGTTAACTGGGTGGATGAGCTTCCCTGGGTCCTACTCGGCATCCGCACGGCGCCCAAAGACGATCTGCATGCCTCGTCGGCTGAGTTGGTGTATGGCACGCCCCTAGTTGTCCCCGGGGAGTTCATACCGGCTCCACGGGGGCAAGAGGAAGAACCCGCAGCAGTCCTGGGCAGACTACGCGTGAGGCTTGGTGACCTGGCCCCCACCACATCGCAGCATGGGCAGAACCCGACCTACGTACCCAAAGACCTGCAGAACTGTAAATTTGTGTTTGTGCAAACGGGCGGGCATCGGCCACCTCTGCAACGGCCCTACGAGGGGCCGTTTACAGTGCTCAGGAACAACACGTCCACGTTCATGCTGGACTTTGGGGGGAGAGAGGAGGTTTTCACGGTGGACCGACTCAAACCGGCCCATGTGGACATCGCACAACGAGTCGACTTCCTGGCACCACGGCGCAGGGGCCGACCTCCCAAACAGGGTCCAGCCCAGACTGGACACTGGGGGGGGGGTGTATCGCTGGTTCTGGGAAGGGGGGAGGGGGGTTATGTGGCGACCCACTTCCTAGCGCACTCGAACCGGCTCAGAAATAGCCAGCGCACCAGCATAAAGGCCAGTCCCAAAAGGGTGCCAGGTCTGCTTCACTAACAAAGGGAAAAGCTCGCGCGGGACTGTGAATACCTGCCTCCTACAGCATCCACGCCCGGGGAGGGCAGGATCAGGGAGGCTTTAAAGCGAAGCCGCGAAGTTCAAATAAAATCTTCTTTAACTGCAGTTTACCGACTCCGTGTCGTTATTTCAGCGCTGCGTGTAGCACACTGCTACAGGATTATTAAATCCCAAAGAAGCAGCATTCTAAAGGGAGGATGAAGCAACCATAGACATAAAAGTAAAAAAAATACAGCATAAAAGTAAAAGATGGGACATGCAATATTGTAAAAATTAGTAGAAAGTTAGATGAGTCAAGAATATTTTAAAAACCAACATAAGGCAACTAAAAAAGCTATAAGGAAAGAAAAAAATGAAATAATAAATGTAAATGATATAAAAGAGGATACCAAAAGCATTTTTTAGATATATAAAGAAAGGAGAAAGTGCACATTGGACCACTGGAAAAGGTAGTAATAGGAGACAAAGAAAGATTACCTGAATAAGTATTTTGCACTGTGGAAAACATCAGCAACATACCAGACATTTGAAAGAGTCAAGGGACAGAAGTGAGTGGTCATTGTTAGCAAGAAGAAGGTGCTTTGAAGGCTGAAAGGTCTGAAGATGGATAAGTCATCTGAATCAGGTGAATTGCACCTCAGGGTTCTGAAAGAGGTATCTGAAGACATTGTGAAGGTATCAGGAGTGATCTTTCAAGAATCACTATTGTTCGGAATGGTTCCAGAGTACTGGGAAATCATAGAAGCCATTCAACTCTTTAAAAAGGGGAGGAGACCAAAAAACCCAAGATATTATAAACTGGCTTGCATGATGCATGTGGTTGGTAAGATTTGGAGTCCATTATTAAGGATGGGGCTTTGAGGTACTTGAAAGTGCATGAGAAAATGGGCTGAAGACATCATTTTTTTCTTAAGGGGAGATTTTGCCAGACAAATCTGTGTGATGATTTGAGGAAGTAACCAACAGGATACTCAAGAGTCAGCTGAGGCGTTTGACATGGTGGCACACAGGTTGCTAAACAAAATAGGAGCCTATCCTATTACATGGAAATTAGTAGTGTGGATAGAAGATCGACTAGTTGGCAGAAGACAGTATAGGAATAAGGGGGGTAGGGAGGAGGCTTTTCTGGTTGCCAGTGCTTTGCAGCTGTTGGGTCTATTATTTTTCATGTTATATGTCAGTAATCTGGAAGACAGAATTGATTACTCTGTGGTCAAGTTTGTGGGTGATACAAAGGTAGGTGGAGAGATGAAGGGGTTGGGGGGGGGGGAATGGAAATAAATCAGCCATGATTGAACGGTAGAGTGGATTCTGCTAATACTGCTCCTATATCTCATGGTCTTGTGTTGTTTTGAGATTCTGTTTAAATTGTTAGGTCTTTGTATGTTGTAACAGCTGTTATAGCCAGTGGAATCTGTGCTGGCTAGAAAGGCATATTGTAGTTTCAATTTGGCTTGTAAGTTGTAAGGTTTAAAGAATTAATCATTAACTATTTGGTGATCAGTAATGATAATGTATAACTGACGTATAATATTCTTATTGTTAAGGTATGAGCATCTGACAAGCAACCACTGGACAGATTGGTATCTGGACTCGAATGAAAGTACTAACTTCAGCCTGGAATATGGTACTTACTCGTTCGACTGCGCTACCAATCATGGTGATCCTGAGCCACCTGGCACAGTGCATTCAAGCAGACAGTAAGTAAAATCATTTTAATGTTGAAACAAATTTTTTTCTTTGTTGCCTGGATATTTGTGAATATATTTGAATGCAGAGGATAGTTTGAAAAGGTGCAGTATGCAAAAAACATGGATATTGGTTACAAATCATGAAACCGCAAAATTGTGTTGAGTACTTTTCACATTATAGTTACAATCTGAACAGGATTTCAAACTCAAACAGAGAGGAAGAAAATTAGAAAAGCTTAAACACTATAATTTCACCATCCAGCCAGTTTTGCCACAAATCATTCATTACCATCAGTGAAAAGTAAGTGTGAAAGACTACAAAATCAAGTTAGTGTAAAGGATGTTGTACCAAATTTAAAAATGAGTTATTAAGACATAACTTTGTTGTTAAGGCAGTAATATTCAAGATTTAACTCTGAATATTTGATAAGGAAAGGTACATTACTCTTGGGGAAAGAACAGTGAACAGATGGAAAAGCACATAATATTAGAAAAGCCAACTCTTAGAAATTAATGACTGGAGGAGGCAATCCTCCTCCAAACATTAGATGAATTTTGGATTTTGGCTGTGAAGATGTATATGAAATATCATTCAAAAGTGATGGGCTGGATCTGAAAATAAATGCATAAAGTAGAATGTTCCCAGTGTACACGTTGTTTACGCAAGAACTCTTTTAAAGATGGTTAGGTAAGATGATGGTTCTCAATATTTTTCAGAATGTATTTTCTGTTAGCAATGGTGTTTGCAAACCTGTGTCTTTTTCTTTTCAACAGGCTATTCTTCAAAATTATCTGAAGGAAAAAATAGCAGGTCAAACAGCATCTAAGGAAATGAATAAACATGGCACCAAACTGTACTGTTCCCAGTTTTGGTGTCACTTTTTACCCTGAGTTCTGTACTCTCTTTAAAACAGGAGTTCTCAACTTTTATTATGTCTTGGACCCCTACCATTAATTGAGGCTTCCATGGACCCCTGGGAGCCCTGGCTTTAAAGTCTTCCATTTCCACAACCCAACTTGATTCAAGCCTCTCCTCTGATCATCTGTTACTAAGGCGATCATCTCTGAACTCAGTTATTCAGTATTCCAGCACAGCTTTTGTCATCCTTCCTTTTATTCTGAAAGCTATAAACCATCTTATCTCACATTTAGATCTCTTTGACCTGTCACCTCATTTGCTTCCTGACCTACAGTGTTCCTGAATTAAATAAACCTACATTTATTTTAGTGATCATCTCTATTATGTTGCCTGTTTTATATCCACATTTCTGGATTCTTGACCACCCCCGGTTAAATTGTTTCCCCACTGGTTTGCTGTGTCAATAAAGATTCGAAATTATTCCTTTAATTCCACTCCTCCTCTTCTTTCAGGTGCTCCTTAAAATCATTGAACTTTAATAAAGCATATGGTCCTTTTATCTCTTCAGGGCTTGCCACAGCTTTTGTTTGTTCTTGTTTCTGAGAAAGTCTGGTATGTTTTTTATTAGGTTAAAGACGGCAAATAAACGAGAAGTTTTTTTTAAAATTGGTTAAACATTAGTAAAAAGAGAAAATCCAGCATCTATTTGTTTTTGTATGTTACAAAACCTTTAAAATACTTTGTCATATTGCATATTTCATTCATTTTCAATTTTTCAGTCGCCAATGCAGAAAAGTATCAACATTTTTAAATTTTCCTTCACGATTTTTGTTTTCCTCAGCTGGATTATAATGCATATGGAATAAGCATGGCTGGAGATCTTGGCCACTTGGAAATCACTTTGAATATTTTCAGTGTTAAATATTGTAGAGTCAAGCGACACCATTCCTAACTTTAAAAATCCATTTATTTTATCATCTACTAATAAACAAGCTGTTGTATGAAAATAAGAGTAAGTGTGACTATACTGCATGCAAAACGTATTGGTGTGACTAAAATAATATTAATAGAGAATAGTAACACATCATAGCTTTCACATCAGTGGTATTAGATTGCAAGTAGATAGTCTGAGTTTCATCTTCAGAATTATTCTGTGGCTAATGCCAAAGGCAGATAGAATGTGAAATTTGAATGCTAAGTTTGATTTATTTTAGAGGTGTAGAGAAAGGATAATTAGTGTGAATAATAACATTGAAGTTTGTGGAACCGTCTTATAAAAGATCAATAGATATTTATTTCTGATTCATTGATTTAAGCAACCTGTGCAAAGCTGCTATTTTAAATAATATATTGCAACAAATCATGGCATCATATACATATAGCACAGAAACATCCTGTGATCCACCAAGTGCATGCTGACCATCAAGCACCCACTTACAGTAATCATGCACAATATCATTTCATCTCCCACACCCATCAAATTCTACCACTTAAGCACACACCAAGACCAATTTATCTAACAACCTGTATGTTTTAAAACGTGGGAGGAAACTTGGAGCATCCAGAAATGTCTCGTAGTCATAGGGAGAAGAGGCGCTTTCCGCACAGTACCAAAAATCAGGATTGATCCTGGATCGCTTGAGCTTTGAAGCAGCAGCTGTACCATCTGTGCTATTGTGCCACTCATTTCTCAGATGGTGGATTTGCTTAATCTGTATTTCAGAAGGTTTTAAAATTCATGTTTGGTCCAAAAAGTTTTTGAGTAGTTATTTGTCTAACAACAACAAAATTTTGTCTGACAAAGCTGTTTAAGAGTTCTTCGAGGAAGTAACACCCAGGGTGGTCAATAGAGAGGCAGATGTCATTTACTTGGATTTTCAGAACGCAGATGATAAGGTACCACACATGAGTTTGCTTAACAAGATAAAATCCTATGGCGTTACAAGAAAGATACTGGCATGGATAGTGGAATGGCTGACAGGCAGAAGGCAGTGAGTGGGAATAAAAGGAGCCTTTGCTGGTTGGCTGCCAATGACTAGTGGTGTTCCTCAGGGATCAGTATTAGGACTGCTGCTTTTCACATTGTTTGGCAATGATTTAGATAATGGAATTGATGGCTTTGTGGCAAAGTTTACGGATGACATGAAGATAGGTGGAGCCATAGATGGTGCTGAGGAAGCAATGTGATTGCAGCAGGACTTAGTCAGATTGGAAGAATGGGCAAGAAAGTGGCAGATGGAATACAATGTTGGGAAATATTTGATAATGCATTTTGGTAAAAGGAACAATAGTGCAGAGTACAGTTTCCCCCCGCTATCCAAAGGTAGAGCGTTCCTAAGAAACCATTTGTAAGCTGAAATGTCATAAAGCAAAGAAGCAATTCCCATTTATTTATGTGGGAAAAATTTTTGAGCGTTCCCAGACCCAAAAAATAACCTACCAAATAATACATAAAACCTAAAATAACATAAACATATGGTAAAAGCAGTAATGATATGATAAATATACAGCTTATATAAAGTAGAAAAATTGTATGTACAGTGTAGTTTCACATATCAAAATTGGGAAGACAGTGAACCAAGATTGATTTGGAGAAAAAAAAATTCGGCACGCATGCGTACACAGCTGCCCGCACAAGGCTTCACGGTCATGGTAGTCTTTCTCAGGGTAAACACACGTATAAAGCAGGCATTCTTTTTTCATAAAAGCGAAAATCCTCTTTGATTAATGAAGTCAGGTACCAATGTAGGTCTTCCATAAAGCGAACGTTCAAAAACCGGGTCCACCTGTGTAATCTAAATGGGGAGAGATTCAAACATCAGAGGTGCAGAGAGATTTAGGAGTCCTCGTGCAAGACTCCCAGGAGATTAATTTACAGGTTGAGTCAGTGGTAAAGAAGGCAAATGTAGTGTTCTTCTCTATTTTAAGGGAATAGAATATAAAAGCAAGGCAATAATGCTGAGCCTTATAAGACACTAGTCAGGCCACACTTGGAGTACTGTCAACGGTTTGGGGGCCCATATCTCCGAAAGGATGTGTTGTCATTGGAGAGAGTCTGGAAGAGGTTCATGAGGATGATTCTGGGTATGACGGGGTTAACATATGACAGACAGACGGACATACTTTATTAATCCCGTGGGAAATTGGGTTTTGTTACAGTTGCACCAACCAAGAATAGAGTAGAAATATAGCAAACTAAAACCAGAAATAATTAAAAGGTAATAAGTATATTATGCCAAGTGGAAATAAGTCCAGGACTAGCCTATTGCCTCAGAGTGTCTGACACTCCGAGGGAGGAGTTGTAAAGTTTGATGGCCACAGGTAGGAATGTCTTCCTGTGACACTCAGTGTTACATCTCGGAATGAGTCTCTGGCTGAATGTACTCCTGTGCCTAACCAGTATATTATGGAGCATTTGGCAGCTTTGCATCTGTAGTCACTGGAATTTAGAAGAATGTGGGGGAATCTCATTGAAACCTCCCGAAAATTGAAAGAACTAGATAGGGTATGGTGGAGGTATCCAGAAATAGAGGGCAGAGTGCAAAATTGAGAGGTGATGAGGGGGACATTTTTAAGCTTGAGCTCAGTAAGTCTGGAATGCTATGCCACAGACTGCAGTGGAGGCCAAGTTTGTGGATATATTTAAGGTGGAAGTTGATCTTTACTGATTGTTCAGGGTATCAAAGGATATGGTGAGAAGGCAGGCTAATGTGATTGAATGGGATTTAAGATCAGTCATGTTGGAATGCGGAGCAGACTTGATGGGCTGACTGGCCTAATTCTGCTCCTATGTCTTACGGTCTTATGACATAAAATAAAGTGAACAATGCCAGCTGATGTCAGCAAATGTGAAGAACAGGCTAAATTGGAAACTGAAGATCTTGAGGCACTACAAGTCTTAATGCAATTAACCATTAAGATCTGGTTCATAAGACTAAAGGCCAATTTTAAGTAACTTCATGCCTTACTACTAACTAGAGCAGAAAAGGAAATTGGGGCACCCTGTATTGATTTTAACTGAGTGCAACTTGCAGTAATGAGTCAAGGAGCTGCTTAATTATTTATGACATATATACACTTGGAGCTATTAACATCAGAAACACTAATATAACCAGTTTACAGGTGAGTCACTAAGAAGATGATATCGGCCTGAAAATATTTTGCTAAAGTGGGATAAATGTTCTCATGTTGATATTTCACAGAACAAAAGAAGTCTAAGCAAATTCTACCACAGTTGTTTACTTATGTTTGGAATGCAGTTCAAATGGATCCCCCTTCACATGAATGCAGTCTTTTGGTGTAACAGGGTTGGGTATTGCTTTGCACAAAGGCAAGAGTGCTATAGAAGGAGAGGAGTTAACTGAAATGAAACAGAAGACAGTGGTGGAGGAATTGCCACTTCTATAATTCAGTATCTCAGACATGGTATTTCCTAAATTGCTGTTGATGCCTTGTGCTACAACATTGAGAGTAACTATCTTAATGATTGAATACAGAATTAATTCAGGAGGAAATGTTTTTGGTTTGTGGAGAATTGGAGCTAGTTGTCTTTGAAAAGGATGGAACAAACTTTCTTGTTTAGCACAGGTTTGGGAATCAAGGCGGAAAGTCATCACTTATTCATTGCTAGTGTGAAGAAGAAAACTGGAAAAAGTTTACTACTGACTCCACCTGCCCAGGCAGTCACCTGTTCTCCAAACTGCCATCAGTGAGATACCTCGAGTCCATCACCAGCAGGACTGCACGTTATCCCTGAAGCTTCTTTCCTGTAGCTATCCAACTTCTCAAGAAAACTCACTCAGGTGTAATACCCGAACTGTTTCCATACAACATCAGTTAGATGGTCTTTCCTGCTCTCTTTGTTTTGTTGTGTCTGTTCATATGTTCACGTTTGCTTAGATTTGATTATTGACCTATGCACATGTGACCATTCTGCTAATTGTTGATTGCTCGTGGCTATTTGCACTATTATCTTGTAAATTATTGGTTGCTATTGTGTTGTCTGCTATGGCATCGACTTGTTTTTATGCTTGGCAACCAATCTCAATAAATTCTAAAATATTTCAAAAACTAACAAAGTGATTCTGAAATTTGGGAATGAAAATAGGGAGAGTCAAATATTAAAATATAGTACAAGTACAAAGTCCACTTAAAGGTTGTGATGTCTTTGCAATAAATGAGGTATCATTGAACCAAAGTCAAAGTTTATTTTCTCTGTATCTAACAATGTTACGAAAGTGGTGATTTGTTTGTTTTGATAGATTTTTGTTTTTGTGGAATGCAGCAAAATTATTAATCTGAAACTTAAGCTACCTTTTTATTAGCATGGACTGTAGATGTATTGATTTCACTTTACTAAATTAGATCTTTTACTGTCAGAGTTTATAGTTCAAAAAAACCGGAGGGCTCATTTAGGTGCAATTTTATATTTGCAATTTGTTTAAAAGAAAATACAGGCTGCATTGGAGGCTTTTTAAAAAAATAGAATTGTTGATTATTCTGCAAAATTATTTTTTTCTCTAAAACTGGAAGCAATACTGATGAAAATGTCAAAGGTTATTCCTCAATTCTCCGTAGTTTGCATTACTTGTGTTATTTATTGGTTCAGTCAGCATTTCCAACTGTCTTTTCTCAGTGTCATGGGTTGGAGCCAAGAATGGAGACAACAGTATCAGTTTAAGGAAAACGATCCCTTATTACTTCGTATATTTTGTCTGATAAATTGATTTAAGTGTGTTAAATCATTAGGTCATTATGTAGTTTGCACCTCAGTCTCTTGCTGGCTGTTGTTTCTTTCAGTAATATCTTGTAAAATTGTATGGTTTTAGTATCATGTCACAGTAAAAACATTTCATTCATGTAGCTCCAATGTAGAATTAGTGTCAGCAATGAATTGGAGACATCTGTTTTTCCTTCCAGACTGATTGATGTTTCAGTGCATTGTCCTAGAAGGTGGAAAAATGCAGTGCGAAATTCAAGTGACTTTATATTTTAATTTAATTTGGCAACTGGCCAGATCTGCTACACAGTACAACCACTCACAAAGTAAATATTGTTCTCTGAAATTTATTGAAGATTATTTTGCTCACATAAATGAAATGTTAATCTACACTTGAATACCACGTATAAATGGATATTTAACATCACAAGGGACATGTCACCATGACTCCATTGTGACACAATAATGTTATATAAGCACATACACGGCTACTTATTTGAGTCAACTAAGGTGACAGAAAGCCTGTAGAAACTGCAAAAAGGGTCATTTCTTATTGGCATGACAGTTAAAATTCCCTCAAATCTTACAGCAATAATACATTGTAAAAATTTAAAGCCATTTGAAATATGAAAAAATAAACTTAAGTTATTCTTGTTACCATTAGGAAGAAGGTACAGGAGCCTTGGGTCTTCAGAAACAGTTATTATCCTTTTTATCAAAATGATAAAAGTTTGTTCACAAGACAATCAATATTTACAAGACAGTAGTTGCACTGAAATTATTGTATAGTCACTACTGTCTATAAAACAGTCCATACTTCAGGGGAACCACTGTTTACACAAATCCCTCAGTGTGCCCACTGTGACTGCGTGCTGCTCCTCCAAGGACAGCCTGGCATGGAAAAGGGGCAGGGTGTCGGCCCAGGCAGTGCCCTTCACCTTCCACAGCCTAGGCCTATGGTTGGTCATCTTTGTCTAGTCCAAACCAAGCCCACCAGGAGATCCTCCTCTCTCCCCGCCCCCTTCCGAACTAGAGGCCCATGGATAAGGAGTGTGGGGCTAAAGTGCAGCCAGAACCACAGCAGCAGCTCTCTCAGGAACTCAAAGAGCAGCTGCAACCTCTTGCCTTCTGTGTATCTCCTTTAACCATCAGGTTCCTGATCATCACTCACCACAGCACTGAATTCATCATTGAACACAACCTCTGGACTTACTTTTGAAGAATCTAAAACCTATGCTCTCAATTTTTTTTACTTATTAATATTATTAGTATTACATGTTTATTTTGCACAATTTCAGTTTTTTGTCATTTTTCATTGATTCTATTGTATGTCTTTGTTTTACTGTGATTGCCTGCAAGGAAATGAATCTCAGGATAGTAGTTGACTTATACGGATTTTGATAATAAATTTACTTTGAACTTTGATTTTTGAAAGGTGACAGATTTCATATTAATTCTCATTGCAACACAAGTATCATCCTAAACAAAAATTTGCATATTAAAGAACTGGAAATACTGGTAAAACTCAGCAGCTAAGGCAGCATCTGAGTCCCTTCAGTTGAGAAAGAGAGGAAACAAATTAGTCTGAGGAGGAGAGAAGCTGAGGGTATGTAATGGGGGGAAGAGACAGTGGTTTAAAAAAAAGGTATGTCTACAATAGGCTGAAATAATGTAGCCATTAAATGGAAAGGACTAGGGACGAGAGGATGGAGTCACGAAATGAAGAGAAGTTCTGTGGAACAAGAGCAGGCAGAAATAATAGTTCTACTAGGAAATAAGCTACCATACAAAACTGAAATTTCCAGTTAATATGAAATATGGAAAAAAATCTGAATATGTACTAATAACTAACAGTGAACTGGAATGTTCATACAAAAGAACTTGGGTCGATAAAATTATCATAATTCATCAAGCCTTGATTAAGACGGTTTATGAGATAGCACCACTTATTTTTAAACTGCAACCATAACTATGAATTTATTTGTATTTTCCTGAATACATTGTTATAATTTCAGAAATAGAGCATTCACTTTTAATGAAATGGAAGTAAAATGTAAGTAAATAGGTTTAAAATAGAGGAAATGAGAAATGGTTAATTGTAGGATCTACATTGTGAACCAATGCCTGAAACCAAATGAAATCAGTGTGGAAACATGAATTAATGTAAAGGTAGCTAGAAGAGCTGCTGCGGAATATGAGCAAGAGTTGTTCAGTTGTTTAAAACCAATTAGATGACTTTTAAAAAAAAATATTGAGTCAATCATGCTTCTAATAACACTGTATATAATGGCCATATTTTTGAATGGTCAGAGGGAAAACTAATTTTATGAAGATATATAAAATTTTTTCATTAATAACTTAATCAGTAGACTGAAAATGCTCATCATACTCAAATGCATGAGTCTGCCTTACCTCTGTAACAGAGTTCAGTTCTATAACCCTGAAACTTTAGTGTTCCTCCATTTTTAGCTTTTTCCCACATCTCCAATTTTTACTTTCCTCACATTGACCATTATCAGATAATTTTATTACACTCACTGCTAATCCCACAAAATAAGAACATGGGTTTCTTTTTGGATATCATGAGCAATCATTGGCATATTCAGGCCACTTCTATCTCATTCTCTCTCCATTTGCTCTGATTTTTTTCCTGCAATGATACTGTGTTCAGAAGACTGCCAAGTTTTATTCCTAACATCAGTAATTGTACTTGAAGAGTATATCATTGGCTACAAATTGCTTTCAAAAAGGTTTGAAAGGTGCCTGTCCAAAATGATAGTCTTTTCTTTAAATGGTGAAAACCAAAGTGTGTACTTGGAGCTCTCACTGGGCCACCACTTCATGAAAAAAAAGTCAGGCACGATATTGGAACACTTATCTTTATATTTAGAAGGCAGTGATAAGGGAATAGAACTTAAATTCTGACTGCATGTAAATTTTTATGATCATATATTGACCTTGGAGTGGACATTTGATTTATCAGTTCAATTCTTTTATCGGTGTGTTAAGATAATGAGATAACACAAGTTAAGATTCTATTCTCTGGAAATACGTGCTCATTTGATTCAAATGTTCGTAATATCAAGGAAAGCTGTTAATTGGAAAATAGAAGTAGATGCTGGATAGCAAATCAACCAGCATCTGTGGAGACAGAAGAACAAAATATGATTTCAGTTCTGATGGAATGCTGCTGACAAAAAATATTGGAATATTTGTTCCAATAATTCTAAAGTAAACTCTGCAAATTCTCAGTAGATCAGTCAGCATCTGTGGCAAGAACAAGTGGTAACATTCATACAAAAACAAGTGGCAGCAAAGGTGATGGAGAATTAATGTCTTCAGCAATCCTGGCTGCATCCTATTGGAGATATTTTTGTCTTACCATCCTTACCCCACACTCTCTGCAACTTTTGGAAGTACAGTGTGAATGGATGTTGCTGCAAGATATTTGGATAAGACTGAGGATCCTATATTGAAGTCAGTCTTCCTGAATTCAGGCTCTGCATTTCCAGTCTAATCTTGTACTACTTCAAAGCAGTCTTTAAAATGGAAGAGCTTCGTTGTCCCTAGACCAGGCATGGGCAAACTACAGCCAACGGGCCATATGCGGCCCGTTAAGCTTTTTAATCCGGCCCGCAGAACTTGATGAAATTATATTAATAAACCTTGTTAACGTTTTTTCCCCGCAATTCTGGCGTTTTCCCAACAGATGATGCACTCTATATACATTTGTGGCGACCCATTTCCTGGCACATCCGAACCAGCTCACAATTAGCCAGCGTTCCGGCTAAGGGAGGTAGCCTGCGGGGATTTGCGAGCACAGAGCTTTGGAGCCTCTGCGCAGGGGGGCAGGTTGAGGGAGGCTTAAAGTGAGGCTGGGGATTTCGAATAAAGTTTTTTTCTTCGACTGCAGTTACCGACTCCGTGTCGTAATTTTAGCGCTGCATGTAGCACACCGCTGCACATTGACCTTTGTTGAGGTGCAGCGTATTACTCCACATTTCCGCTTTACTCTTTGTTCGGCTCGACCTATTTGTGTGAAAAGGCATTCAGCGTCATGAACATCAACAAAGCCAGCCACAGATCCAAGTTAACTGACCAACACCTCAGATCCATCCTGAGAATCGCCACAACAAAACTAAATCCAGACTTTGATGCGCTGGCTAAAAAGGGAGACCAACAACACTGTTCCCACTGAAATTAAAAATAAGTTTCTTTGTTGTGTTTAAAAATGCATTTGAAAATATTTTTTTCAATAAGCCTTACATGTTACATGTCATTTCTGTTAAGTGATGGACATGAGTAGTGCGCAGGTGCACGTACGTTCTCAAAATAAAAAATGCGCTCCAGATCAAATAACACGCTCAGCATACTGGCGCGCTCTCACTGTTCTGTCGTTGTGCGGGTCGTTGTTGAGTTTTGGCACAGGGGACAATTGAATAAGAAGGGGCAGGACAAGTAGACCTGCATCTCCTACCGTTTTTGAAATAAAGACAGTCAGGAGGAGAGTGATGATGATAATATCTTGAAGGATATCAGAATTTTCAGTGCTTTAAAATAATAACTGTTACTATTAAAAAAAGCTGTATTTTATTCATTTAATTTTTAGTGTTTTAAAAGTCATTTCAATAAGTAGCTAAATACCATGGGACTTCAAAGACAGATATTTTGTTGTAATGCATGTGTTCATTTTCAATTGAAATTAAAGCACATGTTTTCTACATATCCCATGATATTTTATTTCCTTTTATGAGGTGTATTACCAAAACACTCCGTCCATCTGCTCCTGGTCTGGCCCCCCTGTCAAATCTTAGAACCCTTTGTGGCCCTCAAGTCAAAAAGTTTGCTCACCCCTGCCCTAGACTATGTTCACCGTTCAAGTTTAACATTGCTGCAGATTGAATTAATTTCAAAAGATGAATAACTTCATGACCAGCAGCTCTTACTATTTACAAGCCCTTGAGAATCTCACTTGGATAACAATTGCAAATTGTCATTGTTTCATTATATAGCCTCATCTGAAATTGCAGCCAAATATATTACACTGTGAGCCATTTGACATATCATCTCTCTCCCCCCCCCCCCACACACAATATCTTTGCCAAAAAAAAGTAGCTAGAAAACAGTGCTATGCATTGCTTTAAGAGAAAATAAGAGAAACAAGTAGGTTAAATGGACCCTACAGCCTGCCTTGTCATTCCAAATAGTCATAGAATTATAGGACACTATAGATACAAGCTATTTGGCTCATCTGGTTCATGGCAAACTATTCTGCCTAGTCCCATCAACTTGCACTTGGACGGACCATACCTCTCCACACCCTTCTGTCAATGTAACTATTCAAATTTATCTAAAATATTGAAATCAATCCTGCAGCCATCTCTTCTGCTGGCAACTCGTTCCACTCTTCCACCACTCTCGGAGTGAAGAAGTTCTCCCTCAGGTTCCCTTAAAACGTTTCACCTCTCACCCTTAACCCATGACCTGTAGTTCTAGCCTCGCCCCATGTCAGTGGGGAAAAAGCCTGCTTGCATTTACCCTATCTGTGCCTCTTAGAATTTGGTATACCTCTATCAAATCTCATGTCGTTCTCCCATGCTCTAGGGCGGGGGGGTCGGCAACCCACGGCTCCGGAGCCACATGTGGCTCTTTTACGTCTGTGCTGCGGCTCCCTGTTGCTTTGGGAAATAATTGGTCAGTATTTAATTAAAATGTATTTTATGTTAGTTTGTTAGTTTTTGAAATGTAATTCTAAATTTGAAGATTATGGTGATCTTGTACAATCTAAATAAGACGTTGTGGCGACCCATTTCCTGACTCATCCGAACCGGCTCACAATTAGCCAGTGTTCAGGCTAAGGGTGATAGCCTACGGGGGTTTGTGAGTACGTGTCTTTTGCAGCATCCGCGCCCATGAGGGGCGGGTTGAGGGAGGCTTAAAAGCAAGGCTGTTTAGTTCGAATAAAGCTATCTTTGACTGCAGTTTACTGACTGCGTGTAGCACACCGCTACAACGTGTTTTTATCGCTGGCTGTCCAGAGGGGAGGTGCTGAAACGCTTTGTCGCGTGTCTGGAAGAAGTGAAAACTTTCCTGGGCAGCAAAGGGCTCACCTTTCCTGAGCTGGAACAGCCAGAGTGGCTGGAAAAGCTACACTTCATGGTAGACATGATAGCGCATCTGAACAGGCTGAACACAGCTCTTCAGGGGTAAGGACGTACAGCCCTGCACATGTTGGAGGATGTTTTGGCATTCGAGCGCAAGTTGACAGTGCTTGCCAGAGATTTACAGAAAGGCACATTGTCTCACTTCCCCAATTTGAGAGAGTTCAAACAAGGTCACGACATGATAAATTCGGAGTATTTACATTCTGCAATCATCGCAATGCAAACATTGTTTGGGAAACGCTTCTGTGAGTTCAGAGAGGAAAAAAACACATTATCCTTCCCGGTCACTCCCCTAAGCATCGATCCATCTCTACTGAATACGACTGCATTGTCAGGTGTGAGTCAACCTGACCAAGTATGATAAATATTTTAATTGCCTATTATTTTACGTATATTCATATGTTTTCATTGTTCAGTGAAATAGTCCTTTTATTTTTCAGGTTGACAGCTTGCTGACATTGTTTTTGGTTTGCTGCTGGCGGCAAATTTAAGTTTGGCGTTTTTCATAAATACAAGAAGGACTCAAATAGACGTTGAGTATTTTACTTAAAAGTAACCTTCAACCCAACGTCTTTTTTTCGGAGTTCAAAATGTTTTTGTTGCATGCAGAAATGTAATTTCGTTTTCTCTGCAGGAGTTCATCAATTTCATAAATGCAACACATTATAGTTTGTTTATACATAGCATAAAGGCAAAACAAAACGTTGTATGAAGTGTTATTTCATTTTAAATGTCAAACGGGTTTTGCGGCTCCCAGTGTTTTCTTTTCTGTGGGAAACGGGTCCAAGTGGCTCTTTCAGTGGTAAAGGTTGCTGACCCCTGCTCTAGGGAATAAAGTCCTAACCTATTCAACCTTTCCCCTATTCAATTTATGTACTCCAGTCCTGGTAGCATCCTTGTATATGTGAGTTTGAAAAAGTGCAGAAAATATATAGATGACCAGATCTGCACACAATACTCTAAATTAGGCCTCTAATGTCTTGTGACTGTGTCAAAAGATAGTGACGTGTCACTAAAGTCATATGACTGTGACTGAACTGGCCCTCACTTAAAGTTGTTGCCTTTAATTCTCTTGATACATTGAGAGAAGAGCAGTATTATCGGTTGCTTTCTCGGTATACTGGATATCCACATTTGCTGTTCCCTGCATTGTCCAGATATTCCCAGCGGTAAATGGGGCTTTTGCATAGCTTTAAGGAGGCTTTGATCGAGCCTTTGATTTTTTTTCTCTTTCTCTGTGACTGCATGGTAATAATATCAGACCTTGGAGTGGAGTAGTCCAATCACAAACAAGACAAAATCTGCAGATGCTGGAAATCCAAGCTACACACAAACAAAAAATGCTGTAGGAACTCAGTAGGCCAGGCATCATCTATGGGAAAAGAGTACCGCTGATATTTTGGGCTGAGACCCTTCAGCAGGACTGGAGGAAAAAAAAGTTGAGGAATAGCTAAAAGGTGTGGGGAAGGAAGAGAAACACGAGGTGATAAATGAAATCGGGTGGGGAAGGGCTGAAGTAAAGAACTGGGAAGTTGATTGGTGAAAGAGATACAGGGGTGGATAAGGGGGAATCTAATAAGAGAAGACAAGGGGATGGAAGAAAGAGAAGGGGTGATGCACCCAGACGCACCAGAGGGAGGTGATGTGCAGGCAAGGAGATAAGGTGAGAGAGGGAAAAAGGGGATGGGGAGTGGTGAAAGGGGGTGTGGGAGGGGAGGAATCGAGAAATCTATCTTCATGGTAATCAGGTTGGAGACAACCCAGACGGAATGTAAGTTTTGTTCCTCCAACCTGAGCATGGCATCATCTCGACGGTAGAGGAGACCATGGATTGACATATCTGTATAGGAATGGGAAGTAGAATTAAAATGAGTGGCTATTGGGATATCCCACTTCTTCAGGTGGTTAGAGCCGAGGTGGTCAGCCAAGGAGTCTCCTAATCTACATCGGATCTCACCAATATACAGCAGGATGCAGCAGGAGTACCAGGCACAGAGTATGACCTCAGGAGATTCACAGGTGAAGTGCTGCCTCACTTGGAAGGACTGTTTGGGGCCCTGAATGGTAGTGAGGGAGGAGGTCAGTGGGGAGGGATGAATGGACAGGAGTCACGTAGGGAGCAGTCCTAGCGGAAAGCAAAAAGTTGGAGTTGGGGTGGGAAAGGTGCTTGGTGGTGGTATCCTGTTAGAGATGGCAGAAGTTACAGAGTGTAGCGTTTGCTTCTGGAATCTGTCATCAAGTATTGAATGATGCTGATGTGGCTGATTGAGTGTAACTAGAATTTCAATATTGGAGATGTTTGCCTAGTAGAGCATACTGACTTTGTTTCCTTATCCTGAGATACTGTTAATGGTTTGTTCCATTGCTTTGAGTTACCTGCTCAGTAGTCTGGACCCAGATATTATGCCTTTCACAACAGCACACATTTACATAAAATCTTGTAATTAGCAGAATGTTCCTAGATAGCAATTTCAGAGTATAATCAACCTCTTCAAAGTCAAAGGAAAGGAACTGGTTACGTTTGTATTGAGTTTCTTGTACCTCTTTTAGGAGATGCAAGGTTCTTCAAATGGCCACATGGTTGAAAGGAAAATGGAGGGCTTTGAGGCAAGGAAGGGTTGGTACAACATCTGTGGGCAAAAGGGCCAGCACTATGCTGCATTGTTCTGTGTTCAGTGAAGTGCTCATGAAATATAGGCAACATTGCAGCTAGTTTCATAGTATATTTTCTCCAAAAGAAACGTTTCCATGATTAGATAATCCATGTTATATAACTGTGTTTCCTTGAAAATGTATATTATTCAGAAGATCAGGCATAATTCCATAGATACTCTTCAGAATACTGCCAAGCGGTCTTCTGGGTCCATGCAGAGAATAAGTAGATTAATATCTTGACTAAAATATGAAATATAATATATTGGGTGGTAATAGACTTTTCAGCCCTTTGAGCCTGCTCCACTGTGCAATCTGATCATGGCTGATTCTTTACAGTATACCTACCCTGCTCATTCACTTTGTTTTTATTTAATAATTTATCTTTCTTCCTCTTCAACATTTTTAGCTACTCTGACTCTGCAGTTTTTTTTTGTAGAGAATTTCACCACCAGCCTCTAGTGAAAAATAATGTATTACCCCGTATTCCAAGTCTGTGACCTTTGTTCTAGAATCTCAGCAAGGGGAAATGTCCTCCCTGCAACCCACTTGCCTGAGCTGATATGAAGCTTGTATTTCAATGACACCTCTTCTCTTCTTAACTTTATTCTTGTCAATCTTTCCACATTGAATAGTCTTGCTGTTCAAAGTTCAAAGTAAATTTATTATCATTGTGTGTGTGTGTGTGACCAAATTCAACAATGTTTCATTTTCTTGTGGGCATACTCAGTGAATCCATGGAATAATAACTATAGTAGACTCAATGAAAGACTGCCTTCAATCACTGTGCAAAAGACAGCTCCAAGGAGCATCCATTATTAAGAACCCTCACCACCCAGGACATGCCTTCTTCTTATTGTTATTGTTGGGAAGGAGTTACAGAAGCCTGAAGCCACATTCTCAGGGATTTAGGAACAGCTTCTTCCCCTCTGCCATCTCCCAATGAAATATAGCTGCATCAATATGTTGAATCCAGGTTAGTTCCTCAGAGATATTGACACCCAGGAACTTGAAATTGCTCACTCTCTCCACTTCTGATCCCTGTATGAGGATTGGTTTGTCTTCCCTCATCCTACCCTCTCTGAAATCCACAATCAGCTTTTTGCTGACGTTGAGTGCAAGGTGGTTGTTGTGACACAACTCAGCCAACAAGTAAATCTCACTCCTGTACGCCCTTTCGTAACCATCTGAAATTCTGCCAATAATAGTTGTGTCATCAGCAAATTTATAGATGGTATTTGAGCCGTGCCTAGCTACACAGACATGGGTGTAGAGAGAATAGACCTGAGGTCTCAGCGCACATACTTGTGGTGCGCCAGTGTTGATTGTCATTGAGGTGGAGATGTTATTTCCAATCTGCACAGATTGTGGTCTGCCTGTTAGGGGTCAAGGATCCAGTAGTGGACTTGTTGCACAATGGAGTGCATCTAAGTCGTTTCTCAGGCAGGAGTTGATATGAATGAATTCTAGGAATCCATTGGAGAAATTTCATTGCACTGGTTTTGCAACAGGTTTATCCTCTTTTATAGACCAAAACTGAGTTCTCTAGCAAGACATACAAGTACAGTTGTCGTTTCAGGCCGAGTCCCCTCTATGAGGAATGGCTTGTCTTCCCTTATCTTACCCTTTCTGAAGTCAACAGTCAGCTTTTCGGTCTCGGCCCGAAATGTTGACTATACTTTTTTCCATAGATGCTGTCTGGCCTGCTGAGTTCCTTCAGCATTTTGTCTGAGTAGTTTGAGTTCTCCAGGATTGATCTCACAAAGAACCTGTAAACCTGTAGAAAGATACCGTGTTTCTAATGGCACATCTTGCAGTGAAGGCTAATGCATTGCCTGACTTATTAATTGCTTATTGCTTCTGAAAAAAAAACGCCCTCTGTGCATCAGCATTTCTCAGCTTGTCAATAATGTAATACTATACCTATCCATATTTTACTGCATTGGCCTTGTATTCCTTCGCTCAGTTTGTCCATATTACCGTCAAGTCTCTTTGTATACTTCTTACAACTTGCAATCTCTCCTGTTTTTGTTGTTGTCAGCAAACATTACATTAGGTTCCCTCGTTCAAATTTGAGGTACAACATTATGAAAAACTGTAGCCCTTTCTGTTTTCTGTTTGGGAACAAGTTCTTTTTTAATGCATGATATTGCATACAACCTTATGTCCTTTTAATATGCCATAAAGAGACTGAGGCCATCACCACTGACAGTGCAATGTTGCACTGGAGTGCCAGTTTAGATTTTTGTGCATGTGTCTGAGCTACGGAATAAACCAGGGGCATTCTTATTTAGAGGCGAGAATGCTTGACACCTGCCAGAGCTGACACTGTTAAATTTACTCTGTTCAAGTGATCCCTCCAGCAAGGTTGTGGAATGTGAGTCTTAGCAGAAGAGCAATTAAATAATTAGACTATTTTGATGGATGTGTTGTACAAAATAGTACTGGATTAGCCCTTGTTGAATGATGCCCTGGGATTGTTATCTGTAAAAGGATATTTCCAGCACTATAGTACTCCCTCAGTAATGTACTGTCTGAAAACCTAGATTAGGAGTTATTCAGGCTACAGGGGATAAATGGGTCATGGAGGTCAGTTCACTGCACCACCTCCCTATCCCCAACCGCGGTGGGTAAAATCTCCATTGTAAGCATGTAAGGAAGAAGCAATTTCTTATAGTGATTTTTTTTTTTACCCAGCTACTCCAACTTGATAAAGGGTCCCATGATATTGCCACAATATTCAAGTTGATTTGGTAGACAATAGCAATGCCTTTGCTAGGACCTAATTGTGAGAAATTTCAGCAGTTGAGTTTTCAGGATAAGGAGATGAAGTAATAGGAACCAAAAATAAATAAACTCAGTAATTAAAACAGAGCATAGGCAAAGCCTCATCAGATTTTTTTTTGTTTTCCTAAATATTGTTAAATTATGATGACCATGATTGAATGTTTTGTTTTGGGTTGAATATACGTCTGTGAAACATGATTGCTACCATCTTTTCAATCTAGAAATCACAATAAGCAGGTGAAGATTCAAATTTCAATGTCATTTTGCAACATTGAGTTCTCTGCCTCTCAGACCCTTCAGCATTTTATTTTGTTTGTTTTTTGTTTTTATTGGACTGTGGTCTTGGCATTTAAAAAAAACCCTGAGTTTAGGCATGGGTTGAAAAGGGTTAGGATTTTTTTCCCTTGAGTGCAGAGAATGAGGGAGATGTTTATAGACATATACAAAAGGGTAGACAGGGTGAATGCATGTAGGTTTTTTTCCCTCTCAGGGTGGGTGAGACTAGAAGTAGAGGTCATTGGTTTAGTGTGAAAGCTGACATATTTAAGGAGAATCTGAGTGGAAACCGCACTGAGAGGGTGATATGAGTGTGGAATGAGATCCAATTGAAGTGGTAGATGCAGGTTCAATTGTAACATTAAAGAGAAATTCGGATAGGTATGTGGATGAGAGAGGTATGGAGGGCTATGTTCCTGGTTCATGTAGATGGGTCTTGCCAGACTAGCATAGACTAGATAGGCTGAAGAGCCTCTTTCTATGCTGTAGTGCAGTGGTCCCCAGCATGTGCTACCGGGCCTTGAGTAAACGATATGATTTGGTGATATGAGACGATATGAGTCAGCTGCACCTTTCCTCATTCCCTGTCACGCCCACCGTTGAACTTGAACGCACGCGAGGCCATCAGTCACCTAAACGCAATGATACCCTAGCGCCAGGGATCACGGGTTGGCCTCAGGTAACCAGCCGGCCAGCAGGCCGTGATACTGGCCTGGAACGTGGACAGATGGGCGATGCTACTAAACCTGTTTAACACACCGAATGTTCGTGGGGAAACTCAGTGCTAAAATATTCACAGACAACCTTATTCAGGCTCAGGGTTTTGTAAGTAGCTACCTTGCTGCGATCTACTGAAAGTCATCCCTGAAGCCAAACTTTTGTCTGCCAATAGATCCTAGCTATCTACGGTGGGGGGGGGGGGGGGCCCTGTTGCACTCCTCGCTCGGTCGGTCTCTCCGGACTGCGACCACCACGACCCTGGCATGGGGATCTCCGGCCCTTACCCCCTTACCTTGTCCTCTCACCCCACACCTGGCCAAGGTGTCTGGTGGCGGGCTTGGGCAGGCAGGAGGCTGTCTAATGAGGCAATGAAGCTCTCAAAACTGCTTCAGTACCTTGAGTCCAAGCACCCTGCACTTAAAGACAAACCTGTTGACTTTTTTGAGCAGAATGTGAGCAAGCAGGGCAGAAGCAAGTGCTGATAGCCAAGAAAACTAAATTGTGGAATAGACTGGACATAAGGAAGCCCTTTTGAGTATCGCATCGTACCCCCCCCCCCCCGTCCCCCCCCCCCGTCGGCCAGTCTGCAAGAATGTTGTCAGTATTAAACTGGTCCACAGTGCAAAAAAGGTTGGTGACCCCTGTTGTAGTGTTTTGACTAATGCAGTACTTATTCCATTCACTCTTTCACCAAATCAGTCTTAGATGTTGAGTGGAAGCCTTATAATTTATATTTTCAGGTTAGCTGTATCATGGTACTGCGAGAAAGAAAGCATTAGAAAATCTCTTGCAATCTTTGGAGTGGTAGTAAAAGGCTATTCTATAAGAAATAAGAAGGCCATATCGTACCTGTTGAGTCTGCACTGGTTATTGCAGTAGGCGGAATGCAACAGAAGTTCACAGTAATGATTCATGGAATCAGAGAGTAAATCCTGTTAAGCAAACTGAGTTTATTTTCTCAAAGCGTTCAGGTGAATTTGAGGTGATCTCACAAACATTCGAATGGGTTGTGATGGGGTAGATGAGGGGATGAAATCTAAAGAAGCAAGTTTAGTTAGTGGGCCAGCCCTTCAGAATGGAGGTGAGAAAACATTTCACCCAAAAGGTAGTGAATTTTTACTCCAGAGTTACTGAGCATAAATTGACTAAAAATGGCAAAGATGTAGGTTACAATGTAAATCTGTTTGCTAAAATAGTTCAGCACAATTTTCTCCTCTGTTTGCAGCTAAATGCGCAATTTCCTTAAAAACATTAAATGTGATCAGATCCAGCTGTTGCCTAGTTCACTGGCCAACTGTGTTATTTGCTCAAAGAAATTATATTTTCAATTGCTGGACAATTTTTCTTTGTTATGCTAATCTTCAGCACTCAAAATAATCAGATTGTAAATGTTGCTATCTTCAGAGGATTCAAATTTCCTCAGAGACTCTGATCACTTGGATTTCAAACCATTATCCACACTTTGGTGGCATATGTCCTAATCCCATTAGAAGTAATTGATTATCAGGATGGTCAGAATCTTCTACAGCTGAATTTTAAATACTATATCGCTCCTTTTGTTCTATAGCTTCACTTTCTGAAAATTGCTTGCATTGGAAAGCAGGCGTATTCATTTTCACTTTCGTACAGAAGATGCCAGTGCTCTGGTTACAACTCAAAAATACTGTCCATTGAAGAATTTAAGCCCTTTTAAAACATAAAATAAGGTTGTCTGGCGCCATAATATGTGAATCTGTCAAGACAACTCTTGTTATTAGTGAGTTTGACAATTCAAACACAATTATAATTAAGAAGCTAAATATTTTTCTTGTTCATACAATTCAAAATTCCAGTATTAACAACATCCATCAAGAGAAAAATAAGGTTTTGATATTTAACTTGTGAAATATCTTTGATCTATTTACTTATTGCAGAACAAGCCTCCTGACCCTTGAAGCCATGCTCCCCAGCAATCCCCTGATTTAGCTCTAGCCTAATCACTGGACAATTTACAATGACCAACTATCCTATCAGTTGGTACGTCAAGAGAAACCAGAGCACCCGGAGGAAACCCACATGGTCACAGGGAGAACGTACAAACTCATTACCGGCAGCAACGGGAAATGACTCAGGGTCGTCGCTACTATAAAGTGTGCTAACCGCTATGCTGCTGTGCTGCCCCATGAGTCTGCTGAAGGATATGCAAATTACACATAGGCAAGGCAAGCTTTTCATTGTATATGTGACAACAGTAAGCTTATACTAATAGCAGTGCTTCCCACTTCTTTAGTCTTGCCTCACAACTGAAGCTCCTTTTGCACAGAAAACTGATTGGTTGAAGCTGCAAAAGTTTTCAGTTGCAATCATTGTCTCTACCATTTGTACTGAAGCTTCAAGATACCGACAGGAATCAGAATCAGGTTTATTATCACCAGCATGTGATGTGAAATTTGTTAACTTAGTAGCAGCAGTTCAATGCAATACATAATCTAGCAGGGGAAAAAAAGTAAGTAAATCAGTTACGTATATTGAATAGATTTTAAAAAAATGCAAAAACGGAAATACTGTATATTTTTTAAAAAGTGAGGTAGTGTCCAAAGATTCAATGTTCATTTAGGAATCGGATGGCAGAGGGGAAGAAGCTGTTACTGAATTGCTGACCATGTTCCTTCAAGCTTCTGTACTTCTTACCTGTTTGTAACAGTGAGAAAAGGGCATGCCCTGGGTGCTGGTGGTTCTTAATAATGGGCTCCCTAAAAAAAATGTCTTGGGTACTTTGTAGGCTACAACCTTCTTCAGACGCTTTTGGTCCTGTGCAGTAGCCCGCCCATACCAGACAGTGATGCAGCCTGTCGGAATGCTTTCCATGGTACAACTATAGAAGTTTTTGAGTGTATTTGTTCACATGCCAAATCTCTTCAAACTCCTAGTGAAGTATTAGCTGCTGTCTTGCCTTCTTTACAACTACGTTGATATGTTGGGACCAAGTTAGATCCTCAGAGATCCTGACACCCAGGAGCTTGAAGCTGCTTACTCTCTCCACTTCTGATCCCTCAATGAGGATTGGTATGTGTTCCTTTGTCTTACCCTTCCTGAAGTCAACAATCAGCTCTTAATATTCAAATTACTTTGTTATTTTTGGCCATGGGCAATCTCAACATGTTTATCATTTTCTGTGAATGTTGACTTGTTGAATATTAAAGCAAAATAAAGATTCACCATAATTAACATTTTATCTTTTTGTTCAGATGAAAATATTTCAGAATTGAAAACCTTGAAAGTATGTCAAGACTTGGAGAATCTCAGTTCAAATTTGAAAATCATTATGAATGTATGATTCACCTGCATTATGATCCATAGAAAGGGAAGGACATCCCAAATATTAACTTTCCAAATGTGAATATGAAAGAAACATTTTTAACTGTTCTTGGTATTTTTGCATACAGGCCTTGCTGTGTTGTAAGAATATCTGCATGTTTCTGCCTATTTACATAGATGCTTATTGTGTTTTGTTTTAATGCATCCTTGGTAAAGGTCACACACCTGCATTTCCTGACATAGGGAAGGGACAAACTAAATTGCACTTTCAAGCCTTTTGTAATAGGGTAATTATCCACTAATTTAGTCCAGTCCTTAAACTCATACCTTCCTTTTGTGAATGTTAGTTTTCCATCATCTTTCAGCAATGTTTTAAAAATGTGAGCGGAAGGGGGGGGGGGGGTTGTGGTCAGGGAAGATAATTATTCTGCCTGGCCCTTTAGTAATGTTGTACATTTTGATCACAAGAAGTAGAAAGTTTTTTTTTAATCAATTTCTTTCACTGTAGTCCGACAGCTGCAATCACTTGTGTCTCCACTTTTTTAAATGGTGAGAGATTATATCGTTGATTGGTGAGGGAATCCTTACACACACATCACTGAAAGTTAATATGCCTATTTCCCCTCTCTATGACTCAATAAAGCTATTATAAAGTCTATATCCCAAAATTTCTTCAATATCCAGCAATCTGTTAATCTCTTTTGAATGAACTCAGTGATTGAGCCTCCATAGTATCTGGAGACACAGAAATCCAGAGGTTCAAGACTATTCCATGAAGGAATTTCTTTCTATTCAACCCCTATTCTGAGACTGTACCCCCTGGTCCAGAGCTTCTCAATATCACTCTGTCAGATTTATTAAAGCTTAATAGAGAGGTTCTTTTAATTCTAGAGAATAGAGGCCTGCTCTATTCTAAATTTCCTCATAAGACAAACCCATCATTCCTCAAAATGCTCCAGTGAAGTGTTAGAATGTCATTTACAATCTTTACTTGTGTATTCAATTTACAGAGTGAGGCATAGGAGCAGAATTAGGCCACTCAGCCCATTGAGTTTGCTGTGGCATTCTGTCATGGGTAATTTTCTACTATCTCAGCCCTATTCTCCTGCCTTCTGCCTATAACCTTTGAGTATATTTAAAACAGAGTTTGATTCTTTCTTGGTTAGTCACGGCATCAATGACTTGGCCTCCACAGCTGTCTGTGGCAGCGAATTCCACAGATTTAACACCCTTTGGCTAAAGAAATTCCTCCTCATCACAGTTCTAAATAGACCTCTATTCTGAGGTTGTGCCCTCTGTTTCGAGATTCACCCACTAGCAAATACTCTCTCCATATTCACTCTGTCTAGGCCGGGGGTCGGCAACCCACGGCTCCGGAGCCACATGTGGCTCTTTTACATCTGTGCTGCGGCTCCCTGTTGCTTTTGGAAATAATTGGTTGTGGTGACCCTTTTCCTGGCACATCCGAACCGACTCACAATTAGATAGCCTACGGGGGTTTGCGAGCACAGAGCTTTGGAGCCTCTGCGCCATGGGGGGCAGGTTGAGGGAGGCTTAAAAGTGAGGCTGAAGATTTCGAATAAAGTTTTTTCCTTCGACTGCAGTTACCGACTCCGTGTCGTAATTTTAGCGCTGCGTGTAGCACACCGCTACATGGTCAGTATTTAATTAAAATGTATTTTATGTTAGTTTGTTAGTTTTTGAAATGTAAATCTAAATTTGAAGATTATGGTGATCTTGTACAATCTAAATAAGACGTTGTGGCGACCCATTTCCTGACACATCCGAACCGGCTCACAATTAGCCAGCGTTCAGGCTAAGGGAGATAGCCTACGGGGGTTTGTGAGTACGTGTCTTTTGGAGCATCCGCGCCCATGGGGGGCGGGTTGAGGGAGGCTTAAAAGCAAGGCTGTTTAGTTCGAATAAAGCTATCTTTGACTGCAGTTTACTGACTGCGTGTAGCACACCGCTACAACGTGTTTTTATCGCTGGCTGTCCAGAGGGGAGGTGCTGAAACGCTTTGTCGCGTGTCTGGAAGAAGTGAAAACTTTCCTGGGCAGCAAAGGGCTCACCTTTCCTGAGCTGGAACAGCCAGAGTGGCTGGAAAAGCTACACTTCATGGTAGACATGACAGCGCACCTGAACACGCTGAACACAGCTCTTCAGGGGTAAGGACGTACAGCCCTGCACATGTTGGAGGATGTTTTGGCATTCGAGCACAAGTTGACGTTGCTTGCCAGAGATTTACAGAAAGGCACATTGTCTCACTTCCCCAATTTGAGAGAGTTCAAACAAGGTCACGACATGATAAATTCGGAGTATTTACATTCTGCAATCATCGCAATGCAAACATCGTTTGGGAAACGCTTCTGTGAGTTCAGAGAGGAAAAAAACACATTATCCTTCCCGGTCACTCCCCTAAGCATCGATCCATCCCTACTGAATACGACTGCATTGTCAGGTGTGAGTCAACCTGACCAAGTATGATAAATATTTTAATTGCCTATTATTTTACGTATATTCATATGTTTTCATTGTTCAGTGAAATAGTCCTTTTATTTTTCAGGTTGACAGCTGGCTGACGTTATTTTTGGTTTGCTGCTGGCATTTAAGTTTGGCGTTTTTCATAAATACAAGAAGGACTCAAATAGACGTTGAGTATTTTACTTAAAAGTAACCTTCAACCCAACGTCTTTTTTTCGGAGTTCAAAATGTTTTTGTTGCATGCAGAAATGTAATTTCGTTTTCTCTGCAGGAGTTCATCAATTTCATAAATGCAACACATTATAGTTTGTTTATACATAGCATAAAGGCAAAACAAAACGTTGTATGCAGTGTTATTTCATTTTAAATGTCAAACGGGTTTTGCGGCTCCCAGTGTTTTCTTTTCTGTGGGAAACGGGTCCAAGTGGCTCTTTCAGTGGTAAAGGTTGCTGACCCCTGCTCTAGGCCTTTCAGTATTTGGTGGGTTTCAATGAGATTCCCCCCCTCCCCACCATTCTTATAAACTAGTGAATACAGGGCTAGAGCTATCAAAGACATATTAAACCTTTCATTCCCAGAATCATTCTCATGAACAGCCTCTGGATCTTTTCCAATGCCAGCATATTTTTTCTCACATAAGGGGCCCAAAACTGCTCACAATACCCTTTGCAGTCTGACTGATGCCTTAAAAAGCTTCAGCATTACATCCTTGCTCTTGCGTTCTTGTCTTCTCAAAATATATGCTAACATAGCATTTGCCTTCCTTTTATCACTGACTCAACCTGCAAGTTAACCTTCAGAGTATCCTGCACGAGGATTCCCAAGACCCTCTGCACCTCTGAGTTTTGAATTTTCTCCCTATTTAGAAAATATTCATTGCCTTAATTCCTTCTACCAAAGTGCATGGCCATACAATTCCCTACACTATATTCCATCTGCCGCTTCTTTCCCCATTCTCCCAATGTCCAAGTCGACTCCCTGCTTTTTCAACACAGCCTGCCCTCCACCTATTTTTGTACCACATGAAAATTTGGCCACAAAGCCAACCAAATCGTTGATGTATAATGTGAAAAGCAGTTCTGATATTGACCCCTTCGGAACCCCATTTGTCATTGGCAGCCAACTAGTACAGGCCCCTTTTATTCTGACTCTTTGCCTCCTGCCAGGCATTTCTAACAGAAATGAAGTTTCGGAACCTAGTTGTGAAACTCAGTAACTGATTTAGGTATTAAAGGGGGTTGTGATGTGTGGGGCAGTACAGGTTACTGGCTTTAAGTTCATTGTTGAGCTTTTGCATTACTGAATAGCAGAGTAAGCATGAAAGGCCACCCGGCCTCTTGCATTTCATATTTCTTATGTTCTTGTATTTGTTCTGACTTTCTGCTGTTCCATTACAAATGTTTCCTTCCAAAAATATGCATTTGTTTACTCCCACTTCTGTGTCTCCAGCTCAGCTTTGCATCCTTTTATTTTCCCCTAGCATATGACAGTGTGTTTCTCTTGGCTTCTTGCCTTTGTTATCTATAACTCCTTGTGATCTGTCATTCTTCCATTTTATTTTCTTCTATAGATGATTCATGGTTTACTTCTCCCCCACCCCCACCCAATCTCCAGTATAATCATAGGTGTACATTTAAATGTACGTGGATGCACATCTCTGGTTCAAGTTAACTCTTCTCTGGATTTTGTTTTCTGGTACTGCATTTTATGTAGTCTTCTTTACATGTTATTTTGTCTGGGTACCCTCCTCTAACTGTTCTCTATTCTTTCATCGTTCTGTTCTCTGGTCTTTTCATTTTCCTTGGGCTCATTCCTGCTTCACCCTCCTCTCTCTTGCTTCCCTCTTTTCCTTTCTCTATAGGCTCTGGTTTATTTCTGTATGTCACATAGAGTATTGGAAAAAGCCTGGCTTTTAGGTAAGAAAGGTAGAAAGTGGAAACATTGTGGGGAAACAAAAATAAGATCAGCCCAGGAGAGGTCTAAGAAAATACGGTTTAACAAAATAATTAACCCTGATTAACTTGAACCAGTGGCAATACAAAACATGAATTTGTGGTAGAAGTTTCAATCCTATGTCGCGCATGAGCTGCCTTTGGATCCAAGGTGACACGATGGATAAACTTCCATTTCTATTTTAGCTCAGTATAAATACACCTATTGTGGGGTCTGGGTTAGAATTACAGTGGTGACCCCTTGCTGTTTATTTACTTACTCCTGTAGCAATCTGACTGGTTTCTTCGATTAGTTAGATAATCTCAAAATAAATTTCAACTACTTGCTCAGTTGTGGGTGTGGCAAAGAAGCAGTGGCTATTTAATCTGGTAATATACTTTGTGTATAACTATAGAAAATGCTGGATATGACATTAGATGAAATCCCCAGCCCTCATTTGAAATTGTACATCTACCAAGAAAACCAGATTTCCTCACAAAGAATAAAGGTTGCCCTGAGTGAAGGGTGACATCTAGAGTACCCTCTGCTGCATTGTATCAGGCGAGGAATTGAATCTGAGGTTCACCTGATCTGCATGATTTGATTGTTCACTGTATGAATCTGATTTGCAGTTGAGGTGTTCCAGATAATTCTATAATATTGATTAAGCACCACTCTAAGTCTTAATAGATTGAAGTTAGTTATAAGAGCAGGATAACTACCTAGTTAGGCATATGGCAGGGGCCAATGAAAAGAAGTGAGGTGTAAGAAGAGCAGCCATTGTGGAATAGACTTATGTTAGACTGGCCAAGCTATGGCTCAACAGGCTTGGGCAAGCAGGGTGAAGATTCTAAGTACGTTTCTAGTAAGCTCTTGTTTTCTGTTAGTACGTTGCTAGTGTGCTGAGAATGAGTTCAGAATTTGTGTTATATTCCTTGTGTGAGATGTGGGAACTTTGGGAGACCCCAGTCTCCCTGATAACTTCATCTGTATGAAGTGCACTGAATTGCAACTCCTTAGAGACCATCTTAAGGAACGGGAGCTGCAGCTGGATGACCTTTGGCTCATACGGAAAAATGAGAAGGTGATGGAAGCTACAGAGAGATAGTCACCCCTCAGTTGCAGGAGGCAGGTACTTGTGTGATAGTCAGGATCGAGAATGGGGGTAGGTAGCTAATGAAGAATACCCCTCTGGCCATTCCCTTCAATATGTATACCGTTTTGTATGCTGTGAAGTGGGCTGGAGAACAACCTAGCAGGGAAAGCCACAGCGACCAGCTTTCTGGCACCAGGTCTGGCCCTGTGGCTCAGAAAGGAAGTGGGGAGAAAAGGAATGCAGTAGTGATAGGAGGTTCCATGGTTAGAGCAGCAGACAGGAGATTCTGTGGATGTGACAGAACTGCCCAGATAGTATGATGTCTCCCAGGTGCCGAGGTCAGGGATGTCTCAGATTAGGTCGGTGAGCAACCAGAAGTCATGGTACATATTGATACAAATGATATTGGTAGGAAGAGGGAGAATATCCTAAAGAGAGAAAATAGGGAATTAGGTTAGAAAGCTGAAAAGCAGGAGCTCCAGGGTGGTTGTTTGCAGAAGGACTTAGCCAGATTGGGAGAATGGGCAAAGAAGTGGCAGATGGAATGCCGTGCAGGAAAGTGCAGGGTCATGCACTTAGGTAGAAGGAATAAAGACATGGACTATTTTCTAAATGGCGAGAAAATATTCAAAATACAGATGTTCAAAGTAAATTTATTATCGAAGTACATATATGTCACCATACACAACTCTTGAGATTCATTTTCTTGCAGGCATACTCAATAAATCCATAATAGTGTAATAACCATAATAAAAGACGATTTGTCTTTTATTCATCCAGTGTACAAAAGACAACAAATGACAAATACAAAAAGAAAGAAATAATAAATAAATAAACAACAAACAAACAAGCAAACAAAAAAAAATGAACATGAGATGAAGAGTCCTTGAAAGTGAATCCATAGGTTGTGGGATCTTTATGATAATGGGGCAAGTGAAGTTATCCCCTTCATAGAACATAGCCTTGTGGTGCACCTGTGCTGATGTCCAAAGGGATTTGGGAATCATAATGTAAGATTCCCTAAAGGTTGACTTGGAGCTTGAGTCTGTGGTGAGGAAGGCAAATGTAACGTTAGCGCTCATTTTGAGAAGACTATAGTACAAAAGCATGGATGTCATACTGCAGATTTATAAGGAATTAGCCAGGCTGCACTTGGAGTATTCTGATCAGTTTTGGTCACCTTATCTCAGAGGAGATGTGTTGGCATTGGAGAGGGTCCAGAGAAGGTTCACAAGAACGATTTGGGAAATGAAACGGCTAACATACGGGGAGCATTTGACTCTGGGCCTGTACTTGCTAGGGTTTGGAAGAATGAGAAGTAATCTCATTGAAATCTATTGAATATTGAAAGCCTAACTAGAGTGGATGTGGAGAGGATGTTTCCTGTGAAGGGGGAGTCGAGGAGCAGAGAGCAGAGCCTCAGAATAGAGGGATGTCCATTTAGAACAGGGATGAGGAAAACATTGTTTAGCCAGAGGGTGGTGAATCTGTGGCATTTCTTGCCACTGACAGCTGTGCAGGGCAAGTCATTGTGCATGTTTCAGAGTTTGATAGGTTCCTGGTGAACTAGGCTGTTAAAGAGTACAGGGAGAAGGCATGAGAATGGGTTTGAGGGGAACAATACATCTGCCATGATGGAATGTTGAAGAAGATTTGATGGGCCTAATGGACTAATTCTGCTAACAACACACACAAAAAGCTGGCCTAATTCTGCTCCTATTTCTTAGAGTAACTTGGTGTATGGGAAACAGATTTTTCTAGGGAATTTTTTGATTTTCCCTTGGAAAAACATATGTTTGGCTAAAACTCAAGCTGCAAAGAAGAAAATTTCAGGCTGTTCACTTGTGATCTTTCTAGCCAGAAACCTGGGTCACATAAGACCTAATCCCCATTCTTATTGTTCATTTATAATGAAGTGAATTTATCAGGTAAGTGAATGCTGAACAATTCATACTCAGGCTCTCATTTTGAGGTATGTTAATAAGATTATCAGAGGCTGCAAATTATCAGGGATAGACTACATTTCATATCTGCAAAGCATATTCATTCAAGATGTTTGATTGCATAATTACATTTTTTCATTATAATCAAATCCAGGCCTTGGTCAGTATTGTAAGTGAACTATGGTCCAAATGTGGCATTTCTCAGCCTGTCCATTCTCCTCTGACCTCACTCATTAACAAAGCCATAGAATTACTGCTCACTGGATTATTTTTTGTTTTTCCATGCCATTTTCTATAAACTACAGACCGTAGTGAGTTAAAATTGCCAGAGATCATTAGTTTCTCAGATACTCAAAGCCACCCCATCTGGCATCATCAATAATTCCATGGTCAAATTCATTTAGATCATATTTCTTCCCCAATCTGATTTTTGGTCTGAGCAACAACTGAACCTCTTGACCATGTCTACATATTTTTATGCATTGAGTTGCTGCCACATGATTGGCTGATTAAATATTTGTATTAACAAGCAGGTGTACCTAATAACATAGCCACTATGTAAAGGGGTCATTTGCAGGAAGAAAGGATCTGACCTGTGGAGTCTCTCAAGTAATGGCTCTTGGCTTTCAATTATTTTGCTATTTATATTCATGACCTGGATGTAGGTACAGAGTATAAGTTATCCAAATCTGCCTATGTCACACAAATAATTGGGAGGGCATATTACAATGAGCATATTTGAACTCTGCAACAGGATATGGATAGAATGAGCGAGTGGGTGAAAACTTGGCAAGCAGAGTTCAATGTGAGAAAGTGTGAGGTCATGCTCTGCAGCACAAGGAATCTAAACGGAGATTATTTAAATGCGGAGAAGTTGCAAATCAGAACAGTACAGTTGGATCGTCATGTTCTTGTGCATGACTCACAAGTTAAGTACAACAAGTTGGAAGGCAAATCACCTTATTTACCAAAACTGCCATCTTCAAAGATCCTTGAATTAGTACACCAAGGTCTCTATGGTATTTTTATGTCCTTTCATTGCCTGCATATATTCCACCAATTTTAGTCTTCTCAAAATGCATCACCCACACATACGAAGGTTCCTTCTGCCATTACCCATGATTACCTTCTCCACTATTAACGTGACCAGAATCCCGTGCTGTATACACTCGGTGGCCATTTTATCAGGTACACCTTTACACCTGCTTGTTATGCAAATATCGAGTCTTGATCAAGGGTCTGAGCCTGAAATGTCAGCTGCTTGCTCTTTTCCATCTGTGCTGCCTGTCCTGCTGGTTTCCTCCAGTATTTTGTGTGTATTACTTTGATGTCCAGCATCTGCAGATTTTTCTCTTGTTTGTAATGTAATACAGTCGGCCCTCCTTATCTGCAAATTCTGCATGCGCGAATTCAACCAACTGCAAATCACGAAAACCCGGAAGAGCTCTTCCAGCACTTGTTGTTCGAGCATGTACAGACTTTTTTTTCTTGTCATTATTCCCCAAACAATGCGGTATAACAACTATTTTACATAGCATTTACATTGTATTGGGTATTATAAGTAATTTAGAGATGATTTAAAGTATACGGGAGGATATGCGTGGGTTATGGTGGATCAGGATCGAAAAATATCCCCAGTTCTCTTACTAAGTAAGTTGGAACAGGTACCTCCTGTATTATTTAGCATCAGTTAGTCAAACTTTTGTCTTAGTATATAGTATATATTTTACCTTTCTATGCATATAAAACATTTAAAAACATATGTTTCAGCGTCGGGCTCAGGAACAGAAGCTCCCGAGTTCGATCCAGTGACAGACCGCTCCCGAGTGTGCTCTCCACCGTGCTGGGTTGATGTGGAGGATCAAAAACCCAAAACCCAATAATTAAACCACTGCATTGCTTAGTAATAATTGTAGTTTTCATTGGGGCAGAGCCTTTCTCACTTTATCCTTTAAAATTGTTCCGATCGTTGACCAATGTAGCCTAACGCTTTTCCAATGACCGATGGCATTTCACCTCTTTCCGATCGCTTTATTATTTCCACCTTACTTTCAATCGTAATCGTGATTATTTTCATGAACAGAAACACTGTGGATTCAGAGTTTGCCGCCGGATCCTAATGTCCACTGCACTGAGACAGGTTAAATAAGGTCTGGCGTTTCTGTGGGTCTTAAGATCCACCGCATTGAGTCAGGTTGAATAAGGGACTTGAGCATCCGCGTTTTTTGGTATCCGTGAGGGATCCCGGAACCAATCCCTTGCGGATAAGGAGGGCCAACTGTATCTAATCTGCAAATCATGGTAGCAATTCAATGCATACAGATATGAAGATACAGTCAAGAGGTTCAGTTGTTCAGACCAAACATCAGGATGGGGAAGAAATGTGGTCCAAGTGACTTTGACCATAGAATCAACACACACAAAATGCTGAAGAAACTCAGCAGGCCAGGCAGCATCTACGGAAACGAGTAAACAGTTGACATTTCAGGACGAGACCCTTCATTAGGATTCATGAAAGGTCTTGGCCTGAAATGTCAACTGTACTCTTTTCCATAGATGCTGGCCTGACTGCTGAGCTCTTGTAGCACTTTGTGTGTGTTGCTTGGATTTCCTGCATCTGCAGATTTTCTCTTGTTTGTTGACTGTAGAATGACTGTTGGTGTCAGATGGGGACTATTGAGTCTCGCAGAAACGGCTGATCTCTGGGATTTTCATGCACAGCACTCTAGGGCTTACAGAGAAACAGCAAAAAAAAAATCCAATGAGCAGCAGTTCTGTGAGTGAAAGTGCCTTAAAAATGAATGTGGTCAGAGGGCAATATCAGAATCAGACCCATGATTGGCTGATTAAATATTTGTATTAACAAGCAGGTGTACCTAATAAAATAGCCACTATGTAAAGGGGTCATTTGCAGGAAGAAAGGATCTGACCTGTGGAGTCTCTCAAGTAATGGCTCTTGGCTTTCAATTATTTTGCTATTTATATTCATGACCTGGTGTGATGCAATAGCTAGTTTTCAGACCATGCTAACACATTTCTTGACTTCTTACTGTATAGAACACTACGGCACAGAAACATGCCCTTCTGCCCATTCAGTCTGTGCCAACATCTCTATGTATCGGCCTTACATGTAGCACCCATCAAATGCCTTCTGTTGGTTCTATTTGTTATCTCTTTGAAGAATTCTTTAAATTTGTCCAGTGTGATAACACCATTTTGACTTGGTTTGATCACTTTAAGGTTTTTCTTAATGACTAGCTTTTTCTTCCTTGATTATTGATTCCAGCATATTACTAAAAATAGCCATTAAGCTAACAGACAAATAGTTTCATACTGTTTAACTTTAAGCCTTCTTGAAAAAGTGAGTCTCATTCTGATGTTGCCCTCCTTGAACTTGGTAAGTTTTGAAAACTTTTCACCATAGTTTATTGCTGCAGCCTTTGGGTGCAGGCCATTAGCTCCTGGTAACTGGTTTGCCTTTAGTCACATTAGTTTTTCTGATATCTTGTTTTTCATGATAGAGATTGTTACAAGTTCTTTCTTCATTTTTTCTCTTTCAATATTTCTATTAGTTTCTGCATAAAGGAATACAGAGTACAAGAAGGTATATATTATAAGTCAAAAGAAAAAAATAAAATAATACCAAATACATTGTATTAAAACTACAGTTACAATCACAATATCCTGTATTCATAAAAATTAAATCATAATATTGAAATATAATAATTTTGTTATACAGGAAAAAAATCTAAACACAATACCAAAGTCAGAGCTGTTAGGAAAAGCAAGAAAAATGGGGGGGGGGGAGGGAACGGTATATAATAAAATATATTATTAGCCACCATCTGTACTTTTACAACAAATCAAAAGTTTTGAAAATAACTCAATAGATGTGATCTTTTTTTTAATGACCACATCTATTATCTTGGGGTGGTTTGCTTTTCACTGTGAATATTCATGCTGTGTATTGGTTTAATTCATCTGCCATTTCCTTGTTCCTGTTAACAGTTCCTCTGTGTCATCCTGCAGGGGTTTCACACTTGCCTAGTAGCTCCCTGGTCTATTTTATACAGTGGAGATGGGGATATTGAGAATTCCAGGCTATGGCATGACTGTAAATAGAGGAGCAAAAGAAGTGGGGAATGCATGAGTGGTTAAAGCTGGAAGAATAGAGTTCTTGGGATGTTTGTAGCCATGTATAAGTATACACTATTGGGCAGATGAATTGAGGAAATATTTGCTGGGAAAAGGGACCATTAGATGAAAATTTTAGCAACTAAGTATTGGCCTGGAGAACATTGAAGTGATGGTCAGCTTTTTAGGACATGTAACTGTAGAATTTGAGATGTTTTAGATGGCCTGGTGCCAGGCATATAACTTCTTCCTTGATGTCGGCAAGACAAATATGATGATTGTTGACTTCAGGAGAGCTGGCATCACTCATGCTCTTCTTTTCATCGGTGGCATAATGAGTTTCAAACTCCTGGGAGTGCACAACCTCTAATAGTCCCAGAACATATTCTACACAATCAGGACAGCTCACCAACGCTCTGCTTTCTGAGGAGGCTATAGGCAGCTCTTCTATGCACATGTATACTCAGCTCATGATGTGCAGTAGAGAGCACAAGGTACATCACTGCATAGTACAAAAGCTGCAGTGTAGCAGGCAGGAAGGCTTTACAATGGACAGTCAAAGCTGTCTAATGCATAACTGGCACCAGCCTACACACCATCAAGAAAATGTATACTTAAGGGTGCTGGAAAAGGGCCAGTAGCATCATGAAAGATCCCATTTACCCTGCTCATAGATTGTTTGTCCCACTCCCATCAGGGAGGAGTCACGTAGCATCCACACTAGGACCACCAGACTCCAAAACAGCTACATTCCTCAAGGAATAAGGTTGATCAAAACCACCTCCCACCCTTCCACACCCCCACCCAACACTACTATATCATTTCCTGTCAGTCACCATTGGCAAGACTGTAAGACACAGGTGCAGAATTATTCATTTTGGACAATGAAGCCTATTCATCTTAGCTGAATTATTATCCTTCTTGATCCATTCTCCAGGCTTTTCCCTGTAACCTTTGACACCACGACTCATCAGGAACTTAAACTCACCCACTATAAGAAACATCGTCTCCACATCCACTGTATCTATGCCTTTCAGTATTCATTAGGTTTCAATGAGATATCCCCCCCACCAACCCCCTCCAGTTCTTCTAAACTCCAGCGAGTACAGACCCAGAACCAGCAAATGCTCCTAATAAGTTAACCCTTTCATTCCCAGAATCATTCTCGTAAACCACCTCTGGCCCTCTTCAAAACTGCTCACAATACTTCCAAGCATGGTCGACCATTGCCTATAAACCCTCTGCATTACATCCTTGTTCATATTCTAGTACTCTCGAACTGAATGCTAACATTTCAGTTGCCTTCCTTACCACAAACTCAACTTGCAAGTTAACCTTTAGTGAATCCTGCACAAGGGCTCTCAAGTACCTTTGCACCTCTGATTTTTGAATTTTCTTCCTGTTTAGAAAATAGTGTATAAAAACGCATGACCATACACTTCCCTACACTTTATTCCATCTGCCACTTCTTTGCCCATTCTTCCAATATGTCTAAATACATCTGCAGACTCCTTGCTTCCTCAACTCTACCTTCCTCTCCCCCATCTTCATGTCGTCCACAAACTTGACCACAAAGCCATCAAATCTGTTATGCAAATCGTTGACATATAACATGAAAAAAAACAGTCCCAGCACCGATCTCTGCGAAACACCGCTAGTCACTGGACTAGTGACTAGTAGAGCCAACTCGAAAAGGACCCCTGTGTTCCCTCTCTTTGCCCCTTGCTAGTCAGCAAATTGTCTATCCATCTTTCGTGTCGTACTATGGGTTGTCTTGTTAAGCAGCCTCATGTGCGTCAACTTGTCAGTGGTCTTCTGAAATTCCTAATAAAGTGCAATTTTGTCCTTCATCTGACCGTCCTCCTTATAATCTCACTACACGCTGCATCTACAGACACTTATCCGTCTCGCTTCACTTTATGGACATACAATTAGTCTATAGAAGCTATCCTATGTATTTGTAACTATTGTGTTTTTATTAATTATTAAAGTGTTCTATATCTTTTTTTTGAGCTGCATACGATCTGGAGTAACAATTTTGTTCTCCTTTACCCTTGTGTACTGGAAGTGGCATTAAACAATCTTGAATAAAAATTACTTGAATAAAAAATTGCTGAAAGAGGAAAATAGAAAGCCTGCCAGAGGACTACTGCACTTTGATACAGTGACAGATCTATGAATGAGGGTTTCAGCAGCAGATGGCTGAGACAGATGATAAGATGGAAATAGGCAGGCAGTTTTTTTGTCGCACAGAGATTTGAAATCAGTTATTCAGCTTGGTAAATTAAGGTACTAAGGTTTTAAAAAGTGGCAAAGGAGGGAGATGGATTCTGCAGCAATTTGTGACATGGCTGAGATTAATGGCTTTAGCATTACGATTGCTTAATTAAAGATAATTCTGGATCCTTCATTACTAGATATTGTATAAACAGTTAATGTTCTTATCTCTTTCACCCCCCCCCCTCCCCCCCAGGCATGAAAGGAAATCCACTGAAGGGCACATTTGAAATACTGGATTTGATGAAACCTTAGGTTCAAACCAAGGAAGAGATCAATACAATTTTAGATATTAAATGAATAAAAAGATATGGGGTTAATGCAGGATGGTGGCACTGAGGTGGAAGATAAGCCATAATGCTATTGAATAGCAGAGGAAGTATGAGGCAGTTAATGGTCTTCACCTGCTATTATATTATCATTATGTTCTTATTGACTCAGGCATTACATCAGTGGCTTTTCAACTACGATTTTTTTTATCCATCTCCAATGATTTCAGTGTGAGCATGCATCTGAATATCTTTAAGAAGAATAGTGGTAATGTCAGCATTGCATGGAGAGTATTTCTTTGTAATCTTGCTTTAGCTTTACACTTGTGTTCTTTTTGTCCTATAATTGCAGTTTGAGTTAAATAAAGCAGTTTTACCCACATAATAAATGCCTATCCAATTCAAACATTGACTGAAATTATTGCTGTGGCAGGTATTCCAGTTGTTATTCTATCCCTAATGTATTTTATTTCAAATTTATCTACTTGTTTTCAAAAGCGCAAGATGAGGAACAGAACAATTTACTTTTTAAAATTTTAATGATATTGTAAATTTTCAATTTATTTACATTTTAATTATTCATAAATGTCAGAGACCATTGCCAATAAATTGCACGGAGGACAAAGCTGGGACTGATGCTTTACTGAATGTCAAAGCTTCCTCATTGCTAAAGTCACTGTCATCATTCAGACCATTACCTCTAGTAAGCATCACAGCTTCAGCAACCTGGACTCCACAGCTGTTTGGTGACGGTTGCACATTCTTTCCTTGACTACATGAATTTCTCCCAGCTTCTCCTCCACACATTCCAAAGAAATATGGATTGGTTAGTTAACTGCAAATATCCTTGGAATTATTCTGTGGACTGGCATGGAGTCAGTGGCCTAAAATGGTTGTCCTTATATGTTGTAAGGAAATATGAGTGTCCTAGATGTTTTTTTGTCAGGGAGATATCATGGGCAGCAATTCCCAGAGAGAGGTATTAGGCCTTTCATTTTCTATTCTTCAGGGCAGATTGATTTTCAAAACTAACGATGAATATGCAAAGTTTTATAAACTATCATCAAAGTCTTCAAGTTCTAGTGTTACTTCAGAGAAGATATTTTTTCAGTGTTACTAAGAGTGTGCACAATATGTGAGAAACAAAGACTTTTAGAATTATCTGGTTTCAGGCAGAATGGACATGTTAAAATGAGACTGTACATTGCTTTAATTATTTTATGTAGTCCCGTAGGTATTCAATGTTATCCAATCATTGCACAACTTTTCCAGAATCAATTGTAATATTTTAGGAAACTTTTAATTTACTTATTTGTATTTATTGGTGTGGTTCTCATGTTTCAAAACCTTTTAATGTTTTTGAATGTAGAGTTTGGAACAAGTGATTTCTTTGATGTGTTAAGGGTTTCTTAAAAGGGGCTATACATGCTTTAACGTTTACCATCTGATAATTAAATCTGTTCTTGTATTAATTATAAAACAAAGGTTCATGTTTGAGGTGTTTTGCTGTTTAGCAAGTAGTGACTTGAGTTACATTAGAACGGATTTAAGATAGTTGTACATAACGCCTGTCTTTTGTAACTCTGCTTTCAACCAGCTCTGTACTTGTACTCCTAGCTCCCCATATCCCATTACACTCCCTACTGCCCTACCATTCCTTGTGTATACCCTACACTGGTGACTTATCAAATTGCATCACTTCACATTTGTCTAAATTGGAATCCATTTGCCACTCCTTGGCCTACTTCCGATAATTGATCAATATCCCCGTCATCTGCAAACTTACTGATCTAGTCTTGTGTGAATAACAAATTTCAAGGGTCCCAATACCAACCCTTACAACTGATCATTAGTCAATGCCCTCTATTCAAAAAGAAACTTTAAACCACAACCTTCTGCTTCCTTTCTCCAAGCTGATTTTGAATTCACCTCCTTGGTTTCCATGGGACCTCACCTTCCAGACCAGCCTAGCCCATCTAAGGCCTTGTTAAAGTCCAAATAGACAACATCCACTGTCTCCCCCCGCCCTCCCCAATCATACTCGACTATCCAAATGCTGGCAGATCATTTCTGTCAGAATTGCCTCCAAATGACCTCCTCAGTAGTGATGTCAGGCTGACAGCGCTGTAGTACCCTGGCTTGTTATTGCTACCTTTAAACAATGGAACAACATTAGTTACCTTCCCATCTTCGGAAACCTCACCTATGGCTAATGATGAAGCAATTAATTTTCTCAAGAGCCTCTGCAATTTCTTCTCTGGTACCCCACACAATCCAGGGCTGCATTTGGTCAGCCCTGGGGATTAAAGTAAGGCTTCAACTACCTTCCCCGGTAATACAGATATCCTCCAGAATAATGTTTAAATTTAAAGATAAAGATTAGCTTTATTTGTCACTCATACATTGAAATATCGAAACATACAGTGAAATGCTTCATATACCTCAACGAAATGCTCATGAAAATTCCCACCAACTCTTGTGTGATTTGAGACCCAGGCAGCTCTGCTGATCTCTGAGGAGAAGTACTCTCTTCCTAGCCACCCCTTTGCTCTTGATATAGCTATAATATAGCAGCATCAATGGAAAGAGAAATGGTGCGAATATTTAAGATTGAAGACCTTGTTCAGAACATATGCTGACTTGCAAAGCATTGCCATAATTTTGTATTTAGAACTTATGCTGTGTTGAACATGCATTAATATATTCTATTCTTCTGTGCACGCAACTGGTTAAGTAGAACAGTACAGCACAGTACAGGCCCTTTAGCCCACAATGTTGTGCTGGCCTGTATAACCTACTCAACAGTCAATCTTAACCCTTCCTTCCCCCACAGCCCACAACCCTCCATTTTCTGTACATCCACTTGTCTATCTAAAAGTCTCTGAAATGCCCCTAATGTATCTGCCTCTACCACCATCCCTGGCAGCACATTCTGGGCACTTAAAACTCTGTTTAAAACAAATTCCTCTGATGTCTTCCCTATACTTGTCTTAACTTAAATGGATGTTTTCTGGTATTGGCCTTTTGCCACCCTGGGGAGAAACATGCTGGCAATCCATCTATGCCAAAAGGCACTGGCTGAATGCCTTTTTCAAGCTAGCAAGAGATGTTGAATTACCATATTTCTTTTCTGGATAATTTCTAGCAGGGATGCTGAATTGATCACTTCCATTTGCAGAAATTTAAAGAACAGTCAAATTTAATGTAATCCAGCACACACTTGATCAGTGATTCAGTTGATGCTGTAAATCTCGAGCAATGCACTCACAAAATGGATAGTTCTGATCTTTGCCTGATACATGGGCTGTTTATTACCCTCTATTGATGTTGTCTGAACTGCTAAGGTTCTCCAGCACTTTTGTGTGTTGATCCAAGACGTGAGTGGCTCATTTCAGGCAGAGGAACAGTAGAGATGCTGCAGTATGCCCTGTGAGGTCCTTGGTGACATCAGCCAGAGTTCCTGACGCTCAGTGCTATTTCTTGCTGTGAATGGATTTGTGGCATTATTGGGGCAGGGTATAAGAACAAAAGACGTAGGAGCAGAATTAGGCCATTTGGCCCACTGAGTCTGCTCCACCATTCCATCACAGATAATTTATTATCCCCCTTTACCCCATTCTGCTGCCTTCTTCCTGTAACCTTTGATGTCTTGATTAATCAAGAACCTGCCAGCTTCTGCTTTAAATACACCCAATGACCTGGCCTCCACAGCTGTCTGTGGCACTGAATTCCACAGATTCATTACCCTATGGCTAAAGAAATTCCTCCTTATCTCTTTTTAAAGGGATATACTTGCATTCTGAAGTTGTACCCTGTAGTCCTAGGCACCAAAGGGAACATGTTCTCCACATTCACTTTCGATATTCATTAGTTGCAGGTGACCATTTGTTTAAATGCAAATGTTCTTCAAATTAGCAATTTAAGATCAGACATACTTCTGCTGTGTTGCTTTGGAATCTTTAAACTACATTAGGCTATTGTGACTTAGACTTAAGCTACTTAGAGTATTGTGTTCAATTCTGGTCACCTCATTATAGGAAGGATGTGGAAGCTATGGAGAGGGTACAGAGGAGATTTACCAGGATGTTGCCTAGTTTGGAGAACAAGTCATACGAAGCAAGGTTAGCAGAGCTGGGACTTTTCTCTTTGGAGCGTAGAAGAATGAGAGGGGACTTGATAGAGGTCTACAAAGGTTATGAGAGGCATAGATAGGGTGGATAGTCAGTACCTGTTTCCCAGGGGACCAAAAGCAAACACCAGAGGGCATATGTACAAAATTAAGGGAGGGAAGTTTAGGGGAGACATCAGGAGTAAGTTTTTTACTCAGAGGATTGTGAGTGTCTAGAGTGACTTGCCAGGGATAGTGGTGGAGGCTAAAACATTAGGGGTATTTAAGAGCCTCTTCGACAGGCACATGGATGAAAGAAAAATGGAGGGTTATGGGGTAGTGTGGGTTTAGTACTTTTTTTAAGGATTATATGGGTTGGCACAACACAGAGGGCTGAAGGGCCTGTACTGTGTTGTAGTGTTCTATGGTACATGTTACCTGATTTACAAAATGTTTTTGCATTACAATGAATATCCCTTAATATACCAATAAGCAGCAGTTCAACCAGGTATGAAAATCTTTGTCAATACAGATTGTCGTCTATTCCTTTCTAACACTTGCTCTGAAATGTTTGCTGTTTATATAAGAAATAGCAGCTAATTGATGTTCAGTACTTGGCTGTGGAAACTGTTGTAAAATGGAAGAAAAACTATTGATTGTAGTGATGTATTAGTGGAAATTTATCATGTGCAACAAAGGACAATGATATGATCATAGAATGGAGATTAAGTATATGTTGAGATCAGAGACACGTGACCCTGCCTTAAATAATGATTCAGGGGAAAGTGCGATTATTTTGGTGAGTGATGGTTTTCTGGAAACATTGATAAGTTGAAGGTTGTCCAGAGCCAGTTCGAACATGTCAAGAAGTATGCAAACCTGCGTAAAATCCATCAAGCAGGCGAGACAGCAGGTCCAAGTACCATGGCGGCATAAAGTTTTCCAAAGAAGCTGATATGAATCATTGATGAATCATTGTCTGTCCCCCTAAACAACATCCTCTTTCAAAATAGAATTCCTTCAAGCATATTAATCTTGAGGCACAAAAAAACATTTCTTGGCTTCATGGTAACCAAAGGTCATAGTAGTTTTCCTCCTGGAAACGAGCTGCGGGTGACGCCGGACCTGACGGTGCAGGCCACAGCTGCAGAGTCAGTTCAACGCAGAGGTGTGTGAAGCCTGTCCAGTAGCCTGACAGCTATAGGATAACAACTGCTCTCAAACCTAGCTCTGTGGAACCCAAGATTCCTACACCACCTGTCCCACGGCAGCAGCGAGAAGAGACTGAGACAGGTCAGACCCAGGCAGATGGGACAGGCTTAGCTGGGGGGGGGGGGGGGGGGTGTTGGCTGACACATAGAAGTGAGCTGAGCACCATTTAGTCCTCTGCCCTCTTTCACCTGGCTTATGGTTTAAATCGGCGAAGCATCAGTTCCGTTTTTGCTCTTGGGGCTAGGCCCCACTGCTTCACTCCACTTCAATCCAGCCCTAAGTCCACTCCAGCAGTGGAGGTAGCAGCAGCATTCTCGATAGTTCAGTTAGCTGAGTCCCTTAGGAGATAGCAAAATCACTAGATTATTTAGATGGTTCAAAAGCGCACCTCTTACAGGCTAAATTACAGACTGTGGATTGCAGTGATTGTAGTGCAGAAAAAGTATATTTAGTGGAAAAGCTGGCAGTTCTGTGAGCAGTCAGCAGAATATTTCCAGTGCCATCCTGAATCTTCCACTGTCATCCATACTGTCAAGATCTTGGAAGTTTCAATCAAATTGTTACTACTTTTCTAAATCCCAGCAAAAGCTCACTCACTCTACCTTTTCTCTTGAGATAAAGTTATCTGTTTCAGATGTCCGTTGGTAAACCTTTCTGAACAGTTTCCAAAACATTAATATCCTTCCTTTCTTAAACAAGGAAACCTATATTGTACACAGTATTCCAAGTGTAGAATCAGAATCGGATTTATTATCACTGTCTTGTACAACTTGAAATTTGTTATGCAGCAACAGTATGGTCTCAGCAGTGCCCAAAATAATTAATTTTGTGGGAATTGTGGAATGGAAGAAGCTGAAAGAGTTTGGAAGAGCTGGGGATGTGGTGGGGTTGGGGGTCGAAGGCCTATTTGAAAGGGTAGATGAGGGCTGACAGAGAAAGCAAGTGTTTGGAGTGTGTCTGACATGCTCTTGTAAATGGGGAAAGGGAAGAGGAGAGAGCGACAATGTGTCTCAGCTGATGAGGCGATAATATTTCCTTAAAATTATGGTAATTTAAGACACTTGTGTACTTTAAGGGACTTTAGCAAAACAGCTCTGGAATGCAAACAAACAGTTTTTATGGTGAAGCTAGTGGGAAACACATAAATTAACATTAATTTATGAGTTTTCACAGACTAAAATGTTTTCCTTCATAAGTGAAGAGAGACCTGTAACCATTAATTGTGGAATTACAGCTACAGTCAAGTGGTATGAGGAACTATAGGTGCAGGGAAAGACATGAAAACATTGGAAATTTTGCATTAGATATTACATGCAAATACAGAAATTAAAAATGTAAGATATTTTCAACAATTTAGCCATGAACTGAATAGAGAGGACCAGGTGTTTCTATTGTTGGTTGGATCAAGACTTAGGAGTTCAGAGATACAGTGTAGAACTGTAAGGCTGTTAAATTCATTTCCTGGGGTTAATAATTTTGAGCAAGAAACAATGCCAGTTTCTCAAATTGCTAAGAAGCTCAGATATTAAACAGGAAGGTTACTCCAGCTAACCTTTTCCTTGTAGCTATTGTATTGCCCTATGAACCTGGACTCGGATGTAGAGTATATTGCATTGGGTAAGAGGCTAAAATGATCTAGAAAAATATAGATTAAAAAATCACAAGAGGTACTTGCTTGGATACAGGTTGAAAGGTTAACACAATCTGGTGTCTTCCAGATTGTAACTTCAAAGCATATCAATTTTTTAGTGAGAAAAGATGATTGGACAAGACAGGAGAACAATATACTGTATACTGCGTTCATGAAGAAACTTTTTAAATGATTTGCAGGACCACAAGGTATTAGAAAGTCCTATTAACAGTAACAGTTTCCAAAATTATTGTTTTGCTTTTTGGATTAGGGCTTTTTTCATTAAATCTTGTAAGAGAATAAACAGGGCCTCAATTTAATGTCTCATCCAAATGGTGGAACTTGAAAGGAGACTTTTCTCTTATTTTCTTGTATATCCTGAAAGCAGTGTAGTGTAAATTGCTATGTAATTAACAAATTTTGCAGTTGGGATTAAATTACATACTTATGAGATGTATATTTTTATTTCATCATGAAAACCTTGCATGAATCAACTGGTATTTGGTAAAATTGACACTGAGTCAGTGCATCAGAGCTTTCAACATAATAATCAACATATAATTAACCCTGAAATTGTGAACAGTTAGATTTATACTAAATTTTTGTCAAAAAAATAGTAGAAGCTACTCTAAAGAGCTGCTGAAAGCGCTATGGGCATGACAAATCTCAGAAGCCCAAGAATATGTGTGTTTAATGTACTTTGAAATTTAAAATTGACTTTGGGGTAATTCTTGAAGTTAGTGTCTGCATTTTAGCAGTTTAGTATGAAGTTAAAGAAACTGTGTTTGCTTAATTTTATATACTTGAATTGTATTGACCTTGCTTTTTGGATTAATGTCATCAAATCTTTTCATGAGCTCCTCTGAGAGAATAGATAAGCCGCTAATTTGATGTCTCGTCCAAAAGGTAGAACGTGGAAAAGGAGCATTGTTGAATTGAATTTTGATGATAGATTATGAGGTAAAATTCCAGAACCCACAATTTTCTAATCTAACCTGCAAGGATGGTACAATCACTTTGTAACAGAGTTTACCACATTAGCTATGTTGAACTTGATCCCTGCAATCAGCCCTGACAAGGCAAGGATAGTACCACTTACACCAAACAGAAAAAGCTATGCCCTAACCTTTTGCAATTTATATTTCACAATCCGAGTATACACATCTTTTATTGTGTTATTTTGAAGGTGCTCATTCTATCTTAAATATCATAAAATAGAGCCTAAAACATAGGAGCAGAATTAGGCCATTTGGCCCATCAAGCCTGCTCTGTCATTTCATCATGGCTGATCTATTTCCTTCTCAGACCCATTCTCCTGTCTTGTCCCTGTAACCTTTCATACCCTGACTAATCAAGAACCTATCAAATTGTCTTATACACACCCAATAACCTGGCCTTCACAACCACATATGGCAAAGAATTCCACAGATTCACCACCCTCTGGTTAAAGAAATTCCTCCTCACCTCGATTCTAAATGGATTTTCTCTATTTTGAAGCTGTGCCCTCGGTCCTAGACTCACTCACCATAAGAAACATCCTCTCCACATCCAACACCCTTTCAAGATTTGATAGCTTTCAATGAGATCCTCCACCCTTCACTCTCCTAGATTCCAGCAAGTAAAGGCCCAGAGACATCAAGTGCACCTCATACAATCAGCATTTTATTTGCAGAATCATTCTCATGAACCTCCTCTATTCCCTCTAAAATGTCAGCACATCCTTTCATAAAAAAGGGGCCCAACACTGCTCACAATACTCCCAATACAATGAGGCCTCACCAGTGCCTCATAAAGTCTCAGCATTGCTGTATATATTCTACTGTTCTCAAAATGAAAGCATTGCATTTGTCGTCCACCATCAACTCAACTGGCAAATTAAATCCTAAGGAACCCTATGCAAGGACTCCCAAGTCCTTTTGCACCTCAGAGTTTTGAATTTTCTCCCATTTAGAAAATGTTCTGTTCTTTTATTTCTTCTATCAAAGTGTATGACCGGATGCTTCCTGACACGGGATTTCATCTACCATTTCTTTGCCCATTCTCCTAATCCGTTTAAGTACTTCTGCAGCCCCCCCTGGTTTCTCAACCTGTCCACCTATCTTCGTATCATCTGCAAACCTGGTCACAAAGTCATCAATTCTGACATCCAAGTCATTGACATACAATCTAAAAAGAAGTGGTCCCAACACCAACCCTTGTGGAACACCGATCAAGTCACCGTCAGCCAGTTAGGAAGGTGCCCTTTATTTCTACTCTTTGCCTCCTGCCCATCACCCAATACTCTATCCATGATAATAATTTTAATTCTGCAAAATTTAATTGCTTTTGAACTTCGCATGTTTGAAAGTGAAATTTAGGCTGTTGAACTAATCTGCAACACCTTGACATTTTGCAGCTTTGCCAACTTTTACCCGAATCCCTGTGGATCAGATTGGAATATCTGGAGGAGTGGCTTCATTTGTGTGCCAAGCTGCGGCGGAGCCTAAACCACGTATCACCTGGATGAAGAAAGGGAAGAAAGTCAGTTCTCAGCGCTTTGAGGTAAAAAGTTTACAATTCAAGAACAGAGATTCCCTGAGTTATGAATGACCTGACTTCCAGAAATCTAATTTTATACAAATTCTCCCATACACTGTAAAGCATTTTCAAGTTTATAATAATAATAGTAATGTTTTTTTTACTGTTTATTAATGACTGGGTACAGTATGTAGTCTAGTGGATGATGTTAGGCTGATTATTCAATGAAGTGAATGAATTATGGGAAGAGTATATGAAGTGATACGAGAATGATCATTATAGAAAATGCATGTTCTGATTTATTGAGAAACTACTCAACTTGGGACTGCGTGTAGAGCAATTAATTTCAAAACTGCCTTTTATCTAATTAATACTTCTAAGTTTTGTATCTGATTGATACTGGGGTTGTAGATGCTGCTGCTAAAGTCAGACACTCTCAGTTCCTTATGGCAAACTATTATACTGTACACCACCTTTCCCAATTGTCCTTTATAGATCTGTATATCCAGTAATGGGAGAAACTAACTTTTATAGATTTGTGTAACGAGTGAGAGAAACATCTGCTGAGTAGCTCCTCATACAAAACCAATAAGCTAGTTTTTGCTGATTACTTGCTGATGTTGTGAAGAATTATTAATAGTGGAGAAAAATCTTTAGGACTCTCATTCTTTACCTCTTCCACGACTTCAGCATTCAATTATATCTTCTTTAATTGATTTTTCAGGTTATAGAATTCGATGATGGCACTGGGTCAGTGTTAAGAATTCAACCATTAAGGGCGCCACGAGATGAAGCAATTTATGAATGTACAGCTACAAATAGTATTGGAGAGATAACAACAAGTGCCAAGTTAACAGTGCTATCAGGTAGTCATCTTTTTTTTCTCTCTTTTTATTGTAGCACTTTGTTAATAGATGCAATATCAAATCTTATTTTGAGTATAGTTGTCAACCTATAAAGGGATGTGCACATTTAATGATATAAAAAAATTCTGTGTTATAAGGAAAATACATGAGCTTTTAAGAACAGGAATTATAATGAAAACAATGGAAAGTAACAAGAAAGATTTATATGCTCTAATTTCTGTGCTGAATAGTACAAATAACCTTCATTTGTTGTTCTTCATAAACTTATGTTGAAAAATATGAGCAATTATATCTGAGAATTTGGAATAGTGGGAAGATAGGACAGGAAAAGACTTGTGCAGTGAACATGCTGGTTCTTAAGAAAGGTAAGACTAGGTATTGAGGTGATTGAAGAAAGGACAATGGTATAAAGGGTAGTTGCAAAGCAGTGATACCTTTGGAATGCTAAAATGAATTGGACAAGAAAGATGTTTGACTCTGCTAGTAAAGGAGTATGTTGCTTCATTGAATATGAAGCTACAGGGGTGGAAGATGAGGAAAAAACAGCAGTTTGGAAAATTACTTGCAATTTTAGCTTAAGGAACACACTGCAAAGGTGCTCAAGATGATGTCAATATAATTAAGAGTCCACGAAATCAGAGGAGAGAAAACAGAATAAATGAAGTAGGATTTTGTACCTCTTTCACCTTGAATTTATATTTATATATTTTATCACTGAGACCCAATTGCATATAGCTGTACTTGTTAAATTCCTAATACCTTTATTTGAAAATAATCTGTCATTTTCAGATTTAAAATTGAGGGATGAGCAATCATCAATTAATATTTCTGCTGGAAAGTTTCTGACTATCACAAATCTATGAAGTACATTTTTTTTCTTGGAACTTAGCATAAGAAAAGTAGGAGGAATTGGTACTGAAACTGCAAATTTCCTCTGCAAATCAGTGAGATAATGACTTTAATCTTCCTCATCCATTTTGACCTATTCCCTAAACTCACTTGCAATCCAAGAATCTATTGGTAAATTAATAAATATACTCAAGCTTCCATAACCCTTCACATTAGAGAATTCCAAGTATTTACAACCTAATGTTTAAAGAAATTCATCTTTTTTTTCCTTGTCCAATTTTGACCATAATTCTCTAATTGCACATTCTGTAAACAATGGGGTTTCTCTTTCTTTGCACTCTTTTTTTAATTATAGCTTGAAAGGTTCAAACAAATTAACAACTAACTTTCAACAGTCCAGAGATTCTTTGTAATCTTGATTCATAATGAATCTCCTTGAATTTGGGTATCATTCTGGTAAAGCAATGTTGCAGTCCATTGAGTTGCTTGTATTCTGTGTGGTCTGGCAAGGTCATTGCTTATTTTTGTTCACGATCTCTCCTTTGTTCACGTACAGTGCCTATAAAAAACATGAAAACTTGGCAGTTTTCATATTTTATTATTTAACAACATTGAATCACAGTGGGTTTTGGCTTTTTTTGGATACTGATCAACAGAAAAAGACTCCTTTGTGTCAAAGTGAAAACGGATCTCTTCAAACTGACCTAAATTATTTACAAAAACTAAAAACAAAATAATTGATTGCATAAGTGTTCACTCCCTTTAATGTGGCACACTAAATCATCACTGGTGCAGCCAATTGGTTTTAGAAGTCACATAATTCGATAAATGGAGATCACCTGTGAGCAATCAAGGTGTTTCAATTGATTATAGAAAAAATACATCTGTATCTGGAAGGTCCAACAATTACTGAGTCAATATCCTGGCAAAAACTACACCATGGAGACAAAAGAACACCCCAGGCAACTTTGTGAAAAGGTTATTGAAAAGCACAAGTCAGGAGATGGATATAAGGAAATTTCCAAGTCACTGATTATCCCTTGGAGTACAGTTAAGTCGATCATCAAGAAATAGAAAGAATATGGTACAGCTGTAAATCTGCCTAGAACAGCCTATCCCCAAAAACTGAGTGACTTCACAAGAAGGAGACTAGTGAGGGAGGCCACCGAGAGACCTATGACATCTCTGGAGGAGCTACAAGCTTCAGTGGCTGAGATGGGAGAGACTGCGCATACAAAAACTGTTGCTTGGGTGCTTTACCAGTCACAGCTTTATGGGACAGGGACAAAGAGAAAGCCCACTGTGGAGAAGAAAAACTCACATGAAATCAAGGCTAGAGTTTGCCAGAAGGCATGTGGGAGACTCTGAAGTCGGCTAGAAGAAGTTTCTGTGGTCTGATGAAACCAAAATTGAGCTTTTTGGCGATCAAACTAAGCGCTATGTTTTCTGTAAGACAAACACTTGCACAACATTAATAACACATCATCCCTACTGTGAACCATGGTGGTGTGTGCATCATGCTGTGGGGATGCTTCACTGCAGCAGGCCCTGCAAGGCAGAGGGTAAAATGAATGCAGCAAAATACAGGGAAATCCTGGCGGCAAACCTGGAGATGTTTGCAAGAGAACTGTGACTTAGGAGAAGATTTGTTTTCCAGCAAGACAATGACCCCAAGCATGAAGCTAAAACTACACAGGAATGGCTTAAAAACAACAAAATTAATGTCCTGGAGTGGCCAAGTCAGAGTCCAGACCTCAGTCCAATTGAGAATTTGTGGCTAGACTTGAAAATGGGTGTTCCTTCATGATCCCCATGCAATCAGACTGAGCTTGAGCAATATTGTAAAGAATGGGGAAAAATTGCAGTGTCCAGATGAGCAAAACTGACAGACAACTATCCAAACAGACTGAAGGCTGTAATTGCTACCAAAGGTGTATCTACCAAATACAGACTTGAAGTGAGTGAATACCTATGCAAATAATTATTTGAAAAGCAAACACAAGGAAATCTGCAGATGCTGGAAATTCAAGCAACACACGCAAAATGCTGGTGGAACACAGCAGACCAGGCAGCATCTATAAGGAGAAGCACTGTTGCACCTCCAATGGGATCCCACTACCAAGCACATCTTTCCCTCCCCCACCCCTTTCTGCTTTCTGCAGGGATTGCTCCCTACCTGACTCCTTTGTCCATTTGTTCTCTCTCCCCCCCCCCCCCCCCCACACACACACACACAATCCCTTCCCACCAATCTCCCTCCTGGCACTTACCCTTGTAAGCGGAACAAGTGCTACACCTGTTCTTACACTTCCTCCCTCACCACCTTTCAGGGCCCCAGACAGTCCTTCCAGGTGAGGTGACACTTCACCTGTGAGTCGGCTGGTGTGGTATACTGCATCCGGTGCTCCCAGTGTGGCCTTTTATATATCGGTGAGACCCGACACAGACTGGGGGACCGTCTCGCTGAACACCTACGCTCTGTCCGCCAGAGAAAGCAGGATCTCCCAGTGGCCACACATTTTAATTCCACGTCCCATTCCCATTCTGATATGTCTATCCATGGCCTCCTCTACTGTCAAGATGAAGCCACACTCAGGTTGGAGGAACAACACCTTATATACCGGCTGGGTAGCCTCCAACCTGATGGCATGAACATTGACTTCTCTAACTTCCGTTAATGCCCCCCCTCCCCTTCTTACCCCATCCCTGATATATTTAGGCCCCCCCCCCCATTTATTTATTTATTTTTCTCTCTTTCTGCCCATCACTCTGCCTGTTCTCCATCTCTCTCTGGTGCTCCCCTCCCCCTTTCTCCATAGGCCTCCCGTCCCATGATCCTTTCCCTTCTCCAGCTCTGTATCCCTTTTGCCTATCACCTTTCCAGCTCTTAGCTTCATCCCACCCCCTCCGGTCTTCTCCTATCATTTTGCATTTCCCCCTCCGCCTCCTACTTTCAAATCTCTTACTATCTTTCCTTTCAGTTAGTCCTGACGAAGGGTCTCGGCCTGAAACGTCGACAGTACTTCTCCTTATAGATGTTGCCTGGCCTGCTGTGTTCCACCAGCATTTTGTGTGTGTTGTTTGAAGCATTTATTTGGTTTCTTTTTATATATTTGTAATTAATTTAGATCACTTTGTAGAGATTTGTTTTCACTTTGACACAAGAGTCTTTCTGTTGATTAGTGTGTGTAAAAAAAATTAAATGCAGTGTCATTCAATGTTGTAAAACAATAAAACATGAACACTTTCAAGGGAAGAGGGTAAATACTTTTTATAGGCACTATAAATGAAAATTACAACTGGAAATTTTTTTTTATGTATCACATGCTCCTTTTCCCCCCACAGTAGAGCCCCCAAAAAAGGGAAAGTTGTAAAGTGTGAAAAACTAACATTCAAAAAACTGTAATATCAGTGTTTTCATCTCCCTTTGCTGAGTACTTGATTAAACCACCTCTCACAGCTATTATAGCCAGTAGTCCTTTTGGATAAATCCCTATTAGCTTTGCACAGTTTGAAGAAGCAAGTTTTGCCCATTCTTCCTTGCAAAATTGCTCAAGCTGTGCCAGGCTAGTTGGTGAGTGGTGGTGGGCAGCAATCCTGCCAGAGCTGTTCAATTGGGTTATGGTCAGGACTCTTACTGGCCACTCAAGGACATCAGTTTTCTTCATTTGAAACCAATCCATGATTGCTGTAGCAGTGTATTTTGGGCAGTTGTCCTACTGAAAGAAAACTTTCTCCCCATTTAAGGTTTCTGGGGGAGGCTAGCAAATTTTTCTCCAGAATCTCTCTCTGGATTTAACAGCATTCACCTTCCCATCAATCTTGACCAGATAACCAGTTCCTGCCACTGAAAAGCATCTGTATAGCTTGATGCTACCTTCACCATACTTTACAGCAGGGATGATGTTACCTGATTGATGCATAGTATTGTATTTACACCACACAGCGCTTTGTGTTCAGGCCAAAAATTTACACTTTACTTTCCTCCGACCTCTAGACCTCCATCCACATCTTTAGAGTATCTTCTAAGTGATGCTTTGCGAAATCTTTACAGGCAAGGGTGTATTTTTTTCAGCCAGGGCTTCTTCCTTGCCACTCTTCCATAAATACACTTTGTGCAAGGCCTTGGAGACATGAACTTCATCGCCAGTTGCAGCGACTGACTTCTGCAGCTCTTAAGAATGACTGTTGGCATCACAGTGGCGACTCTTAAAAGTGCCATTCTTCAATGGAGATTAAGTATAGAGAGATGGCCCAACTTAGACAGTGCGGCTGTGATTTCATATATTTTCCATATTTTCCTCAATGAACTGTTCTGAACTCTGAGGTATGTTCAATGCCTTTGAGATAGTCTTGTACCCTTCCCCAGATTTGTACTTCTCTATTATCATTTCCCTGACTGGTCTTGAATGCTCTTTTGTCCTCATTTTGGTTTGCTCTGTTGAAAATCTACCATACTGTTGGAACTCACAGAGAGAGGGTGATTTATTCTTACAAACTCATTGAAAGAAGGTGGTCCTCCCAAGTTTCTACATCAACAAATTTGTTGAGTTAGTAAAAGTATACCAGTGTGTTGTAGCTAAGCAAATTACAAAGAGGATGAGTACTTTCTAAGCCTCACAATTTTTGTTTTTAATTTTTAGTAATTTGTTGATAGGTGTTGGATATTTTTCTTTTGACTTGACATGATGTACAATATTTTGTGAATTAGCTCAAAAAATCCGACTTCAAAATATTTCTGAATTTAGAAAATGAGACAGTGAATTGTGAAAATCGTTGTGGGTACTGGATACATTTTCAAGGCACTGTACAGCTAAGTATTTCAATAGTAATGTTAATTGTTGTACTATCTTAAGCATTTTAATGATATATGTTCATAAATTCCAAAGTAATTTTGGGCTTCATTGTCTCTAGATTTTCATCAACTCCATTCCATCCTTGTTTTTGGGTTAAAGTTTAAAACAAATATTGAATTCCAGGAACACAAGAAAGAATAATCCACTTAGCTTGTCATTACGATCATAGCTGATCTACTTCTGTATCTCATTTTCAGAAATTTAGCCTCTATACCATTCACCGCACTCCCCCGGCCCACCTCTGAGTAGAGAATTCCAGAGCTTCAGCACGATTCGAGTGTTTTCTTAAATTAGTAATAAACCTTACTAATTTGGTGCTTCCATGCTTGTTTATTCCATTCGATGCATCTTCAGATTTGGACATAAGGCTCTCTGTGAAGTCATCTAAATGAATAGGAGAATTATGGTTTAATGAAAAAATAAGACAAATATTAGAAACGTGGCTGTAACAGGTGACACAGATTATTCTTTTTTCTCAATTTCATCATTTTAGGGAAGTTGGTATGGATGAATACTAATCACAGGAAGTATCATTAAAGCAATTCATGTCTGTTGATATTGACCTATAACGTTAACTCAGTTTATTTTACTGTTCACACATGCTAGTTGAATTTACTTCCAGTATTCTCCTTTATTTTAAAATTCCACTGGATCCTGTACACTGTATCTCACTGTTCTAGCCATTTTTTTTCTCTCCATCCATTTTTCTCTTTCATTCATCTCCTATCTGCATAACTTTCAACTGGATTTGGTGCAGTCGACGAGCCTTCACCACCCTGTTGTAGCTGTAAAAGTTGACACTTGCTTCAGTCTCTTGGTCTTGACTGCATTACAGACATAGCCTTTGTCTTCTCCTCCCTTCCGCCTTCTGTACAACTTGAGAGCTGCACATTTTCTCACTGTGCTTACTCCTGCTGGTGTTTTCTTATGTTCTTCCATTTTAGTGTTGAGTTTTTAACCATAAAAGTAGAACATAGTGGATGAAAATTTGAAGCAGTGAAGTTCCTAAAAAAATTTATGTGCATAAGTCATAAAAATCCCTGGGGTGGCACAGAGAATAATTAAAAGGGCAATTGAAATTCTGTCCTTTATGTCTGGAGAGGGAAAGAAGGCATGTCAGACCACACCCGGAGTGGGGGGAGAAATTCTCAGCACGTACTATAATGCAGCATTAATTTTTCAGAAAAATTGTTATTATTGTCACATTTATCCATGTACAGTGAAAGGATGTGCTGACACTTGACAGGGTTCAAAGAAGGTTCACAAAAATGATTCCCAGATTAAACAGCTTGTCATATGAAGATTGGGGAGTGACCTGATGGAATGTTGTAAGACCTTGATAGAGTGGATATGGAGAGGATGTTTCCTATGGTGGGTGAGTCTCGGATCAGAGGGCACAGCCTCAGAATAGAGGGCATCCTTTTAGAAAGGAGGCAAGGGGGACTTTTTTTTGAGCCAGAGAATGGTGAATCTGAATCTGATATGTTCCTACATGCCAAGTGTTTATGTATATATAGATTCTTGATTGGTCAGGGTATGAAGGGACACAGGGTGGAGGGTGTGGGGGGAGGCAAAAGATTGGGGCTTAGAGGAAAAATGGATCAGAGATGAGGGAATGGCAGAGCAGACTCAGTGGGCAAAGTGGCCTAATTCTGCTCCTATATCTTATGGTCATATTGATCATAAAGATCAATTCATTACGCAGTGCATTGAGGTAGTATAAGATGAAACAATAACAGAATACAGAATAAAATAAAACACCTATAGAGAAAGTGCAGCGCAGATAGGCAGCAAGATGCAAGATTATAACAAGATGGGTTGTGAAGTCAAAAGACCATTTTATCATTTTATCATTTCATCCTTGAGCCTGGTGGTACATGCTTTCAGGCCTTTGTTATCTTCCGCCCAATGAGAAAAGGATGAGTCTCTACTCTACTATTGCTGTCTGATCTACAAATTACTTCTGATACATGATAGACCTTGGTAGAGTGGATTTGGAGAGGATGTTTCCTATGGCAGAGAGTCTAGGACCAGAGGACACAGTGTTAGACAGCAAGCAAAAATGAAGAAATGAAGATCTTTTGACGTTAGTTTTTAATCCTTCCAGTATTTTCTCCTTGATGTGTACTTGGCTGAATGCTGTGGACTAAAACATATTAAAGGCAAAACCCATTGCTAACCCTGGATTTTGCTTTATAATTACCATTCATGTGAAAAATATATCATTCCTGTTTCCTTTTCAACCTTTTATTTAGGTACCTAACTAAAACCTTTCAAATTTGTCAAGTTGCAATTAAAGCTTGCTCTACTAAAGGTTTTGGTATTATAGGAGCAGGCCATTCATTAAGTATAACTTAATTTCACCAGCAATTGCCTTCATATATTTCATACCCCGATTCAATAAAAACAAATGTAATCCCAAACTTGAAATGTTAAATTTCAACACCAGGATCTGGACTCCATTCTGAAAATTGGTTTATAACATGAAAATGGAAGCAGATGTTGCATGTCATTGCATTAGGTAGCTACAGGTGTTGGAACTTAAATAGTGGAGCACTGTAGGATTGAGTTTATTCATTTCTTGGGGAGAGACTGAATGCAATTGACATTCTTCAGAACTATATCTGTGTGGTTGTATATTGTTGCTATGAATAATACATTTTTGACTGCACCCTCTTCCAGTTGAAATGTCCCTTGCCTTTTTCAGTCAATAAAAAGAACATGAGCAGTTATTTTATTGAATACTTTTGTTGACACCCTTGAATGGACCAACACTGACAATAGCCTGGACATTTATATCATTTGCTATGTGTTGAACTTTCTATATTCGCCTTTATCTATTCTCCAAAGTGACTGTTGGTTCAAAGTAATTTAGTGGCTGTGGTGCACTTTAGGGCACCTTGAGAACGTGAAGATACTATGGAAATTCAAGTGTTTCTTCCTGAATTAAAGTTATCACTATTCTCTCCCCCCCCCCAACCCCACCACTGCTGGTTTTGTTTTCTGAAGGTCCGTCCTACCACTGCCTCTTCAGTTGTGTATGAGTGTTTCAGCTTGCCTTGCTTTTCTTTTGTTGCTATGGCATCCAAAAAAATCTGTAGACTGCCTGGGAGATAGAAATAACTACTCATGCTGCTCAAATAGAATTCCACTGTCAGTATTTCACTATTGTTTGTTACATTAAAAGAGGCAAGTATCTTTTGTTGTCATCAATCTTTAAATAAAGATCTCTTGTATTCATCAGTAATTGATGTTTCTAATTCTCTTTGGTTAATCCGCACCTTCTAGCCACTGCAGGGGATTTACTTCTTTTATCCTTCATTGATTTTCTTGTATATGTTTTGGCACCTTTGCGTTTACATGGTTGAAAAAAGTAAATAAGCTTAAGGTAACTTTAGAACTCTTACAAATGCAAAATTTCTCATAGAATCAGAATGAAGTTTAATGTCACTGCATATGCCGTAGTGTTTGTTGTTTAGCAGCAGCAGTGCATTGCAATATATATTAACAAAAACAGTAAATCACAATTTGAAGTTTTAAAAAATAAGCAGTGCAAAAAGAGGAAAACTACTGAGGTATTGTTCATTCAGAAATCTAATGATCTCCTGGTTTAAAATTATTTTTTAGAAGTCTTCCAGTGTGTCATGGTTTGCCCGCAAGCCCATGCTCCACCCTTTCCCCATGATTTTACATCTTTCTTTCTTTCAGATCCCAATGATGGGTCTCAACCCAACATGTCAGTGGTCCATTTCCCTCCAAGAATACTGCCTGATTTGAGTTCCTCCAGCTTTTACTATGATACCGTTTCACCAAATCAATTTAAGTCCTTTCTCCTGTTTTTTGATTCATTGAAGTTTTTGGTTGCAGCATAATAAATACCTGTGTGCGTTTGGGTTCTGGTATTTCAGAAATTGAAATGGATTCAGTTTTCAAACTAATGCTTCTGCTGGTACTCGCGTTCTTCATTGTTTATCCCAGTGTCAATATGGATATTAATTCTGACGTTAATACTCTGAAGTTCCTGTTTTTTTTTATTAGGCTTGTTCTATTTGTTGTTGGTGCTGCTATGGGTTCTTGTTTCCAGGTTCCCTTTTAGTCACTTAGAAAGATTTGTTTCTCTGAAACCAGGTAGGCAAAACACATTTTCAGATACAAACGTTTTATGTAAAAACTTGTGTGTCATACATAAAACAGATGTGACTCAGATGTTTTGAAAAAAAAATATACCACTACAAGAAAAAAATACACCCATATTCATGTCTGTGCAGGCATAGCACTCAAAAATATTGCGTGTTACCACCCAATATACCATCACGCTCATGACATTGAAATAATTATCAGTTAGACTATTGAATGCAATTAATTCCATGTGACCGGTTTACCTTTCGTGTTGGGCAATATTTATTCTATTAAAGGTGTGCACTGTTGCTTATGAATAATATTTGCAAGTTTACACAATGCACCTGCTGTTGCATAAATTTTGAAAGAGATCATTCCGATAAAATGTTTTCGCAAAGGTGCAGATTAAATCTGTACAGATTTCAGAAACCAGCAGGTTTGAGGGTGAAAGTCTCTGACCTTGAATCGACTATTGCAACATGAAATTCATTGGCTGAACAAAATTCAGAATATGAATGTTTCTACATCTGGGGATTGTAGCTATTTGGATTGTGTTAATTTTATGTGCTTCCTGTATATTATCAGTAAAGTCTAAGGTGTTTTCAGTGATAAATAATGAAAAGGGGAAGTACTTATTGCAAGTCAGGGACAAGGCCTAGCATGGAAAAGTCAATATGAAATGCATCTATGTACTGCAGGAACTGTCTGCTAGAATGAAGTAATAAATTCCAACAAAGTACTAGTTGCCAACAAGACTTAATATGGGTTTGTATGTGCATATCAGTTCAGAAGCTTCAAATTTATCTCCTGAAGTTGCAACTGCAGAAACAAGCAGCTCTTATGCGAGGTTAATGCAGCATCACGGACATGGTTCTTCACAGCATTTGTGGCAGAAAATAATTTCAGAGTGGCAACTATATCAGTCCTTTCCATTCATTAATCACTTTCATTCTACTGTTGCTAGATCTTGTTGAGTAACATCCAAGTCAATTTTTCTATATTAATTCCAGACTTCATATTGAGATTAATGTTTCACATAAAACATTGAAAAGCAGTCAAGTCAATCAGATTCCAGTAGATCTAACCTACTTCAGTTATAATACACTCTAGCTCAATGAAGAGTAGAATTGATACTCTATGGATTTTATTCTCATAATAGGATTTTATTCTCATAACATTTGGGCACGGAATATTCGTGATTTAAAGCCATTGTGATATACACTTGCCCAATGTACACAGAGAACTGTAGTGCAGTGTTTGTATTACTTAGTTAATAATCTGGAGGGCTGAATTTATGATTTTTTTGGATATGAATGAAAATCCCAAGCAGCATATGGCGAGTATTTCAGCTCGTTAAATAAACTGACATTAGAAAAGCTTAGTATTATTAATGGTGATTGTTACAAAACCCATCTAATTTGCTAATGTCTTTCAGGGAAGGTTATTGACTCTTATTTCTTGATCTTGCTTAAAATTGACTCCCGACCCATGGCGATGTGGATAACTCTACCTTTGAACTGATTTGTTCCAAACGACAGTGGGTGTGAAATGCTAAGCCCAGTCATTAAAAACGTACACTTGACTGAGAGAAAATGTTTAAATCCCAGTGTACATTTTTAAAGATTTTGTTACTCCTTTATGAAATTTTCCCGTTAGATTGCAGTCCTTCAGTAGACTGGGATGTGGGAATGAACTTCATTTAGGTAGGAGAGCTGTCTGCCCTCTCTTAAGTCACTTTGAAAACAGCAAACAATGCAGGATAGCTAGACTGTAGGAAGCTACAACAAATGTGCTATGAGAGCAGACAAAATTATTGATGCAAGTAGTTACTAATTACAATTGTAATGCAGTGAAAGCATACTATTGTTTTAAGAATTGCTGAATTCTCATGCATTTAAATGACTAGTTTTTATAGATCTATCCACATTTTGTTCATTAAGTAAACCACCATGAATCTGTGTAGCTAAGGTTAGGGACAGTGTGCGTGTGATTATAAATAATTATCTTGAGTAGTTCAGGTCACTTCTGTCAATTGTCTGTAGAAAGCAAGAGCGTCTGCTTCATCAGATTAACCAACTAAATTAACATTTTCATCTTGAGATAGCAAACAGTCATTTATTTATCACATGTACGTCGGAACATACAGTGAAATAAATCATCTGCATTAGAAACCAATGCAATCTAAGAATGTGCTGGAGGCACACACACATAAAATAAGAGATAGGAACAGAATTGGGCCATTCGGCCCATTGAGTCTGCTCCACCATTTCATCAAGACTGACCCATTTCATCATGGCAACACCTTCTCCCCATAACCTTTCAAGCTCTGACTAATCAAAAAGATGTCAACCTGCACCTCACATTCACCCAGTGACCTGGCCTCTACAGCCACCTGTTCAATGAATTCCACAAATTCACCACTCTCTTACTAAGGAAATACCTTTTAAACTCTCTTTTAAGTTGACATAGCTCTATTCTGAGGCTGTGCTTTCTGGCCCTAGCCTCCCACACTATTGGAAACATATTGTCCACATCCACTGTATCTAGGCCTTTCAACATTCAATAGGTTTCAATGAGACAACCACCTTATTCTAAATTCCAGCGAGCACAGGCTGAGAACCATCAATGCTCTTCAACGATAACCTTTTCATTCCTGAATCATTTTTGTGAACCACCTCTGAACTCTCTCCAAAGTCATCACCTCCTTTCTTAGATAAGTGGCTAAAACTACTCACAGTAGTCCAAGTGATGCCTCACTGATGCCTTATAAAGCCTCAATGTTACATCCTTGCTTTTATATTCCAGATATCCATTTAATTGACATATATCGTAAACAGAAGCGGTACCAACACCAACCTCTTTGGAACACCACTAGTTACTGGCAGCCAATCCTCTATCCATGCTAGTATCTTTAATACCATGGACTCTTAATTTGTGGCACCATGTCAAAGGCTGCCTGAAAATTCAAGTACACAACGTCCACTGATCCTCCTTTGTCTGACTATCCTGCTTGTTATTTCGTTAAAGAATTTCCAGCAGATTAGTTAGGCAAGATTTCCCTTAAGGAAAGCATGCTGTCTTTAGTCTATTTTATCATGTGCTTTCAGTAACAATTGATTCTAACATCTTCCCAACCACTGAGGCTAACTGGCCTAAAATTTTCTTTCTTCTGCCTCCCTCCTTTCTTGAAGAGTGGTGTCAGATTTGCAATTTTCCAGTCCTCAAGAACCTTGCCAGAATATGTTGATTCTTGAAAGATCATTACTTAATGTCTCCACAATCTCTCAGCTATCTCTTTCTCAACCTGGTATGTAGTCCACCTGGTCCAGGTGACTTATCTACCTTCAGACCTTTCAGCTTCCCAAGCACCTTCTCCCTAATAATGACAATTTACACTCACTTCTGCCCCTTTACACTCTCAAACTTCTGGCGTATTGCTAGTGTCTTTACAGGGAAGTCCAATTCAATGTACTTATTCTGTTCATCCACCATTTCTGTGTCCTCCATTACTACCTCTCCAGTATCATCTTCCGGCAGATTTATATCTACTCTCTCCTTTTTACTGTTAATAGATCTAAAACATCTTTGTATCCTCTTTCATATTGTTGGCAAGTTTGCTTTCATGTTTAATCTTTTCTCTCCTTGTGGCTTTTTAGTTGCCTGTCTTTAGAAACTTCCCTTTCCTCTAACTTTCCACAATTTTTTCCTCTATTGTATGCTCTCTCTTTTGCTTTTACATTGTTTTTGACTTCCTTTGTCAATCATGGTTGTGTTATCCAGCCTTTAGAATACTACTACTTTGGGGTTTATCTATTCTCCACTTTCCAAATTGCTCCCAGAATCTCTAGCCATTGCTGTTCTGCCAACATCCCTGCTAGTGTCCCCTTCCAATCAACTTTAACCTGCTCCTCTCTCAAGCCTCTTTAATTCTCTTTACTCTACTGTAATTCTGATATATCTGACTTTAGCTTCTTCCTCACAGATTGCAGGGTGAAGTCTTTCATATTATGATCACTGTCTCTGTTGGATCTCTTTACCTTAAGCTCCTTAATCAAATCCAGTTCATTACACCAGAATAACCTTTCCCCTAGTGGGCCCAACCACAAGTTACTCTTAAGATCCCATCTCATTGGCATTTTACAAATTTATTCTCTTTGTATCCAACACTAACTTGATTTTGACATGCATTTTCTATCTTCCATTATAATTTGTTGCCTATATCATCATTACTGTTCAGAGGCCTGTATTTAACTCCATTCAGGGTTTTTTTTAATCCTGCAGTTTCTAAACTCTATCCACAAGGATGCTGCATCTTCCCAATCTATGTCAACATTTTCTAGGATTTGATTTCATTTCTTTACTAACAGAGCCACACACACCCTCTTGCCTACCTGTCTGTCCTTTTGATAACAATGTGTATCCTTGGATGTTAAGCTCCGTATTATGATCTTCTTTCAGCCACAACTCAGTGATGCTCACAACATCATACCTACCAATCTAACTGCACTACAAGATCACCTTCCTTGTTCCCTATACTGTGTTCTAATATAACACCTTCAGTCTTTTATTTGTCACCCTTTTTGATTTTTGCAACTCGTCCCACTGACTGCAAATGTGCCCTATTGCCTGCTTGTCCATCCTGTCTGTCTTACTGCACACTGCATTTAGTTGGATACCAACTGCTCCATCCTCAGCTTTATAACTCTGATTCTCATCCTCTTGCCAAATTAGTTTATATCCTCCCCAACAGCTCCAGCAAACCTAGATATTGGTCCTGCTTGGGTTCAGATATAATATGTTTGTTTTGTACAGTCATACCTTCCCCGAGAGGAGATCCCGATGATAAAGAAATCTGAAACCCTGCACCCTGCAGCAGGTCCTCAGCCATGCCATCCTATTCTTAACCCCACCCAGGGTAGGCCACTTTTGGGCCTCTGACTGCCAGTCCTCTGCCCTGAACTCTCAGACTTGCAGATGTCTAACCTCCAGTCACTGGCCAGACTTGCAAACCTCTGATCTTGATGAGTTGATTCAGGAAGTTCAACCTTTGGGCCTCAAACTCTAGATTCACTGACTTTGGTCCCTGACTTCTTGATGTTGACTCTAGGTATTCAACCCAGAACTCAGTGATCACAGAACTTTTACCTTTTTGGGCCCTGACATTCAGACTCTCATGGACCTCTGATCCCGGGGCTTCATGAGCTGGTGGGGGGAGGGTGTTTCACATTCAGGGCCCGTCAGGCTCAGTCATTGACTGTGGGAATATTGGCTTTTATTGGAAAAGGGTTGGAGTTTAAAAATATGGAAAACATTGTTACAATTGTACGGAGTACTGGTGAGGATATACCTGGAGGACAGTGCACAGATTTGCTCCCTTAATAGCATGCAGAAAGCACTCTAAAATGTTAGTGCAGGAGCATTTAAATCTCCGTCTGTGTTTCTGAACCATTTAGTGAAATGTACCACAAATAAATTAATTGTAATCTGTGGTTACTAACCTATAGAAACTAAATATTTGAGGTTGTCATTAAGGTATTGTAAAGCATAGTGATGCCGTTATCTAAGATTGCTGGACCATCTACTGTTTGGACAACTATGCTTTGAGTATTAAATACAGGAATGTTACGTGAGTTGATATTTCTGCAGACATCCTTGTTTCATGACAGCAGAAACTTTCCCATCTTTTAATACATTTCTATCCAAAATCTGTGTTTTAGTTTTATTGAGAGATGGATGGATGCCTCTCAGTAGATGCTTCAAAAAAAGTGCATTACACGCCGGTGACTTTAATGAAAATCCCCCTCCCCAACCCACCTACCTTCCACTTTCCTTCTCACTTGGCTTTACACATCACCCGATTGAACCTACCCCTTCTGCACTGTCTTATTCTGGTGTCTTTTCCCCTTCCTTCCCAGTCCTGATGAAGAGTCTCAGCCTGAATCGTTGACTCTTTATTCCCTTTCATAGATGCTGCCTGACATGTTGAGTTCCTCGCCATTTTGTATGTGTTGCTCTGGATTTTAAGTATCTGCAGAATCTCTCGTGTTTATGACTTTAATGAAATGTACGTACCTGTCACCTTAACTCATGTTAACAATATACAGGATGCTGTACATCTGTGAATTATGCAATGTTTACTGCAGTAGTGATTGCAAAAGCTAAGAACATTTTGCATGATTCATAAAATAGGTATCCTTTTTGTTTTCCACATCCTGCCAGCCTCTTTGTACAATTCCTACATTTACTCCCGTTGTGAAGTTTTTGCTTTCATGCTGGAATACAGTTACAGGTGTCCCCCGTTTTTCGAACGTTCACTTTACATCAACTGGCTGTTACGAAAGACCAACATTAGTTACCTGTTTTCGCTAACAGAAGGTGTTTTCACTGTTAGGAGGAAAGGCAGCGTGCGGAAAAAGCTGCCAAGCTCCTCCCCCAGAACTGCATTTAGCCGCCATTGCTTAAACACGTGCCTGTGAACATCTGAGCTTTACCGTATGTCGATTTATTTTGTGCATCTGTTAGCAAGATGAGTTCTAAGGTACCTGTATTCGAAAAGCCTAAAAAAGCTCGTAAGGGTGTTACACTTAACATAAAACTAGACATAATTAAGTGTTTCGATCGTGTTGAAAGAAGTAAGGACATTGTCTGCCCATTGAATTTGCCTGTGTCCACCATTTGCACTATTTAAATGCAGAGAGAAAGAATTTTGAAAGCTGCCGATGTTACTGTTGGTTCTGCCCGTAGCAAAGTGGTCTTTCTTAGTCGGCATTCAATAATGGATAAAATGGAAAGTCTATTGCTTGAGTGGATTGATGGGTGTACAAAGCATGGTGTTCTGTTAAGTTATCTTATATTTAAGGAGAACTCAGTTAGTCTTTTTAATAAGCTGAAACAGAAAGCACTGGACGATGGTGATGAAAGTGTTGTGAAAGTGGAATTTAAAGGCAGTCATGGGTGGTTTGATCGGTTTCTGAGGCAAGGGCAGCTTCATAGTTTAACGTTTACTGGAGAGAGTGCTTCAGCTGATACTGAAGCTGCCAAAAAGTTCCCAGAAAAACTGAAGAAAATAATTACAGAAGGTGGTTATTCATATAAGCAAGTGTTTAACTGTGACGAACCTGCAATATATTGGAAAAAATTGCCGAGCAAGACATTTATTTCAATAGAAGAAAAGCAAGACACAAGGCATCGAAGGACAGGTTTACCCTAATGCCTGTTATTAACACCACTGGTGATGCTGTCCTTAAGCCTCTTCTGGTGTACCATTCAGAAAATTGGAGGGCACTTAATGGTGTTGATAAGAAAAAACTTCCTGTTGTGTTCTGTTCACATTCAAGTGGTTGGAATACCCAAGTGCTTTTTTTGAGTACATGAGTGGATACGTTAGTCTTTTTGTTGAAAAATACTGACTTGTAGAGAAAATAACCTCAATAATAAGAGTCTTGTGATTGTCGATAATTGTGCTGCTCATCCACCTGGCATTACCGAGTCTGGCGGTAACATGTTGCGTTCTTACCGCCGAATACGACATTATTGCTGAGCCCTGTGACCAAGGCCTAATAGCCACAATTAAGGCTTACTATACGCAAAATGTGATGCATTTTATTGTAAGTGCCATTGACAGAGAGGGCAACTCCGAAACATCTTTGCGAGAGATCTGGAAAGAGTACAATATAAAACTGGTAATTGCCAACATTGGAGATGCTCTCAATAGACGAACAGTCTCGGTGAGAAATGGCATTTGGAGGAAACTATGTCCTGAAGCAGTGTACAATTTTAAAGGCTTTGAACCATCAACAATAAATACGGCAATTGTGAGTTTGGCTGAGGAGGCTGGGTTTGTGGAAGTTGATGATGTTAAAGAGGTTTTGGCATCCCATGACCAAGAACTGACAGATGAAGAGCTGATCAATTGCAAGGAGAAAGGATAACAATCGAAACCAAATGCAGTAGCGAATGGCCCCAAAGTGAAGTCGCCCAGGAAATGAACGTGAAGCAATTGTGTGAGATTTTTGCTGCGATTGACAACGCTGCAATGATTGCAGAAAAGTATGACTTTAATTTTGAAAGGGTATGTAGGTTTAGGGCATGTTTGCAGGATGGTTTGAGTGCTTACAAAGAAGTGTACGAGAGAAAAATGCGCGAGGCTAAGCAGACAAGCATACTGTCGTTTTTCAAGCCTTCCACATCAGCCACAGCAGACATTGAAACTTGATCTTCGACATCGAGGCACGCAGACATAGAAGAGGGTGACCTGCCTGCCCTGATGGAAACAGATGACGATGAGATGACACCCCAGTCTCCAACGACTCAGCCTAATACACCATCATCAGTGTCCTCACTGTCTTCCCAATTCCAGTAAGTAAAACTACACTGTACATGTATTATTTCTTCTTTACATAGGCTGTGCATATTATGTGTTATTTAAGTTTGATTTCTTATTTGGTTTCATTTGGCAGCTTCATAGATTAAAGGTTGCTGGAGAGTGCTTCGGCCGAGAGTGCTGCCAAGTGCACTTGCGCCGAATGTTTCTGCCGAGAGCGCTTGAGTGAGATTTTTGCTACAGTGGACAGTACTGTGCTGCAATGATTCAAGAAAAGTATTTCTACTTTATATAGGCTGTGTATTTATCATAATTTTCCTGCTTTTACTATATGTTATTGTTCTTTTGGGTTTTATGTGTTATTTGGCATGATTTGGTAGGTTACTTTTTGGGTCTGGGAACGCTCACTAATTTACCCCATATAAATAAATGGTAATTGCTTCTTCACTTTACGACATTCTAGCTTACGAACCATTTCATAGGAGCGCTCTACCTTTTGCCAGTGGGGGAAGCCTGTACATTGAAACCAGGAACCTCCAACTATAGTATATAGCTATTGTATACAGGTTGTCCCCGAGTTACGAACATCCGACTTACGGAACACTTGTACTTATGAACCGAGGAAGGAGAACACCGTCCGCCATTTTAAGTTGGATCGCGACACCGCCCGCCATTTTAAGTCATTGCCATTGACACTGTGTTTAACTTTTTATTTGGCTTAAAATTTTCTTAGTAAGATTCACCCTGACCCTGCCCCCTCCCCCGTTCCAGTCGGCTGATGGTGCAGTGAGATCAGCGCTGGGCTGGAGAACAGAGATTTCTGAGTTCAATCCAGTGACAGACCTCTCCCGTGCCGGGTTGATGTCGAGCTCGCAACTTGAACTCGTAAAAAAACACTGCTGCCTCCAGTTTAAATTCCCAGGCGGAATATTGTGGAGGATCAAATACTCAAACCCAGCACAACCCCCACTTGTCCCATTTAGCCAGTCTCAGTGTGGTGGTCCTTAGGACCCAGCGGACCTGAGGAGCCGGCAGAGTTTGGGACCCGCCACCCGCAGTGTTTTTGTTCCGTTGATGGGGTGCGGTTGTCCTTAGGACCCAGCAGACCTCAGGAGCCAGCAGAGCTTGGGACCCACTGCCCGCAGTGTTTCTGTTCCATTGACAGGAAGCGATCGTGATTGAAAATAAAGTGGAAATAATGGTGTTTGGAAAGAGGTGAAACACCATAGGTCATTGGAAAAGCATTAGGCTACAGTTGGTCAACAATTGGAACAATTTTAAAGGATAACGGATAAAGTGAGAATAGTAGAACATTTGAAAAGCCCTGCCCTGATGAAAGCTACAATTATTACTAAGCATCACAGTGGTTTAATTATTGGAATACATACATTTCTTGTGTTTTATATGCATAGAAATATATATTATATCCTAAGACAAACGTTTGACTAACTGACACTAAATAATACCGGATGTACTTGTTCCAACTTGCGTACAAATTCGACTTAAAAGACAGACTCAGGAATGGAACTCGTACGTAAACCGGGGACTGCCTGTACAGACAAATGATGTCTGTATCTGCTGAGTGATTGATACTTGCATGCTTAAGGTCCAGGTAACAAGTGTTGCAAACTAAATAGATGTGGTGGACGTGTTTATGCAGTTATGGAGTAGGGTGTTGTGGAATTTTGGACTCTTTGCTACAAGTCCAGGGTAATTAATTCCCACCAGTTAGTATTTGGTCAGGATCAACTAACAGAGCTTGGAACCACAATTTTATGACTCAGAGCACTGAATGTTTAAAGATTGTTTATGTTCATTTTAACAGCCGTACAGTTTTATATCCACTAACTATTTTGATCACTAAGTGAATTGTTGTGTAGTGGAGTTGAAGCTGCATCATGCGCACACCCTACTCTTCCGCTACCTGCCTTTTTTGTTCTTACAGTTTGGTATCAAACACATGAAGCTGGATGGATTACAAAGTATGATCTTTAATTTATACTAGATGCAAATGACGAACAAGGTGATAACAATTTTTCATCATTCAAGTACATTATCAATCCATTGTATAAGCTCACTCCTACACATCGAGTATCAAAGTTTCTTATCTTACATTGTCTGAATTACGTATTTGAAGGTTACCTGTGGGCTGCTGTGCAAGACTTGCTCATTTAAAATGAGGTAATACAAGTTATCTGTCCAGGCAGGTGGATAATCAGTTTTGCATGCAGATCAGGAAATCTGCTTATTCATGCACTTACTGTGTAACTAGTCATGCAATGTAGTTTGGTGGTATAATGTGAGACCACAAATATGTCACCCATTCTTAGTTGGCGTGCAAGTGTCACCACCAATATTGTTTATGACATTGCAGAAAGTTACATCTATATGATAAACTGTGACAAAAAATTTAATTGGGTTTATGCTGTGTTTCAAACTCTGTTTAAAATTCTGCCTCTATCAAAAGCATCCCTATACCCTGTTTCCAGTTCCCAGCTGCCATTCCTTCTAAAGAAGCCTGTTTATCTTTTTTAGCAGTATATTTTGCAGTTAATCCTGTTGTGTATGATCTACAACAGCAATTAAACAAATTTCTTTCAACCAAGACTCAAGGAAATGTAGGTGCTCGCAGAGAAACTTGGGTGGTAAAGCAGCATCTGGGGGAGGCAGAGAAGTGGTGAGCATTTTGGATGAAGACCCTGCAATTCAAGCAATACTCTGCAGGAAAACACTCAGATTGGGAGGAGTCAGCAGGATTTGAATTTTTTTAATGCTAAGAATTGGTTAAGGCAGATTGGTAAAGCTAGAAGAGCAGCGGTAAACTGGATTGTAAATTGACTTTAGGAGGCAGAGAGTAGTGTTTGAATTCAAATTTCGAAGTAAATTTATTGCCAAAGTACATATGTTACCATACACTTATCTTGAGATTCATTTTCTAGCAGGCATTTACTGGAAAAATAAAGAAACCTAATAGAATCTATGAAAAATCATACATAACAAAGACTGACAAATTGTACAAATAAAAAAAGTAATACTGAGAACATTAGTTGTAAAAAAAAATCCTTGAAAGTGAGTCTGTAGATCATAGAATCAGTTCAGAGTTGTAGTGTGTTCAGAAGACTTACAACTGTAGGATAATGCTGTTCTTGAGCCTTGTAGTATGGGACCTAAGGCTTCTGTGCCTCCTGCCTGATGGTAGGTGAAGAGAAACGAGCGTTGCCTGGATGGTGGGTGTCTTTGATGATGAAATGTTTAGCAGGTCTGGCTGCATCTGGAAATTAGGATACCCTTCATTAAAACTTGGAATGAACCCAAGATGGCTAAGAAGAATTCCAGATGATCGGGCCTTTGAATGAATCTTCAGTCTTCTGTTGCTTTTCTTTTTTGCTTGCGATTGATTGTGAGTGGGAACTAAAGTACACACTGAATGGCTGTAATCAGAAAACACAAGTAATCTAAGAAGAGTAAAACACAGCTGTGATTATGTAATGGGTCTCAGTAATGTGACAGCCAGTGGTTCTGGAACAATTTGATAAAACATTAGGGATAAACTTAAGAGAATCATGGCTGCAAAATGCATCCATTGTGCTAAAGCTTATCGCAGTTGTGAGTCATGCATTCATAATGACTATTGAGTCCAACTGTGCACCTTTGAGGAAAGGTTTTTCTGTTTTGTAGGCAATAGGATTTTACCTTTGATCATTCATGGAGCTAGCTGACCTCAAAATAGTAAAACCACTGTATTTTGTCACTTGAGCTGCAGTGGTGTTGATGATGTCGTCTGTGATCAGTTAGCTTTTGTATGAGGGAGATGATATGCAACCCATTGCAGGGCATCAGGCCCTGATGGTATACATGGTAGGGCACTGAAAACCTGTGCCAGCCAGTTGGCTGAGTGTTCAATTCAAGGGCATCTTCAGTCTCTCACTGCTACAGTCAGAGGTTCCCACCCATTTCAAAAGGGTGATAATCACAGAAGTGTCCAAGAAGAGCAGGATTAGCTATCTCAGTGACTGTTGTCCAGTTGCACTCATTTCTACTGTGATGAAACGCTTTGAGAGGTTGATTGTGGTTAGAAATTAACTCCTGCCTAAATAAGGACCTGGTCCCATTGCTGTTTTCCTATCACCACAATAGGTCTACAGCAGGTACAATCTCACTGGCTCTCCACTCAGCTTTGAATCACTTGGACAATAGCAATGCCTATGTCAGGCTGCTGTTTATTGATTACAGCTCAGCATTCAACACCATCATCCTCAGCACTCATCAATAAGCTTCAAAACCAGGGCCTCTGTAGTCACTCTGCAAATGGATTTTTGACTCTCTCATTGGGGTACCACAGTCAGTAGGATCTGAAACAACATCATCTCCTTGCTGACAGTCAACACAAGTGCACCTCAAGGATCCATGCCGAGTCTGCTAATTTCTCTATACCCATGACAGCGTGGCTAGCCACAGCACAAATGCCATTTATAAATTTGTGAATTGTACAACTCTTGTCAGCGGAATCTTAGATGGTGACAAGGAGGCATAGAGGGGTGAGATATATGGATCAGCTGGTAAAGTGGTGTTGCAACAACAACTTTGCAGTCAACACTAGTAAGAACAAAAAAGTTAGTGGAGGGCTCTCAGTACCATTGATGCTACATTTGTAAGAACAGGAAGAGAAAGTAGAGGAAACATGCAGCAGTCCTCATCAAGGGACCAGTAGTGGAAAGCGTGGGCTCTACAAGTTACTGGGCGTCAATGTCTAGGTGGGCCCAGCATTTTGATGCAATTACGAAGAAGGCACACCAGCAGCTATTCAATCAGTGGCCTCTCTTTTTAGGTGCACCTGTACACTTGTTCATTAGTGCAAATAACTAATCAGCCAATCATGTGGCAGCTTCTTGATGCACAAAAGCATGCAGACATAGACAAGAGATTCAGTTACAGTTGGCCCTCCTTATCCGCGGGTTCCGCATGTGCAGATTCAACCAACCGCAGATCAGGAAAACCTGGAAGTTCTCTCTCCTGCACTCATTGTTTGAGCATGTACAGACTACTTTTTCTTGCCATTATTCCCTAAACAATACAGTATAACAACTATTTACATAGCATGTACATTGTATTAGGTATTATAAGTAATATAGAAATGACTTAAATGTACAGGCAGTCCCTGGGTTATGAATGAGTTCCGTTCCTGAATCCGTCTTTAAGGCGGATTTGAAGTCGGAACAGGTACATCCAGTATTATTTAGAGTCAGTTAGTCAGAGGTTTTTCTTAGTATATAGTACATATTTTACCTTTCTATGCATATAAAACCCTTAAGAAACATACGTATTTCAGTAATTCATTGCTTAGTAATAATTGTAGCTTTCATTGGGGCAGGGCCTTTCACATCTACTTTAAAATTGTTCCAATCATTGACCGATGCAGCCTAACACTTTTCCAATGAATGATGGCGTTTTACCTCTTTCCGATCACTTTATTACTTATTACTTCCACCTTATTTTCAATCGTGATGGTGATTATTTTCATGAACAGAAACACTGCAGATTCAGAGCTGCACTGCCGGGTCCTAAAGTCCACTGCACTGAGACAGGTTAAATAAGGGAATTGAGCATCCGCGTTTTTTGCAATCTGCGGGGGGGGGGGGTCTCAGAACCAATCCCCGGCGAATAAGGAGGGCCGACTATTATTTAGAAAAAACATCAGAATGCGGAAAAAATTTAAGTAGCTGACTATTGAATGATTGTTGGTGCCAGAGGACTGCTTTTAGTATTTCAGAATATGCTGATCCTCTGGGATTTTCATGTACAACTGTCTCTGAAGTGGTTGGGTTGAGTTGTTCTCCAAACTTGGCAATCCATTTGCAAGTGGTTCAACATGATCATTGTGCTTTGCATTTGTAGTGTGTTCTCCAAATGCCAGGCTTTAATATACATATCAACCAGTTGATTGGTCGTCATTTCGGAAAGTTAATTGTGATGTAGGGAGGGGGGGTCTCGCTGCTGATTGGTTGCATGATGAACTCTTGTTGTCTGGAATTTTGTCCACATTGGCTTATAAATGGGATGGAGGTCAACACGATTGTAACAGAGTTGTCTGCAGAAAAAATTTGCCATACATGCAATCAGTCTCCTCGTAAGGTAACAAAGCGTTTGCAAATAAATTGCCAAGATCAGAGATCAACTCAATCCAACCTTCAACTACCCAAGCTACACATTTTCCGTGTTATTTCCAGTCTCTAATTTTTAAAGAAAATGATGCAAAAACACCATCTAGTGAGTGAGTGCAGTTCTATGGGCAAAAATGTCAGAGGAGAATGGCCAGACTGATTTGAGCTGACTGGAAGGTGATGGTAACTTAAATAGCCGCACATTACAACAGGGGTGTGCAGAAGCACATCTTAGAATGGACAACACGTCGAATTGGTTGAGCTACAGCAGCAAAAGGCTACTCTGGGTTCCACTCCTTACCTAATAAAGTGGTCACTGATTAAATGCCAGTGATAGTAAACCTGATTCTGATTCTGCTGTGTCAGTTGCCCCTTTCATTTTCTTTGAAGGACTGAACACTGTCTCTTTCTTCAATGGTCACTGGTGCAGCAATGCTGCTTTGTATTTCAATTTGTTTTTATTCAAGAGGTTGGCATGGTTGCATCTCTTCTCATTCACGCATCAATCCTCATCCCTTTTAGAGGCTTCCTGGTCTTTTTAATGATGTACAGAGATTGAGAGAATTCTGCTGCCAGCTTGTGGTTATTTTCAATCACACTGTTCATTAGATTGATAATTTACTATGTATATCAGCATGTCGATCCCACTTATAGAAAAAGGTAATAGTTTGTTAGTGCTGTTCACTTATGGACCTCAGTGATTATTACCTGTCCTAGATGAAAAACATATATTCATACCTTAAGATTTATTTGCATAAAATGAATTACAGACCTGAGCACAAAAATAATTAGTTAATGCTTTGCAGTTCAAACAGATGTATCCAGAATACTCGATCCTTATTTGTTAATTGTGAGCAAGAGTGCAACAGAGTGGGACTTTAGTTCATTCATTTTAAGGAGCTCAAAAGAACAGCATTTATTCCCCATTCCCATTAACATTTAAACTTTCTCTTGAACCACTGCAGTCCTCTGGAGATTTTCAAACAGGGCTGTTGTGAAAAATGTTTCATGATTTAAACCCTGTGATATTGATGTGTGGATGATCTATTTCCAAGTCATGATGCTGCGTGACTTGGAGGGAAATCTGTAGTCAGTGATGTTCCCATGTATGCACTCTCTTTGTCCTTCTTGCTGGTAGAGCTTGTAGATTTGGGAAGTGCTGGTTGAATAAATCCAATGCATCTTAGCTTTCAGCTTTCAAAGAGCTCAGTGCTTTATTGACCATTGCCCATTAAACTCACTGTACTGCAATAAGTCATTTCAAGCATACATATTTTAACTTCATAAGTGCTAATGTCTGGCAATCAACCCCTCTGACATTAAAAATTAATAACTTTGAATCCTTATTTCTTCAAACTTTGTATTTTACAACTGCTTTTGGAGATACCGTGTTTATTATTATCTGTTTTTCTCTTCTTGTCGGAACTCTGTAGTTGATTTATATTGAATTCACCTACTCTCATTTTCTTCACCATGATCCTTCCTGTGTTTATTCCCAATGTTAAATCTTATTGATCAAAGAGAATTCCTGTTAGTTGTTCAGGTCCCTTTGGTCCCAGATGCTATTTTCTTTTCTTGCTCTGCCATTATCACTTTAAACTTTCAGCATTTTAGTGACCAAAGCTATTCTGAGTTGAAACACAGAAAAACACATTTAATTAATGGGAAAAGCTGCAGATGACCACCTACAAAAAAGACATTAATGCATTCTAAGTACATTGAAACTTTTTGCGATTGTATATTCCAGTCAGTGCGTAGGGGTCTGATAAAACAAGTTGCAATCAAAGACGACAGATTTTTTTTCTTAATTGCTTGCTGCACCTTCATGTTAACTTTCAGTGACAAGGACAACTAAGTCTTCCTAAATGTAAAACTTTTAAACTGCTCATCATTTAGAAATAAAAAATCATGCTTTTTAAAAATTTTATCTCCCAAACTGGATTACCTTTTTTTTTCACATCTGTCATGTATTTGTCTGTCCACCACCTGCTCTTCCTCCTCATCCCTTTAAAACTTATTGTTTCTTGGGACATTTCCATTGGACAGTGTTGCCACAGATTTAAAATCTGGAGAGTAAGATTTCCTGGTACTGGAAAGACATGGATAATTTTTGATATGGAGAAGGAAAATGCCCTTTTTCATTTGTGTTCTTTTCTGTTCTTCATTTTGAAATCTACTTATCTAACCAGGTGTTAGGCTGGGAGGAAATGTACCGATTAAATAGAAGTCTTTGAGTTACTACCCTTTGCAGCGGAGGATGGCAGTATTGCTTCAGTCTACAGATTTTTAGTTGATGTATTTTCATATAAGGGGCATAGAGGAAGAAATGCTATTCACATATCTTCTATAAAATTTGTTATTAGCATGAATGTTTGCTTTTTTCCAACTCTTTTCTAGTTAAGAGATAAGTTGTGGTATCTCCATCTAAAGTTTGGCTGAATGCTCATTATTAGCTATATTCATTATCTACTTGAAACAAAGTGAGCTAGTTATAATTCCTTTTGTCTTAGGGTCAGGAAGTCCAGAATTCCAAGCAGCAGTTGTGATATATGCTCAACCAAAACAGTGCCAATTTACTATTGGCATTACTTAATTATTTTGAGTTCAAGCAGTTTAACAGGTTGCTATTCAGGGAGAAAAAAAAAGATGGAGATAGGAAATGAGGGAAATGGGCTAATAAAATCTTACCTTTCCTCATTATTGTTGAAATAGTGAGTGGAGACTGTCTTTATAGTTGATGACAGCAATAGCTTTGGGATGTGATCTGAGGTAATTGGGTAAGGCTAAATAGATTATTTTAAAAAAATACCTTTTAGCGATTTTTCTGGCTGGGTAAGATTTATAGACTTGGCTTTGGTTTGTGCTAAAACCAGACATCTTTTTACATAGAATTGCATTTTAACAGGCCAGACCCAAGAAGAGTGGAATTGGGAAAGGTGCCCAGAGACACAGGTTTTAAAAAAATGCATTTGAAGATCTCGAAATATGTAACAAGGGGGAAACTGAAAAATAATTTGGTATATACTCTGGTAGTGAAGTAAATTGGTACCGTGTTGTGGATCCAGAGTGCAGTCATTATTAAATAGTCAGAATGTTATACATAATCAATCCCAGATTGACTATTTCCCTCTTACCTCAATCTGGGATGATTCTGCTTGTACTAGTATTCCTAAGCAGAGCAATAACTGAATGAACAAAAATTACTAAGTGCTATAAGTATTTGCCCATTATTTACTGCCAAATTAATTTATTGGGGAGAATTTGGAATATATACTGTACCAAATCATTAATGAGCACCCAGAAACACTTTTTATTACTAGCTTGAAAAACACTTTTAAAAATGTGTGGGACAGTTATGTAAAGTTGGGTTTCCCAGGTTAGGTAATTTGTAACCCGACAGATCCCTGTCTCTTAATAAATAAGGCCAACTTTCCTATGGGGACAAGTTGTAAGTACAATCAAATCGATAGCTGAATGGAGAGAAGAAAGATAGAGTAAGAGTAGTGATCGGAGGGCATTTAATGAATGAGAATCTAACAGAGGAATATGAAAAGATGTCAAATACCTGTCAGTAACATCTGTACTAATGGAAAGGAAAAAACAAACAGAAAAGCAGAAACATAAAGCATGTTACCTGAAGCTGTGCAATTCAGTACTGAGCCTGATAGATACAGTTTCCACCTTAAACAAGTGTAAATATTCCCTTACAGGCAGTCCTTGGGTTCTGAAAGGTTTCTTTCCTGAGAACTATTAATTACCTGAAGTCAGAAATAAACTGAAGTAGTGGCATAAGATCACAGAAATGGGTGTGATGGGGTAGCAAAAGGAGCAGGAAGAATGGTCATCGGCCAGCATCACTAACTGTCAGTAATTCAGCAATGTATCTGGTAAGATGGTGGCATGTTCGATCACAGCGACTTCTATGGGATCAACCTTTATAAACTTATTTTTTTCACCAATCGCAAGACCTTGCTGGATAAATAACTTAAAGTACTGTGGGTCTACCCTATCTCTGAGTTGATCATTGGCAGATAAAGTGAAGGATCTGGACCTTGTGCGGATCATGTTGTTACCTGTATCAGAGAAGCATCGGGAGTCGGTGTGCGAAGGAGTTGTGTAGTCTTTAACAGTGAGTGACCATCTTAGTCACTTGTGATTGCAAGACCCTGTTGGACGTTGTTGTTGTGGAATGCCACAAGTCCGATTCACCAATCTTATTGGCGGACGACGGGGGAGCTGTTTGATCTCGGTCGCAGCAAGGACTAAGCCTCAAGCCCTGTTTTTTTTACAGCCGCCAACGAGAGAGTTAGCGGAGTTGGTGTGCTCCACTGGAGGCAGTGTTGCATGGCATCCAAGCTAGTGTCTGTACTGCCCCCAGTGGCTGCTTAGCAGAAGACAACCTATATTGTGGCTAATGGCAGATTTCTGCAAAATTCATGGACACTGAGTCTTGGGTTTTTTTTGTGTACTTGATTTTACTGATATCTTGCTATATGTCCCTTGTGTTACGTGTGACTGTTGTACAGTGTTTTCCACCTTGGCCTCAGAATAACACTATTTTGTTTGGCTGTGCTCATAGGTATTCATGTATGATTGACTGGCAGTTATTTGAAATGTGATGCAAAATGTAAAATGTGTCTACTCAGTGGTGTCAGCTCTGCTTGGCTTGGTTGAAGGGCAAACGGGGTTGGGGTAGTGGGGGTGGCTGAAGAGAGAAGTCACATGGAAAGTCCCCATTTCCACCTGGCAGAATATGCCCGCAACAGCCAACAAGTACATTCTGATACATTTTACTGGTCTCTCAAAATACCCACGGAATCATCCAGCTCTATCTCAAAAACAACAGCCTGTAACTCCACAGCAATTGGGAAATCTATTCCCTTGTAGATCTCTCAGTGGCTCAAACCACTAAAACCACTGCACATCTAGTCTTTGCCTCAGCAGCATACAGCTGCACAGTTGGCCTCTAACAATACTGGCTAATGCCAGATCACTTGATTCACCTTCACCTATGAAGCTGTTATAAAGTTATGGAAGTTTAACTTGTTCAAAAACGTGTTTAAAAATTCATTAGGAAGTTTTTCATAAAGTCAAAATTTTGCACATCTGTTTATTTATACAGTCAGGTCCAGTCAGTTGTTCATAAACGGGAAGTCTTGTATTTGTATTCCACTTTAACACTCATGACCAAATTAGAAATCCAGTCTCAAGGGCTGATTTTCTACCCTTAAGTCCTTAAGAATTGATTCATGGTTGTCATGTTATTTGAGTTTGAGCAATAAATTAGATATTGTCTTGAAATAGTTTTTTAACATATTGAAGAAAGTTATGAATTGTTATTGTCCAACCATCAAAGGAAAACTTAACTACCATATAGTAATGTACAAGAGTTTTTACATTTTGAATTCAGCTACTGGCCAAAACATTAGGTTTTAATGGCTTACCTCCTTTTGGTTTCTTTTGCCCTCTTGGTCAAAGCTTGTTTTCACAGCAACTGTTCTTTTTTCGATGAATGTCTCTGGGTCTCTCTTATTCTGCATGGATTCTGACTGGAACTCTACACTTCACATTCCAGTTTTGGTTAAATAAATACCTTTAAGATAGTAACTGCTTCTCAAATTGTGTATTTGATCTGTCAGGTTCACTCCACTTCCCATCTCAATGAATTCCAAGCCTGACCTCTCTAGATGTCGCCTTCATATTCATGTTCATTTGGTCTGAAGTCTTCATATAATATAACACCACCCCCTATCTGCAAAATTCTTGCTTTACCTGCCCACCCCTCATCCCTTATCTTCTCTAGGTCTCTTCATTGCAAACAGCATGACATTGACACTTTAAATTTACCACTTAATTTTTCAATGGACAGCATTCACTGTACTAAGCATCAGCCCCAGAAGTGCTATTAAATCTGAGGAGGGTAGTGCTGTTGTTGTTTTCAGATTTTACTGCTATCTTTTAGCTTCATCGGCCATGACCTTAATGCAGGATATTTTTCTTTCCCAGATAATCCATGAGTTGATTTCTTTTGGGGTTCTTCTCTCCATAGCCTACAATCTCATAGTTCATTCAACACATCACAAGCAACTGTTCCTCCTCTCCAAGATCCACAAGCAAACCTACCTGATTGATCCAATGTTTCAGCATATTCTGCTCTTCACAACAGTTTTTCCTACCTTTCCTGTTTTCATTCTCTCCTTTCGCTGTCTGTTTCCAGTCTTACATGTTTGTTGCTTTCCAGTACTCATTTTGAATTTTTTGATGGCAACTGTCTTACCATCTACACCTCTATCCCATGCCTGAAAGCCTTTCACTACTTCTTCAGCAAAACCTCCATCTGCCACCCTTCCCCAATTGGTTGAGCAAATTCTCTTTTTGAATTACTTCTGCTTTGACTTCCTGACTAATAGATATAGCGTGGTTGTTTCTCTGTGATCCAGGGAATATTCCTTATTTCTGTTCAGCTTGGATACCATTTCTTGGCTTTTTACTCAACCACCAGTGGCTGTATCTTTGCAGTTTCCTCTTCTTGCCAATTTCTACCTCCTACCTCACTTCACTTGAGATGACTACTAATTCTCCCCTTCCGTGTCTTAAATTCTTTATTGCCATTTCAGAGAGTGTGCTAGATTAAAGTAATAAAGATGAACTTTATTTGGCACATGTATATCAGAACATAGTGTTTTCTACTTTATTTCTGTGCTTTGCTGCCCACTTGAGCATGGAAACGGAATATCTTCATAATCGAAACACTAGAGGGACTTCTAAAAATGAGGCACCTTCTTCTGGTCGGACTAAAGTACAAATAAGTCAGAATTAATTGGTTTAAAAGATAACTGAGCACCTTCCAAACCAAATTGCAGGTGGAATTTATTTCCAACCTGTCATGCAATTGTGTGTGCGTGTGTGTGTGTGTGTGTCAGAGAGCGAGTTTGTAAATCTGGCGGGAGAGAAGGATGTTGGGAATGGTGAGGTTCAAGCACCAATGGAGGGGTGTGGGACAAGTGGCAGTGAAGGGGTAATTTGATTCTGAAGAATTGGTTTATTGCTTCTTGCTTGCTCCCCTCCCCTTTCCCATTCCCCTTTTCCCAACCATGATTCTGCTCTCCCTGCCCCCTTCCCACTCTCAGTTAACAACAGAGACCAGTATCAAAATCAGGTTTATCATCACTCGTATGTGTCTTGGAATTCTGTGTGTGTGTGTGTGTGTGTGTGTGTGTGTATATCCCACATTGTTTCATCTATTGATCAACATTGAGATGCACACACTGGTATAAAATAATCAAACGTGCAAAGATAGTCACAGTAACTCAAATGATAGTCTGCTGTAATATATCATAGAAATTCTTTTCTGAATATTGTTTAGTTTCCCGGTTTTCTCATTTAATGGTTCTGATATAATGGGAACATTGGATTTAGTTGTAATAGAGCTGAATATTTGTTATCTTGATTCTTGAATTATGTTTGAATTGCATCTATATTCAATAACTCATTTGCATTGTTTCAATATCATTGGCTTTGTAACATTCGATAGAATAGATGTCAGTAACTATAATTAGCAGTAAGACTTCTGGGTAAAACATACTGTTCCACCATTTTTTCCTGAAACAATGATGAAAGATGAATAAATGAATGAATGAATAAATAAATAAATAGTGCGAAAGTGAGGTTACTGGACCATTTAGAAATCTGATTCAGAGATCTGTAATCAGAGATGCATGCTTTTTTTGTTCTTTGAACCATATTCTGTCACAACATCCTTAATGGCTAAAAATCATAAATCAGTTCAGCAGAACAAACCAAAGAACCAGAATGCTGTAGACCAATTTCATGATTGTGCACAACCTACAAACTGCTGGAATGCGTCATTCCAGAAAATTAGGTCTTTTTTAAAGCCAGAGACTGCCTAAGATCAAGTAGGATTCTGGCTTAAGCACAGCTGATGTTATCAAGTTTTGGTACTCACACATACTTCAATATCCATCCCAGCAGTCGTACATGATTTGTGCAATTATAATCCAGTAAAGGCCTCATGCTGAGTCTCACGAAGATTATTTACTACCTCAAGACACAAAGCCTAATGTGGAAGATAATGTGTAACCAGTAACTTCCATGTCTGGCTGAGCAAGTTACCCAGGCTTTTTAATAGTGGACAATTATAGGTTCAATATTAACACCAAAGCTCTTTGAGGGTGATGGCTGATTCTTCGCTTGTGGAGCTGAGGAGAGTCTTCAGGAGTGAAGGCACTATTGTTGGTGACTGTCAAGGCCAATACTGGATCTGCAGACTCCGGAGCAGTCGCTTCATGGGAACTCTTGGGATGCGGGTGCTTGAGTAGTAGGATCCTTCCTGCACCTTTTTTTTCCTTCACCATTCACTTTTCTGGATTCTGCAAAATTCTTGGCTGTTCCATGGATCAGCAGTCCTTGTCACAAGTCAACTGCTGCCACTTGTTGACCTTGATATTTGCTTCGGAGAATTGCTGCTTAAGTTCCTCTTGCTTGGGGCACTGCTATCCCTTTTGTCCTGTGAGAGCTCTCTGTAGAGTACTGCTTTCACTAGCCCAGAGTTTTCCATGCAAGACGTATGACCTGACCAGTGGAGCTGCTCAAGCAGCAAAGTGCTTTTATTGCTTGGAAGTTGAGCCTTCTGCAGGACCTCATTGTCAGAAACACGATCCTGCCAGATGATACCCATGATGGAGTTAAGGCAGTGTTGATAGAAGCGTTGCTTGTGCTACAAGACCCAGGCTTTGTAGCCATACTGCTCAGTGTTGTGACCACAGCAGCCCCGTTCACCTGGATTTTTTTCCACATCACATTTCTGGAGGCATCCGAAGACTCTGCTGATTAGGTTGTCAAAGTTCCTTCCTTACTGTAGCATCCTTGGAGATGATGCTGCCCAAGTAGGTGAACTGGTCAACTATGGTCGTCAGTGGTGATCTGAGGTGGTTTGTAAATGCCACAAAAAGGGCTTCTGATGAAGGATTGTTGTTTTCTTCAGAATAACTGTTAACCTGAAAGCCCTTGCAGGCTTGGTGAACTGAGTGACTGCAACCTGTAGAGTGAGTGTGTGTGTGTGTGTGTGAGAGAGAGAGAGAGAGAGAGAGAGAGAGAGAGAGAGAGAGAGAGAGAGAGAGAGGAGCACAGGAGTCTGCATATAGTGGTTTGGCAATGGGGCTCTTGCACGTTTTTTGTTCAAGCAAGAACAGGTCTAGTTTCACGCAGAGCTCCAGGAGCATCTTCCCATTGTTGTTGCAGTTTCTGACACCATGATGAGCTAAGACTCCTGGCCATACCTTGAGATTCCTACCTGTCCTGGCTTTGAAATTGCCCAGGACAATGACCTTGTATGCCTTGATGTTTCCAATAGGCGGGACTTCAGCTCCCAAGAGAACGCCTCTGACAGCAGGGTTTGCATGCAGTGTGGGAGCATAGACAAGGATGACAGGTTGCTTGTTTTGCAGTGGGAGTCACAGGGACATAAGTCGATCTGAGTGTCTGACCATTAGGCTTTGAAGCTTATTGACTATGGTGTTTCTGATCATGAAGCCCATCCTTGAGAGTCTGTTTTTGTTGCTGCTAATGCCCGACCAGAAAAGAGTGTAGCCTGCACCATGCTCTATCAAAGACCCTTGATCTGCAAAACATACTTCGCTTATAGCAACAATGTCAATGTCCAGCTGAGCTAGGTCTTTTGCCACAAGTGCAGAGCGTCTTTTTGGGGGCAGTAGAATACTGCAGTGTGCGTATATTCCAGCACGTGATTTTGAGATAAATTGCCTTATTTGATTTATCTCCTTCATCTTACTGCTTGAGTGAGATGCCCATTGGCCACGGTGAACAACCCTTTCTTTTTGGACTACCTTTTCTACCTCAGTCTCCATCTGGAGCAAGTAGAGCTATCTCCGAATGGGGTTGCTTGGTCACTCAAAGGACTGACGAATGCTGTTGTTGCCTCAGGTCAATAGATGGACAACCCATGGGTCTGAGCCGCCTACGTGCAGAGTTTCACCTCTTCTTCATTGCTGTAAGACTTTTCGTCCTGCCTGTGCTGCATAGGTTTATAGTGAGGATCAGTGCACATGGACCTATTTCACTCTTTAGGCCAGGGGATGTTCCACAATGGCATCGTGAGCTGTATGTGATGTTTGCAGCTGTGGTAAGTCTGTGGGTTAAGTACAGTATCAGAGTTTTCCTTTTAGACACGCTGCCTGGCAAAGCTAATGAGTCCCATCTGCCTGTCTTTGGAATCAGAGTTGTCTTTCTCCTGGGCTGAGTACCAGCCAAGGCTGCCCCGTCCAGTTATACGGCTGGGACACTTGGTCATTCCATGACATAGCAAACTCATTAAGAACAGGGATGCCACGTGAAGGATTTGCTGTGGGCACAATAGCCTTCACTTTCCTTGGGTGAGCAGGACATCCAGGCTGGGACTCACCTGTACCCACCAGTGCTCTTTAATGTCTACGTAAAGACAAGGCTCTTAATGGTAGCGCAGGTTTGCATACAGAATGATCTACTATTGGTCATGGAAGCAGGCAATCCTAATAATATCAAGACCATACTACAGAAGGGTCTAAACACAATGGTGGAGTGTTTCTGGAAACTGATAAAACCCACTTAGAAAACACCAGTCATTTTTTTCCATCTTGATGATGAGGATGCCAGAAACACTCTGAAAGCAGCAACAGTGTGAGAAATCACTTACGTCTGTTCTATCTCAGAATGATGCTGGACTGCAGACTAACATTCAAAGTTCATGAAATAAGGTGGTCAATATGATGCAGAATTTGTAAACGTAAGCTGTGGGCGAGAGTCCTTGAATGTGCAGTAACCTGTTTGAATGCTGAAATGGACCAACTCCAGTTGTAGCTGACTTGTTTATACACAAACTCAATATCCACATTGCTGTAGAAACAAAATTCTACAATTACTGAAAATGTTGGGGGGGGGGGGAGTGGAGAGAAGAGCATGAAAATCTGGAAATCCAAAATAAATCTAAATTCCGATAGTATTCAGCAGGATAGACTGAATTCAGGTCAGCGACCTTTCTGCTGAATGTCACAGTGTTAGTCATCAATAGAATACTCAAATTCCCCTGTCAGCCCCTGTTGGCGAATATTATTACCTTATCAAACTGTGAATTGAGGGCTTTGCCAAAGTTGTGCAAACCCCTCCAGATCCAAATATATCTCTGTGAAATTTTGGAAAACCAAGCTTCCTGGAAGCCCCCAAGAGATGTTCAAACAGAAGTCTGATAGAGAATGACCCTGGCATTCTTCCACATAAGTTCTGGAAAGGTGAACTGCATCCACATAGACCATGGCGGATACATGAAAGACAGGTGGGAAAACAAAAAACCACAAGAGATTCTGCTGATGCAGGAAACCCAGAGCAACACAAAATGCAGGAGGAAAATGAAAAAGAAATTTCTCCATCATTTGGGGCAGATCATGCTGCACCTGTATTTTGATTGGCCTATCACAACATCACAACAGAACAGTAAAAGTAAATTCTGAATCCACAAGACAATTCACTAAGAAGAACGAGGGCATAGGAAAACAGCCAGCTGGAATATATCGTTCACTGTTCCTTCATCATTGCTTGGTACGAATTATGAACCTCCCTGTGCAATGGCAGTGTGAGAATATTATCAGCAGGGAGATTGCAGCTTTTCAAGAAGGCGGTCCCAGGGCACTTTCACTCGTACAGAAAGAAATAAATGAGAAGTTGCTGCTCTGCATCTACAGGAATCATACGTGAAAAGAAATTATTTCTCAATAAGAATCCTAAATCAAAATTAATCTCTTATTTATGCAGACTTAAAGATATTAACTATTTAATGATGCTGTGAATATATAGATATTTCAAGATGGAGTCACTTTTTCAACCTTGATTCTTGATCTCCTGTATTTCAAATAGTCTCTGTTGTATACATGCTGTTAGAATATGTGTTCTAGATTTTTGGCTTTGAAAGTAATTAAACAATGTATTAATATGTACACTCTATATTTGAAGAACCAAAGATGATTGGAAGTTTTGTGTGTGTGTGTGTGTGTGTGTGTGTGTGTGTGTGTGTGTGTGTGTACAAATCCTCAAGAAAATGGGATAGTTGAGCATTTTGGCAAGTAAAAATTCTGTAACAGCCAAAAAGTTGGTAGCTTTAGGTACATTTATTATCAAATTAAGGTTAGAAAATACAGAGTAAGGTGTAGTCGGTATTTCAGTAAAGAGTCAAATGCTGTCATCCAATTACCAGATTTCATTCAAAGCAAGGGCATTAAGAGGTAATGCAGAAAGGATTTCCTAGAGGTAAAACTCTTGTTTGCAAGTGAATTGTGGATAGAATTGGAAAATGAGTTTACTTGACCAAATCCATGGGGGGGGCCATTGTTTCTGATTGTAGTGATCTGAATACTGTGGTTGGCTCCCTTTGGGCAAGTTCACTTAATAAGAGGAAAGATTATTTGAATTGATTCTTAGGATGTGAGGTAACAATTTGGAGAGCACCCAGTAAAGTGTGGGGGGAAAACAGTAGGTTAATTTAAAGACTTCATTCTTGAAATACAAGGATGGCAGTAGAGTTTGATTTGATGAATGGGGAGGAGAAAGCACAGAGAGGCCAGATAAAAGGGAAGAGAAAGAGAGGAGAAAAGCTTGAGGAGGTGACAGAGGCAGGAACAGTAAAACTTAAGAGGCACCTGGACACGTCTTTGAATGAGTGAGGCATGGAGACTAATTAAATTCGTGGAAGCAATTGGAATCGGTTGTACACGGGCATGATGGAGAGTATAGATTTTATGGGCTGGAAGGCTGCCTTCCATGCTGTGCAAGTTCTGTGACTCCACAAAAGAGTACTGGCAGTCCCTGGGCCAAGAATTCCTGATTTTACAGACTTAATGCCCCATATAAGAACAAGATCCCATAATGCAATTAAATTAAAAAGTCTGCCTATGTATCAAAGTTCATTCCTCTTTCTCCACTTTCAGTAATCATTTTTTTTTACCAATTTTATGTGTATTTGATGCCATTCATTACAATATATGAAGGTACAGTCATAACATTGAGGGGCTTTTCTGCATCTACCAACGTACAGAAATGGAAAAGGGGGTAATGTTGAAAAATCTGCCTACAATTTGTTCTGATTAATAGAAAATATCTTTTGTATTTTTACAGAGGATCAGCTGCCTCATGGTTTCCCCACTATTGACATGGGCCCTCAGCTGAAAGTAGTGGAACGGACCCGCACAGCTACAATGCTCTGTGCTGCCAGTGGGAACCCAGATCCAGAAATAACATGGTTCAAGGACTTCCTACCAGTGGACACAAGTAACAGCAATGGGCGAATTAAACAGCTCAGATCAGGTAGGATGCTTTTAATATCAGCTTTATTTTAGGCAACATAGTAATTTGGAGGTTCATGCTTTAGCAACATCTGAATTGGTATATTATTTTTGTAATTGTATTTAATCAGTTTACTGGTATATTGTGATTTTTTTAAAAAAAACGTATCTATTGTTACGGCCTGTGAACTAGACTGGTTTACTAGACAGTCTATTAGGGTCTACACAGAGTTGCTGTCATTTGATTTTGTGTACAGTAAAAGTGAGCTGTAAAAAATGTCCAAAAAAGAGTAAAGTATGTTTATCTCTGGTCCAGCTAATAAATGGTAGTAATCAGTACTGTTTTAATTGAGTCTGGATATCAGGAATTGTTTGTTTTATCAGTTGGTATTTACATTGTACTTTGCATATAAAAACCAATATTGTATAAACAGGAAATGGTAGATAACAGATAAGTCATATTCTATTCAATTTTGGGTATCAGTGGGAAGTCTTATCACCATGTTTGAATACATATACAAGATGCTAAGAAATCTATGGACCATTGTAAATGTGCATGCTCTCACCATGTTGGAATATTCCTGCATTCTACTTGCTCACTTCACCAAGTGGAATAAAGAAATGTTCCTACTGGGAAGTGTTTGTGTGTAAGTTGATGTGACTTTCTGATACCACAATCCCACATAACTGAGTCTGCATGAGGATAGTATTTAATTTTAATCTGTAAAAGCTGCAGTTTACCATCAGCTATGGTAAATCACACATTCTTCCTCTTGGAATTTTGAGTTTAGAATTCGGAGACCTGTTTGACAAAATCAGTAAAGGATCCCCTTAGCAAGCCAGTACAGCAAGGCAATCATCAGCAATTATTCACAGTGCTGATAATAGTAATAATACAGAGAACTGACTTGCTTCCAAATCTTAATTGCTAGGCATATCCTTTCAGAATCATATTTTACAATCATGCCTCATTACACTAGGGATTAGGAATCCCAATGAATTCTATAAATTGGAGGCTGCTTAAATACCACAGGCCCAGCCAGATGGAATAATGTACGATTTGAAAAGACCTAAGAGTAGGCTGAGTTCACATTGGAAGAGGGAACTCTAGAAAAACCACTCATAACTGAAACTGACCATTCTGGCCAGCTAGTTTTTGCCAGTATTTTTGATCCACACTATTTTCCTTTGGTCATAGTACTTTTAATTCTATTAGCATATCCTTCTGTTCTTTCCTCTTTCATGTTAACTAGCTTTCCCCAAAATGCTCCTATCCTATTTGCCTTGGTTACTTCTTGTGGTTGAGCAATTCACATTATTGGCTCAGGTGAAGAAGTATCTCTTGAGTTCCTATACTGGAATTGTCAGAATCCATCCTTAAGTTTTTGACCTCTACTTTCAATTCCTCTACAACAACCCTATCACAATCTGACATCATTTGATAGAACTCAATTACATAAACCCCTCAACCTTCTCTTTTCCAGAGAAAAGAGCTTCAGCCTTTCCTGATATATCCACTCAGTTCCAGTATCAACCTTGTGAATCTTTTTTGCACCTTCTCCAATGCTGCTGTATCCTTTCCATTAATACAGGCTAGAAATTATGCACTATATTTTTCTTGGTTTCACAGAAGTTTTACCCAATTTCTGCTGTTCAGTTCTATATCCAAAGATTTCAGAACATATGCATGAATGCAGTTTTAAAAAGTTATGAAGATCTGTAAATTGTTTAGAAATAAAAATACAATTTCAAAGGAAATGGAGTAAATTACAATACTAAAAATCTTCAGCAGATAATTTTGGTCATCCTGTTATAGGAAAGTTATCATTAAACTGGAAAGATTGTAAAGAAGATATGAGGATGCCGCCAGCACTTGAGCATATGAGTTACAGGGAGAGCTTGACGAGGTTAAGACTTTATTTCTTGGAATATGGGGAAATTGAGGGGTGACCTTATAGATGTGTATAAAATCATGAGGACAGAGATTGGGGGAATGCACGTAGTCTTTTTCCTCGGGCATTTAAGGTGAGAAGTAAAAGATTTAACAGTGACCTGAGGGCAGCTTCTTCACACAGAGGATGGTATGTATTTGGAATGAGCTGCTGGAGATGTGATTGAGACAGGTACAATAATAACATTTAAAAGATATTTGGATAAGAGTATTCGGATAGAAGTGGTTTGGGGGGGGGGGGAGAGATTTGACTAACTTAGATTGGCACCATGGTTGGCATGGATGAAGTTGTGTGAAAGGGCACATTTCTATGCTGTATTACTCCCTGACTATAAAAAACATTAAAGAAGGATACCAAAAAGAGATAATGAGACAGACTCAGAAACTTTAAATAGTAACAGGAAAAGATCATGCTAAATATACTAAATATGAGTACTAAATATGGGGTGATATCATAGGAACAAAATGCGTTGGGTCTTTTGTTTTTAAACTCTACAAGTTCATCCCTCAATCTCCCATGTTCCAAAGAATAAGTACTTAGCCTGGCCAGCCTCTCCCTGTAATTCAGGCCCCAGATGACTGATAGCAGCCACTGTATTATCTGATTTCAAGAAGAGAGACAAAGTGGTAGCATCTTTAAGCTTTGGTGAAAATAATAAAGAGCAAGTGGGGGTTTTTAATAAATTAGAAATGGCCACTTCCACTTTCAGAATAGGAAATTGTGCTTAACAAATCTAATAAAATTCTCTGTGGAAGCAATAGATACGACAGATACGAGTAAAACAATGCATATGATGTTAACAGAGACTTTAATAAGTTACAGAGAAGTTTTATTGTAGAAAATAACATTTAGAAATTTAGAACAAAGGTGAAAATTGAATTAACATTTTGGAAAGAGGATATTGTAAAATGACATTGAGAATAGTTTGGCTGATTGCTTAGAAACTGAAAACTTTATTAGCATACTGCTCTTGGCCTCTATCTATGCACTGGACATGTACATAATTTTGATTGCAAAGTTGTTAGTGTATTCAGATATTTGAAGATTGATTTGCATTACTCCCAATTCCTAATGTAATGATTATAGCTGTTGAAGAGATTATCCAGGTATCATATAAATGTGGTTAGCGTTTTATCCTCTACATTTTCCTAAAGCAATCAGTTCAACACCTGACCAACTCTTGAAGCAAGTTTTTTTCTGCTCTCCCCTTTTAACTGAGTTGAAATGCTTTCTAATTATTGACCTCCATATCATGGGGAAAAAATCTCCTTTGCCTTGTCTACGTCACTTATTATTCTGTATATTTTAGTTAATCTCTCTTTGGTCTCCTTTGTTACCGTAAAAACAATCCAACATAGTCCCTCTTGCTCACTACAGTTCTTCAGCTCACACGTTCATAGATCTGAACAACCTCTGAAATGTTGTTCCTTCATTCCTATGTTATATCGAATGATACGATATACATATTTTCTCTCTCTGTCTAACTTTTTATATAACTGTAGTATAATTTCCAGATTCTTGGCCAAACTCGGAATAGCAAGAATACCTTATGCCTTCTTGATCACCTTCTTTTACCTTCAAGGATCTGTCGACACCTATTTCTAACTCAAGATGTCTTTGTTCCTTTACCTTGACATTCATTGCATTTTCCCTGACAATGTTTTCCCTCTGATAAAGCAATAAAAAATTGCCTCATATGAATAAGTATCAACTTGAAAACCAAAAAGAATGGTGCTTTTTATTTGCAAAATAGGTGATTAAATGGAATTCAATACAAACTTTTAAAATTATCGAAGTTCGTTGGAGTAGATTAAAACATAATGTTTCCAGTGAATGCAAGGTACAAATTGACAATATTAATAAAATTTAGACCCCTGAATTAGAAAAACCTTCTTATACGCACACTTGAAAGTCAATAGGATACTCAGTCTCTAAAGCAACATCCAGCCCTAGAAGTTTCCCACTCTGCTGCCATTGAAGAAATTCTGTTAAATAGAAGTAACGGCATCTGAGACTAATACTATTCCTCAATCCAATCAGTAGGAACTGGTTTGTTCAAGTAACACATTTAGGTAGTATACTTTTCATACAATTATATGCACTATGAGTAAGAAAAAAATGCTTATTGTAGAAGAATTTCACGATACATGCCGGTGATAATAATTCTGATTCTGAACATGTAAAATAGCATGGATTGCATTTTAAAATTTGCTTATCATTATCCTATCAAATGGGACAATGTGACAACCACCAGATTTTTAATATTTCAACCTGTGATTTTTGAGTTTTGCTAGCAAAAATGGTGCCCGCATTGGAAGTTAATAGAAATTCATAATTTTGATTATGCGTAATTATGAACTTGAAGTGAAAATAAAAAGTTTGAAGATTAGCTCATAGTTCCTGAGTTGCTGATAAAGGGGAGATTATTTAGTGAAGCCGAACAGATCAGTTGCTGAAAAACAGAAATAATTTTCTACAAAGGAAGTTCTTGAAGAGGTGATAATTTGAAAGCTTATGTGCTTCAAGATTAGTTACAGCTGCTTTCTTGAGAGGAAGAAAATCTTACCCAATTCAGATGCATTAACTGGCTTTGAGCATCCTTGTTACTGCCAAAGATTGGAACCAAAGTAAGTAGTGGGATTGATGGTAATAGTTCCTTACTTTTAAACTATCTGTTATATTACTACATTATATCACTCTTGGTTTGTTTGGGAGTAACTTGTAATATTTAGATATATTTAATATTTTTGAAAACTGTGAAGTAAATTAACTACTCATTCTGAGTGTCTGGTATTGTAGAGACATAGAGAATGCACTCTGCCCTGTTTGAATAGTCAGTACCTTTGGACTACCAGGAGAAACCTGAGCAATCACAGTCAGTTATTAGCTCCAAAAATGAAATGGACAGATTCATCTGACAGTTAAAGTTAAGCACCAGTTTCCTGCATATTGTGCTCATGTGATTACATGATGTATTGACTTCTGTTTCCAGAGGGCAGAGGATGAATTTTCGCCTTTATAGAAAAGTATTCGACTTATTCAAGTTAACTGCAATTGTAACATTGGGCACTAATCTTAAAGGCTTAAAGGCTTTATTGTAATTTTCAGTTAATCAATAGAGCAATGTCATATCTGTGTGTTAAACCAGCCATCAATTATTATTGATAATTACAAACAATTTGTTTTAACATGTTAGGGGCAGAAAGTAATCGAAGTTCTCTTCAGATTGGTCAGATGTATTGTTGTTTGAAATTACTTGATAGCAAAATGTTTAATCTGTCTTAGTGTTGAGAACCAGATCATAAATTGTCATAAGATCTTGTGTATATCCTTAAGGCCTTTTAAATAAATTACAAGTTGATGGATTGGATAATAATAATTGTAAAGTAAGAATAGTAATGCTTTCCAAGCTCCTTAATAATGTGTCACAGAAAGCCCTGTCTTATCCCAAGTGAGTATGCACACCAGATGTAGAAACATAGAAAACCTATAGCACAGTACAGGCCCTTCGGCCCACAATGCTATGCTGAACACGTACTTACGTAGAAATTACCTAGAGTTACCCGTAGCCGTCTATTTTCCTAAGCTCCATGTACCTATCCAAGAATCTCCTATAAGACCCTATTGTATCCACCTCCACCACCGTGACTGGCACCACCATTCTCTGCGTTTAAAAAAAAAACTTACCCCAATACCTCCTCTTGTACCTACTTCCAAGCACCTTAAAACTGTACCTTGTTGTATTAGCCATTTCAGCCCTGGGAAAAAGCTTCTGACTATCAATGCCTCTCATCATCTTACACACCTCTATCAGGTCACCTCTCATCCTCCACTGTTCCAAGGACATCCAGTTAATGGTTAGTTTTTCACTAGCTGGAGAAGAAGGCTTTGAAATTCATTTGCACAACACTGGAAATTGGCTTACGGATAAAACACGCGTTGATAAATTTTGCTCATGTTTTTGTGTAAGTTGACATTGATTGTTAAATGAGGATGGGCTTTGCTTTGACACATTTGTATATCCCATCCTACTAATTGCATTATTGTAGTTAGTCCGACAAAAATAGGAGGGTGATAGTGATCCCAAGATTTCAATCACGTTTGTCTGAAATTACTGATGCTGATCTTTCACAAAAACAAGAGTTTTTATACTGCTTACACTCAAAGTAATTTTTTTTTAAAGAAAATGGAGCATTATTTCTTTAAATATCAGCTAGCATGTTGAGTAAGTTGACTGATCTAAACTGGGATTCAGTCTCCACACCTGGATGATTTCAAGAAAATTGCTTCTCAAAAATTTGTAACTAGAAGTGCCAGAGGAAATCCTACAGGAAGAAAAGTCGCACATTAATTATCAGATGAAAAATGAATAATAAACTGTTCAAAATTGGAAAAAGGCTGCCAGAGAGACATCTATAAGGACACAATGACTTCTGTGAATGCCAACATTTCTGGAAACCCTGTATCAAGATCAATGTTTCCCCATTCTGCTGGTAGAGCTATTCTTGACTTATGAAATGTAAGGTGTGTGTGTCACGTTTTAGCAGAAACATCCTGGAAGGATCCTGATGACAGGTCTCTGAGATTTGAATTAAGAACAGAGCGTACACTTCAGTTTATTTGCTAGCTCTCGGGAATCGGTCTCTTCACCTCTAAGTTTCGTGTCTGAATTTGAAGTTGTACCCTGCATTTTTAATGCAAATACTTGACCTTACAAAATTTATGGAGAAGCTCCAAATTCAGATTTGCTATATCACTGCTGCAGTATTGGAAATGGAAACAAAAAATAATGGCCAAAATCACTCAGTAGATATCTTTGGAAAGAGAGACAGAATTATTGCTGTAGGTTGAATATCCTTCATTAGAACTGGAAATGTGAGAAAACAAGTTAGGTTTAAGTTGCAGAGGACTGGGCAAAGTGAGTTGGAATGAATAATGGGAATATCTCTTAGGGGCTGAGGCAGGGCTTTCCACTTTAGTAAGCTGTTTACAAAGTCACCTGGATGATAAGATTAATTATAGCAATTAGAGAGAGAAAACAGAAGGGGGCAGGTCAAAGCCATGCAAAGCAGGTTGGAACTATTTTGGAGAACTGAAATTGAAAGGAGAGTATATTGGAATACCCAACAGATTAAACAGTGGATGAGGACAGAGTCAAATGTGTTAATAATGAAGATGGATAGTCCTACAGCAGGACTAGATGGTTAAAATACAAACAAAAAAAAACAGTAATCTGAAACTGTAGAATTCAGAAAGAGTCCCTATCTATCTGTGACCAGCTGTACACTAAATATTAGTATTCTTAGAAATGAAACCTGAAAATGAACAACTGTGAATTGTTGTAAATGCTAACAATTTATTTCAGCTATGTAAAGTTGTTTCAAATTGTTTTGTGCACAATAGGAGAAAAAGTTAGAAATTGGTGATTTGTGAATTGCACTTAAATGTTGTACTGTGTCCTTTTAAGTTTACTGAATCTCTGCAGGTAACTGATATGCAGACTTCTGCAAAATGCCATTTTTCTTGGTAAAGGCCATGTGATCATTAACTTTTATAGCACTTGATTGAGAAAAAGGGGCTTTGATTATCCATTGTGCCAAATAAATTCGTACAAGTATATCTTGAGTTGAGATCCAAGCATTCAATATAAAGTTATGAACCACCTGTATTAAATCCTTATCTATCAGTAGCTTTAAAGGCTCACAAGGCACTGTGTGTCCTATTTAATTCTGTTTTCTGTCTCTCAGTTGAACTTCTCAGAATCCTTTGGTAAGTGCTTGGTGTTCAGAATGCAGTTTGCATAAAAGCAGTGGTGCATGGCATTCTTCTACTAACTGAGGCATACACATTCACCTACCATGTCTCATAACAAGCTCCTTGTAATAACATAAAATATTATCTAATGAGCCCTGACCAAATGATACATTGTTCTTGCTGCCCAAGAAAAGGTTTAAAAATTATGCAATGGTTGAAGTGTTTTAATAAAAAATTATGAAAGAACATGAACCTTTTCCCCGTTATTCCACCTGCAGCACACTGCTCTCTGTATGAGTTAACTAGCAGAAGACTGATTGTTAATTCAGAACTTGGAGAAGTCCAGGCACTTACATGGATGCTGCACTGTTGAGAACAGCTTTACTAACCTTCCTAAGAAATTGCTCTGACTTGTTATTTTGCATCAACCCTTTCTGTCGCTGAGAAATAAATATATATATTTACTATATATAACAAAAAATCTAATTCTTTCCAGTTTCTTCCAGTTTTCTTTATTTTTTTTGTTTTCTCCTCTGTGTACTAACATTTCTCTTTAATCTTATTTGCATTCAAATTACCTCACCAGGTGGTACACCAATCAGAGGTAAGAATGCTGAACGTGCTCAGAATCATCATTCACACCCCATTTCCCCTCTTACCCCAATGTTCTCATTTCCTTGCATTCTCTTGGCCCCGACACTTTACTTTTTGCCTATTCTTCCCCTTATCTCATTCTTAAACCCTGACCCCATCTGTTTATACTCCAGTGTGCAGTGGCTTTTGTTTCCTATTGTTTTAATACTTTTTACACAAAATGGACATAAGTTATCATTTGTCAGAACCACTTAATCACTCAAATAAAATCTGATGAACATGTGTTTTTAATTTTGAAGATGTACAATACCAAATACTGTTCTTGTATGTAGGAACTTAATGTCTCCAGGAGGACTGACCATTATGAAATAAAAGCAATTCAACAAATAACTGCAACATTTTATGCCTTAAGTGGCCCAGTTTTAAAACATTTTTCTGTGACATTTGCATTCTGATTGGCTAACTGTTATGTCATTGTCTAATTCACATCAATAATAATTTGTGTTACCAATTCAACTTTATTTTTATTCTTAGTGATTAATGCAAAAACAGTGTGGTACAGGTAAACTTACATATGTTAATATCAGATTTTAAAGTTGGTCCATTTGTTAGTTTCAAAGTACTGATAAGTCAGAACTAAATTAATTTGAGATCTGAGAAAAGAGCCTGTCTTTCCACTCGGAGTTTTTTTTTAATAAAAAAAGTGACAGTAGATCTGCTGCTTGGTATCACCGTGATGGTGAAGCTTTTGTTTTACCTTCTGGATTGGTACTTGTCTTATCTTTTCACTTGTATTTTGTAATTTATAGTAGACTCAAGAACATGGTCAGTTTTGAAAATGTGGCAACAATAATGTTAACTGTGAAATTAAGAGCTTGATGGTTTAATAGTTCATGCATTATAAGATCTGTGTCATAAAGAGAGTCACACCTGTTTTGCTAGTATACTCACTTTTTGAAGTATACACAAAATAACTAAAGTTTGGTTTTACCTTAAATTACTTACCTAGACTGTTTCATCCGACAACAGCTCTCCAGGCTCCACAATTTACACCATCTGTGAGAACAAATATTTTACAAGTCTAGTGCACTAAATGAGACCATTAGTTAAAATAATCCAGTTTTTATTATTGTACTCATTTACATATTGCTCACCGTGGGACATTTATTTAACATGATGCATACACAACTTGGCTTCTGCAATCCACTAGAATCTCCAAGTTTCCTTTGTCTACGTTAGAATGAGAATGAGAATCAGGTTTATTATCACCAGCATGTGTTATGAAATTTGTTAACTTAGCAGCAGTTTGATGCAATACATAATATAGAAGAAATAATAATAAATAAATCAATTACGGTATATGTATATTGAAAAGATTAAAAATTGCAAAAAAAGAAATAACATATATTTAAAAAGTGAGGGAGTGTTCAAGGGTTCAGTGTCCGTTTAGGAATCAGATGGCAGAGGGGAAGAAGCTGTTCCTCAATTGCTTCAATGGATCTTCTTCAGTAGATGCGCATAAAATAAATATTGTAGCCTTTCTGTATTTAAGATAAAAACTATTAAAAGGAATGCCAAGAATTCTTCAAAGGGCTTGTACCAAACCAAAGAGCTATAAAGAGATAAGTGATTAGGAAGTGAAATGTTTTCATTGTTAAATAAGGGTTAATCAAATTATTGTAACTAAATAAAGTATAGAGTAAAACAATATTTACATATAACATAAATTTGAAAACTTAATCAGAGGAATAACTAGAGATTTGATTTTTTTTCTTAAGCAGTGGCTTGATAAAATGGTATATTCACTGATGACAGAGAGGTAAACAGTGAATAATAATTGCAAGCATGTTAATCAGTAATTGAAAATCAAGCATTTTGAAAGGACAGTATAAAAGAGGACAAGCCATTCCAAGTGCTAACAATGTGGGACAGATATTTGAACTGACTAAGTTTCTAAAATAATTTTTGAAATCCCCCCCCACCCCCCACGCACACACACCTTGCACCAAAGTCCTGCTTTAAAACCATTTCGATGTTTATGAACGCCTTGCTTCCAGCACATTCTATAATTAAATGTGAATAATTGCACAGTTTGTAAATCATTGCTTTTAGCTACCTTCATTAAGGCACAGTTTAACTGGTTTACAATAATTCTTGTGCTAACATGGTTTCATAATAGATTGCCCATCCAAAATATATCTAATATTTGTCATATATCAGCAAAAATACAGCCAGCAAGTTTATGTACCAAATTGTAATGTGAATATCACAGCTCCAGTAACCCCCAGGCAGCATCTGGACAAAACTGCATATCTGAGGAGGACCTACTTCATACATATTCTACAGTTTTGAGGTCAAGAAATAGTGTTCCACCTCCTGGTGACATTAAAGTATCTAGGCATTGGAGCCATTTAACCATCATTTGCATAGCATTGCCAATAAATCATTCATTTCATTTAAATCAAACTATTTATATTATTAATACATTGATATATACTTTATATGAATTAAAAGAGTAGCTCTGTTTCAATTAAGAAATATTACAGTATAAAGAAATGTATTGGTAGAACTGTCATAGTAATAATCTAGACTGTTAATGTGCTATACAGTGTGTTATTGTAAAACTAAATGGTACCAGTAAATAAATTAAGAGTGACAAATACTCTCCTGTGAATTTGCAGGTACTTTAACAGTGCTTTTAACATGCCTAAAAGTTGCTTTCATTGTTTTAGAATTTGCAGTATCTTTATGTAGTAACCTTGCAAAGAAAAAGTGGATAACATCTCAGAAGTTGTACAGTAGTTCTGTTCTTTAAAACAAATCAAAAATATCACACACCTAATTAGAGTGGATGCTGGTTAATTGGGACACATTGGGACCAGTACATTTTGACCCAATTAAAGCAGCTGCCCCAATTAGCCAAAATTTAATGGAAACGGTTAAAAAGGTATATTTTTTAAAAAAAAACAAGATACTGCAGAACAAATTTGGACACTATCAATACTAACTACTACAGTATTACAAAGCTATGTATTAGTTCCTAATAGTAATCAGTGGAGGAATTAATCCAATGTATGCTGCCGTGTTCTTTTGATTGACTGTAAATGAACAAAATTGGTACAGACACCTAGTGCAGATAATGGACTGCCTTCATATAATCCTTTTGATGATTGCATCCTCTAAATCTTCATTTTTATTGCAACATTGAAGATGATTGCTGATACCTTCAAATTCTTCGTAATTCCTAACTTGTTGAAGTAGTAAAATCATTTCATTTTCACTCTTGGCTGTTTCTGGCATCTCCAGGCCTGAATGCTTGAAACTGCACTGAGTAAAACAGCTCTGAATTGTCTTACTGCTTATTTCTCACCAACTATAAATGAAAGAAATCACTGCATTTTGGGCATAAGCATGTGCGACTGCCACTATTTAAAAACTGTACACTCTAAACAAGTTGTGTCTAAGTGTACGTGACTGGCCCTAGTTAAAAGCTGTTTGGCACCAGGCCCTGTTCCTAATTAAGCAGCATGATGTCCCGTGTAAGTAAAGGGAATTCTGGGTAATTTTTAATTAATTTATGTTCTTTGATTGAGTTGGCCCAAATAAATGGCTGCCCCAAATAACAAGAATCCACTGTGTATGGTGTATTTGTGGCTTTATATAACCTCACAGATACTAAGCCAATTTTCTTGTTGAACATGGATTTAGGCAGAAATAATAATTGTGCATATTTCTATGAAGAGCAAATATTTCATGTTAATTGCAGTGACAAACCACTAGTAAAGATTTTCTGCTTATAATGTAGTGTTTGATATAGTACAGTGCAGTACAAACCCTTCAATCCATAATATCATGCAAAACGTTTAACCTATTCTAAGATCGCATGAACCCCTGCCTCCCACATGTTCCTGCATTTTTCTTTCATCCATCTGCCCATCCAAGAGTCTCTTAAATGTCCCTAGTGTGTTTGCCTCTACCACCAATCCCTGGTGATGCATTCCACGCACCCACCATTTTCTGTAAAACTGCTGCTTCTGACATCACCTTAAAATTATGCCCTCTTGTATTATCCATTTCCGCCCTTGATAAACAATCTCTGGTGGTCTTCTCTATTTATTCCTCTTATCATCTTATGCACCTTTATAAAGTCACCTCTCATCTTCCTTCGCTCCAAAGTAAAAAGCCTTAGCTTGCTCAACCTATCCTCATAAGACATGCTCTCCAATCCAGGAAGCATCTTGGTAAATATCTGCACCTTTTTTCCCTTACTTTCCATCCAGAGGTGACCATAACCAAATGCAGTATCCCAAGCATGGTTTAACTTAGAATTTTTATAGAGCTCAAAATTAACTTGAATCCCATATCACCACTACTTTGCTCTTCTCTGTCCTTTCCCTTTTGAGCCACATAGCCAGACACAATGCCTGAGACCTGGTTGCTGCAGTGTCTCTCTCTCCCCCCCCCCCCCCCCCCCCCCCCAACAGCATGGAAAGTGGCATTTTTGTTATTGAAGGGAATGGTCACAGAGCTACTTCACGCTATTTGCCCATTCCCTTTCATTCATCTGACAGTCAGTCAGCTACCTGCTTACCTCCCAGAAGCTGCTATCTATTCCAAATGAGCTGAAGGTCGACCAGCTTCAATTCCAGTTCCCTAACAAGGCCTGGGAGGAGCTGCACCCAGATTCATTTCTCATAGAGGTAGCAATCAAAGAGACTGGAGGCCTAAACAGTGTCTGAAGTTTCTAATTCCAATTTATTGGAATAATAATCCTAATCCTGGATGTCACCACTTTCTCCTTGTTAATACCTGAACATGCATTTACCCATTAAAAAGCTCAGAATATTTAAACAGGAAGATAATGAATGTCAGCATCTTGTTTGTTTTCCAGTGTGGGTATGGTTAAACTTTAGTGGGAAAAGATTGAGGGATAATGAAGTAGTTCATTTCTTACCAGGTTTTCTTATTCTTTTAAATTAAAATTTAAACCAGCCAGAGTTCTGTAAATGACAGCTTCCCATCACTGGTGGCTAAGAAATCCTCTGTACAATTATTTGAGATCCACATGCATTCATTTCTCAAAAAATTGCAGATTGGTTAAAACTCTGGCAACTTTTGAATGTAAGGTGGTTAATTAGGGAACTATTGTCTCATTGATGCTATTTGATGTTTTAAACAGCAACAGCATTTGTTTTACCATGATTTTTGAACCTGTCTGCAGACAGAAAGAGCTCTTTGCTTCATATTCCTTGATGGCCATTAAAATGGCCCATTGATCACAAATACTTAATTTACTGTGAACTCACGAGTATCATATATTGCTCAAATGACACTTTCTATGTGCATCCGAGGGTGCATGATGTATGAACGTTTTAATTATTTTAACAAGGTAACCACAACAGAGGTGTTGGTGGATTATATAAACTAAAAAAGAAAATCTTAAATGCACATTCAGAGAAAGAATCCAAAGTAATGTATCTGGTTATGGATAGACTATTTATGCTGATGCGTCAAGTTTGTTTCCCAGATTTGGTCTTTCTTACTCTTTTCTAGAAGAGTTTGATTTCTTTTATGTAAATACACCCTGTAGGTTACTACCTTTGGATACTGCAACATGTTCCCAAATATTTTGAGTTGTAAGTCAAATTGGGATGTCAAAAATGAACCTGAGGCAAAATATGTTTAGATATGTTTCTGTAATGATTCCTAGATGTTACTTAATTCAGTTCTGACCTACTAAATTGGTATCTGTTTGAAATATTTGCATTTTATTTTAAGCTTTGTTCAGTAAGGGAGCTCTTAGCAGCATTCTGTTGGTCAACATCTGTCAGTTTAGACCTGTAGTATCTTATACTTCACTATTCAGTTAGAAAAATATGTTTTACTACAATGTCTCTCAATTTGCCTATCTGTTTTGAATTTATAAAATTGTGAGGTTAGATTTTCCAAAACATTTAAGACCAACCAAACCGAAGTGGCATAATAATTTGTATTCACAAAGATTTTCTTATATTTTCATACTAATTTTGCACATATCCAATATTTGGAATATATTTTATCTCCTAAAGCTACAGATTCCTTTTTGTTCTATTTTAAAACTAAATAAGACTAATAATTGATATCAGTTTATAAAATCTACAAAACAATCTGCATTGCTAATAAAACATTTGATAGCATACTGCACAAGAACAACTATCTTTCAGTTTGTGCAAGATACTCTATTCTGAATTAATTACTTACCTCTAAATTTCAAAAAAGGAGGGAAGTAACCAAGTTGTATGCTAGATTTTAGTTTCACAGCCCTCTCCTGCAAACAAATAATATTGCTATTGCTTTTCTTACACATTCTTCTCTTCCCTATCTTTGGTTAAAGTGCATAACCAAACAAAAACACCCCAAAACTTTTGTTTGCAGTTAAGATAGAAATTACAATAGGATTGAATTTTCAGCGCATACAATACAACTTCAAAAAAGATTCCACAGCTTAGGGAGTGTGAATAATGATCATTTTATTTATCTTTTTATAATGATCTTTTAAAAATATTATAATTAAGATTAGCCTGCTGATTTGAGAGATTTACCAGTTTAATTATCTTACATAGCCAGAAAGTTTCACACAAAACATTTTGTAATAAAGTAATATATTTTTAAAATAAGAAATTGCAGTTACTCCTGGGGAAATATCCCAGAACAGAGTTATCTTCCCACATGAAGTAGAACTCCATGAGCTATTAGAATTTCCTTTTACTGCTATCAAACAATTTAAATTGTCATAAGATGTTGAAATTCCTTCATATTTTGTGCAAAAGAACTCATAAAACTATCTAAAATGGTGACTGCTTTCTGCTGATTAAGTCTGGACAATCCCCAGGGTCTGACTCAGCCAAATTTCTAATGAGTAAACTCAGTATTTTACTTGTTATATTGGCTACATTTTCTTTAAAAAATTATTATAAGGAACTATAATCCCATTCAGCAGAGCAAGCCTGCATCTTGTAAATAAATTGGTTATCCTTGTTTTGTTTTGCTGATATTTTGTTTTCTAAAAAAAACAAAAATGTGACCACGTAGATGCAGTTAAAATGTTTTCGATTGTGATGATTTAAACTGTGAATATTTAGTTTTATTCAATATATTTTTCTTTACATTAAACATGACAGCATATAGAAAATTATACATCATGACATGAAGGTATTTTTAGGCAAATTTTTCTTAAGGTAACTTTTTAAAAAATCAGCATCCAATTAAATTATTGAACACAAACTGGTCGTTACACTGCTGATTGTTGCATTAGAATAATCATACAAGCTTTCTCAGTAGCTGAGTAAGGAGTGGAATATCTATCATATGTTTCATTCCATTATTTCCCTTTCAGTTAGTCCTGACGAAGGGTCTCGACCCGAAACGTCGACAGCGCTTCTCCCTATAGATGCTGTCCGGCCTGCTGTGTTCCACCAGCATTTTGTGTGTGTTATATGTTTCATTAACTTATTTGTCATGTATGGATTGAAGTACCAACTCCACCATGTGCTGTTTGTGTAGAATAAGGTTGAAACACAAGGTATATTAATAAAACTGATTCATGTTTGTTCAGTCAGGTAAGAACTACAACAATATGGAATTCTGAAGCTGGTGGAGGGTTAGTGGAGACAGAGTCCTATTTCAAAGTCATTTCAGTTTCATGAATGGAGATTTGTACCTTTTAAAGGAGTGTGATCATTGGAAAAAAATCAATTCTTAAAACCTAGCTTTCTCCTCACTACATATGCTGAAATCTTTGTAGGTACACACCAGTTAAAAAACTGAAGACAGAGCCCAAGGGTGTAATCAGATATGAATAATATGTGTTCATTTCATTCTTCCACAAGTTGGGAGAAGCTCAAAAAGGAGTCCTGAACTTTTTCATTTGTACACCATTATGCTGCACCATATTAATGCCTCAAATATGGATAGCCTGTTGATGGATCAGAAGTGACCCGCATTGTCTGTGTTGTTATACAGGTGCCTTGCAAATTGAGAACAGTGAAGAGTCTGACCAGGGCAAATATGAATGTGTAACAACTAACAGTGCTGGAACACGTTACTCTGCACCAGCCAACTTGTACGTCAGAGGTAAGAAGCGCATTTCATCTACTTGTCCTACAGTTCTAGCATTCTGCTGTAAATGTAGAGCTTAGTAAGAAATTTTCTGGGCTGGACTGCATTTGCATTCAATAATGAAGATATCATTCAAGATTGTAATTGTGTATTTTATGGGTGAGAACTAGTAACATTTTAAAATCATAAATGTGCTCTAGAAATATCTACTAAAACATCTGTGAAAGTTTGCTTTCTCTTTTCTTAGTAACCAGAGTACTGAGTACCTAAATTAAGAGTGCAGTGTTGCTGCTTTTCTTTTTTTGTGCTTTGTCTTGTCTCCTGAGGTTCTGTTTTAACCAAGGAAGATATGAATGGACGCTTGGTTAGGATACCAGCATATTAAGATCTCCAAACTTTTGTTGGTAATGTAAATGATGAGTAAATTCCACCTAAAGAATTTAAATCTTCCAAAGTGAGTGCATTTGTCACATATTTATTTACAGCATGTAGAAATTTTGGGGGATATTTCCTAACTCAATATGCTTGTTATGTTACTTAATCTTATTGATATAGATAGAACCATATAAGTTTCACTTCAAGTGACCATCATTGCATTTCCTTTATCATTCTCACTACATTGTGACACACAGTCCTGGGGCACAGTCGGAAAACTAAGCTTCAAGCATATGAGACGACACAACAATGAAGAAATTAGCATTGATTTTAGACTCTTTACAGCCATGCTTGAAAATGAAAATACAGCACTAGTGTACCGAATAAAGCCCATGAGCACACCTGTCAAGTTTGCAGCTACATTGGAACTCTGCTTATTGTCTTTGATTAGGCCGGTGCAGAAGGCACATTCTAAATGACCAGTCTTCTTTTGAAATAGATGTTAATCATACCAGTTCTGGTTGTGTCATATTATTTCTGACAGCAATTAATGATTGTCACTTCCTTATCATATTTAATATTTCACCTCTGGTGTGCTGTTTGTTTCATAGAGTATTTAACAAGTTATCATAGAAATTTCAACCAGTAGCTGTTGCTTTATTCTATTATCTCAGAGAGAAAGAGATGGTTTATTGTGTATATTGTCCCATAAATATTATAAGTTAAATGATTAGTTAATCTAACTTAATTGTATTTGTTGAGAGGAAAATGTGTGCCAAAGCATTAAGCAACATTCTTGCTCCAGTTCATACAATGGGATGGAATCTTATGCATTACCAGCAGAGTACTAATGTTAATATCCTAAGTACAGGCATAAACTGTCAGCCTAATTATGTTCTGAAGTGATTCCATTGTCTTCTGACAGAGACAACAGTGCCTCCTGTGAGTCAAGACTCTCACTAAGCCTTGAGAGTTAACAGGTTTTGATGTCAAATGTGAAAATCCCTTGCTAGCTGGTAATGAATGTGCCGAGGAAGTCCATTATTCTGCTGTTGGCAGACCATTCTTTTTGTTCTTGTGTGCATGTCCTGAAGATAGCACTCTTGGCATTTCATTATTGCTTACTTTAAATGTACTTTATAATTCCTCTTGAGCTCTCTTCTGAATCTTGCTGTCAGTATCTCATTGGAGCTAAATATGTAAAATAAAAGCAGAAACTGCAAGGAATTCCCAGAAGGTCAGTTATCCAGCTTCTGTGAAGAGGGAAAATAGCTTGTGTTTCAGGTTAATAATTTTTCATCAGAGCAGGGAAAGAAAGATGTCAAGTATGTTGCAAATACTATACAAATATTATTTTGAAGAAGGGCAAAAAGAATAACAGAGAAGGTTTGTAATAGGGTGAAGACCAGAGGAGATTGAATGACACAAGTGTAGTGGAACCAGTTGAAAAAGAGTTGTAAAGGTATGTAAAGTTATCTGAAATTGTTGAATTCAATGTTGGGTCATAAGTGCCAGGACTGAAGATGAGATGCTGACCCTTGAGTATACATTGATCTGTTTGAGACCAATGGTGGATCACAGTAAGAAGAGGATGAAGATTAAAATGTTACGCTCATGGTCACCCTTACAGACTAAAGAGAAATGGTCTGAAAAGTAATATCTGCATTGGTTTCCCAATGTTAAGCAAAACATCATCAAATGCAGTAAATTGCTGCTTCACTTGGAAGATAGGATTGCAGGTGACCAAAAAAAACAGGTACAACAATTTCCAAGGTTACATAGAAAGACAATGAAAGGGGGATGTTGGTGGTGGAACACAAATGGTCTCATTGGAACAGTGGAGAGGAAAATATGTGTTCACTGGTCATAACTTCTCACCTTCCACCCTGGCGCAAAACAGTGCTCAATATTGATTTCAACAATTTTAGATAAACAACCTTTCCAGTTGTGTTTCAACAGTAGTCAGTATTTTTTCCTTCCTTTTTTGGTTTCATTCATTTTCTCTGATTTGCCTTTACCACCCTATTTTAGCCAGCACTATCACCGATTGAATCATTAACCTTCTCAAGATCTTCACCTGTTTACATTTTCACTTTTATTCTCTCTGCCCTTCATTCTTCTCTTTTTCACTGTAACTTAAAGCTTGCTTCATTTCTAACGTTTCAACTTTCTCTTAGATTCTGCCTGACCTCCTCAGTATTACCAGTGTTTTACAGAACTCCTTTTTCAGATTCCAGAAGCAGCTGTGTTTTTGATAAATGTTTTTTGCTGGTAGAGACTTTCAGTTTTCATCTTTGTGCAGATGCAAATTTCTAAACGGTGAGTGAGAGAAAGCAGAGTGACATTTTAAATGGTTCTGGCAAATCCCATGATTTGACAAGAAGAGCTGACCATATAAACCCAAGTCAAATAAAACCTGCTCACTCTATTGAGGCCCTGAAGATCAAGTGGAAATTGGGATATTTTATTTGTACTGATGTACTGGCAAACAGTGGATTACAGTGGACAGGAGGAACTGCAGGTGTTGGAATCTGGAGCAGCAAATAATATAATGGAAGAACTCAGTGGCTCAGATAGCATCTCTGTGGGGTGTGGGGGGAGGAATTGTTGACATTTTGTTTGAAACCTTGCATCAGAATTCATCACTGGACCTTAGAGTGAGGTTGAATTACTGGCCAGTCAAACAGCATTTGGTAAGGAAAAAGGGGTTAGCATTTCTGTTTCACTCAATGATTGTTCCAAGAGAAAAATGCCTAGCCAGTAGATGGGTATTCGAAAAAGATGATATGGAAAAAGTTCAGTTTTAAACTGACATGCAAAATAAAGGGCTAATTGCAGCTATTCTCAAAACAATATGTGGATTCTGAAGTAGTTGTGAATATAGAAAAAATAATTTGCATTCTGAACAGTTTCTCTCATCCATTGCAAGAAGTAATCTACCAGAATAACTCAATGGGTCAAGCAGCATCTGTGAGGGTACGAATGGCATCTTTTGTGTTTCTACATGATCTGCTGGTTGCTGTTAGGTTTTGCTGTCATCTCCCCAGTATTCCAAGGTGATGCCAGAAATCAGAGATGACACCTGAGTTCTGTTCCCTTCACTGCCAACTTTCCTTATCAATTGTCGTTTGTGTTGCTTTTAACAAGACTTGTAAAAGAATGCATAGACTTTGTCACTATGATTTAGGTCCTAGTGGCTTCATTTTGGTGTTTTTTTTATTTACATCTGCCAATTCCTAGAAGTCTATTTTTCTGATCTCTCACCTCTCCATGCTATTTCAAAGCTTCTCTCATCGAAAAGTGGTTTATGATACATTTCCATTGCTAGTGGCAATAAACATCAGTGCTATGCTGATCCCATGCCAGTTGAGCTTATAAACTTCCCTGATTCCAGATGCTGTCCACCCTTGCTTTCAAAATCACAGTCATTAGCCACACTTCAAAACCCTCAGTCCTTTCTGTAGTCTTCGAATATCTTGTTGCTTTCCAAAGCAGTCAACTTCCAGGATTATCACGATTGTGTCAGAATTTCATCTTTGGCTTTCTCCATATCACAAGAACGTCATTAAAAGCATAAACTCCTGCACATCCCATGGATTGAGATTTTGTCTCCTCATCTCTTCTCCCCATGCTGATTATAGCCATTGAAACATTTGACCACGCTACCCTGATCAATATCTCTTGCTTCTTTATTGGACTTGATTGGAAATTGTGGACTATCTTGCTTAACTTTTAGTGTAATATAAATGGACCTCGTCAGATCCATAGTCTGGTTCCCTGTATTGTATATAGCTTGTCCCAGTACATATGTGCCCACTAACTCCTTCGGAACTTTCAATTTACCTTACAGGTTCTCATTTCAGAACCAACATTCTTTGCGTTCTGCTCAGCTATTCCTTTTTTCTCACTTGTCCTGCTGTGGTACCCAAATAAGCAACTTTCAAATCACCAACTATTTGCTTAACTAACACAAAGTACACTGCAGATGCTGTGGTCAAATCAACACATACAACAAGCTGGATGAACTCAGCAGGTCGGGCAGCATCAGTTGAAATGAGCGGTCAACGTTTCGGGCCGAGACCCTTCGTCAGGACATGACCCGAAACATTGACTGCTTATTTCAACGGATACTGCCCGACCTGCTGAGTTCATCCAGCTTGTTGTACGTGTTGATATGCTTAACTACCTCTGTCTTGATCCTCTGATTTCCTCTTGTCTCCTGTGTTTTTGGTCAGTTACACACAGATTTTCCTCATGCATTTTTTTTCTTGTCTTTTTTTTTAGAATTCTGCTCCTAATCCAATTTTGTTCATCTATAATTTCCACTTGAACACTACTTTTTTTAAAAATGTCAGCAAATTTCAAGTCACATGCCAGTGATAAACCTGATTCTGATCTGTTTTCATAGCTCTGTCTCTGCATTTGATGTGTAAGGACAACTTAAGTATAGACCATCACATCCCAAGAGCCTCTCAAAATAATGATCTTTAAGTGTCACATGAACCCAACCTGGCTTCAGGGGTAATCTACTAGCAAAGCACGTCATCACCTGTTCATCCAAAGGGCACAATAACCCTGTCTCATTTTCACCGTTTCTTGCTTCTACTGGGTTGTCAGATCTGTGGGGTTGGTATTATGCAGAAGTCCTGACCAGGGATTTTGGTAAATAACAAGAGACTAGACTTTCATCTTGTAATTCTGAAGTATCCTTATTTAAAATTGTGAGAACTACACACATTGGTTTATTTGCAAATTTCTCTGTCATCTGACACTAAGTAAGAAAGAAAGCTGTGGACTAGAAATCAGTGGGCTGATGAGGTGTGCAGGACAATAGTAAGATTCAGTCTAGGGAAATGTGAGGTAATGCATTTGAGAAGAGCAAACAAGGCAAAAATAAGGTAAGTTAAATGTAGAAATACCCGTAGATTCCTGAAGGCAGCAAGAAACATGGTTGATGCAGGTAAGAAGGCACACAGAATACTTTTATTTATGAATTTAATTGTAGAAAGTAAATACAGTAAATAGCATGATATGCAGATCAAACAGCAGCTAGAGTACTGCTACTCTCTGATTGCCACAATATAGAAAGAGTATTTTGCATGAGAAAGAAGAGAATGATTGACTTTGGCAGGACGGATGAAACAGAACATCTAATGAAAAGTTGAATAGGTTTTCTTTATAGCAGTGGAAACTGAGAAGTTTTGCCAAAACAGTGGATAAGTAGATTTCTCTTGAGACTCAGTAAGATTTCTGTAACCGAGTCAATACCAGGTACAAAGCGTTTTAGTGTGATGAACAGAAGCTGAAAATATTTTAACCCCAATGATATATAGTTTCCATAATACAATGGCTGAAAAAGTTATAGATGCAGAAATCTTTGTATTATTTAACTCACCTTTTAAACTAAAATGTTGCACACCAAGTGCTGGAAATGGACTAAAACTGGCTAGGTCTTTTTGACTGGTTAAGCCACTGTGGATGATTTGATTTCCTATTTAATATATTTCTGATTCTTTCACATTAAGCCTGGGAATTAATGATGAAGAACGGTTGATTTATTATTGGATTACATCAGATTTGTTAAGCACACCCTATAGTTCAATGGGAATACATTCTGAAGAGGTTTCAAAACCTATATTCTCAGATCTTCATTGAAATTGATCAATTTGTAAATCATGGGGCATACCATTGGTGCCAGGAGAATTGAAAATTGACATTCAGCAGCATTCCCATTAATTTGAAAGGGGCATAAGTAATGTCTTATTTTTGAGAAAATGCTTAGAAATAATCGAATCTGCAAATAAAATCAGTTGTAAACATTGCCTGAATACTTAAACTCGTGATGCTGTGCTATTTCAGCCATTCTGTTTGTGTTAAAACCAAGTCCTGAATGAAGTATTAATCATCCTTGTTAAATGAACACTGAAATATTTGTTTTATTGCATTTTTTCCTGTTTTCGCACCCATTTCAAGCTTACAGACCTGTGTCATAACCTTTATCTTGAAATTTCAGTTTTAATATAACTCATCTGACTACAATTAAGGTAACCCAGTTTCAAAGAACAGGATACTTCAGCTGCGTGTTTGTGCATGTATGCATCTGTGTGTGAATGTTATCACTAATTTCTTTGCACTTATCAATATTCCGATCCATGTTATTTGACTAGAACACAAAGACAATTTGGTGGGCACTCTTGACAACATTATTGTATTTTGTTCCTTTCTTTTCCTTTTAAAGTATTGCAAATAAGAGAAAGGTTGGGAAGTGAAGTACAGAGTAAAACAGAATAAATGAAGAGAATTGAAACATGTCAAAATGCCAAAACTTGATAAATTTCCAAGTACAATTGAAATTCCAATCATGATTAAAGGCCTGTAAGGTATAGTGCCATTTAGTGACAAAAATGGTCAAATTTATTTATGATCACTTTTTATTACTTTTTAAAGCAAGGGATAATATTACAAGTTGGGAAGATCTGTGTGTGTGCTGCCTGATATGCTGTAAGTAAATCCCATTTGCTGAAGTAGTTGCCTCATGTTTTTTTTAAACTGTCGAGGTCGACATGGCACTTCCCAGCCCAGAATTAATTAATTTGTGTGTTATTTATGTATTTCATAACTACTTTCCCTTCCAGCAAATGTAATTGTAAAGTTAAATATCCTCATGTACAGAGGTAATTTTTTCAGGTGTGTGACACACGATATCATTATTCAAAAACAATTAATCTTGTGCTTTTTGTGTGGGTGCGTGTGTGTCTGTGTGAGTGCGTGCATGCGTGTGTGAAGCTGAAAACCACCATGCTATTGTCTTGTCTTATTTTTTCAGTGCTGAGAGGATTGATGAAGCCTGGCCTGTTTTTACTCTCTGTGTTTTTCCTTGTCTTTTTATTCCCTCCTCATCCTCATTGCACTCTACCATCAAACCCTTCATCTCTCAGATCAGCGAGAAGGTTGGTCTCTTTCACTTCTTATCCATCTACGCCACGCCAAACGGATTGTCCTGTAGTGAGACAGAGGAGAGCTGGGGTTTCTGGTTCCTTGCCAGTCACAGCCCAGCCCTACCTGTTGGAATCTAATGACTTTCTGCTTAAGTGTCTTTAAAACCTTATGGAAGTGTCAGTGTGCTGCATGATAATGTTGATTTCTGTTCTTAGTCACTGGCTTTGCAATGTGCCACGAGGAGAATCTCAACTGCTTGCGCTCTGCTTCTTTCACAGTTGGTAGCTGCATGAGCATTATTTTGAAGCAGTCATCCTCAAAGCCCAGATTGAAAATCAGCTTTTAAAAATGCTCTTATATTTTTGCTCAGATTTCATGTTCTCATCATACCAAATCCTATTATTTCATACATGTATCAGCTTGCTCAAAAATTGAACTGCTATTAGCACAAACAAATCTACTTCCTAAATTAGTATTCTGGAGCATTAAAAGTTAATATGAATTGTAAATATAGATGCTAGCAGAAATAATCATACCTTGGTAAATTTAGAAAACAAAAGTATTGGTATATTCAGATCAGGCTATACTTGTGGGGAGAAAAACTGTGGAACTACATCTGCAGTATTTTCCCATTAATATCTAATAACACTATATCTAGCTTGGGGATTTTACTTGTACACCACCTGCTGTTTTCTAGCAGCTACAATGGTGGGGTTAGTATTATTATTTGAAATGTTATCCTTGTTAAACCAAGCAGTTGGGGCTTCTTTTAAAAAAAAAAGTTCTGAGATTTTATTTAAGATATGTTGTAGTTTCTTACAAATAAACAAGTTTCTGAATCTGATTTCATTTATCCACCGGAATTTTTTTTAACAATAGTCAATCATTTCTGTGTAGCTCCCTTGATGTGAAATACTATGGCAATTTGATTGAAATATTCTAATAGATTAAAATAGTATACAATTGGGCAAATTTATAGATTCATATGGAGTTTAACTCCTTTTTTTCCATCATCTCAGGTTTTGTAATGCAGACATATACACATCAGGGCAATGTTATGATTTTAATTGGTTTCAAAAGGTTCTTTATCAAACAGATATTTAACATGCTTGGAAAGACCTCAGAATTAGGTTAAAATGCAAAGCCCCCTAAAGTGGTTTTACTCATACTTTCTAAGTAATATTCATTGATTTAATTATGCAACCATGGTTTGATCATTTAAATTTTGGTGAAGTGTTGAGCCTTAAAATATCAAATCCGAAACATATGTATTAAAGATCTTGGCTTATTTGCGTAATGTTTTCTGTAGGAAATCGAATTGGTCAATAAAAATGAGGTTTTCTTGATTAGTGTTGATAACCTCTAGAAAGTACTTATGCCATGAAGTGCATTCTGTGATGTAAATTTCCAGCTTCTGTGGAGTTTCTCATGCCTATAATGTAAATTAATTCTTTCTAAAGTCTGAAGTTGATTTATTGTATTTTTGGAAGTTCTTTTGCACTTATTTGCCTCTTTATTGTCTCCTAATTGGCATAGCAATCCACTCAGTTACACCAGTTGTATCTTGTTATCTCTAGCAATTTTTTCTTCCCACCTTTGGCCCATTTCTTCCATTTCTTTATTGTCTCTGTAATAACTCTGTAACACACAATGATGATAATGGGCTCTTTTTCTACATCCGAGTATTCCTATTGGTCACCGTTGTGTTTCAACAATAATCTGAGGAGCCCTTTCTCCATATCTATCTGTCTCTTAATATGAACCGTCCCAAGAATGCAGAAGAAAAGTAAGCATTTGTAGGACTGTTGTATCTCCTTGTGCATCTGCCAAACTGCTTTGCAGGCAGCCTTTCACAAAGAATTAAAAGAAAATCCCTCAAAGTAATACGAGTTTTGAATGATTAATAAACCAATACCACTATAAGTATTCAGAATATCTAAGTTTGTTGTATTAAGAAAACAGATTTAAATTTAGGTGGTGTCTTTCATGTTGCTTACAGGACCTCAGCCAGTCACATTTTTTAGAGGAACCTCTCACCACAGTGATTACTGATCTTTGTGGGCAGTAACCTTTGAGATAAGTGGCAACCCCTGTTGCTTCATCATTAACCATTTATTTCATATCTTCGTAAATAACGAAACTGTGACTGCAAAGTTGTGAAAATACCCATTGTAACAAAATTTTCAGAGCATCTTAAATATGCCCTAGCTAAGATTCAAACTTAGTTCTTTTCTGCACATCTATTTCTCCTAGTTATTCAGGTGTTTAGATATACTTAGTAGTTTAGATTTTCTTTTTCCTTTCTATTTATTTCCTTTTTATTGGAGAGTGAAAACGAAGGAGAAAAACTGGACTTGTAACTGGATCATATCACTGTTGGCTACATCAGTGCTTTCCACCCTTCTGGTCATCACTTTAAAATCTAATTCCAAGTGTAGACAATGTCAATCTTTTTTAAAAGAGTGTTTGCATAACTTTTTTTATTGTCTCTTGGCTGACAGCATCATTTGAGGTCTCTATAGAACCAATAATGGCCTAATTTAAAGCCATTAAACATATCAGCTACCAGCTTGAAAGTGACAGAGTAATCAATATATGCTCAATGCTAATGTTATGTGAATCTGTCAGTGCATGTTGAATTATTATTTTCTCCCTCTTTATTTTTCCTCTGTGAATTTGTGCTTAATATAATAGATTCTTGCTTGAAATATTTGTAGTTCTGCCTGCCAACATTCTGCCTGCATTTTGTTCTTTATGTAACAACAAATGTTACATCTAACAAATAAAAGCATCATGCTGCAGTCTCCATTCAGAAATGTTCTTGCTACCAATGCTAGGTGACAAGGTTAAATAGAAGTTGGAAAGTGCAAACATGAAGGATTAAAATTAAAAGGCTTCAACAGCTTAGTGATGATGAAGTTATCAATTATAGTTGGAAGTATCTCATTTGTAAACCAAGTTTTAAAAATATTTATGCTTACAAACAATTTTAAGCAATTTCCCCCCCAATTTTAGAAAACTTTCAAAATAGTGTACCTCCTGTACTCTTATGCACAGCATGCCAAGATGAGATAATGTCCTAGCATTGGCCAGTGCTGACATCAGTATCAGTTGAACCCTGGTTTCAACTGGAACTGGGATGGATGTTATTGAGAAGGCTGAATTTGAATTGTCAGTTTGTGTAAATTGAACAAAATTTGGCTTGTTAGCAGATTAAACTAGTACACCGAGACTATAGTTGTGTTGGACATCTTGCCCAAACTAGATTCCACTTCTGTGTCAGGTCCAGAGTAATGATATCATCATCCATTAAATATTTTGAATGTTAACTAGTTTATTTGATGCAATTTTTTGCCTGTTTCGTGCTGCCGATTTTTCCATGCCTATGTTTTTTTTGTGTTATTACTGGCAGTTTTATTTATTAACAGCAGATCTTTTGTATCATGGTCTCATTTTTAGCAGCCGCCTTTATAAGAAACTTCTGTTATAGTGGAGGCTTCAATTCTATCTAAAAATTGTTAGATAGGAATAGTTAATATTTTCGTTTCTATTGGTTTAATTTATTTTGGGTAGAACATGAGTAGATCGTCCTCTACATCCCAATTGTAATTGTAGAATCACATTTGTAGAGATCAGAGATAAGATTGGTTGCTGTCATAGGGCCGTCTGGTTCATAAAATTAGGCGTTATAAATTCTGCATTGGCAGGCTCTCTGCATTTAAATAATGTTGTTCTGATTGCTCAGTTCTGGTGGTGGAAATTCATATAATTAACTCAAATTATTTCCAGTTAACACACACAAAATGCTGGAGGAACTCAGCAGGCCAGTTGCTACAATTGGTTCCACAAATAGAATATTATGAAATAAGAATTTGGACATGTTGTTTGTTCATGGTTTTAACACAAAGCTAGCACAATTAAGCATGGTATCTTTATTGAAGTGTCATTTGGTCTACGCTTTTGGAACTTTCTAAATGCAGGCAAATGTGCAGTATAAAATAAGAAATTGTTCAGTGATATCAGGAATCCATCCCAGTTCTGATAGTTAACATCTATTCTTTATAGCTTTATGGTTCCATTGCAAACATCTGATAATGTAGATATGCCCCTGTGAAATTCTGACATACTTGAGTGCATGATGTGTCATGTCTGTGAAATTTCGTACAAACCATTTATTTCCACATTGAATTAGCTCTTTGTTCCCTTTTATTTTGATTCTTTAACTTCTTGCATTAAACTGCATGGGAGCTGTTGGCTTGATGCATGATGATTGAATGTAAGCACATTGCATTTTTAGCTTATGTGGCAAGCTTTTGTAAATTGGTCACTGCAATTTTTGGTGCAGTGAAAATGAACTCCCCATTTCCAATATCTGTTCTAAAGTTATTATCCAAAAGCGGTTTCATTTTTGTTAAACAAGACTGCAGTGATCAACATTTAATAGTCTGGAGATGTTCAGTTTGATAAATCGCCATCACGTGAAACCATTTCCATTCCCATGAATAATGGCGGGGATGTTCTCCGTAACTACTTGCACATTAAATAGTAACAGGAGCAAAACGTCAGTATGGAGAAGAACAGACAAGCTCTATAACACTGCAGCTAATATAAGCCAGTCATTATAGTGTTAAGCAGATAAAATAGTATTGATAATGCCCTACTATTGACCAAGGTCATGACACTGTAACTCTAGCAAAATGATGTTGATGTGTACCAAAGAACACTTTTCTTGGAGAATCTATATTTAAATAATATTTTAATGTTTTGAAGCCACCGGCTATGAATTTTTTCTTGCAGTATGTTAGCTATTACATTGGGTGTTATGAAGGATGGTTTACCTGAAGTTTTGTAATTTTTAGAAAGTATGTTATCAAAGGTATTCCAATTTGCAAATTTGGTAGTTGCAAGTGCACCACATTTGAAGATTTTTCTCCCTTTGCAGCTTGTAGTGAAAGATGATCTAGTATGGGTGATTAATTCCCAACTTACAGCTTTTTGAATAGGCAACAATGATACAGTTCTTTTCCTTATTTTCCCCTATACCAAGACATGGAGAGAACCACTTAGGAATGAAACTTAATCACACAAAGCCAATTTTAGGTGATTATTATCTCTGTAATCAAGCCAAGTATGTCCAGCAGTGTGGCAAGCAGTTATCTTGGCCTGGTATTTACAGGGTGATTGGTGGTCAGTTAGAGCAACCCCACTACATTACTCTTAAATGACTTCTTACCAGATGAAATTATAGTGTTCTTATTCTATCGGAAAATCTGCAAAGACATATTTCAGGTGCAAAATTATTATTTTTTTTAAATCACCATATTTCCCTACTATTTACTTGATGTAATGCACAAGCTTGTACCTTTACAAATATCTTACAGATTTAATTTTGTTTCAAGAGTTGAAAATAAAATGTGGTGTTCTGCAGTCTGCCATTTTTGTACAATTTACTAGCCCACTACAAACATATTTTGTTGGAAACTGCAGTAATAACACTTGAAATTATACCTTTCCTTTAAAAAAATGAATGATGCATCTTTTAGTTTTAAGCTTTCCATATTTTAAGTTCTGAAAAGAAACAAATGCATGCAATATTTTAAGCAGTTATTCTTGTTTCTACTGTATATGGATCCTCACACATATTTTGATTGTAAGAACAATACAGAAGGAGCGCAAGTATAGATATCTGTCTCCAGGGACCAAGGTGTTCTGGATTCTGAAAAAATGATTCCTTATTGCATTTGTGATTGCATGTTAATAATGTTTCGCTTATTTAGAGAACTTATAGGTGAAGTTAATAGGAGGAGTTAACATACTGCTGTGCTTATGACATGGTAGGGCTCATTGTTACTGCTGATATGAGAGTTACAAAACGTAGTGTAGCAGAATACATCCCTATAGAAAAGCTAAATTGGAGTATAAATCACTGGATCACTCTGGTATTTCCTGTTTGCTAGTTCATTCCCTCTTCATGTACTGCAGGGTGACCTGAAAAATAAAGAAATTCAAAATACCTCATGAATTAATTTGCTATTTCTGCATGCTACCCAGGCAGCCGAAACAGAAATCTGAACTAAATTTCCAAACGATCTGTTGCATCTTAAATTACTAAAACTATTATCAAGTGCTGCTTTTTAATTAAAATAGATATTTAAATAAATGATAACAATTTTACATTCTAAGCCAAATTATTTCATTTACAAATACTGCCTTTGATTCAAGTGGAGTGCATATTTTCCTTGCTCGATTAGAAATGCCAAATGGAGTAGAAGTTTTCTGTTCTTCATAAAGGATTAATTTGCAGTATACTATAAACATTGTTGCCTGGTGCTTGTATTATTATTAAAAAGCTCCAAGCTTTTTTATTACTGCAGTTCATGTTCTTAATGGAGCAACCAGTCTTTACCAAGAAACTTTGGTGTGGTGGGTGGATGGAGCTTGTGTTCAGTGCGTGGTAATATTTCTGAGTTGGTATTTTGTGTTACTACCAGAAATATCTTCCTTTTCAGTGCGCCGTGTCCCCCCGCGGTTCTCTATCCCACCCACTAGCCATGAAGTGATGCCAGGAGGCAGCGTCAACCTCACTTGTGTAGCTGTGGGGTCACCCATGCCCTATGTGAAATGGGTGAATGGAGCAGTGGAACTGACACCAGAAGAAGATATGCCTGTTGGGCGGAATGTTCTGGAACTGGTTAATATCAAGGAATCCGGGAGCTACACTTGTGTTGCCATGTCTTCATTGGGTGTCATTGAGGCAACAGCACAAATAACTGTTAAAGGTAAATCAATAAAAATATGCCTATAGTATCAACACTACTATTGGTTTATTATTGTTACATGTACCAAGATACAGTGAAAAAGTTGTCTTGCATGCTGTTCATACAGTTCAAATCCTAATCCAGGGCATTAAACTAGAATATGGTAAAGTAATAACAGAGCATAATATAATGTAAAAGCTATTGAAAAAATGCAGTGCAGGTAAATGATAATGTGCAGGATCAGTGCAGTAGACTGTGAGCTCAAAAGTCCCATTTTATTGTACAAGAGGATCTTCATTAATTAGATGTACATCTTATTTGATGAATTGTGCTACTTAACTTTTCCTTTCTGGTTTATGCTGTTCTTCACCTAAAAGTGAAATGTGCCGCAGCTGTTTGTTTAATCTTACTTGATAAAATAACTTCCCTGCTAGCATTAGTTCAAGAAGGCAACCAGGGATAATCCTGGGAACTGCAGCCAGTGAGTCTCACATCAGTGGTGGGGAAGTACTGGAGAGAATTCTTAGGGATAGGATTTCTGAGCATTTGGAAACCATAGCCTAATTAGGGAGAGACAGCGTGGCTCTGTGTGGGCCAAGTTGTATCTTCCTAACTTGATTCAGTTTCTTGATGAGATGATGAGGGTGGTAGAGCTGTCGATGTTGTCTACATAAATTTTAGTAAGGTGTTTGACAAGGTGCCTCATGGGAAGCTCATCCAGGAGATTAGGACGCATGGGATCCATAGTGAGTTTTCCATTCAGATTCAGAGCTGGTTTCTTCATAGAAGACAGAGGGTACTGGTCGAAGGGACTTTCTCTAGCTGAAGGTTTGTGAATGGTGATGTTTTGCAGGGATCTGTACTGGGACCTCTGCTGTTTGTGATGTAAATACCATAAACGACCTGGATGAAAATGCAGGTGGGTGGGGGAGTCCAAGTTCATAGCTCTCCGAAAGTAGCTGAACAAATTGATACGATGTTTTCTCTGGAGTGGTGGCAGATGTGGGGAGATCTGATAGAGGTTTATAACATTATGAGAGGTATGAATAGAGTATATAGCCAGTGCTTTTTTACTGGGGTTGTACTGTCTAATACCAGATGGCAAGCATTTAAGATGGGAGGAAGTAATTTCAAAGTAGATGTGCGGGGCAAGTTTTTACATGAGGCAAGTGGTGGGTGCCTAGAATTCACTGCTTTAGGTGGTGGTAAAGGCTGATATGTTAAGGACTTTTAAAAGATGTCTAGATAGGCACATGAATGTGAAGAAAATGGAAGAATATGGGCAATGTGAAGGCAGAAGAGATTAGTTTTGTTGGCTATTTGATTTCTAACTGGTTTGGCACAATATTGTGGGTTGAAGCGCCTATTCCTGTGCTGTATGGTTCTATGTTCCATTTTACAGTGCATGGATTTCTCTCTAAGAAAAATTAGTAAGTTTGCACTTGCAGCACACCTTGTTGAGCTGTTGCCTCTCAAGCTCTGGCAACAATCTTCTCCTCTTTTTGCTATCTTTGTAGAATTTGCATGTTCTTCCTGTAACCACAGGTTTCCTTTGGCTGCTCCATTTTTCTCCTATGTCCTAAGCACTTCCTTAGATGGCCACTGTAAATTACCCCTAGTGTGCAGGGAATGGCAGAATCTGGGAAGAGATAATGGGAATGAGAGGAAAGTAAAAATAGGATGAGTGTAAATGGGTCCTCAAAGAAAAGATAATGGGCTGAAAGGCCTGTATCTCTGCATCACGGACATAATGAAGCATAACAGTTGGTGGTAATTTGTCAGGCAATTATTTCAGTACAGTTTAAGGTATAGTTCATATTCAAGACTTTTTTTCTCTGATTTCTTACATTGTGATACTGATTTAGTTTTAAAATGTAATTAGCCATATGTTGAGTTAGTAAAGTGACATTTATTTATTTCACTCATCTAAATGTTTATTTTGCACCTTCAAGTAACTTCTAAGTATAACTGTTTGTGCATTCTAGCTTTACCAAAGCCACCAACTATGGCAAGTGTTACAGAGACAACAGCTACCAGTGTTACACTGACATGGGAATCAGGAAATATGGAAATGATACCATTCTATGTGATTCAGTATAAACCAAAATCCTCTGCAGGACCTTTCCAAGAGGTGGATGGGGTTGCCACTACACGATATAGCATTGGGGGTCTGAGCCCATACTCAGAATATGAATTTCGAATTATTGCAGTAAACAATATTGGCAGAGGACCTCCTAGTGAAATAGTTGAAACCCGGACAGGTGAACAGGCTCCATCAAGCCCACCTTTGAAAGTTCAGGCACGTATGCTCAGTGCCAGTACTATGTTAATCCAGTGGAAGGAGCCGGAAGAACCCAATGGGCAGATTCGGGGTTATCGGGTCTACTATACAACTGAACCCAAGTTGTCCCTGAATATGTGGAACAAGCATAACTTGGATGATAGTCACCTAACCACCATCAGTGGCTTAACAACAGGCACCACGTACAGCATCCAGGTACTGGCATTCACCTCAATGGGGAATGGACCACTATCTGATATAATACAAGTTAAAACCCAACAAGGAGGTAAGTCACATAATTTTTCCACTAATGGCTATTTAAAAATTTCACTTTTAAACTAAATGCATATATGACGATTAATCTCCATGACCGCAATATTTTGGTAGCATTAGTAGATAGTAACCTGTTTTATTTATACATTTACACACACGCACACGCATACACATACACACTATATGCTGTGTTGAAGCCAACTGGTTTCTATCATCTAAATACCTATTTTAACTCTCCAGTAGTATACATCTGAATTACTACAAATTGTCCAATGTATTTTGCTGTTAGAACTATCAGATTGGATGAAAGATTTTACTGTGCAATACTCAGATTCTTGTCATAAAGTTAAATGAATAAGCAGTTTCCTTTGTAAAGAATGGTGACTCATTTTCAATATATTTTCAAGGGTGCAATTGCATTGCGGTTAAGCTACTGAACCAGAATCAATTGACTTTGGATTATTGATTTCAAGACATGACTTTGAATCCCATTACAACAGATGGAGAATTTAAACTCAAGTAATTAAATAAATTTGGAGATTAAAACCTGACATCAATTATTGTGATACTGCTAGATTGTCATTTTTTTTTTTAAAAACATCCAGTTTATCAACGTCTCTCATTAGGAAATCTGTTGCTCTCCAGAGCCACAGTGTTGGTGATTATTTTTCAGCTAAAATGGCTACTAAACCACTTAATTCACGAATAATTAATGTTGGGCACTAAGTGATATCCACAGCCAGTGAACTAAAAACTTGTATTTCACAACAGCTGTCAATCAAACAATATTGAGTGCAACTATTGCTTTCATTTTGCCACCCAGCCGGGATCATCTGATTTATATTGGGCAAAATTGTTTTTATTTTTTATATCATACATATATTGTAATCACAGCCATGTGTTTTCCCCAGAAAGAAGAGTGCTACTGACTAGGTAACGCAGGTGATCTCATGTATGGTCATTAAGTTAATACTTTTCCTAGTACAGTATGTCCATTGGCTTCTGTATAATGTACTTTGAGACATTCCCATTACTTAAAGCTAGCCAGTGACAACTGAAAGATCATGTTCAATTATTATCTGAGAACAAGATTAAATTTCATTGTGAATTTTCCAAACCAAAAATGTCTACGAATGTTTGCTGCCTATGCTCAAACATTTGTTCCAGCATTTATGGCTCGATTTAAAAAAAAAGAATATGGAACATCTTGTTTAAAGGTGAAGTAGCATTGGCATTGCACAAAAAATGTGCTGTGTAGTAGCAGTATGCCTGCAGATTTGCATGGCTAAACTTGTTAAAATGTGATTTTTGTATTTACCAGAAGTGATATCTGCTTTCATTGCTTCTATGTAGCTTCAGATATCCTAATAAAAGAACATTGCCTGGATCATACAGTGTCAGTGAAGAAAATAGGTAGTTGTCTGTTTCTTCCAGCATTGGTGTGGTCGTTCAGGTGGTCAACTTTCACTGGATCAACAAGGCCTTGCACTCCCTGAATGACTTTGACCGTCAGAAAGCATGATGTCAAAACTGACACTGACACTGAATGTGAACATCAATGAAGAACATGCAAATAATTGAGTACTGTATGTCTATTTACTGAAGTATGACAGCTGTTTCTTCCCACGAATTTCAATTGGACCCCACTACTTATTCCAGGCTATCCTGCCACTGATTCAATGGGCAGATTTCTCAGCTTAACAGCTGGAAATTTTGATTAGTTTACACTGCTTGTTGAATTTCATGAGGAGTACTAAAGCACAGTGCAAGTGTCCCAAAGTGGAATTAGTGGATGAAGACAAGATTTCAACTGGTTCTCAACTGTCCCAAGTAACTGCCCAGTTAATTGCCTCCGAGCCAGCAGATTTTTCTTCCATGTTCAAATAATTACAGTAGTCAACACAGCATAAGTTCCTGTATTGAAAATAATAGTTAATAAAATAAGGTAATTGAAATAGTTTAATAAAGGACTGTTTGTTTGAAGTTTATGCTGACGCATGGTAAATTCAAGAAAATTAATGTGTAAAGTTGTATGTCTGAAAGGAATATACTTGGGTTGAATGTTAATTGTTCTCTTTACTTTGAACATTATTCTTCTACAGTTCCTGCTCAGCCTGCTGAGTTCCAAGCTGAGGCAGAGTCTGATACCAGCATTGTGCTCTCTTGGGTGTTGCGTCAACAAGAGAAAATACTCAAATATGAACTGATGTATTCTGAGGAGATTGATGGCAAAGAGGTATGATGGTGTCCACATCTCTTGGGGCTGAAAATAGAAAGGAAGATGCAGTGTTCTCAGAGTTAGTCAGTGCAAAGGCTTTAATGATTATGGCTTTACTAGCAATTCCAGTGTAATTTGGAGTTGGAAGTTTAATGAAAGCAATATATGCCAGATAATAGGGGGCTTTGGTTTGGTGTTAGAACTATGTGTTTCTCTGTGCATGATAAAACAAATTGTACCTTGCACATTGTTACCCAATTATATACTTCAGTGGAGACTGGGATTTGAACTTGTAAGTGCAAATGAAGCATGGGCAGGAGTATGACATAGTTTTAAATATTTTTTTTGTAAGCTCACATCACTGAGTTTAAAAATGTCTGGAAAACAACAAGCATTTCTTTGTCTTAAAAGGTCCTTCAGTCATGAAATTATAAATTGGTAGTAAGAAACTTTTAAATGTTTTTTTTAAAAGGCTGTTTAGAAGTGAGGACAGTTAAAAGACTAAAATAACTGGGAAGTGGAGTATTGGATGTGTCAACCAAAGCAAGTTTAATGGATGTACATTTGAACTTCAAAAATGTTTTTAGTAGATTTTACATTTTAGAGTTAACAGTGCAGAACAAAGAAATTACAATAGCAGGTGTCAAGTACTGTACTGTGTAAATAACTATATGAAATTAGGGCAGTGTGGTAGCATAGAAGTTAGTGCATTGCTTTGCAGCGCTAGCAGTTCCCAGTTGGAATTCAATTCTCAGTGCTAATGTAAGGAATTATATACATTCTCCACATGACCACATGGGGTTCCTTGGGGTACTCTGGTTTCCTTGACATTCTAAAAATGTACTAGTAAGGGTAGTAGGTTGTGGGCAAAAAGCGCGACAATATTTGCAGGCTACCCAGCACATCCTCACTGATTTGATTTGACACAAACGACGCAATTCACTTTGTTTTGATACTAATCTTTTGTCTTTTAATCTTTTATAGATCCTTATAACTACATACTTCTCTTGCATTAGATTTGGCATTTATTTACTTCTTTTCCAAGATTAAGGAATTTAAATTTGGTGCCGTGTAATTTATGTAAATAATAATATAAATTGTTGTATTATGTAAATTCTTCTCATTCTCTGCATCTAATGTAGCTCAAATTGTTACTTGTGCCGTATACTTTACAGTGTGCAACATAGGTAGTGTTCAAAGAAAAATACAGAGAGAAACAGTTAATGTTTTCGAGACTCACTGAATTTTCCTTGCAGGAACATGTAATCTTTGACCCTAAATCTTCATACACTGTGGAAGGACTGAAGCCAGATAAAACCTACTACTTCCGTTTAGCAGCTCGCTCAGAGCATGGTTTAGGAGCATTCACACAAATAATTTCTGCAAAGACTATGCAATCCAGTAAGTTTTAAATTCTCTGTTTTTGTCTGTGCCTATTGCTAATAGAAATCTAGGCAACATGGCCAAAATGGTAGACAAGTTTAGCTGATGGTATAGCTGTGTTTGTTTATTCAACTGAATTGCACCTTTCGTTCTATAGAATAGAACATAATTAATCTGTATATCAATTTTATCATAATAATTAATGAAAAATCTTATTGCAGATAACTACTTCATTGCAATAGAAACATATCCCTTTGAAAACAAGTTCAGTGCTTTGTATAACATGTTTATTCATTCTAAAACTCATTTGTTAAGTAAGATGCATTCCAAACCAGCTGGTTTTATTGTGTACAATAAGGCTTTATCATGTGAGTTTGGCTTTCAAAGTAATCTAACAATTTTGGGAGAGCTTATCTGCCTTGACAGTAAGCTGTAGCTACAATATAAACATTAGGAGTATGGATATAGAAGACAGTGAAACATGTAATTTCTGCAAAACATAGCTTGGATTTACAGATTATGTACATTTTTATGTGAAATTCCTTTTTGATTTTTGTTAATATGTTTTTGTATAGAAGAAATACAGCAAAGAACATGAAAAATGATTGCCTTAGCTGCACGTTAGTATTAAGGAATAAGCAACTATCTTTCTCAGTTCAAAAACAAGGAATAATAAGCTTCATTAAAATGCTGCTTCTCCATAGATGAGTGCATTTTGTAGTTTGCAAAATATTTTTGAGTTTATAATGTGCCTTTCATGATTTTAAGTTGCTCCAAATTGCTTAACAGCCAATGATGAAATACAAATGAAAAATGCAACAGCCAGTTACTGCACAAGTTTTCAAAAGCAAAAATATGATAAAGTCCAAGTCATCAATGTAACTTATGTTGATTGAGGGATATTGGCCAAAACACTGCTGGTGAACTCTGCTCTTTTATAATTTTTAATTTTCAATTGATGTACCAGACCAGGCCTTTGTGTAACATCTCCTCCAAATTTTGGAGCACTAATGTAGAATTTTTTGTTTACGTATCTGGAATCGGACTTAAACCCACAACTTAGAGAGAAATCTGAGCCACAGCTAGCATTTAAGAAGGTTGAACAGCTGAAAATGCATAAGCTGAGTTTATTGTCATATGCATGTACAGGTGCAATGAAAATGTTACTTTTAGCAACCACAGGCATGTAGGATCATATAAGCAACATTCACAAGAAAAACATAAATTAATCATAAATTATACACAATTTTAAAAGAAAACACAACACCAACAAGGTGGTCGGAGTAGTATAGTGTTGATAGACTCAGGATTAGGGTTTTGCGAGGTGGTTCAAGAACGAAATGTTTAAAGGAAAATAACTTTTATTGAACCTTGTGATACAGGTCTTCAGGCTTCTGTACCTCCTGTTTGATGATAGCTGCAAAAAGATGGCATGGGCCAGCTGGTGGGATCTTTCACGATAGATATTGCCTTTTCTGAGCAATGCCTCCTGTGATGTATTGGGCAGGGTCTACCACTCTCTGCAGCTTCATACGTTTCTGTGCTTTGAAGCTGCCATACCAGACCACAATACAACTAGTCACAATATTTTCAACATGTATTGTGTAGAAGTTTGTTAGTGTTCGATGATAACCTGAACCTCTAAAGAAAGTGAAGATGCTGGTAACGTTCCTTATGATTACATCCTATGTGCTAGCTTCAGCTCCTTTACTTGATACGTTAACATTCAGGAATTTAAAGTCACTGACTCCACCACTGATCCCACATTGTAGACTGGTGCATGTTTTTCTTCACCTTACAAAAGTCAACAATCAGTTCTAGTTTCACTGAGGTTGAGCAAACGGTTGTTTTTGTGGCATCACTCAGCCTGATGACCTGTCTATCCCTGGTAGGTGATTTATTGCCAGCTGTCATTCGTTGGACAACAGTAGTGTTGATGGTGAATTTGAAGTTGATATTGGAGTTGGTTAGCCACAGTCGTGTGCATAGAGAGTAGGGCAAGGGGCTAAGCATGCAGCCGTGAAGTACACCAGTGTTTATGCTCAGTGAGGAGATGTTTTCACCAATCCCCACTGACCAGGTCTGACAAAGAGGTAGTTGACTATCCAGTTACAGGGGGAGATACAGAGGCCCAGGTCCTGATGAGGTTTGATGGGATAATTGTGCAGAACGCTGAGCTATAGTCAATGAGCAGTATTCTGAGTTACAAGTTCCATATGGTTTGGAGCAGAGTGAGGAACCAGAGAAACTGCATTTGCTGTTGACTTGTTGTCAGTAGGCAAAATGGAGTGGATACAGGTTGTAGCTTCTCTGCCATCCAACTTCTAAATGGACATTGAATCCATGAACTACTTTTTAAAGTTTTTTTTTGCACTAATTTTAACTGTTTAAAAGACGTATATATGCTTACTGTAATTATGTTTTTTCTCTATTTATTTATCCTGTATTTCATTGTACTGCTGCAGTAAAGTTAATGAATTTCATGACAATTGCCGGTGATATTAAACCTTATTCTGATTCCATAAGACATAGGGAGAGATTTAGGCCACTCAGCTCCATCGATTCTGCTCTACCATTCCATCATGGCTGACTCCACATCCCACTGAACCCCATACACCTGCCTTCTCGCCATATCCTTTGATGCCCTGACCAATCAGGAAACTATTAACGTCTGCTTTAAATGTACCCATGGACTTGGCCGCCACCACAATCTGTGACAGAGCATTCCACAAGTTCACTACTCTGGCTAAAAAAAAATTCTTCCTTACCTCTGTTCTAAAATAACCCCTCAATTTTGAAGCTGTACCCTCTAGTTTTAAGTACATCCACCATGGGAAACATCCTCTCCACATCCACGTTATCTACTTCTTTCAACATTTGGTGGATTTCATTGTGATCCCCACGCAGTCTTCTAAATTCCAGTGAGTACAGACTGAATGCTCCTCGTATTTTAATCCTTCATTCCTGGAATCATCCTCATGAACCTCCTCTGGACTCTGTCCAATGAGAACACATCTTTTTTGAGATATGGGGCCCAAAACTGTTGACAATATTCTAAGTGTGGCCTGACTAGTGTCTTATAAAGGTTCAGCATTATCTCCTTGCTTTTACATTCTATGCCTCTTAAAATAAATAATTATATTGCATTTGCTTTCTTTACCATAGGTTCAACTTGTAAGTTAAGCTTCTGGGAGTCTAGCATGAGGACTCCTAAGTCCCTCTGCACCTCTGATGTGTGAATTTTCTCCCCATTTAGATAATAGTCTACACTTTTGTTTCTTTTACCAAAATACATGATCATACATTTCCCAACACTGTATTCCATCTGTCACTTTTTCACCCATTCTTCCAATTTGTCCAAGTCCTCCTGCAATTGCATTGCTTCCTTAGCACCACCTACCCCTCCACCTATCTTTGTATCATGTGCAAACTTTACCACAAAGCCATCAAATTCATTATCTAAATCAGGCATGGGCAAACTACGGCCCGCGGGCCATATGCGGCCCATTAAGCTTTTTAATCCGGCCCGCAGAACTTGATGAAGTTATATTAATAAACCTTGTTAACGTTTTTTCCCCGCAATTCTGGCGTTTTCCCAATAGATGACACACTCTATATACATTGACCTTTGTTGAGGTGCAGCGTATTACTCCACATTTGCGCTTTACTCTTTGTTTGGCTCTACCTATTTGTGTGAACAGGTGTTCTGCGTAATGAACATCAACAAAGCCAGCCACAGATCCAAGTTAACTGACCAACACCTCAGATCCATCCTGAGAATCGCCACAACAAAACTAAATCCAAACTTTGATGCGCTGGCTAAAAAGGGAGACCAACAACACTGTTCCCACTGAAATTAAAAATAAGTTTCTTCGTTGCGTTATGTAAAAAATGCATTTGAAAATATTTTTTTCAATAAGCCTTACATGTTACATGTCATTTCTGTTAAGTGATGGACATGAGTAGTGCGCAGGTGCACGTACGTTCTCAAAATAAAAAATGCGCTCCAGATCAAATAACGGGCTCCGCGTACTGGCGCACTGCCACTGTTCTGTCCTTGTGCTGGTCGTTGTTGAGTTTTGGCACAGGGGACAATTGAATAAGAAGGAGCAGGACAAGTAGACCTGCATCTCCTACCGTTTTTGAAATAAAGACAGTCAGGAGGAAAGTGATGATGATAATATCTTGAAGGATAACAGAATTTTCAATGCTTTAAAATAATAACTGTTACTATTAAAAAAGCTGTATTTTATTCATTTAATTTTCAGTGTTTTAAAAGTCATTTCAATAAATAGCTAAATACCATGGGACTTCAAAGACAGATATTTTGTTGTAATGCATTTGTTCATTTTCAATTGAAATTAAAGCACATGTTTTCTACATATCCCATGATATTTTATTTTCTCTTATGAGGTGTATTACAAAAACACTCCATCCATCTGCTCCTGGTCCAGCCCCCCTCTCAAATTTTAGAACCCTTTGTGGCCCACAAGTCAAAAAGTTTGCCCACCCATGATCTAAATCCTGCCCGTCAGCCATTCCTTTATCTATGCCAGTGTCTTTTCTGTGATGCCATAGGATTTTATCTTGTTAAGCAGCCTCATCTATGGCACCTTATCAAACGCCCCTGAAAATCCCAAGTAAGTGTCATCCACTTCCTCTCCTTTGTCCACCCTGCTTGTTACTTCCTCGAAGAATGTAACAGATTCATCAGGCAAGATTTCCCTTTACAGAAACAATGCTGACTTGACTAATTTTATTAATAGTCTCCAAGTACCCGGATTACCCTGAAACCTCATCCTTAATAATAGACTCTTATCATTTTCCCAACGTATAAAGTGAGGCTAACTGGCCTATAATCTCTTCTTTTGCATTCCTTCCTTCCTTAGAGTGGAGTGACATTTGTAATCTTTCAATCCTCCGGGACCACTGCAGAGTCAAGTGATTCTTGAAAGATCATGACCAATGCATCTGTTATTTCTTCAGCAACCTCTCAGGATTCTGGCATATAGTCCATCTGGTCCAGGTGACTTATCCACCTTAAGACCTTTAAGTTTGCCTAGCACTTTTTCCTTTGTAATAGCAATAGCAATGACACTCCCTGACACTCACAGACTTCTGGCACACTGCTAGTGTCTTCCACAGTGAAGACTGATGCAAAGTCCTTAATAAGTTCATCGGCCATTTCTTTGTCCCTCATTACTACCTCACCAGCATCATTTTCCAGTGATCCAATATCAACTATTTCTTCCCTTTTACTCTTCGTATTATTAAAAACACTTTTAGTATCCTGCTTTATATTATTGGCTAGTTTGCCTTCATATTTCATCTTTACCCTTATAGCATTTTTTAGTTGCCTTTTGTTGGATTTTAAAAGTTTCCTGATCATCCAACTTGCCAATCCCTTTTACTACCTTATATGCCCTTTCCTTGGCTTTTATGCAGTCCTTAATTTCCCTTGTCAGCCACAGTTGCCTACCCCTGCCATTTGAGAACTACTACTTCTGTGGGACATATCTATCCTGCGCCTTGTGAACTATTCCCAGAAACTTCAACCATCTCTGTTCTGCCATCATCCCTGCCAGTATCCTCCTCCAATCCACCTGGGTAAGCTCCTCTCTCATGCCTCTGTAATTCCCTTTATTCCTTTGCAATACTGATACATGTGACTTCTTCCTCTTCCTCTCAGATTGCAGTATGAATTCAATCATATAATGATCACTGCCTCCTAAGGGTTCCTTTAAATTAAGCTTCCTGATAAGATCTGGGTTTTTACACAACCCAGCTAAGAACTAACAACTAAGTTGGCCTTTTCCCTAGTAGGCTCAAGTACGAGCTGCTCTAAAAAACCATCTCATAGGCAGTCATCAGTAAGTTCACTCTCTTGATATCTGACACCATCCTGATTTTCCCAATCCCCTTACATAATGAAGTCCCCCATTACAATTGTGTTATTATCCTTATTACATGCCTTTTCCAGCTCCCTTTACAATCTCAACCCCACATCTTGGCTACTATTTGGAGGCCTATATATGATTCCCATAATGTGTTTTTTTTTCACCCTTGCAGTTTCTTAACTGTGCCCACAACGATTCAATATTCTCTGACCCTATGTCATCTCTTTCTAAAAATGTAATCCCAACCCTTGCCAACAGAGCCACACCATTGCGTATGCCTTCCTGCCTGTTCTTTTGATACAAGGAATATCCTTTGATACTGAGGTCAGACTCACGTCTGAGGCAGGAGCTGATTCACACCATAATCAACCTCTCAAAGCACTTCGTTAGGCTTGATGTAAGTGCTGCCAGATGGTAGTAATTGAGGGAGTCATCACAATCTTCTTCGCCTTCAGTACGTTAGTTGCCATTGTGGAGCAGATGGAAGCATCAAATCGCAGAAGCGAGAAGTTGAATATGTCCATAAATACTCCAACCAGTTGTGCCTCACAGATCTTTAGTGTTTGGCCAGGTATGCCATCTGCACCAGGCATCTTTCATGAATCCCTCCATTTGAAGGACGCCTGGATGTTAGCCTTAGAGACTGAGATTTACAGGGTCATCTGGAAATGTGGCAGATCATGTGTGTGTGTTTGTGGGTGTATGATGGTTCTCCCTATCAAATACTTCATAAATAGGCATTGAGTTCTTCTAGGAATGCTGCGTCACTGCCACTTGTACGCTCCCGCTTCTCTTAATAGGAAGTTATATTTTATATTGTGTAAGCCATTGTATAAAGAATCTTCTGCAGGTATTGAAATGGAATTTATATTATTTTTAATTATCCAGCATAAGCCTGCTAATAGGGAAGTATTTAAACAGGTGCTCATCAATTCTGGCAAATTCTATGTATGTTGATTTGAGTATGTAATATGATATGTGGGTGTCTAAAATAGAAGGACAGCATTTTTAATGTTAATACTTTTTGAAGTGAAGTTGTAAAGTGTAATGTCTTACTTGGAAGTAATTTAGACTGGGATTGCTTCCTTTTGGGCAGATGCTTTTGTTCAGAATAAGAATCTACGATCTCATCGAAAGTTTTGAAACACTTTCTAGAAATTACAAATTGAGCTATCGTCAGTATTAACTGAGGTATTTTGTTCAGCCTAGTGATACTATTTTGTAATATGCATAAATAATCTCATGATTTTGATTTTATTCAATCTCATGATTTTGATTTGATTCAATCTCATCATTTTGAGTTTAAAAAATACAAGTAGGAAATCTCTGAAGTACTGGAACATAGTGTCATGTTTGCTAATTAGCATTACACAGAGGAATGCCATTATATCCCTTTTGAAGAGTGGCCTTCCTAAAGGCATATAAACAGAAGTTGTAGCTGCTGTGATACTCAACAAGCAAGACCAAAACTTAAAATTGGAGCTCAGCTGTTCAGGTTTCATATCAGGTATTTCACACAAGAATAATTGGAAAACTCTAATTCACTTTCCATAAAAGGGTTATGAGCCCAGGTCAATTTCAGAATTGAGATTGACAAATTCTTGTAAAGTAAGGGAACTAGAGGTTATAGTACTAAGCTGAATAAATAGATTTTAGCAGGAAATAAAGCAGATTCTATGGGAAACATACAGCAATTCAGATAGCATCAGTGAAAAATGAAAAAGGGTGATGTAAGATATGTAATCTGAAAGGTTGACTCGTTCCTCAGCAATGCATTTCCAGTATTTTTATTATTTCAGTTTTCCAGCATTTACATTCGATTTTTGATTGGAAATGGACACACAAATGTGCAAATTAGGAAGTCATTTAGTCATGACTGATCTGATTGTTACACAATTCCATATTGTCATCATCCTATACACCTCTTCCACCTCTTGCTAATCTCAAACAAATTTTTTAATATCAATCAGATATTATCACATTAGTCAATATCTGCTTTTACTCTACAAATCTATTAAACTCATGTTCACCTGTTATCATATCAAAATTAATTTTTACTTTGTACTTCTTAAACTGACCTGAAGATTTGATATGATAACAGGTGAACATGAGTTTAATAGAATTGTCAAATAAAAGTATAAGACCATAAGATATAAGAGCAGAATTAGGCCATCTTGACCCTTAGAGTCTACCCAGCTATTTCATCATGGCTGAATCATTTTCCCCCTCAACCCTAGTTTCCTACCTTCTCCCTGTATTTCTTCTTGCCCTGACCAATCAAGAATCTATCATTTTTAAACACTCCCATCATAGGAAACATCCACTCGACTAAGGTTTTTCACCATTCAATAGGTGCAATTAGGTTACCCATCATTCTTCCAAATTCCAGTGAATACAGGCCCAGAGCCATCAAACGCTCTTCACATGACAAGCCGTTTAATTTTTATGAACCTCTTTTGAACCCTCACCAGTTTCAGCACATCCATTCTAAGATAAGGAGCCCAAAACTTTACACAATACTCCAATTGAGCCCTCACCAGTGCTTTCCGTTACATCATTGCTTTTATATTCTAGTCCTCAAAAAATGAATGCTAAGATCACATTTGCCTTCCTCACTGCAGACTCAACCTGGAAATTAACCTTTTGGGAATCTTACAGAAAGACTCCCAAATCCCTTTGTGCTTCAGATTTTGTGCATGTTCTTTCCATTTGGAAAATGGTCAGCCCTTTCATTTTTCTCCCTAAATCCATGACCATACTCTTCCTGGTACTGTATTCCATCTGCCACTTCTTTGCCCATTCTCCTAATCTGTCTCCGTTCTTCTGTAGCCTCTCTACTTCTTCAAAACTACCTACCCCTTCCACTTACCTTCATACCATCTGCAAACTTTGCAACAAAGCTATCAAGTCAATCATCCAAATGTTAGCATATAACATCAAAAGAATTGGTCCCAATGCAGCCCCCTCTGGAATACTACTAGTCACCAGCAGCCAACCATAAAAATGACTCCATTTATTTCTGCTCTTTGCCTCCTTCTAAACAGCCACTGCTTTATTCATGCTAGAATTCTTCCTGTAATGCCATGGGCTCATAGCTTGTTCTGCAGACTCGTGTGGCACCTTGTCAAAGGCTTTCTTAAAAACCAAGTACACAATATCAGCCAATTCTCCTTTGTCTATCCTGCTTGTTACTTCTTCAAAGAATTCCAACAGATTTGTCAGGCAAGATTTTTCCTTAAGTAAACCATGCTGACTACAGCCTATTTTATCATGTGCCACCAAGTACCCTAAAATGACATCCTTAACAATTGACTTTAACATCTTCCCAACTGGAGGTCAGACTAACTGTCCTATCTATGATTTCCTTTCTTCTGCTTCTCTCCCTCTTGAAGAGTGGAGTGACATCTGTATGATGCTACATCATCCTCTTCTTTTTTCCAGTTAGTCTAGCAAATTTGCCAAAACTGGGTAATTCTGGATTTCTGTCTCCTGCTTTGGATTCTCATGGGAAAAATTTGCTTTTCCTTTAGTTACTGTATATTTGCTGTTTAAAAAAACTAGGAGCATTTGCAATAATATTAGTGCAGTAGCATTGTGTTATTTGGTAACTGGAAAGACATAATAGACAGTAGTGTGCAAAAATATATGTGCCTCAGTCTTTTGCACAATCCTGTAAATACAAATACTTGAATACACAAGTAACAAATACGGTTATGGCCTGGACAATAGAAAGGGAGAGGGTTTGATAGGGACCCCATATTAACCTCCTTATCTGCAGAAAGTTAAAGGAAATGATGTTCATTTGAGAACGAGTTTACAAAGGTGAAGGAATGTAGTTGTGTTGGGAACTAGTTTACTCTCATTTGAAAATAAAACAGAATCCTTGGTCTAGCTGCTGGCAGACTGAGATATAAAGAAATAATGTTCTAAGAGTTAATGAGCAGAATACTTTATTTCTCTGCCCTCCTTTTGTTAGTTTACTTCTCCTTTCTCATCTTCTTTGGCACAGCTTTTGTGATTTTTTTTTAACCTCACTTTTTTAAAAATATACAGGATTTCTGTTTTAGCTCATTTAAAAAAATCTATTCAATATATGTAATTGATTTACTTGTTTATTTATTTTATTATTTCTTTCTCTCTGTTAGATAACGTATTACATTGAACTGCTGCTGCTAAGTTAACAAATTTCACATCACACGTGGGTGATAATGATTCTGATTCCTCTCTGCCATATTATCACAGATTTACCTTCTGTTCTTGTTTACTCACTTTCTCTAAAAAAACCATGTGTTATATTTATTCTGATGAAAGGTCATCAACCTGAAAGTAGTTTCTAATTAATAGGTGCTACCTGATTAATGTTTTCCTCCTTGTGTTGGATTTCTAGTGACTGTTTTTCACTTTTGAAGAATTAATAGTTTACCATTTCAGTGGAATAACTTGAATTTCTCACATGCTCTACTCCTACATGAGTATGTGGTAGCTCTGAATATGCAGGCTTAGCTGCAGCATGATGCCTCTTATATGGATCATGTTAAAATGTTGTCTGATTATTCATTAGCCAGGATGTCAAATTGGAGATGCTTATCTGTTAGTGTTGTACACACGCAGGCAGCACAGAATCTTTTCAGTAAGTGTATCAAATGCTGCTATTTTAGTTGTAACAATATAATTCAAAATACATTTTGTACACTTTGAGGTAGGTACCTGCATGATTGTCCAGTATTTATTTTCTGTATTATTTACCCCACCATACTGTTGTTTTACCATATTTGCGCATGATTGAATGCAAATAGAATTTACTAAGTTTAAACATTCTTAAGTGTTTGAAAAGAGATTTGATGTTAATTTGCATGTTCTCTGCATGCATTTTTAATTTTAGTATACATTTTCTGTTTAGTCTTTTTATCATTTTATTTATTATTTTTCACCCCCTCCATTTATTCACTAGCCCCCTCTGCCCCACCTCAAGATGTTCATGGTGTTGCCATCAGCTCCTCCAGCATTCGGGTAAGTTGGCGTCCACCGCCAGCAAACAGTCGTAATGGAGTCATTACCAAATACTCCATTATATATCAGGCTGTGGATAGTGAGAACAACAAGAAGCATGTTTTGGACAACATTGAGGCAGACGCAACCAGCTCGCTAGTTGAGGGTTTGGAGAAGTGGACCGAATATCAGGTGTGGGTTATGGCTCATACGAACGTTGGTCCGGGTCCGAAGAGTACACCTGTGATTATCCGCACAGAGGAGGATGGTAGGTTGTTCAAAAGTAAATTTAAATATATTTAACATTGTGGTACATCTTCCACCAAATTTCCGAAGATAGTTAAGCCCACACAACATTTAATGAAGAAAGTGAAATTTAGATAGAAATTGGAATAATTTCTGTAATTGTGCATTTTAATTTCAATGTATAAAACTTCACTGTCAAGATGGGTTGATGTTGCACTCAGGCTGTTCTTGAGAAATAAGATGGTTTGCCTTTTTTCATGAAGCTAAAAGCAAGAGTAATAGCAGTCCACAATAAATGTTGATATGCAAGATTTATTCCAAATTATTTTCTGTAAATATTAACAAATCTATTAGCAAAGAGCTACTCCAGAAGAAATTGTAGAGTTCAATTATTCAAGAAATATTTGTGTATGAATTATCGATTAATGACGCTGTGACATCCATTAAGGTGGAGCAGACCATATGTCTAGGCTCACAGCAATTGCCCTATGCATAATTACTTCAATTAGTAAAGATGATCTGTTGAAAGACTAGGAGAAACACAAGTAGCTTCTTTTAATAAAGGTAGCTTGTTTTTTTTTAAAAAGAGTCATGAATAGTGCATAAAGTCAATCTCAGTTCATAAACAGTCTAATCATTAGGCTTTGATAACAGGAGAATTGCCCCAATTATCTTCAGTCTGTCATAAAATAGTGAATCACTAAATGTATCTTTTATCTTTTATTTGTCTGAATGAAGTTCACCCCACAAAGTGTGCTGTTTCACAGCTCCAGTGACCCAAGTTCGATCCTGACTTCATAGAGATTGCAATTTCTCTATGGCCATGTGGTTGCCCCCAAAAGACCTGTTGATTTGTTTACTCCTCCCTGATTTATTACATGTGGAATTAGTTGTATTATTTTGTATCTACACCTGTCTTTTGCACTTGTGGAGCACCAGGAAATAAAGAATCTGAAAAGTGGCACTAAAAGCTTTATCCTGCAGTCAGCTGCAGTCTTTATTCTGGTTTCTTTGTCAGTGTGTTTTCAGCATTTCCACACCTCAGACATATCCAATAACCTGTGACATGCAAGGTTTTGTGAATAGCAAATTGTGACAAAGAAGCAAAGTACCAAAAGAGGAACGAGAGAGAAGTGAGTTGAGAGGAAGATTGAAATCTCCAGTGATGAGAAATCACTTGGTGCAGAGTGCATGAACAGCAATAAGGGTATTTAGATAGATTACTTATCCCAAAGGAAATTAGTGTCACAGTAGCATTACAAGTGCACCGATACACAAATATTAGAAGAGAAGAAAGAAAGAATAAAATGTAAGTTACCTCTAATAGTCTAACAAGAGGGGGTCATCACATCCCCAGCTATAGGTTGACTCATTATAGATTCTCATGGCCAAGGCTAAGAATGACCTCATATAGCACTGGTTGGAGTAGCGCAGTTGTCTTTGTTTATTACTAAAAGTGCTCCTCTGTTCAGCCAAGGTGGCATGCAGAGGGTGAGAAGCATTGTCCAGAATTACCAGGGTTTTCCATAGGATCCTTTGTTCTCTCACAGCCTCCAGTGTGTTTAGTTTGACTCCTGTAACAGAGTCAGCCCTTCTAATCAGTTTATTGAGGTTTTGGCATCACCCAAGTTGATGCCATTGCCCCAGCACAGCACAGCACGGCATAGAAGATTGTACCCAATTTCTGCTGAGTCATCAGAGAATTTCTGCAGATGCTACTGGTAGAGTTGGTGAGACGGACTGAAGACTTTTAACATTGATGTGGGAGGAGTGGAACAAGTGTGTATAACAGGAGATGAAGGGAACAGCATACAAATGCAGGAATGATAGGAAGATAGGCCAAAATGGGATGGTGTGAAAAGTGGTTCATGCCACCATAGTAGGTATTGAGGATTCAACAGCAAGCTTTGGAAGGGTTGGGGTGGAGTGGACTGGGGGCTGGGGAGTGTGGATGGGGTTGTCATCATTAAGCCAAGTTTACTTTAAGGGTATAATGCCATCAATACTGCAATGCAGGCATTTGCAATTACAGTAAAACCTGATGTTTCAGTCTACATGTGGAATATTTTTGGAAGGGGCTGGTACAGATGAGTGAAAATATGCACTGTTTATAGAATAAAATAAAACTTCAAAGGTTAAATTAATTTTTTCCACTATTAACCCAAAGTTTATATAGGGAAATCTAAATGTATTTTCAACCCAAGGAATGTTCAGGTCTAAAATTGAAATTCCAAAAGACCGGGTGGGGGACCGACTTGTACTCTGGTTCAAGTTATAAGCTGTATTTTAGGTTGGGTGTCAATAGTAAGAACCTTGTTTGAAAATTGGCTTGGTGTACTGATAAACTGATGTCCAGAGTTTATGATAGTTACAGACAGACAAGTGAGCCCAGTAGTTTTTTGAGGGAGTTAAAGTAACATATCTGTAGAAAATGGAAATTCCAGATGTTTTCCATTTGAGGATGAGTGAAATCAGAGACACCAGGAAGCAGTGGCTGAGTGAAAAGCCTAAGGTCTTGAGAGCAGTTGTGCAAAATCAATACCAGGATGGGAATAAGCAGAGAGTGATTCAACAAAGAATGATAAACCTGATGGAAGACCATCACACAAAGAACCAAGTAGGAGTCCAGATAACTGAAATACAGAAGTAACAGCTCCTGTAGAGAACTGGAGCTATATTGAGCTCATTGTGAGTTGGTGGAAAAATAGTCTTCAGTACTGAACTCTCAACTGCAGACTCAAGCTAAGAAATCAGCAGCTTACTAAAATACAATCAGTGGCTGAGAACCTGAAATGGAATGGATGGAAAATAAACAGGAAAACCCTTGAAACTTTAACCAAAATCTCTCAATGCATTCTTACAAATGTTTGAAATTTCTTTTGCTGCTACTTTTTCAACTTTAATTTTTCTACCCTACCTCTTATGATCAGTTTCTTAGCTTCTATTAACAAATCTTGTGTACACATCAGTCACACACCCACTTACAAGGCTGTAGGTCATTTTAAGTTCAAATCTGTTTTTGTTTCACATCAAAAGGAAAAGAGAGTATTTTGTATTTTCTTAATTTTTGTTTTCTATTGCTATTTTCAACTTTCAATAATTCTGTGAATTGAATAGGCAGTTTAAATCCCAATAGTCAGTATTGTTGCTGCCTGAAGAATAACTTTTTGATCTATAATTATAGTGAATTCTATTTCTCAAAGTAACCTGCTGGGATTTCCACATGATAATTTAGAAAACACTCAATGCTCAAAGTCAATTAGAGAACAGCTTTATTGGACATAGAGCACTACAGCACAGAACAGACCCTTCGGCCAGTGATGTTGTACTGTCTTATTAATCTACTCAAGATTAATTTAACCTTTTCCTCAAAACAATGTTCTAAGTTCCATGAATAAACCTAGGAACTATTTGTTAATTATCATGTCATTTTAGTAAGCTGAGTAAATATAGATAGATATATTAAAAGTTCCCTTCTCTTTCTCTTCCCAAGAGTATAATTTTGAAAAAAGAATTGGTATTTAGAATTAAATTAGTGAGATCCACATATTGAAAGGAGGAGGATGTCTGGGAGAGAGGCATTTGAAAGAGGTTCTTTGAGTGTATAGCAGATGGTTTTTAATCACAGTAGGCACAGTTATTTATGCTGATATTGGTCATTGTGATTCATATGCATCCAGTTAGAAAGCATCGGCTAATCAATTGTTGATCCAGATATGAGGATGTGAATTAGCAGTAGAATTAGGTGGCTAGATCCTTCGAGCTTTCTCCATCATTTTAATAAAGTGGCTGTTCTGAACGTAACCTCAAATTCACTTTCTCCCTTCCCATTTACTCATGATAACCTTTCACTTCCCTACTTGATGAGTCTATCCTCCAATATAAAAATATTCAAGGACAATGATTCTACCACCCTTCCAAAGCCCAGAAAAGAAGAACTTTTGCCTCTTTTCTTCATTAAATAGATATCCCTGTTTTTTAAAAAAAAGTGACTTTGGTTTTAGATTCTCCCATAAGAAAAACATCCTCTCCATATCCACTCTGTCAAGACTCTACAAGGTCTTTCATATGTTTGACTGTTCAATTTTCCACATAGGACAAAGCAGCAACTCTATGTATGGGTCTAGTTAACTATCTCTGAATGTGTCCAATATATTAACGACTTTCCTTATGTTAGGAGACCATTACTGTGCATGATACTTCAAATGTGGTCTCATCAATCAGAAATAACTGAAATATAAACTCCTGGTTTTTATATTCAGTTCCCCTTACAATAAACAATGCCATTCCGTTAGTTTCTAAAAATACTTGATACCTACTGACACATTTCATGCACTAATATATCAAGTTTACTCTGCATCTAAGATGTCTCTTTCCAGATGGAATGCTTTGTTTTATTTACTTTTCCTGCTAAATGGACAACTTCACATTTTCCCACCCATTAAGCTGTTTGCCAGATCTTTGTTGAAAGTGTTCACTCATCTAACCTATCTATCCCTTTGTAGCTTTGTATTGTCCTTCAAAGTTCAAAACTCTGCTTTCTTTTTGTTATTAGCAAAATTTTTAACGATATTGTCACTCACTTACATCATTTATATAAATTACATACTACAGTTCTTAATAAGTTGGTAAGCATGATTTCTCTTGTATAAAACCACACTAATTTTACCTAAATTTTGTTTTAATTTCCCTGTTACAATGTCTGTTTCAATATTTTATATCACAGATGTTTTCTGATTTCTGTTCCCCTCCCATTTTTGAATAAATGATTTAAATTTGCCTCTTTCTAATCTCCACAAATTCAGGAAATTTTGGAAAATTAAAACTAATGCACCAACTGTTTCACTAGATGCTTTTCAAAGACTGAGCTGAAGTCCAGAGACATGTCAACTTTCAACAATGTGTTCAGTAGTGCTTCAATTGTGATTTCATTTTCCTGACTTCCTCCCTCCTTTCCAATTCTCAATTTATAACTTATTTCTGGGTTTTTACTATTCTCTTGTATAGCCTTATGAAAGTATTTGTTCAATTCATCTGCTAGCTTGTTTTTCATTATTAATCGCTCAGTCGCATTTTCTATGGGGCAAGCAATCTTCTAAGGAGAGATGGTCTTTGTGAAACCTGATGAACAGAAGACTCTTTGCACAAGTGGAATGTTTCAGAATATATTGGTCTTGTGCTAAATAGAAAATGCTCCTGATCTTTTTCTTGTTGAGCCACGAATTGCTTGGAAGTTAATGTTAATTGGTTTATGTCTTATACAGAAATTATGTCATATACAGGAATTGTTTTAAAATTGCTGTAAGATGCTATGTCAATCTCAATTAATTGTTGCTGAATCATAACTTCCCTGTTCGTGTTGCAATGATGCAGGTGTGCTAGTTGGCTATAGATGTTCTTAGGCTCCAGAAGAAAAAAAATAGTCCACAAATCACTTAGCAGTGAAAAGTGGTGAAAGGAGACCTATGTGAATTTCAATTGAGGACAACAATTAGATTCAGAATGATAGCCATTAGTTAAATGATCTTCCAATCTACCCTCAGTGTACATCATAGAAAGCATCAGAAGCTGCATTAAGTGTACATAAATCAGAGAAATTGCTTAACTGCAACATTAAAATAATAATCTTGCTTTCCTTCCCTGGACTGTGATCACAGTTAAACACACATAAAGATCAGGTTATCATTTTAATGCATTCATCTATTATTTTATAACATTTCTATTCATCGTCAGTTTTAAAATATGTTAGGAGTAATCCCACAGTTGGTTCTGTTATCCTACTTGTTTTCTCTCCATATGGAGCCATCAAGTGCAGAAAATTTGGACTGGGTGATCACTATTTTTCTCCTGGAAATTTTGTAGAATTAACCCCACATTGTATAATTTTGGGTTTTATTTTCTGAAGGCAATTAGTAAATCTGGTCAATTTTTTTTTATCAAATTAATTTTGAAACATAGCACAGAATCTCCAGCCTAACCTGAAATGCTGCTTTGTTTTATTACCTAGTTAATGAATGTATTTTCTTCAAAAAAAGATGACTCGCTTAAATATAATAAATGGTTATGTCTTTATGATGGAGAGCAGAAGAAAATGGTAACTGTCAATTATGAATGAATGAGCATTAGGATTTCTGAAATGATTCCTGAAAAAAATTATAATTTCATTTTTTACTGTAGTGCCTAGTGCACCTCCTAGAAAAGTGGAAGCTGAGTGTGTGAACTCAACTGCAATCAAAGTCACCTGGAAGCCACCAATGACTAACAAGCACCATGGACATATCCGTGGATATCAAATAACTTACGTGCGAATGGAGAAAGGAGAACCACAAGGACATCCTGTAATTAAAGATGTGATGTTATCAGAGGAACAGGTGAGAGTCAGTAGATGAAATTCTGAATCATGAGATGAAGAAAGGAATTATACTATAAGATACATTTACCAAGTGCTAAAATGAAGCAGAATATGTGACTAAGTTTTCTCAGATGGATTCTTAAAGTAGAAACCATAATAATGTTTCATTCAGTTTGGTTTCTTGTTCGGTTTGAGAATGAAAAATATATTGTGTTTCTTTTTCTTTTTGGTCCTTAAATGGTGTTTGAAATACACCACAATTTCAAGTTCAAGTTTGAATTGTCATTCATCCATACAGGAATATCCAGTAATAGAGCCAAATGAACAGCATTACTCTGGTGCCAAGGTGCAAAACACACTTCCAATAGTCATCTACAGCACAAGGCACACATAGTCTATATAAGACAGCAGTAAAATACAACCATGCACAAAAAAGTGTGTGTATTGGTCTATAGTAAAAGTTTACCATGAGCTGGAATTGAAAAATGAACTGTTTGGAAACTCTTATAATTGTTTAGATCTGCTCCCTACCTCCAAAAAAAGTAGGAAATACAACTTATTTTGTAAAATAACTAAAACAAAATGTGAAGATATGCACACAATTAAAGTTGTTGACTTGTTGCTGAAGTATTAAAGTATTTTGTGTAATAGGTATCAATATTTTTTGATTTTTTTTGACGACTTTGTGCCTGGGTTGAAGAATGTAACTGGTAAATTATTTGATTGCTCGTTGCAGCTATCATTGCCTTATTTTCTTTACTTCGTGTGAAACCAGTTGGAATCAAAGTAAAGCTGATGAATGCACTATAAGACAATTTTGAGATTTTTAGTACTTGGTTAGATACCCAAGGTCATGGGTAGGAATGTTAGCAAACATTGCAAAGGTTTTTTTTGTGTGACTTTTCTGCAGCTTCTTCCAGGTTTCAGTAATGTTTAGTAGGTTGTAATGGTAGGTGTCATACTATTTCTACTACTTTTAAGTATTCTTTTTTCATTCTTTATTTCTTGCAATTTTCAACCTGTCTTGCTTGTTTATCAAATCTAATTGAAACTTTGTTTTCAACACAGCATGCAAGGGTTTGCATTGTTCTCAAGCTTGGAAATTGCATTCTCTGTCACCAAATCCAGATTTTTCTTTATAGAGTATGTAAAACCAAATTTTTAATGCCTGGTAGCCTCTCAATAAACATAAAATACAGCAGAAGTATTTAGAACTTATTTCTCATGAGCCTTTGAACCATCATTAAATTTGGCTACACCACATTCAATTCCTTCATCTCTGCATGAGTGGAAATTAATCATCAATTGGGACAACAGCTCAGATTACTGCAGCAACTCAAGTTGCTTAACAACCTGAAACTTGCTCATTTATGCTAGCTGTTTGTCATGTAAATACCACCAATGCCTTGACCTCCAACCTTGCGCAGTAATCTTTTATATAGCATCTTATTGAATGTCATCTAGAAAGGCAAATATACTATATCTATCAGTTCCCCTTTAATTACCTAGCTTATTATACCCTCAAAAAGGATGATTTTGCTTTCAAAGTGTCATGTTGAGTCTGCTTGATTGATTTTCCTTTTGCTATTCCCTCGATCGTGGATTCTAGCATTTTCTTCATGTCAGGCAAACTAAATTTTAGTCTCATGTTTCTACCTTCCTCCTTGTGTGATAGTTATATATGTTGTTTTCCAGTGTTGAGACATGAATAGTGTGTGAGGAAATGTGGTGTTTAATATTATGTCCTCCTATTCATTATTTTTAAAATATTCCAGTTAATAGCTGTCTCTTCTACTTTTCTGAAAAAGGCTTTTAAGTGCATTTTATCAAATATCTTCAAACGATAGTGGCAAACAATTCTGCTTTTTTTAGTAGTTTAATTTAGCAGCTCAACACTTCCAAAGAATTTCTTATTAGGTTTTGTGTAGGCACTGAATTGCTGTCCGAATGTTTCTGGGTTATTCATTTGCTAGTTTGATAAGATAAAATGATTCGACAGTGTGTGTGTATAGCAAACAGATATAGAAAGTCATTAGTTAAATAATCTGTGATTATTAGGTTGGTCTGATGTTTTTAGAAGCAGAATAACCCCTTGGTAGATTTAGTCATGGACTTTCAGACAATGGACTGCCGGATGACTTGCTATGGCTTGTCCTAGTGATAGATGTTAACTTTGAATATAAATTTTGCACCTTGCATTAATCCCAATACTGATAAACTTTGTTCTAACAAGCATATTAGATCATAGATCATAAGATAATGGTGCAGGTTTAGGCTACTTGTCCCATCGAGTCTGCTCTCTAAGCCCCAATTGTCCGCCCTCCCCATATCCCTTCGCACCTTGACTAATCAAGAATCTTGTCAACCTTTGCCTTAACTATACCCAATGACTTGGCCTCCACAGCCACCTTTGGCAACAAATTCCACAGAATCACCACTCTCTCACAAAAGAAATTCTTGCTCATCTCCGTTCTAAATGGATGTCCCTCTATTCTGAGGCCATGTCCTCTGCTCTTGGACTCTGCCACCATAGGAAACATCCTCTCCACTCTATTGAGACCTTTCAACATTCAATAGGTTTCAATTAAAATCACCTCCCCCACCCCACCTTTGTTCTTCTGAATTCTAGTGAATGCAGGCCCAGAGCCATCAAATGCTCCTCTTATGATAAGCTTTTCAATCCTGGAATCATTTTCATGAACCTCCTTTGAACCCTCACCAATGATGGAACATCCCTTCTTAGATAAGAGATTCAAAACTGCTCAAAATATTGTATAGGAATGAATGATATCCTTGTTTTTGAATGGAAATTAATCAGTTGATTTAATTGTTGCCTATATTCATTGCTGAAATTTTTTAATCACATATTTTTGTATCTGTAGAGTACTTGAATGCTGCACAGATAATAGCTGATGATCTGTAAAAAGATGTGAAATGAGTTATAAGATAATTGAGGGTGACTGTAATGTGAATATATGCTGTTCTTGATTTTGTAGTTCAGTATTACTTTGTGTTTGTGTAACATTTCTGGAATATATGTCTCATCTCTGATGACCTGAAGTGTGGTATGACAACTAAGGGCTATGCTCTACAAAAGGTTAAACAAAGGGTAAGCAACAGCTACTGAACGAGCATGTCACAAACACTGCCACTATAAATACAGTGGCTGAATCTTGTTCCAGTTTGGAAGATGAACCTGCCATTCAAACCAGGGTAAAGTTTATATTTTAGTATGTTCTGTAGTTTTTTTTTGTTCATAGTTAGCATGTATCCTTACTAATCTAGTCTGAATTGTCTTTCCTCTAATCCCTTCTTTCTGATTGTCTTTATTTTCCCCCAAACCATCCATTTAGTGGGAGTCTGAGGACACCCAGGATTATGTGAGTAATAAACATGCAATTCTGGGCATGAGCCTTCAATCACAAATCATTAGAGGGATGTCAAAGGTGAATGTTACAAAGCAGGTTTAAGTAAGAAAGAAACAGGTAGGGTCTCAAAAACTATTAGTTCCATAATTTTTTGTTGAGAGTTTCTATATTTATGGAAGCCTACGTTCCATTCCATGACTCAATGTAGCAATCACTCTGCACTGTATAGTGGTACTGACCACACCTGTCATGCCTTGTGGCAAGCATGGTCTAGGTCAATGATAAAAAAATCACTATCAAATGCATTTTTACATAATCTACCTTACAAATTCAACTTTTTTCTGGTTCTATTTGACTCTAAACAATGCTTCTGGGATTAAATGAATAATAAGATTTTGCAGTTTCCTCAGTTTTTGTCCACTTCCAAAAGCATAAAACAGATACAAATAGAGTAGAGATTTAGACGTTTCTATTAATAATTGAACTGTCTGCAAATATTTGTAAAAGATTTTGGCAGCTATTATTTACAATCCAGTGCTGGAAAGAGATAAGTGCAATGTTGCAATCCAAAAAAACGTTAGTCTTCCTAACACTAATAACTGTTTCTGATCTGCAAAGGAAATCCCAAAACATCTCGACATTTCCCTTCACAGAGAGAATCTGAACTCGACAGAGGTCAGGACAGAGCCTAGTTCCTTGGAGCTGTGTGCTCTCAAAGCCTCTTTGAACAAATCTGCCTCCCCATGAATAAGATTCTCTGTCCAGATCCAGGCGGGTTCCCTGACAAGCAGTCCCATTTGTCCCATTTGCCTGCCCTTAAGATTTGTTCTCTCTCAGGCATATTCATCAACTCCTCTTTGATTTTTCTTCATCGTCAACAAGGGAATTACAGTATCCAATTAATTTGTCTTTGGATGTAGGAGGAAACCAGAGCAGCTAGAGGAAACCTGCGTGATCATAGGAAAGAGTTCAAGCTTCACAAATACACTAACTTCAGTAGAGAATTTGGATCCCTGGAGCTTTGAGGCAGCAGAGCAACCATTGTGCTTCCATGCTGCTCAAGTAACCAATTAAGATAAAATTTTCCCAAAAAAAGTACCATATATTTACAACATGTTAACATGGTACAGTGAAAATTGCTATGCTTGCATGAATCGGCATAGAGTGAGAATGTAGAGATTTATGGGTAAACTGAAAGGAACAATAGAGGTACTTGTTGAATCTTGAGAAACAAATTGAGAGAAAAAGAGAGAGTGTACACCTTTGTTAATCTCTTTGACATCCCTCACTTGCTGTTTTGCATTGATCTTCCTCTGTTCATTAAACTGCACATTTGCATGAGAAGTATACCTGCTGGGAGTATCTCATGGGCATTCTACTGTTCTGTTTTAATGGTGCTGGCACAATGCATGCTTTTTCGTGTGATGTGTTGCAAATCGAGGTTTGTTTCATTGGTACTGACTTCATGAAAAGCAGTGGTGCTGGAACAATTCATCTGGGTAAATCTCCAGTCTTCACAACAAAACATGATCAAGATCAGCTTGTTTTCAGCATAGCATGAAAGATTTAGGATAAACAATGGAAAGGATCAGTGAGAAAGAACAAACCCACAGTCAACTTAGTATTGACATTCTAGATAGAGAATATGTGAGTAATTCATTTTCTGGCTACTGAGGATATTTTTAAGTACCTTTCTCAGGAAAAGATGTTCTGGACTTTATCAATTGGATTATTTGTTTAACCAAATTGCAAGTTGATAAAACTCAGCAAGCACGAATGTGAAAGAAAATTGAGCAAACTGAATAGCCAAGACTTCTCCACTTTGCTGCTCAAACTTGAATTTCCCTTACCATGCCTTTCATGGGCCTATTGCTGCCCATAGTAAACACGTATATATGCATGTGGAGATTGAGGTTTCTCATTCATTTCATTACCATAATCTCATTCATGTATTGATCTTGTCTCTGGACTGCCAGAGGTAAAATAATATATAACTTGGTGATATGAAATTTCAAAGTAAACACAATAGAATCAATGAAAGATCACCCCCAAAAGGACGAGTAAACAAACAATTTGCAGAAGACAGCAAGCTGTGCAAATACAAAAAGATAAAAATAATAATCCTAAATAAATAAGCATTAAATATTGAGAACATAAAATGCAGAGTCATTGAAAGTGAATTAATAGTTTTTGGAAATAGTTCAGTGATGGGGCGAGGTAAGATGAGTGAAGTTATCCCCTCTGGTTTAAGAGCCTGATGGTTGAGGGGTACTAACTGTGTGTAAGCCTGGTAGCGGGTCCTAAGGCCCCTGTACCACCTTCCTAATGGCAACAACAAGAAGAGAGCATGGCTTGGATGGTGAGAGACCTTGATGATGGATGCTGCTTTCTTGCAACAGTGCTCCAAATCGATGTGCTCAATGGTGGGGAGGGCTTCACTAATGATGGACTGGATTGTATCCATTACTTTTGTGGGCTTTTCTGTTCAAGGACATTAGTGTTTTCTTACTTGTCCATGATGCAACCAGTCAATATACTCTCCACCACACACATATAGAAGTTTGTCAGAGTTTGAGTTAACATGTGAATCTTGGTGAACTTCAGAGGAAACACAGGTACTGCTGTGCTTTCTTCATAATGGATACATGCCAGAGATAGGACAGATCCTCTGAAATGATAACACCGAGGAATTTGAAGTTGCTTGACCTTCTCCGCCTCTGATCCTCCAGAAAGGACTGGCTCATGGACCTCCGGCTTCCTTCTGCTGAACTCCGCAATCATCCCCTTGGTTTTTCTGACTCTGAGTGGGAGGTGGTTGTTGTGGATTCACACAGCCAGATTTTCAATCTCCCTATTATATGCAGACTGTGGTGTTGTCAGCAAACTTAAATATGGCTTTGGAGCTGTGTTTAGCCTCACAGTTATAAAGATAAAGCAAGTAAAGCAGAATGCTAAGCACACAGCCTTGTGATGCACATGTGCTGATGGAGTTTGAGGAGGAGATGTCATTGCAAACCTGAACTGACTAGCGTCTGTAAGTGAGGAAATCGAGGATCTAGTTGCACAAGGAGGTATTGAGGTCATGTTCTTGAAGCTTATTGATTCTTTGAGTATTGAATGCAGAGATGTAGTCATTGTTTGCATCTTTGCTCTCCCGATATTCCAGGGTTGTGTGAAGAGCCAATGAAATAGTATCCGCTGTTGACCTGTAGAATGGGTAGGAAATTTGGAGTGGATCCAAGTCACTTCTCAAGCAGGAATTGATATGTTTCATCACTTCTCAAAGAACTTTGTGGATGTAAATGTGATATATAGTCATTGAGGCAGGTTACCTACCACCTTCTTCTTCAGTACCAATATAATTGATGCCTGCTTGATACCTCAGACTGCCGAAGTGAGAGGTTAAAGGTATCGGTGAATATTTCTGCCAGTTGATCACAGGTCTCTAGTGGCCTGGTACCCTGTCTGGGCCAGATGTTTTCTGTGGGGCGTTCACCTGCCCCCTCTTCAATGATATGCCATGGTTCCCTCCCAAATTGTGACCCTTTGAAGGCTTTGTTATCATGTTTTATTTCATGTCTCTTAATATTATTCCCTTCCCTTTTGCCTGTAAAGCTCCATTCATATTTAGTTTAAGGTTGGCAGCAAACTCTCACTTACTGATCGAGGCATTGGAGTGTCAGTTTGAATGTTTATTGATTCACTCATTTGGGAATCTGGGTTCCGGTAGACATCAGATCAACCAGCAGGAAAAGAGAAATACATCTTTACATATTTACATTATTAATTTCCATTCCCAGTTATTAAAGCTCACGAGATTGTCCTGAAATTGAGACAACTCTTATTTCAAGGCAATGACACAATTCATCGAAAGAGGCAAACTTAATTGTTTACACAGAATCGCTATTTTTCTTGTCATAAAGTGCAGCATTTCCTTACTAATTTTAGAAAAGGATATAGTACAGATTTTATTAATGCCCAAATAACCAAGGAAATAAAATGATAAATTGTGTTATCTGTACACAATCTGCATACGCATATCCGATTTAACAGTATGTTGCAGTTGTATTACACACAGATGAAAAAAATACTCATAATATGCTTCTGTACAGAGATCCTTTTTTCTGTTTGCTCACAAAAGATCAATTTTACCAGATGACCTGAAAGAATCAAAGTATTATTATCTAAAGTAATTGATTGCAGCATTGGGATGAGGTGACAGTGTGTCTATACTGGTATGCATGTTTGGGGTTTACAGTGCACTTGCTGTTGCTTTTTGATTTCTATAAATTATTTCCTTGGTTGATTCTCTTTGATAATTCTATTGCATTATATCATTCATATGTTCGTATGTTTCTGTGGATTATTGAGTTTGACACCTCTGAAATAACTGTAACAGCTAACAGATGTGATCAATTCACCTGGATTGTTTACACAAATAATATTTTTTAATTACCTCGATACAAATGTTGATACAGTGATGATTTTTTACGAAGTGTAGTATAAAGCCTGACAAATTTCTAATTGTTAATTTCTTTAAACAGTCAACAGAATATGTATACATATTTTGTTTATGTTCATTTAAATTAAGATGTTATGTGCTCTGGAGATATATTTTTGAAAGAAAAACAACTTCTTACTCCACCCTCAGATGGTTCTTCCCTTTTGTCCAGTTGCTGGATAAGCCTCCTTGGTACAGCTAGATGGCCGCCTATACAGTAATCAAATTTATACCTGAGATTCTATGCCAGCGAGGCCTCTGTCCTTTGATTCTCGCCAAATCCTGATTGAGCTTTATTAGTGTATATGTTATGTTGGTTTCTGTGTAACAAATATATTTCTGGTGCATTTAATAATAGGAAGCTTCCATTGGGGGACTGATGCCTGAAACAACATATTCCATTACAGTAGCGGCATATACCATTCGAGGGGATGGAGCTCGTAGCAAGCCCAAACTGGTTACTACTTCGGGGGCTGGTAGGTAGTATCTCAAGTACTGTAGCCCTTGTCTGCTTGTGCTTTTATACTAAGAGTAGTTCTTTTGACAAGTAGAATTCCTAGGAAGAACTTTTTATTCATCTTGGTATTGACATGAGTTATTAGTGATTACCTTTAAATAGACTTAATCTTAAACATCGGCATTAAATGGAAATATTTAGAGATTAAACAAATTATATATGTTATGCATGCAGAGTTGTAGATGAAAATTACTAATTCAGAATTTTACAGCATTAATTGTTAAACTGAGTTAGATCCCGTTTGATTAATGTCAGGAATAAACCATAAGTTAAGTCCTCCCAAAGTTCTATAACATTGAAGGGAATGAACATAGTTGGACTCATCTGTAATGGTGATGGAATGGCTATCTAGATCTGAAGGTATTGCACATTTAACTAAGTAAGATGATAAAAATATTGTTGATTGATAAGCTACTGTTTCGATTTTTCAGATTGCCGGTGATTGTCACAGATTCTCAAAATGTTGTAATCTACCCTAATGAACACCACAAACCACATAATTGAGCCTTGCATTGGTGCAATTTTTCACCTGCTCTTTAGGAATTCTTTTTTAAAATAGACTATAACAGAGGAAGAGAGTTGATTGTTGGCGAAAGTTGGATAAAAGTAATCAAAACGTGAGATTCCTGCTTTTATGGGCATGTTTAATATTAGACCAGTAACTTACTGGTTTAAATATATGAATTCTGTTTACTCAATACATTGAGACTAATATAGAAAGAAGCAACTGTAGATTGAGTTTTGAGTGTGCGCGCATTAAGGACTTTTGGAAGAGAGGAAGAAAACCCAAGCCCTGAGAAAATGTGTTTGAGTTACTTGCATTACTTTTCAATGTTATAGGAATATTTGGCCCCTGTGAGACTAATGATTTTGAAAGGTATTTGTGTGAGCTAAATAAGAATATACTCACAAATTTATTATAATTGTGCTTTTTTTTTTAATTTTTAGTCCCTGGAAAGCCAGCAATGGTTATCAGTGTCACTCATATGAACACTGCCCTTATTCAGTGGCAGCCACCACAAGAGATGGTGGGTGAACTGCTGGGTTTCCGACTGCAGTACAGCCATGCTGACGAAGACGAGCCAATCATAATTGACTTGAGTAAAAATGATGACCATCACACAGTTACGAACTTGTACAAGGGGACCACATACACTTTTCGGTTGTGTGCCAAAAACAAAGCTGGATTTGGTGAGGAGATGGTGAAGAGAATAATAACACAGGAAGGTGTGCCAAATGGCTTTCCACAGAAGCTACATGTTGTGGGACTAACAACATCCACCACTGATCTTTCATGGGACCCACCATTTATGCCACAGAGGAATGGGAAGATGATACTCTACACAGTGATGTACCATGATATTAACAGTATGCAGGACCTCACCAATACTACAAATGAAACTCAAATAACACTGAGTAACCTGAAACCAGACACTACCTATGACATTCGAGTGAGAGCTCACACTTCCAAAGGACCTGGTCCATATAGTCCCAGCATTCAGTCCCGTACAATGCCAGTTGACCAAGGTAAGGACAATTATACATTGAGTAATGGCCTTGGCTTAAATGAATGGTGGTAATAGTCAGTAATAGGTCCAAAATTTCACATTTATTGCTTCTTTAGAAAAGTAGTCAACATCTGACTGCTGCACTCCTCCCAGTTCACACTGATGTTTGGAGTTATACTACACTGGCAGCCAGAACAAAGCCTCACAGTGCAGTAGGTATTGAATACCATACATGAAGGACTTGAAAGTCAGAAAAGAAAAAGGCAATCTATTATTTCTGAGCAAAAAACTTCAGACAGTCCACTCCAAAAACAAAGACAAAATATGATGAGCACATCTAGCAACCAGGCAAGATCAGTAAGAAAAAAAACAAAGTTGAAGAATCAGGCAAGGTTCTTTGATCAGAGCTGAAAAACTAAAGGTAAATAAACATGTTTTAAGTTGTATTGGCCATGGGGGATGTGCAGATGGATTGAAAAGAATAATGGGATTGACTGATAGAATGCAGGCCAAAATTGTCAAAGAAGCAATTTTTAAAAAACGGGAAATAGAGGGGGAAAGGAGACAAAATGAACCAGAAAGGTGCAGCCATCTCAGAGAGAGAGAGAGAGAGAGAGAGAGAGAGAGAGAGAGATTGATTACCTGAAACTCAGTGCCAAGTCTGAGAACTGCAACTCTCCCAGGTTCTGTTTCTTGAGCTTGTGTTGATAGACCAAGTAAGAGGTCCAAAGACATAGTTCAGGGTGGGAGAGAGACATAATTAGTGAAGGGAAGGGGGAAGAAGACGTGTCTGGTGGTGAAAGCTCATTGAAGATTGTTGGAAATTGTGGTGGATCTGTTAAATGTGGAGGTTAGTAAGATGAGGGGAAGAGGGAGTTAATCTGACTGGGAGGAGAGGGAATAAGCAAAGAAATTATCTATGCTTGCCCTAAGCAATGTTCGGTAATGATTGATAAATGGCAAATGATAGCTGTGTCATAAAAGTCTAAAAGCAAAAGGCAATGACTAATTCCATTAAAAGAGCATATAAATGCCTACTCTTCAGTCAAAAACATTACCATTGCAATGTCTTCCACCGTCAAAATCCTGGATCCTTCAACTGGATCAGCCACATAAATGTTGTGGCTACATAGGTATATTAATAGCTGGTTTTCCAGTGACAAGGGACTCAATTTGACAGCCCAGAGGATCTCCTCAACTTTTCAAGAAACATGTCAAGAGCTCATGGAACATTTTTCACTTGTACCTATGCAGTTTCAGCAACACCTAGGAAATGTACAAAGTAGCCCATCTGATTGGCACCCCACTAACCTTTTTCATGTTCATTCCCTCCTGCATGAGCATGTTATGGAGACTCTGAAAGTACCTTCCAAACTCGTCCTAAACCTCCAAGAAAGTTGGGAGCGTCAGATAAACGGAATCACTGCCACTGATAGATTCCCTTCCAAGTCTCATACTATTTAACCTTGGAACCTTTCTACCCAATAGCTTTGTGAGAGTATCTACATCAACAGAACTGCCACGGTTCAAATAGGTAACTCACCAAAGCCTCCTTGAAATAATTTGGGAATGGTCCATAAATTCTAATCTGGCTGGTGATGCTCATATCCTATTAAATAAATATGTTTAAAAAGGTGGTTGTGTAATTTCTATTCCTTCATTGCTCCCTCACTACCAACAATCATGCCCTCAGATTCACCCTCACATAAACCAGTCTGGAAGGCCAAATATGACTTTTGAACCAGAATTTGGGTACATATTCAATATGAGTCCACTGTCACCTTATGCAGTATTATCTGATTTAAAATCCATACAATTTGGTATCGTGCACTGTCAAAGGTAGTGGTGAGATATTAGTTTGTTCAGTTACTGTTGATGCAGAACCATGTTGAGGTACATCCAATTTATGACCTTTATGACATTTTCTTGTAGTGTTTGCCAAGAATTTTCGGGTGAAGGCAGTAATGAAGACATCAGTGTTGCTGAGCTGGGAAGTGCCAGAAACATATAAGCCAGGAGTGTCTTTCAAGGTTAGTGCAGCATAACAGCATATTAATTTACTTCAGCCCCATCCACCAACTTCAAAGAAAATGCATCACCTACTCTTACCCTAATAACAGAGCAAAATACTTTATTCAGAAATTGAAATGTATATTGAAGTGTAGCCCAGGGGTTCCCAACCTTTTTTATGTCATTGACCAATGCTATTAAGCAAGGGGTCCATAGACCTCAGGTTATGATGTAGCCTGGTGTAACCTATTGTTATCTATTTATAAAGAAACAGCAATACCAACTACTTTCTGCCTTTGAACATTTCCCCCTATATGAGATAAGGTTTTACAACATTTTACATTCCTGTGTAGGTTTTCATTAGATGTATATCGAGTAACTACATCTTAGCAGGAAATGTTCAGCACCCAATTAAAAGAACATTTAAATCTTGCATTTTCTTGTAATCCACTGAACTGGTCTGGAATGTAATTCATTGTTCTAATTTTTGGGAGATTTTTACCAATCTTTATAAACTACAGTAAATTTATTTTCTTGTGTACCGTGCACCTTGTCTCTCCCCTGATTATTACATGTACTTGAATATTCATGGTTTCTCCAAAAATGAATAGGTGTCATTTTTCGGTATGAATTTCAAGCATTTGTTTCACCTTCCTCTTCAGAAAGTGGGCAAAAAACCTAAAAACTTATGAAATTCTGATCCAGCTATTGAGAATAGTATTGATTGTCAATACTTAACTACTATATTTAAACACAATACCCACAGTGTTTACTGTGATCTAAGGAATAACTTTGAAGTCAGTTTACTAGGTGATTTGGAAACAGTTGGTTGTGATTTTCCCAATTCATTATTCATTTATTTGTTATGCTACTCCTCACCCTTTTCACTGCTGACCCCTCAATGGGACTGGTGTGTGTTCTCCTGACTTGCCCTTCCTCAACCACTCGATCTATCTTGTATATGGTTCCTTATCACCTTCTCAGATTTTACCGACATCACTGATGTCATCTGCAATTTTATAGAAAGTGTCTGATCTGTGCTCAGTCATGACTGTAGAGAGAATAGAGCAGTGGGCTAAGCACGCATCCTTATGTGTTAATTGTTAGTGAAAGGAGATGTTATTACTGATCCGTGCTGACGTGGAATTCTGAAGAGAAAGTTATGGATTCAGTTGCAGAGAGAGGTATGGAAATCCATGTGTATAAGGTTGGTGTCAATATTGAGGGGATAATGGTATTAATGCCAAGCTGTAATCAAGTTTAGAAAACAGATAGCCATGTGTTCTGTTGTTGACTACATGCTCCAAAGTAGAGTGGAGAGCCCTTGAGATTGCAACGGCTAGAGATCTGTTGTGGAGGTTAGTGAATTGCAGGAGGTCCTGGCCCTTCCAAAGGCAGGAGTTAATTCTAGCCAGAAAGAATCTCTTTAAGAATTTCAACATTTTAGATGTGAAAGCAGATACCCTTACAAAAGAGCACTTCGCAATGGCCAGTTACCTACCAAATTGTACATCTTGTGAATGCAGGAGTATCGAGGGGAAAACCACAGGTTCACAGAGATCATGTGTAAATTCCACACAGATACTGTAGAAGTTCAGGATCAACACTGGATCGTAGGCTGTGAGGAAGCAGCTTTACTAGCAACACCGCTGTGCCTTGGGCTTGAACATACAATTTCTTAAGTCAAGATACCAACTGAGGCATGTTAAACCATTTATAGGAATCTCTAACTTTTCTAAGTCCTGGTAATAAACCACTGACCTGATCTATTCACTTAGTTAATCACCATTTATACTGCCTGATCTACTAACTAACTCCGGTTATGTGCTTTTGATCTGTAATATGTATTTTTCCAGTATGCTTGGATGTTGATTATTCCTTTGATAGCAAACGGGAGAGAAGTTAAATGCAATGTTGTAATATATCAGGTTTCAGCTGTTTCTGTTATTCCTCTCTCAGATCCTGTATAATGGCCAAAGTGTAGAAGTGGATGGACAATCCATGCGAAAACTTATTACAAAGCTTCAGCCTGATACTGAGTACTCTTTTGTATTAACCAACCGTGGGAATAGTGCTGGTGGACTACAGCAGGTGGTATCGATCCGTACTGCTCCTAACTTGCTGAAAACGAAGCCAATTGTGTACACCAAGAACATCCAGGATGGCAAGTTACCCATCAACTTGCCCAAGGTTCAGACCACTGCCATTATCAAGTAAGATATGAATCCACTTCATTTGCATATTTAGGTTTATGATAATATTGTTTATTCATATTCATATTAGTCATCACAACTCCTTTTTGGGGGTTGATAGTTTGAGGGACAGCTTTGGTGAATGTTGGTCCTGAAGGTTATCATTGCAGTTGCATTTAAATATGTGGTAGAGCATAACTCTGTTCAGTTTTCTAGAAGATTTATAAACAAATGTGTCAACCATTCTTAAGCCAGGTCAGCCCCTGTGTAGGTTCAACTGTTCCACTCACTTTGTTGGTTGGGAACAACCCCAAGGAACATAGGTCACTTAAATAATTCATGGAATTAAGAAAAAAAAATAAAGTTCACAAAAGCATAACTGCAACACAGAATTAGCAAAACAAAAAATTTTATTTTCCTTTGCAGATTCAGATTTCAGATTCATTTATTTATCAAGTGTATATTGAAGCATACAGTGAAATGCACTCTTTGTGTACAAAGCCAACATGACCTAGGGATGTGCTGGGGTAGCCAGCAATAAGTTATTCAGATTTTCATGTGGCATAGCCTGTGTGATGGTCTGCATACAGGTCTTCCAAGGAATCTGAGCAACCTTGCAATATAGTTTGAAATGTAATGAATGGGCCAGTTTAACTGACCAACATCAATCTCTCCTTCTCTAGCGCCACTGATCTTTGTGATATGGTATCACTGTAACTTGCAGAACCAATATGACTTCTGTATTAAAAATGTGTGTTATTATTATTAAGTATTTTAATTATGGATATATGTTTCTCTCGATTTGAACTTTGTATACACTATGGTTTGAAATTGCCCAGTAAATTTTATACATCCAATCTCATTTCTTATCATAAGACATATTACAAGAGGCATTGCATGTCATTGAAACTGGTCGTTTGAAGCGATTTTCAAAACAGAGTCGTAAACTTTGAGATAATGTAGGCCTTCACTATGCTTACAGGTAAAATGGGCTGCCTGCCTCATAGTGGTGAATTGAAAAATCAGCTTATGCATTTGATTTTAAGATTTTGTTATTTCCCAGTTTTTTAGATTTTAACTATTTAATTTCTCTTTCAGGTGGTATTTTATTGTAGTGGTACCTCTAGATAAAACTGCACGTTCAGTTGCAGAGAAACTGCAAAATCCTGAGGAGATGGATCTTGATGATGTAAGACTTTGTTTTCAGAACCATGTTAACTATACCTCACATATTGTGTGACATTCTGTTACTTAATAGTTGCACAGTTATTTTATTTTTACAGTAAGATCAAAGGTATATGCTTTATAATAAATAGAAAAATGCTTCATTTTACTCTCAACTTCCCTTTCTCTCAACCATTACCACTTCATACCTTCAAAGTATTATTAACAGAGAAAAATGGGAAAATTTGTCTACATTATGGAGAATACGTAAACATAATGCAGTCCTGCTAAAGTTTGGAAGAAGATCTCAAGTGCTCAGCATAATTAGCTTGTGGATAAATTCTTCCATTTGCAGAGTTTCTGATCCAGTCCAAATTTTATAGAAGTGAAAGTATTTCATTTATTTCTTGTATTTTGTGGAATGTTGCTTTGGTGCCTGCAAATCTGTTTATGGTCTGTACTGGTTAGGTAGACTTTGATCACAGATTCATGCTTATCAGATTGAATCATACAGCAATATGATACAGAGACAAGTCCTTTTGCCCACCAACTCCGTGCTGATCATCAACCACCTATTCTGGTTAGTTATGGAATATTTTAGAATGGTATGTTGTGGGAAGACAAAGCCGTATAAAGAAAATGGTCTTTGAGGATCGAATAGAAATCATGAGTTGGCCCCTGTCTACGAAAACTACAATGTTGGATGGTCAGTATGTAGTGCCATTGTATTTTCTCCCTATAGATGACAGAATGGTAGATAATATTTGACAATAGTAGACTTATAGAAGCACGTCCACGAGTGGACTTTCTTTCCAACTTGCTGTGTTTTTCCTCTGTGGGAGCTCATTTGTATGTTGTTCTTCATCAGTAAGAATTATGTGACGAACGCCTAATTCTTCCTGAAATATATTTAATTGTTTAGTCTAAATTGCCTTCTGTGGTAGAAAATTTCAGTTTCGTAACACTTTCTATGAAGACTCATCTCAGCCCGAAAGAGCTTACCCCTTTGGGGGATGTGACCCCTGACTCAACACCTCCTCAGCATTAGAAATGCATCTAGTTCAGCTGGTCCCATCCAATTTTTATAAGCTTTAATGAGGTACCCACTCATTCTAAGCGCCAGTGAAATAAAAACCCAATAAACCCCAGCTTTCTTCATCACGTAACTCCTAAAGTTTGGTCACTGGCTGTCCTCATCCTATATGCATACAAGAGAGGCTAAAGAGCAAGGTTCTAGAAATGAGGTGGTAGCAGCTACAGGACAGCTTCAAGTTGGTGGACTGAGCCACATTCAAGGACTCATCAGAGGATATGAACAAATACAACACAATTGTCATGGACTTAATAAAAACAGTTGTCAACGAGTGTGTCCTCGCAAAATCATATATAGTCTTCCCCAACCAGAAGCTCTGGATGAACCATGAGATCCAAGTATGATCTCCAGAAAGCCTTTTTATGTGCGGAGTGTCAACTTTAGACAAAGCTTCAATCATTGAAGGATCTTCATCATCTGTGGCAATGCTTGAATGCTATCACCTCCTACAAAGTGAAACCAAGTGACATGGGTGTCAACAAGGCTTCACTCCCAGATGTGCTCAATGCCTTTTATGCTCGCTTTGACTGTCCAAACATGGAGGCATATCATGAACTCCACCAGTCTGTGATTTCAGTCTCTGAGGCTGATGCGAGAAAATCCTTCAAGATGGTACACTCACAGAAAGCATCCAGCCCAGACAGGGTATCTGGCCAAGAACTAAAGATCGAGCTGATCAGCTGGCTGGAGTATTCACTGATATCCTTAACCTCTCACTTTAGCTGTTTGAGAAGCCCGCCTACTTGAAGCAGGTTCCAAAGAGGAACATCATAACCTGTCTCAATGACTGTCGTCCAGCAGCACTTACATCCACTATGATGAAGTGCCTGGAGAGGTCATTGATGAAACATATCGAATCCTGCCTAAGAAATGACTTGTACCTGCTCCAGTTTGCCTACTAGCACAACAAGTCCACATAGATGTTGTTACATTGGCTGTTCACTCAACCCTGGAACATCCGTATAGTGAAGGTGAGTACATCAGGATGCTATTAATTGACTGCAGCTTGGCATTCAATACTATCATCCCCTCAAAACTGATTAAAACTTGTGCTTCAGTATCTTTTTGTGTAGCTCGATCCTTGATTTCTTTATTTGCAGACCCCAGTCAGTTTTGATTGGCAAAAATGTCGCTCTGTCAGCACATGTGCACCGCAAGGCTGTGTGCTTAGTCCCTTGCTCTACTTACTTTAGCCTTGTGACTGTGGGAACAAGCACCGGTCCAATGCCTTATTTAAGATTGCTGATGACACCACTGCCACTTGTCGAATCACAGATGATGACGAATCAGCATATAGGGGGACAATTGAAAATCTGCCTGAGTGGTGCCACAGCAACAACAACCACCTCTCACTCAATGTTAGCAAGACCAAGGAGATGTTATTGATTTTAGGAGGAGGAAACTGGAGATCCACGAGCCAGTCCTCATCAGAGGTGGAGAGGGTCAGCAGCTTTGTTCCAAGTGTTATCATTTCAGAGGATCTGTCCTGGATCCAGCACTTAATTGCCATTATGAAGAAAACATGGTGGCGTCTCTAATTTCTTAGAAGTTTACAAACATTCAGCATGTCATCTAAAGCTTTGACAGACTTCGACAGATGTGTGGAAGAAAGTATGTTGGCTGGTTGCAACATAGCCAAAAGGCACAGAAACCTCAGGACCCACATCACCAGGTTAAGGAACAGTTATTACCTCTCAGCCATCAGACTCTTGAACCAGAGGGGATAACTTCACTCAATGTCACTTGCCCCACCACTGAACTGTTCCCTCAACCTATGGACTCAATTTCAAGGGCTCTTCATCTCATGTTCTCAATATTTATTGGCTAATTACAATTTTTTTCTTACTTTTTGTTTTTGCAGTCTGTTGTCTTTTGCACACTGGTTGTTTGTCTGTCCTGTTGGGTGTGGTCTTTCATTGATTCTATTGTGCTTCTTGTGTTTACTGTGAATGCCTGCAAGAAAATGAATCTCAGGGTTGTAAATGATGACATATATGTACTTATATAATGAACTTACGCTAAACTTTGCTGCCCCAACAATTAGTCTTGTGAACTTTCACTGCACTCCCTTTATTGCTCATTTAAAGAGAATAAACTGCACATACTACTGAAGTTGAGATCTCACAAGATCTTCAGCAGTAGCAGGAAGACATGTACCTTTCCTCTTTTTGCTACCAAAATGATTAACCATATTTATTTACATCATACTGCAGCTCGCATTCTATGTACACCAGGGCCTCCCTGCATTCTCCTCACAGCTCATTACAGCTAGCTTTGTGATGCTTGCAAGTCTGTAGATAACACATTTAAATTCTTCATCTAAATCATTACCATACATACAAATAGTTGTGATCCAAGCACTGAACCCTGGTGGTGCTCCAGCTGTTATTGTCTGCCACTTTGTAAAAGACCCATTTATTCCAAAACTAGTCACACATCAATGTGCAAGAACTGATCTGGAGTCCATAGTATTGGAAAATTAATTCCACTGTTTCTAGGGCCCTGGGAAGTAGCTCTGTACTTATATAACATACAATGATGTAATCTGGGTAGTCTTTGATTGTGACTAACTAGAATAGTGGATAAACGAAAAATTTCTAAATTGCATTTGTATGTTTAGCTGTTTGACGGGATAAGCCAGCAACACAGCATTCGACGTCGACGGCAGTCTGAGAGGCTGAAGCCATACATTGCTGCCCAGCTAAAGAAGCTACCAGATACATTCACGCTTGGTGATGAGCAGAGTTATGGAGGATTTTACAACAAGCCACTCCCTCCCAACCACAGTTACCTGTGCTTTGTTTTGGCAGCTCTTGAAGAAAAAGATGCAGTAAGTATATTTATTTAATTGTAAGTTTATAGGTACAGCACAGAATAGGCCCTTCGCGCCATGCTGCCAGCAACCCGAAATCTAACACTTTCCTAATCACGGGACAAGTTACAATGACCGATTAACCCATTCGTTAGGATTTTGTTGGATTGTGGAGGAAACATTCCACGAGGAAGGTGTACAACTTCTTACAGAAGAAACTGGGATTGAACTCCAAACTCAGGCAGGTCGAGCCATGATAGTGTTGTACTAACTGCAATGCTACAGTGCTGCCCCAAATATTAATATTGCTAGGGTTTTTTTGGGGATTTTGAAATGCTGCCTAACAAAGTCATCTTAAATAGTTCACTCCAAATTTTGTGTCCTTTTAAATGTGTTTCTGTTACAAAATAAATTATGCCATCCATCTTCAATTTCCTAAAATCTGGACTTTGCCTTAACATGGACCTATTTAAGACCAAATGTGTACCTTGTACTCGGTGTGATGACTTCCGAAAATTATTTGGAATAAAAGTAAACAAGCTATTTCCCAACAACTCTTAATCTTAATTAAAATCATAGAAAAACTGATCTGTTAGCTGTCCTTACAAGAGTTCTTCAATCTATAATTATTTAGACCCATATTCACCACCTCCTTTGCAAGGAGCATTATCTTTGCACAGCCTTAGAACAATTTTAAAGAGTGAAGTAAGTCCTTAGCTTAAGTGAATAACTTAATGGTCAGAATAGCTTTTGTTTCTGTTATATTTTCATTGCCCTGTACTGCTTAAATGAAATCCCTGAGCTGGATTATTCAATTTGCAAAAGTGAAGTTTAGACAGTGATTTTATATAGACTGTAACTAGCTCAAGTGTGCGTGTTGGAGAAGGATACGGGCATAAAAGTGGAGTTGTGGGTATGCCACAAGAGGTGAATTCAAAGGCAAGTTTAGTACTTGGACAAATGATACTGAACACGAGAAACACACAAATAATGCTGGAGGAACACAGCAGGCCAGGCAGCATCCACACAAAAATGTAAACAGTTGATATTTCAGGCCGGGACCCTTCATCGGGACTGGGGGAAAAAAAAGTCAGAGTAGGAAGGTGGGGGGAGGGGCAGAAGAAACACAAGGCAGTAAGTACAAGGGGGTGGGGAGGAATAAGTACAAGGTGGTGGGTGATAAATGAAACCGGGAGAGGGTGTAGGTAAAGACTTGGGAAGTTGATTGGTGAAAGAGATAAAGGGCTGGATAAGGGGAAATCTGATAGGAGAGAGTAGAAGACCATAGAAGAAAGGGAAGGACGAGGAATATCAGAGAGAGGTGATGGGCAGGTAAGGAGATAAGGTGAGAGAGCGAAATGGGAATGGGGAATGGTGAAGGAGAGGAGGGGATATTACCAGAAGTTTGAGAAAACGATGTTCACGCCATCAGGCTACCCAGATGGAATAAGGTGCTCCTCCAGCCTGAGTGTGGCCTCAGCATGGCATAGAAGAGGCCATGGACTGATATGCCGGAATGGGAAGCAGAATTAAAATGGGTGGCAATCCCACTTTTTCTGGCTGATGGCGTGTAGGTGCTCGGCAAAGTGGTCTGCCAGTCTACAGCACGTCTTACCAATATGCAGGAGGACACACCAGGAGTACCAGATAGTGTAGATAACCCCCAACAGGCTCCCTTGGAAGGGCTGTTTGGGGCTCTGAATGGTAGTGATGGGGGAGGTGTAGGAGCAGGTGTGGCACTTGCTCTGCTTGCAAGAATAAGTACCAGGAGGGAGATCAGTGCAGAGGGATCCCTGTGTAAAATGAAAATTGTGGGGGAGGAAAGATGTACTAGTTGGAGGAATCCTATTCGAGATGGCAGAAGTTAGGGCTGGACTCAGAGGCTGATGGGTTGATATGTAAGGACAAGAGGAAATATATCCCTGGTGGAGTGGCGGGTGTGTGATATACCGGTAGGTGTGCACAAAATGGAAGAGGTACAAGTGAGGGCAGCATTGATGGTGGAGGAAAGAAAGTCCCTTTCTTTGGAAAAGGAGGGCATCTCATTAGAGGTAGCTGTGAGAATCAGTGGGTTTATAAAAGATATCAATAGATAAACTGTCTCCTGAGATCGAGGCAGAGAGATGGGGATAGTGAAGGGAGCTGTCGGAAATGGTACTGAGCCTCATGATTATTTCATCCTAATGTACAGTATGTTGATAAATCTCTGTACAATATTTTACTTCTCAGGATCATGCTTCATTGAGCTATTTGTTTTTTCTTGGACAAGGTGGTTGTGTACACATTTTCTGTATGTGGTCAGAACTGCCTGAACTATTTTGTAATATTTTTCTTATGATTATAATATTGAAAAATAGAAATTGTTGAGTTCTCAGCAAACAGTATCAGCTTTACTAAAACATGTAGCAAAGATGTTGAGTAATCACTTATGCAGCTATTACAATAAGATGATAGTATTTTGATTTATATTAACAGTTACAAAGTTATACCTGTTGCAGTTGAAAATGCCTGATAAGTACCCACACAAAGCATTTATGTAGACATCTGGGTAGTAATTTTCCACAAAATTTCTTACTGATCGACATTCAGCTCTAAGACCATTTTCCTGTAATGGGTCATTAGGACTGGTCAAACTATTCATTATTCATCTGCTCAGAATGCTTTCAATGTAGGGTCACACAGCACTGAGGGAAAAAATGGACAATGAATTTATCTGACAGCAAGAAAAAAACATTCCTCCTGTTTTAAATTACAGTTTAATGCAGTCATATTTCAGGAGAGACTATCTTGCATAGGCAATTAGTTATGTAGTGTGAAGTAATGACAAGAAAAATGGATATACCAGGCTCTTGAGGTTTATATACAAGGGAAATGCTAAATCAGTTGATGAGTTTTGAAATTCCTACAAACATTGAAGTAATTTGGTAGTGTGAGAATTTGTTGATTATCATGAGATGTTGAATCTAGGCAAAATCACCTATTATTTACCGAGATTGCACGTTAGATGTAGCGACTGTTATCAAGGGAAATATTGTTATTACTTTAGTATTGCCAATGAGTTATTTTGCCTTTTCGAGTATGTCTAATACATGAATTTCTGTTTTCTTCGTAATTAAGAAAGAGTTGTGATTTGAATCCTAATGTTAACTAAGATTATACAATGCCTGGATCAAGTTCTGTAGTATGGAGAGAAGAGAAACAGAATGGGTTGCAATTTATTCAGAGCCTCTAACAGTTTGCAGGTAAATCAGGGAGAAATATATTAATATATCTAAATTTGAGGTTGGTAGGTCTACATCAGCACAGGAGAGCCTGGCAAGATTTTGCCCTTGGTAGCTTTTAAGGTCTTTACAATACATGCTTTCAAAGAACAATACCTTTCAAGCTATGTCCTTAATAATTAAGCAGACTGATTGCTTATCCTTGTCAACAATTATCATGTCCAATTGCTATACTACTTTATGAACCCTTTCACTTCACTGCACATTACCTATCCATTAGTGTAGTTACTATTGAGGCTACATTGCCTTTTCAGGCCAATGATCTGTCAGACTCCTCGAGTTGACTTTCACCCACTGATCTCTTGGGGAAATTATGTTAGGACTTTTTCTCCTTCCATGTACACACAAGACAGACCCTGCTTCATGTTGAGGATGCATTCCTTGGAGATGGAGCACTATGTAAATCAGCACTATGCGGGGTCATTATAACATGACGTAAGTGGACATGTGTGCCTGATTTAAAAAAGAAGCCCAAGATGTATGATATACTATTTTAAGTACACACAGTAATTCATGGAATAACAAACACGCAAGTAGCCAGTGGAGCAGCAACACATTGCAGCAGGTCAACTGGTCGTGGTCACATCTCAGAGGAGGTCTTTCTCTAACTTTGGCTTCTTCAAGTAGGCACAAGACTTGGCTGCCTTTTCTTACGTTTTCTCTCATGATGCACTTCTCAATGTCGAACTCCTTTCTTTGCCTTAAGTTCTTTGCTCCCAGTCAAGATCATTATCAATTGTTACGAATGTGCAGCAACGCTGAGGGGTTGAAGGGTACAGAGTCGCCCCCCCCTCCTTTTTGAGAATCGCAAGATCGCTATTAATTCAGGTCTGGGACCCAGGAAATGAGAGAGATGTCCAGAATACACAGGGTTTGGAATGTGTCCTGACCTCAGTGAAACGGAACCACTGATAACGGCTATTGTCTCTTGGAGACAGAATTGTGTATTGAGTACTGTACTATTCATTGAAGCCCCTCAAGGGATGACCAGAGTGGGCTGGTTCAGGGATTGCATCATCCCAACCTGATTGACATCTGAGATCCTGTGAGTTAAGGATAAAAGAGGGTCTGGGGAACAACCCCTTTGGACGCACCAGGAGAAACGCTAGAAACCCCGTGACAGCGTTTAATAACGACAGCCGGTGGGGGGGGGCTTGTGTGCGTCCTTTCCCTTTGCCTGGGATTGGGGCCTCACCACGGAAGAATAGCTTAGCTAAAGGAGAGGCCACAAGTGACCGGCCACACCAACGGAACTCTCGAAGGATCGAAATCATAAAAAAGGAAAAGCTGGCAAGTTTCTAAAAATCTCTCTCTTGACTCCAACTAAAGGCTGCAGCCTGAATGAACTGAGTGACTTTTATATTTCCATCGTACAATACATTTATCCCCTAGACAACAATAGAGCTATTTCTTGATTATTATTATACCCGCACTTTTAGATTTAGTATTGACAATGCATATTATCTATATGTTTGCATTGATATTATTTTTGTGTATTTTTACTAATAAATACTGTTAAAAATAGTACCATCAGACTTCAGTAGACCTCTCTATCTTTGCTGGTAAGTGTCCCAGTTACGGGGTTCGTAACAGAATGAACATTGCAAATTTCAAAGAAGCTCTAACATCAACTTGACATTCACCAGCTTCTGATCACCATGTCACTGGAAGTTGATAGAGTTTTCCAGACATTATATAACCCTATAACAATTACAGCACGGAAACAGGCCACCTCGGCCCTTCTAGTCCGTGCCAAACGCCTGCTCTCACCTACCTGCACTCAGCCCATAACCCTCCATTCCTTTCCTGTCCATATACCTATCCAATTTTAAATGACAATATCAAACCTGCCTCTACCACTTTTTATGGGTGAATAAAATGGAATAAATTGGCAAGGGAGCAAGAATGTTTACATTTGCCATGGAGGCAGATCATGAACTAATATGTGATTGGCTGTGAGTGGCTCATAGCCTATTTGAAGTGCTCTCATTGGCTGATTGATTATTGTAATGGCAACTGCTCTTAAGTGTTGTTGAGAATGAATTTTAGTCATTTTTTAAAATTTCAATAAAGAATTGAATAACTAATCTGTAACAAATCAATGTAATGCAGAGTCTGAGTGTACTTGCATTCAGTATATCGAATTTTCAGAAATAATTTAATAGCTTGTGAACTCGTACTCTGCTATAAAATATTTACTCTTGAAAATGGGCGATTAAAAATATATATGTATAAAAAAAACATACTGTTACTTTTTTCTCATTTATTTCAGTTTAATTATTAGTACACCTTTCACTCTTGAAGCTGAGAATAAGTAACCAACAGCTTTAATAGGCAAGTCATGAATTAATGCAGTAATATCTTTTTCTTTTGCTGGGCAGATGTACGCTGCCAGTCCCTACTCTGATAGAATTCTAGTGGAGGTGAAGCCTTCAAATACTCCAGATGATCCTGAGATGTTGTGGGTGATGGGACCAGTGCTTGCCGTTGTGTTAATCATCATCATTGTCATTGCCATTCTTCTGTTCAAAAGGTGAGATAATATCACAATTACTTGTGGCTTCAGGGTGGATGCTGAGGCTATTTAACTTCATAGTACAATTTCTTATGGACAGTAACTTGAAAATAAGATCAAACTGTACATTAAGTGAAAGCACCAACTTGGAAACTGCTAGAAATATTTCTCTCTTAATTTACAAATGTGATTCTTTGATTCTTCACAATCTTTCTCAGAAGACATGATTATCTCTCTGGTTCTTAGGCTTGCTTATATGCACACGTGTCTTTATTTATCGATCTTTGAAATGAAGCCTTTTGAAGGCCACAATGTTTATGAAATATGGTTTATCTAGTTAACGGGACAAGAAGTGAAACAAAGAAGTGCAAAGGGTGGTCGGTTTGAAAATTGAGTTACCAAGATAGTTCTGAATTATCTGAATGGCTATTTCAGTATTGATTGTTAGGATTTGATTCAAACTTGATGCCATGGGAATGTAACTGCAAGCTGTAGTGTTTTTGACACACACTAAATGCTGGAGGAACTCAGCAGGCCAGGCAGCATCTATGGAAAAGAGTAAACAGTCGATGATTTGGGCTGAGACCCTTCATCAGAACCTGATGAAGTTCTATTCTGATGCAGAAATTTCAGCCCGAAACATCAACTGTTTACTCTTTTCCATATTTGGCTGCCTGGCCTGCTGGGTTCCTCCAGCATTTTGTGTGCGTTGCTTTGATTTCCAGCATCTGCAGATTTTCTTTTGTTTGTAGCTATTTTTTTTTAATTTTTGCAATATCTGTAATGTCCCGTGGCAAATAAGTTCAGATTCAGATTAGTTTATTATTAGGGTGCAATGAAATTGCTCGATTCCATGAAGTTCACAGAGGAAACAGTGTACATGGTATTAATAAACACTTCAATAAATTTAGTGATAAGCACTAAACAGCTGAATGGTGTTAAGCCAATCATATAATCTATAGTAGTGCAAAGAAATGCTAAAGTGAGAATAACAGAATAACCAAGAGAGTTAGAACTGAGAATGTGGCAGCACCTCTGGGAGCTGGGCATGTATTCTGGCCCTTTCATGAGAGTCCATCTGACTGAGGAAGACAGAAGGAATATTATAGGTAAAATAAGGAGTAATCACTTACTGATATTTTTTCCGTTTATTGCCATCTTGTGGACACAGTAAACAGGAAAGGTAAGACTCTTTCTAGTAAAATGTTGCCTTAAAATGAAATTGGTTGCAATATTCACATACGTTCTCACATACCTGCCAAAGAAGACCAGCAGAAAATTTGCCCTTTAACCTCTTGCAATGTAGGTCAACTATCATTGAAGTTTTTATATCTTTCTTTGAAGATGGCTTGAAGGTAATTGTGTTTCTCTGCTGAGCATGGCAAGTTTGGTATGGGGAATTGGTATCAGCAGAATGCTAATGTTTATTCTCTGGCAGCATGTTTTGCAAGAAAATGGTAAACTTTTGTAAAAAAAAATTATGAAATCCTTTTATTTTTGTAGTTGTAAATGCTATACTGTAAAAATCATTGCGAATGTTACACTAACATCTTCACACCATCTTCACCTTTCCCCTTTTCCTGAGTTTTAGAAAATCTTTGTGTTTAAACTACAAACGGCTTTACCCCTACATCAGTAATAAAATATATTAATTTAAGTTGTAAAATAAAACTTATTTTATCTGTAATATCCATAAATTCTGCTTATCGTTTAATAAGCTGTGAACAAACATGAAAAACAACTGTAAATTCTATTAAACTTATATTTGTCCAGCGCAGACACTGGATTGCATTGTAGCCACTGACTTAATCCCTGCAACTATTTAGCATTTTCCAGAAAGTCCAAAAAGTCACCTTATATGTTCTATTTTGTACTATGAGAAACCTGACAAATACCAAAAGATAGCAAAAACAAGTTTCTTAAACAAGTTAGTTAAACATTAATCTTTGTATCAAAAGGCAGTAAAGTCTGCAAATATCGCTGGTTCAGTTTACATAATTAAATTAAATGCAAAGGTAACTTTATTAGTAACTGTTGAAGGTCCATATCTGCTACTGAATGATTGAAAGAAAATGGTTGAAGTGGAACTCCCATGTCAAAATGTTTCATCAAAATGTCTAATGGTCACAAATGAAATCAGCACTTTTTACATATATTGCAGCCTTGTAAAAGGTCTTTGTGTCTTCAGACATAGATGGAATGCATGCGATCAGGCCAGAAATTACTTAAAAGGAATTTTACAAAGTAATTTATTCATGTACAGTACCTTAGTTGACAAAGGCAGAGCAACAAAGTCTGCCAGTAGATTACAATTTTAGGGGTAACAGTAGTTTCTGGAAATCTCTGCAGTTTTAGATAATAATAGCATTTGGTTGGTTCAGGAAACGAGCAAGTTCTCCATCTGCAAAAGATGACGTTCCTGGTGGAAAAGACCCACTGTTGGCACACTCTTCAGATCCTGTGGAAATGAGACGATTAAACTACCAAACTCCAGGTAAACATAAGTTAGAAAACTATTCTTGAATTTTTAAAAGTCTACATACATGCTGTTAAAATCCCAATTGAAGAGTTCTTTGTTATTTGTATTTGTGAGCTAAACCATGTAAAATTATTAAACAACCAATCAATCATTAAAATGTCTTATTTGTTTACTTCCCTTACAATTTCTGTTCTCAATGAAATTGTTACTTCCTGCTGGCAGTGTTGAATTTATATTTTATGTTCATCTGAAAATGCTTTTTCTACTAAGGCTTGTGGATAAATGGCCTCATGTTCAATACAAGCTGGGACTAAACCATGCAGGGAAAATATGATTACAAACAAAGCATTTGTTCAGGTGGGGATCAATATGTCTTCATACCATTAAGCTAAGGAAGAAAAAACTATGCAAGGACACAGTGGGGTTTAAAATTATTTTTATAAGCAGCTATCCTCATTATAACAGAGGTTACCAGATGGAGTGATTCAGCTTATTTACTGCTCATTTCATGTGCAACCATTTTATCCCTCAAAATCCTGAGTAACTTCTGTCAATTTGAATAGAATTTGTATTAGATTATATGTACAACAAACTTCAAATTTAACAAATAGTATCGGAATATTAATCAAAATTTGACTAAAACCTGCAGCAGCCAGAAATCGGAAATGAAATTCCTGGGAATACTCTTCAGTGACTGATGAAAATTCAGTGACCTGAAACATTGGCCGTGTCTCTCTTCCTTCACAAATGCTGTCTGACTGCTAGAGTATTTCCAGCATTTTCTCTTTTTATTTTTAGCAATTGATGTTTCTTTTGCTGAATCCCCTTTCTCAGAAGCTCTTCTAAAGAAATGCCAAAGGTGTCTATTTGTAATTCTAACCACTTATCCATTGTCTCAATGTTCTTCTTTTATAGCAGCTTGTAACTTAGAGCAGCAAATATCTAGTTCCTGAAACTATTTTATATACTTAGACATGTTGTCGTTAATTTACCTAGAAAATACAGTGGATTTACCAGAATCAAATTTGAAGCCTGCAATAAATTGTTAATAAATTGATTTCTTTATAAATGTAAATGTATTTAAAACTAAGAATATGAGCTAATGTAGGTATTGGTAAGTGTATGCTGTATATACTTTAGATCATATTAGGTGATGCCCATCTATGTTTTTATAAAAGAAGATAAGACATTTCGGTATTTCAGTATTTTTCATATATGAATTCAAGTAAAACTAGATGATCTATTATCAAAAAACCTTTAATTATTTAAAAAGCAAAATTACATACAAGGTAGCACTGTGATCATTGTAAATGTGACATTGTATTGGGAGGAAGAAAAAGTATCGTAAGACATTATTTAGTATTAAAAATAATAAACACTACGAAAAGTATTTCTCACTATCGTGGTCAAACGCAGTTCCCTCATTTTAAACTTTGTAAACATATTTTAATATTTCTTATTTTTTGATTTAGCAAAAATTAATATTGAATATCAAGTCCATGTCAGCTTTCAGAGAAAGCTTATTCTCTCACTTATTTCCTGGTAAATTATTCTCTTCTCTTCTACCTTGACAGAGAAGGTGGACAGTATATTTGCCTTCATCATTCAGGATGATTATAGAAGTTGGCAAGTCATCCTGTAGCTCTGTAAAACTTTGTTTAGGCCACATCTATGGTATTGTGTGCAGTTCTGGTCATCACATGAGGAAAAGATGTGGAGGTCACGGAGAGGGTGCAGGCGAGTTTAACCAGGATGCTGTTGGATTAGAGTATGAGCTATAAGATGTGGTTGGACATTCTTGGATGATTTCCTGGAATGTCAGAGACTAAGAAGCAACTTAATAGTAGTGTATAAAATATTGAGGGCATAGAAAGGGTAGGTAGAGACATTACCCTCATGTGGATATCTCACATAGTAGATGGCATAGAGTTAAGGTGAGAGGGGGTACATTTAAAGGAGATTTATGAGGCAAATCTTTTACAGAGAGAATGTGGTAGGTGCATGGAGCACACTGCCAGGATAAGTGGTGGAAGCAGACATGATAGCAAAATATAAGTAGTATTTAAATAGGCACATGAACCTGCCGGGGATGGAGAGACAAAGACCATATGCAGGAATGAGCTTAAATTGATAATATTGTCGGAACAGATATCATGGGCCAAAGGGCCTATATCTATGCTGTACTGTTTGACATTCACTTTATTGGTGGCTGTAGGTACAAGTCGTTCATTTGGTATGGATCACATTATCTTCATATTTCAGAAGTTTAAATTGAACAGGATACACTGTTTAACATGGTCTTGTGTTCAATAGTTATATTGTTTCACAATGGAAATAATGTTGTGTTCAAAAGTTGAAATACTGGTTCTTGACTATGTTAACAACGAATAAATCTCTGGTACATTGGCAGTCCAGGGGATAATCCATGGTAGTTCAGTTCTTAGTACTGCATAGCCTGCAAAACCCTCATTTAATAAATCTTGTAGACTGTTTCATGTTGACATCTGTGTCTTAAAATGCATGTTAACAATGAAGTTGTTGTTCACTCAAAAATACTGGAACGTCAAACTTTTTATTTCTTTTGCTTGCAGAGCAATAGAACTAAAGGCAATATAGATTTCAGACAAAAGGTTTTTGTAATCAAAGCATCCAATAGTTTTTTGTTTATGCTGCCTGAGCTATCACTTGGCAAGTAACTGCTTCTTTATTTCTGTTTACCAAATACTTAGTTATCAAGTTCCAAATATTTTCTTTGTGCATCTCAGTTGTGATGAAAGCAATTAAAAGACTTCATGAAGAGGTTCCTTTTGACTTCTGCATTTCTAATGAAACTGAGTTTGGCTACAACTATACTTCAGAATATAATGTTTTCTATTGGCTTTCCTAAGCTCATGATTTATAATAATTCTCTTTGTAATCACATGCCAGCTTAGTTTTAAACAATAGTTTGTGTGTTCCAAATAGCCGCATTGGAAGAGTGTTTTGCAGACTTTTAGATTTAATAGCAAAATCTGCTGATACGTGATACATATTTGGTTTTGACTTCATAACTTGTTCACTAAATTGGTCAAGGGAACTATGCTGATCCACATTTACTGTGTGGAAATATTCGAGGCAAGAAAATTTCTTATTCCTTATCTGCAGTTTATTTTCCATGTTCATTTGGTGGAACGTTTTTTATGGTTTGTGCTTTTGGGCTCATTAACTGAATATATTTCTCTGCCAAAGAAAAGTCAAGCTAACTGACGAACATTTAATTCTCTGTTTCCACCTCCCCTCCTCCATCTATATAATGTCATAATCTGTTATTTTCAGTCAGGAATATTTCTGATATTTAGTTGGCAACATTAATATGTATAAATAAATTAGACCATGAGATGTAGGAGCAGTATTATGCCATTTGACTCGTCAAGTCATCTTTGTCATTCAGTCATGGCTGATTTATTTCTTTCAACAGATTTCTGTCACTTTTTCCCTTTGATTTTCCCTTTCAATCAGAACCTATCAGTCCCTGCTTAACTGTACTCAACAACAGCCTTCATGCCCTCTATGGCAACAAATTCACTGAAGAAATTCCTCTTCAGTTCTGACCCATGCCTTAAACCCTACTGCTATTGAAATAACCTCTCTATGTCTACTGTACCCATTCATTTCAGTATTTGGTAGGTTTCAGTGAGATCTTCCCTTGTCCTTCTGAACTCAGTGCAGACCCAGAGACATCAAACACAATTCATGCTTCAAGCCTCTCATTCCTGGGATCATTCTTCTAAACCTCCTTTGGACCCTTTCCAAGGGCAGCACATCTTTCCCTAGATATGGAGTCCAAAATTGCTCACAATATTCTAAATGTGGCCTGCCCAATGCCTTAAAGCTTCGGCAGTACATCCTTGTTTTTATGTTCTATTCCTCTCAAAGTGAATGCCAACATTGCATATACCTTTTTCGCGACTGACTCAACCTTCAAGTTAACCTTAAGGGAATGCTGAACTAGGACTACAAAGTCCCTTTGCACTTCTGATTTCTGAACTCTCTTCCCATTTAGAAAATAGTCTGCATTTCTGACTAAAGTGCATAATCTCATGCTTCTTCCTTGCATTGTATCACATCTTACACTTCTTTGTTCACTCTCTCACCCTGTCCAAGTCCATTCGCAGACTCACTGCTTCTATAACAATACCTGTCCCTTCATGATATTATTTGCAAATTAGACCATAATGCCATCAGTTCCTTTAACTGGATGTAAAAAGTGAAACTTGCAGCCCCAATGTGGGCAGCTGCAGAACTCTACTAACCTGTAGCAGCCATGTTGAAAAGGACCTGTTTATCTCCTATTGTCTTGACTTCTGCAAGTCAGGCAATCTTATATCCATGCCAGTACCTTGCCTCTCAATACTTTGGGTTTCAGTTTTGTTTAATAGCCTCATATGGCTGCACCTTGTCAAAGGCCTTCTGAGAAACATCCACTGACTTTACATTTTCTATCCTACTTGTTATCTTCTCAAAGAATTGTAATGATTTATCAGGCAACATCTCCCCTTAATGAAACAGCACTGATTTCATCCTATTTTATCCTGTATTTCCAAGTACTCTGAAATTTCACCTTCAATAATGGACTCTAAAAATTTTGCCAACCATTGAGGTCAGGCTAACCAGCCTGCAATTTCCTGCCTTTTGACTCCCTCCCTTCTCAAACAATATGTTCAGCTACGTCTTTCAGAACTTGAGGTGTACTCTGTCTGGTTCAGATAATTTATTGAGCTTCAGACCTTTTGATTCCACGGTAATTACTCCTTGGTAATGGCCAGTATAGACACCTCTTCCCCTGACTCTTGATGAGCTCAAGGTATTTAATTTATATTTTTTCCATTGTAAGGCATTTTGCCAAGATACAAAGATACCTGTCATGTTTTGATATAATGAGAAGTTAATGAGAAATCAGTTATTTCCCCCCTCTATCAACATGCACTTAAGTAATTTGACAACTTCATTGGAATAGGGTGGAGAACAACAATATGGTTTCTAAGGTGGTGTCATGAAAGGAGCATTGTATTTGAGAATTACTTAGAAACTGCAGCTGTGACGTGTGGGAATCTTTGTTGTATATGATTCTTCATGAATTCTCTTGAGTTTCTTTGTCTTATGCGTTCTTCAAGAATATAAATCTCAAGGTTGTATATGGTATGCACACCTTGATAATAAATTTGAACTTTCAGTCTGTAAGGTACAAGGGCTATTTTGATATGCTGTGTAAATCTAGAGATTTACAACACTGATATTTGGGCATACAAATTTATTTTCCTTTAAGAAGAATCTAACAATACAATGATTTCGTAATTGAATAGGTTATTGGCCCCAAATTTATAACTTGCAACTACATTTAAAAATACTGGTTTCAATAGATACATTTACTGTCAGAAAAATGTATACAATATACATCCTGAAATTCTTTTTCTTCACAAACATCCATGAAAACAGAGGAGTGCCCCAAAGAATAAATGACAGTTAACTGTTAGAACCCCAAAGCACCCCCAGCTCCCCCCACACATAAGCAGCAGCAAAATAATGACCCCCCCCTCCACCACCAGCAAAAAAGCATCAGCACCACCCCCCCCCCCCCCAAACACTCAAGCATGCAGCAAAGCATCAATAAAGACACAAACTTACAGTGCCCCAAAGGCTACTCATTCATTCAGTAATTCAACATACCACAGGCTCTCTTTGTCTCCCTAATAAAGGAAAAGGAGGTGTTCCTGTATCACAGCAAGAGGGGAGACATAACAAAGCAACTCGCTAATTTATAGTATTAAAAGTCTGTTACGTCGCTTTTTCCGCGCTCTGTGCCCAAATAACTTGGGTCTCTGGGCACCCGGCCAGCAGCCAGCTTGCTGCTGTCGAGTCTGCCCACCTCTAGAGCCACGAAAATCTGCCACCCTGAAGGCACGCTCGTCTTCTAAGCCACGTCCTTGGCATATCGAAAAGTGGTTAGCCATGAGACCCCAATCGCAGGTCCCATTTCCACAAAGGACTGATGTTAGCGTGCAACTCCAGGTCAGGGTCTTCAAAAGAACCCTGAAAAGGATGAGAAAAAGAGATACTAAAGATAGAAATAGAGTTGTTTCCGAAAATGCAGGCAAAGGAGTCACCGTTAGATGCCATTGTCTTCCTAAGCTTCGCCGAATACTGGCATCCTTTTATCACTTGTACTGTTGATTGTCTGACCAAGAGAGGCTAAATAGTTCAGGCTTGTATAGTTTAAAGGAATGAGAGTTGACCTTACTCAAAACATGTAAAATCCTAAGGGCTCTTGATAGGGAACTACTGAATTGTGAAAGTCTCAAATCAGGAGACATAACTGCAAGAAAAGGAGCAGTCATTTAAGACTGGAATTAACAGAAATTTCTTCTTGCAGAGGGTGCTGAGTATCTGGAATCCTCTTCCTGCTGGATCGTGGATGTTGGATCATTAGTAGTGTTTAAACAGAAGGCAAATATTTGCAAGATTGTTGAACAGAGAGTTATGGAGAAATGGTATAGAAGAGGAGCTGATGCCAGCATAGATTAGCAATGATCATTTTAAAAGGCAGAGAAGCCTTGAAGGGCCTGACGCCCTCTTCATAGAGTAATTGAAAAGAACAGAACAGAAACAGGCCTTTGGCCCATCTAGTCCTTGCCAACCCATTTAAACTGCCTATTCCCACTGACCTGCACTGAGACCGTCCATAGCTGTCCATACCCCTACCATCCATGTACCTATCCAAACTTCTCCTAAACATTGAAATCAAACTCAAATTCACCAGTTGTGCTGGTAGCTTGTTCCACACTACTCCTGTTTCTTATTTTCTTGTAGTCAGGAATTTAAGGCAATTATATTTTTTTCTTTCCTGTTTTTGCATTCCCTCATATTTTGAAGAGCTTATTGATCTAATAAGTTAAGCAGTTGACTTGGTTATGTTTTCACTTGTACATTTGCTCTTCGTGTACATTAAATGCATGTCAAAAGTGCCGAAAATAATTTGAATAGACTAAAGCTATGGTTAATGTGATCAGAATAAACGTCATAAACCTATTTGTGTGCAATTCAAGATTTTGGCGATATGTAAGGTATAAATTAGTTTTCAGTCTTGTTGATTTTGACTGCGTTTGACCTCTAATATGTGTGGGAAAATAAGCTTAAGACTCCTCCAAATATACTACTTGTTTCAGTCAGGAATTTTCTTCTCTATGGATGCTTCATGGACTCAAAGTAGCTAGGTCATTCCAGTCATTTCATGTAGTGATTGGAAGTCTGTTTGTTCCTTTTTTTAAACGAAATATGACAAATTTTAGAATGGAATTTTTACAGACCACGATGGTGAAACAGGAATGTGAGATCATTTCTATATGTCTCCACAGCATTGTCTGGAGGAGCACTGATGTTTATTATTTTATAAAAATAGGAGGACCATTATAAGAATAGCATATACTTAAATTAAATCCTCTCATTACAGAGATGCAGGCTTTGTTCTTTTTGTCAGGAATCAAATCAATACATAGATGTTTCAGAAAGGACAGGGAGGGAGGCAGAAGAGATGGGGGCATGGCACTGTTGATCGGAGATAGTGTCATGGCTGAAGAAAAGGTGGATGTCGTGGAGAGATTGTCTATGGAGTCTCTGTGGGTGGAGGTTAGGAACAGGAAGGGGTCAATAACTTTACTGGGTGTTTTTTATAGGCCGCCCAATAGTAACAGGGATATTGAGGAGCAGATAGGAAAACAGATCCTGGAAAGGTGTAATAATAACAGAGTTGTCGTGATGGGAGATTTTAATTTCCCAAATATCGATTGGCATCTCCCTAGAGCAAGGGGTTTAGATGGGGTGGAGTTTGTTAGATGTGTTCAGGAAGGTTTCTTGTCACAATATGTAGATAAGCCTACAAAAGGAGAGACTGTACTTGATTTAGTATTGGGAAATGAACCTGGTTAGGTCACAGTGGGAGAGCATTTTGGAGATAGTGATCATAATTCTATCTCCTTTATAATAGCATTGGAGAGAGATAGGAACAAACAAGTTAGAAATGTGTTTAATTGGAGTAAGTGTAATTATGAGGCTATCAGGCAGGAAATTGGAAGCTTAAATTGGGAACACATGTTCTCAGTGAAAAGTACGGAAGAAATGTGGCAAATCAGGGAATATTTGTGTGGAGTTCTGCATAGGTACGTTCCAATGAGACAGGGAAGTTATGGTAGAGTACAGGAACCATGGTGTACAACAGCTATAATAAATCTAGTCAAGAAGAAAAGAAAAGCTTACAAAAGTTTCAGAGAGCTAGGTAATGTCAGAGATCTAGAAGATTATAAGACTAACGGGAAGGAGCTTAAGAAGGAAATTAGGAGAGCCAAAAGGGGCCATGAGAAGACCTTAGCAGGTAGGATTAAGGAAAACCTCAAGGCATTCTACAAGTATGTGAAGAGCAAGAGGATAAGACATGAAAGAAAAGGACCTATCAAGCGTGACAATGGAAAAGTGTGTATGGAACCAGAAGAAATAACAGAGGTACTTAATGAATACTTAAGTATTCACTATGGAAAAGGATGTTGGTGATTGTGGTAATGACTTACAGCAGACTGAAAAACTTGAGCATGTAGATATTAAGAAAGAGGATGTGCTGGAGCTTCTGGAAAACAACAAGTTGGATAAGTCGCCAGGACCGGATGAGATGTACCCCAGGCTACTGTGGGAGGTGAGGGAGGAGATTACTGAACCTCTGGCAATAATCCTTGAATCATCAATGGAGACGGGAGAGGTTCTGGACGATTGGAGAGTTGCGGATTTTGTTTGTTTATTCAAGAAAGTAAGTAGAGATAGCCCAGGGAATTATAGACCAGTGAGTCTTACTTCAGTGGGGTTGGTAGGTTGATGGAGAAGATCCTGAGATGCAGGATTTATGAACATTTGGAGAGGTATAATATGATTAGGAATAGTCAGGCAACACACACAAAATGCTGGTGGAACACAGCAGGCCAGGCAGCATCTATAGGAAGAAGTACAGTCAGTATTTCAGGCAGAGACCCTTCATCAGGACTCAATAGTCACCATGACTTTGTCAAGGGCAAGTCGTGCCTTACTTACGAGCCTGATTGAATTTTTTGTGGATGTGACTAAACACATTGATGAAGGTAGAGCAGTAGATGTAGTGTATATGGATTTCAGCAAGACAGTTTGATAAGGTATCCCATGCAAGGCTCATTGAGAAAGTAAAGAGGCATGAGATCCAAGGTGACATTGCTTTGTGGACCCAGAACTGACTTGCCCACAGAAGGCAAAGGGAGGTTGTAGACAGGTCATATTCTGCATGGCGGTCGGTGACCAGTGGTGAGCCTCAGGGATCTGTTCTGGGACCCTTACTCTTCGTGATTTTTATAAATGACCTGGATGAGGAAGTGGAGGGATGGGTTAGTAAGTTTGCTGATGACACAGAGATTGGGGGTGTTGTGGATAGTGTGGAGGACTGTCAGAGGTTACAGTGGGATATTGATAGGATGCAAAACTGGGCTGAGAACTGGCAGATGGAGTTCAATCCAGATAAGTGTGAAGTTATCCTGATGAACCCTCCTGATGAAGGGTTTCGGCTGGAAACGTCATCACTACCTCCTCCCATAGGTGCTGTCTGGCCTGCTGAGTTCTGCCAGCATTTTGTGTTTTTAATTAAGTGTGAGTTGCTTCAGTTTGGTAGGTCAAATATGATGGCAGAATATAGTATTAATGTAAGACTCTTGGCAGTGTGGAGGATCAGAGGAATCTTGGGGTCCAAGTCCATAGGATGCTCAAAACAGCTGTGCAGGTTGACTCTGTGGTTCAGAAGGCATACGGTGTATTGACTTTTGTCAATCGAATTGAATTTAGGAGCCGAGAGTTAATGTTGCAGCTGTATCGGACCCTGGTCAGACCCTTCTTGGAGTACTGTGCTCAGTTCTGGTCACCTCACTACAGGAAGGACGTGGAAACTATAGAAAGGGTACAGGGTGTAGATGAGAGCATACCTTATGAGTATAGGTTGAGTGAACTCAGCCTTCTCTCCTTGGAGCGATGGAGGATGAGAGGTGACCTGATAGAGGTGTTATAAGATGATGAGAGGCATTGATCGTGTGGATAGTCAGAGACTTTTTCCCATGTCTGAAATGGTTGCCACAAGAGGACACAGATTTAAGGTGCTAGGGAGTAGGTACAGAGGAGAAGTCAGGGGTAGGTTTTTTTACTCAGAGAATGGTGAGTGCGTGGAATGGGCTGCCGACAACGCTGGTTGAGGTGGATACGACAGGGTCTTTTAAGAGACTTTTGGGTAGGTACAGTGAGCTTAGGAAAGTAGAGGGCTATGGGTAAGCCTAGTAATTTCTAAAGTTGGGACATGTTTGTGAGCCTAAAGTGTTATGCTGTAAGGTTTCTGTGTTTCTATGTTTCTATAATTTTAAAAGTAAAATAATTTCTGTTAAAATATTGAAGGTAAAAAGAGAATACTCCAACAGACTTAACTACCTTGCCTCAAAAGATGCAATTGGTTCCAAGGTCAAATCAACTAAACAAGATTAGTTGAATGGTGCAAAGTTGTTTCCTTTATATCAATATGTATGTATTATGACATATAACCAAAAGATAAGAATGGGTCTAGGTATTAAAAAAATTGCCACAGCATGAAACCATGGGATGGTAATCAAAAGAAATATTTCAACAGTCTAAAAGACTGCATAATTGCCAATCAGAGATAATCATCTTGCAAATGAGAGCAATAACAGGTGAAATTAACATTGTGCAGTGAAATTAGCAAATAAGTATGATACCAGTTAAATTTAGCATAGTGCCATGTAATTATCCTGTTCAAATTAAAGTTTCAGTAGTACTTCACCTCCAACCTGGATCTTTCACTATATAATTGTTCCAAGGATCTCATGTGAACAGCTGATAAATAAATTATTTGGTTGACATCAGCAGAATCTGTTATAAAACAGTAAATTTGAATATCACCGCTGCTATCTCAGCTCACAATTATAACAGTGCACAAATCATCTGTTTCAATGTGTGATAGCTTGATCAATAGCAGCAGACTCTGGAAATAAAGGAATTTATAAAGGAACATCACTACGTACTAAAGCAAGAGATAGTTCGACATCTGAGAGTGATGAAAGATGATAAATACTGAGGGAAGTAAGTGGATAGTAAGGGAGTTTATGGTAGAAAACGATACTGCAGTGCTGAAGGAGTCACAAGATCTACCAGGATGCCTTGAGCAGCAAGCTGAAGATGTTTTTAAGAATAGGTTGTGATGAAACATTTCAGCTCCTGCCTGAGATGCAACTTGGATTCAATCCAATTTGCCTACTGCCACAACACAGCCACAGCAGATGCCATTTCACTGGTTCTTCACTCAACCCTGAAATGTCTGGACAACAAAGATGCATATATCAATATGTTCTTTATCAACTACAACTTGGCATTCAATACTCGCTCCCCCTCAAAACTAGTCAAAAAGCTCCAAGACCTTAGCCTCAATTCCTCCTTGTGTGATTAAATCCTCAGTTTCTTCACATGCAGACCCCAGTCAGTTTGGATTGGCAGCATTTCTTCCAGGATCTCCCATCAGCACAATGCACCACAAGGCTGTGTGCGTAGCCCCCTGCTCTACTTGCTTTATGCTATGGACTGTGGCTAAGCACAGATACAATGCCATATTTAAGTTTGCTGACAATACTACTGTCGCTGGCCAAATCGAAGGTGGTGACAAATCAGTATATAGGAGTGAGATTGAAAATCTGGCTAAGTGGTGCTATATCTACAACCTCTCACTCAATGGCAGCAAGACCAAGGAGATAAATATTGACTTCAGGAGAGAAAAGCAGAGGTCCTTGGGCCAGTCCTCATTGCGGATCAGAGGTGGAGAGGGTCAGCAACTTTAGATTCTTTGGTGTTATCATTTTAGTGGACCTGTCCTGGGCACAGCATGGAAGTACAATTATGAAGAAAGCATGGCAGCGCTTCTACTCTTAGACGTTTGTGTAGATATGGCATGACATTTAAAACTTTGTCAAACTTCTATTGATGCATGGTAGGGGGTATATTGACAGGTTGTACCACAGCCTGTTATGGATGCGCCAATGCCTTTGAATGGAAAATCGCACAAAATTTATTGGAAGCGGCCCAATCCATCAAAAGTAAAGCCCTCCCTGCTATTGAGTACATCTGCACAGAGTGCTGTTGCAAGAAATCAGCATCCATCATCAGAGACTCCCACTGCCCAGTTCTTGCTCTCTTCTTAATGCTGCCTTCAGCCAGAAGGTACAGGAGCCTCAGAACACACATCACCATCAAAAATCTAATGAATGTACCTGTATCAGGTAAACAGATCAACACTTACTTAAAAAAGGAGTATCATAAAACATACCTGCTAGCTGGAGACTTGTATTTTACTGACTAACCTCTCTAATGGCTCAATTATTATTTTATAACTTGTCCAAATATAATTGTTGATAAGTACTGATTTTCTTCGATGCTAAAGCTTGTTTATGACTGATGCAGGGTGACATGAGTGCTTGCTTGCTAGATGGAAAAAACTGCCAGTAATATGCCATAGTATACATGTATTTAAACCTCTGCTGTCCCCTTGTCCTTGCATCAACTTCTCAACAGAACAATGTGTTTGTATGGGCTTATAGAGTCCATGTGATCATTGTGGATTAAATGGAATTTTTTATGTTGAAACCAGGCCTATTTTACACAACAATGAAATGGAAAAATCAACACAGAACTGTGTAATATGTTTATTTCATACTTGTTTTTATATACCTTTTTGTGGATGCTTGGTATTCTCAGGGGTTTAACTAGAAAATTGGCACAGTTCCTGAAGTGAGGGGACAAACTTCAGTGAAGCAAAATTTGTACAGAATGTCAAAAGAACTGAATAGCTAATATACTGTTTTAAATACTGCACTATTTGAGCTTTTAAGCTTCGTATGATGGAAGTATTTTAAATCAGAAAATTAGCTGCTCACTGAAGGAAATACTTAAATGGCATGTGAACCTCCCCCCCTGAGAATATAACTTTACTTTTCCAATTGTTATAGTTGACCCTGATCTCTTTTCTAGTTTAAGATAAAATGTTATCTTCCCTTGTATATATTTTTTTTAAATCTTCACTATTTTCTTTTCTTATAAAACAAAATTTCTACGCCATTTTCTTCCCACAGGTCCAAGTGCCCCCAGTTGCCCAAACAACTCAAGTTAGTTTAATTATCCTGTGTCTCTTCTGCACTTTTTTCTGTACATTTCCTCTTGCTGTGTCATGAAGGTTATTTTTGCTCAAAAGAACTTAATCTCAACTTCAGGCAGACTAATTGAGCAGTATCCCCTTTGTTATCTACACAGGCTCAGTTAAAGTTATATTCACATTCTGTTTAAATTAAAAAACAAGTATATATTCTATTCAGAATACTAACCTATGCAAAAATGTTTGGAGGAAAAAATTGGCAAGCATACCAATTGTCAGATCTCAAATTATGTTTATATTCTGTAATGAGTTTCTGCTGTGAGACATGGTGCAAATGGTTTTATCCTCTTAACTGTCATAAAATATTTAAGTTCCTTGTCTTTACCCTTTCCCACACCTGTATTTATTCTTAAGCACAATCACTTCATCTTATTACAAGTAGAAAGCTTGCCCATGGTCTAGAAAATAAACTTTAATAAAATATATTAAAAATTCACTCTTAAGGCAACTTTAAACAAAATTATGAACTTGATTTTTTAAAGTATGTAAAAGTCCTACTGTTTAACAAGTGGGTTGTTGCAGTTTCTTAAACATGTAAAGAATATCACTAAGAATAGTACTAATACTGACAGAGAGCTATTACATTCCTTATATAAAAATAAATTTATGTATTCCCAATGAAAATGTTTTTGCAGCACCAAGCAATTCACCTTTTGAATTGTGATATTTAAAACCATTATTCTTTATCTAATGTGCTAGGGAATGTAAAAGTTCAACTGATAGTTTTATATATAAAATTCTTAAAGTTATTTAAACTAGAATATGGTTAATAATACAATTTTGGAGACAAAGGAATTACACACAGATGTGGTTACAATGAAATTGGGAGTGAGAAGCAACCAACATCAGTGTTAAATTAATTCAGAGCATGTTCAGAATGAATGCGGCACATAGTCTAAAAATTTAAAAACCAGTGCTGAGTGTTTGTTTTAAAATAATTAAGTGTAAGGCATGTTCAAAATACCTTTTATTAAAGCATCCATTGAAGAACTGCATCTTTTCATTGTTGCACAAGCAAAGCTAATTTCAGTTCCAATCTGACAAATTGAACATTTTAGCTTCATTTACTTAAGAAAATTAAATCTCAACTTAAATAACTTCTGGTAATCAATGTGCTGACCTACAAATGGCTGCTAAGAGAGTTATAGCCAATGGTTTGGAAAAACTGATATTGTTACTAAATTCTTTCAAAATAATTATTTGCTAATATATTAGTGTAGTGTTAATATTCTGCTACAGTGTCTCATTTGATTTAACATTGTAACTTAGCTCTAATCTTAAAGATTCTTTTGCAGCTTTTTTATTTGTTTCAAAGGCATTCAATCCTCACACTATTCAGGCTTCAAATAACTTGAGCTAGATAGTCCTAGCTTCTCCTCCTCAAGCACAAAATATCTTATTTCGTTAGCATCTATTATATTATGTTTTTCGGGAATTTTATTGTATAAGCTGCTTACATGACAACAAGACAATATGAAATCATAATCTAAATATGTAGTTATGATGAAGTTTGACATGTTTATATAAAAAGAACTGTTAAATATCTGTGGACTGGTACTTTGAAAGATCAGTGTACAAATTTTATCTTCCACAATTTTGTGATGTTCTGTAAAGTAAATGCAGGAATCCGATTAGGAACTAATTTCTCGGGACTAGTTCTTAACACCAACCAAGTACCAGGTTTCCTTTAAAGCAGCCTTTGTTTTATTTCTGAAAAAGATAAAGGGATGCTATAAAAGACATACCTGAGAGATGTGTTTTATGAGCACAATGGAAACATGAGGTTTAAAGCTTTCTTTTTACTCTTTGTAATATTTTATTACAAAGTAGTGACTTGCATATTAGCATAAGTAATAATGAGTCTCCCCAGCACTCTGAACTTGTATCTGAAAATGTAGTACTGTTAAGCAATAAAATTTTTCCTCATAGAAAATGGTATATATGTTAAAACCTTCCTCATTCATATTGGTATGTGAAAAGTGATGCGCCTCCTCAAGGATATTTTCCAAATTTTATCTTATTTAAACGTAGATAGCATTACTAACAATAGTTAAGTCTGTGATTTCAAGAGTTATAATAAACACAGAATAAAGTAACTAAGTTGCTTCTGATTCTTTAAACACTTTAGTAAAGTTGCATTCATTACTCTAAATTTGAAAATTGTTTTGAGCTGTCTTATTTTACCTATTTTACCTTCTTAAAAGCCGATGAAAATCAAATATGTACCATTGAATGCATTCCCACTTTAAAGCAGATTACCTTCATCATAAGTGATAACATAAGAGAAAGTTACTAAACAGAATGTGGGTTTTGCGGAGGATTGTGAATTCCAATGTCTAATACTTACTATAATAACTGAGAAACATGTAAACAAAAAAGCCTCTTTTTCCATTCCCCCTCCCTTTCATTGAGACATGAGAAAGTCAGGAGTAAAATTTTTGTTTGAGTACTCCTGCAAGATTGATTATCCTCTCTGACTCTTGAAACAGAAACATGCGATATGGATTTGGTTACGAACTTACCCTGTGTAGGTGAGAAAAAGGGGTTGCTGCATTTTAACAGCCTTAGCTGTCTTTCTCATTCAAATCTGCCTTTGTCATCACTTTCTGTATGTAACCACATATGGGCTGCTTCGAAACTGTGCCATGTGATCAGTGACTGTTGCATCTGAGCATGTTCGCTAGAGAACAGTTTCAACCATGCAAATTTACTTATATAAAAAAAATCCACAGATTTTGACGCATGTGATATTGTAAAGTTTTGGTAAAATCACACATAACCTTTTTACATGCATAATGCATACATGTTTTTAATACCTACTCCATTTTTATTTGTTTGAAAATGTCATGTCATCTTACTAACTTTTTGACTTTCATTTGGTTAGGCATGAGAGATCATCCACCAATTCCGATCACTGATCTTGCTGACAACATTGAAAGATTAAAGGCCAATGATAATTTGAAGTTCTCACAGGAGTATGAGGTAGGTTGAACCTATGATGAAACATAGAATTATCCAGACAATATTTTGTTTCTGCAAAATGAACATGTTTCTGTTCATAAAAGTACTGTAAACTATCATTTATCAATAGGCGCTTTTCTTTGCATTCATCTTTCAACTCAAGGATTCCTAAATCAGATAAACAGTATCTATGCTAGATTTTCAAGCATGTGGCCAAATTAAAATACCACTCCAAACACCTATTGGAGGTTTACAAGGTAAACAGGAAGGAAGGCAATACAGGCTCCAGTGGAGCACCAGTGCTGCTTACAGCCACATCTGACACACAGCTCTGAAGCCACTCAAACTGTGGTCTGCCATTCGGATGGTCCTTTATCCAGGACACAATGGAAATGTCAACCTGCATTGAACGGCGCCTTTACCCCAGCAATGAGGGCTGTATGGTATTGAAGGCACTAGAGAAATCGAAAGACATAATCCTCACAGTGCTGCCCTGCTTATCCAATTGGGATTAGGCTCTATTCAGCAGATAGATGAACTCCTATGTGCTCTTGGTAGGCTGCAGGTAAGGGATTGAGGGCTGATAAGTGTTACAATTAGTGGGTAGAGCCAAAATAAACCAGAGTGCCCAATTTTAAAAGGGGTTTAAGAACTGGAAAAGGGTGGTGCTATATATACGTAGTTAAGTGAAATTTTCAGGTTAGTTTGAAACAGTGTACAAGAAAAATGAAGTCATGACAAACTAATAAACTGGTTCAGGTACTATTGGAATATTTATTGTGTCTAATTCTTGGCAGCAAAACTTAGAAACGATTTGCAGATTTTTGGGAGACTGCAGATAGGTTTTTAAAAAGTCAACCTGGGGATTTTGTACTGTTACGTGGATAGGCAGGAGAAACTGAGATTGTTCTCTTTGGGGTGGGGGGGGGGGGAAAGGAAGTTGCAAAGGAATCCAACAATGATTTAAAACTATGAAGGGCAAGAACCAGGGAACGTAGAATAAAGGTGATTGGCAAAAGAACCAAAGCTAACATGAGGGAAAGATCATTTCAAGAGATGTGAAACAGAAGATATGTAATTGTTCAGTGGTTTTTGCTTTGTAACAAACATTATGTTTTCATCCAACAGATGTTTCACATGGGAATTTCTAAATATGATAACTGACTAACATATCAGTTATTTAATAATTCTGCCCCTGTATGTCTGGACTGTGATTATAAACATGATATCATCTAAGTGTTTTACAACAGCATAATGTATTTATTCATATGTTGTGTTGCCATTAAGTTAATATTAAACTCATCAAATGTTCTGAGCTGCATGAAAATGGTTTCATTTGGCAGTGGACATAGCAATGTTATTGAGTGGATAAGGCAATGTGAGTATTGACACATTATTATTACACAACAGAAATATAATTAAAGGTCATTCAGGTTTTATGGGTATTCCCCCTTACAAAATCCACAAATCTCTACACAAAAAAGTAAGATGTGGAATAAAATTGGCTCTCACAGAATTTATGAATTTATGTTGTAATTTACAAGAGCAATATTTTAGTCACATACATTTGCAAGATGTAAATCTATATTTGTTTATTATGAGTGATTCAGACATTAAGCTATTTTAACATGTTGCCTCACCTGCCTGTTTCCAACATTTTCCCTTTTTTTTTGTTCAAATTTCCCATTGTGTTGTATTTGTATTAAAGAATATATCCCTCTATTATGTTCAATATCAGGATTTTTTTTTAATTCAGTATTTCTGGGATAACATTAAAATGAGATTTTTTTAATATGCTTTCTGAAGAAACAGTTTAAATTCAAATGAAAGTGGTTTCTAGTTTGCCTGTTATTCAAGATTTTTTTTTGTTCAGGTCTGAACTTTATCTAATCTTGAATCTGGCTGTTTGGTAATCTTTTGAGTAAAAACTCTTCTCCAGTGTTTTGAAGGTAGCTTGACATTTCAAGAGAAATAGGTGTATGCCTTCAGAAATTAGAAAATGAAAGACTCAAAATTAATAGAGCTGGATGGAATATTTCTTCCCATCTCATTATTTTGGTATTCTCCTTTTGAATTGTCCCTTTTGCACATTAAACAATAATAGGCTAGAGGAAGGTCCCTGGTTTCTACCAGTGCTTGAATGTGAACTGTTACCATGTAACGAACACTGAGTTATGAAGTAAATCCACTTTTTTTGCTGTTCTTGTTGGAAGCACAAGTTCAGGTGTTTTTTTTTAAAGATTTTTCTTCAAAGCACAAGAGATCCTACGGATGCTTGAAATCTCGAGCAAGATGCACAAGTCAGGCAGCATCAATAGAGGGGAATAAACAGTCGATGTTACAGGCCGAGAAAGTTCTTGAATAGGGATGAGCAACTAAGAATCAATAGACCGCTTTCTTGCAGACTTGCATGCTCTAGAGTCAGCAATATTTTACTCCGGTGTCCCCTCTCATTGTGTCCAGTGATGCTATTTGCCATGAAATGGATTGCATTTCACATCTTATTGGTAGGAAGTGGTGAATAATCAGCAGGTGGCCAGAATCTGTACAGGAACACAGGGATACAAAAATGTCAGTAACGTTGAGTTCCATTGCCAAAGTTTGGGTAATTTACTTGTTTCAGCTTGTTTGATTCATCTGAAGCTTTTAAGATGAAGATTACGTGGAAATTGCATCCATGGATAAAATGGCTGTTGTGTGGCATTGCAGCATAATTGCTATTGTCAGTGGGCTTTGTGCTTCTGTAATTTTATTATCAGTTAGTAGTCAGTGCCCCATCCCTCATGAATAATGACCAACAGTGTTCAGTTTACTTGTGGTTAAGGTTTATTTGTGTCTGAAATAATCAAAATAAGGCCCGACTGTGTTCATAGGAGTGGTCAAGTGAAACAGAAGGAAACCTACAGATGTAGAAAGTTTCTACTATAACACACGAGACTACAGATGCTGGAAATCAGGATCTACGCACAACTGCTACTCAAACTCCCATCTCCCCACCTACTTTTTTAATTTTGGCTTCTGCTCCCTTCCTTTCTCGTCCTGATAAAAGGTCTCATTGCAAAATATTGACTGTTCATTTTCCTCAATATATGCTGCCTGACGTTCTGAGTTCTTCCAGCATTTTATGAGTGTTAATCTAAACTAAAAGTTTGAAATGATGGAAGTATATGTCAGTCATCTTTATTTTTTTTAAATGGTTCTGTTTATGCTGCCTTGATATGTATCTCATTTATAGGTAATTACTTGTACAATTGCTTGGCCAGTCTTCAGTAACCTTTTGGTTTTATGCTGTTGGAAAATAAATTATACTCGGCTAGGTTTTAGTTTTATTTCTCGTGAAATAACCATTATCTAAAGCTATTTAAGTTAAGGTCTGCATGTGTCCTACAAAAGGTTTTGACATAAGCATTTGTTTATCTTTCTTTATTATGAAGCCTCTTTTTTTCTGACTGGTGAAGGTTTTTCTGGGGCTTCCCAGGTATTTTTTTGAATCTGCTTCTACTCATCAGTTTGACATGTGGTTGATCTAGCGTCAATATCATTCATAAAAGTAAATCTTACTGAATTCCAAGGAAACAAAGTTAGTGGAGCATAATAGGTTAAGCCTTCAATATATCCACAAATCAAACTGGTATTGCAAGTAGATGAAACATATTGATATCTTGTAATGAATCCCATCATTGTTTCTTCTCTATTGCACTTAGATGTTGAATGATGAATGGTTGCAGTCGATCCACACAGTTGCCCACTGAATGCCTATTACCATTTTCAAGCACTACTGTGCTAATGAATAACTCATCACATGTTCCTATCTCACATTCTTCACAACAACATTATTTTTTGCATTATGTATTCTTTCATTAAAGCTTTCTCATAGCTGCCATATAATTAAAAAGGCAAGAAGTGCTCTGTCAACTCCAGTTTCCATGCTGTTCTGCAATCTCAGACACTTACTAAATAATATTGACCATTCATATCACACAGTGGACTGAGCAAGTGAGTTAACTGCTGATTTGAAAAGCTTTCTTATTCACAGGTTAAGGGTCAAAATTTTTGAGAAGCCCAAGTCTCTTTAGAGAATTCTTCATGTTTAAAAATTAAAATAGTAGAAGCAGATTTAATGAAATATTCCTATTAGAACAGAATCATGCTATCCTAGAACCTGGAAATGAATTTCATAGCAAAACAAATTAACCATATAACAATTACAGCACAGAAACAGGCCATCTTGGCTCTTCTAGTCTGTACCAAACGCTTACTCTCACCTAGTCCCACTGGCCTGCACTCGGCCCATAACCCTCCATTCCTTTCCTCTCCATATACCTATCCAATTTTACTTTAAATGAGAATACCAAACCTGCCTCTACCACTTCTGGAAGCTCATTCCACATGGCTACCACTCTCTGAGTAAAGAAATTCCCCCTCATGTTACCCTTATACTTTTGCCCCCTAACTCTCAACTCATGTCCTCTTGTTTGAATCTCCCCTACTTTCAATGGAAAAAAGCCTATCCACGTCAACTCTATCTATCCCCCTCATAATTTTAAATACCTCTATCAAGTCCCCCCTCAACCTTCTACGCTCCAAAGAATAAAGACCTAACGTTCAACTTTTCTCTATAACTTAGGTGCTGAAACCCAGATAACATTCTAGTAAATCTTCTCTGTACTCTCTCTATTTTGTTGATATCTTTCCTATATTTCGGTGACCAGAACTGTACACAATACTCCCAAGTTTGGCCTTACCAATGCCTTGTACGATTTTAACATTGCATGCTAACTCCTGTACTCAGTGCTCTGATTTATAAAGGCCAGCATACCAAAAGCCTTCTTCACCACCCTATCCACTTGAGATTCCACCTTCAGGGAACTATGAAATATTATTCCTCGATCACTCTGTTCTACAAATTATAGCTATTGCTGTTTCTTTTATGACGTGGGAATTTAGACTTAAAGAAAACTGCTTCAACTTTACAAGGACAAATTTTAAATTAAAAAATAAACCAGTGTTTCTTCTAGGACAAAGTGATGCTGTAGCTACATGTAGTTAATCTTGCCTAGTTTTCATGCTGTCAATTAAGTAAATATGTTGGGCCAGAAATTCTATTGCTCAGTGCAATTTTTTTCCTGTTTTGTGATGGAATTTCACCTGAAAACCATTTGCTGCAGATCGCCTATGTGTAACTTGCACTTAGAGAAAATGCATTCATGTGAAGCATTTGCAAATGGAGGCCTCTGAGCATGTCAATCAATGTACAATGCAGTCATTATCATTGAAGCAAAATTGTAGAGTGTGTAAATGGTGCAAATCTTGACTGCGGGCAGAGGGCTTGAGTATTATTGTGATGTGCATTAAAATGCTGCTAGTTATGACTTAATTTGAATTTGGCACAAGTCCTTTGCAGGACATCACCTCAATGTGCAATTTTGTGGTTAAAAGGACTTTTATCCTATTGAATTTATTTGAAGGATATTGGAAAAACAATTCAGCAGTTGTGTATTTGTTGTCTATTGCAGCATTCACTTTTGAAAAGCCCAGTTTAATTGATGCATAATTTTAATTGTGTTGTAAGTACAGAAAAGCAAAGGTTCATGGGTAATGTGGCTTGAGACTCCCCTATTTTGATTTAGTCGTATTGTTTTCTACCATCTGAATTCATTAGAAATATTATCTCATATTCGGTTATTCCATTGTAAACTTTTCTTGAGTGGTCATTCTCTCCTCTATTCTGTTTTAGTCAATAGATCCTGGCCAGCAGTTCACATGGGAGAATTCCAACATGGAAGTAAATAAACCAAAAAATCGCTATGCCAACGTTATTGCCTATGATCATTCAAGAGTTATTCTCACCTCTGTTGACGGTAAGTATATCTGCAAATCATTAAATCATTGTAACTATCCATTAGAATTTGATTGCGATATTTAGTTGATGGACAGCATGGTGGAGATACGTCTCTACCAAAAGAGATGCAAGATGCTCCTTCCCTCCGCTAGCCTGCAGGACACCCTTGGGTAATGTGCAGCACCTGCTTAGCCCTTCCAATCAAGGTCACAGGAGCAAGTAGTGGATGGTCATCTGAGCAGCTGGTGCATATCACGAGTCCTGGTTTTGCATCCACTGGCACCAGGCAGACAATCTCTAAAGAGTATTGATAACAGCTGGGGTCACCATCTTGTGAAGACGCTGCCCAGAAGGAGGCAATGGCAAACCACTTGTGTAGAAGAATTTGGCAAGAGCAATCATGGTTATGGAGATCATAATCATCCACATCATACGGCATGACACATAATAATGATGATGAATGTAGTTGATCAATATATTAATGGTATTGATTGTATAGATTGAGTAACAACAGTAATAGTAATAACAGCATGGATGAGATTACTTATAATGCATTTTATTATACAATTTCACCAAAATTGATGTCTGCAAGTAAAAAGTACAGTAAAGTTCTGTAAATCCAACGTGCTTGTGATATTGGCTGTGTCAGGTTGATAGACTTTGCACACTAGTGGCTGTCATTCTAGTTAATATTTTAATACACTTCTAATTCACTTTTTTGTTAGATGTTGCACAGTAGTATGATACTTTTTTCTGAAAACCCAGCAAGTTTAAGAAGAATACTGAATCTTTAATGTCAGTAAGTGTAGGCACAGGAACCAGAGAGTGTAAAGGGAGTGCAGAAGCTGTATGTCTGGTATGTTAATGGTGTTGCAGGAGCCAGGACAAGGAAAAAGACCAGAGCTGCGGTGTTTTAAATGGAATAAGCATCAGGGGAATAAGCATCAATTGAGCCAGTTGGTAATTACCATCAGGATTTCTAGACAGGTAGACAGCAGATAATTAGAGTTTTCCTATAGCACCAAATAGTGTATATTACTGATACTTAGACAGTTAGTGATTCCCACCTATTTAGATCTGTCAAGTTTAGGACCGTGGAGAGTTGGGGAAAGAAAGGGGTTTCAGAGGTGTTGGGAGGAGTGAATCGGCAATACGAATACATCCTCAATATAAACTTTGCTCTAATTCTGTGCCAAGTTTTTCTCATCTGATTGAGAGATTCAAGTCTAGCTAGAACCTCTGTCAAGAGTTCCGAAACATCAAGGTTTCAAGAAAATATTACTGATATTGGAGCAGCATCTCCAGTGATTGGTGGTATTTTTGAAGAGTGATGCAGTTAATTAACATGGTCCAACCAAGACCAATAGTAGAAAACATGATAGTAAATAATCAAAAATTATAAGTTTTAAAGTAATTCATAAATGTATGTCTTCATATCAATGCTGTGTGATGCCTTTGTACATTTTGTCTGTTAATTTACAGAAGAACTATGTTGATATTGTAGGTTTTTCACATTAAATAGCTTGTGTGGGAGCAATGTCATTCAGCAGTTGAAATAGCTTGTTCTTTGAAGATCACTTTATCCTAGAGAAGAAGAAATGCCCTTTTAGAACCAAGCACTGAATTTTGGTTGCCCTTTATGGAGAATTGGTTTGTTGCTATTTTCAGGAATGTATGCAAAAATTTACAGAATAAGTCAGTCGATCTTCACCGGTTATTTTATCCAGTTTGTTAGCATCAAACAAGTTCTATCACCACCTTCATTTCAATTCCTAGCCAGAGGCCAAAAACAAAATTACACTATTTTAGAAATATATTTTAAAAGATTTTCTTGAATATTTTCATCAAATGATCAGTGGTCCAAATCTGAAAGGCAATCAGGAAATTTAATGATTGTGGTGTCTAAATGAAACTGAATTTCATTTTTTTAAAAATCAGTTTGATATGATGTGTACTGTAAATCAAAACAGCTGAAGCACAAATTGTCTAACTTCAATACAAGGTAGCTACTGCTAGAAATAAGTCAGCTCTTTATAAACTGAATATATGCAGTGTTTTTTTTCTTTCTTCTGCCCTGGATATTGTGAGTAATTGCAACGGTCTGGAAAGCTTCAGCAATTCCTGTGATTGATTAGGATTGGCTGTGACTGGAAATCATATTTTACTGTATCTTTATTTGAATGGATAAGCTGAGTAGAACTCCACTCAGAAGTCTGAATCCCCAGTCCTTCCTCTGGTGTAACATTACAGCTTGATTCTGATTCAATCATGTACAATTTTACTCATTTTGGGTACCTCCAAAAGTAAATTACCAGTAACTGAAAATATCACTGATCAAAACAAAAAGATTTATATCATCTCAGGATCTTATAAATAATATACAATCTCAGGATCTTATATATGTACACAACAGACAACATTAAGGCAGAGTGATCGAATTTTAGATTAAGACCTAAACCTCTGATGGACAGACACAAGGATTTTCTTAAAATAATTGTACATGAACAAATTGCAATAAAATCAAACTCAATTAAATATAGTATCCATTCAGTCTTATTAGCACAGTTAAAAACTGATAAACAATATAACCAACAAAAGAATTATTATTTTTTTGTTGTTCTGTCTTAAACCACACCCTGTGTAACTGTTGATGGATATGTTAAGTGGGAAGTCATCATTTTTAGCCTCAGCTTTTTAATCTCAGCAGTAGATTAGCTTCATTATTTTAGTTATTATCTGCATAACTCACTAATAAGATGTGGTTGATGCTTGCAGGTTGACTGTGACCAGCAGTACCATTTAGTAAACTTGGGCTGCTGAGGGTGTAATTGCATCCATTCAGATTGATGTCCACTACTTTGTATTATGAAAGAGTTGGGTTCTACAAAATTTTTCTTCCATTTTTCAGCCTACTATTATGAGAGAAAGCTTTTGTAGTGCTCACTTCACAATTATATTTTAGTATATAATTTATTAACCTATTTAGAGCAGATCATTCTCTGTAGTCTGAATTTGCTAAAGTATGCTTTTGATTTGCAAGCTTGCATTTATCTTTTACAATGTTTGCATCCATTCTTTGCTGATAAGCTCGTTTATATTTAAATATAGTACAGGTCTGGGATGTAGATCGTGTTAAAATTGATAGTTCTGTGATCAGAGTCATTGAGCTTCTATTTCCTACATTAATTTAGAAAACTGATAAAACTGTAAAAATTTGAAGTAAATTTATTATCAATGTATATACTGTATATTTCACCATATAGCTTGACATTCAGTTTTTTTTAACTGGAATATACAATAAAACAAAGAAATACAATGGAATCAATGAAAAGCTACACACAAAGACTTGTCAAACAGCCAATATTAAGACGTGATGTTTCTCATGAATTTTTGTTTATTTGTGAGGCATTCATACATCAGTTTAGCAACACTGACTCTAAAACTTTGATTTTCCATTTTTCAAACTGAAATGTCAGAATTGGCCAAGTGATTTGTTGCATATGCCTGGTGTTGATTTTGATTTATTATTTTCAGAGCTATAGCTTTACTGTTTCCCATGCAATAGTCATAATTTGTGCTCCACCTGTCCCTGTCATATTAGGCTAAAACAGTTCTCTTTCCAAACTTGGACGTAGTCCCTAAACTTAAAAATTTTGTTTTTCCCATTGATGCTGCCTGACCTGCTGAATATTTCCTGCACTTCTGTTATAATTTACTCTGATGTCTGATTCCATACTCGAATTTATAGCTATATGCACAATTGGGGATACTAGTTTCTATGTTCAAATGCATCCTTGTCTGTGGGGTTTCTGGGAGAGTTCAAATCCATGAATTGATAGCCGATGCTGAAAATCTGACGTCCTGGCCAGTGGCATTGTCACAGCTGATATTTTTGTACTCATCAACTGTACGTGTCCAGTTATAAAATAGTACAAGCACTGTGTCAAAGGAGTAGGAGCACTCATGATATTGATTAGCAGCTTTAATTGTTGGTGAGCTCAGAGCAGGATGTCATCAGTTGTCAAAGCCATTCGGGGCTGAAGTATGCCATATTTTCCCCCCCAAAAAAACGGTATTAATCATATATTCAATAAGGAAAATTTACACTCATTCTCATTAATTTAATGCATCGTCCTACAATGCATCAGCACCACTCATGACTTCTCCTTCATTTGACATACAGAGCTCAGTCCCCACAGTGTCTATTGGTAGGAGAACGCAGCACAGTAGTCCTTTCTCAGGGAACCTAAGCAGGGGCACTGGATTTCAGTGCACCTTATTGCTGCTCCTTGGAATGTCCCCATCAGCAGCATTTTCTTGCAGATACCCCCTTGTACTAAGTGACCAATGAGCACCTAGCTTTCACCAACAACATGTATTGATGTTTGTCTCATCATGCATCCCTGGGGACAGCCCAAAAAGCACATAGCGAACCTCAGCGTAGACCACTGCACATGTCACTCGCTCTCCACTCCTTGGTAAAGGCACTAACTGTCCCAGCTGCTTAGAATGAAACTCATCTCTTTGTAGTTCTTGCCAAACACACATTCTGCCCTACATACAGAATAGTAATTCTATCACTTTAAAATTAGACTCTCATTGTAATGGCAAGAAATAGAATTAACTGCAGGTGGGCAAATTTGGACAGCTTGCCAATCATCAGAAGCTCCAGCCCAGTAATTTTTAAGATTTCTCCTATTACTTATAACTCGTAAACAAATATAGTGGTTAAAAAGTCAACAGACAACACAAAGTGAAGAAGGCTTTTAAAAAAATAGGAATCGGCAAAATATAGACCTGTTGGAAATGTTGGGAGAGGAATGGCAGATGGAGTCTAAGCCAGTCAAGTGAGAGATATTGTAAAGTAGCACAATAAATATGGTGGTAAAGAAACGTATGGCATGCTTACCTTCATCGCAGCAGGTCATGTTGCAGCTGCATAAATATTTAGTTATGCCAAATTTGAAGTATTGTCTGCAGCTCTAGTCACCTCATCACAGGAAGGATGTAGAGGCTTTGAAGAGTGGATATATCCACCCTGTAGATATACTTTTTTTTTAGACAGGGTTGAGGACAGAATTTAATGATGCCCTTGCTGAACAGCCCACCAACAAGACCAGGTAAAGTCCTCATGAAGGGTCTTGGCCCAAAATGGTCAATTGTTTATTCCTCTCCATAGAAGCTGCCTGACTTGCTGAGTTCCTCTAGCATTTTCTGTGCATCCCACTGTCACTGTTTTTCAAAGTAGAGGGAAGGAAAATGGGAACAAACAAAATGCACTACTGCATTGGGAATTTGTCAATTGCAGGGAATTACAGTAGTCATGCTGTTGATGAAGAAAATGCCCATTTGGTTTCCATTGCAGTAAAAGGTTTTCTTTCATCTCCTTAAATTGTTTTAGTAAGCCTTGTCTATGCTTACAGGTGTGCCAGGAAGTGATTATATCAATGCCAATTATATTGATGGATACAGAAAACAGAATGCCTATATTGCCACTCAGGGGCCTCTTCCAGAAACACTAAGTGACTTTTGGCGAATGGTATGGGAGCAAAGAACCGTCACCATAGTGATGATGACAAGACTGGAAGAAAAATCAAGGGTAAGCAATTGTATACTCAGTGGATTCATGCTTTTTACAGAAATTCATTGCCATAATTGTGATAGATACAGTGCAACATGGCTTATCCCATAACACTCCAACATTCAAAACTATTGTATTCACTTGTATGAACTAGTTGGGTTATCTCACAATGGTTGTCTTTTGGCTTGTAATTGACTGAAGATTTAAATCTCTGGTACCTTAGCAACTTAATAGTACTGCCGGCATTTTCCTCACAAATATACATTTTAGAAATAAAAAGGCAATCCCAGAGTGTGTAATCCAGTAATGATTTGTGTGTGCTCCTTAGCACGTTTTCTTATTTAATGTCTGTCTACATTGTAGAAACATGCTACCACATACTATAATCTTCTCCACAATTTCTGAAAATTGAAAACAAGTAAATACTTTTACTGAAGCAACAATCACCCAATCAAATTTGAACTAAAAAAGACAGCTTTGACATTTGTGTCTAATTTCTTATAATTTATGTTACAAAATGAACAGATTTGTTGAATATCTCATTCCAAAGTCTGATTCTGTTCGGTACAAACAAACTTAAGTACATCCCATTAAATCCAAAGAGAGTTTTAAGGCCATTAAATATTTAGTTCTGCTGAATTCTCAAACTGGCCTTGCTTTCCTCCTGCACACTACGTTTCTTTTAATATAGTAACATTCATTAACTCTTTAATGGCTTGTTCTCATTATAAGGGATAAGAACAGAATGTAAAAGAAGAAACAGCTGTTTTCATAAAATCCGCCCACACACATTACTGAATTTTTACAGATCAAATCATGTTTAGGGTAAACATGATCAATAGTGCTGCAATGGGTTAAAGCCAGTTCATACAGCAACATATGCCAGAACCTATTACAGCCTGTCCCTGCAGCCACTTTATTAACAACAGCAGAATGAAGCAAAGATGTTTCACTGGTGTCACTTAGTGATGAAATTATTCTGGAAATAAATGTCTTAATTTAAAGCTGATCTTCACAGATAAGGAAACAAATGTGACCTGTTTGCCAAAGTAATGATCAGAAAATAAAGAGCAGATGTTCTGTAGTAAATGATGTATTGATATGAGGTACCGTTGTATATGTTACAAGATTTTTAATCACAATCCCTGTAACTTCCTCTCAGGACATCCAGAATCTACTGCATTTATTGATTTATCTAACAAAATTAAATTGTTAGATTGAAAGCATGACCAAGATTGAATTTTTCATCCAGTAGCTAGTTATCCAGTACTGTATTGTGTGCTTTTGGTTTCATTCTGGTAAGTGTGATTGATTCAGGTCCTAGGCATCTTGGACTATGTATTTCCTCATTTTATGAAATCCCAGCACAATTAATAGTGCCATTGAATATCTTCTGCTGAAAAGACCAACCATAGTTTATAATGTTACCTATTCTGTTTGAAGCTTTAATGAAGGAATCATGGGGGTAAAATGAGCATTCTGTCTCTTGTGGCAGAGGTTTCACTACCTCGCCTTTTGACTGTAATGCAATCTCTGTGGTTCTTAATATATTCCTTTCAAGTTAATTAAGTTGATTGAAAATCCCTAGAGAAGAATGTAATTCAAATGTAATGCTTTAAATCAGTAGTGTAGTAATTAAATCACAGAGCCAGAATTTTCTGGGAAGTGTCAGTAATCCATGCTAATCTGTGTAAACTATTTAAGTATCAGGAATTTTAGTGTTTGGACATAAATGACATGCGGTATAGTGGTTGTAATTCCCAACAGATTTGCTGAGGAAATACTCAAAGCTTATCCTACAGTTGATCTGGCAATGCAGTGATGAACTACTGGTTTGTATAGAAAGGCACATGCTTTGTTAGCTTTCATGACTTTATTCTCAGCCAACTTCATGGGCAAGGATTGCTCTATTGTAACCACTTGATCGGCAGGATCTTGCTACTCTGAAGATCTTTGCTGTTTCAGTGATGAACATGGCTTGTTGCTTGCAATATTAAGTCCATAATTCTGTTCAGTGGTTTATCACAAGTAGATAAGAACTGGTTTGGTATTGTCACGGTTGGGTCATATTTACAATTTTTAAAATTGACTGCATCTGTGCTGATTTTTCAGGAGGGAGTGTAATTTTGTTGAGAAGGAATTTTATTATCGATTGTCCTGTACTATATATCTCATTCTTTTTGTCATTTTTAACTGTTTCTCACTGGCTCAAATTAGGTTTTGCTTTAATTTTTTTCCTCTACTTTTTAAGTTTAAAACGATTAGTTATTCAACCTTTGTCTCACCATCTTCAGACCAAAGTGATATTTGGCATAAATAAGCTCTCAGGAAAAACCTGGTTACTGAATTCATTACTGCATTACTGGTTAACTGAATTCCTTCTGCCATATGTTGAACCCCAGAAGAGATCTTCGGAGACATTAACACCCGGGAAATTGAAACTGCTGACCCTTCAGTGAGGGATGGTGTGTGTTTTCTTGACTTCCCCTTCCTAAAGTCTACAAAGAATTCTTTTGTCTTACTGACATTGAGTACAAGGTTGTTCTTGCAACAGCACTCAACCAGCAGATCTGTCTCACTCCTGTACACTGCCTTGTCAGCATCTGAGATTCTGCTGACAACAACGAATTTATAGATGGCATTCACACCATGCCTAGGTGTAGTTACATCTAACCTCAGAATCCTGGGGTTAGATGTAACTACATCTATAAACTCTCTGATGACACAACTGTTTTCAGCCGAATCTCAGATGGTGACAAGGCAGTGTACAGGAGTGAGACAGATCTTTCTGGCCTGCTTGGCAGTCTCTGACATGAACTTGAGGGTTCATCTATAATGAGAGAATAGGAGGCTCAAAGTTATCTCTGGCATAAAAGAACCATTCACTTCCTGGTCTCCACCTTCCCCCAAAAAAACTTGTTGAAGATGTTATCATTTACAGAAACACATTTTGACATAACTTGTTTAGGTGTTCTTCACCAATACAGAAGCAAAACACTAATTTTGTCCTCAACCTGTTTGCAAAAGGAAGATCACTTTTTAAGCTCATTTGGTTGGTGGTCATCTGGTACTTCTGAAAAAATATATACACTAGGATCTTAACAATTTTAATGTTGATACTAAATACAATGCAGTTGATTCTGGTTACATGGGAACCAGTACATTTTGGTCTAATTAAGCAGTTTTCCCAATTAGCTGAAGTTTCATGGAAAAATTAAAAAGGTATAAAAAAGACTTATCTGAGTAACAAATTATGTATTTAAATGAAACACAGAATGCATTAGAATACTATCAATACTGCTCGAGTACTATAAAGCTGTATTAGCTCCTAATAGTTATCAACAGAGAAATTCATCGCGTGTATACTGGCAGGTTCTTTTGATTGACCACAAATGAACAAAATCAACGCAGATATCTAATGTTGATAAATGAACTTCCTTCATACAATGCTTTTGACAATTGCATTCTCCAATCTTCATTTTCATTGGAACATTCTAGATGATTGCTGGTACCTTCAAATCTCCATAATTCCTAAATTGTTGAAACAGTGAAATAGTTTCATTTGTACTCCTGGCTTTTTCTGGCATCTCCAAGCTTGAATGCATGAAACTGCAGCAAGTAGAACAGTTCTGAATGATCTTACTGCTTACTTCTAGCCAACTATCAGTGACCAAAATCACTGCTCTTTGAACACAAACACCCACAACTGAGACTATTTCAAAAGTTTGCTTTAAGCACAGTGTAGTGGTTAATGGCCATACATGTGCAAGTGTCTGAAGCTAGTGAGAAACTGTTTGCAACAGTCTCCTGTAACAATTAAGCAGCATTGTGTCCCAAATATACAAAGGGAATCCTGGCTATTTTTTTTTCCAATTACTTTTTATTCTTTAAAGTTGGTCGCAAATAAGCAGCAGCCTAAGTTAACCAATAGCCCAATTAACTGTAATTTTGAGGCCATTCAGGATCTCCTTCTCAACATGTGTAGACCTAGATTTGCAAGTACAGATTTCCATTGCATTCTTTCAGTTCAGTTAAAGTGGAGTCCCACAAGGCAATACCTGCATACCACTAATAATGATAACACCAGGCACACAGAACCAGTGTGAAATGGAAGACAAGTGGAATTGATGGCAAGAAGGAACAGGTTTTATTTTAAGGCTCCTTTCCAATATCAGGGCCCCTTTCCTCCCCAAAGAAAAAGTTGTTTCTCAATTGAGATAGCGTGCATGCAACAAAATTCAAAGTACTGGTTGCCTCTGAAGTGCAGGTAACAGAAAGCTGTAAATTAAATAATTTCCAGTCCTGTAGCAGTTCTAAATTACTTCTCCATGTATGATTAACAGTTTGAATTTCCCTTATAGAACCAGAAGTATGATTATCTAAAATCTAATCAATTTCGAATGATAGATGTTGTGGCAGCTAGTGGGAGTGGGAAGAGTGAGTAAACTTGTCCAGTCAGAAACTGCATCACTCTATATAGACACGCACGTTGAAATAGATTATTTTGAGTGCGACAATGCGACAATATCCAACTGACTGAGTTGGATATTAAGATATAACACTTAACTGGAATTCATTGAAATACAGCTTGTACATGGTATCTGAGAGTAAGCAATAAAACGCAGGTGTTTTGTAGAAAGTTTTAACATAATTAAAAATATCAGTATCTTTTTCTAGCCCCTTGTTCTAAATATGTGAAAATGGATTTCCATGAAAGAAAATTAATCCTAATTCAAATGAAGACAGATGATTTTTCAATAAAAAAAATGCAAGAGCCTAAATACAACTCGGAGAGAGACTAAACATAAAGAATGCAAAAAGAGTTTTTATAGAACGGAAATATGCATTATGAACTTAATAAACGCTGCCTAAAAATGATCGGTATTTAAAGCAGTTTATATTTTAAAATTAATAATGAAGTGCTGAATGAAACAAAATCCCGAATAGCTAAGAAAAGCCTAGGACAGTCACAAACATTAAAAATGTTTTCAAGCAAATTATGCTGTCAAACACAAAAAAGTACCAATCACAGTTTTCTGCAATTAAAGCAAAATCATTACTATTATCGTTTTGTTAGCAAGCTGAAGCAAAATAACACTATTAATAAGCTGTGCAATATGTGTCTTTGTGTACATAACTAAAAATATCAGTACTTGAATATACAACGATGTAACTTTTCATGTGCTTAGTCCTCCGAAATGATTCAGGTGGCCTATCTGGCTCTCCCTTGAATGAAGTTGTGCGCTGTTCCTTTAAAGAGAATGACTACTGTCTCTTTACCACTGTAAATTAAATGCATCATTCCCAGAACCATCCTACTAAATGGTTTCTGCACCTGCTATTGGAAATTCAGATACTTGCAAAAACAGCTGCCAGTGTTAAAGACATCTTTGATCTACACCTCCCTCAGAATTATATCCTTTAAGTATTTATTTTGGGGAAGTAGAGGTGCAGATTGACAACCCAAATTTTGATAAAGTGTAACCAAATAAAGTTATTTGAAGTCATATAGATGAAGGCATAATTGCAAGAAGTAAATAACACTGTAGCTTCTATTTAGATTGTTACAAAGAAATTACACAATTTTTTTGGAGAAATCAATGCTGAGATTGCATGATAATTTTTTTGAAATAATTTTACATCCCTTAGCAAATATTCATTACTTTGCAAGTTAAAAGGGTTTTTAAAAAAATAAAATTAATATAAATCAGAATCAATTTTATTATCACCAGCATGTGTCATGATATTTGTTAACTTAGCAGCAGCAGTACAATGCAATACATAATCTAGCAGAGAGGAAAAATAATAATGATAAACAAATAAAACAATAATGTATATTGAATAGATTGAAAAAAACATGCAAGAACAGAAATACTGTATACTTTTAAAAAATGAGGTGGTGTCCGAAGATTCAATGTAGGAATAGGATGGCAGAGGGGAAGAAGCTGTTCCTGAATCGCTGAGTGTGTGCCTTCAGGCTTCTGTACCCCCTACTTGATGGTAAAAGTGAGAAAAGGGCATGCCCAGGGTGCTAGAGGTCCTTGATAATGGACGCTGCCTTACTGAGACTCTGCTCCCTGAAGATGACCTGGGTTACTTTGTAGGCTAGTGCCCAAGATGGAGTAGACTAGATTTACAATCTTCTGCAACTTCTTTTAGTCCTGTGCAGTAGCCTCTCCATACCAGACAGTGATGCAACCTGTCAGAATGCTCTCCACGGTACAGCTATAAAAGTTTTTGAGTATTTATTGACATGCCAAATCTCTTCAAACTCCGAAATAAAATTTAGCTGCTGTCTTGCCTTCTTTATAACTACATCAATAACTTGGGACCAGGTTAGATCCTTAGAGATCTTGACACCCAGGAACTTGAAGCTGCTCACTCTCTCCACTTCTGATCCTTCTATGAGGATTGGTATGTGTTCCTGTCTCTTACCCTTTCTGAAGTCCACAATCAGCTCTTTTGTCTTACTGATGTTGAGTGCCAGGTAGTTGCTGTGGCACCATTCCACTAGTTGGCATATCTCACTCTTGTACACCCTCATCACCACCTAAGATTCTACCAACAATGGTTGTATCGTCAGCAAATTTATAGATGGTATTTGAGCTATGCTTAGCCACACAGTCATAGCAAGTAAAGTAGTGGACTAAGCACACACCCCTGAGGTACACCAATGTTGATAATCAGCGAGGAGGATATGTTATCACCAATCGGCACAGAATATGGTCTTCCAGTTAAGAAGTCGAGGATCCAATTGCAGAGGTAGATACAGAGGCCCAGGTTCTGCAACTTCTCAATCAGGATTGTGGGAATGATGGTATTAAATGCTGAGCTACAGTCAATGAACAGCATCCTGACATAGGTGTTGTGTTGTCCAGGTAGTCTAAAGCTGTGTGGAAAGCCATTGCGATTGCATCTGCCACTCACCAATTTTGGCGATTGGCAAATTGCAATGGAGCCAGATCCTTGCTGAGGCAGGAGTTCAGTCTAGCCATGACCAACCTCTCAAAGCATTTCATCATTTCGATGTGAGTGCTCCTGGGTGATATTTATTAACGCAGCCCACATTATTTGTCTTAGGCACTGGTATAATTGTTGCCTTTTCGAATCAATTGGGAACTTCTGCGCATAGCAGTAAGAGGTTGACAATATCCTTGAATACTTCCCACTAGAGTATTCCATCGGGACCTTCTGCCTTGCGAGGTTCACTCTCTATAAAGACAGCCTATCATCTGTCTCTGAGACAGAGATCACAGGGTCATCAGGTGCAGCAGGGATCTTCACAGCTGTAATTGTGTTCTCCCTTTCAAAGCGTGCTTAGGAGGCATTGAGATCATCTGGTGGTGAAGCATTGTTCCCATTCATGCTATTGGGTTTCACTTTGTAGGAAGTAGTGTCTTGCAGACCCTGCCAGAGTTGCCATGCATCTGATGTCACCTCCAACCTCATTCAAAATTGTTTCTTCACCTTTGAAATAGCCCTCCACAAATCATACCTGGTTTTCTGGTACAGGCCAGGGTCACCAGACTTGAATGGCTTCAGCAGACGACATACCTCCTGGTTCATCCATGGCTTTTTGTTTGGTAGTCTTGTACAGTAAGTCTTTGTGGGCCCACACTATCCACACATGTTTTAATGAGGTCAGTAACAAATGCATCATACTCATCCAGGTTCGAAGATGAACCCTGAATACAGTCCCGTTCACCGATTCAAAGCATTCCTGTGGGTGCTGTTTTGCTTCCTTTGTCCATACCTTCTCGTTCCTCACTGCTGGTGCTGCAGTCTTCAGTCTCTGCATATACTCAAGGAGTAGAAGTACTATAGCTAGGTGATCAGACTTCCCGAAGTGAGGGCTTGGAATCGCGCAGTTAGCATTCTTGATGGTGGTGTAGCAATGGTTCCAGTGAGTTGTTTCCTCTGGTTTTGCAAGTGATCTGTTGATGGTAATTGCTTAGTGATTTTTTCCAGACTGGTCTGATTAAAATCTCCCAAAATGATGGTGAAGACATTAGGGTGTGCTGTTTTGTGCATGTTGATCCCAATGCTCAGATCTAAAGCCTGATTGATGTTGGCCTGAGGTGGAATGTTAAACTACTACTAAAATGACCCCGAAGAATTCCCATGGTAGTTGAAAAGGACAGCACTTTACTGCTAGATATTCCAGGTCCGGTGAGCTGAATTAGGAAAGTAATGATATATTTGTGCACCAAGAAGAGTTGATCATGAGGTATACTCTTCCACCTCTGCTTTTGAGAGACTATAGATCTAGCCTGAAGGTTAGCCCGTTGATCTGGATCGCTGTATCCGTTATGGAAGTGGTTAACTAGGATTCGGCGAAACAAAGGACACAAGCGGTCCTAATGTCCCTCTGATTCAGCACCCTGGCTCTGAGATAATCAGTTTTATTCATCACAGACTACACGTTCACCAGCAAGATTGTCAGTATAGGGAGTTTAAAACCCCTTTTCCTCAAACACACTTGTAATCCTGATCTACACCTGTACTTCCAACCACAATCGGTATTGTTTCTGTCGTTTTTAAGCAGCAATAGTTCGTCTAAGGGCGTTAAGACATCTTTCTTGACTGTACTGATCTTGGAAACAGTTCTGCTTTTTAGCTGTATCAAGCTGAAATGGGAATATTTAATCATATCCATTGAAAGTACTGTTGCTACTCGAGTCACGCCTTGGCGCCCCAGAAGTACTTAAGACAATACAAATTTATCAGTGAATACTTTGTGAGTTTTAATGTGAAATGTAGCATTGTTTCTAGGAGACAACCATGGCAACATATGAATTTATTTTCAACATTGCCAAACACATTTTTGCTTCAAGATTATTACCTATGATCAAATTGTATATTGTTAATATTCAGCATTGAAATAGAATGTTTGCACATGAATGCCCAAAAAAAAACTTGGCTAACTACCTTAGTTTTGGAAACTTTTCCAAATCAAGGTGTAGAAATTGATCAGATTTTCCTCACAGTGTTGGCTGCAAAATGTATCAGAGCACTAAAGCTTGATGTTCAATTCTGCTGTTTCTTTGTCAGATATAAAAGGATTAACGAATAACTTCACTTTTTTCTGTATCTCAAGGTTAGCTGTTCATACAAATAATGAAGTTTCAAAATAAGCCCCAAGTTATAACTATAGTTGGATCATCATGACGAGCAGGAACATTGCGTTACTGGTTTAATAGTGTAGCTGCAATTGAGTTTAAAATGTCATAATTTGATTGATAAGGTCAGGCAAAGTATTTCTTTACCAGAAACTTCAGAGTTTATTAATGCAAGAGTAAAGCACTGCAATTTCTGGAAGTTTGAATGAAAGCTTTGAATACTGGAAGTGCTCTGCACTGCTAGGCAGTATATGTGATGAGATAGAGTTCTACGACAAAACTATGAAAGGGGAAAGGATGAAGAAAATCTAAGGTCTCTGAATGCAGGCTATGAACCATAGAACAATAGAACATTACAGTACAGAAACAGGCCTTTTGGCCCTTCTTGGCTGTGCCGAACCATTTTTCTGCCTAGTCCCACTGACCTGCACCTGGACCATATCCCTCCATACACCTCTCATCCATGTACCTGTCCCAAGTTTTTCTTAAATGTTAAAAGTGAACTCGCATTTACCACTTCATCTGGCAGCTCCCACCACTCTCTGTGTGAAGAAGCCCCCCTAATGTTCCCTTTTAAACTTTTCCCCTTTCACCCTTAACCCATGTCCTCTTTCTCCCCTAACCTCAGTGCCTGCTTGCATTCACTCTATCTATACCCATCATAATTTTATATACCTCTATCAAATCTTCCCTCATTCTTCTACACTCCAGGGAATAAAATCCTAACCTATTCAACCTTTCGCTGTAGCTCAGTTTCTCAAGTTCCAGCAACATCCTTGTAAACCTTCTCTGCACTTTTTCAACCTTATTAATATCCTTCCTGTAATTAGGTGACCAAAACTGCTCACAATACTCCAAATTCGGCCTCACCAATGCCTTATACAACCTCACTATAACATTCCAACTCTTATACTCAATACTTTGATTTATAAAGTCTAATGTACCCAAAGCTCTCTTTACTACCCTATCTACCTGTGACGCCACTTTTAGGGAATTATTTATCTGTACTCCCAGATCCCACTGTTCTACTGCACTCCTCAGTGTCCTACCATTTACCTTGTATGTTCTACATTGGTTTTTCCTTTCAAAGTGCAATACGTCACACTTGTCTGTATTTCTAGTTGGTCTAAATCCCTCTGCAAGCTTTGAAAACCTTCTTCACTGTCCACTACACCTCCAATCTTTATATCATCAGCAAATTTGCTGATCCAATTTACCACATTATCATCTAGATCATTGATGTAGATGACAAATAACAATGGACCCAGCACTGATCCCTGTGGCACACCACTAGTCACAGGCCTCCACTCAGAGAAGCAATCCTCCACTACCACTCTCTGACTTCTTCCATTGAGCCAAAGTCTAATCCAATTTACTACCTCACCATGTATACCGAGCGACTGAATCTTCCTAACTAACCTCCCATACGAGATCTTGTCGGAGGCCTTACTGAAGTCCATGTAAACAACATCCACTGCCTTCCCTTCATCACATAAAGCTGTTTTGATTCTCACTAATAAGTCTCTATCTCCTTCCAATAATTTACCTACTACTGACGTCAAACTTACCGGCCTGTAATTTCCCAGATTACTTTTAGAGCCTTTTTTAAACAATGGAACGACATGAGCGATCCTCCAATCCTGTGCCAACTCACCCGTAGATACCGATGTTTTAAGTATATCTGCTAGGGCCCCTGCAATTTCAACACCAGCCTCCATCAAGGTCCGAGGGAATACCCTGTCAGGTCCTGGGGATTTATCTACTCTGATTTGCCTCAGGATAGCAACCACCTCCTCTTCAATCTGTATAGGTTCCATGACCTCACTGCTTGTTTGCCTTATTTCCATTGACTCCATGCCAGTTTCCTTAGTAAATACAGATGCAAAAAAAAACATTTAAGATTTCCCCCATTTGTTTTGGTTCCATACATAGCCGACCACTCTGATCTTCAAGGGGACCAATTATATCCCCTACTATGAAGGAGACATTAAATGTCAAAATTTTTGGTAGTGCAAAGTGAAATAGAGTGGTAAAGAGATTTGCAAAGAAGTAAAAGATTGATCTGGAAGAGGTGTAAGTGGAAGAAATTAATAAGAAAATTATTGGAAGTTGCAAAGAGAAAACTTCTGAATGTCGGAAATTGAAATCTTCGGCTGGATATTGGTAAATGACAGCTTAGTGCAGGCCAATCATTTCTATAGGTGAGCAACTGATGACCAATTTCCATGCATCCAAGTTGCAGCGCCAAAAGACATGTATGTTTTGTCAAGCCTTTTGCTAGAATCCAACACAAATTCTTTAGACAACTATTCACAAAAAAAAATCAGGAATCTAGTTTCGCAGATGAAGGAAAATGTATTTAGGATCTCTTAAATACTTGTAAGTATCTTTGCCAAGCTTTGCAAACAAAAATTCTCTGCAAATGACATCATTTCCATGTATGCTAAGCAGTGTCGCCTTTGCATGTGCTCTCATGCATTAGAATTTTTTCTAGGCCAAATGTTGCCAAGAATAGACAGATATCCAGCATTTAAATAATCTCATATCTTGTCACTTTGATTCCGGCTGTAAAATATTACAGATGTGTTCTTCTTAATTTTGTCTGTCAGAAGATGTGAAATTACTTCAAAATTTTATCATTAGGGTCTCTCAAGGTTGAACAAGTATTTGAAAGTTATATCTTTTTTTTTCAAAAAGCAGCGGGAATAGAGAGGCGGTACTGTAAAGGAAAGTCGAATGCGATATGCCTTGCTGCAAGGTCCGTCCTCTTCCACTGTCTCTGCAGTCAAGCAACAATTCCGTGGCAGGACTACATTTCCATTAGGAAATGGAGGTTTATTGATTGTGCATTTAGCTCTATGTTCAGTACTTGAAGTGAAATGCAAAACCTAATGAATTTTATGTGATCATGTTTGAATATTCTTCAGATGCTGACTGTTTTGGAAACAGTATTAAAAGCATGGAAAACTGAATAATTTGAATTGGAAAACCATATGTGGGACAGAGCACTATACATATCAAGTTCTTATGATATGCTGAGGGTTGTTAGCAATAGGGTGAGGTGCTGTACTTGAACTTTCATTGGAGAATCAGCCAATGTGCCACATGCAGGAGACCACAGTCTGTCAATATCCTGCCACACTGGGCAGCTGAAGATTCTCCCCAAGTTTTCTGTAAGAGGTCTGAGGATGTGAGCTAGGTTGCAGGTTTTGAATGACAGACCTGCTGGGACTCGGTGGGTAGAGGTGTGGAAAGGATGATCAGAAATCAGATGGCAGCCAATTAGCAGCAGTCAATGGGTGGCCCTGCTCATTAAAGGATAGGCAATATGCAACTGGACATTGGTGTCGCCAATAGGCATCACAGCCTAGTATGGGGACTTCAATACATAGAATTGCAAGAGACTGTATAGAATCAGAATCAGGTCTAATATTACTGGCATATGTCATGAAATTTGTTGTTTTGCAGAAACAGTATATTGTATATAATAAAAATATTACAATAAGAAATATGATATATGTTTTAAGCAATAAATAATTGGTGCAAAAAGAGAGAGGGAAGAAAAGTTGAGGGAGTGCTCATGAGTTTATTGTCCATTCAGAAATCTGCTGGCTGAGGGGTAGAAGCTGTTCTTGAAACATAGTGTGTGTCTGCAGGCTCCTGTACCACCACCTCATTGGTAGCAATGAGAAGAGGGCATGTCCTGCATGACAGCTGTCCCTGATCGATGCCGCCTTGGGGCATCATCTTTTGAAGTAGATGCTGGGGAGGATAGTTCTCATGGTGGAGCTGGCTGAGTTTACAGCTTTCTGCAGCTTTATTTCATCCTGTGCTGTGGCCCCTCCATACCAAACAGTGATACAACCAGTTAGAATGCTCTCCTCAGTACATCTGTGGAAATTTGCATGTGTCTTTGTTGGCATACCAATTTTCCTCAAACTCTAAATACAATATAGCTACTGTCATTCCTTCTTTATAATTATATCAATGTGTTGGGCCCAGGATAGATTGTTAGAGATGTTGACACCCAGGAACTTGTAACTGCTCACCCTTTCCGCTTCTGATCCCTTGGTGAGGACTGGTGCATGTTCCCTTGGCTTCCTCTTCCAGACGTCTATGATCATTTCCTTAATCTTACTGACATTGAGTACAAGATTGTTGCTGTGACACTACTCAATCAACTGATCTATCGTGCTCCTCTACACCTCCTCATCACCATCTGAATTTCTGTCAAAAATTGTTGTGTAAAGTGAGCAGAGCAGTGGGGTAAGCATGCATCCCTGAGGTCCACTGGTGTTGATTGTCAATGAGGAGGAGATGTTATTTCTGATCTGCACAGACCGTGGTCTCCCAATAAGGAAGTAAAGGATCCAGTTGTGGTAGAGGCCCTGGTTTTGGAGCTTGTTGATTGGAACTAAGGATCTGATTGTGTTGAACGCTAAGCTGTAGTCAATAATTAACAGCAGCATGATGTAAGTATTAGTATTGTCCAGGTGATCCAAGGCTGAGTGGAGAGCCAGTGAGATTATATCCACTGTAGACCTACTATGGTGATTGGCAAATTGCAGCAGGTCCAAGTCCTTGCTTGAGCAGAAGAATCATGACCAACCTCTCAAACCACTTAGTAGATGGGCTGGCGGATAGTTGTTGAGGCAGCTCACCTTACTTTTGGGCACTGGTATCACTGTCACCTTTTTGAAGCAAGTGGGAATCTCTAACTGCGGCAGTGAGAGATTGAAGGTGTCCTTGAATGGTCCTGCCCGTTAGTTGGCACAGGATTTCAGAGCCCTTCCAGGTACATTATCACAGCCTGTGCCTTGCAAGGGTTCACCATCTTGAAAGATATTCTGACATTGGCTCTGAGACAGAGATCACAGGTTCACAGGATGCTGCAGGGATTTGCATAGATGGAATTTTATTCTCTATTGCAAAGCGTGCTTAGGACTGTAGACCCAGGCAACTCCGTCATGAACACAGCCCTCCCACCTTTTAAGGAAGCCTTCAAGCGGAGCTGTTTCAAAAAGGCAGCATGCACCACTAAGGACCCTCACTATCACAGGACACATGCACTCTACTTAATACTACTAACAGAGAGGAGGTACAAGAGCCTGAAGACCCAGACTGAAAGATTCAGAAACAGGTCCTTTCCCCTCTGCCTTCAGATTTCTAAATGAACCATAAACGTGATCTCATTATTCTTTTTCTTTAACACTATTTATTTTGCAACTTATAGTAACTTCATATTTTTTCATTAATGCTACTGCATCAAAACAATAAATTTTATGTCATATAAGACAATGGTAATAAATCTTAGTGCAACACTGTTACAGCTTGGGGTGCCAATTCTGGTGCCATCTGTAAGGAGTGAACACATTGATTTCTTCTGGGTGTTACGGTTTCCTCTCACCTGCCAAAGAAGTGCAGCCTAACAAATGTTTTATAGAACTGTATTATGTTCAATTCTTTGGCCAAAGAAGACAAACAGGCCTTTTAGCTTCTTCACACAATGTCTATCGATGTTGCCACATAAGAAATAGGAGCAGGGTTTCTGGTGACGTCGTCATCGAGAATGGCAGCTTAAGTCACTAGTTCCTCCGGAAAAATGCGTATTAAGCCCCGTTAACCCGTCAAATAGAATATTTTTCGAAAAATATTTGAACTGAAAAGAGGGGCAAGAATGGGGAGAAGAAATGGAAATTAAAAAAGCGACACTGTGGAGCCTGTGTCCGAGAGGAGTGCAGCGGACGGCTCTCCGACCCGACTGCATGCTAGTGAGGCGGCTGCTGGACCTCGTTCGGTCGAAGCGGCGAATGTCTTCGAAATCCTGAAAGAAATAATGGAGGTCCAGAAAGATATAAAGCAGCAGCTCCGTGATATTAAGGCAGAGCTCACCAGCGTCAATCAAAAAATAGTGGTGGCAGAAACTCGCATTGAGAAGGTGGAAGATCGCGTTGAAAACGTGGAGCGGATACTGAGCAAGACAATAAAAGTAATACATCACCAAGAAGGTAAACTGCTTGACCTGGACGGAAGATCATGGTGGAAAAATATCAGAATCTACAACGTTCCCGAAGGAGCGGAGTGACAGAGTTTGGTGGAAAGTTACTGCGGGACGTGCTGGATCTTATCCCGCTATGGAGCTGGAAGTCGAAACCTACCCAGGATAGAAAGCCACGCTCGATAATAATTAAATTCCTTCAGTACAGCACCAAGGCAGAGATTCTACGAAGGGCCTGGGGTAAGAAGAGAGTGTTTTTAGAGAATAAATTAATATATTTCGACCAAGATTACCCCCCGCGGTCCTCCAGAAATGCAAAGAAAACTCCGAAGTAAAGCAAAATAAGATTAGATTTCAAACTCCGTACCCTGCTAAACTTCGAGTGTTTTATGACAACGGGACGCGGTTGTACCAGACAGTCGAAGAGGCGGCTACAGACATGAAGGCCAGAGGGTTGCCCGTCAGCATGACCAAAACGAAAGAAAGCCTGGCTGATGAGTTGTCCCGCTCGGCTTGGGAAATAGTGCGAGAAACGAAAAGGTAGGAGACGGGAGGAAGCCGAGAGAAACATATCAGGAAGAGACCGGGAGTATCCCAATGACAATCCTCACTGCCTTCAGAAGAGCCATAGGGTTTGGCTAACGTTAAAAATGTTGAGATGCTAAACAGAAGCAAAAGTACACGGTGATATACCTATCTCGAGAAATTCTTATTATAATGTGGATTTTATATTACTTAGTTGTTATTCTTTATTCGCTCACTTACTCCTTTTTCCCCCATCAAAATGAGAAAATATATATGTGTGCATATATGTGTATGTGTGTAATGTGTGTGTATATCTATGTGTGTGTATGTATGTGTGGGAAATCTTTTCTGTGTAATGTTCACTGACTTTTATGAGTGCTGCAATGGGGGCCCTCAACTCACAAGTAGGAAGGGTTATCCCCCACAGCTAGACATTTCCTCCAGTTCAACGCAGGGTCATTTACTAGAGACCTCAGCCTTGGAATTACACGTTCATTGCCCTTTTTGTTATTATATGAGTTTCTTGGTTCTTATTTGTTCAGGGAGTAGATCGATTAAGTTTTATTCTAAGTTCAAAGATACATTGACAGATAAATACAGATGGATAAGGACAAGGTAAAATTCATTTCTTTTAATGTAAATGGGCTATTAAATCCAATCAAACGTAAGAGAATTTTATCCAAAATGAAAAAAGAACAAGCCCATGTAGTATATTTACAGGAAACTCATTTAAGTGATAATGAGCATAATAAACTAAAGAGAATGGACTTCACCAATCTGTTTTTCTCCACATATAATCAGGACATAGGAGAGGAGTTGCTATTTGTTACGTATTCAGGCAACAATAAATATATGAGTTAGGCAAGGGTTTTTATAACAAACAACACGTTTATTAAACACTGAAAACAAACCCCCCCAAAAGTAAACAAACATTAACGTAACCGGAAATCAGCTGCTGTGCGGCAGCTCAAACAGTTCTTTTAAGTAGTACTGCCAAAAGTTCGAAATGCTCACAGTCCATTTAAAGGCGAGACTTTTTAAGACGATTTAAATTCTCTCTCACGTCGCTTTGCTTCAGTCCCCGACGTCGAACTTTTACCAAAAAGTATTTACGAAACGAAACGGCTTAAATGCACTGACCTTTCCTTTATCACACTGTCCTCAATTTTCTGCTATCCTGCAGAGATTAACACGAGAACAGTCGAAGAATTCCTTCCGAATAAGGATTAAATAAGGTCAATAGACAATAGGTGCAGAAGTAGACCATTCGGCCCCTCGAGTCTGCACCGCCATTCTGAGATCATGGCTGATCATTCACTATCAATACCCAGTCCCTGCCTTGTCCCCATATCCCTTGATTCCCCTATCCATCAGATATCTATCCAGCTCCTTCTTGAAAGCATCCAGAGAATTGGCCTCCACCGTCTTCCGAGGCAGTGCATTCCACACCTCCACAACTCTCTGGGAGAAGAAGCTCTTCCTCAACTCTGTTTTAAATAACTGACCTCTTATTCTCAATCCATGCCCTCTGGTACTGGACTCTCCCAACATCTGGAACATATTACCTGCCTCAATCCTATCAAATCCTTTAATTATCTTAAACGTTTCAATCAGATCCCCTCTCAATCTCCTCAATTCCAGCGTGTACAAGCCCAATCTCTCCAATCTCTCTGCGTAAGACAGCCCTGCCATCCCAGGAATCAACCTAGTTGCCAGAATGTCCTTCCTTAAACCTGGAGACCAAAACTGTACACAATATTCCAGGTGTGGTCTCACCAGGGCCCTGTACAAATGCAAAAGAACATCCTTGCTCTTGTATACAATTCCCCTTGTAACAAAGGCCAACATTCCATTTGCCCTCTTCACTGCCTGTTGCACTTGCTCATTCACCTTCATTGACTGGTGAACTAGGACTCCTAGGTCTCTTTGCATTTCTCCCTTACCTAACTCGACACCGTTCAGACAATACTCTGCCCTCTTGTTCCAGCTTCCAAAGTGGATAACTTCACATTTATTCACATTGAATGACATCTGCCAAGTATCTGCCCACTTACTCAGCCTATCCAAGTCTCCCTGTATTCTCCTAACGTCCTCTTCGCATGTCACACTGCCACCCAGTTTAGTATCGTCAGCAAACTTGCTGATATAGTTTTCAATGCCCTCATCTAAATCATTGACATAAATCGTAAAGAGCTGTGGTCCCAATACATAGCCCTGTGGTACCCCACTAGTCACCTCCAGCCTGTCTGAGAAACACCCATTCACTGCTACCCTTTGCTTTCTATCTGCCAACCAGTTTTCTATCCATGTTGAAACCCTGCCCCCATTGCCATGAGCTCTGATTTTACTCACCAATCTCCTATGTGGCACCTTATCGAATGCCTTCTGAAAATCTAGGTACACAACATCCACTGGCTTACCCTCGTCTAACATCCTTGTTACACCCTCAAAAAACTCCAACAGATTAGTCAAGCATGATTTGCCCTTGGTAAATCCATGCTGGCTCGGCCTAATCCTATTTCTGCCATCTAGATGTGCCACTATTTCGTCCTTAATAATGGACTCAAGCATCTTCCCCACGACTGACGTTAGGCTAACAGGGCGATAGTTCTCCGTTTTCTCCTTCCCTCCCTTCTTGAAAAGTGGGACAACATTAGCCACTCTCCAATCTTCAGGAACTGATCCTGAATCTAAGGAACATTGGAAAATGATTACCAATGCATCCGCAATTTCCTGAGCCACCTCTTTTAGAACCCTCGGATGCAGACCATCTGGACCCGGGGATTTATTAGCCTTCAGTCCTACCAGTCTACTCATCACAGTTTCTTTCCTAATGTCAATCTGTCTCAATTCCTTTGATATCTTATGACCTTGGCCCATCCATACATCTGGGAGATTGCTTGTGTCCTCCCTGGTGAAGACAGATCTAAAGTATGCATTAAATTCTGTTGCCATTTCCCTGTTTCCCATAACAATTTCTCCCAATTCATTCTTCAAGGGGCCAACATTGTTCTTAACTATCTTCTTTCTCTTCATATAGCTAAAAAAGCTTTTGCTATCCCCTTTTATATTCCTGGCTAGACTGAGCTCATACCTGATTTTTTCTCTCCGTATTGCTTTTTTAGTTAAGATCTGCTGTTCCTTAAAACTTTCCCAATCATCTGTATTCCCACTCATCTTAGCCCTGTCATACTTCTTTTTCTTTAATGCTATACAATCTCTGACTTCCTTTGTCAACCACTGTGGCCCCTTCCCCCTCTTTGAATCCTTCCTTCTCATTGGAATGAACTGCATTTGCATCTTTTGTATTATGCCCAAGAATATCTGCCACTGCTGATCCACTGTCTTTCCTGCCAGGGCATCCGCCCATTTAACTTTGGCCAGCTCTTCCCTCGTGGCACCGTAGTCTCCTTTATTTAATTGCAACACTGACACCTCTGATCTGCCCCTATCCCTCTCAAATTGTAGATAAAAACTTATCATGTTATGATCACTACTTCCTAATGGCTCCTTTACTTCAAGATCACTTATCAATTCCTGTTCATTACACATCACCAAGTCCAAAATAGCCTCGTTCCTGGTTGGCTCAAGCACAAGCTGTTCCAAAAATACATCCCTTAGACACTCCACAAACTCCCTATCCTGAGGTCCAGCACCTACCTGATTCTCCCAGTCCACCTGCATGTTGAAATCTCCCATAACGACTGCATTACCTTTAGCACATGCCAATGTTAACTCCCTAATCAACTTGTACCCAATATCCACGCTACTGTTTGGGGGCCTGTACACAACACCCATTAGGGTCTTTTTACCCTTACTGTTCCTCAGCTCAATCCACACAGACTCTACTTCCCCTGTTCCCAAGTCACCTCTTGCTAAGGACTGAATCTCATTCCTCACCAACAGGGCCACCCCACCCCCTCTTCCCATATTTCTGTCTCTACGATAGCACGTATACCCTGGTACACTCAATTCCCAGGCCTGATCCCCTTGCAGCCATGTCTCCGTTATCCCAACAATATCGTAGTTCCCCATTTTCATCTGAGCTTCAAGCTCATCTGTCTTATTTCTGACACTACGCGCATTCAAGTATAGAATTCTTAGCCCATTCCTCCTCTCTTTGCTTAAAACACTGTCTACTGTACCTAACCCAGCTCCTTGAACTTCCATCGGGCAAATTGCACCCTGAATTTTGATGACCTTCTCAAGATCACCCAAACCTTGTACACATTTAACCCCATGCACCTTCTGACCAACCCTCTGGATCTGGATCCCTGCCCCCTGCACATCTAGTTTAAACCCCCCCCGAGCAGCACTGGCAAATACTCCTGCAAGAATGTTAGTACCCCTCTGGTTCAGATGTAGACCATCCCTTCGAAACAGATCCCAATGTCCCTGGAACAAAGACCGATTATCCAAAAACCTGAACCCTTCCTTCCTGCACCATGCTCTCAGCCTCGTATTAATGTGCATAATCATTCTATTCTTCGCCTCACTCGCACATGGCACAGGTAGCAATCCCGAGATTGTCACCCTGGAGGTCCTGCCTTTCAGCTTCACTCCTAACTCCCTGAACTCTCTAAGCAGGACCCCCTCACTCACCTTACCTACATCGTTGGTCCCTACATGGACCACTACATCTGGGTTCATGCCCTCGTTCTCAAGAATAGCCTGCACCCGATCTGAGATGTCCCGGACCCTGACACCAGGGAGGCAACATACCATCCAAGACTCCCGATCTGCCCCACAAAATCTCCTATCTGCCCCCCTGACTATAGAATCCCCTAAAACTATCGCTCTCTTCTCTTCCCTCCTCCCCTTCCTAGTTGAGGGTTCAACCTCTGTGCCAGAGGCAGGACCACTACAACTCATTCCTGGTAGGTCATCCCCATCAACAGTATCCAGTACGGTATACTTATTGTTAATGGGAATGGCCGCAGGGGTGCTCTGCTCTCTCTGCCTGCTCCCCCTGCCTCTCTGGACCGTCACCCATCTGCCTACTTCTTGGTTTTTTGGTGTGACTACCTCCTGATAACTCCTATCTATCTCTGCCTCCACCTCCCGAATGATCTGTAGTTCATCCAGCTCCTGCTCCAACTCCCTAACTCGGTCTGATAGGAGCTGCAGCTGGACGCACCTTTTGCAGGTGTGGTCATCAGGGACAACTGTGTTGACCCTGACCTCCCACATACTGCATACGGAGCACACCACTGCTCTGACTGTCTCCCCCATACCTGAACTGGATTAATAGAATAGATTAATTAATAGGTCGAACCCGTTTCACCGTCAAAATAGATTCTCCTCGATCTTTAACTCCGGAACTCCGATCTTCACTCTCCACTGATTCTCAAACTAGTAGTATTGTAAAGAACCTGCTGGCAATGACCTTTTAAACTTTAGGCATTAGATAAAACTTCATCTTTCAACTAAACTGCGTCATCACATTAAATCACACAGTGGCATGAAGTCAACTTGGCAAATCCAGCCACGAACTGCCCCTCCTCACAGGGTGGGGTCTTCCTTTTATAACTTAAAAAAAATCCTGTCACATGATCTCTACTGGTGGGAAAATGACATCACTCCACCATCACAAGACCATTACCTCAAGTCCAGTATAGCTTCAACCCCAGTCATGTGACAAGGGTACCACTGTCATGTCACGAGTACGTAACACTATTCTTATCTCAAGTAAGCTAAATTTTGAAAAAATATTCGAAATGGGAGATAAAGAAGGCAGATATATTCTGGTAAGGGGGAATATAGACAGCAATTCAGTTACTCTATTGAATATATACGCACCCCTGGGAAGGTGATATTGGTTTCTTTCAGAAAATTACTGATATTATGGTAACAGAAACAGAAGGTCTCCTGATACGTGGGGGAGACTTAAATTTACAATTACAACCAAACTTAGACTCTTCCGATAGAAAAACCTATGAAACAAAATCTTTACATAAGGAAGTTAATACACTTTTTGAGGATGTTGGTTTATTTGATATATGGAAGGACTTTTTCCCTGACAGAAGGGGTTACACTCATTATTCTGCTCCACATTCTGTATATACAAGAATAGACTATTTCATAACATTTGGAAAAGATAAAGACAAAATAGACACCTGTGGAATTGGGACAATAGATGTAAGTGACCATGCACCTATATATTTATCTGTTGATTTTGACTTACAGCCAAAGAATACTATTTGGAAACTAAATTCAAGTCTACTCAATGATCCTGACTTTAAGGAACAAATTAAAAAAGAAATTGGTCTACTTAGAATTTGATGATGATGGAGAGGTTTCACCTCCCATTTTATGGAATATTCTGAAGGCGGTCTTAAGAGGGAAAATTACAGTGATATCTTCATATAAGAAAAAAGGAATAAAACATTGGAGGAATTACAAAACAGGCTGAAGGGACTAGAGAAAAAACACAAATTGAATTTGGCACAGGATACATTAGGGGAAATGAAAAGAATTAGGAATGAAATAAATAATTTGGCTACGTAAGAAATCAGGAAAAACTTAATGTTTCTGAAACAGACATTATGAAAGTAGATCGAAATCTATTAAGGTACTGGCGTGGAAACTGAAAAAAAAAATAGCAGAAAATGCAATTCATAGAATTATGGACCCAAGAACAAAAATGATAAAAAAAAAAATAAGAATGAAAATGATAAAAAATAAGCTAAGTGAAATTCAAGAAGCTTTTGAAGTGTTTTACAAAACGCTATATTCCAAAGTTCCAGGGCAAAGCATAACCCAAATTGACATCTTGAATTCTCTAGAGTTACCCATTTTAAGCGAAGAACGAAATAGAAGGATGATGGCTGACATAACTGAAGTTGAATTAAAAGCTGCAATTAGTAGGCTTAAATTAAGCAAGTCACCAGGATCAGATGGGTATATTGCAGAGTGGTAAAAAGAATTTTAAAATGAGTTAATTCCTGTTTTACTTCCCACACTGAACTGGGCTCTAAAAAAGGCACAAATGCCACCCAGTTGGAAGGAATGGATAATCTCAGCTATACTGAAAGAAGGCAAGGATAAAATGGAATGCAGGTCATTTAGACCAATATTCGTTCTTAATGTAGATTATAGGTTATTTACCTCCATCATGGCCAAACGATTAGAGGAGTTTCTACCCATACTGATGCGTAATGATCAGACAGGTTTTATACAGCAACGCCAGACTCAAGACAATATACAAAGGACACTTCACATTATGGATCATATACAAAAAAATAAAATCAAAGCAATAATGATAAATGTGGATGCTGAAAAAGCATTTGATTCGGTTAATTGGAATTTTCTTTACAGAGTTTTACATAGATTTGGTTTCCAAGACACAATTATTAAAATTATACAGACACTGTATGACAATCCTACTGCTAGGATTAACATCATTGGATATTTATCAAATAGTCTTACCCTAGAAAGGGGCACAAGGTCATGGTCAACACCACTCTTCGCGTTATATCTAGAACCATTAGCTCAATACATCAGACAAAATGAAGATATCAGGGGAATTACTATTAAAGGGACAGCATAAATTGGCTTATTATGTGGATGATATTGTGATCTATCTAGGGCAACCAACATACTCTTTACCTAAATTGATGCAATCCTTTGAACAATATGGTCAATTATCAGGATACAAGATCAACATAGATAAAACCCAATTACTTTCATATTACTATAGCCCACCAAGAGAAATTGAAAGTCGATATCCCTGGGCATGGCACACAGAGTCTTTCAAATATTTGGGCATCATTATGCCAAAAGATTTGGCAAAATTATCAGAATGTAATTATCAGCCTTTATATAAAAAAATTAAGGAAGATGTAGCAAGATGGAGCCCAATTCCTTTTTTCAGTCTCAGTTCAAGGATTGAGTCTATTAAAATGAATATACTGCCCAGACTGTTATATCTCTTTCAGACCCTAACAATAAAGATTAATCAAAATCAATTCAATGAATGGAACAAGATGCTATCAAAGTATATTTGGCAGGGTAAAAGGCCTCGAGTTTGTCTCAAAACTTTGCAGTTAGCAAAGGGGGGGGATGGGGCTTGCCTTCTTTTAGAGATTATTATTTTGCTGCACAGTTGAGAGCTATGATATGTTGGTGCAACCCATCATATGATGCTCAATGGAAAAACATTGAGGAGCGGGTACTTCCCATCCCCATACAAGCAATTTTGGCTGATAACAGCCTGCAAAGGTACATAAATACTATTGATAACCCATGGGTGAAATTGACTCTTAACATATGGAAAACTACTATAAAAGAATATAATCTAGAGGGAGATATTGCTATTCTTAAATGGTGTGCATATGACTCTGATTTTACACCAAATAAATTGGATGCTGGATTTAAGGACTGGACAGCTAAAGGAATAACAGTTCTTTGCAACATAATGAAAGAAGGAACACTGTTCAGTTTTGAAATGCTTAAAGAGAAACACTTATTAGAAAAACAAGTTTTTTATCAGTATTTACAGATGCGACAATATGTTAATAAGACGCTTAAAAATGTAACCAAGGCAAAATTATGCTTGATAGAGCTCTTTAGAAAAGCATATAATTCAGATAATGGTAGTAGAATCATTTCAAGCTTGTATAAGGGGTTGTCAAATCTTAAAACACATTTGACTTCATACATTAAAACAAAATGGGAGAAGGAAGGAGGGATAATTATATCTGAGGAAGAATGGACAACAATATGGAGATATCAATGGAAGTGTACCAATTCACAGAAATGGAGGGAGTTTGCATGGAAAAACTTGATAAGATATTTTAATACACCCTCTCAGAAATCCCATTATGATAGTAACCTCCCTGTTTGCTGGAGAAATTGTGGAAATCAAAATGCAAATCATTATCATTTTTTTTGGGACTGCCCTGTTATCAAAAACTATTGGAGGGGGATACACAATGCCCTACAAGACATCTTTAAATGTGAAATACCCTTGGAGAGTAAGACCATATATTTTGGATATATACCAAAAAGAGATAAATATTTAATGAATATACTGTTGGTGGCTGGTAAAAAGACTCTTACTAGGAAATGGTTATCACAGGGGAGCCCAACTTTAAATACATGGATAGAAATTACAATGGACATCTACAAAATGGAGAAGATAACAGCATCTGTTAATCATAAGCTGGAACAATTTGATTCATACTGGGAAAAATGGTTTAACTACATAATGCCTCATAGGCCTGATTTTATTCTCATAAATCAATGAATCAGTTGTAAAAAAAAATCACTCCCTACTTGTACATAGTTCTTTCCTTTTGCTTGTTTTTTCTTTCCACTCTTTTCTATAAGTGTATACCCCAGATAATTACTTTGTGGAGATTTTTGATATATATGATGTCTGAAATACATCTTATGGAAATGTTTGTTTGATGAACTTCAATAAAAAAAATTACAAAAAAAAAGAAATAAGAGCATGAGTAGGCCATTTGGCCTGTCGAGCCTGCTCCACCATTCAATAAGATCATGGTTGATTTGACCATGGACTCATCTCCACTTACTGACCTTTTCCCCATAACCCTTAATTCCCCTACTGTGTAAAAACCTATCCAACCTTGTCTTAAATTCCACTGCTTCATGGGGCAGAGAATTTCACGGATTCACCGCTCTCCGAGAAAAGCAGTTTTGCCTCATCTCCATCCCTAAATCTTAAGGCTATGACCCATTTAGAGAACAATTTGCTTTTACCTTTACATCACTCTGTTCAACAGTACTTCCCAGGGCCCTGATATTTGCTGTCTTGGTTTTACTGCACAAAATGCATCAAATTGCACTTGCCTAAGAGTTAAATTCTGTTTGCTGAAACATTACCCACTCTTGAGTTGATCCAGATCCTGTTGTAACTTTAGACTCTCTTTCACTGCCTACATTTTTATGTATCATGTGTAAATTTGCTAATTATGCCATGTACATTCTCACCCAAATCATTAATATATAGTACATAACAAACAACGCAGGGATCCAGCACCAATCCCCGTGGCACAGTACTAGTTACAGGCACCCCCAGTCAGATTAACAATCCTCCATTCCTTCCCGTACCTTGCACCATCAAGCCTGTTTTATATCCTTTCAGCTGGCTCTCATTTGTTCTAACCTTCATGACCAACCTTCCAAGCAAAGCCTTGTCAAAGCAACACACACAAAAAGCTGGAGGAACTCAGCAGGTCAGGCAGCTTCTATAGAAATTAATAAACAGTTGACATTTCAGAAAGAGACCTTTCATCACCTTGTCAAAGGCCTTGCCGAAGTTCATGTAGTCAGTATCTGCCACCCAGCCTTTGTCTATCTTTTCAGTTACCTTTTCAAAAAGTTTCAGTCATATTTATAATACATGATTCTCCATGTGCAAAGCCATGCTGATTATCCCTAATCAGTCCGGGCCGTTCCAAATACAAATAAATCCTGTCTGTCAGAATTCCTTCCAATAACTTAAATAAATGTTTAAGGGGAATATGAGAGGAAACTTCTTCACTCTAAGGGTGGTGAAAGTGTGAAGCGAGCTTTCAGCAGGAGTGGTGGATGCATGTTTGATTTCAATCTTTAAAGGAAATTTGGATAGGTACATGGATAGGAAGGAGTTTGGAAGTTTATGATTCAGGTGCAGGTCAAAAGGTCTGGGGAAAATAATAGTTTGGTAGGGATTTGGCCTGTTTCCATGCTGTAGAATTCTAAGATTTTCCCACCATTGAAGTAAGATTCACCTGTCTAGTTGCCTGGCTCACCACTCCTGCCCTTCTAAACAAAGGTACGAAATGACCTCTCCTCCGGTCTTCTACTGCCTCACACGTGGCTGACAAAGTGACAAGAATTTCTCTGAAATCGAAAATTAAAAGATTATGCTCAGTGTGTGTCACCTTAAAATGATCAAATTCATTTATTTTTAATTATTTATAATTGGCGAGTTTTCAAGAAGGGATCATCAGTGATTCCGGTATCCTATTTTGTATATACATCCATATCTTGTAAATCTCCAGGAGACAATATTTTCCACTTGTGTTATTCTTGGAGTAGAATTGTAAGTGTAACGCCCTGCTTCACACTTTTACTGCTATGCTGCCCATATTTCAGTTTGGCAGTTCTGTAAGAGCAGTCTATTCTGCTTTTAGCTTGTTTGGGATACTGTTAAGAGAGGCGTTGTTGTTCACCTTAGGAATGTGATGTCAGCCAATCAGATGGTAGAATTTGGAGAAGGTCCCAGAGAATGCTGAGGGAGCAGAGGTCTTTGTTGACAGAAGCTGGGAAAAGACAAGACAAGTTCAAGATAAGCTCCACTGTGCACATGTGACTGTTTAAGTATAATGGGCCTTTTTTGTTTTTTTTTCTTTCTTTTCTTTTAATAACTGTTTGGTTAACATTTTTAAATATACTTGTTAATTGTATGCAGTGTACAATCTGTTATTTCTTGATGTTGGACAATTGCCGGGGGCTGTAATCACACAGCATCCACACAAGCCAGGGTTTGGGTGGGTGAGACATCACATCCTCGCAAATTTGGCAGGACCTAGGTCATATACACCCAAGGTGTAAGAAGCCTGAGAAAGGTGGGTTTCTCGCCGTGGAATCCAATGGCTGCTAGAGACGCTAATGGGTGGCATTTCCAGAGATGCACAGTGAAAGGGGGAGTTTCATAAGTAGCTTCAGAGTTGTATGTTTTTCTGATCTACAAGGGTATAAAGTGCTTTTAGGATTAGCATAATCAATTTTAAAGCTATTATCATTCCTCTGAGAAAGTAATTTTTGCTTTTCTAGCAAATTTAAATCAATTTATGTGTCATTAGTGGTAGTGTGGAACTGTAAAATACTAATTATGAAATACTTCCCATCTTTAAAAAACTTCCTTCAACTATAAAATTGCAATTTACTGAAGTGCCAGTAAAATTATTCTAATCATAATTGGTATAGGTTCTAAGACAATTCAACGAAGTTCTCAGAAGTATGAGGCCTTTTAAGAAATGCAATTGGTAAAGTTATACTTCATATTTATTAAAAATGGAAAGAATAGGCCCCCCCCCCCCCCCACCTTTTTATAATTTGGAGCTCTTTTCCAGTTGTTGAGCACAAAACTGGAATCTTACTACAAAAAATATAATCTGTGTAACAGAAAACCAAACCAAAATTACATTGTAGCTACATTCCACAAACATCTTTGGATGGTTTAATGCTAGCCCTTGTCTGTGACACACACATACCCTGAACATATTTTTTTTAAATACTGAAAGACCCATTTTACCACCCAAGGAGCCAAATGAAATATTGCCCCTTTGCTATATTCTCTAAACAACTGATTGGGACACAAATCTTTGAGTCCGATACATAAAATAAAACAGATATAATTATTCTTATGTATTAAATATGCAAAGACAGACAAAATGCTGTGTATTTGTCTCTTATTTATTCACATTTAGTTTTGTTGAATTCCTATTTGTACGGTTTTGAGGAAGCAGAAACATTTCAAAGTTTATTTTGAAGTTAAGTCTTGTTTACTTCCTCTCAAGTTTGCCAATGCTGAGTTTGTTTAATTCTATTTACATCTTGTGACAAATAGATCTTGTTCATACTTGAATTGTGTCAAAAACTGCCACTTCGCAAATCTCCAGAATCTGTTGGAATTAACACATTACTGAACATGAAAGGAAATGAGATTGTTTCTCATCCTTAATTGTAGCTCATTTAACAAAGTACAAGTCTCTTGGTATGCTGCCAGTTAAGTGAGCTCCTTGCCTGGATCTTCCTTTTCTATTTTTTTTGTCTAAAGGGAATAGTTTGATTTAAATAGTCTCTTCCCTTCCTTAGACTAGACATTGCTATGCAACTGAAGCAGGCTAATTTCATTATGGTCTTGCATTCTGTTACTGTAGTATGTGGATTTCTTCTATTCTGGTTATATCAGATTATGTTGTATTTCCCTTATAGAATTTTGAATGTGAGTGCAATTTTAAATTTGCCAGATGTGGGTATTTGGGCACTGGGTTTGGTACATAAAGCAGTGGCCTTGTACAGAAATAGTCACTAAGCTCTTTGGTAATAAAAAGTGCTACATATTGATTTTTTTTTAAATACTGACATTTGATTTGAGCTTTTTGTATTTCAGTTGTTCAGGAGGACTCCATTGAAGGATTAATGTTATGTAATTTTAGTAACACTAAATTGTGCTTCAAAAAAATCTTTATTGGCCTTGTAGTCCTTGCTATATAATAGATAAGTGACAATGAATTACACTCAAAAATTTGTGTTTCTATTGTACTTATGCGCTTTCATATACAGAAACTATTAGGTTATATGAAATGTCAATGGGCAAATAACTATTGCAATTTTGCCTTTAAGTATAGAAAGCTGCATTGACTAGTAACTATTTGCTTCTTCCAGATTCCTGTGCTTTAAACATTCTTAACCAGTCATTATATTTTTTCATAGGTGAAATGTGATCAGTATTGGCCTTGTCGAGGGACAGAGACTTATGGAATGATTCAAGTCACCCTTTTGGATATAGTGGAGCTAGCCACGTATTCTGTCAGAACATTTGCACTTTATAAGGTATAACAGCTTTTTTTTATGTTGTCCATGTGAATCTTGATTTTATATGTGTTCAAAGCTAGATGTGATCAGCAAGGGGTATTTCCCCTAATCTGCTCTTCATTGAACTTGAATTATGGATTAATGAGGATTTAAAGGAAAAACTAATCCTTATAGCCAATTCAGCAGCCAAATAGATATGCTTACTCTTTTTGCTTTCAAGTAATGCATATGTAGAAAGGTATATTAAATGGTGTGGTTACGGTCTCTGAACATAAGATACACTAAGGTTTTTTTTAGCTTTTGTTCACAATTCAGCTTAGAAATCCTCTTTCTTTAACAGAATGGTTCAAGTGAGAAGCGAGAAGTGCGACAGTTCCAGTTCATGGCTTGGCCAGACCATGGTGTTCCAGAATACCCTACTCCAATATTGGCCTTCTTGAGGAGAGTCAAAGCGTGCAATCCACCGGATGCCGGTCCTATGGTGGTTCACTGCAGGTGCACAAACCTGAAATTGTTACAGAATTTTCTTAATGTTATAAAATGAGGAGAACATTATGGATGTTGAATGTTTGTGAACTTGCATTTAACTAGATGGGATTGCTAGCTATTTGAATTTCATGGTAACCTTAAATTATTTGGAATTTAGCATTTTCTGAGAATAATCAGCCCTTCAATCTTGTACTCAGAACAGATTTTTTTCTGTAGTTTTACTCCATGCTCTAATAGTAGACATTGACAATGGGGGATACTAATTCAGATTGAGTTTATTGTCATTTAGAAACCACAAATGCAATGCAGTTAAAAAATGAGACAGCGTTCCTCCAGAATGATATCACAAAAGCACATGACAAAACAGACTACACCAGAAAATCCACATAACGTTTGGCAATCCCCAATCCAGAGTCCGGAGAGATTGCTGCGTATTAATATTGCGCTACCATCTTACGCGTTCCCCGGAAAGGAGCTCCAATCCCACCAGACAAAACTAGACCAAAAACTAAAGCTACAAGACCTGCACAAAACTATATGGTTACAACAGTGCAAAAATAGCATAATTGATTAAAGAAACAGACCATGAGCACAGTAAAAATAGTCCAAAGATGTTAAAAGACTAAGTTCAAAAGAAACCACCACACAGTTTCCACAAGTCCTCAGGGTCCCGATAGACTCGTCATCCCATGCAGGCGGCAGAAGGGAATACCCCTGCTATGGACTTCCACGGCGCCGCCCGACTCAGCCTCGCAGACGCAGCACAGAATGAAACTCCGTCAAACAGCCTCGCAGACACAGCACACAGTGAAAGCGCTCCAACCGCAGTGGACTCCAAGACTCCGAGTCCGTCGAACCTCCAAGTCTCCAACCATCCCCTCCGGCACAGCTTCTCTGAGCATCATCCTCTGCCTAGTGTATTAAGACACCCCCACCAATGGCCATCGGCAATGCGACCCCGACTGGAGGCCTGTTCTTCCCAGCAGAGACCCGGACCTCACAGCCGCAGCAGCAACAAAGAAGGTCTTCCTGGAGATTTCCAGATGTTCCTCCATGCTCCCATGTCCGTTTTTCATCCGATTATGATTGCGCACGGCACCCCGCTTCACAAATAACAGATAAAAAGCTCCGGAGTGGCTGCTGCAAGCTGCGTCATGCCGCCACCTTGGATCTTTAATTAGTAATAATTTTATCATTATAAATGTAAACAGAAGCTCTTGTACACATTATACTCAGGCTGTAATCTCAGCCATCAAAGTTTTGAAATGTCACAAAGATGAATTATCATCTTTTGGATTAGAGTCGAGCCAACCTTTTAGCACAAGTGTGTGGCGCAAGTAAAGGGAAGCACAATGTAGGGAAATAAATGACGGTAAAGGGAGAAAATAAAGAATGGTAATGGAAGTTCTAAAAGTTAAAATCCACCAAGAGAAAGTGGCTCTGTAATGTTTTGCGATACAGAGTTAACTTTGGTGGGATCACGGGATTAGTATTTGGAGGTTTGGTGGTGATCACATTGGGTAGATGTTTGTGTGAAAGGGTGAAAAGTACCTTTTTTCTCCGAATTGGTGTAGAGTGGTTACAATCTATTTTTATTGTTTTGAAATACAAATGTAACTTTGCGTTATTTTAACATAAAAAAACTGTCAATTGCAAAACACAATTTTACATAAAATTATACAGCGTAGTGTAGCATGAAGTTTGTGATTACAGTATTTAATTTTCTCATTCCTTCCACTTTTTCCTCCAATGCGAGAGAAATAAAATTTTATATCCTTACGGCTTAAGTCACAATCTTTTTTTTACAGTATGCTATAAATTGGCATCTAGCGGCTCATCTTTTTCACTGGTTTTCCAGTTTGATGTGTTGTCTTCTTGGAATAAGTACTAAAGAAATTAATTCATTGCAAATCTGTTTGATACATTTTTCTGTGTTTTTTTGAATTATGTCACAGCCTTGACATTTAGAGCCTCAGGTCTTCATTTAACTTTTAATCTTTGGGTATTGAGCATGCTAAATTCAATCAGTAATTAACTCAGCTGTACTATACTGCAATTTTATTTTTAAATTTATTGCTGGCAAACCTTATGTTGCTGCAATGGGATAATTAATCACTTATTTCCATTATAGTTTTGATAATTGAGTTGAAATTAGGTGTTCGCCTAGAGGGGGAGCAAAAACAAAGTCAACTTACCCAGGGCTGTGCTATGGTATCTGTTAGTCCTGATTGTATCTGCAAGTCCCAATTGTAAAGGTGATCTCGAGAATAAGAGTGCTTCAGTTATAATCAAAAAGTGGTCTATAGCACATTGAGGAAGTCAAAACAAAGTTGAGAAGAGCTAGTTAGGTAAAATGGTTCCATGCTGTTTAAAAAAAAAGAAATAGAAGAAACAAATAAAATGTTCTCTCCTGTCCTTGGGAGTTTGTTTCATCACAAAATTAGCATTCTTCTTGATGGTGGAATGGAGAATTATTAAAATGCCAAACATTTGTTTGCAAATATTCAAACAAATAGAATTCCCATCCTGAAGCCATCTGAAAATGAATTCCATGTTAATTTTCCTGCTTACTAATGTATAGCTAGAAATCCTTTGTTAAAATAAAGGAGATTGCATATGTATTTTCAGCTACTCTGAGAAAATGTACACTGCTTGCAAATCTAGCATTTGTTAATCATTTTGGTGTCTCTTGTTAAGGTGCTGGGCTTGTGCAAGTTTTCCTACAATGCAGTTAAATTGAAGATTCAAGAATATTTCCTCAATAGCAATGAAGAATGACATTGTTCTTCAAGTCGTTTTCTTTCAATTTCTGCGTTTGTCCTTTTGACATGCAAGTTTGGAAAGTTGGTACATTCTGCCACCAATTCCAGTAGGACTTGCAACCACTGTGATGAAGTGCTTTGAGAGATTGGTGAATGAAACATATCAACTCCTACCTGAGAAGCAACTTGGATCTGCTCTAATATGCCTACCAGCACAACAGATTCATAGCTCTTTATTGACTATAGCTCAGCATTCAACACAGTATCATCCCCTCAAATCAAATCAATAAGCTTCAAGACTTAACATCAATAACCTCTCGTGCAATGGGATTCTAAGTTTCTTCACTTGCAGACCCCGTCAGTTTCAGTTGGCAAAAAACACCTCCTCCATTATCTCCATCAGCACAGCCGAACCAGCAGCCCCCTGCCCGACTCGCTTTACACTGATGTGAGGCTAAGCACAGCTCCGATGCCATTTTCAAGTTTGCTGATGACACCACTGGCATAGGCCAAATCAGCATATAGGAGGGAGATTAAAAATCTGGCTGAGTGGTGCCACAACAACAACCTCTCACTCAATGTCAGCAAGACCAAAGAGCCGATAAATGACTTCGGGGGAGGAAACTGGAGGTCCAAGAGTCAGTCCTCATTGGGGGATCAGGATGAAGAAACGTTATCATTTCAGAGGACCTATCCTGTGCTCAGCACATAAGTGCAATTACAAAGAAAGCATGGCAGCACCTCTACTTAGAAGTTTGCGAAGATTTGGTATAACATCTAAGACTTTGCGAAACTTTTTTTGATGTGTGGTGGAGAGCTTATTGGTTGGGTTACATCACTGCCTGGTCTGGAAATGCCATTGTCTTCAAATGGAAAATCCTACAAAAAAAAGTAGATACAGCCCAGTAATAAAGCACACCCAACCATTAAGCACATCTATATGAAACATTGTCACAGGAAAGCAGCATCCATCATCAAGGACCCCCACCACCAAAGTCACGCTCTCTTCTCACTGATGCCATCAGGAGGAAGATACTGGAACCTCAGGACCAGGTTCAGGAACATTTACTACCCCTGAACCATCAGACTCTTGAATCAGGTGTGATAACTTCATTCACCCCATTGCTGAACTGTTCGCACAACCTATGGACTGACTTTCAAGTACTCTTCATCTCATCTTCTTGATATTTATTGTTTTTTCTTTTCGTATTTGCAGTTTGTTGACCTTTGCAAATTGGTTGTTTGTCCTTTTGGGTATGGTCTTTTATTGATTCTGTTGTGTTTCTTGGATTGACTATGTACCCACAAGAAACAAATCTCAGGGTTGTATGTGGAGATGTATATGTACTTTGATAATAAATTTTCTTTGAATTTTGAATTCTTGGATTTCTTGCTGAAGTGTTTTGAAACATCCTGTGCATCTGCTCCTGACATCAAAGTAGCACACAACTGAGCTTGGCACCACAGAGCCCTTATAAATCTAATGTCATAACTGAACTGATGAAGATGCCCACCTTTCTTCAATAATGGAAACTTTAAAAAAAACTACAGCTGCTGGAAATGTGAAATAAAAACACAAAGTTTTTAAAACATTCATCTAGGCAGGGAGAATCTGTTGAAAGTGAAACCACAGATTGGTTAGAGAGAAAACAAACTAGTGTTAAGTTGTAGAGATGGTGGGGATATTTAACATTGAAGATTACCTGAAGTAGTAGAATTCACTGTCTGTATCAGTAATGGTCAGTCTCTCCACAATATTAGCTAAGTTTTAATCTCTGAATTAGTACACCCTGACCTGCCCAATTAAGTTCTTCAGCTCTTAATTTCTTGACATTTGTGTTCCTTTGTGTCCTCACTTTCCCAAGGACAAAACATCTATTTTCCTTTTCTCAGTTTTTCTTTAACTGCTTCCGTCAACCCATCAACAGATACCATCTGAATAGCTGAGATTTTATAGCATTTTCTGTTTATCTTTTACAGATATTTTAAATATGAGATGATATTCAACTTTGCATCGCTTACCTGTTGTTCAAAGTTCTACCAATGCCTTTCTAACTCAAGACATGATTATTGCAGAAAAATTACTAGCTACCCTCAAAAATTCATGAAACTTAAAGCCATCCAAAACTGCTGCTTTTATCCTTTTCCTGTGTATTTTGACCATTACTGGTTTCCAAATAAGCAGTACATCAATTAAATTCACATCCTGTGTTTTTAAATATCACTGAACCTCTCCCTGTTATTTTGTAATCTTATCGTGACAGCTCTCGGATGTCTGTGCTCCTTTGATCGTCACTAAATTTAATTATTTTACCATTGCTGGCTGTGTGTGCCTTTAGCTAACGAGGCCTGAAGCTCTGGAATTCTCTACCTTAATCTCTGCACCTCTCTGTCCCTCCTTTCTCCTTCATGACACTTATTAATATCATCCCTTTGACTATGCCTTTGAATGTCTGCCCCAGTGACTTCGTGTGTGGCTTGATGTCAAATTTTGTTTGCTAACATTTCTTGGAGTTGCCTCTAGGCATTTTCCTAAGTTAAAGGTTCTATTAAAAACAAACATTACTTGAGATTAAATACTAGTAAGAACCAAGGCTGACATCCTGAATATTCTTTAGAACTATTTACAGATGTTGGACTACTTTCAATGAATGAAAACTGCTAATGACAGTTTATCATTTCATGTTGACTTTTCTCCCTTTTCATAGTGCTGGGGTGGGTCGAACAGGCTGCTTTGTCGTGATTGATGCCATGCTAGAACGAATTAAACACGAAAAGACAGTGGATATCTATGGTCATGTCACCTGCATGAGAGCACAGCGAAATTACATGGTTCAGACAGAAGATCAGTATATCTTCATTCATGAGGCCCTCCTTGAGGCAGCAACATGTGGAAATACAGAAGTTCCAGCAAGAAGTCTCTTTGCCCACATACAGAAACTCGGTCAGGTTCCACCAGCAGAGACAGTTACAGCCATGGAATTAGAATTCAAGGTGAGTGCTGCAGCTACCATGAAGGCTTCAGACTTTATTTAGATCAGTCTATGTATGGAACCTTAATCTTCAGGTGTATTTGGTAGAACCTTTTCATGTGAATTGGCAATGTTAAGTACATGCTGTTTTTTAAGTTGTATTCTTTTACCATATAACAATCACAGCACGGAAACAGGCCATCTTGGCCCTCCTAGTCCGTGCCGAACCCTTAATCTCACCTAGTCCCACCTACCCGCACTCAGCCCATAACCCTCCACTCCTTTCCTGTCCATATACCTATCCAATTTTACCTTACCTTACTTTACCTTACTTTACCTTACGTTATATCTAATTGGGGTTTAGCTAGAAAAGCCTTGTTCATTCTGAGATTAGTTCCTTCCCCACTTTCCTTGCACCACCTCTATGATGGCAAAGCCGGCCAAAAAGGTAAGACAATGACAAAGAACCAAGAACATAACAAAATTAGGTCAATCCTGTGCTAGAGTTGTTATCGGATGTGTCATTCTTCTTTATATATCAAAGAGTTCCAAAAAGAAAATAATTGTAGTGTCACAGAAATATCAGTACAAATTCTGGCTACTTTATGCCACAATTTGTACTGATTTACTTGGAACTAGATTTTATGCATTTTCAAATAACCCTTTATTTTATTTTCACAAATCTCCTTACATTTGCATCATTTGATTCAGTTTCTGGTAATGTGTCCCATTTTTAAAACTGCAAAAAGAATACCCAATCTCCACCTTCCAGTTTTTGTTACAAATTGAATTGATGTCCCTTGGTAATTCACAAACCAGATCTCTTGCAACTTCATATTTCATTCCCATTCAAACTTTTTGAACATGATAAATACTCTTCCCCCTTAAAAGTCTGTAATCCACTCACTATAGCATTTTCGAATCTTGATAGTCTAAGTCCTTTTACCTTGGTATCAAGTAATTACATGAATTTTGCTTCCCAAAGTTGGAATTTTCCAAGCTGAATCTAAAACTTCCAGGAACAAAAAAAAATTAGCAACATGGATACTTCTCATATTTCAGTAGAGCATGTTTGTTGTGAAGATACCATTATTTTCATAACATGTTATCTACATTGTATTTTCATGTTTAGCCCCTTTAAAACCATGTTTTTACATGTATAAAGTAACACTTAAGATTTTGGATCATCATACCGGTAGTTTGGAGAAGTTAGAGGTAGAATTTCAATAGGGTATTTTGTTATATTTGCAGGACTAATTAGGAAGAGTTAGCGTTTTTAAACAGTAACTATGCTAATATGTTTTAATGGTGCTGAATTGATGGCTTTGATCAAAGTTGAAGAGTCAGAGCAATGCTTCTTCTGCAAAGTGTTGAGCAAAGAGCTGTGTCTATTTATATGCCTGTTTAAAAGGCTCTTGAACAGTGTTTTTGTATCTATTGTAACTTCCCTGGCAGCGCATTTCAGGTTCTTTGTAAACAGAGATCTTGACTCGTAAATCTCCTTTAAACTTTTCCCTTTCTCATCTTAAACTTATGCCCACTAGTATTTGATACCTCCATCTTTAGAAAACCATTCTGACTATCTACCCTATTTGAGCCTCTTATAATTTTGTTTTCTTCTATCAGGTCACCTGTAGCCTCTGACCCTCCAGCAAAACCAGTCCAAGTTTCTGTAGTTCCTCCTTGTAGCTGATTTGCTCCAATTCAGGCAACCCCTTTTTGCACCACTGCAAAGCCTCCAGCCTTCTTATGGTGTGACAACTGAAACTGCACACATTACCTCGTGTTGCCTAGCCACGTTTATATAGCCGCAATGTCTTGCCAAATTTCACAGGTATATTCAGTGCCCTAATGGATGAGGGCAAGTAAACTATTTTACCACCCTGACCACTTTCAGAGAGCTATCCACTTGTACCCCAAGATGCCTCTATCAAACAAATCCCTGAAAAGTCCTACTACTCACTGTATAATTTCCTCTTGCAATTAATCTCCCAAAATGCATTATCTCACACTTGTTTGGATTAAACTCCATCTGCTATTTTTCAGCACAAATTTCCAACTGATCTGTATATGCTGAATCCTTTGACAACCTTCCTCACTTCACCAATTTTCAAGTTACTTGCAGATTTATTTGGCAACCCATCAATATTTTGCTCTAAGTCATTTGTATATGTTACAATCAAAAGAGATCCCAGCACTGATTCCTGGGAACAACACAGGTCATAGACTTTCAGCACTATTGTGTCTTTGACAGAGTCAATTTTGTATCCAACTTACCAACTCTCTATGGATTCTATGTGAGTTAATCTTCTGGTTCAGCCTATCATGGGGGATGCTTGTCAGATGAAGACAACATCTATTGCTCTATGGCTATAATGGCTATAACTTAAGTACTAATTCCCATAACCATTTTGACTATATCTCTTCTCATCCTGTCTCTTGTGAAAATGCTATCCACTTTTCTCAATTCCTTTGTCTTTGCTACATCTATTCCCAGGATATGGCCATCCCTTCTAGGACATCAGAAATAATCATCCTCCTCCAAAGAACAGTGTATCCATTCCTCTACCACTGATGCTGCCTCTCCTTCATTTCCTGGACAAACACACTCACTCCATCCTCCCATCACCTTAGCAGGAATAGAGTTCCTCTTGTCCTCACCAACCACCCCAATAGCCTCCACATCTAACACATCATTCTCCGTAACTTCTGCCACCTTCAATGGGATTCAACCACTAAGCACACCTTTATCCCCACCCCCCACTCTCTGCTTTCTGCGGGAATCACTCCCTCCAATATTCCTTTGTCCATTTATTCTTACCTGCTAATCTCCCTCTTGGCACATATCTTTGCAAGTGACAGATATGCTACAGTTACCCACTTGCCTCCTCCCTTTCTTCCACTCAGGGCCCCAAATAGTCCTTCCAGGTGAGGCAGCACTTTTCACCTGTGAATCTATTGGGGGTCTATTGTATCCAGTGCTCCAGGTGTGGCCTCCTTTACATTGGTGAGACCTGATGTAAATTGGGAGTCCACCTTGTCGAGCAGCTCCACTCCATCAGCCAAAAGTGGGATTTCCCAGTGACCAACCATTTTAATTCCTATCTCCATTGTCATTATGATGTGTCGGTCCATGGCCTCCTCTTTTGCCTTAATGAGGCCACTCTCAGGTTGGAGGAGCAACACCTCATATTCGATCTAGGTAGCCTCCAACCTGAATGGCATGAACATCAATTTATCCTTCTGGTATATTTTTTCCCACCTTGTTCCCCATTCTATACCCCACTCTGGCCTCCTGCCTCTTCTCACCTGCCCCAGGTGTGGCTCCTTCTTCCCGTTCTCCCATGTTCCACTTTTCTCCCCTATCATATTCCTCCTTCTTCAACTCTGTGCCTTTTCCACCCACCTGGCTTCACCCAGCACCTTCTAGCTAGTCCTCCTTCCCCTTTCCCCACCTTCTTATTCTGGTTTCTTTCCCCTTCCTTTCTAGTCCTGAAGAAGAGTCTTGGCCTGAAATGTTGACTCTATTTATTTCCAGAAATGCTGCCCAACATGCTGAGTTCCTCCTGTATTTTGTGCGTGTTGCATCTATTGCTGAACCCTCATCATCTCCTCAAAGTACTCAAAGTTTGTGAGACAGGTCCTCCCATACACAAAGCTATGCTGATTATCCATGCTTTTCCAAATGTGAGTAAATCTTATCCTTTGGAATCTTTTCCAATAATTTCCCTACCACTAACGTAAGGCTCACAGGTCTCTAGTATGCTAGATTATCCCCCTTGCCCTTCTTAAACAAAGGAATAATATTGGCTCCAGTCATCTGTGACCTCACATGTGATTAGGGGATACAAAGAACTCTTATCAAAGCCACAGCAATCTCCTTCCTTGCCTCTTTCAATATCCTGATATGGATTACATCATGCCCTACAGACTTATCTAACTTTAATCTTTTCAAAACACCCAACTTCTCTACCCAGTTACAGCATATGCTAGAATATCAACATTCCCCTTCACTGATCTCACTATCAGACATGTCCTTTGCCTTGGTGAATACCAATGCGAAGTACTCATTTAGAACCTCACTCATTTCCTTTAGCTCCTTTGTCTTTAACCTTTGGCTATCTACCATCATGCACCTATTGTATGTAAAAAGAAAACCTTGAAATTCGCCTTAATCCACCAAGGACTCTTCATGGTGCCTTTTAGCCCTCTTATTTCCTTGTGAAGCCCCTTTTCACTGGGCGTCTCTAGAGACGAGGCACATTAGCCCCTTGCTAACTGCCAATGGACTCAGTTGTGAAGACCACCTTTCCCAAATTCCGTATGTCTAGAATCGGTATGACTTGGGTCCCACCAAAACCGAGAAGTTGGGATGTCTCGACCATCCAAACCCCGGTCGTGCGAATAATGTGTGAATACTGCCTCCATGCAATTTGCCATCGGCAAGAAATAACAGATTATACACTGCATACAATGATAAAGAAAGTATACGCCCTATCCTCGTTATATGCGAGGGATACATTCCTTGCAGTCGATGCATAATGTGAAATCGCATAATGTGAATAATTATTTAAACGGAGAAAATAGGGCTGCGATCCAGAGGGCTTCCTAAATATGTTTTATCTGTAATTTATTCACATTTTCATACCAATACGACACTAAAGCAGTACCACAGGGCAACATTTGTATTATATTTCATCAATTTAAGGTAATATTCAATGTAATAAATCATAGGAAGTTAACATACTAAGGTGTACAGTACTCACCAACAGTGGCAAGTGTTTTCGCTCCGGGAGATGAGTGGTTGTTGTGGTGTCGGGCAGCTTTATGTGGATAAGGTGGATGGCTGTGGTCTTCAGGATCATAGCAAGCACAGTGAGGGGTGAAGGAAGACTCACAGAACTCTTAGAACTGTTGGCAGCAGGAGATGACACCGGTTTAAAGAAAGTGCTGAGGGTTGTTTGCTTGGCAGCTTTTTGTTTTTCAGCATAAATTTGCTTGTAGGGAAGAAGGGTTGATGGCAGGGAATGACTGAAATGCTGACCCTGTTCTGAACTTGGGTCCATGTCCATCGCCATTTATGCCAAGTGTTCCGACTTCCACCATTCCCTCACCATTGGTAAACTCCCAGGATTTTCAAAATCGTCTGTTGCTTGCAGCATCTGAGAGAAAAAATTTAAAAAAAATACGCCTTGAATGTGGATCACACCTTGGTCGAGTGGTTGAATCAGTGATGTTGTGTTAGGTGGCAGGAAATGCACTGTTATATTAGGATGAATGCTGTCCAAATGTTTAGGATGGGCTGGTGCATTGTCAAGCAACAAAAAAATTATAAGGCAAGATTCTGTTCCCAGTAGTAGCGTCCCAGAGCTGTGTTACCGTCACCTGATGCCACACTGTTTATAATTTCCAACTTTTTTTCAAGTGTGAAAGCGGTTCTCTGCCGCTCGGCTGATGGCCCAGGACATGACATCGGAAGCTTAGGAGGCATAGTTAAATATTTCAAGCACAGAATCACTGCACCGTAGGTAAAACTAACAGAAGATTAAGAGTGCGTGATTGCACATTCACACCTTGCCAAAACCGATGTGAGACTGGCGGGAGTGAGATCGTGAGGCGTGTGCACCTGACTTCCATTGGTGGGAAAGCAGTGCTTCTCGTCCCAACAGTGAGACTGTGAGGCATGTGGACATGACTTGAATTGGTGGGAAAGCAGTGCTCCTTGCTTAACTGAGTTTTGGATGCATATAATGAGGATAGGGTATAATTACAAATTTCAGTTTTATTGAACAGTAGGAAAAAGAAAAGAAAACTAATAAAAACGGGCCATTACAGTTAATCCAATCCAAATGTGCACGTAAATTGGAGTACATAAATGTGGGTCAGCATAAGTTGGACCCATGGTCTGCATGAAAGCACACACCACCTTCCAAATGTCACTAAGTCCATCTTGAACAATGGGCTCCCCCTCAAGAGTATTGGTCCTTCTTCCTGGAAGCTATTCATCTGCACAGATAACTTTGTGCACAGAGATGGCATCCTCAGCCATCTTCCCACTTGTCTCCTCCCAGCTACAACCAAAAAGACCTCGACACGTACCAGTGTCCATTACATAAACCTCCCCGTCCAGCATTATCTAGAACCTTCTCCCAATTCCACCATCCTGATTGGCTGACACAACATTTTTATGTTGAACAACATAGCCCTTAATCTTTAGCTCAAACCCAAACATGCTAAAAGCAGAACAAGCTGCTGTTACAGAACTGCTAAAATGAAATATCCACAGTGTAACAGTAAAAATCTTAACCAGGGCATTACACTTGTTTAAATTCTTTCCTGCTTCCTTATGTTCCTCGTGGGCCTTGGTAAATTTCAGCTTCTGAAAGCTTACATATGCTTCCATTTCCTTTCTAACAAAATGTTCAATATTTCTTGTCTTTCGAGGTCCCTGAACTGAAGTATCCTTATCTTTCATCCTCACAGAAACATAGTAATCCGGAATTCTTTCCTGCTAGTGTATAAAAAAAACTTTCACATGTCAGATAACCTGAAGAAACCACTTTCAATCTACTTTCCCCTATTTTTGCCTAATACTGTTGTTAATTTGCCTTTACCCAGTATAGCAGGCTCACCTGTGTGCCAACCTGATCTTTATTCAGAGCCATCTTAAACCATAATGGAACAACGTCCACTGTTCTGAAACTCCAATCACCTTGCCAAACTCAACTCCAGTTAGGCTATCTATGTAGTAGGTCGAGGAACCCTTCTGGTGATGCCTAATAAATTCTGCCCCATTTAAGCCCCTGGCATTAAAGCATATGTGGAGTTTAGGAAGCTGACCCACCATCAGTGTTGGATAAGTGAAAATCACCCACAACAAGAAGCCTGTTCTTTTTACACCTATCCATTATAAGACTATATGTTTGATCTTCTGTCACCCACTGGCTAAAGGGAGGTCTTGTACAAAGTTCTATGAACTTTGAATTCTGTCTTGTCTGATACATCAGAAGCTTGGGTTGTTGAGTTGTCAGTTCTGCCTTCTCTAACAGTCAATTTTCTATAATGATTGCAGCATCATACATAGTTCAAGATAGAGATCAATAGATTATTGGATAGTTAGAAAATCAGATGTGGAGTTAATGTAAAAAAGTAGTACTGCATAAGAAGATTAGTTATGATTTTATAGAATAACAGAGTAAGTACAAAGGTCAAAGGGCCCCCTACTCTGCTTTATTTAAACAATAATGTTTTTTATAATTATTTCATGTGTTTTTAATGTTCAAGTTTGAAGTATCCCTTCAAATAAACTTAGCAGAATGTTTGTGTGATGACAAATTTATAGTGCATTAATACATTTTGATAAGAACAAAGATACCATATGCTGCTTTGTAATTAAATGTCTATATTAGGTAGAGAAATATGCAAATCACTCATAATAGTTGCATAACGTAAAAGAATGCTGGTATTAATATCTTGAAGAATAGAATTGAAAAGCAGGAAAGTGCAGTGAAATTTGCATGGAACCTAAATCACTTCACACTTAAAAGCAGCCTTTCTTAACCTTTTTGCCCTGGAGGAATCCTTGAAATTTTCAGGTCTCAGGGAATCCCTGTGTAAAAATCATTATATCAACAGCTCGTGGTACGTTAGCGTGATCTGTAAGTAGTAGATTTAATAATCCAAAAATAATTGTCAATGCTTAATTGAGTAGACAGTGCATTTCTAGCCAACCTTTCTTGAATAAAAACAGGTAGTTAAGCTTTGCTTACCCTCCTTGAAGTTGATCTCTTTCCCTTTCATAAATTTTTAAAACTCATAGGACAAACATAAGAAATTTCTGTTTCAGTAAGACTCAAGACTTTCTGATATCCTTCCTCGCTCTCAAGCCCAAACAGCCATGGAAACATTTCAAGATTTCCTTTTGCAACATGATTTTTCCAGAGATTGTTTCCTTTTAAATCCAAGAATCTTGTCGCTTGAAGTCAAAACATTTTCTCCAGCGCCTTGCATAGACTTGTTTAATTGGATCATATGATGAAAAATCTGTGCTTAGTTGGCTAGTTTCTGCAGCCATTCGTCATCTTCAAAGCACTCAGCAAAATCTAGCCTACTGTTTTCTCGAAAGTACTCCTGCAATTCACCTTTCAGCTCAGACACCCTGTTGAAACTCATCTTCTGCTTAGCTGTTGGATTTCTGTGTATAGCAAGAGTTCTTTGCCCAGGATTTCAGTTTTTTTTTAATCTCAAGTGAACTGGTCTTTATTTAATAAATTTAAGCATTTTTGTAGCATCATCCTGAATTGTTTTCATTTCATCCCCAGGAGTTTTTGACATTAGCACCTCTCTGTGAAGAAAGTGGTATGTTGTGGCAACATCAGGATTTTCTTCTTTTTTCAAGAAAAATTAAACCTCTTAAGGGACACCGTCAATACAGATGCCAATACAGTTCCTCCAAGACAAACCTTTTGTTTCCAGATATGAAGACAAAAGACAGTGTTAGATCTCCTGTTAGGGAATGAGATAGGTCGAGTGACGGAGATATGTGTTGGGGAGCACTTCGGGTCCAGTGATCACAATGCCGTTAGTTTCAGTATAATTATGGAGAAGGATTGGACTGGACCCAGGGTTGTGATTTTTGATTGGAGAAAGGCTAACTTTGAGGAGGTGCGAAAGGATTTAGGAGGAGTGGATTAGGACCATTTGTTTTATGGGAAGGATGTAAATGGAGGTCATTTAAAGGTGAAATTTTGAGGGTACAGAATCTTTATGTTCCTATTAGGTTGAAAGGAAAGGTTAAAAGTTTGAGAGAGCCATGGTTTTCAAGGGATATTGGAAACTTGGTTCGGGAAAAGAGAGGGATCTACAATAAATATAGGCAGCATGGAGTAAATGAGGTGCTCGAGAAATATAAAGAATTTTTAAAAGAATCTTAAGAAAGAAATTAGAAAAGCTAAAAGAAGATATCAGGTTGCTTTGGCAAGTAAGGTGAAAATAAATCCAGAGGGTTTCTACAGTTATATTAATAGTAAAAGGATAGTAAGGGATAAAATTGGTCCCTTAGAGAATCAGAGTGGACAGCTGTGTGCGGAGCCAAAAGAGATGGGGCAGATTTTGAACAATTTCTTTTCTTCGGTATTCACTAAGGAGAAGGATATTGAATTGTGTAAGGTAAGGGAAACAAGTGGGGTAGTTATGGAAACTATGATGATTAAAGAAGAGGAAGTACTGGCGCTTTTAAAGAATATAAAAGTAGATAAGTCTCTGGGTCCTGACAGGATATTCCCTAGGACCTTGAGGGAGGTTAGTGTGGAAATAGCAGGGGCTCTGACGGAAATATTTCAAATGTCGTTAGAAATAGGGATGGTGCCGGAGGATTGGCGTATTGCTCATGTGGTTCCATTGTTTAAAAAGGGTTCTAAGAGTAAACCTAGCAATTATAGGCCTGTCAGTTTGACATCAGTGGTGGGTAAATTAATGGAAAGTATTCTTAGAGATGATATATATAATAATCTGGATAGACAGGGTTTGATTAGGAACAGTCAACATGGATTTGTGCGTGGAAGGTCATGTTTGACAAATCTTATTGAATTTTTTGAAGAGGTTACTAGGAAAGTTGACGAGGGTAAAGCAGTGGATATTGTCTATATGGACTTCAGTAAGGCCTTTGACAAGGTTCTGCTCGGAAGGAAGGTTAGTTAGGAAGGTTCAATCGTTGGGTATTAATATTGAAGTAGTAAAATGGATTCAACAGTGGCTGGATCGGAGATGCCAAAGAGTAGTAGTGGATAACTGTTTGTCAGGTTGGAGGCTGGTGACTAGTGGTGTGCCTCAGGGATCTGTACTGGGTCCAGTGTTGTTTGTCATATACATTAATGATCTGGATGATGGGGTGCTAAATTGGATAAGTAAGTATACAGATGATATGAAGATAGGTGGCATTGTGGATAATGAAGTAGGTTTTCAAAGCTTGCAGGGAGATTTAAGCCAGTTAGAAAGATGGCAGATGGAGCTTAATACTGGTAAGTGTGAGGTGCTACATTCTGGTAGGACTGATCAGAATAGGACATGCATGGTAAATGGTAGGGCATTGAGGAATGCAGTAGAACAGAGTGATCTAGGAATAATGGTTCATAGTTCCCTGAAGGTGGAATCTCATGTGGATGAGGTGGTGAAGAAAGCTTTTGGTTTGCAGGCCTTTATAAATCATTGAGTATAGGAGTTGGCATGTAAAGTTAAAATTGTGCAAGGCTTTCATGAGGCCAAATTTGGAGTATTGTGTACAGTTCTGGTCACCAAATTATAGGAAAGATGTCAACAAAATAGAGTACAGAGGAGATTTACTAGAATGTTACCTGGGTTTCAGCACCTAAGTTACAGAGAAAGGTTGAACAAATTAGGTCTTTATTCTTTAGAGTGTAGAAGGCTGAGGGGGCGTCTTGATAGAGGTATTTAAAATTATGAGGGGATAGATAGAGTTGATGTGGATAGGCTTTTTCCATTGAGAATTGGGGAGATTCAAACAAGAGGACATGAATTGAGAGTTAAGGAGCAAAAGTTTAGGGGTAACACGAGGGGGAATTTCTTTACTCAGAGAGTGATAGCTGTGTGGAACGAGCTTCCAGTAAATGTGGCAGAGGCAGGTTCGATTTTGTCATTTAAAAAAAAAATTGGATAGGTATATGGACAGGAAAGGAATGGAGGGTTATGAGCTGAGTGCAGGCCGGTGTGACTAGGTGAGAGTAAGCATTCAGCACGGACTAGAAGGGCCGAGATGGCCTGTTTCCGAGCTGTAATTGTTATATGGTTAAAATATTAAGTATATCTTGGCCTTGTTTTGGGCAGCTCTTTGTAATAGAAAAAGTTTTCTTGAATTTCACCATCATTTGCAAATCTTACAAATGCTACATCATATTTATTGGTGAAATCTGTTAACTCATCAACCTGGATAGAGAAGCGGTTTTTCAGTTTATCACACAAACCTCTTCAGCATCATTGTGCACATCATCAATATATCATTTGAGAGCGAAAAGTTTTCATTTTTTCATTTCATTTTTCATCTCTCATACTGCATCAAAGTACAAAAATTTCATAATACAATTCACTTCTACACAATCCACCTTTTGCAATGTTTACAACAGCAGCAAAGCAGCAGGCCAGCAGCTGAGTCACGGCATGTAAAAATTCCTTTAGATTGAAAATTTCCCTCCAGTTTTCTACATTTTCTATACTCCTCATCAGCTACCATCCTCCCCTCTGTGCAATACAGCACTCACCAATTATCAGCCTACTGTCCTCCCCTCCCTGTAATGCAGCACTCAGCAATTATCAACGGCCTCCCCATCTCACATCAGAAACTGAGAATGGACTCAAACAAATAAACACGGTCTTACTGCGACAAATATGCTTGATTGAGAGACCTCTAATGAGATTACTAACAGGTCTGCTCAGTCACTGCCCACTACTGTGAGCACAGGCATTGTACGTAGCATGAAGTTCAAAAAACAATCTTTTTTTCATCACAGTCTCTTGCGAAACCCCAGTAGAGAAACACTGCTTTAAAGTGTGTAAGGTCTTACGTTTAAAAACTTACTATAAACATTATTAAAATACTACATCGATATTATAAAAAGCTTATACTGTTATTTATGAAGCAGTATGATTCACAAAATGAGTGTTATACCAACCAGAAAGATTTAACAGGCTGTCACAGTTATCTTTAAGATAGAAAAGACTTGAGGAGGAATCAGGGAACCATCTTCAAGATTTTGAAAAAGAGAGACTGCTTTTACTTGTGACTTGTAATTGCTCAAAGGATCATAAATACAAAATAGTCACTAATGAATCCAGAGTGGAATTCTGGAGAAATTTCATTATCTACGATGAGTACTGCAAAGATTCATTTATGAAAAAAACTAGTTAAACTAATGAGAGAAAAAGACCCAGATATGAAATGGGTGGGAGAAGGCCCTCCATTTGTAGGCCTGGTAGATTGAATATTCAGTTTCTGACTTATAATATCTATTTATCAATGTAATAGTCAAATACTTTTTTCTTTTAAACTGTTTGATAATCTTGAATAATAATTAAAGAGACTAATTGAAAACAAACTCAAATATTGAAAACAATCATATTTATGTAATGTCTTCATGACAACCAAACACATCTCAGTGGGATTACATATACTTCCGTGTGTGAAATCTAATTTAATACTGCTTTTGAATTCTCTGCTTTCTTTGGAACTATTGCTTAAGCTTTTAAATTTATATGACTGTTGGTCCCTCAGCTGAGCTATCAAAGTGTGGTGTATGTTTAAGATTGCTGTATGATTCCAGTCTCTTGGAACTTGCTGTTGTGTTAACTTCAAAAAGGACTAGACCAGTGATATTTTTCATTTGACGTAATTGCCTCATGAAATATGTTTGTGGGAAAATGAACTTCAAAATTCTAGAGCTGTTATCTAATTAAATCTTTATACCGTATTTCAAAAAGTGGGAATGACTGTCATTCTCTATCATTCTGATTAATTATACTTCCTCATATTTATTAAAATGAAAAAAAGACCTTGATTTATATGGGACTTTCTATGGCTTAGGAACCAGTGAACTACACCTAAATTTTTGAAGTCACTAATTTAATGTATGAAAGGAGCCAGTCAACTTACTTAAAGCAAATATTAATAAAACATTAATTATCAGTGTTAGTTAAAGGATAAATATAGGTAGAGGTAACGCCCTACTATTTTTAAAGATACATAGGATTTTTTATACCCCTCTGAAAGAGCCTATGTTTAAACTTCAACAAGTTTAACATCTCATCCAAAATAAGTCACCTCCAACAACATAGTACTACCTTACTGTTGCAATTTAAGAATTGGGTTTGATTTTTGTCTGGAGTAGGTCTTGAATAGACAACCAACTGGACTGTGGCAAGAGCAATTAAATTTTGTTGTCATTTAAAGTTTGCATTACATACTGTATTTAACAAGAAATACTTTGGTGACTCAACCAGAACATAAACACTGACATCAACTGAATAGGCTGCTTTTGTAAATGTTATGCACACTCATCTCCAGATATTGGATTAACCCATTTTATTGTTTGTTTGCAGCGCCTGGCAAACTCCAAAGCACATACCTCACGATTTATCAGTGCCAATCTCCCTTGTAACAAATTTAAAAACCGTCTTGTGAACATCATGCCATACGAATCCACTCGAGTCTGCTTGCAACCAATCCGAGGAGTTGAGGGCTCTGATTACATAAATGCCAGCTTCATTGATGGATACAGGTACTGCTCCCACTTGTAAAATTGTAACTAAATCAGGGGTTTATCGTTTTCTGTTGTTTTTACTCTAAGGAGGGAAAAAAAGAAACAATAATAAAAGTTCATTTCCCACCTTAGCATATATTGAAATGCTTTACAGTGGATTCCAGTTAATTGGAATACATCAGGACCAAACACTTCAGCCAATTAAGTGTCTGCCCCAATTAGCCAAAATTTCATGGAAGTGGTTAATAAGGTATAAAAAAGACAAACTCCTGTTTAACTCAGTAAACAAATTACGTACTGGAAAAACGGACACTAGTAATACTACTACAGTGTTATAAAACTGTGTATTGGTACCTAAAATTTATTGACACAGAAATTCATCCAATATACGCTGCCATATTCTTTTGACTGTAAATGAAGAAAGTCAGAGCAGACACCTAATGTAGGTAATCAATCCATTATGCAATCTTATTTTCTTTGAACCTGATAGCGTTGCATTTTTGTAGCCGAGAAAACCCTTAAGTGTGGCACAATAGAAAAGGCCTATTTCATTGGCATTGTACACAAAAATTTTGATGCAAGTCAGGAAGTTTTGTTGATTTCCATGTTTCTGCACTTACAGTGTCAGCACTATCTGTCTTGCCATGTGCTTTCTTGAACTTAATGTGGTGCCACCATTTCCATCAACCATCCATTGGGTTAAAATCTTCATGACCAGCTATTTAGCTAGCCCCTCTGACTTGTATTTTTGAACATTCAGACATGCACACTTCTTCCGGTTACAATGGAAAGCCATTGACTGAGGTCCCCTTCAACATATGAACCCTTACCTTCATGCTTTCATTTTTGGAATGTTCCGTTTTGTCTCTCACGTAATGCTTATTCTTCTTGCAGTTTATCTTGCTGATGTATCAAGTATGCAATTGTAGATTTTGGCACTCCAGTTATCTCTGCCTGCGCATGATGACCGGTGTTAGGCAAATAGCTTTTAATTTGGTCCGGTAGGGTAGTATCTTCAGAGAGTGTCAAATCTTTTCGTGTCATTTTGGCATGACACATGCAACTGGCACTATTTTTAAAACGCTTCAAGCTAAGCACGGTCTAGTTTCGAACATGCATGTGACCTGCACTAGTTAAAAATTGTTCGGTAACAGTATCCTATCCTAATTAAACAGCATGGTGTCCCAAATAAATGAAGCGAATCCCACTTTGAAGTGCATTTCCTGTTACACAGTAAGGAATTACTGTACCCAACATCACAAATGGAAATAAATGAATAAAGATCTGTTTTGGTGTTTCTGCTTAAGGAATAGATTTTGATCAGGATGTTTGGGAAAACTTATTTCCTCATGCTAGGTGATTGTTCACATCATAAGCACGTAGGTAAATTAGCAGTAGACCATACAGGCCTTGGTTTACAACACCATTCAATAAACCTTCTCTGAACCTCGGCCAAAGAGCCATTATGCACAGAATGAGACCATTCAGTACATCAAGTCCATGACTGTAGGAACAATGCTATCAGTCCCATTTCCCACACCTTCCCCATTGATGTGAAAATTAATTATCTCTGCCACCAATTCCTTTTTTTTGGAAGCTGATTAACTGTCTCTGTTACTTGCCCAGAATTCTGACCTTGTATATAATTTTAATATAAAAATGTTCTCCCCACAATATTAAATTGAACCAGCTGTTATTGAAACAATTGCCTTTTATTTACAATATCTAGAATTGTCTTGATTTAGCATGATCTTTCTTTTATTCCCCCTAGAAAACCAAACACAATTTCTCCTATCTAATTCAGTACCTGAAATCCCTCATTTTATACTTAACTACCTTGAATAGGTAAAACACTACTTCAAGGCCATAAAAATGTTGACTGTGCTAAAATTATAGCTATAAGTGGATTCTGGTTACTTGGGACAGTTGCTTATTTGGAACAACTCTTTTAAAAAAAAAACCCAAAATGAATCGAGAAAATAGCCAGGATTCCCTTCGTTTTATGTGGGACATTGTACTTAATTGGGGCAGGGCACTCTTATCAAACATTTTCTAACTAGTGTCGCTTGCATATTTGTGTTCAAACAGCTGTGATTTTTGTACTAATAAGTAATAAACATTAAGACAATTTAGAACTCTTTTCCTCACTGCCATTCAAGCATTCTGGCTTGGAGATGTCAGAAACGGCTGGGAGTGAAAATGAAACTATTTCACTTCTTCAACAAGTTAGGAACTACAAAGAATTTGAAGGTAAAGTCAATCATTTTGAATGTTACAATTAAAATGAAGATTTGAGAATGTATTTGTTGAAAGCACTGTTCCAAGGTAGTTCACAATCTGCACTAGGTGTCTTCACTGATTGTGTTCATTTACATTCAATTTAAGGAATATGCCAATGTTCACTGAATGAATTCCTCCACCTATTTAGGATCTAATACACAGTTTTATAGTACTGTAGTAGTTTTGGTTGTGTTCTAATTCATTCTGTATTTTATTTGTTAGTTAAATAATAGTTTGTCTTTTTTTGAGTGTTTTGAGCTATTTCCATGAAACTTTGGCTAATTAGTGCAGCCTTTGAATTGGGCCAAAATGTACTGGTCTTGGTGTGTCCCAATTAACTAGGATTCACTGAATATAATGTGATTATGCTGATAGCATTCTCACTTCTATGACAGAAGGTTAAGGGTTCAAGTCCTGCCACAGAAATGATACTCTCTATTTTGAATACCAGGGCTCAACAGAGCTATGTCTGATTACAGTGCCTTGTAAAAGTACTCAGCCCCCAACAGTTTTGCTCACATAAGTAAATATTACAACCAGAGATTTTGATCAATTTAACTGAGAATTTTTATTGTGAATCACATGTTCCATTTCTTCATGTTACAGCCCAAAAAACAGGGAAAATTGTAAAGCATGAAAAATTAAAAAATTGGTATGTCAGCAGTTCAGAAGTACTCATCACCCTTGGCTGAGTACTTAGTTGATCCACCTCTCGCAGCTAGTACAGCCTGTCGTCTTTTTGGATAAGTCACTATTAGCTTTGCACAATGTGGTGGACAAGATTAGCCCATTCCACCTTGCAAAATTGCTGTGGTTAGATGGGGAGCAGCGGTGGACAGCAATCTTAAGACCTTGCTGGGGACATTTGTTCGGGTTAAGGTCAGGATTCTACAGGGCCACTTAGGACATCAATTTTCTTCATTTGAAGCCACTCCAGACTTGCTCTGGCTGTGGGCTTTGGGTTGGTGTCCTGCTGAAAGACAAATTTCCTCCTTAGTTTAAGATTTCTGGCAGGTCTTTCATCTAGGATCTCTCTGTATTTAGCAGCATTCATCTTCCCATCAGTTCTGACCAGATTTCCCATCTCTGCTGCTGAAAAGCATCCTCATAGTGCGATGTTACCTCCATCAGACATTATTGTTTGAATGGTGTTACCTGGTTGATGTGAAGTATTATAGATTTTCACCACATGTCTTGCTTTGTGCCAATGCCAAAAAGTTCCACTGTAGTCTCACCTGACCACATGACATTCCACATCATTATAGTATCTTCTAAAGCTTCTAAACACTTTAAAAAGTCTTTACAGATAAGGGTATGTTTTTTTTTTAATTTTAACAAGGCTGTTGTTTTGCCACTCTTGCATAAATACCCATTTAGAGATGTGGAGCCATGAACTGTATCTTCAGTTGTAGTGACGGAGTTTTCCAGCTCACACAAAGTGACTGTTGGCATTACAGTAGCCTATTTTGCAAGTGCCATTCTTTACTGGCAACTAAGTTTTGAGGCGGACTGACCTAAGCAATGTTTTAATGTCTTAAAACATTAGTATTAAATGGTTGAATGTTTTTTCCTCTTTTTTTTTCTGGTGGACTGCACTGAGCTCTGACTGCAGATCTCACTGCTTTTGAGATGGTCTTGTACCTTTCCCCATATTTGTGCTTCTCTATTATCATTTTCCAGACTTGTCTTGAATGCTCTTTTGTCTTCATTTTGATTTGGTCTGTTGAAATTTTACCACACTATTGGACCTTACAGAGAAATATTACAGATAATTTATCCTTAAGTTCTTTGAAAACAGGTGATCCTCCAATTTTCTACATCGTGAAATTGGGTGAGTCGGTATACTCCACCATTGTACCTGAGGAAAATTAGCATATTAATTATAAAGTGAATGAATACTTTGTCACCCTTACAATTTTGGTTTTTACTTTTTGGTAAGTTGTTGATAGGTGTTGGAATTTTTCTTTTGATTTGACATGATTCAGAATGTTTTGTAGATTAGCTCAAAAAATCCTACTTCAAAATACTTTAAATTTAGAAAATGAGAGTAAAATGTGAAAATAGTTGTAGGGGCTGAAAACATTTTCAAGGCACTGTACATTGATAACCTTAACTTCAGTGTAACTCTATGAACAGAAGAAAGCCAACTCAAATATTGTTTGGAATATTGTACAGTACTTTGCCGTATGAAGTTTTGTATGTTGTTTTTACTTGTATAATCTAGTTCTTTGGAGAAATACTGTTGTACTGGAAATATTTATGCATTTGTAAAACCACAGGAGTGTACAATGTAATAAGGAGAAGCATTCAACTGAGTGTTATTCATGGGCTAATAGTTTGACAAAGAAAACATGACAACTAAGAGGTTTATGGTAGATGTCTTGCTACTCAATATGTTTATATTTACCACAAACTAATATTCTGACATTTTGATTCTTCCTTCCCTGAGTGCTTTAGACCATCTAATGGTCACAATATATATTTCAATTCAGTACAGGAGCTTTAGATCCCACATGCAAAATTAGTCTATAGTGAATTTTAATCTCTTTCCTAAACTAGTTGTCTCAGCCTTTGCTGCAACTGATTTTAGGTGTGTCACAGCTTTTTTAATTATTTAGATTTTATAAAGGCACATTATGCTCATTTGAAGTATGTACTTAATAAAGCAGATAATTATGGATGATTTATAAAAAAAGGATTTTTGTTACATTGGAGGCTGGGAAGATACCAATGCTTCTATTAGAGTTCTGCCTCCATCTGGTGGAATAATGCATGAAGTTCAACCAGTTAAACTTCCTGTTACATACCATCATGTCCTTTTCTAACCTTCCTGCAGTTTTTAATGGGAAAAGTGTAAAGTTCAATGATTTAGCACTTTGACTTATAAATGCAAAATCACAAAGTTCCATTTAGTAGCTCAAGTTGATTGGAGGATAAAAATTTCGAAATGGATATGAAATCATAAAAAGGCAAAAACTCAAAAGTTCTGTCACATTTGGATTTAGAGTGAAGTGTGTGATGTATCATGGTCAATTTTTAATCTTCCATTGTTTTGAATTGACTTCAATAGCTTCAAACTCAGTGTATTGGTCCAATTTACATTTTACACTATACTTGAAAAGTGAGTTGATTCAGAGAGAGTGCTTAAGGAGCAGGGGCAGTATTACCTGGTTAAAACATGTAAATAGGGGCAATCGAGTCAGATGAGCCAAGACACAGAGAGAGAGACACGTACACCCCTCAATGAAGTGACATTTGGTTTTCACAACCAATGCTAGCATATTCATCAAAGGAAATCATGTTCAAATGCTTACTGTGCTTTGGAAGATAAGGTCATAAAAATGCATTCAGTTTTGGCTACATAGTGAAAAATTCATGTTCTCAAGGTAGAGAAATATAAAGAAAACAGATAACTGTCTGATGGTTTATTAGAAATAACCTAACATTAAGTGGTAAACAATTTGGTTTGTTTAAATGTGGGAAATTACTTAAAAATTAGCAAAGAAGCGTACAACATTATATTAAAGTGAAATAAAATTTAATCTATTGTCAAATAAATTTCTTTAGCACAAGAATGATTACTACATTTCTGAACGGTTTTATATTTTACATTAATGGGGATATTTTTTAAAATCATGCAATGTATAGAAAATGCTACATTATGAACATTTAAAATTATATCTGCAAAAGATTGCATAGGTTGTGACAACAACGAGTTAATAAAAACAGGCAGCTAAGATACTTTGAGACTTAGCTGGAACTATACTGCAGTAGCATTTGAATAATTTGCTGGGAGTAGCAGCAAACTTCTTAGCTTATGTTCAATGGGATGAAAATGCTATGCCATGTGTTTCTAACTGGTCTGTTTCCTTAATAAACAGGCAGCAAAAGGCCTACATTGCCACACAGGGACCTCTGGCAGAGACCACGGAAGATTTCTGGCGTATGTTATGGGAGCACAATTCCACAATTGTTGTAATGCTCACAAAATTACGAGAAATGGGTCGAGTAAGTAATACTCATTTATAGTGTATTGAACTGCACAAAACATTGAGGGAGATGATTAGCTGTCTATTTGGTAGTTAATAGCTGTGAGTACTACATTTAAAATTCACCAGGATTGACAATCTGATTAATTTGCCCCTCATAGTTTTTAAAGAATCTGTGTATTGCTTAATGGAAGAAGTTTGGAAGTGGTTCTTCTCCAGATTAATCAATTTTTACACAGAGTCAGTTCCGATGGTATTAGCAGCTAAAATGTTTTTAGTTATTGTGACCTCACTACCTGTGAATATGATCACTTTCTTAAAGTTTATTCCAAACAAAGATGAAAATTACTTATGTTCTTGTAGAAAATACTTGCAAAGACCCTTTGTTTATCTCAGAAATAGTAGAATACTTCAGTGAATCTTAACTCATCATAAGCCAACCAAAATATGAAATGTTAAATATAGTTTTAAGAGCAGTAAATGAAATGTGGAATGCCACTTGTTTGAAAACAATTTTATTTTAAAAGTGATATGCATAAGAGGCAACACAAACACTATACAAGAGGAACTCAGCAAGTCAGGCAGCAGCTATGGTTGACAGTTTGGGTCAAGGCCCTTCATCAGTGTTTCTCTGCATAGATGCTGCCTGACTTGCTGAGTTCCTCCAGTGCTTTGTGTTCAAAATGCCAGCATCTCCCAAAGATCTTGTGTTTATGTACATAAGGAGTGCTCAGTTTTGCTGATGTGTTGCTTTGTTGTCACCAGGAAAAGTGCCACCAGTACTGGCCAGCAGAACGTTCTGCCCGGTATCAATACTTTGTGGTAGATCCAATGGCAGAATATAGCATGCCACAGTATATCCTGCGAGAGTTCAAAGTAACAGATGCCAGGGTAGGTATGCACTGTAGTCATATCAATGTTCTTTTGTTGAAATGAGGCTTATTCTGTCAGTTTATACTTATTTGTATTGTGCTATGTTGTCCCTTCAGAGTTTCCAATCTCAGCCAAAAATTAATGGAGAACTAATTCTCTCAACTTTACTGCAGTGCAGTCTGTAATCAAAACATTGACATTCAAAATCAGTTTTCCTTTCCCATTTTTACTTGAATGGCTGTTTTTTATATATAGGTACTGCAAATCTGATTACCATCAAATTTGAGGCAAAAATCTTCAAAGTGTTCCTGAATTGTCTCACCAGTGTTAGGTTCAAAATATGTAGGTGGCATATAGAATGCACATTGGAGAGCCTTGATGACTTTAGATTTGTATTATTCTTGACATGACAGGCTGAAAATGTACTTAGTAGGTCCGTCTGTGAGCTCAGCTCAAACCCTTGTCATCTTTTCTGGTTTATTTTCTAGTCTACAGTAGACTTTTTTAGTTTATTATATTCCACTTTTTTGGCTGAGAGCAATGCATTCAACTTATGAATCTTTGCATGTATTGGAAAACTTAATTTTTGCAGAGTTTCCTACTGCAGTCAGCATTTAAAAGTGTGCTATCACTATGATGATAATGTACTTTTTGAAACTTGGAAATTTAGCTATCAGTACTTTACAGCATGTAGCCCATAAGGAAATGACAAATGTAATTTTTTGCTGAAATAGTTTGACAGTATCATGTGACCATGGAAACTTGTATTCCATTTGGAAATGGCAATGCAATCAAAATTAATAGTCATGATGGTGCATATAATTGGTTAGTTTCATACAGTAGTGAAGTATTAGTACTTGTTTTCTTGATACTTTATTTTAAAAAGTCAGTGTTTTATGAGCACAGTATTTTGTGTTTTATTTTGTTGTTGTCATCCTTTGGCCAAGAAATTTGTTTGCATCTCATAACATTTCTATGTGCTACACAATATCAGGTTTCTAAAATCCAATCACTCAACGAAATGGACAAAACCGTTCACACACAGAGTTCTTTTAAGAGTTTGGAGTTAAGTTCTCTTGGGAGGTGGCCGTTTATCTATTTGGAGGCCATAGGATATGTGCAGTGTTAGCTGTCATTGTTAGTATCTCACTTCATGTATCACAATCACTTATTACACCTATTTGAATAGCCTAAGGCTGCCCTGCAAGCAAGCCTACCTCAAAGAGGTTCCACCCCATTAATTAATTAGAAAAGAACTGTTTTGAGCATTTTCACCTTGGCAGAAAATTGTATTGGAAACTTTTAATCTAGTGTATTACTTTGGGCTTATAGAATATAGAACAGACCCTTTGGTCCACAATATGCCAAACCAATTAAATTAGTAATCAAATGGCCACTAAACTAATATTTTCTGCTACACAATATCCATATCCTTCCATTTCCTCACATTATTTCAATATTATTGACTGTCATAGGGAAATGCAACGTGGTGGCAGGTTAATGTTTGTATTAATTTTGTCTTTACCAAGTATGTTTTCTCTCTTTCGCAGCAGCCCTGCAAAAATGTTCTGAGTGTACAGATAGTAACTGAATCTACTGATTTACAGTATTTAAGTCTTCCTTTCTATCTTGAGAGGGTACTCAAGAAGAGAGGGAAAATACATTATCTACACTTTATGTTTAAACACATTTTCTATTCAAATGTGGCTCAGCCTCCAGTTGCACTGTTTGTAAGTATACACCGTTGTTTTGAACATAGGATGGACAGTCTCGAACAATCCGACAGTTCCATTTCATTGACTGGCCTGAACAAGGAGTGCCAAAAACCGGAGAAGGATTCATTGACTTTATTGGACAAGTACACAAGACAAAAGAACAATTTGGACAGGATGGACCCATTACAGTGCACTGCAGGTAAGGATGAACATATTCGTGCTTTTATTTAGATAAATCAACAATTTAATTGCACAACTTACTGTAATGAACTTTAATAAGTCTATTGTAAATGACCAAATTTTCATTCCTATTATACATACTTTACTCAAGTGGAATATGGAGCATAGAGTCAAGGTCACAGAGTCATTGTTTAACTTGTCTATGCTGACCAGAGTGCCTGACCAAAAGCTAGAGTTATTTACCCATGTTTGATCCCATCTCTAAATTTCATGAGGTGTTTGAATTGATTTGGTAGGTCACCAAAGACACTTAAGAATTTCTACAGATGTACAGTGGGGAGCATTCTGACAGCTGTATCATAATCTGATACAGCACGGGATTGCAAGAAGCTGCAAAGGGTTATAGACTCAGGTAGTTTCATCATATGGGTACAACCATCTCTAACATCAAAGACATCTTTAAGAGACGGTGCCTTAAAAAGATAGCATCCGTCATTAAGAAACATCACCATCCAGGACATGCCCTTGTTACTATCACCAGGGAGGACATTTTGGAGCCTAAAGAGCCACACTCAATGATTCAGGAACAACTTCTTCCTCGCTGTCATCAGATTTCTGAATGGTCCATGAAACTCATTCTTCCATTATTTTTGCAGTATTTATTTACTTCTTATAAATGTTTACATCTTTGCACTCTACTGTTGCTGCTAAGCACTAGATTTCATCTCATATATTAGTAACAATAATTTTTATTCTGTTTCTACCCATGTACCTGTTCAAGTTGTCTCTTAGATGTTGTCTTTATCCAATTTTAGGACAGATCTGAATTTTATTGTTTCCAGTATAATTGTTTCTATTTTTCCACTGAGACCATACAGAATTACCTCCCAAGTAAGATGCATTCAATCGATAAAACTCTGAAGTCTGAAATAAGTTTCTTCTGTATTCTAGCGCTGGTGTGGGACGAACTGGAGTATTCATTACACTAAGCATTGTTCTGGAGCGAATGAGATACGAAGGTGTTGTGGACATGTTTCAAACTGTGAAGACCTTACGAACACAGCGGCCTGCCATGGTTCAGACAGAGGTGGAGTATTTAATCATTGCTTGTAAAAGTATAGTGTAAATAAATGCTTTGAAAATAACAGGTGCTTCAAATGTATCAACCGTACCATGCTATTATCTAATTGAATGGCATGACAATTACTGAATCATTGACTGGAAACTGAATTGAAATAGCTGCAGTCAGGTGCTGAGAAACCTGTGGTAAGTAACTCACCTCCTGACTCCCAAAAACCTGTTCACCAACTACAAGGCTCAGGTCAGGTATGAGATGGATGAGCACAGCTTCAACAAAACTCAAAAAGCTCAACACCATATATGACATAGTGGTCTTCTTGATGGCATCCCATCCACAACTATTCACTCTCCCCACTGTGAATGGGAGAGCAGCAACAGTTTGTACTATCTATAGAATACACTGTAGCAACTCGCCAAGACTCCGTAGACAGCACCATCAAAACCCATAACCTTTACTGCCGAGAAGGACGAGGGCACCAAAGTCATGAGTACATTACCATCTAGAAATGTCCTCCATGCCACACATAATCTTGAAAATATATTGCCTTTCCTTTACCATCAACGGGTCAAGGTCCAGCATTGTACATATGCCAGCCCTTAAAGCACTTCAAACAGCAGCTTATCACCGCCTTCCCATGAGCAGTTAGGAGTGGGAAATTAAATTATGGCTTCAACCCATTTCCCCAATTAAATGGAAAAATTTGCAAATGTAACTTGCTGTGATCATCATTTTATTTCATAAACTGTCTAGTTGTTAGATAATAGAAAATACAATGTCATTGAGATCCTGAATTGTGGTAACTAAATTTGCTAGACTTTTGTCAGGATTACTGTCCTATCTATCTGAAGAAGAGACTGGGATATACATAGATCACTTACAGGAAATGTACAGTAATGACCATCCCTTTTCTGCTTGCTCAAGACCAGTTTTATCCTTCAATTCATCACTGACATTGAGCCAAGTTGATATTTAGGCTGCGTTGATTATTGAATCATGTCTGTTCCTTCAAATTTGTGCAGTATCAATGTACTATATCTCCTCTTATATTGAACAGCAAGCCACTCAAGTCTGCTGCTTTCCCACCCATAAGTTCCTCTTATCTTGAATGGGTCCTATGCAGTGAATTTTAGGAAATCAGCTCCCATCCGTTCTCCACAGCCTGGCAGAATCTTTGATCATCAATTGCCACCTAAATGCTGAGGTGTCCCAAACCAAAACAGCTGTCAAAATAACTTTGTCTCTGTTATTAAAAAATATTGATGATCTGTTACAGTTTGTAGTAATAACAGATTCTTTTCATCTTAAAGCACAAACTCAAGAAAAACCTTACAATTAAAGGGCTTTATAAGGCATTGGTCACACTGCATATCAAGTATTGTGGGCAGATTTGGGCCTTTTATCTAATGTGCTGATATTGGAGAGGGTCCAAAAGTGGTTCACGAGAATGATCCCAGGAATGAATGGTTTTGATGGTTCTGGGTCTGTACTCACTGGAGTTTAAAAGAATGAGGAGGGATCTTACTGAAACCTATTGAAAATATTGAAAGGCCTGAATAGAGTGGACATAGGGATAATGTTTCTCATAATGGGCGAGTCTAGGACCAGAAGGTACAGCCTCAAAGTACAAAGTACATTATTAACCAGGAAGCATACCCCATCTCCTTTACTCTTCCCAGAGAGGTTTTTATACCTGTCTGCCTGGAACAGGGAGAACCCAGAGGGCTTGATGGCATGATCCAGTATCTCCTCCGTCAGTGAGGTTTCCATGAAGCACAAAACATTACATTCCTTTGTTTCCCACTGGCAGGAGATTCTGGCTCTCAGTTCACACAGTTTATCATCCAGGGACTGAACGTTAGCCAGGAGTATGGTAGGGAGCAGCGGCCGACTAGCTCGCTGTCTCAACCTCACCAGAGCACCGGCCCTTCTCCCTCGCCTCTGATGCCACTTCCGAGGTCACAGCTATGTAGGAGGTGAGTCTCCCATTGATCGCGCGAACAGGAGATGTCAGTGTCGGAAAGGCGGCACATAGTTGGTAACTGCCGTCTGCCCGACGTTCAGGAGAGTCAGTCTATCGTATCTGATGTGACTATCAGCTTCTTCAAGAAGAACTGCAAAGGAAATTGCAGAAATTAAAAGTATATTGTAAAGTTGGAACGGAGCTTGTAACACTGCTGGACTCCATAGGGTCCAATGTCAGATTGGAATCAGGAATTTCACATTAACCTGTTACACTTAAGTTCAGGGCTTCCCCATTTGCCCAGATGTCCCAAATTTCCTCATAGTTACAAAAGGCATATAACAGCAATCTAGCCCAAAACTGTCACCATTTCTGTAGAAAATCATTTGTTTCTCAAAGATAACTATTATAAAATCAGGTAAGAATCTCCGTTATTGAATTGACTATTTCTTGCATCCTTCACATACACTACATTACGTCTCCATCTAAATGAGCAAATTATAGTAATTTTTTATAAATAGTATGAAAATCAGGACAGTCAATATAGCATAGAAATACAATTGTATCAGCGTGACTTAATCAGTCTGGTGCAGTCTATATGCAACCAATTCTTCAAAAGTACCCTTCACAAATAACAATTTACCTGATAGAATTTATAGCAATTTATTTCATTTTAGTTTGTTATACCCCCCCCCCCCAATAGAGAATCTGTAAATTTGTTCAAAAGTAGTTGGTTGCTTGAAAAGGGAGTATTGAAGGATATTATGAACAAACGAAGCCTTAGCAAGCCTGCCTTAGATCCCATGTGGCTTGACCTTCTAAACAAGCCACCACGTGCAATCTCACTAAACATCTTACTGAAGTCCAACACACACAAAATACTGGAGCAATTCAGAAAGTCAGGTAGCATCTGTGGAGGGGAATAAGCAGGTGTAGACTGGGGAACTTGAAAAGGAAGAATCAGAATTGGGAGGAAAATTGATTTTACGACTATTAAGAGTTATTTCTATAGAATGACAGCAATAGAACACAAGAAAGCCACCTGATTCCTGTTTGCTTCCCACTGCTTGTCTCCGTGTAACACCTTTCCCCTCCAATCACAAAATATTTTTGTATATTTTTCCTTTTCAATTTTTTTGGATGGCAGAATATACAGATAAAAGCTGTAGAAACCGTATACAAGAAATAATATATGGTTATACCGCCGTATATAAGAATAGCTGTAGACATAAGTGCAAATCAATGGCAAGATGACTCAATAAAGAGGCTACATAGACAGGAAACAGAATAAACAGGTAGTTTTCAGCTTGGGAGGTTATAATGCATGGGATTTCTGGAGATTTGGCTGTTCACAATATATTTTGATTTGGATGAATGGACCATGTGCAATATATCCATGTATACTTATGATACCAAATGAGGCGTCTGTGTGGCTTGTCAGAAAATACATGTTTTTAGATGGGCTTCAAAGAATGAGTGACAACATGGTAGGTGGAAATGTAACATAGTCATCCACTTTGGATGGAGTGAGGTTGAAAGTGATGTGAGTGTTACTGATAACTGAAAATTAATGTGCAGGTACAGCCTTTATTTCAGGCATATTTGAGTACAAGAGTAGAGATATCTTATGGAATTTCGTAGGGCCACAGTGAGGCAACATTCGGAGGAATGGGTTTGGACCTGGCATCTCCCCAGAAGGAAGGAAATTTCTTTTGCACCAAGCTAAATGCCGCGTTATCCTGTTTGAAGAGCTTAAGCAGACTGGTTATATTATCTCTAAAAAAATGAGATTAAGTTACTGAAAAAAAGCAAAATTCTTAAGGGCTTGACAGAGGTCAGGACTGGAGTTAAGAAGAAATTTCTTCAACCAGAAGACAGGACATCTTCAGAATTCTGTATCCAGAAGGGCCGTGGAATCTCCTTTGCTGAATATATTATAAACAAGGATCTATATTTTTATGTTTATTGAGGGATCGAGAAATGTAGGGTTAGTGCAGGAAAGTGATGCTTAAGTAAGTGATCAACACTGATACTATTGAAAGGTGGAGCAGGCAAGTCAGGCTAAATGGCCCACTTCATCTTGTATTCCTCATATTCTCTTGCATGTTAAAAGAGCTTCAGTCACTGAGAAAATGGTTATACTATGTGCAATTACTCATTGCATATACTGAAAAGTATGGTTTTAGTAGGAGTAATAAAAGGCTGTTACTGTATCTAATCTGTCACGTTTCCACAGAAATTAACATTTTTGCTCAAACTAATTTCTTTATTGTGTTAAAATATTTACAGTTAAGCAAAACACCTTCTTTAAAAAAAGTACTTTAAATCAACATTAACATTGACTTCAAGGGACATTTGTCTTCTATGATACTGCTTTTTAGATTTATTCTGTGCTTCAAAACTGTAGAACGTGATCATCTTACAGTTTTTTGAGAAGCTTGGTGAGAGTATTGGAGGGTAGTCATCAAATAGATCTTTACCTAACAGGCCTGGGCTACATCACTGTTGAATCTTAGTTTAATATTACAGTCAGAAAGCTGTCCATTATTGCTAGGAATAATGAGAATTTGTTTTCCTATCTCTTTGGAAGTGAATGTGACCATGATATTTTAACTTCACTGTATTTTATTAAGGTACATTTAGTAATATCCCATGTAATTTATAGAATTCTGTTTGACTTCCATAAATATTTAATTCTTCTAATAAATTTTTATTGGTTTTCACAGTGTAATAAATGGAGATATTGTACTGAACATCATTCTGTATCTTTCCACAGGACCAGTACCAGTTATGTTACCGAGCCGCACTGGAGTACCTTGGAAGCTTTGATCACTATGCAACGTAACTTCTAGCACCCAATCAGAACATGTGACTTTCAGGACCCAGAAATGATTTTTTGAGCCATATCATATTAAATCATTGTTCAGTTATCCTGTACAGTGAATTGTCAAAGATGTAATCATATCAGCAACTCTGAAACTCTCTCATGATTCTCGGACTGATCAAAAACTAAGGTGACTTGCGTTAATTCCAAATGAATGGGATACTTTTCAAATTTCAAATCCATTCTATTTTGCATGAGATTCCCTTTTTTGATTATAATTTTAGCGCAAGTACAATGGATCAATTTACTTTCGGGTTTTAACTGGGGTGCCATTTTATAAATCTTTTTATTAAAATTGGTCATTTTTTTCTGGCAAAATTGAATCCCTTATGTTGTAAATGCCTTTTTATTTTGTAATCAGTTAAGTTTTTATATTCTTTCTGCTGATTTAAAAGTACCTTATGTTTGCAACAGAGCTGCCCATTTTAGTGCAGCTCTGTATTTAATCCTGGTGACTGGAATCTTAACCACTGTTCTGATTATAGCTTCTGATCTCCTACTAGGGATAGACAAATCAACCAGAAGTTTAATCTCTTATATGAAAGTGTCTTCTCTTCGGATATCGTACAATACAAAACTATTAATATTGAATAAAGCAGGAGCCTGGTGCTGTTAGATGAATTTAATAAAAAAAAACAAGGATACATTTTGGTTTTGTACAGTTTCTTAAAATGACCAATTTGATCCTTTCCTTGTTTTAAAAAACAAATAAAAAAAGTTAGAAAAATACTCAATACCTAACATTCTGTTCAATCTGTTGGAGATGAATTTAAACTGGAACTCAACCAACTTGATGTAAACACTGCAACGCACCTTGGTACAAACCTCCGATCACCTACCCAGAGAAGAGCTGGGGACAACAACCCTATTCCTCACCAAGCAGATCAGTTGGTCTTTGTTTCATATTGATTATTCTGTGGGAGTCAAGACTGCTGACAAATAGCTTGAACTTTCTAGTGAGCTATTATGGAGGGTCAATGTTCTGTGATGGTATAATCTTTTGTAATCTACGGAGCTGATGCAGTAGGGAGACTGCGTGTGGAATAGGGAAAGGTGGTAGATGAATGCCAAATATAATCAGTCAGAATGATATAGACAGTAACCTGATTTGAAGGGATTAAATTGTTTGGAACAAGCTCATTTTTACCTTGTGTATGCATAGTGCTGTAGGGGTTACTCTGTTGTATACACAGTCTGTTTTCTATTTGTTGATAAATGATATCATCATTGGAAGAGTCTTGATGTTAATAAAGTTCAGTAATCGGGTTTTATACAATGTGGCTTCATTGGGGATTTTTTACTTATTTTTTTCTTTCTTGGAAATTAAAATTAAATCATCTTTAATCCAATATTTTGGTTTAATGCAGATTTAAATACGTAACTATCAGGAACAGTTAGAGTGGAACAAAAGACCACTGCTACTGAAGACATAGTTAAATCATTCATGAAGAAAAATTTGTTGGGGAGGCAAGTTGATTTCCATGTGGATTATTATATTAACACAATTTGTACAGATTATTGACTTAATTGAAAGTAAATATTGTTATACCCCATCATGTGGATCTAAAATCTATGTCATTCAAGTCAGGGGCAAAGTTCTCAAAGGAAATGGTGTGTCTGGAGATGCATGAACACCCCAACTTACCCCCTCCCAATTTATTTCAGTTATCACCTCACAACATATTGTCTTATTACACCCAGTTCTGCATTTTACTTTCTGTGTCTCTGGAAATCACAGGAGGGATATTTGGCTTAGATTGCAAGCAATGAACTGCTGCAAAAGTATTAACTATTCTTTGCCTCACTCCCCCAAAGATCGTTCACATTAAAGTCAATGGAAGCAATTGTTGGTCATTAGAAGTATCACCAATACAATCACAATCATTTAATTCTAGTGACCAAAAAAGTTCTCCCTGTGATACAGATCTAAGTTTTGACAGCATTACTTACACCATAGCCTCATTCCCAATTTTTTACATTTGCTTGCTCAAAACAATGAGTAGCATTTTGACACAATGACCCTGATAAATCTTGACAGTTCCATATTTAACTGCATGCCTATACTCATGAATGCAGCACTCCCAAAAGTACTGGCCAAGATCCACTACCAATTTCACCAGTATTTACACAGTGGAATTTGATTTTTGGATCCTGTGATATCTGGGAAAAGATCCAACAGCACAGTTATTTTCATAGAAATTATACTGTTCCAGTAAAGAAAGGTAAGTTGTTTCTTTTGTTACTTGTGTACAGGTGTAATGTTTTAATTGTTTTTGGGGCAATACTGCTTTTTCATCATTTTAGTATAGTATTTTTTAAAATCTTTCAATACATTATTAGTCTTTAAAAGTTTCTGACTGCTGGACATTCAGAAGCATTGATTAGTGAAATTATTGAAAATTGAAAGGAGGCCGGGAAGACCGCTGGGGACACCAGTCACCCCAACCATAAGTTGTTTCCACCTGGCAAACTCTACTGCAGTGTTAAAGCCAGGACCAACAGGCTATGGGACAGCTTTGTTCTACAACCCATTAGACTTTTAAATTCCCATGTCCATACATTGCAACAGAGTCATAACAAAAAGACTTTTACTCCCACACATTGCAGGTTGGATGTTAGACTTAAATGAATTCTAAACTGTGGAACTTCACAGTCCAAAAATTTTCAAAAAATAATTATGACCATGCTTTGGTCTGGTTCATCAAGTTATCCAATTACATTGTTGTCAATTTGCTGCTGTCCAAAGTCCCTTTGCTTTACTTAAGGACTGTCTCAACCAGGGATATTAGCTTTCCAGATTTGAAGCAAATACATTCAAGATGGTGGGAAATACAAGTGGTGTGTACAGCACAAATGTAGGCCATTTCCCCTAACAACTAAGACCATTCTATTTTGCCCATCATTAATCAAAGAGTCACAGGTGGAGAAATGCCTGTTATTTTCCCCTAAATCGTAACTCCTAAATGATGCAACCTTACACAGCAAAGACTGGGAATGAAACCTCAACCCTTCTGGACTTCATTCAGTAGAGCAATGGACAGTACTGCAAAACATTAAGCCATTAAATAGGTTTGACTGTTGAATTTATAAACAGTGACTAATTTGCTTAAACACATGTGATTATCAAGGTAGTATAGCTTTAGTTAAATATATCATTTCTACTTTTAATGTAATGACGGATACGATAGGGTCTTTTAAGAGACTTTTGGATAGGTACATGGACCTTAGAGAAATGGAGGACTATGGGTAAGCCTAGTAATTTCTAAGGTAGGGACATGTTCAGCACAACCTTGTGGGCCAAAGGGCCTGTATTATGCTGTAGGTTTTCTATGTAAAACCTATCTTATTCGGTTTCAGGCAAAGTACTGCTTAGCAATCTGTTGACATTTTACCAGATGGTGTGAAACCAATCTGTTGGTGACCCGCAACTCCGTAAGACCTACTATAGTTTGTTCCACAGTTAAGGAATCCATGCTTTTCATGCCTCTCCTCTTTGTTGGATTTAGACAGAAACTTCAGCCTTTTTAGCAAAGATGAAATATGTAAAGGATCACAATTGTTTATTATTTGAAAAATATATTTTGCTTGTAATCAACCTGTCCACATTCTATTTTCAATGTTATATCCTATGACTCAAGGCAGTGTTATCCACCCCATTGAACATATGTCCACAGATCACAGTTGATCATGATAGAACACAATTTATCAATAAATGAGATCCGATTATTCTGCTGCTTTCCAGCAGAACTGGGTATTGTCTGATATTATTCCGGTCTTTGTTTGGTACTTTATACTACGCACTAGGATAAAGTTGCAACAACACTTTTTAGCAGTGTTTTTAACAATGGGTGTGGAAAGGATCACAGGATATAGTCAAGAGAGAACTAAGTTGTTTCCACTACAGTTCTGTGTGTTCCGAAGTTCTTGGTAAAGCCAATACAGTATAGGAAGTGCCTATGTAGTGTTGTCTGAGAGGAGCTATTCAAGCATACTTCATGAGACCTACGACATCAATATGCCTGTTGCCTTTGGGGCCAGTGTGATTGGAGTTAATGGCATGGTTTATTCCTGTCAGGCATCCATTGCATTCTCATGGAGACATAACTGACTACACATGCTGTAATCTGGAACAGCAAACTATATGCTGAAGGAACTCAAGGATTGAACTGTCGACCTACTGAGTACCTCCAGCAAATTGTTCATTATATTGCTTTCTCTTGCTCAGAGAATGACATAATCTAATTGGTAGCTGTACCTGCACCTGGGTTGAGACGTTGATGCCATTAAGAACTTGTATTTGTCCCTGACAAAAATGTATTTTGCAAATATTCGCCAGGAAGGTAACTCTACTGGATGTAATCTTTCTTGCTTTCCCTCTTCCACCCTCCCCCGAACCGTTTGCCAATCAGAGAAGGAAAGGAAGGAAGAAAGCATACTTTACCACAAGGAACTTAAGTTTGTATTCTTCTGGCTACTAGTTCAAAATATTTCCAGTTGGTTGTTGAAGTTCTCAACTTCAACCATACCCTCCAGTGATGTGGTGTATGTACTGCTGGCCACAGAACACTGGTCATGGGATGTTCACTTTCTTCACAGGGGAACTCTGAAACACATTCTTGATGTGAGAACCCATTTGACAAAGGTGGGGTTCATCCTGCAATTTTCTCAAAAAGCCTCCTCCTCTGAGCTGGTTAGCTGCCTCCCACTCAGCCTGGTGAGGTCAGCGTCAGAGCTTGGAAACAGAGAAGAGAAAATATGATTTAGAAAGGTGTAAAGCTACAGTTGCAAGAACAGGTTTGTGAGCCCTTTGCAATTATCTGATTTTCTGCATTAATTACTCATAAAATCTGGTCTGGAAGAAAATGGATTGAGTATGGAAATTGTTAAAATTCAGTGTGAAGTACCTAAGAATTAAAATTGCCCAGGGATTCAAAGTAGTCAGAGAAAAGTTGAGGAGCCATTCCTCATGAGAGGCCAGAGTGGGATGGAGTGGAGAATGAAAGTATTAAGTGACTGAAAGCTTAGATCACCTTTGCTGATTGAGTGGAGGTGCTGTGTCAGATCATAACTCAGTTTGCATTTCTTTAGTGTCGAGTTGACCATATCATGATTACTAAGTGCAGTACACTAAAATGGAAAAAGTGCAAGTAAATCTCTGTTATACTGGAAGGACTGTTTGAGTCTCTGGCTGGTGCGAAGGCAAGAGGTAAAAGGGAAGGTGGTGCATTCTTCATGCCTGTAGTGGGAATGATTGGTGGAGATTCAAGTATAGACTATGCAGTTACAAAGGGAATAGTCATTTCTGAATACTAACAGCAAAAAGGAGGGAAAGGTTTGCCTGGTGATGGAATCAGATTGGAGGTAGTGCAAATTATTGAAGATGATGCATCAACTCAACATGGAGGCTGATGGGGTGAAAGGTAGGCCTGTCCTTGTTCCTGATGAACAAAGAACTTACAAAAATATTTACAAAACATGGTTAAGAAAAGAGGAAAACATCTAAGGATACTGGTGTGGAAAGTCTCAACATTAGAGTAAATGTGATGGAGATAAAGATATTGGGAGACTGGAATGGTCCTTGCAGGAAATAGAGTGGGAGAGGTGGTGTCAAAATAGTTCTTTTGTAATGCATGTTTGTAATCAACCTATCCACTAAGGTGGAATTAAAACTGGACAGGTTAACTGCAAACATGCATTGATTGTGGACTATGTCAAAGTGTCGGCTAGGTGGAGATTGGCAGCAGAGTGAAATGTGTTAATTTGCGTATGAATGCAGAAGCAGCACCAGTGCAGACATGAAACTGAGTGGGTCCCTGTAGAACTGGAACAGGAACCAGTATTCACTGACAAGTATTGCTGACCTGACACCCATGCACGTTCCCACTGCTACACTGTTGACCTGGAGTAAGCAAATGAAGTCAAGTTCAACCACACGCGAGAGCCTTCCAATGAAGAACTAAAGTTGGATTACCAATCTGCTAAGAAAATGAGCAAACTTTGGCAATAGACTCTCTTCCCATTGATTAATATGGCAAGTGAAATTACATATGAATTTATACCAAAGTCAGATTAATTTCCAGTGTGATGCCCCAAAAAAATTGATAACGTTAAGAGGTTTGCCGGAAGACTCCTATTTTACTTGATTGCTGTATCTGTGGATCAATATGAGCATAAACCACCAAGGAAGAAAATGAAGATTGTAATTTGAATGCACGATCATGTACCATTTTTGAATGGGCCTGAAAATACAGGGCCATATGATTATCATTCACTAAATAAATTTCAAACCTAAACTGCAGCCTGATTATTTTCAAACAGACCCCACCCCAGATCCTATATTTACAATGCCCTCCCTAGTTTCTTCAGTGGTGACATTTTCACCCATTAAGTCTCACCATAATTACTATGCTGATGCCAAAAACAAGGGAAGGCACAAACATCAGCCTATTATTAACAACAATGTTCATATGCATGCTTCCATAACGTTGTTTGAGATGGCTGATCAAAAAGACGGGAAAACTTTCAAGAGTGAGGAAAAAGGCATACTTGTACATTAGATCCAGTACATGGCCATCTAGGACCCACAATTCCACTTTCCTATGAAAGGTTGCCCATTAGCTTTCCATAAGACTTGAAGAGATTTTATCAGTTTTTTTGCCCAATGAATACTGCATCGTTTTCACTGAAGTAGCATAATGTTCCAGAATAACTGTAAATGAAATTTGATACAGAGTCTGTTGGTTGGGATCAACCATGGATGTTGTATTCTAGGTTTCTAAGTTCAGTCAATACAAAAGCCAGGGCAGTATGATATGGAGAGCAAGCTGTTACTCTATTGGCTTCCCCTCTCCAAGCAGCCTCAGAGGAGCTGCCAGTCAGCATTGAACTCAATGTAGGACTGCCTGAGGAACACCAGCTCTGGATATTTCCCTGGGGTTTACTCCTGAAGTCTCCCATGAGTGGGTAAAACCGCAAGGCAGCGGAGGATTGAGATCAGAGTTCTCTTTCTCTTAGATGAGCTGCCAACCACGGCTAACAAGCCCCATCTGGTTTTAAGGTGCCGGTAACCTGTGTTTGCCACTTCTCCTGTCAGTAGAAACATTTCTGCTGGGATTGATAGCTAAGCTACAGATGAAGGCTTAGCAGCTGGACATGGTTGTCAAGGCTATTTGAGACAACCATTTAATAGCTGGTGGGAGCTTATCCCCATCAACACCACCCCCCCCCCCCCAGCTATGATAATCTTAAGGAACCAAGAGACATGAGGACATACTACAGATATTTAAAAGTTAAAAGATAAAGTAGATAAGGTTTAGGGGAGTATTTTTTTAACTCAGGGCCTTGTCGGCCGAAAACAACTAAAAGTGAAGGAATGATTAATGTTAGGGAAGCCAAAATAGAAAGCAGATATTCCAGAGGCTAGAATTGGAAGAGAAAATGGTATGGGACAGAGCAAAACCATGAACATGTATGAGAAACAAAGTAAGACTATAATTTTAAAGAGTCAATGTACAGTACTTAGTATACTATGGGGTGATGGAGAATGATGCTTATTGCAGGTTAGACGTAGATCATACTTTAGGATAACATTTTTCTGGAATGATGCAAGTCAGTACTTTAAGAATTGTCAAGACTAGAGATAATAATGCATATTTCTAGGACCTGTATTCAAAACCTGTCTCCAGTGTTGTCTGTGTGGAGTTCACGCGTTCTCCCTACAACTGAGTGCTTCCCATATCCCAAATGGGTTGGTATATTAATTGGTCTTTGTTAATTAGCCCATATGAATGATAGAACCTAGGAGGAGATGGTGATTATGGGAATTTAGGTATATTGTGATTGCATGCTCATTTATTCACGCAGACTGCAGGCCGAAGGGTGTACAGCTGTACAGTTCCCTGAGGGGTTCATTAGCAAATAATCTTAGGCAGCAACACCTCAGAGGTATATATAAAAAATTAGAAGCCTGAATGAAAATGTAGGAATGCGGTCAGGAATTTACTTCATTGTGCAATTGTTTCAATCAATTGTGTTTCACTAACCAGGTGACCCTATGTGCTTCTGTTACCTTCTGCTTCAATCTTTTCTGATCTTCTCTGTTTGACCTTTTCCTCTTTCCATCTTTCTCTTGAGATGATACAAGACAGAGAAAAGGTGGAAAGATGCAGCAAATGAAATTTAACCCAAGGAACTAGAAACTTTTTTGCTAAAAATTTGCGAGGGTAAATTAAGTGCTAATTTTAATTTTAAATTGTAAGCATAAGCAGACTTGGAGTGTAAATACACAAATCTTTAAGGTGAGCACCCGTTAATAACTTAAAAACTTGGCATTCAAATGCATAGTAGTTGGACGAGGTGTGTTTACACCTCGTAAAATACCTTAATATAAAAAACACATAACTAATTCAGAGACAGAGCAACTTGTGATAAGCTGACAAAGGGATGAAGAACATGGCTTCAAAGCAACCATCATTGCTCTTGACTTGCATGGCACCCTGTAACTCCCCAGCCTATGTCACACCATCTCATCACCACTACTACTATAGATTTGGCTGTAGTTTCTGGGTTGAGATTTCAGTGGTTCAGACTTAGTTTTTGTTTTGGGGATTGTGGGGATGTTTAAAGTTTAGGGACAATGATGTGGGGAGTTAGAAGTCAGAATAAGGTTTAGGAACAGGGACTAGACATCAGGCCTACTTTGTGATATTTGATGGACACCCACGCCTGCACTACAGCTGTCCCAGGTCAGTGGATGTCCATGTGAGGAGAAGCAAAAATATTTGGGATCCTGCCATCAGCTCATCCGTGGGTCAGTGCTGAGAGTCGAGGCCCAAGTAAGGCACACAGAATGCTGGAGCAACACAGCAGATCAGGCAGTATCTATAGTGGGAGTTGGAAGGCTCTTCGCACGTGTAGCTGGGAGAGAGGCAAGGGGCTTGCTTGGTCCTGTTATTCTGTCAAGCACTGTGGGCATGCTCCCTGGCCTGCTGAGCTCCTCCGGCATTTTGTGTGTGTTGCTCAGATTTCCAGCATCTGCAGATTTTCCCTTGTACGCTATTTGGGAGCTGGAGTGTGTGGCAGCATTCGCAGGCTGCTCCCTGCACATCCCTAGGTGTGTTGGTTGTTAACACAAACAACGCATTTCACTCCATGTTTCAATGTACATGCAATTTGATTCTGAATGTTGAAGCGCAGTCTCCACCAGCTTGGGTTTCAGCACTCTGCCCACCAATCATAATCAACACACCAAACCAGATGGAATTGGCCAAAAGGCATTGTTCTGTGACTAAGATCATCCAATTCTTTGACTGCTTTGGTCCATTGATAAATGATTTTTGCTGACCAGCCGTCATCCATTGAATTTCTCTTCTGATAAGAACCAGGCTCCAATCTTCCCACCTGATTTTTAAAAACTTTATCTAAGACCTCCACCATTCTCTTCAATGGGCTTCTGAACCTAGCCTCCATTGACCTTTGTGTGAGACTATTAATAAAGACATGTTGGTATGTTGTTAATTTATAAAAACTGTTAATTCAACATGGCTGAGATTTTAATGGTGTTGGATTGTCAATTAAGCACTTTGACTTGCTTGTAATTCACTTTATATTACATAGTAAAACTCCAATGAATCCAGCAGGTTTAAAAGACAATAAGTAAACAAGCAGGAAGATGTCAGGGAATGGCAGCCAAGTCAAGTCAGGTCATTTATTGTCATTTCGACCATAAACTGCTGGTACAGTACACAGGAAAAACAAAACAATGTTCCTCCAGGACCCTGGTGCTACATGAAACAACACAAAACTACACTAGACTATGTGAGACAGCACAAGGCTACACTAGACTACATAAAACATAAAAACTGCACTAGACCACAAATCTACACGGGACTACATAAGGTGCACAAAGCAGTGCAGGGCAGTACAATAATTAATGAACAAGACAATAAGCACAGTAGAGGACAAATTACAATAATAAATGATGTAGATACTAGTCTGGACTCTTGAGTATTGAGGAGTCTGATGGCTTGGGGGAAGAAACTGTTGCACAGTCTGGTCGTGAGAGCCTGAATGCTTCCTTCAGTGCCTTTTCCCAGATAGCAGTGGGGAGAAGAGTTTGTATGAGGGGTGCGTGGGGTCCTTCACAATACCGTTAGCTTTGCTGGTGCAATGTAAATGTCTCTAATAGCGGGAAGAGAGACCCAGATGATCTTCTCAGCTGACCTCACTATCTGCTGCAGGTTCTACAAAAGCAGTGAGTTTAAAAGGGGCATTGGAATTGGGCCCCGGAGTGGAAACTGTGAACAGTTTGGTGAGCCAGATGCACAACTATGAGGTCTTCCAAAAAGGTCAGATAGTGGTACATCAGGATTTAAACGTCATTGCTGTTAAAAACATATTGGTGCTGAAGGTGCAATGCAAGTTCAAGATGCACAAGTAGTAAAAAAAGTTGAAAAATTTACAAGGATGCTGCCAGGTCTGGAGGACCTGAGTTAAGTAAAAATGTTGACTAGGTTACTACTTTATTCCTTGGAATGTAGATTTCATATAGGTATATAAAATTATGAGCGGTGTAGTTACAGTAAATGCAAGCAGGCTTTTCCCACTGAGGTCAACGATAAAGGGTGAAAGTTTAAGGGGTCGTTTGAGTGTGGAACAAGCTGCCAGCACAAGAAGTACATGCCAGCTGGATTTCAACATTTAAAAGAAGATTGGTACTTGGATGATAGGGGTATGGAGGGTTAAGGTCCCGGTGCAGGTCGATTAAATGGTCCGAAAGACCTGTCTCTGTGACTTTATGCTATTGAGGATAACGGGCATTCAAATGGACAACAAAAAGGTAAATACACTTAGCCTGATGATTTTTGCCCGGACTGTCAGATGCACAACGCTCCCATCTCCGCAGTTGCTGACTGCGCCCTACCCGCACTTCTCCCGGAAGGTCAGTCACGAGGCGGTGGATGTGCAGACTCGCACGCGACCAATGGAAGCCGCCGTCTGCATAGCGATTGGACGGACGCGGAATCACTACTCTCCTGGTTGGTCCGGACGTGCAGCTGCCGATTGGCCGACTGCGAACTGCTCCGATGTCTATTGGTCGGTTGATGCAAACAAAGTGATGTTAGCTACGCGTTCACTTTTTTGAGATTGCACAGTTTGATGGCTTTAGGGAATCGTGGAGCATCTGGTTTCCCAGTTTCAAACAGGCATTGTCTGACTATATGTCAGTTGTATCAATAACTGGCTATAATTGGCTGGAAGCCGCGGAGTAGTTGTGTTGATTGGTTAGATCCTGGCAGACGTAATGCTAAGAGAATTGCGCTGTTGGTTAGTTTCCATTGGGAGTCGCTGTACTCATTGGCTAACGGAGCTGATTGGAGAACTTTCTAATCTATGGTGTTGATTGGCTGGTAATCGGAACGTTTGTGTTGATTGGTTGATTGTGCGATCTTGTTTGGGGGAAAGGGATGGTCGAAATGTCAAAGGGGGTTTAGCAAAAAAGACACGAAAAAACCACGGTGGTCCGGACACTCTGTATCCCAGACGTAAGTTTGTTTGGCTCGCACATCAAGGAACTTTCTGCTTGTACTTTAAACCTCGATGATTTCCATTTCACCCAAAAATAATAATTTCCGGTTGTCGTAACTTGAGGCATCGCAACTTGCTTAGCAATGGCATGACTGACAGGAGAGTGAGCCAATCGCCTTGCTGTGATGTCGGTGTGTTTTGGTCAGGGTGTCGGTGGGCCCCAACCAGGGCCGACGCTGCGGAAGGAAGGGGTGGGAGGACAGCGGTGTGGAGGTTTGTTTGACGCCAAGTGCCATCGGGGACGGCAGAGGGGGAAAAAAAGCGGGGGGCCGCTTGCTGCTTCTCGGTGGAGCGGGGCCCGCGGGAGAGGCCTGGGACTCGGCTGCGATCGGGATCACGGCCCCGTGCTCGAGCCGCCGCGGCGGGAGGTGACAGCTTCTAACAATAGGAGGAGGGCCGCGTACGGGCCTGCTCCTCGCCCCTCCCCCCTCAGCGGGCCCGTCCGCTCCGTCCACCCCGCCCCCAGTGCCGCGGCCACAAAGCGGGTTAAAGAGCCCCGGGCGCCGGAGTCGCGGTACGTTCGCCCGCCTCGGGCCCGAGGGGAGTGGGCGTGCGGTGCCGGGCCGAAAGTGAAAATGAAAGGCGTGATCCGGAGGACGCCCCGCAACAAACAAAAGGACAGGCCGAGCCCCCATCTCTCTGTCTGTGTTCATTGTCACCCGCTGCTGAGGGGTGGTGGTGGGGGTGAGGTGAGGTTGATCACCCGCCGGGCGATGAGTGTGGGGTCCGCTCTCGCTCTTTGCTGACACGGGATGTACCCAGTCACGGATTCGGAACTAGTCTCCGGCGCTCTAAGGCCGCCGATGTTGCTGCAGAGAGCTTTTATTATGATTATTATCGCGCTTGTCTCTGCACAGGTCAATTCAAGCTTTGACAATATCGCCCGACCGTCCTATTGCCGGCATAATAAATGCACTTGTGTCCCAGTCTCTGACGTCTATTCATTCACTATTATTGTTAATTTAACTTCTGCAATTGTGTGTTGACTCATTAATGGCTGCCACCTGGAGCGAGCTATAATTCAACCGCTAGTATTTAATTAATTTTGCAGTGCTGCTGAAAATATTGAGCATCATACTTAACGTTTGGCTATCCATTTAGATATCGGAATTAAGAAAAATTGTATGTTTTGGAGGTGCAGCATCTTAAGTGCTATTCTCCTCTCTGGAAACGCTAAGTGGCAGTGGTGGAATGGTTGCAGTAGCTTGAACCTGCTTTAGCATCATCTGTTATTGGTCATTAAGAATATTATGTACATTGCTTACAAAATATCATTTTCCCGAAATTTTGTTTGTAGATCATTGAAGTTGGCAAACATGGCATCAGAATCAGGAATGCCCAATCCTAATTCTCGGATAATGACTTTTTATCCCACAATGGAAGAATTCCAAAACTTCAGCCGTTATATTGCGTATATAGAAACGCAAGGTGCTCATCGCGCTGGACTTGCAAAGGTAACCCGAGAAATATACATAATTATGGTTGTTTTACTTTTTAAGTGAATAATATTCTACATTCACAAATCTTGGAATAGATTGTATTGGAGTAGTGCTTGTGGCACTAGGTACAGATTGTTTCTTGAATAAGGCAATCAGCTGATCTGAAATTTCTTTGCAAACAATTTGTTTCTTGCAGGCAACATTCTCCAATTTGCTGATAAATTTTAAAAATACAATGGCATGCAGAAGTTTGGGCACCCTGGTCATAATTTCTGATACTGTGAATAGTTAAATGAGTAGATGATTAACTGATCTCCAAAAGTCATAAAGTTAAAGATGAAACATTTTTTTCAAAATTTTAACCAAGATTTGTGTATTATTTTTGCTTTGTACAATTTCAGAGTGAGAAAAAGGAAAGGAGCACAATGCAAAAGTTTGGGTACCCCGAGAGATTTGAGCTCGCAGATAACTTACCAAGGTCTCAGACCTTAATTAGCTTGTTAGGGCTAAGGCTTGTTCACAATCATCATTTGGAAAGACCAGGTGATGCAAATTTCAAAGCTTTATAAATACCCTGACTCCTCAAACCTTGTCCCAACAATCAGCAGCCATGGGCTCCTCTAAGCAGCTGCCTAGCACTCTGAAATTTAAAATAAATGATGCCCACAAAGCAGGAGAAGGCTATAAGAAGATAGAAAAGCATTTTCAGGTAGCCGTTTCCTCAGTTCATAATGTAATTAAGAAATGGCAGTTAACAGGAACGGTGGAGGTCAAGTTGAGGTCTAGAAGACCAAGAAAACTTTCTGAGAGAACTGCTCGTAGGATTGCTAGAAAGGCAATCTTTTACCTTTTAACTGCAAAAGACCTTCAGGAAGATGGAGCAGACTTTGGAGTGCTGGTGCACTGTTCTACTGTGCAGCGACACCTGCACAAATATGACCTTCGTGGAAGAGTCATCAGAAGAAAACCTTTCCTGCATCCTCACCACAAAATTCAGCTTCAGAAGTTTGCAAAGGAACATCTAAACAAGCCTGATGCATTTTGGAAACAAGTCCTGTGGACTGATGAAGTTAAAATAGAACATTTTGGCCGCAATGAGCAAAAGGTATGTTTGGAGGAAAAGGGGTGCAGAATTTCATGAAAAGAATATCTCTCCAACTGTTAAGCATGGGGGTGGATCGATCTTGTGTTGTAGCCAGTGGCACAGGGAACATTTCACTGGTTGAGGGAAGATTAAATTTATTTAAATATCAGCAAATTCTGGAAGCAATCCGTCTGTTTAAAAAAAAGCTGAAACTGAAAAGAGGATGGCTTCGACAACAGGATAATGATCCTAAACACACCTCAAAATCCATAATGGACTAGAGGCACAAGCTGAAGGTTTTGCCATGGCCCTCACAGTCCCCGACCTAAACATCATCGAGAATCTGTAGATAGACCTCCAGAGCAGTGCATGCAAGACGGCCCAAGAATCTCACAGAACTAGAAGCCTTTTGCAAGGAAGAATGGGTGAAAATCTCCCAAACGAGAATTGAAAGACTCTTAGCTGGTTACAGAAAGCATTTACAAGCTGTGATACTTGCCAAACGGGGTGTTACTAAGTACTGACCAAGCAGAGTGCCCAAACTTCTGCTTCGGGCCCTTTTTTTTGTTATTTTGAAACTCTAAAAGATGGAAATCAAAAAGTAATCTTGCTTAAAATATTAAAGAAATGTGTCATCTTTAACTTCATGCCTTTTGGAAATCAGGTCATCTTTTACTTGCTTAACAGTAAAACACAATAACAGAAATTTTGACCAGGGGGTGCCCAAACTTTTGCATACCACTGTAAATAAACTCTTCTCGAGCTTCCAGCCGGGTATACAGCTATCAATTTTAACCAACGTTTCAATGACAAATTTTGCCATCTTCATCAGGGATGATACCTAGGCATATCTAGTCTAGTGGTATATATGCCCACTCCTCCCATATCCCATCGGTACATATCACTGGACTAGACATGCCTAGGCAACATCCCTGATGAAGGTACAACCATATAACAATTACAGCGTGGAAACAGGCCAACTCAGCCCTTCTAGTCCATGCGGAATGCTTACTCTCACCTAGTCCCACCAACCTGCACTCAGTCCATAACCCTCCATTCCTTTCCTGTCCATATACCTATCCAGTTTTACTTTAAATGACAAAATTGAACCTGCCTCTACCACTTCTACTGGAAGCTTGTTCCACACAGCTACCACTCTCTGAGTAAAGAAATTCTCCCTCGTGTTACCTTTAAACTTTTGCCCCCTAACTCTCTACTCATGTCCTCTTGTTTGAATCTCCCTTACTCTCAATGGAAAAAGCCTATTCACGTCAATTCTATCTATCCCCCTCATAATTTTAAATATCTCTATCAAGTCCCTACTCAACCTTCTACGCTCCAAAGAATGAAGACCTAACTTGTTCAACCTTTCTCTGTAACTTAGGTGCTGAAACCCAGGTAACATTCTAGTAAATCTTCTCTGTACTCTCTCTATTTTGTTCACATCTTTCCTATAATTCAGTGACCAGAACTGTACACAATACTCCAAATTTGGCCTTACCAATGCCTTGTACAATTTTAACATTACATCCCAACTTCTATACTCAATGCTCTGATTTATAAAGGCCAGCATACCAAAAGCTTTCTTCACCACCCTATCCACATGAGATTCAGGAAACTATGCAATATTATTCCTAGATCACTCTGTTCTGCTTCATTCTTCAGTGCCCTACCATTTACCATGTATGTGCTATTTTGATTATTCCTACCAAATTATAGCACCAAATATACCAAGATGGTAGACTTTGTCATCAAAATGTTGGTTAAAATTGATGCTTGTACCTGGCTGGAAGCCTGAGAAAAGTCTTATTTATATATGACGAGAAAGTACAAGATCCTTTTTCAATTTAAAATAACAAATCTACAAATATAATATTGTAAACAGAACCAGGTCTAAATGAAAATGTTGGTGCCTTAAATTTATCTTGTTTTCAAAGCATCTTTTTTTTTCACATTTCAACAAATTTTTATTTCCGGGGCAACAGAAGTCTCAGTGGATAGGGTTAAATATTCCTGTTTCAGTCTGATACAGCTAAAAAGCACAACTGCTTCCAAGGTTAGTACAGTCAACAAAGATGTCTTGATGCATTTAAATGAACTTTCACTGCTTAAAACTAACGGAAACAACACCAGTTGTGGTTGGAAGAGCCCACAGAGGAAGTGTGGGTGTAGATCGGGATTACAAGTACATTTAAGGAAACGGAGTTTTAAACTCTCTTTACTGATTATCTTGCTGGTGAATGTGCAGCAAGACAATCGGGTGAATAAAATCAATGATCTTAGAGCCAGGGTGCTGAATCAGAGAGATATTAAGACCACATGTGTTTCACGGAATTCTGGTTAACCCCTTCCATACCAGTTGCAGCGATCCAGATCGATGGGTTACTATACACAGTCAGGATAGATCTCAAGTCTCAAAAGCAGAGGTGCCGGAGTATGACTCATGATCCATTCCTTTTGATGCACAAATATATTACTGCTGTCCTAATTCTGCTCACCAGAACTGGAACATTTAGCAGTAAAGTGTCGTCCTTGCAATACCAGAGGAAACAACACACTGGACCATTGCTAAACCATCATCAAGAATGCCTACCGTGCTATTCCACTCCCTCACTTTGGAAAGACTGATCACCTGGCTGTACTTCTACTCTCTGAGTATAGGCAGAGACTGAAGACTGCAGCACCAGCAGTTAGGAAAAGAAGGTATGGATAAGGGAAGTACAAGAGTGCCCACGGGACTGCTTTGAATTGGTGGACTGGACTGTATTCAGGGATTCATCTTCGAACCTGAATGAGTATGCTGCAGTTGCTACCAACTTCATTAAAACCTGTGTGGATGAGTGTGTGCCTACAAAGACTTACTGTACTTTCAAATCAAAAGCCGTGAATGAACCATGAGGTACATCTTCTGGTGAAGGCTAGATCTGTGGCATTCAAGTCTGGCAATCCAGGCCTGTACCAGAAAACCAGGTATGATTTGCAGAGGCAACATCGATGCATGGCAACTCTGGCAGGGTCTGCAAGACATTACTTCCTACAAGGCGAAATCCGATAGCATGAATGGCAGTGATGCTTCACTGCCAGATGAACTCAACACATTCAATGCATGCTTTGAAAGGGAGAACACATCTACAGCTGTGAAGATCCCTGCTGCACCTGACAACCCTGTGGTCTCCATCTCAGAGGCCGATGATAAGCTCTCTTTATCGAGAGTGAACCCTCACAAGGCTGAATGTCCCAATGGAGTACCTGGTAAGGCTCTGAAAACCTGTGCCAATCAACTAGCGAGAGTATTCAAGAACATTTTCAACCTCTCATTACTACGGGTGTAAGTTCCCACTTGCTTCAAAAAGGCAACAGTTATACCAGTGCCTAAGAAGAATAATGCGGGCTGGCTGCCTTAATGACTATTGCCCAGTAGCACTCACATCGAAGTGATGAAGTGCTTTGAGAGGTTGGTTATGACTAGACTGAACTCCTGCCTCAGCAAGTTTCTGGACCCATTGCAATTTCCCTATTGCCACATAGGTCAACGGCAGACCCAATCTCAATGGCTCTCCACACAGCTTTAGACCACCTGGACAACACAAACACCAATGTCTGGATGCTGTTCATCGACTGTAGCTCAGCATTTATTAGCATCATTCCCACAATCCTGATTGAGAAGTTGCAAAACCTGGGCTTCTGTACCTCCCTCTGCAATTGGATCCTTGACTTCCTAACCAGAAGACCACAATCTGTGTGGATTGGTGTTAATATATCCTCCTTGCAGACGAGCAACATTGACACACCTTGGGTGTGTGCTTAGCCCATTGCTGTATTCTCTATATACGCGTCTGTGTGGCTAGGCATAGCTCAAGTACCATCTATAAATTTGCTGACGATACAACCATTGTTGGTAGAATCTTAGGTGGTGATGAGGGTGTACAAGAGTGAGATATGCCAATTAGTGGGTTGGTGCCACAGCAACAACCTAGCACTCAATATCAGTAAGATGGAAGAGCTGATTGTGGACTTCAGGAAGGGTAAAACAAAGGAACACATAACAATCCTCACAGAGGGTTCAGAAGTGGAGAGAGTGAGCAGTTTCAAGTTCCTGGGTGCCAAGATCTCTGAGGATCTAACCTGGTCCCAACATATCAATGTAGTTATAAAGAAGCTAGGTAGTAGCTATACTTTATTAGAAGAGATTTGGTATGTCAACAAGTACACTCAAAAACTGCTGTCATACCATGGAGAGCATTCTGACATGCTGCGTCACTGTCTGGTATGGAAGGGCTATTGCACAGGACCAAAAAAAGTTGCAGAAGGTTGTAAATCTAGTCGGCTATATCTTGGGTACTAGCCTACGGAAGTACCCATGACACCTTCATGGAGCGGTGTCTCAGAAAGGCAGCATCTATTATTAAGGACCTCTAGCACCCAGGGCATGCCCTTTTCTCACTGTTACCATCAGGTAGGAGGTACAGAAGCTAGAAGGCACACATTCAGTGATTCAGGAACAGTTTCTTCCCTTCCACCATCCAGTTCCTAAAGGGTCATTGAATCTTTGGAGACGATCTCACTTTTTTTTTTACATATACAGTATTTCTGTTTTGCATGTTTTTTTAACCTATTCAATATATATAACTGATTTGTTTATTATTTTATTTTTTTCTCTGCTAGATTATGTATTGCATTATGCTGCTGCTAAGTTAACGTATTTCATGTCACATGCTGGTGATAATAAATCTGATTATGATTTTTTTCTATTAGAGTATACCGATTTTTAAAAAAATTTTACTTTCTCAGCAATCAAAATATCCATTTCATTGTAGAAATATGCTAGTATTCTCTTTGAGGTTGCTCTTGTATCATGTGGTTCAATGAATAGAGTAATATTTCAGGGGAAATACAGACTGCAGTAGTTCATATGGAATATTGCTCGGGTATTCACTAAAATTGCTCAGATCTATCGGCTTTGGGGATTTCAGTGAGATTACTGTATATTCTGGGTTCATTCAGCAAGTAATATTGAGTTTGGACAAAAGTTTCAAAGTGCAACTTGGGCATAAAAACTATTTTCCATTAAAAGGGGATATTCACTAATAATATGCAAGGTTCATCTGACCTCACCACCTTGGGTTATAAATGCTCAAATTTTTCCATGCTCAGAAACGCTGGTAGATTGAAGTACAGATTGTCAAAAGCACATCTTAACCTTTGCTGTCCTTTAGAACACTTGTATTGCTTATAGTATTTTTTTTTCTTTTCCTTTTTCAAGCCTACACCACATACACAAAATGTAATAGCATTAGAGACATGACAGGAGATCTGAGATTATCGGAGTTGGAGATCTATGATAGCGAAGAGGTGTTGGATCAAAGGAGACCAATGAGATTTAATTAAGCTATACAAGATTAATTATTAGACAGGTTAAGTGGACAGCTGACCTCTCTTTAATTAGAGATTTCGATAATGGTAGAGGCAGGCTGGTGCATAGATGCAAGGTAAATAAACAGAAGTTGAGAAAATAAAGTCTCTGTGCTGGGGGTCCGGCACACACTGTCTGAATGGGTAGAGGCAGAAGTTCTCTGTGCACTTCTCGAGTGTCTGGATAAGCACTTGATCCATAACCTACAAGGTTATTAATGGAAAACTCACAAGAAGGATTAATGTAAAATGTATTTGTGGCTTGCGTGGACACAATACAGACTTCCTGTTTTATACTTTTCTATGATTCATAAAAGAGGCAAAACAAAACTGCTAAATCTTGAAATTTGTCAAGCTTTTGATCTGGCAAGCCATCCAGTGAGCAACACAAAAACAAGAGTATTGCAGATGAGCAATCTTGACCATAACGTAAACTATCTATTTCTCTCCATAGATGCTACCTGACCCACTGAGTTCTCCAGCGTTTTGTTTGTTGCTTAAGATTTCAACATGTACAGTCTCTTATGCAAACTGTACAGTGAAATGGATGCTATAATGCAATAACTGTTTATAAGCAAAACTATGGGGCTTTAGCTAATCTGCCTAAAACTTCTCATTCACTGATGTTCTTGGTCACTAAAAATGTGGTCAAAATAATAACACAGCTAATTTTTTAAAAAGTCACATTTCCTATCATGACATAAATGTTTTGTTGTGAGCTTTAGGTCATTGCTGTGAGTTTTGAGTACCATAAGTTTTCCTCTTTCCCTTCAGCAGATGCTGATATCTGCTGATTGATGACAGCTGAGAGATTAATTGGCTCAATCACTTCAATATTGTGTCTTTAAGGAAACTAATCAGAGGTTGCGTATTTTGCATGGGATCTTTGGCACATCACGCTGTAGGCATTTTATTGTCGAAAGTCACTGAAATGCACTCCTGCATGGCTCCATCTACAGTACTCAAGAAGAATGTCTCAAGACAAAGCAGCTTGTTTGATTGTTGTCTTGTCCACTACCCTAAAGGTTCACTGCCAGTGCTACAGCAAGAGTATGGCATACCTCATGAGAGATGCTTTGTAGATCTCTCCTCATTAAGCTGAGATCTGTACCACCTCAAAGAATGGGATAGCAGTGGATGTGAAAGCCATGAATTGCAAGTTTCCTTCAAGATCCTTCAAGATTCTGACTTGGAAATTTATTATCACCTCTTTGTCTACTGGACAAAATCCTGAAACTGTAACACAACAGTACCTTCAGAATCTACAAATTGAGAAAATAGACTTCCACCATCTTGAGCAATTGTGACAGTTAACAGCCTTATGAAATATTGTGATCTTATCTGGTCATTATCTAATTGGCCTTTTGGTGCACCAAAAAGAGGTTTGTTAGCTTTCTAATGAAGGGAATATTAACTTTTAAGTCATGAGTTTGCACGAGGCACTTGAACCAAGCATTATTGGATTTTCGTCACAAACTAATGCTAATGATTCTTCACTTCCTCTTCCACCTGCTCCCTGCAGCTTGGGAATGTTGAGCCTCCTGCAGTATCACTGCGTTATCACTGACAAATGTATAGAGAGCTCTAGTTTCATTCAAATTAACCTGAACCGGTAACTTACTACAATTGCAACTTAGAGCTTTTTTTTCTAGGCTGTTGTTTCCTTAATGGGTGTTACAGAGACCCAGATGAAAAATGTGGTGAGTTCAGTAAATGTTATTTTTTAAAAAAAAGTAATAGTGTTCTATTGTGATATAGTTAGCCGTGATAGTTCTTAACCTTCATGGTTTGCATGACAAGTCTCAGAGGCTGTTGGCTAATGAAAACTGATATTCAAATCTCACAGACAACAATTAAACATATCAGCTTTGAAGTGAGTTAGAAGCAATTTGTGATATTAAATTTTTGAGGGATCCAAATGATAGCATTTTATTCCTTGTAGCATTGTGAAAAGTGGATTTTGGGAGGTTAGTGAATTGATATTGATAAAATAATATAACTGTACCTTATTGAGACTTCTGGATACTTAAAAGTTAACTGTGCTTCATTTATGGTATATTTTGACTTGGTTTTTATAGCAAACTGCCACCACCTATTAGATGCTCACAATGGCGTGTGCCTCAAATATCCTCTGACAGCCAAGTTCAGCTCCTTGCCTTCATGTGTGGCTTAGCTACTAAACCTGGCTGCCTTCCTACTGACAGAAGGGACAAAGGCACGTTACTGGTGCCTTAAGACAGTCACCTCGGGCAGATAGGGCTTATTAGCCATAGTTGGTAGTTCATCTAGGAGAAGGAAAATTCTGATCTTAAACCTCCACTGCCTTGAGGCAATACCCACACATAAGGAAGGCTTCAGGAGTAAATCCTGAGGGGGAAAAATCTGGGGCTGGAGTCCATAAGGCAATCCTACATTGAGTTCAATGCTGACTGGCAACTCCGGCAACGATGCTGGTACCAAATGGTATCAATCTGTGCCATTCCTTTAAATTCATGAGATGCATGGAGAGGGGGAGCTTGCTACATGGTATCAGTTTGCTCACTATATCATACTGCCCTGGCTTGAGAGCTTGGAGACAATATTCATGATCAACTCTGACAGGCAGAGGTCCCAAAAAGAAGTGAGGACATTCACAAGATCTATTTTCATGTAAATGTGCTTTAATGAAATTGGGTTCAGAGCTCTGTATTGATTTCTGTTGAACAAATTATAGCATGCAGCTGATCTTTCAACAAGATATGTCTGCATTTATTTGGATATAAATATAAATAGTAATGACTTTAAACACTTGGGTAAAGTCAGCATCTTGTAGCTCATGACCCAGTTTACTGCACTAAACCAGGATGTACTTTAATATTTCAAACATCTTGAAGCTAGGAGCTGTGAATTTACTCTGCTGATTATTCATATTCCTAACAGGTTGTCCCACCAAAAGAATGGAAGCCTTGTAGAAGCTATGATGACATTGACGATCTGGTGATTCCATCACCTATTCAACAAGTGGTAACAGGCCAGTCAGGCCTCTTTACACAGTACAATATTCAGAAGAAGCCAATCACTGTGCGGGAATTCCGAAAAATAGCTAACAGTGACAAGTAAGAGAACCTCTCTGTATCATACTTTAGCACAATAGACTGATAAAACTGGAAATCGAAATTGTGATCTAAAACATTTGCAATGTTTTTGAAATTTTGCTCCATTTCCGTATTTGCTTCTCATCGTCCATTTTCTTTTTGTTCTTTGATATTTAACATGGATATCAGTTGCATAGAACTTGCAGCAAGGAGCATTAATCAAAAAGTTCTTCTGTTGCTTTCTTGCTTAAAATACCTATTACTTATTCAATTTCCCTTTTAATATGCATCTTTGCATTACCTTTTCATTGCAGTGAATTCCATGTTCTGCCAAATTCTGGGTAACATTTTGACTGAATTTTAAGAGCATCTTGTTTATGGTCCTTGGTTTTCAGCTGCTTTGCAAGAAGCAGCATGTTCTTTATCCACTTGTGAAACTGGTTCATCATCTTAAAGGCCCCTATTCACTCCCTATCCTTATTAATGTAGCAGAGAGGGTGAATGCAACTTTCTGTCTGGTGGTACCATTTGAACCCAAGGGACAAATATCTATTCATGTCTGTAAGTATATCATGGGTATCTGGGTTTTTGAAAAGCTTAAATAATCAGAACCATGGGGTATAATTTGACAACTAAATCAGATTCGCTTTCCTAACACCAGAATAAGATTATCTTTGCATACAGGCTGTGGGCATTCAAAAGTAGAAAGATTTAAGTAGCACCTTTTCAAAAAACTTATTGAAATTCAAGGTATAATTATATTTGAAAAAGTGGCTATGCTTAAAGACGTAGTAGTTGTATATAAATATATTTTCGATCTTCCCCCCCCACCATTCACAAACTTCTTGAAGTTGCTACCATATACCTTATTAAAGCTGATGCAACATCAGTTGAATCAAGTGGAAAAAGTAAACTGCTGGAGGAACTCAGCAGCGCAAGCACCATCTGTGGAGGGAAAGGCTTGGTTGATCTTTCTTGTATTCATTCTGCATCAATTCCTTCCCGCTGAATTCTTCCAACATTTACAGTCACTTACAGTGTGCTAGAAAGTTTGCGAACCCTTTAGAATAGTGGTTGCCAACCAGTCGATTGCGATCGACTGGTGGATATTTGAGACTTTCCCAGTAGATCCCGAAAAGAAAAAAAAATACACAAATACTGTTGAGATTGTTTCAGGGTTGCAGGGTTTTAGTTCCGTTCTTTCTGCCCAGTGCGCATGCGCATAGCTCCCCCACGCTACACAGTGTACTTCAGTGGTCCCCAACCACCGGGCCACGGGGTAACAATATGAGTCAGCTGCACCTCTCCTCCTCATTCCCTGTCAGCACACTGTTGAACTTGAACCCATGTGAGGCCATCAGTCGCCTAACCGCAGTGAAACTCTCGCACCAGTGTTCGCCTCACGCGGCCAGCGGGAAGTGCAGGTGCTACTGGCCCGGAGTGTGGACAGATGGGTGCTGCCTCTAAACCTGTTTAGCACACTGAATGTTCGTGGAGAACCCGGTGCTAAAATAGTCGCAGATGACCTAATTCAGGCTCAGGGTTTCGTAAGTATCAGAGCAGCTACCTCGCTGCGATCTGCTAAAACAAACTTTTCTTGGCCGATAGATCCTCCAAGGGGGGGGCGGGGGTGGGTTTGTCACTCTCCTGGCTCGCTCTCTGGACTGCGACCACCGTGGCCTAGGTACGGGGACCTCCAGCCCTGACCTTGTCCTCTCACCCCATCCATGACCAGCCACACCTGGCCAGGGCGTCTGGCTGCGGGCGAGCAGAGGTTGGAGTTCGGGCCGGGAGGCTGTTTAATGAGGCAATGAAGCCCTCAAAACTGCTTTGGTACCCTGAGTCCAAGCACCCTGCACTTAAAGACGAAGCCACTGAGTTTTTCAGTGGAAAAAATGTGAGCAAGCCGGACAGCAGCTAAGTGCTGAGAGCCATGAAAACTAAATTGCGGAATAGAATGGACATAAAGAACCTGCTTCGAGTATCGCTGTATTCTGGTCGTGTTTAACACCCCCCCCCATTCGGCCGGTCCACAAGAATATTGTCAATATTAAACTGGTCCGCAGTGCAAAAAAGGGTGGGTACCCCTGGTGTTTATACATTATTACATTATTTCTACTTCTGGGTTGTGGGGTTTTACTTCCGGTCTTTCTGCCCCAGTGCGCATGCGTGTAACTAATCAATTTGGAGTCGATCTTGCCTTTCACGAAGGCCGAGGTAGGGGATCTTGGGCTTAAAAAGATTGGTGACCGCTACTTCAGAATGTTTTTCTGTATCTACATAAATGTGACCTAAAATGTGATCAGATTTTTACATGTCCCAAATCTAGACAAAGAGAACCCAATTCAATAAATAACACACAGACATACTTCATTTATTTATTGAGAAAAATGATCCAATATTGCATGCATTTGTTGGATAAAATACATGAACCGCTAGGATTATCAGTTCATTTAAAGGGGAAATTAGTCAGCTGTATCAATCAATAGAATGACAATCAGGTGTGAGTGTGGGAGTCCCTGCCCTGTTTGAAGAGCATAAATCTGGGCCTTTCCTTTCAAAGTATGATATTCTTCACCACTCAGGTTTTTGGAAGTGCACCATGCCTCTATCAAATGAGATTTTGGAGGACCTCGGGGGGGGGAAAGGTTTGTTGATGCTCACCAGGCTGGAAAAGGATGCAAAACCATTCCTAAAGAGTAATCCAAAATCAGTCAGATGGTGTACAACTGGAGGCAATTCAACGTTGTTATAACTCTTCCTGGGAGTGGTTGACCAACAAAAATTACACCAAGAGCAAGGCATGTCGTACTCCAGGAGGTCACAAAGAACCCGAGGGTAACATCTAAGAAGCTACAGGCTCTCTCACATTAGCTAATATCAATGTTCATAAATCTACTATCAGGCAAAGACTGAACAACAATGGTGTGCATGACAGGTTTACAAGGAGAAAATCACTGCTCTCCAAGAAGAAAGTTGCTGCCTAAAGACTACATGGATAAGCCAGAAAGCTATTGGAAGAATGTTCTGTGGACAGATGAGTCCAAGATAGAACTTTCCGGCTAAATGAGAAGTGTTTTGTTTGGTGAAAAGCAAGTACTGCATTCTAGACTATGAACCTCACCCCATCTGTGAAACGTGGTGGCAGTGTCATGGTTTGGGCCTGCTTTACTTCCTCAGGAACAGAATGGTTTGCCTTCTTTGATAGAACTATGAATTCTGAACTCTACCAGCAAATTCTACAGGGAATTGTCAGGGTATCTGTCCGTGAACTGAAGCTCAAGAGAAAGTGGGTCATGTAGCAAGATAGTGACCCTAAACATACAAGTCATTCTACCAAAGAATGGTTAAGCAGAAGAAATTTCACATTTTGGAATGGTCGCGTCAAAAACCTGACCTTAATCCTATAGAATTGTTGTGGAAGGACCTGAGGCAAGCAGTTCATGCAAGGAAGCCTACAAACATCCCAGAGTTGGATCAGTTTTGTAAGAAGGAATGGCCTAGAATTCCTCCAAGCCGATGTGCAGGACTGATCAACAGTTACCGGAAAGGTGGAAGGTGCTGTACAGATGCAGGTCATGCCAGTAACTGAAAGCAAAGGTTCACATACTTTTTCAACTAATATGTATAATATTAGGTCATTTTTCTCAATAAATAAATATAAATGAAAACTATAATGTTTTTGTGTTACTTGTTTAATTGGGTTCTTTTTATCTAGCTTTATGACTTGAATGAAGATCTGATCACATTTCTGGTCATATTTATGCAGAAATATCAAAAGTTCTACAGGGTTCACAAATTTTCTAGCACCACGGTATATCATTAGTTAAATTAAATGCCGAGAGTCAAGCCAGTGGATTTAACACAACAAGAATGAGTGAAGATCTCTTCACAGTGAGGATAGTTTGGCCCATGATTTTGTTTTATTGTGGCATGTTCAAACTAATCTATGGAAAGAGAAGCAGTTGCTGTTTTTGGCCAAAGACCCTTTCTTTCCAGCATGAAGCATTAACCTGAAGATACTCCCTGGCCAACTGTTTCTAGCATTTTCTGTGTTAATTTCAGGCTTCAAATATTGTAATTTTGATTTTCAAATTAGCTTATTTTGAGTCCTGGTTTAGTGGTCCTGAATTGCATCATTATGCAAGCTAGCATGAGGGAATCTGCAGATGCTGGAAATTCAAGCAACACACACAAAATGCTGGTGGAACGCAGTAGGCCAGGCAGCATCTATAAGAAGTAGTACAGTCAACGGTTCGGGTCGAGACTGGCAGAGAGAGAAGGAAAGGGGGGAGAGATAAATAAGGGATGGGGTAAGAAGGGGAGGAGGGGCATTAACGGAAGTTAGAGAAATCAATGTTCATGCCATCAAGTTGGAGGCTATCCAGACAGAATATAAGGTGGTGGTCCTCCAACCCGAGTGTGGCTTCATCTTGACAGTAGAGGAGGCCATGGATAGACATATCAGAATGGGATGTGGAATTAAAATATATGGCCACTGGGAGATCCTGCTTTATCTGTCTATCCAGGGCCTCGTCTAGTATTAGATCCCTTGCTGATATTCTATGGTTGTATTGCTTCTGGTGTTTCTTAATATGGGAATGAAAGTTTAAAAAATGAGAGCAGAGAGAATTTGTTTAGACCTGCCAGCACAGCAAAGTTTTAAAAATATTCAGATAGTGCTGTACTGTTCTGCAGTGTAGTTGGTAAAGTATAGTTTGGTTCATTTTAAAACAGAATAGAATTTCTGGTTGGAATTGTACCCTTATTTGTTGTTTTATCTTTTTTTCAGATACTGCACTCCTCGATATACGGACTTTGATGATCTTGAGCGAAAGTATTGGAAAAATCTCACATTCAACCCACCAATTTATGGTGCAGATGTCAATGGTACACTATATGATGAGGTGAGGAATTCATAAATCACAGATTTTTGATTACATTGTATTTTCTGGGGTATGTTGTTTTGTCTTGTTTGGAGTGCCATTTTGTACTACGTACTCGGTATTATGATGTCTGCATACTCGAGCTAATAAGAACATCCAGATCCTGATGAGATGTATCCTTAGGCATTGAGCAAAACTGGGACTCCAACAATCAGTAGGTTAAGAGTAATGGTTGGGGAGTGTTTTGCTAATTAGAAGCTGTTGGCTTGTGATTTTAGTATGCTTAATATTACAATTTATTTTTAGGAACCTTGATTAGAAAGTTTGAACTTGATTTTTTTTTTAAATAGACATTTGGTTGTTCAGGGACATGCCAATATACTGGTCAGATGGTCAGAAAAGTGAATAATGAATTAATTCTCAAGAACTGTAGGATAAAACCTTTCTTTTTGAATAGTGAGCCAGATCAAATCAGATCTAGTTCCAATTTTGCATTTAACTGTTTCAATGATGCCTACAATTGTAGCTGTCTGAATTTTATGGACATGCAGCGTATACCATTGAACAAGACTTACTGCAGTCATGGACAAAACTATAGCTCTTCGCCCAAGCTGCCCTGATGGCTTTAAAACAGGCATGGGCAAACTACGGCCCGGGGGCCATATGCGGCCCGTTAAGCTTTTTAATCCGGCCCGCAGAACTTGATGAAATTATATTAATAAACCTTGTTAACGTTTTTTCCCCGCAATTCTGGCGTTTTCCCAATAGATGACGCACTCTATATACATTGACCTTTGTTGAGGTGTAGCGTATTACTCCACATTTGCACTTTACTCTTTGTTCGGCTCGACCTATTTGTGTGAACAGACGTTCAGCGTCATGAACATCAACAAAGCCAGCCACAGATCCAAGTTAACTGACCAACACCTCAGATCTATCCTGAGGATCGTCACAACAAAACTAAATCCAGACTTTGATGCGCTGGCTAAAAAGGGAGACCAACAACACTGTTCCCACTGAAATTAAAAATAAGTTTCTTTGTTGTGTTTAAAAATGCATTTGAAAATATTTTTTTCAATAAGCCTTACATGTTACATGTCATTTCTGTTAAGTGATGGACATGAGTAGTGCGCAGGTGCACGTACGTTCTCAAAATAAAAAATGCGCTCCAGATCAAATAACGCGCTCCGCATACTGGCGCGCTGTCACTGTTCTGTCCTTGTGCTGGTCGTTGTTGAGTTTTGGCACAGGGGACAATTGAATAAGAAGGAGCAGGACAAGTAGACCTGCATCTCCTACCGTTTTTGAAATAAAGACAGTCAGGAGGAGAGTGATGATGATAATATCTTGAAGGATAACAAAATTTTCAGTGTTTTAAAATAATAACTGTTACTATTAAAAAAAGCTGTATTTTATTCATTTAATTTTCAGTGTTTTAAAAGTCATTTCAATAAATAGCTAAATACCATGGGACTTCAAAGACAGATATTTTGTTGTAATGCATTTGTTCATTTTCAATTGAAATTAAAGCACATGTTTTCTACATATCCCATGATATTTTATTTTCTCTTATGAGGTGTATTACCAAAACACTCCGTCCATCTGCTCCTGGTCCGGACCCCCTGTTGTCAAATTTTAGAACCCTTTGTGGCCCACAAGTCAAAAAGTTTGCCCACCCTTGCTTTAAAACATAAGAAATAGGAGCAAGCCCATCGAGCCTGTTCCACCATTCAATAATTCCATCTGGCGATGGACTCATCTCCACCTACCTGCCTTTTTCCCATAACCCGTAATTCTCCCTATATGCAAAAATCTATCCAACCTTGTCTTAAATATATTTACTGAGGTGGTCTCCACTGCTTCATTGCACGGAGAATTCTACAGATTCACCACTCTCTAGGAAAAGCAGTTCCTTCTCATCTCCATCCTAAATCTTCTCCCCGAATCTTGAGGTATGTCCCCTAGTTCCACTCTCAACTATCACTGGAAATAACTTTCCTGCCTCTATCTCATCTATCCTTGTCATAGTTTTAAATGATCTCTTTTCATTCATCTGAATTCCAGCAAGTACAGTCCCAGGTGACTTAATCTCTCCTCACATTCTAATACCCCTCATCTCTGGAATCAACCTGGTGAACCGCCTCCAAAGCCAGTATATAGTTCAAGTAAGGAGACCAGAACTGCACGCAGTACTGCATGTGTAATCTCACCAGTACCCTGTACAGTTGCAACATAACCTTTCTGCTCTTAAATTCAGTTCCTCTAGCAATGAATGCCAACATTCTATTTGCTTTCTTGATAGCTTGTTCCACCTTCAAACCAACCTTTTGTGATTCATACACAAGCACTCCCAAGTCCCTCTGCACAGCAGCATGCTGCAAGTTTTTACCATTTAAATAATAATCTGCTCTTTCATTTTTGCTTCAGTAAGTGGATGACCTTGCCTTTCCCAAAATTGTACACCATCTCCCAGACTTTTGCCCACTCAGTTAATCTATATCTCTCTGCAAACTCTCCATACCTTCTGCACAATTTGCTTTTCCACTGAATTTAATATCATCAACAAACCTAGATACTCTACACTCGGACCCTTCTTCCAGATTGTTAGTCTATATCCTGAACAGTTGTGCGCCTGAAGCTGACCCCTGTGGCACTCCACTCACCACTGAGTGCCAACCAGAGTAACACCCATGTATCCCAGCTCTCTGCTTTGTATTAGTTAACCAATCCTCTATCAATGTTTAATACATCACCCCCATCTCTATGCATCTTTATGGATAAGTCTTTTATGTCCTTATCGAACGCCTTCTGGAAATCCAAGTAAATAACGTCCATCAGTTCCCTTCTATCTACTATGCTCGTTATATCCCCAGAGAGTTCAGGTAAGTTTGTTAAAAAGGACCTGCCTTTGCTGAATCCATGTTGCATCTGCCTGATGGTCCATTTCTTTCCAGATGTCTTGCTGTTCCTTTTTTAATGAAGTCTTCAAGCATTTTCCCGACTACAGATGTTAAACTAACTGGTCTATTGTTATGTAAACACGAGGAAATCTGCAAATACTGGAAATTCAAGCAACACACACAAAATGCTGGTGGAATGCAGTAGGCCAGGCAGCATCTACAGGAAGAAGTACAGTCGACGTTTCAGGCCAAGACTATCAGGACCAATGAACTTGATGAAGGGTCTTGGCCTGATACGTTGACTCTACTTCTTCTTATAGATGCTGCCTGGCCTTCTGCATTCTACCAGCATTTTGTGTGTGTTGGTCTATAGTTACTTGCCTTTTGCCTATTTTTTTGAACAGTGGTGTGGCATTTGCTGTCTTCCAATCCACCGGGACCTTCTCAGAGTCCAGCGAATTTTGGTAAATAATCACCAAAGCCTCTGCTATAACTTATGCCATTTCTTTCCGTACCCTGGGATGCATTCCATCAGGACCAGTGGACTTGTCTATCTTCAGGCCCACAAGTTTGCAGCACTACCTCTTTAGTGATAGCTATTGTTTCGAGGTCCTTAACTCCTATCGCATCCATAATATCTCTCTCGGGCATGTTAGATGTGTCCTCCACTGTGAAGTCTGACTCAAAATAGTCATTCAATGCTTCTGCATTTCCTCATTACCCAATATGAATTCCACCTTCTCGTCCTCCAAGGGACCTACGTTCACTTTAGCCACCCTTTTCCACTTTATGTAATTATAAAAACTTTTACTATCCGTTTTTATATTTTGTGCTAGTTTATTTTCATAATGTCTTCCCCCTTCTTTATTGCACGCTTAATGGTTCTTTGCTGCTTTTTAAAGATTTCCCAATATTCCAGTTTCCCATTACTTTAGGCGTCTTTGTATGCACAAACTTTTAGTTTGCTATCTTTTCTTTCTTTTTCAATCTTTTTATTAAATTTCATATATATATATATAAAAAAAACAAAGCATGATAATGAATAGATTACAAATTCAATAAACTTGAAATTACATTAGTAATAGGATAATAATATCCCATTAAACATCAATCAACAAAAGGTACATAAATCAATCAAGTCTATATAAATATATATGAAAAAAAACAAAAATAATCATCAAAAGAGAAAAAAAAATTGAAAATATATAGAAGAAAATATATATTGAAAAAAAATACTAAACTAAACTAACATGGGCAATAATAACAGTTTATAAGTATGTGATAGTGTCAAGAAAAAACTCCGGAACTCCATACCTGAACAAGAATAAGTAGAGAAAAGGATCTGAAATAGGCCAAATTAATTCATATGAAAATGTCGAATGACATGCTTTAATACAACATGCTTTAATACAATTTAAAATTGTACATAGAGCTTATATGTCTAAAGATAAGCTTGCTTGATTCTACTCGCATATCAATCCTCAATGTGACAGATGTCACTTAGAAGTGGCTTCATTGACCCACATGTTTTGGGCATGTCCCACTTTACATAACTATTGGAAGGACATTTTTGATGTCATTTCCTCAGTATGGAATATCGATTTACAACCCCATTTTATTACTGCAATTTTCGGTATACCAAATGAAGATGGTAATCAGTTTTCCCCTTCAATCAGACGAATGATTGCTTTTGTAACATTAATTGCCAGAAGGTCTATATTACAAAACTGGAAAGAAGTAAATCCTCCTACCACATCTCAGTGGTTCTCTCAAACTATTTCCTATCTGAGTTTGGAAAAAATTAGAAGCACTATTTTTGATTTTTCAATTAAATTTGAAGAAACCTGGGGACTGTTCATTCGACATTTTCATAGTTTGCTATCTTTTATTTCCTTAGTTATCCAAGTCTATCCAATTTTGTATTTTGTACTAATTTATTTTCGTAATCTTTTGGTTATTGCTCACTTAGTGTTTTTTTTGTAGCTTATTAAAGTTTTCCCAGTCTTCCAGTTTATCACTACTCTTGGCAACTTTGTATGCTTTCTGACTGACTATGCTGTTAGAATCCTTTTCCAATTTCACTAAATATCTTTGATGTTTATAAATGATAAAACTTAAAATTGATTCTTAAATCTGCATTTGACCTCGTGTGAATTTACTTTAATAGAAACAACACAACAAACCACTTGGATTAGTGGTCTGCCAGCTCCATTGAAATTAATGGGTTTGTCATTGATTGATCAGTTGTGGTATAAGTGAGGGATAGGATTCAAAATATAAATGGTTCCATGATTCAGTATACTATGGAACTGCTCCTAAACTTAATGCTGAGATGTGTCTTTGTGACCTCCAGTGTGTTTTGTACTTAGCTCTGTGTTACTGACTGCAGGAGCATAATTGCTCTTCATAGGCTATTCTTTAACATTATTCAACCGTACCTTTAATTTGAAGGTTGATGCAAATTGATGGTGCCAGTCCTACATCTCAACTGCTGAATGCTTTTTGTGACCTTTTAGAAAGGGGTTGAGATTTTAGGAAGCACTTTATCCATATATTATGTGGGAATGGTTAAATTATCTTCATCCTGATACAGCTCTTGATCCCCTGCTTTCTTCAAGAAGACTGCTGGTATTTTGTAGCTATTTCTAGGCATTTTCTCACACACACCTCCAGCATCTGAGCACTACTCTTTAATTTCTCAATCCTTGCTGGGTGAGACCTGGTGTCTCGTATTTCTGAGGCTTCTTTGGCAGTAATATCTCCGGTGAGAGCAATTCTTTCTCACTGTAAAGAAAAAAAATGCCTTTCAAGTCAAGGGAAGAAGGATGTTGGTCTTTGTAGGATTTCATTTCAATCAGTAAAATAATAACAGTTAACTCCAAGTGGTGTTCCCTGTACCTCACTGTTCTGTGCTTTAGTTCTGTCTAATTGATATAGTTAACCATCTGCTGGAAAGTGAAAGGGCCACCTTATTGAAATCAGTGAATGCTGATTAAAGAATTACAAATATGACACAGACAAATGTAGGGTTCTCAGTACCAGTAACAGTGATGGGTTTGTAGTAACCCATCACTAAGAGATAACTATAAAGTTGCAATTATTTACTTGCTTTTGGGCATTGTCTGGTATTTTTATTGCGAGTGTGTACGGGGGGGCATTACACTGTATTTACACCGAAGTATTTCACTACTGGCAGGGTGATGGTGGTTCACCCTAGGCGAACAGGGGTCAACTGGGGGCATGGAGGCTACACAAATAATATAGTGGAGCTTTCTGAGGATTATATAAATCATTTTTAACATAGTTGCTGTGTACACTGCATCTAATTTTCCAGTGCATGTTGTTAAGATGAGGAATGGTATAGGGTGGTATAATCTTGTGTGGATTAGTCTAGAATCCCATATTCACTCAGGATTCCTGTGTTAATACACATCTTTGTATTTGTTTGTAGTTGAAAGAGTTTTAACAGATACATTTTCCAAATTGACTTTGTTCAACAGTATTTTGTTTAAATGTGATTTCTTCTTTGTTTAGGATGTGATTGAATGGAATATTGGGCATTTAAACACCATCCTGGATGTAGTAGAAAAAGAAAGTGGCATCACCATTGAAGGTGTCAATACTCCTTACCTTTATTTTGGAATGTGGAAAACCACCTTTGCTTGGCACACAGAGGACATGGATCTCTACAGCATTAACTACCTGCACTTTGGTGAACCGAAGTCCTGGTAAAAAGCTCAGATTTAGCTTGCATTCATTATCTTTATTTCTAAGTATTGTGCTTAACAGGGATGGGTGTTATCAATGCTAGTGACAAATGCTTAAACTCAGTGGCCACTTAATTAGCTACAGGAGTGGAACATGGTGTGATGGTCTGCTGCTGTAGCCCATCCACTTCAAGGTTTAACATGCACATCATGGATGTTCTTCTGCACACCACTGTTGTAACTTACAGTATTTGACTTACTGCAGCTTTCCTGTCGGCTTAAACCAGTCTGCCTATTCTCCTCTTGACCTCTTATTAACAAGGCATTTTTGCCCAGAGCTGCCATTCACTGAATTGACTTTTTGTTTTTTGCACCATTCTCGGAGAACTCTGAAGAGTCTATTGTGTCTGCACGCTTTCATGCATTGAGTTGCTATCAGTGATTGGCTGATTAGATATTTGCATTAATGAGCATATGTACCAAATAAAGTGGCTGCTGAGTATATGTTGTACTGAATTTTCATTGAAAAAACTAGCTGTACAAATGATTAACGAAGAAAAAGCTATTCATTAACTTTTGAACTTAATTGGTTTTCTGGATGAAATGAGACAGCATGATCTGATGCAATCTATGCTATAGACAGTTGTGTGGTCTATTGTTTCAAAGATGATCAGCATAAGAAGTTCTATTCAATAATGGCATAGATATGGGAATCGACAACTTAAGGCTCCCATTGGTGGTAGACTTGTACAGTTGTGAGTGTGTTGGTGTCATTCAGGATAGTGAAGTTCACAGAAGGGACTTTAATATTTTTGGCATATTTAATAATTTCTTTAATTCTATTCTTGAAGGTATACTGTTCCTCCAGAACATGGAAAGCGACTGGAGCGCTTGGCTAAAGGTATAAATTTTGTCATTTTTTTCTTAACTCCCTGAATGGAAAAATAACTCAACTACGATAAGTTGTAAAGAGTTTTTTTTAGTTGTAAGTTAGAAATGTACAGGTTTTGTTAAATTTCTTTCCAAGCAACTGTTGTCTTCACTGTAGCAGATAGCTGTAAGATAACTTTATTTTTGTTACTTTGTCACCCTATGATTGTTAGCAGCTCTGTTGGATCAGTGGTGGTGATTGCAACAACTGAGATCCAATGATGTAGATTGACTTGTTAAAACAACACTTATTTAATTATTGCTCTGGAGTGGATTTCTCTCTCATTTATCTCTATCTAAAATTGATCCCAAAGGCTGAATGCTTTTAATAACATGGAAAGGGATTCAGATTTTAGAACTGTAACTCAAATTCTGCATGTAAAATAGGGGATGGTTAAAACTAAAAGGCAATTCTTGCACTCCAATGCTGTTCTCATCTGAATTCTTGCAATCGCCTATTCCCTTCAAGACAACCACAGGTGTTTTGCACTTCAACCACCAAGCATTTTTGAACACATTTTGGAATTCTGAACTTTCTGGTATTTCTGGTGGCAAAAGTGATGAGAGCACATAGTGGAATAGCAGTATGAGTTGGTATATTTTTTGAAATTCTTAAGCTGGTGTTTTGTGGTTATAGTACACAGCCTGCCTGTCAACTAATTAAGGCCTTAGGCCTAGAGCAGTCCTTCGTGTCTTGTTCCTTTTTAAAATGTAGGCTTTGGACATCTCATTTTCCTGATAGTAGACACTAGGCAATTCTCAAAAGGGGGAGGAAAAGCTGTTTAAAATACTAAATGTGCAATTTTTTCTGAAGAAGGCCATTGAGAATTCATTCTTCAGTTTACTTTGTAGTGTTTTGGGAAGCAAAGCAACTCACTGATCAGTACAGGCTTTCTATTTCAGCTTCTAAATCTAATGTGTTACATTTTTTAGTGGCAAAGATTCATATTTTGTCCCTTCCATTTCCAAGCTAGTAGAAAACATGGTTGACAAGTATATGTTGAATAATGTGAAAGGCATCACAATTTTAAATTTTGATGCTCTTGAGTCTTTTTATATTATATAGTAGAACACTTGTATGCATAATTGCATGGAAGAAAATAATTGGTAATAGTATAGTGTGCATGTTAAGTGCATCCTTAGACACTTCCAAATTATTTGTATTCACCATGAATTTCATTGTTTTAACTATTATCACCATGAAGACAAGCTTTTCACAAAACTTGCACAAGATTATCATCTTGAATAGAACGCCCAATAAAGGAAGCATGGCCAATATCTTTCACGTCTCATGGATTATTACTATTTTTCAATGATGTTATGTCTTAACCACGCAGTCTCTATAGTGGCCTTCAAGTATAAAATGGCCAGAAAACAGTTGCATTTCAAAATAAAAATGAATACTGCTTTTCTCAAATGGAGTATTGCATATCCAAGGCAATGTCAAATAGCATGTTACATAACATAATCATACTTGCATTTTCAGTTTGCTTTGTCTGCTACTATAAACTATTGGCTAGAGGGTTGAAATTGCAAATAATGGGTTTAAATTCTTTTTTTGAATATGCTGCCTGTTTTATTGCTGTAATTGGAGTTTTAACCATCAGAGCACATTTACTGATGCATTTAAAATGTTAATTGGACCAATTTGCATCATCTTTGTTTAAATGCAGTTATTCCCTGAAGTGACCAGAAGGTGAACATTAGCTGGAAATACCATGCTAAAAACAGTATTAACATCTCTCAACTAGGAACAATAGAATAACATTAGTGAAGACCAATGTCAGAAAATGCTTCTTGCATAATTTATCAGTTAATATTTTAATTGGAACAAGCCTTGGAAATACTGGAGAAATTATGTGATTAAGAAAAAAATGCTTTGCCTGATTGTTTTAAGATGGATTGTTGAAAATTTCCTTTTTTTTAAACAGGCTTTTTCCCAGGAAGCGCTCAAAGCTGTGAAGCATTTCTGCGTCATAAGATGACTCTGATATCTCCTTCTATACTCAAGAAATATGGAATTCCCTTTGACAGGGCATGTACATGATACTGATTTTTTTTTAAAGTATATATAGACAATTTGGCCCTTCAAGCCAGCATCACTATATGATTTGAAATCTAAAGCAAAAAGACATTCTAATGGGGGGGGGGGGGGGGGAGAGAGACTCTCTGACTTGAAGCATATGTTTTTGTGAATACAATCTAACCAGAGTGTATCCAGCATGTTGTTTTTGTTTTTCCATGCATGATGTTGGGTTATTGTAAACAATACCGTAGCAGAGAATAAGCAGTGTATCTGATTTTTTAAAAGTTGATTTAGGAAATATAAAACTTTTGACTGGTACTACAAATTCCTTACAAAAAAAAAACAACATATTTTTGTACACGGAGCAAACTGAGTTTAGCCAACAGATTAGGGGAATGGGATATACTTGTTAGAATTCTATTTTCTTACATGTGATCAACTCGTTCCACAATAATACCTCTTCACATGTTGATATATTTTTAAAACATTTTCAGGCTGAGAACCTTGTACCAATTTCTGTATTAGTGGAATATCCTTAAATACATTTGTCATCTATTTAGGAACAAAAAAAAATGGAAGTTTGTTTGTCTTTTTTTTATGTTTTAAGTACTTATTACTTTTATGATGCTGTCCTTTTGACTCATTACATTTCTTTCTGCCTGAAATGATTATATTTTTGGTGGTTTTATCAGAGCAGTGAAATGAATGTTGTCACTCATTTACAAGTAGAGTATAGTAGCATATTTCACATTTCTACTTGCATTGTAAATACCATTTGGCAAACCCAAATTTATAGTGTTTTATTCTAGTGCGGACTTATGGTTAGGAATAAGCTCTGCACTATAAGCTTAATTTAACATGTCTGTTGATCTGTTCTTTTACCGGTATTGTTAATGGTGTTCACTGGATGCTACAGACAGGTCAAACTTCAATTATCGCATTGCTTTTCAGTTGTGATATTGGGTCTGTTAATGGTGTAGAGGGAAGGAAAAATGATTTGATAAACTACTCATTTTGCCACTTTGGTTGTGCAGTTACTTTGTTTTTGATTTCATTTGTCTGGTAACTTGTTGGTGATATGGTAGAATGAATTCATTTCAGGAAAATGTATTAGTTTTAACCAGTCTTCATTAATTCATAGGTGACCCAGGAGGCAGGGGATTTCATGATCACGTTCCCCTATGGTTACCACGCAGGATTTAATCATGGTTTTAACTGCGCTGAATCTACAAACTTTGCGTCGCTTCGATGGATAGATTATGGGAAGCATGCTGTCTTGGTACGTGCTGGTATTTTTCTGTTTCTTGAGGGCAGAATTAAAATAAAAGTATTTTTATTAAAGCTCTTGCTTGAGTTAGGAAGAGAAAACAAATTAAAATGTTGTTATGCAGCTCCTAATATTAGGGTAACTATTAATCTGCAGTCTTCCACTATTTTTATTATCTTAAGAGCTAGAAAATAGTAACTGAACTGGAATAGAGTTTCATTAAACATCTGCTTTAGAAGGAATGTATAGTGTAGTGCATTTGGGGGGTGGGGGAGACTGTCTCACTGTTACTGCTCTTCTGTAATCCCACTTTGAAGTACAACAGTGAAGTTCACTTGCCAAATTTGTCTTGGTCTTGATTTTATTTTGGGGAAAAATACATACAACCATTTTGTGAAGTTCTTTGTAAAAGCTCAAGATGAGATCCAATAGTGTATCCAGCTTATTTATGTGTAAGTATTATTTATGAAAATGAGAGCTAGAAAGTAAAAAATCTGTATGTCTAGAACTGTTGGAAATCTGAAATGCAAAGAAATGCTGGAAAGAGCATCTTTACTAAGAGAAGGAGTTAACAAGAACATTAGAAATAGGAGCAGGACCATCTGGCCCATTGAGCTTGCACCACCATTCAATAATTTCAGGGCTTATCCACCCTTGGAACGCTTCAGATCAGAGCCCCTTGTTCAAGCTCAATAAATATTTGGTGGAACAGTATCAATAAGCAGTATTAATGGAACAAAATGACTTAAGATTTTATTTTTAATTTGCTGTAATTCTGTGTCAAATATTAAATTTCTAAAAGTGAGCTTGTAATACAAAGTATTTCAACTCTAAATTTTACTTCAATTGAAAAATTATCTTGTGCTGGACAACTTTTAAAAGGAAAGATTCTAATTATGAATGTTTTCTCCAGTGCTCATGCAGGAAGGATATGGTAAAGATTTCGATGGATGTTTTTGTGCGCAAGTTTCAGCCTGAAAGGTACAAGTTGTGGAAAGTGGGTAAAGACACAACTTGTATTGACCACACACAAGCCACTCGAGAAGCAGTTGAATTTTATGAGGGATTAAAGAACGCAGCCACAAAGACCTTGAATGACGAAGATGCTGATGCAGCTGAAGTAGAAGCGAATAAAACGGAAAGAAAAGTGTGCATCACACAAAAAGACACTGCTGAAACAAAAAGGTAGGCATTAGTAGATAATGATTCATTTGAATTAAATTGACTCTCTTGCATCATTTACATAGATGAGGAATAATCTTTGTTGCGTCTCTGAATGTGCAATGTGCTAATTATAGTAATTTGTAATAAATAGTATGTGCAGTAAGGTATACAACAGAACAGACAATATAGCTTAGAAATACAAGTGCGTAAATTAATCAGTCTGGCCTGGTGGAGGAAGCTGTCCCTGGAGCCTGTTGGTCTTAGCTTTAATGCTGTTGTACCGTTTCCTGGATGGTTGCGGTTGGAGTAGTTTGTCATTGGGGTGACCCCAGTGATCCTCCAGGCCCTTTTTATGCACCTGTCACTGTAAATGTCCAGAATAGTGGGAAGTTCACATCCACAGATGTGCTGGGCTGTCCGCACCACTCTCTGCAGAGTCCTGCGATTGAGGGAAAGTACAGTTCCCATACCAGGCAGTGATACAGCCCATCAGGGTGCTCTCAATTGTGCCTCTGTAGAAAGTCCTAAGGATTTGGAGACTCATTCCAAACTTCTTCCTCCATCTGAGGTAAAGGAGGCGCTGTTGTGCTTTTTTCACCACACAGCCAGTATATACAGACCAAGTGAGGTCGTCAGTAATGTGTATACTGTGGACTTAGAGCTGTTCACCCTCTCAACCCCAGATCCATTGATGTCAATAGGGGAAAGCTGGTCTTTGTTCCTCCTGTGATCCACAACCAGCTCCTTTGATTTTGCAACATTGAGAGAGAAGTGTTTTCTTGACACCACTATGTCAGGGTGATGACCTCCTCTGTAAGCTACCTTGTTACTATTTGAGATTAGGCCAATCCCTGTTGTGTCGTCAGCAAATTTAATTAGCAGATTGGGGCTGTGGGTGGCAACATAGTCGTGGTTATACAGAAATTAAAGGAGGGGGCTTAAGACACAGCCCTGAGGGGCAGAGGTGAGGGAGCCCACTCTTACCATCTGCTGGCGATCTGACAAGAAGTCTAGGATCGACTGCACAAGGCAGGGTGAAGGCCAAGGTCTTTGAGCTTCTTGTCAAGCCTGCAGGGAATTATGGTGTTGAATGTTGAACTGTAGTCCAAGAGCAGCATTCTCACATAAGCATCCTTCTTCTCCGGGTATGTAAGAATGTTGTGAAGAGCTGTGGCTGTTGTGTCATCTGTTGATCAGTTGTGTCAGTAGGCGAATTGTAGGGAGTCCAGTTTAGGTAGCATGCTGCAGATGTAGTCCTTGACCAGCCTGTCAAAGCATTTGCTTATTCTTGAGTTGTATAACAGGACACCAGTTGTTCAGTTATGTTACCTTGGGTTTTTTTAGGTAGAGGGACAGTGGTGGATGTTTTGAAGCAGGAGGGCACTTTACACTGGGAGAGGGAGAGATTAAAATGTCTGCAAACATGCCAGCCAGTTGTGCCTTGCGCTTTCCGAGTATCTGCTCTGAGATGCCGTCCGGTCCTGCAGCCTTGTGGCTGTCTGCTCGTTGGAAGCACCTGCGTACTTCTGCCACAGAGATGACCACGGTGCAGGTCACATCGGCAGCTCTCCTCGGGGGCTCATTTTTGGTGACGTCGAACCAAGTGTAAAAAAGATTTAGCTTGTCTGGGAGAGAGGAAGTGATGTTAGTGGCATCACTGCATTTAGCTTTGAAGTCCCCGATGGTGTGCGCACCATGCCATAGACTGTGGGTGTTGTTGGTGGAGAGCTGTGTCTGGAACTTGATCCTGTATTGTTGTTTTGCTGCCTTGATGATCATAGCTGCATTTCTTGAGTTCCTGGTGGTTACCAGCAGTGAACGCTCTGTCTCATGCTGTAAGTGCAGCTTGCACGGAACTGTTGATCCAGGGTTTCTGGTTTGGATGGACTCTGACTGATTTTTTTTTGGGGGGGGGGGCAGGTGGACAACATCCTCCGTCCTTCTGGTTGAAGCTTGTGACCCCTTCCATGAACTTGGATATATCCTCATCATGGAAGATGTTCCAGTTGACGTCATCAAAGCAGTCCTGTAGCATGAAGACTGATTGGTCAGTCCAACAGTGGACGGTTTTAACTATGACCGCCTCTTGTTTCAACTCCTTCTTGAGGCAGGATGGAGGAGTGATCAGACTTTCCAAGCGGTGGACGGAGGAGCACTTTGTAAGCATTGCGGAAGGGAAGGCAGCAGTGGTCCAGTATACTATCTCCCTGTTTACTCACCTGGATGTGTTTGCAAATTTTTGGAGAGACTTTAGTCAGGGATGCTCAATTGAAGTCTCTGGCGACACTGAAAGCAGCCTCTGAGTGTACAGTCTCGAGGGTGCTGATGGTTTAGTACAGTTCCTTGAGAGCTAGGTCATTATCAATCTGTGGGGGAATATACACAGCTGCAATAATAACAGCAGTGGACTCTCTAGGCAGCCAAAAAAGTCTACACAGCAGCACAAGGTTCTCCAGGTCTAGGGAACAAAACAATTTGAGGGTGTGAACATTCTGGGGGTCGCACCAAGCATTATTGACCGTGAAGGATACCCCAACTTTACTCTTCCCAAGAGATTTTTTAGACCTATCCGCCTGGAACAGGGAGTACCCAGAGGGCTTGATGGTGTGATCCAGTATCTCCTCTGTCAACCAGGTTTCCACGAAGCGCAAAATGTTACACTCTTTTGTTTTCTGCTGATCGGAGATTCTGGCTCTCAGTTCACACAGCTTGTTGCCCAGTAACGGAGCGCTAGCCAGGAATGAGTTAGGGAGCGGCAGCCAGCCAGCATACCGTCTCAACCTCATCAGGATGCCGGCCCTTCTCCCTTGCCTCCGGCATCATTTATGAGGTAGGGGTGGTGTAATAAATAAGCCTCCCATGGACAGAGATTCCCAGTGTAGACAGGGGGCACATTGCGGGTAAGTGCCGTCTTCCCAGTGTTCAGAAAAGTCAACCAATCATATCTACTGTGATTATCAGCATCTTGAACAAGAAATGCGAAGGAAATTGCAGAAATTTGTAGTACATTGTAAAGTTGATACGGAGCTCGCAGCACGGCTGCTGTTTGTGGCACCATCTTGTTTGAAATTATTCTGAGCTGGAATTACTTACATTTTAAATGGGCACATTTAGCATATTGGGCAGTAACTGAAGAGAAAAGTTACTTTCCTTGAAGCAAAGGTTAAATATATATATATTTATCCATACAAATTTCGAAATATTTACCATATTGTGCCTTTGGTGCTTTTTAGGAAGTGGTAGGGTATTAGACACTGCAGCTTGAAATCATTTCAAGACTACAATTTCAACAATAGAGGGGAAAAAAACTTTATAGAATGGAATGGCAATGAGAAGAGACACTTCCATTTAGATCTCTGAATACTTAGAATTTGTGCATATTTTGTTTTTTTTCCATAGGTAGCCAAGCTATCTATACAAAAGCTGTCTTCTTAAAATGCTTTCCTGTTTTATTTGATTGAGCAAATGTTGGCAAAGTCTATTAATTAATTCTGCTCACCATTGTTAATACAGATTTGGTAATAACCATAAAATGTGATATCAGAATTTTGGGGAATTTGCTTTCTTCAGGATAAAATACAGTTAGAAAACCCCTGTATTATGTATCTCAAGTGGTGTGAAGGGGCCAGGTAGTGTGGGAAAAGTGAGGAATGCTTCTTGCTTTTGTTAATTGTGTTTTTTTTTGCATAATAAACACAGTTTTTTCATTGCCAGCCCAATAAAGCATCGAATAGGAACAAAGAGACACAAGGTTTGTCTGGAGTTGCCAGAAGAGATGAATAACAATGCTACGATCCTCAAAGATGATGATGCCATTAATCCTGTAATACATGGTAATAGTGAAGAGTATAAAGGGAAGCTGCAGAAGGAAGAGGAATACTGTGAACTTAAAACTAGTGATGCCAGTCCTAATATTCCAGGTAAAATATTCATGGTGTCCTTTTCTGTTGCTGTGTGTGTTATTAAAGGGAAAAAATATGTAGTTTTCCTGTTTTCTTTCTTGAATTATGAGGGGCAATTTAGGGTAGTAACAATTTTTCTCCCATGGTAAGGGTATCACAAATGTGTGGGCATAGGTTCAGTGTGAGAAGAATAAGTGTTAAAGGGGTTTTGAGGGGTGTGGGTTTTTTTTTAAATGGTGGTTGAGCCCTGAAACTCACAGCCAGAAAAGATGTTGGAGATAGATTAAATAGGCAATGCATAGAAGGATACTGATCTAGTGTTGGGTAAGTGTGATTAGAATAGAAAGGCAGAAATAGAGTTGCAGTTTGCATTGTGGGCTAAAAAGCCCATTTATGTGCTGTACAAGCATCTCTAAATATTACACTCTAGTGCTAGGATAAAATTAGTTGGGTGTTAAAATGGGAAGGGATGTGTGAGTTCAAAACTCCCAACTCTGCAGACATAAACAGCTCTTAAATAGAAGTCCAATTTTAACACTGATGCACAGGCTTCCCAGCATTCGAGGTTTTCACCCCAGGTAACTTTTCCAATCCTTTTTGTAGTTCGGCTTCCCCTAGGTCTTGAGAGCAACTTGTCCTGTCCTCTTTTATTGTTCATCTAGTTCGTCCCCAAGTCTCAGCTCTCCATTCCTGCTCTAACTTTTCCTACATATCCTTCATTAGCAAGGTTGAAGTGTTCTTACTGTTAATGTTCCTTGGTAAATGGCCAGGGTGTGAATTTGACCTCCAACAATGAGAAATGTAAATATTGGGACTTGTGATTTACTCCCTTGCCCTGACATGATCATACCTAATGATGCATTGTTATTTCACACATCACCATTTTAAATTCCATCACATCTCCATGGCCTGTGAAGCATTGGTTTTCATATCACATTTGTAGAACCTGAGCACATTTTTATTTTTGTGTTCCTTTCATCTTTATCATATTTTTACTATTAATACATTTTATTTGAATTTGCCGCAGTTAAGCTTGAAAATGCTGCACAAGAAGAGAAGTTGAGACTGAAGCCAACTTTGTCCTCCTCAGCAGACAATGCTGTTACTGTGTTAAACTTCTCTGTGGCGGCTCATTCTCAAAATACTTCCACTTCTGTGAAATCCTCAGACTCCAGCTCATCCGACTCCGAAACCACAAGCAGTCAGAGCTCAAGTCAAGAGAGTGCTGCTGAAGACTCTGATAATAGTCCAGATTGGGGTGAACCAGCTAAAACCAATGTTGGAACTAGTCTCAATGAACAAGACCTTGCAGAGGTAATCATAGACATAGTAATTTCATCACTGCTTGATTGCACTTCACTTTTGCTCTAAATCTCAAGCAATTAATCCAAAATTATGTGCATCAAACTGACACATATTTTTGTGAACTTGGTTTTTGAGGGAGTAAATTACTCAAGAATGCATTGAGTGAATCAAAGTAAGGTTGAAGTAATCTGTGTAAAGAGTTATTTTTAAATTGATTAACTTTTCAAAAGACCCACAGAATAACTGTGAGTCCAATTATGAATGTTGTTCCAGGTGACATTATTTTCATTCAGTAATGTTTCTGGAATGTTATATGTACATTCAACCTTTTATTCTTCTTTCAAAGGGTTATAATCTAATCCTTTAAAATATAGAATATATTCATGATAAAGTTTAGAATTTAGATTTAAGAACAGATTAAGAAAATATGTAGTTACTTTTTTGCCAGAAAGAATAAGAAATAGTTGCCTGGAAGGATCAATTCTGGGACATCACTTGGACTTGTGATGCAAATATCACTTATCACTTGTATCACAAATATCACTTGTGATATTTGTATAACCTAATTGCACAACTGAGTCCAAATAATAAATCATCTTGGGTATTAATATCAGCTGGAATGCTTGCTCTAGATGCCATCAAATCAGTACAGCAATGGAGCTGAAGGTAAAAATATCAACAAAAATAGTAAGTAAATCATTGTCTATTTTTGGAGGGTTGACTTTTTTTTAAAAGTTCAGTTGATCTTGAATGTACCAAGTTCTCAAAATTTTGTGCATGCTTCTGGCCTTGTATGAAAATCAGTTTCCTAGATAGTTTTTAGAAAGCTGTAACTAAGGTGATACTGGAACTGAAAAGCAATCTTCTTATTTTGTGATGGATGAACTACTGCATGAACTACTTTATGAACTACTTTTCCAAGAAAACATCGTGGAAGGGTTTGAAAATTTAGGGAATTTTGGGAATAATTTGGAAAAGATGTGTAACCCCCTGGGTCACCTCAGGCTAGCTCAACTTATTCTCGTCTAGGGGGAGCAGCCTTCGGCCCCGCCAAACTGGGTAATCAGCTGGTGTGGATGCTGTGTGATGTCCCCGCCTCGCCCAAAAACAGACAGTACACCATAAGCGATTAAATGAGTACAATTTATAAAGGTTACTATAACTAGGTGATTAATAACGATACAGTATATATGAAGAGAAAAAATAAAGAAAAGGCGCCAAACTTATCAAAGTCCAAACCACTTCGTGCACAACCGTTGGAGCTCAATTACTGAAGTCTTCTGGCCACTATTCGATCCCCTCCGAACTCTTCGACTCGCAGCTCAGGACCCTCCGAAGTGGTCAACCAAGCACTTCTAGCTTCATCCCCCCTCCTCGCAGTACCTCCAGGCCTCGGACCCCCACTTGGGGTCCGTTCCTCGCCCAGCTTACAGCATTGCGTCCTCTCTCTCGACCCCCTCGTGCTGATCTGCCCAAAAGCCCATCAACAAAAGCTTACAGACTCAGAAGAAAGAACATTAATCCCCATTTGGTTTACAAAGGAATACCATTCTTGTTATCAGTAAATTTTAACCCAATCCAGCTTCCAGCACTCTCTCCCAACAAAGAAACATTCCTGCTTTTAACAAAACAAAGAAACCCCCTTTATAGAAATCAGAGTTAACAGTTAGTGGTACAAAAATACTCTGATAAATCCAGTATGGAATTCAGACCAAGCCTTTTTTGCTAATGTGGAGCTATTAAATTGTACCTACTTGTCACCTCAACAAGTGGTTGAAGAATGGGGGAGAAATGTGGAGAAGCTAGATGAGTATTTGGAGGAGCCTTCTGTGGGGTGCAAAGTGTCAGCTTGGATCTGCTGCGCTGAATGTTTTCTGTCCCTTCTCTCTAAAAATGCATGTAATCATCAGCACTTGTTGGATTCTTTCTGAAAGATACCAGTGTATCTCTGAAGATGGATTGCATGCCAGGATTCTTGCCGGATTGTGACCTCATTTCCACAATTCCCATAGAATGCATGGGTTTTCCATTTGAATTTTGTTTAAATCATTTGCCAACTGAAAACGTGCAAAAAAGGACATGTTGACAGACAATTATTATAATTGTTACCAAAATTGTTCTGGTTTTCCAGCTGCGATTTAACCTTCTGAATTGAGGGAATGTTACAATTCCACATTTCTTCATTTCCTAGATGGCAGAGCAATATATGAAGGAAATGAAATCCAAGAAGAAGGCGAAAAGTCGACGTCAACCTCTCAGTAAACCACCACGGCACCATCCCCTTTCTGTTGTAAAGGACTGTGTCAGTGATGAAGGTCTGTAAAAAGGGTTAGCAGTCTCAGTCAAATAAATGGCTTTGCTTTGAAAACATGTCTTTGGAATTTGAGCAACACCCACAAAATGTTGGAGGAACTCCTAAGTCAGGCAGCATCTATGGAGGAGGATAAATAGTCAATGCTTCAGGCCAAACCCTTCATCGTGACAGGGAAGAAAGGGGACAGAAGCCAGAATAAGGTAGTGGAGGAGAAGTACAATCTAGTAAATGCCAGATGAGGTGGTGGGTGAAATAAGAAGCTGGGACAGGTTAGGTGGAAGAGATAAAGGGCTGAAGAAGGAATCTATAGACAACAGTGGAAGATAGGGAAGGAGGAGGGGAGCCAGGGGGAGTTTGTGGGGTTGTGGGGGGGGGGGGGAGGTGTGGAGAGAAGAAAATGAGGAGAAAAGGTAACCAGAATGGATAAAGGAAAAAGGGAGGAGAGGGGTTAGTTTAAATTTCCAAAAGTTGGAGAAATCGATGTTTGTTCCATCAACTTACTCAGAAAGAATATGAGGTGTTGCTCCTCCTTGTGGCAGTAGGGGATGTCATGGATAAGTATGTCATAAAGGGAATGGAAAGTTGAATTGAAATAGATAGCACTGGGAGATCCTCGGAAGGTAATGAACAAAGTGCTCCTCTGATCTCTGTTGGGTCTCACCAATGTAGAGAAGGCCAAGCTGGAAGCACCAGATACAATTGAGGAACATAACAGACTTACTGAATGGACTGCTTGGGGTCTTGAATGGTGGTGAGGGAGGAGGCTCTGCATTAGACTAATTCGTACTCTAGGATTCAGTAACAGAAACAATTGTTACCAAGAAATGTAAAATTTTAACTTCTTGCCATCATTTGATCTTTCATGTTGCCTTATGCTTGTTTGTACCAAAATATGAACTGTAAATTTAGTTTTTTTTATACAAACAAATGTAACTTTAGCATTATGGATTGATAATTTTTTTAAATCCAAATTAGAAGTTGGAAAATAGGGGAAAAGGGAATGTCTATGATGGAGTGGAAAATGGGGGTGTGATGTGAATAGTGGTGCCAGCTAGGAGACGATCAAAGGTTCTAATTTTTGGGATTGAGAGGGATAATAAATCAGACATAATGGAATGGCAGAGCAGACAATGGGCAAATGGCCTAATTCTGCTCCTGGTCTTATTTGCAGGTGAATAATCTGGAGGAGATACAAGTATAAAAGAGGGGAGAAAAAGTGATGTTGGAACTGTTAAGATAAGGCTTGTAGTTTCCAGATTCTTAAAGTTAAAAACAAGTAATGGTGGTAATTCAAAGTTCAAAATAAATTTATTATTGAAGTACATGTATGTCACCATATATTGTACTACCCTGAGATTCGTTTTCTTGTGGGCATTCTCAGGAAATATATAGGAACACAATAGAATCAATGAAAATCTGCACACAACAACCAATGTATAAAAGACAACATGTGCAAATGTAAAAAGTAAAAAAAAAAAGAAAATAATCATAAATAAGCTACCATTAGCAAGAACATGAGATAAAGGCTTTGAAAGTGAGTCCATGGTTGGTGGGAACAACTCAGTGTTGAGTGAAGTTTTCCCCTCTGCCTGAGAGATGAGGGTAATAACTGTTTCTGATCCTGGTGGTGTGGGTCCCGAGGCTCCTATTCCTCCTTCCTGATGGCAGCAACAAGAAAGGAGCATAGTTTGGATCATGGGGGTCCTTGATGGTGGATGCTACTTTCTTCCAACAGCACTCCTTGTAGATGAACTCGGTGCTGGGGAGGGTTTACCTGTGATAGACTGATCTGTATCCACTACTTTGTACTTGCTTTTCCTTTCAATATCATTGGTGTTTCCATACCAGGCCATGGTGCAACCAATCATTATATTCTCCACTGCATATTTATAGAACTTTGTAAAAGTTTTAGATGGCATGATGTATCTTTGTAAACTTCAAAGAAAGTAGAGTTGTTTTGTAATGGTAGATACGGGCTGCACCCAGGAGAGATCCTCTAAAATACCCAGTAAATTAGGCCTAAAACTCAGCAGGTCAGGCCAGCATCTGTGGAGAGAAATGGATTAACATTGTAGGTTGACCTTTCCTCAGATTGGCTATTTATGATGGGACAACCTGGAAAATTGGTTATGTGAAACTTTCCATGAGTTCTGATTGTAACGTGCAAGTTAGGAGATAGAAGCATAGAAATCCATAGCACATTACAGGTCCTTTGGGCCACAATGTTGTACCCACCACATAACCTACACCTGACACTGCCAAGAAATACCCTATCACAAAGCCATCTATCCTTCTAAGCTCCAGGTACCTATCTAAGACTCTCTTAAAAGATCCTATTGTATCCGCCTCTACCACCTTCACTGGCAGTGAATTCCATGCATCCACCACTCATTGTATGAAACACTTACCTCTGACATCTTTGTATCTACTTCCGAGCACCTTAAAACTATCCACTTGATCAATGCCTCTCATTGTCTTGTACACCGCTATCAGGTCACCTCTCATCCTCTGTCACTCCAAGGAGGAAAGGCCAAGTTCACTCAACCTATTGTCATAAGGTACACTCTCCAACCCAGGCAACGTCCTTGTAAGTCTCCCCTGCATTTTCTCTATAGTATCCACATCACTCTGTAGTAGTGAGGTGACCAGAACTAAACACATTACTCCAAGTGGGGTCTAACTGAGGTCTTATATAGTTGTAACATTACTTCATGACTCTTGAACTCAGTCCCACAGTTGACAAAGGCCAACACACCAGGCACCTTCTTAACAACACTGTCAACCTGCTCAGCAGCTTTGAGTGTCCTATGGATACAGACCCTAAGATCTCACTGATCTTCCACACAGCCAAGAGTCTTACCATTAGTATTTTATTCTGTCTTCAAACTAGGAACTAATTGGAGAATGAATGGGATTTGGAAGAAATAATAGCAAGGAAAGCCTTCAGGACATCAGATTGTCAAAAAAAAAGTATTTGATTTGTACTTTTTAAAATTCAGAACCTGTATAGTGGATTTTAACTTGATGTTAACCTTTTGTAACAGAAATGCCAGACCTGTTGGCAGTAGAAGATGACCCAATGGAGTCAGAACCGTGGGCTAAACCACTTGCTCATCTTTGGCAAAATCGTCCCCAGAATTTTCTCGCAGAACGAGAGTACAACAGTACGTTGGCACAGCTTGTACCACACTGTTCCATTTGTGCCCTCTTCCAGTTAAACCAGGTTGGAATATTTTTTCATTTCCTCTCCAGTGTTTGATTTAGATTATAGATTCCTTTTATTATAAAGATTTAACACTGGAAAATAGAAGATTATAACTAGTTTTATTGGAAAATTGAGTTCCTCAAATTCAAGTTTGAAAAACAACCATGGATTATGCAAAAAGTAATCGTTCTAAATTTGTGAGATATTTTCAAGTCGTAAAGTATTTTTCTTAGATAAAGGCCACTGTTGTATCACCATCGGAAAAGAGTGTAATTGCAGTGATTGATTTTCTATTTACTATAAATTTGTGAGATACTCTTGACTGAATGTACAAATCCATAATTTCTTGGTTGATAAGATGTGGGGATTTTCTGTGTGACTGTTTTCCCCCTCTGCTGGCAATTTGGTTTAAAGAATCAGTCACTGCCAACTACTTTTTCCATTAATAATAGTCTGTCTTTTCATTTTGGCTATCCTTATTTTTATGAAGTTTCTTATATTTGTATATCTATTGAATGTTATTAAGCATTGACAGGAACAGTGAAGTATTTGGGGAAAAATGTTTCCTGCCCATTGAGTCTCAACTGATAGCAGGAATGAGCTGCTACTGAGTGTGGCTGTGTCAGTAGTGACATCTTTCCAGGTGAAAAATTGGACTGCAACTTCACTTGCCCATTGTGGTTGATGTGAAAGATCCCAGTAATATTTTTGAGAAAATTAAATTTCTGTGTAGAAATTATTGGGGTGAAAAGGTATGTAGTAGCAAGCAAGCTGACAAGAAATGGGGAGGTAGTAAGGGTTCAGTGCTGCGCCTCAACTTTTGTATAATGTGAATAAAAATACGGTAGCAAAACTTGTTATACAGATGGGTGGTAACCAAAGAAGGTTTCATAGGCAGTGGGTTGAGTGAGTGGGCAGAGATCTGGCAGATGAAATTTAATGGGGAAAAGATGGGTAGTTGTTGATTTTTGTCTGGGAATAGAAATAAAAAAGCACTCAATATAAATGGTTTGCAAAGCTTTGAGTTTGTGGGAGTTTGTACTAGTGTATTATTTGAAGAAGGCTAAGTAAAGCAAATTAAGAAAGATTCAAGATTGTCATTCTTCAGTACACAAGTCTAAAAGAGCAAACTGATTCTTACTGTGAATCCGAGGTACCATTTTTTTAAAAAAACAAAATAACCATAGAGAACACTTTTAAAAAAAAAACCAATAAATTCAAGCACATAAGGGTAGCTTATACACATAAAATGATTGTACATAAAGTGACATTGAGTGCCAGACGATCTATCCATGGGTGACTGACAGGAAATTATTAATGTCATGTTGGTGGGTGGGTGGTGTTATTCTTCTGTTATAGAGAGAAGGTTCATCTAGAATACTTTTATCCTACTGGTGTCCTTATTTGAGAAAGGATCTTAATAATGCTGGAAATAGTAAACCTTCACTGAGTGAGACTTAATAGCTGGAATGTATGGATGTCTTCAGATAGAGTTGGACAGGCTACACTTGTAATCAATGGCTTTTCAAATAGTATGGTGATCTTGGATGTGGAAAAGATGTTTTCTTGTGTAGCAGAATCTAGAAAGGTTACTTGGTTTTTATTAAAGCAATCCATTTATGGCATGAGGTGCAGTTTGAGAGATCATGACTCTGGAACTTCTCAAAGATGGTGGAAGCAACATATGAGCATTTTAATGGCAAACGTAGATAGATTCTTGGTAAACATGAAGATGAAGAATTATAGATTGGAAGAGCAGGTTGTGTGGTTACCAGTAGATCAGCCATGGTATTTGTCTTATTAAATGCCAGAGCAGATTCAAGAAGCTATGGCCTCCTCTATTCATATGGCTCTCAGAATGGTCTCAGACTGAAACAGCGACTGTACTCTTTTCCATAGATGCTGCCTGGCCTGCTGAGTTCCTCCAGAATTTTGTGTGTGTTGCTTAATGCTGCACGTTGATATTTGGCCTTTAACTGGATGTACTTTTACCAAAGCCCTCTGTAACTGAAGAACAATGCTTTTAGTATTGTATTCTATTTTTAGTAGTTCTTCTAGAGCAGTTCTCTAGTGTCTTTTAATTTTTTTTTGCTCAGCATAACAAAACTTGCAATTTCCAGATACATTTACATTTCTTCCCCTCACAGATATCAGGTATCAGAACACTTCCATCAAAATATAGACATCACCACAACATCCTATACAAAAGCCTTTATTAGTATAGCAGATAGGTTTGCATCTATATACTGCAGAAAAGGTTGCCATGTTTTATGAAAGCTATTTGTTTTAGAGTGTACCATACATGTCAAAAAGTCCAAAGGAATATATTCCATTATTTACACCAACCAAAAAGTTCGGGGGCCTTATCGAATATCCAACGAAGTAAATTTTCTTCCTCGCACAAAAAGTCAGGATGTTAGAAAGTTTTTTCTGATGTGCATTAATAATACGACTGCTGGATAAGCCTAAGAAAAAAGACACTGGGTCCAGTTCAAGCTTCATCTTCAGAATCCTTTCCATTTCACACAAAATATCACTCCAGCATGCCTGAAGTTTGGGAAAAGTCCAAAAACAATGGGTGAAAGTTCCAGTATTTACTTTTCATTTAGAACACATTGGAGAAACCCCCAAGTTTCAAGAGACGGTCTGGAGTCAGATGGGCTCTATGCAGAATTTTGAGTTGCAATGCTTTAGTTCTGTTGCAAACTGAAATCATCTTTGCATTATCACAGATGTCTTCCCATGTTTCAGCTGTAATTTCTACTCCCAGCTCTTCCTCCCAAACCCTTCCCAGCTACTCAGCCTCTCCACAAGAACATTCCCTCAGGAATGATTTCTCCATTGTTTTCAATTATATCTGTCCTATTCCATAGAAAATAGCAAAGAGATCTTGTTATGTGGAGCATTATCTACATAATGTTTTGGGGGTCAGGGTCAGTTGCATTTTTGCTTGCTGGAATGTTTCTATTTTGTGGAAACTTGCATTGAGACAATTGCATGATCACCTGAATTGTGTTTAATGAACTTTTTAGGCAATTGCCATCAACTTTACTTTCTGTGAGTTGATATAAAATTTCAGAATTATGTTGTGGCATAATGAAGCATGCATCATTTATGGTTTTAAAAAAAGTATCATGTACTCACAATTTGCTGTTTTAGCAAATAATACTATTTGATAGCTTAAGCTATTTTAACTGATGAATGCAATTTTTTATTACCTTTAAGAATTGCTGATAGAACAGTTTACATTTATGATCTTTTAACATTTGCTTTGATTCCAGCAAATTCAGTGATTAAATGTAACATTGCCAAATATCTGCTCTTGAAACATTGATAGCTGCTATTTTCTTGTTGACCATGGGCAGCAAAAACATCCTTTGGATTCTGCTTAAATGTTTTGATGCAATTAACTATTTTCCCCCTTATCTACCATTTCTATTTTCTTTCAATAGGTGGACTGTCAGGAGAGTCATACTTTCAGAAACAAAACCCAACATTTGGATGCAAGTGTACTCAGAAGCAAAGCGAAAACTAAGCCTTTGGTTCCGGAGATGTGCTTCACATCTGGAAGTGACCACGTTGATCTCAGCCTTCCCACATCTTACATTGAGGAAGATGGAACAAGCACCCTAATTACATGTGCAAAGTGCTGTGTATGTGTTCACGCAAGTAAGTGTTAGATTGGCTCTTTTTGTGGCATAAAAAAAGGAAGCTTTGTATGAGCACCAGATAGTTATCTGCAAACTGCAAATAATATGTACATCTCTGTGACCATCAAATTTCTTTTTATTCATTCCTGAGTATTGCCACAGGAAAAACCTTTCAAGTATTTCATCAGTTATGGAGGAATTGCAAGTACCCAGAAGCTGCTTTAGCTTGATTTTATATAGATGTTGATGAATCATGACTTTGCACATTAAACTTGAGATTTTTGCATATTGAATATTTTTATAATTGCTTTTAACTAAAGCTAGGATTCTTCCACAGCTGGTCCCAAAGATTTACATTCCCTCTGTGAAAACAGTGATTTGCAGTTGAGGCATCCTGGAGATTGGGGATTTAATTTTTACCTCATGAAATACTATGCATTTGTTGTGCCAAAATGACCTAGCTGTAGGGAATTGGACAATATTGAAACCTTTCTTACATGTGACTGCATAATAATGGGAAAAAAATTGAAGTTTTATGTTTTGTACATTGGGGAGGTGGGAATATAGTGGCCACAAGCATGGAAAATGTCATTAAGATTTAATCAAGAATTTTTTAATTTGGCATATGAAAAGGGCAACTGATTTCTGAATCTCTTGCTCAGCCAAATAGTTTTCACTTGTGTAAGAAGCTGTGCAGGTATTTGAACAATCCACAACCTGGACTCTGTTTATCTGTACAACTGTCATTTTCCTTTGTGGGTTAGAGACATACTAGGCGAATGTCAGTTTGTAATTAACACTGTAAGGAACTGTAGTACTAAGGATTTAACTAATGTTCAAATATTCCATCTTTAATGTGTAAAATGCCACACAGAAATTTTACATGTTAAAGCACTTTTGACATTTACGTCGTCTAACATTCACCAGGAAACATGCTGTAAAAATACTCTTCTGATGTGATAATTTTTCCCTATTGTTCCAGATAGTAACCTGAGGCAACTACTGATTAAGTATAGATTTTTTGTGTTTATTTTCCTTAATTATCTGGCTGCAACAAAATCTGAGGTTAAAAGTTGATTTGGCCTAAAGCTGAGCAATTTTATGTCTGAGCGGGAAAATAAATTAATGGAAGTAGTTGCAGTTGGTTAAAATATAATGCGCTTGTAATGAAAGAAGATTATATCCATGTGAAATAAGTGTTTCTGCAAGTCGAGCAACATCTGTGGTGAGAAAGTTAACTTTCATTTGAATTAGCAAGTGAGAGAGAGAGAGAGACATTGTTGCAGGCCAGGAGCCATTTGAAAAAAAACAAGTCTCATCAGGAATGAGTTTTATTTGAGCCAATAAAAAGAAGGCAGATATTCTAAGTAAGTTTCTAGTAAGTTTTTTTTTCTTTCTTTGTATATTAGTACATAGTTAGTGCACTGAGATATGTATTATTTTGTTAGGGAGGTGGGAACTCTGGGAGCCCTCCGGTCTCTCTCAAAAGAACATTTACATGAAGAACATCGAGCTGCAGCTCCTTTAGAGACCATGTTAAGGAGCTGGAGCTGAAGATCAATGAAAATTAGGTGATAGATAGGAGTTACAGGAAGGTAGCCACCCGCAAGTTACAGGAGTCGGGTAGCTGGGTAACCGTTAGGAGAGGGAAGGGGAATAGACCGCCAGTGTAGAGTACTCCTCTGGCTGCTCCTGTCAATAATATCATTTTGGGTACTGCTGGGTTTTTGGAGGTAGTGGAGCAATCTACTAGAGGAAACTGCAGCAACCAGGTCTCCAGCACTGTGGCTCTAGAGGGAGTGGGGTGGGGGAAGAGACTTTCAGTAGTGATGGGGGATTCCATAATTAGTGGAACAGACAGAAGATTCTGTGGGTGTGAAAGAGACACATGGATAGTATGTTGCTTCCCAAGTGCCTGTTTCAGGGAAGTCTCAGATCGGGTCCAAGCATTCTAAAGGGGGGAGTGTGAGCAGCTGGAAGTTGTGGTACAAATTGGTACTTAAGACATTGGTAGGAAAAGGGAGGAGTTGAGTAGAAAGCTGAAAAGCAGAACATCCAGGTTAGTAATATAGGGAGTTAGGTATAGATAGAAAGCTAAAAAAAGCAAGACTAACCTATGGGTGTGAAAGAGATACCTGGAGTGATGTGGCTGAGGATAGGGCGATAGAGTGTAGTGAGACTTTGAGGAAAGATAGATGATTGGGTAACACACAAAATGCTGGAGGAACTCAGCAGGTCAGGCAGAGTCTATGGAAAAGAATAAACAGTTGATGTTTTGGGCTGAGACCCTTAATCAGGACTGTGCAGTAAGGTCAGATGTGTCAGTATTACAGTGGAGTAAAGGGAATTACAGAGGTATGAGACAGGAGCTGGCCAAAGTTGATCAGAAGGGGACACCAGCAGGGACAATGACAGAACAGCAGAGAGTGGAGATTCTGGGGCAATTTTAGAAAGCGCGGGTTAGATACATCCCAAAGGTGAAGTATTCTAAAGGGAGGATGAAGCAACTATGGCTAACAAAGGGAAGTCAAAAGACAGCAGAAAAGGAAAAGGGAGGACACATAATATAGCACAAATTAGTGGAAAAGGTGAAAGTTGATATTGGACCACTAGAAAATGACACTAGAGAGGCAATAATGGTGGACAAAGAAAAGGCAGGTGACTTAAGTATTTTGTGTCAGTCTTCACTGTGGAAGGCAGAAACCGTACACCAGAAATATGAGACAGTCTGGGCAGAAGTGAGTGTAGATGCTATTACTAAGGAGAAAGTGCTTGGGAAGCTGAACGTTGATTAGTCACCCGGACTAGAGGGACTATATCGCAGGGTTCTAAAGAAGGTAGCTGAAGAGATTGTGGAGGCATTAGTAATGATCTTTCAAGTATCACTAGATGCTGGAATGGTTTTGGAGGACTGGAAAATTACAAATTATCACTCCACTCTTTTAAAAAGGGAGGGAAGCAGAAGAAATGAAATTATAGGCCATCTGGCCTGACCTCACTGGTTGGGAAGATGTTGCAGTTCATTATTAAGAATGAGCCTTCAGGGTACTTGGAGGCACATGATAAAATAGGCCCCAGTCACCCTCACTAATCTTTTGGAATACTTTGAGGAAAGAGCAAGCTGCATAGACAAAGGTGAATTGGTGGATTTTGTGTACTTAGATTTGCAGAAGGCCTTTGACAAGGTGCCACACATGAGGTTGCTTAACAAGGTAAGAGCCTGTGATATTATAGGAAAGATACTAGTATTGGATAGAACATTGTCTAATTGGCAGAAGGCCAATTATGGGAATAAAGAGAACCTTTTCTGGTAGGCTGCCAGTGACTAGTGGTGTTCCACAGGGTTTGTTGTTGGGACCACTTCTTTTTACGTTATATGCCAATGATTTGGAAGGTGGAATAGATGGCTTTGTGGACAAGTTTGAAGATGATGTGAAGATACGTGGAAGGGCAGGTGGTGTTGAAGAAGCAGGGAGGTTGCAGACAAATCAGAAGAAGGGGAAAGAAATGACTGATGGATTATAGTGTAAGGAAGTGTATGGTCTTGCATTCTGATAGAAGGAATGAAGGGTGTGGTCTGTTTTCTAAATGGCAGAAAATTGAAAAATTAAAGGTGTAAAGGGACTTGGGAGTCCTCGTATAAGGTTCTCTAAAGTTTAACTTGCAGGTTGAGTTGGTGGTAAGGAAGGCAAATGCAATGTTAGCACTCATTTAAAGAGGACTAGAATATAAGAGCAAGACTGTAATGCTGAGGCTTAATGGTCAGACTGCACTTGGAATATTGTGAGCAGCTTTGGGCTCCATATCTAAGAAAAGATTTTCTGCCATTAGGGAAGATACAGAGGAGGTTCAGGAGAATAATTCCAGGAAGGAAAGGGTTAATCTGGAGTTTAGAAGAATGAGGGGAGATCTCATTAAAACCTATTGAATACTAAAAGGTTCAGATAGAGTTGATGTGGAAAGGATGATTCCTATGGTGGGTAAGTCGAGGACCAGAGGGCACAGCCTCAAAATAGAGGGACATCCATTTAGAACAGAGACGAGGAGGGATTTCTTTAGCTAGAGGGTAGTGAATCTGGAATTTGTTGCCACAAACAGCTGTGGTGGCCAAGTCATTGACTATATTTTAAGTGGCAGTTAATGGGTTCTTGTTAGTCAGGTGTCAGAGGTTATGGGGAGAAGGCAGGAAAATGGAGTTGACAGTGATAATAAATGAGACAGGATAGACTCAGTGGCTGAATGGCCTAATTCTGCTCCTTTAGCTTATGGTTTTAACTGTTTCAGGTTGAAGATCTAAGCTGAGAGTTCTGATAAAAGTTTATTGACTAGTTATTGAACTGTTAACTGTACTTCACAATCCACATATGCTACTCGATCTAACTTCAAACTGCTTTTATTACAGTTTTTGCGCTTTGATATTGAGGTTACTTCTTCATAAGAAATTATCTCCAATTTAGTCAGCTGGAATAGTAGGAAGGATGTGACAGCCTTGAAGTGCCTTAAGTTTTGCCTGTATTGGAATGGTTCAGCATTGGATATTTTAGAAGCAAAAGTCTGCACAAACTCTAATTGTTCTCCTTGTACAGAACGCTAAAAGAAGATGGGGTATAAGTGCCCAAGTAAACAGTTGATGCAGAACAGTTCCAGTTAGTGGAAGGGTTGAAAACAGGGTACTGTCAAAAAAGGGACATTTGTTTAGAAAGGTTGATACCTGCCATTCATTGTCCCATAGTGTGTTGATTGTGAAAAGGGAACTATATTGATCCTTGACAGGAAAATAATATGCAGATTTATGGAAAAATGGCAGGGTAATGGGACTAGCTACGTTGCACTTTCAAAAATTTGATATGGACTCAAAAGACTAAATGGCTGCCTCCTCCACTGTTATATTTGATCCCGATTTTTTTTTTTCATAGTGATTGGGTACAACACCATCTTTCCCCTTTTACTGCTCTCACTAAACATCAGAATCAGATTTAATATCATCAACATATGGCATGAAATTTGTTAATTTTATGGCAGCAGTACAATGAAATGTGATAAGTAGAGGAAAATAACTACGCAGACACGCGCGCACGTATTCACTCCCCTTTGAAAGTTCTCATGCTTTATTGTTTTACAGTATTGAATCACAGTGGATTTAATTTTTTTGACGTTGATTGAAAAAGTGGTCTAAATTAATTAAATATAAAGCACAAAATAATTGGTTGCATAATTACTCACCCCTTTCAAGTCAGTATTTAGTAGATGCACCTTTAGCAGCAATTACAGCCTTGAATCTATGTGGATATGTGTCCAATCAGCTTTGCACATCTGGACACTGCAATTTTTCCCCATTCTTCTGTACAAAACTGCTCAAGCTCTGTCAGATTGCATGGGGATTGTGAGTGAACAGCCCTTTCTAAGTCCAGTCACACAATCTCAATTGGATTGAGGTCTGGACTCTGACTGGGCCACTCCAGAACATTAACTTTGTTGTTTTGAAGCCATTCCTGTGTACCTTTGGCTTTATGCTTGGGGTCATTGTCTTGCTGGAAAACAGATCTCCCAAGGCTCAGTTCTTTTGCAGTCTGCATCATGTTTTCCTCCAGGTTTTCCCAGTATTTTGCTGTATTCATTTAGCCCTCTACCTTCACAAACTGGACTTTCCAGATGGCAGGTGTATTTTTTATTGCACTCAATTTAAACATCTTGACTGCACATGATTGTCTCCATTTATCTAATTATGTGACTTTGGAAACCAATTTGCTGCACCAGTGATGGCTTGGTGTTTCATATTAAAGGGATGAATACTAACACAATCAATTGTTTTGTGTTTTATATTTGTAACTAATTTAGATCACTTTGTAGAGATCTGTCTTTAACACAGAAACTTTTTTCTGTTGATTAGTGTAATAAAAACCCAAATTATATCCACCATATTTCAGTGTTGTAAAATAAAACATGATAACTTCCAAGGGGAGTGTATACTTTTTATGAGCATTGTATGTCTATAAAATAGTTAAGTTAAAATATGCCGTGTAAAAAGAGCAGAAATTTTTTAATGAAGTAATGAGTGGATATTCATTTCTGGGCCACCAACATCATGGGCGACCCTAACAACAGCCCTAATATAAGCCCGTTATGGATTTGAGGAATAATCTTAATGGGTTCATACACATTAAAAGTTTAATTATTTGCATTTTCCAATAAATTGCATGAGTTGAAAAGCTGTTTTGATTATAAACTTCTAAAACAGAAAAAATGTTCTTTGCTTTCAAGGCTGTTATGGAGTCGCTCCTGAAAAAATAACCGATGACTGGATCTGTTCAAGATGTTCTGCTAATGCTTTATCAGAAGTAAGTATCATGGCATGTGTGTAGTTGATCAATATAATCCTTTTTGAAAAGAAAGAAATTTGATGATCTAGGCAGAGGTGTAGGTGAGTTGATTTCAGTTTGCAGACAACTCAGGAGGAGTCATAGAAAATAAAGAAGGTTCTCAAAGGATTTAGCTGGATAGAGACCAGTTGGAAAAGATGGATTTAATCTGAATAGCTGTGAGAAGTTGTATTTTGCGAAGTCAAACACAAGATGAAAGCATACAGCAATTGGCAAGACCCTTCAGTGTATTGATGTGTAGAAGAATCTTGGGGCACAAGTCCACAAATTCCTTAAAGTGGTGACAAGGCAATAAATAGGTGGTAATGAAGGCGTATGTCATACTTACCTTCATTAGTCTGGATATTGAGTATAGAAGTCAGAAAGGCATGTTGTAGCTATATAAAACTTGATCCATTCTTGATCCTATGTAAGTTCAACACCAAATTTGATTACAGTTAGCTAGAAACCAGAGCTGTGGAGAATGTACTCAGGCAGATGTAAAAGGGAGCAAAATTCAAACTGCTGGAGGAACTGAGTAAAAGTAAAGGGATCATCAACATTTTGGGTCATAACTTTGCTTCAGGTTTGGAAAATAAATGGATGAACCAGGTAATGGCACATGAAGCAGAATGTGAGGTTATACAAGGTGATCAAAGTCATAAACAAAGTGACTGCGAAGCTGTACAAGGGCATGGTAGTTCATGAGGTAAGTATGTAAATACAGTAAACAGTACAAAATTCAAATTATATATTAATCTTTGTTGATGGGTTTGTATTATAAACCAAAGACACCTTGCTGTAATTTGAAAACTTTATTTAACAATGTAATTGGCTTAGAATAGCTTGATTGATCCTTGGAATGACAGAATTGTTCTCCAAGGAGTAATTTGTTTGAGCAGCATTGGCAAGAAACAAGGTGATTTCATTGACTTAATGTTCTGAAAAGGACTCATCAGGTTGATGCCAAGTGGCTGTGTCTTCTAGCTGGAGAGTGTAGGGGCAAGGACAGGGTGTCAAGATGGGGGTGGGGGCGGATATTCATTTAGAGGTAAAGTGAGATTTATTTTAGGAGAAGTCTTTAGAATTCTAGCTGCAGATGCTGAAGTATTGAGAAAATTAAAGCTGGGTCTAGGAGTTTTAATTATAAAGGCTAGAAGAGGATGTGGAAATAACGTGGGAACGTGAATATTATGACAAACTCAGCTATGTATAGATGAATTATAATTTGAGGTTCTATTGCATGGGTGAGAAACCATGTAATTAACTTCTGTACTTTTGATCAAATTTCTAGTAGTGCAAGTTCCATGAACTTGAAATCAGTCTTGCTGATCAGACACAAAAAAAAATTGAAGTTTGTGAATTGTAAAGCTGAGGATATATATAGATTTGAACTGGTTTAAAATTTTGAAGATTATCAAAGTGCTTTAAGTTTTCGAAGACTACTATGTTAAGAAAATAATACTATTGCACCACAAGCTAGTATATTCTTGTGTCTTTTGCATTTATACAGGATTGCTGTCTCTGTACCCTTCGGGGAGGAGCTCTTCAGAAAACCACCGACAACAGGTCAGTTGTTAATTTTAGAACATTATGCAAAGAAATGTTCTCGACAGATCTCCATCTTAAATTACCCATTTTAAAATGAAGGAAGGTCCATCCAGGACAAACCCAAGTGTGATGGTGGATGACCTTTTGATGCTCTGTTCTCCTGGGGCACAGCTACTGTGTAGACGATTATCACTGACTGGGTGGATGTTCCCAGTGATAAGCTGCTGGAGCATGTAGTTTGCATGATAAGGCAGCTGTTGTGCATCTCTGCCATGTGCACAGTAATGACACAATGCCTGGAATGCAGAGGAAGAGGTGGAATAAGAAAGGCTGCTGTGTCTCGGTCTGCTGAACACGTCGACTATACTGGCAATAATACCCCTGGGTGTAAAGTGAACTGGACTTGTAGAATTTTATTTTTTAGCTGAGTGATTTCAAGACTGTGTGTTCTTTATATTTAGCATTTATGCCTTCTTTGATCAGATGCTTCTCCCTGCTTGCTCCCAATGTTACGGATTCCTACCCCATCCATTTCTCTGTTAGTCTTGGTCACAGAATTACATGGCATGTAAACAGACCATTCGACTCATTTCGTCCATACTAACTAAGGTGCCTAACTGAACTAGTCTTATTTGGCCCACATCCTTTTCTACCCGTATACATCCAAACGTCTTTAAATGTTGCTATTAACCCAACTCTAACACTTTCCCTGACAGCTTGTTTTAGACATCCGCTACTCTATGTAGAAAAACATTGCCTCACAGGTCAACTTTAAATCTCTCCTCTTTCTACCTATGACTTTCTATGACCTCTAGTTTAAACTCTTCAACCTTTTTCTAGTTGGCTGCCAGTAATTAGTGGTATTCCTCAGGAGTCAGTATTGGGACTGCTACTTTTTACATTGTTTATCAGTGATTTAGAGAATGGATTTGATAGTTTTGTGGCAAAGTTTGCAGATGATACGAAGGTAAGTGAAGAGGTAGGTAGTGCTGAGCTGAGGAAGCAATACGATTTGCAGAAGGACTTGGACAAATTGGAAGAATGGGCAAAGAAGCGGCAGATTGAATACAGTATTGGGAGATATATAATAGTGCATTTTGGTAGAAGGAACGAAAGTGCAGACTGTTACCTAAATGGAGAGAAAATTCAAACATCAGAGGTGCAGAGGGTCTTAGATCCTCATGCAAGACTCTCAGAAAGTTAATGTACAGGTTGAGTCTTTGGTAAGGAAGGGGAATGCAATGTCACCTTTAGAAAAATGCAGGGGGAGGATCTCATTGAAACCTACAGAACGTTGAAAGGCCTAGATAAGGTTGAATGTGGAAAGGATGTTTCCTATGGTGGGGATGTCCAGAACTAGAGGGCACACTCACAAAAGTGAGGGGTGATCCTTTAGAACAGAGGTAAGGAGGATTTTTTTTTTCGCCGGGGTTAGTGAATCCGTGGAGTTCTCTGCCACAGGCAGCTGTGGAGGCCAAGACTGTGGGTATATTTAAAGCAAAAATTGATAGTTCTCTGACTGGTCAGGGCATGAACGGATATGGCAAGAAGGCAGGTGTATGGGGTTGAGTGGGATCCAGGATCTGGCATGATGGAATGGCAGAGCAAACTCAATGGGCTGAATCGCCTAATTCTGCTCCTATGTCTTATGGTCTTAAATGCCAGAAAACTAATACGTATTTGCATTAAAGGTTAATAGGATAAGTTTATGCTGTACAGCTTACTTTGACTTTTTATGGTCTGCTTCCAGTTTTTTCTTACTAAAATGCAAATCCCAGGCATCTGGATCTCTGCTGACCTCAGAATTTCCTGTTTGGTCATGGATTTATTGTACTGAGAATTTTTTTAAGAATTACTTAAAAAAAATTTTTAGAAAACCATTCTATATTTGAAATATCCCTCTGTCTGAGTGATGGTACCATCACTGACCTTCACTGTTTGGTCACCGTAATCGTTCAAAGGTGAATTCTTGCTTCCTGATATAAAATTAGTATTTAGCATGTAAATAATTGCATGTACTTGTGTAAAACCAGGTAGGCTTGTCTATCGTTTTTACTTTATTTTTAAGCTATATTTTATGATTAATCAAGGATATCTTCAAGTTGTATATTGTTTTAAATGATTAACTACCTTTTTAGAAATATTTAATTGCTGCTTTTGTGATGTATGATGCATTTTTGTTTGTTATTTGAAAGCTATTGACCAGCTTTCATGTTTTCTGCCCAAACACTGCATCCGAGAATATCTACTACCCCATCCATAAATTTATTGACATGTATCAAAGAACTATAAAGTTGTACCTTTGGAATAGCATTATCTAAATAGTAAAGAACACTGTTTAAATCAAATGCATATAAAGCCGGTAATGTTAAAACTAAGTTTACAGTGAAATTGTAAAAATAGTGATAAGCCAAAACTTGGCATTACTATTACTTTAGCTAAATGGAAAATAGAGCTATAATTTCAGATAACTTTCAAACAATATGCAATAGCTATCGTAATATATTTTAAATGATATGTATAATATTTTAATAAAGGGAGTAAAATTGTTTTTTTGTTTAACTAGTTCTGACAATGTTGCAAAACACTCAGAATTCTGTTTGACTTTTCTCATCCTATACAAGAAACGGTATACATTTCCCTTAAGCTAGATTGCAACCATTTACAATAACATTTAGGCAAACGTCCCTTCATCAAGGGTTAACCTGAAATATTTCTGAAATACAGTACGCATGTGTTCTAAGTATTAACATCATTGCCTGTTTTCGTGACACTGTGCATCTTATGCCAATCTACAGTGTGAGGGGAAATACTTTCATTAAGTTTTTGTTGGGTAAGTTCAGGGTACATTTGCATTCATCCTCAGCCTCTGGTACTAGTTTTTAAACACTGAAGTAATCCTATCATCCTTGACTACTCCTGTTGCTTTTACCTTTGCTCTCGTTCGCAAGCTCAGTTTTCCTGCCAGACTCTTCCAACTGTTTCTGCATCTCGTTTCTCCAGTGCTTAAACACTAATTACTGTACAGTTTTGATTCACTCCTGAACACAGTTAATACTTTCTAGTCCATAATGCAAAAACATACACTTTACTGAAGTCTCATTAGGGGTCCAAGACAGGACTCTCACACTACCATTCACACTTTTACAGTTATCCACACTTTGAAATTCCTTTTCTTACTCGCATCACACACAGGAGAGAGAAAAAACCATTCTTGCCCTCTACAATCCTTCTCCCTACATTCCCTTTTCTGTGTTTTTTTTAAATTGAAATACAGTGTGGAATCGACCCTCTGGCTTTTTGAGCCGTGTTGCCCAACAATTCTCCTCTGGAATTAATCCTAGCCTAATCACGGGACAATTTACAATGACCAGTTAACTTAACAACTGGTACATCTTTGGACTGTGGGAGGAAACCTGAGCACCTAGAGGAAATCCACATGGTCTCGGGAAGAACATACAGGCAGCGGCGAGAATTGAACCTGGATCACTGGTACTGTGAAGCATTGTGCTAATCACTATGCTACCATAGCACCCCTGTTTTTTTTTCCCTACCCTTTCCCTTTGTGGGACACAACCCAGTGTGCACTTGTGGAGCTTGAACCCGACCAGATGCACTCCCTTTTTTTTAACTGCTTTCCTCCACCAACTCCCTTTTATATGTTGGTGACTATTGTGATGGTGTACCTTGACGATTCCACACAGCAGGAAATCTGCGTTCCAGCAGCAGATTTGTTCCTTTGCTCTAATGAGTTGTGTGGCATTTGGGACTTATCAGCCTGCTGGGCACAATTCTGTTCTCCTGTACAACAGACTTCAGGGTTAGACACCTTGATGGAACCTCCGCTAACAGTTGTCAACGATGAACTGGACTCTGGCAACTGTGTATAAAGAGATCAGCATGGTCCCTGACACCACACTGCTGTGAAGTCTGAACAATGAATTTACATTTGATCTGGAAATTGACTAGTTGTAAACAAATACTGATCCAATAGAAACTTTATATACTTCTGAATCCATTATTTTCATATTGAAATAGCAATCAATGCATATTTCAGGTGTTATTAATCAATTAAGTCTATTTGTTAAAAGGTTAATGTTTAAGAGAATTAGTAAAATAACTGTCCCAATCGTAAGTGTTGTTTGCATCTTTATCTTGGTCTGCTTGGTGATCTTGGTTCCTAGGCTTGAACAGAAAGTCTATAGAGAGTTTGGCTTTCATAGACACTGAGTGACTACACTTTATAAACTGTCAGTTTATCACCTTTACTATTGACTTAGTTTAAGTTTCACATAGAAAGGCTGTACAAAGTGTGTTCTGTTCTGTTAGCACACATTTAACCCTTGCTTTGCTGCAATTTACACAAGTAAATGGCCAAGATGGCAGTACTATTGAATTTTTTAAATATACATTGTAAGTATCTTTGGAATACATTGAAGGGATTTGAATAAACACAGTTCAATCATTGGGTTATCTATTTAAATATACATTTTTTTGTACAGGTGGGTACACCTAATGTGTGCTGTTGCAGTGCAGGAGGTTCGGTTTGTGAATGTCGCAGAACGCAGTCCTGTGGATGTCAGCCCAATACCACCACTTCGCTGGAAGCTGGTATGAGTTGTGCTTAGTGTCTTAAACCAAGTGCCACTGGTAAATGCTACAAGTTATAAACCCAGATATGTGTTACTATTTAGATCACTTACCCACATCAAATAGTCTCTATTTTGTCCTGCTACTGTCAATCCCGGAGTTCATTTTTGACCATGGAGATATTCAAAGCTATCCTTGACAAATAGAGGAAAGCATGCACTCTTCCCAGAACATGGATCCATGGCAAACAATCTATTTTGCAGGAAATGGATGATAATCTGCATCATTAGGCCTGACATGATTAAGTTCTCAATTGGATTTTTTTCCCCAGTTTACATGTTGTTACAATATGTGAGTTATAACCAAGGAAAAATTTGCTGGAGTCACTTAGCATTATAGTGCATAGATGTTATTAGGTACGTCAAAAATCAAACTTATGAAAAATTAGTGAAAATAGCAAAAATAAACTGCATATATTTACAATAAGATAACTACCAGAAAACACAATAAATAGCTCTATACCATTTTATCCAGTATGATCTCCTGGTAGCTCTATTTATCTACTGTTACGAACCCCGTAACTGGGTGTCTTACCAGCAAAGATAGAAGTGTCTCTTGGAGTCTGGTGATACTATTTTCAACAGTATTTATTAGTACAAAATATACAAAAATAATATCAATGCCAATATACACATAATATATGTCAGCAATGCTAAACCTAAAAGTGTGGGTATAATAATAATCAATACGAAACAAGCTCTATCATTGTTTAGGGGATAATGAATTGTCAGGTGGAAATATAAAGTTCAGTTCAGTTCATGCAGGCTGCGGTAGTTGTTGGTTGCTGTGTTGCAATTGTTGAGCGAGAACTGTAACAGCTATTGACTTGCCAACTTTCCTTTACGATTTTGATCCGTTTACAGAAATGCTTCTACTGTAAAAAGAGAATGAAAAAGACTGGTGGTTGCTGTGTGCAGTGCTCCCATGGTCGTTGCCCCACTTCTTTTCATGTGACCTGTGCCTATGCTGCTGGAGTCATCATGCAACCTGATGACTGGCCGTATGTAGTCTTCATCACCTGCTGTAGGCACAAGACACCCAGTCAAGCAGAGGTAAGTGCAATTTAACAGCAGTAGGTTATTGCTGCTGGGCAGAATTCCCATACTTGTCAAATAAATTAGTTTTACTAATTGCTGTTACAAGAGAATTGTAGGATTATGGACAAGGGTACCTTGGTATTTAGCTTGGTACCTTGGAAATGTATTGGTATTGATGGTTGCTGATCAGAAATCTGTTTTGTTCCATTGAACCCTGTTTTCAGTGCCTCTACAAGTGTTAAAAGAGTGAATGAAGCCATTCATCTCGGTCTCGTTAGTCTTTACTGAGAAGTTTTGAATCATTTCTATTCCTGAAATTTTGATATTGCTGCCCTGCAGTGAAGCCAATGAAAGGAAAGACTACAGCTTTACAGCCACACTTCAGGTGATGGGCTTGAGTGTTGTATATTTCAAGGTATCTCCTTAAGCTATTGACTGCAGCTGTACAATGTTGTGGCTTGAAGGATGGTCATGCAACCATCAATAAAGTACCAACCTTTTGATATTAAAATCTTTCTGTCGTTCTCCTCCTTGACCAAACACACCTCAGTATGCTTATCTAATGCTCTTAACTTCATTGAAATCATTTTCATCATCCTTTTCTGGGCACGCATTCCAATTTTTTTAAATGTCCTTGTGTCAGTTGCTTTAATTTTGTGACCTATTGTTGACAATTCTATTGCTGCTGAAAGCAGTTTCTTTCTAACTACTAAATTTTAAATATTCATGAAAATCTTTCAGTTGATCTTTTTAAAGACAGGTGTTCCAAGGAGAATAATCTGTTCTTCCATATTTCCCTGTCTTTGTACCATTCTACTAAATTTCCTCTTTACCTTCGCCAGGGTTGTGAAATACTTCCTAATGTCTGATCCTAAATAGAACAAGATGCTGTACCTGAGGCTTAACCATTATTTTATAGCACGCTTTTTGTGGTCTTCCCCTATATATGAAGACAAAGATCCCAAATACTTCGGCAATCGTATTACCAATTTGCTCTACCACTGAGATCTGAGACATAGGTACTTAAATTCTGGTGTTCATTTTTATATAGTAGTGTAGCAGTTAGAGCAACGGATTGTTGGAGTTTAGTGTTCCATTCCAACGCTGTCTGTAAAAAGTTTGTGCTTCCTCCCTGTGAATGTGTTAATTTCCTCTAGATGCTCAGGTATCCTCCCACTTTCCTAGTTAGTAGGTTAATTGGTCATTTTAAATTATACTGTGATTAGGCTAGGGTTAAATAGATGGGTTGCTCATTCAGCCAGAAGGGCCTGGTCTAAGCTGCATCTGCACTTAATAAAAATGACATTTATATATGTAATTCTGGCATTTAATGCACTAGTTTTCTAGCTATTGTTTATTTTGCCCATCTTGTTAGTTTGTATCTTGCCTGTTGGATCCAAAAGCCCTGTTCCATGGCTGCAGCTTTGTGAGTAAATTATGTTTTAAGTTATAAAGGGAAGATCTTTCTTTCTTTCTTTTTCAATCTTTTTATTAAATTTCATATATAAAAAAAACAACACATAATAATGAATAGATTACAGATTCAATAAACTTGAGATTACATTAGTAATAGGATAATAATATCCTATTAAAACATCCATCAACAAAAGGTACATAAATCAATCAAGTCTATATAAATATATATGAAAAAAAAACAAAAATAATCATCAAAAAAAGAAAAAAAAATTGAGATTATATATGAGAAAAAATATATATTGAAAAAAAAATACTAAACTATAACTAACATGGGCAATAATAGTACTTTATAAATATATGAAGGTGTCAAGAAAAGAACTCCGGAACTCCATACCTGAACAAGGATAAGTAGAGAAAAGGATCTGAAATAGGCCAAATTAATTCATATGAAAGTGTCGAATAAATGGTCCCCAGGTTTCTTCAAATTTAATTGAAGAATCAAAGATAGTGCTTCTGATTTTTTCCAAACTCAAATAAGAAATAGTTTGGGAGAACCACTGAAATGTAGTAGGAGGATTTACTTCTTTCCAGTTTTGTAATATAGACCTTCTGGCCATTAATGTTACAAAGGCAATCATTCGTCTGATTGAAGGGGAAAGCTGATTGCCATCTTCATTTGGTATACCGAAAATTGCAGTAATAAAATGGGGTTGTAAATCGATATTCCATACTGAGGAAATGACATCAAAAATGTCCTTCCAATAGTTATGTAAAGTGGGACATGTCCAAAACATGTGAGTCAATGAAGCCACTTCTAAGTGACATCTGTCACATTGAGGATTAATATGCGAATAAAATCGGGCAAGCTTATCTTTAGACATATAAGCTCTATGTACAATTTTAAATTGTATTAAAGCATGTTTAGCACAAATAGAGGAGGAATTAACCATTTGTAAAATTTTTTCCCATTTATCTGTTGATATATTACATCGAAGTTCTTTTTCCCATTCTTGTCTAATTCTATCCGATATTTCTGGCTGTATCTTCATAATCATGTTATAAATAAAAGCTACTAATCCCTTCTGACAAGGATTAAAAGTAAAAATCAAATCTGAAAAATCCGATGGAGTTGAATTAGGAAAAGATGGAAGAATTTTATGTAAGAAATTTCTAATTTGTAAGTATCTTAAAAAAATTAGATTTAGGTAATTCAAATTTGTTGGATAGTTGATCAAAAGACATCAAAGTACCTTCAAAAAAAAGATCACGAAAACATTTTATACCTTTCCTTTTCCATATACTAAAAGCTTGATCTGTCAATGAAGGTTTAAAAAAAAAATTATATAAAATAGGGCTGTCCAGAGCAAAGTTTTTCAGATTAAAGAATTTGCGAAATTGAAACCAAATTCGTAGTGTATGTTTAACAACAGGGTTAGATATCTGTTTATTGAATTTGGCTAAATCAATAGGAAGAAAAGAACCAAGAACGGAAAATATAGAATATCCCTTAACCTCACTACATTCCAAATTTACCCACTGTGGGCACACAGGTGAATCCAAATCTAGTTTCCAGTACATTAGGTTACGAATATTATTCGCCCAATAATAAAATCTAAAGTTAGGTAAAGCTAGACCACCATCTTTTTTAGACTTTTGTAATTGCCTTTTGCTTAACCTAGGATTTTTATTTTGCCACACAAATGAGGAAATTTTTGAATCAATATTATCAAAAAAAGATTTAGGAATAAAAATTGGTCAAGCTTGGAATAAATATAAAAATTTCGGTAAAATCATCATTTTAATAGCATTAATCCGACCAACTAATGATAAAAATAAGGGAGACCATCTTGTAGTAAGTTGCTGAATTTGATGAAGCATAGGTAAAAAATTCAGTCCAAATAAATCTTTATATTTCTTGGTGATTTTTATACCTAAATAGATAAAGTTGTCAGTAACAACTTTAAATGGCATCCTATCACTCAATAAAGTTTGCGCGTTTAAAGGGAATAACTCACTCTTATCTAAGTTTAACTTATAACCAGAAAAGCTACCAAATTGAGCCAACAAGGATAAAATAGCAGGAATAGACCTACTAGGATTAGAAATATATAACAACAAATCATCAGCATAAAGCGATAATTTGTATAACTTCTCATTACGGGTAATACCAAAAATATTAGGAGACTCACGAATAGCAATAGCTAAAGGTTCTAATGCAATATTAAATAATAAAGGACTTAAAGGACAACCTTGTCTCGTACCACGAGATAATTGAAAAAAAGAGGATCTATAATTATTTGTAAGAACAGAAGCAACAGGTTTATAATATATTAATTTAATCCATGATATAAAATTAGGACTAAAATTAAAGTTTCTCAATGCATTAAATAAATATGTCCATTCAACTCTATCAAAGGCTTTTTCAGCATCTAATGAGATAACACATTCTGGGGTTGTAGGTGATGAAGTATAAATTATGTTAATCAATTTTCTAATATTAAAAAAGGAATACCGATTCCTAATAAAACCAGTTTGATCTTCTGAAATAATCTGTGGTAATACCTTTTCTAATCTAATGGCTAAAATTTTTGTAAGAATCTTAGAGTCTACATTTAATAATGATATAGGGCGATAAGATGCACATAAAGTAGGATCTTTATCTTTTTTAAGAATTAGAGAGATAGTAGCTTCATAAAACGATTGAGGTAATCTCTTCTTAACAAACGCATCATTAAAGATTTCACATAGCCAAGGAGAAAGCAATAAAGAAAAAGTTTTAAAAAATTCTACAATAAAACCATCAGGACCAGGAGCTTTCCCTGAATTCATTGATGAGATAGCCTCTCTTATTTCATCCATAGAAATAGGAGCATCAAGCAAGCTACAATCTTCATCTATCAGTTTAGGAATATTCAAGTTATTAAAAAAATTATCCATCGTAAACCGGTCACCGTCAAATTCTGATTGATATAAAGATTTATAAAAATCTTGAAAAGTGTTATTGATTTCTTTATAATCAGTAGTTAAATTACCGTCTTGTTTACGAATTTTAATAATTTGTCGCTTAGTCGAAATAGCTTTTAATTGATTAGCTAACAATTTACCAGTTCGATCACTATGAATATAAAATTGAGCCCTAGTCTTAATTAATTGATTCTCAATTGAAGAAGATAATAATAAACTATGTTCCATTTGAAGCTCAACTCTCTTCTTATAAAGTTCTTTGGTAGGAGTAACGGAATAAATCTTATCAATTTCTTTAATTTTATCCACCAATAAAGCTATATCTGAATATCTTTGTTTTCTTTTACCAGCGGAATATGAAATAATTTGTCCACGAATAAAAGCCTTGAAAGAGTCCCAAAGTATTCCTTTGTCAATCTCTTCATTATAGTTTGTTGAAAAAAATAAGTCAATTTGTTGTTTTATGAAGGTAATAAATTCTGGATCTTGAAGCAAAGTAGCATTAAGTCTCCAAGATCTAGTATTGATAGAAGAGTCCGGAATCTTAATAGATAACTTCAAAGGCGCATGATCCGAAATAGCAATAGAATCGTATTTACAATCAATAACATCTGTTAATAAACGATGATCAATAAGGAAATAATCAATTCTAGAATAACTATGATATACATGTGAAAAAAATGAAAATTCTTTATCTTTAGGGTTCAAAAACCGCCATATTTCAGTAATTCCAGAATCAACCATAAAAGAATTAATAAGTAAAGCTGATCTATTCGGAAGAGTTCGAATAGGTTTAGATCTATCCATCGAAGGATTCAAACAACAATTAAAGTCTCCACCCATAATCAACATATATTCATTCAAATTAGGAAGAGAAGTAAATAAACGTTTAAAAAATTCAGGACAATCAAAGTTTGGAGCATAAATATTAACTAAAACAACTTTCCGATTAAAAAGTGAACCAGTTATCAACAAAAATCTACCCTGTGGATCAGAAATAATTTCATAATGTGTAAACGAAATTGAGGCGTCTATAAAAATAGACACACCCCTAATTTTAGCGGTACAATTTGAGTGAAATTGTTGCCCTTTCCAGAACCTAAAAAAACGTTGATTATCCTCCCTCCTAATATGGGTCTCCTGTGCAAAAATAATATTAGCGTTCAATCTATGGAATACTTTAAATATTTTTTTACGTTTAATCGGATGATTTAAACCATTAGTATTCCACGAGATAAAGTTAATAGATTTATCCATCATACCAATATTAATTGTGTGTATCATAAAAGGTTAAAAAGACACATAACCCACAATTTAGGAAGAAGGAAAATTGATTCAGGAGCAACCGGAGATCCTGACACCTCAACAATATTAACAATTTAAAGTCAGCCCATAAACTAAAAGCAAAAAAATAAAAAGCAAAAGCATGAAAAAAGATCCCTCCCCCCTCCCCCCACCCTTTGAAAGAAAGCCAAGCGGCAGGCGCATAAACTAATACTAATATTACCCCCATTTCAAGATGGCAGCTCCATAAGAAAATTTTTTTAAGAAAAAACTATATAACACCCTAATTAAAATATAGAGTTGCAAAAAAAATATATATATATATACCTACATATATATATATACATACACATACACACACATATCAGACAAGTCAAAAAAAACTAAAATAGTAAAACCAGAAAAATCATTAATAAAAAAAAATGAACATTAAAGTTTAAAAATGTGATACACCTTTAAAAAAGAAATTCCATATTCAGATACAAAGATGACGTTTCACAAGCCAAGACTTATGGGAAGAAGAAACGACATTTTGAGAAAGCCATATTACAAAATATGAATATAAATTCAGCAATCTAATAAGAAAATTTAGTAAAAAAAAAGTTATCAAAATAGAATTTTTTTAAAAAAAAAGATTTAATAGACACTACAACATATATAAAAAAAAGACTAAAAAAAAAGAATTCAAAACCTTTGTTCCATTTCTAAATACAGGCAAGCAAATAAACGCTTATAAAAAGTAAAGACTTATGGGAAGAAGAAACGACATTTTGAAAAAATAATTCATTATTACAAAATACAAACGTGTATAAAAAAGGATATTATAAAAATTAAAACAGCATCTATAAGCAATAATAATAGTAGTAAAAAAAAAAAGACCCAGACCCGTAGTTCAAAATAAAAAGTTATAACCCAACTTCCAGGGTTAAAACTTAAAATGAAATGGCATCCTCTCTCCAAAAAAAATCTTCAATGTAACTCATTGTTCAAGTTGCACTAGAGGATCGATATTCTTCAACAAATTTCTTCGCTTCTTCAGGAGTGTTAAAAAAGTGTAGACTGTTGTCGGGCAGCACAATTCTAAGCTTCGCTGGATACATTAAAGCTTGTTTAAATCCAATCGAATGAATCTCTGCCATCACTGGTTTAAAAGCGATCCTGGCTTTCATTACTTCATACGAATAGTCCTCAACAATTCGAAATGAGTAATTTTTGTAGGAGATCATACCTTTTTTACGAGCTAACCGAATTAGAAGCTCTTTCTCACGAGGATAATGAAGGCGAACAATCACCGCTCGTGGTTTATCAGACACAGACGAAAGCCTCGCAACTCTGTGAGCGCGGTCGATAACAGGTTCATTTTTCAAACCTTCACCACCGAAAATTTCCCACAGTAATTTAGAGAAAAATTCAGTTAAATCACCGGACTCAACTTTTTCGGGAATTCCGATGATGCGCAAATTCTGTCTGCGAGAACGATTTTCAAGATCAGTAATTTTAAACTTATACTGATCTAAAGTTTTAGCAGTTGACTCTATCTTCTTCTCTAACACTTCAATTGTACGTGCTTTTTCACAAATTGATTGTTCAAGAGTCGTGATCTTATTTCCAAGCTGCTGAACCACTAACGCCTGCGACTGAAACTTAGTTTCAAGCGATTTAACAACTCCTTCAAAATCGGATATTTTCGTAGTAATCCTCCTTTCCAAACTTAACAGTTTACTGTCCAATTTACCTTCTAGTCTGCCTTCCAGACCCGCAAATTTAGCATCCAGTTTATTGTCCAATTTACCTTCCATACCCGCAAATTTAACATCCAGTTTAATGTCCAAAAGACCAGAAATTGCGTCGATGGATACAGGATCCTTAGCCGATTTCTTACTTGTAGCCATTTTAGGTTTGACAAGATTAGATCAACTATTATTTTAGGAAAAAAGGGTCAATCAAAGGTAGCAACTCATATGATTAAGTTCGAAAAGATCTAATTAAAGGGTGATTATAGTTAAAAAAATAAAGAGCGCCTAAAAGGCAGATGCTTACGTCGCCATCTTGAAACTCCACCCCCGGGAAGATCTAACCTATAGCAGCTACTATTAAGTGTCTTGGTACTGGCCCACCATCTGTTCATTAATTAACATGTGCAAAATGAATTTTTTGTTATCTTCCTTTGCTGGACAATTGAGATCAATGGAACTTTTAAAAGATGGGCACCACAGTATAGTGGTTACCACTGTGTTATTACAGCTCAGGGTGTCAGAGTTCAATTCCAGCATTATCTGTAAGGAGTCTCCCTGTGCATCCTCCCTATGGAATGCATGGGTTTTCCCCAGGTGCTTTGATTTCCTCCCATAGTCTAAAGACGTACTACATAGGTTAATTGGTCATTGTAAATTGTCTCATGACCAGGTTGGGGTGAAATCAGGGGTGGTGCATTTCGAAGGGCCAGAAGGGCCTACTCCACACTGTATCTCTAAATAAAATAAAGATTTTCTTTAATTTTTCCATAGCGTTCTAAATCAGCTTTGAATGAGATTGAAGTTGGGCAGAAGGTCATCTCAAAACACAAAAATGGGCGCTTTTACCAATGTGAGGTAGTTGGATTGAGTAAAGAAACCTTCTATGAAGTGAATTTCGATGATGGTTCCTTCAGTGACAACTTGTATCCAGAGGACATTGTGGTAGGTTGTGATTTTTGTTACATTGTAAAATAGCTTGTGACTGAAATTGTGTGCCCTTGATTCCAAAATCAAGATAACGACATTTGTTAAATAGTCTCGCAGGAAAACCTGCCTGAGCGAAAAGCATAAATGTTTTCTTAAAGTTGGTTCAACGTCCACAAGTTCTGTTTGCCGTAAAACTATTTTAATATAAGCAAAATGAACAAAACTACACACACTGATACATTATACAGAAAGATAAAGTCCAAGAGCCAAAAATAATTTGTCTGTTTTCAAGATAATGGATTTTTTTTAAAAAGTAATGAAGTTTGCTTTTCCAGGAGATGTTTTGTGTTCATTATGTTAATAGAAACATAGAAAACCTACAGTACAATACAGACCCTTCAGCTGAACATGTACTTACTTTGGAGATTGCCTAGGGTTACCCATTGCCCTCAACTTTTCTAAACTTCATGGCTAAAATGCTCATTGAATATAACACTGAAAGTAGAATCTGATCTCTGTTTGCATTCTTCTAAAGATGAACATTGCATTGTGTAAAAAGAGTAAAAATCTTTGACTTTTCTAAGTAATGCTAATTTTTAGAGTCGTGATTGTCTTCGATTGGGACCCCCTGCAGAAGGAGAAGTGGTACAAGTCAGATGGACTGATGGACTAGTATATGGAGCCCAATTTGTAGCATCACACGTTATACAGCTCTACCAGGTAGGAAACAAAGTACTTTTGCCAGGAGTTCTGGTGTTGTAGAAACATAGAAAACCTACAGCACAATACAGGTTCTTCAGCGCACAATGCTGTGCTGAGCATGTTCTTCAGAAATTGCCAGTGGTTACCCATAGCCCTCTGATTTTCTAAGCTCCATGGCTATCCAAGAGTCTCCTAAAAGACCCTATTGTATCCACCTCCTCCACCGTCACCGACCGTCCACACACTCACCACTCTCTACATAAAAAAAAATCTTTCCCCTAACATCTCCTCTGTACCTACTTCTAAGACCCTAAAACTATGCCCTCTTGTGCTAGCCATTTCAGCCCTGCGAAAAAGCCTTTGACTCTCCACACGATCAATGCCTCTCGTCATCTTATACACCTCTATCAGGTCACCTCTAATCCTCCATTGCTCCAAGGAGAAAAGGCTGAGTTCACTCAACTTATCCTCATAGGGCATGCCCCCCATTCCAGGCAACATCCTTGTAAATCTGCTCTGCACCCTTTCTATGGCTTCCACATCCTTCCTGTAGTGAGGTGACCAGAACTGAGCACAGTACTTCAAGTGGGGTCTGACCAGGATCCTATATAGGTGTAACATTACCTCTTGGCTCTTGAACTCAATCCCATGGTTGATGAAGGCCAATACAACATATGCCTTTTTAAACCGTGCAGTCAACCTGCACAATAGCTTTTGAGCATCCTATGAATTCGGACCCCAAGATCCCTCTGGTCCTCCACACTGCCAAGAATCTTACCATTAATACTATATTCTGCTATCGTATTTGACCTACCAAAATGAACCACCTCACACTTATCTGGGTTGAACTGCATCTGCCACTTCTCAGCCCAGTTTTGCATCCTATCAATGTCCTGTTGTAACCTCTGATCTGACAGCCCTCCACACTATCCACAACACCCCCCAACCTTTGTATCATTGGCAAATTTACAACCAATCCCTGTACTACTTCATCCAGATCTTAATTTGTAGAGATCTGTTTTAACTTTGACACAAAGGACTATTTTTTTCTGTTGATCAATGTCAAAAGAACTATTTAAATCCACTGTGATTCAGTGTTGTAAAACAATAAAACGCGAAAACTTCAGAGGGGAGGCAGTACATATTCGGCACTATATAGCTATCTGGTTGAACGGCAAAACTCATTTGATATGCAAGCAAGTGATTATGTAGGTACTGATAGCTGTAAACATTTCTCCCCTGATTCCTTTTTAACATCAGTGCATTTATATTTTTTAAAGTTTCTTCCCACACTGCATCATTTGTATATCCAGCAGATTTTAAGTTTTGTGCTTTGTTAACTTTGGATTAATTATTTCAGAATTTTAACCATATTGCACAGATTTCTCTAATATTTTCAGTAATTGATTTATTGGTCCTTGGTCCGTGGAAAATTAACAATATAGGTGCAGAATGTACAAATCTATCAGAAGCACAATAAGTTACTTCTATCAATCTTGTCTTTGTAAATGGTAAGTTTCAAATTGAGTTTTCTTTATTGCTTTATTTATCCCTTCAGGTGGAGTTTGAAGATGCTTCTCAACTAATGGTTAAAAGGGAGGATGTGTACACTCTAAATGAGGAACTTCCCAAAAAAGTCAAATCTAGACTGGTAAGTATGTAGCGATTTCCTGTATGATACAGTGTGTTATTTTAAGACTTGGGTGTTGACTTCCTGGAAGAGTAATGGTTCATAGTTTATGGTGCTGTAATGCCTGCCACTGAAATGGTTTATACTGTTTATTTTGACAATGATAGAAAAAAAACAGTATTTTACCAGTTAATCTACAGATTGTTTGAAATGGCAATCTGTATAGTTGATTGTTATAACTTCTTGTTTTTTCTGTTTGATTATGTAAGTATTGCTTCTGAAAATCACTGATAAAATGAAAATAGAATTAAGGGAAAGATATGTAGCCCTTGAACTTGTTCTGCCTTGAAAATACATTTGATGCCTCTGTTTCTACAGCTTTAGGTGATGCATAATTCCAAATGTACATTATATTTTAAGGGAATAAATCATTCCTTTGTCTACCTTTAATGAGTGAGACCTTATCCCAAAACTATGGTCTTGATTTCTAGATTTACCTTTTTCAAAAGAGGCAACTTTATTTTTAAAAAGTAGCTAATGAATGCAAGTACTTTTTTGTCAGATTCTATCGCATTCTATTTCATTTCCTTGTTCACCCACGTACATTTGTGTGGTCAGTAAAAGTAGTGCATTTTGCATGTATGAGCGGAGGATTTGAGAAGCAAAGTACATTCTGTAGATTTAGAAGTTTGCTGTACAGAGCTTTAGTGCTACAAGACAAAGTTTTGACCTTTTTGTAGATATGTCACCCCTGATAGGATTATCCTTGAAATTATCCAAATCACTCGCATAAGCTAACTCTTTAAAAATGTCATGAAATTGATCTATTTGTGATATGCATTAATGTATTTCATGTCAAAATTCAAGTTTATTGTCATCAGCATGTACTCCCAGGATACAAATGCCATGAAAGTTAGCTTTTAGCAGCAGGACAGTATAGCACAGACTTACAAACCTAAATGAACATAATTTATATGTAACTTGCACAACCAATAAACATAATGATGTAAATTATAGGAGAGTATAAAAGGAAATATAGTCTGAGGTGATATTAGCTTTTTTTGGTTTGGTTCAATAATTTAAAGCAGTGGGGAAGATGCTGTTATTGATCTTAAGGTTTGGGTCCTCCTGTCTAATGGTTTCATTAGCTGATATTGATAGTTTTTTATCTTTTGGGAGATGTGGTTAAAATGGCTTAAAAACTTACCCTCTGCACTTTTGAGAATAAACAAAAAAAAAAACTGATATGGGAATTAAACAGATCTCAGATGCATTGTGTTCAATGCTTTTCCTCATAAGTAGCAGAATCTCTAGTTTGAAAGTGTTATCAGCCACGTTTTGAAAGGCTGCAAAGGTAAGGGGTGATGGATGTGGAGTTATGTTGGATGCTGCCCATATCACAACAGAAGAATTGCAGCTATGCAGGATCCTCCCCAGGAAAACTGCAAATTTGCAAAACTCAGTATTTGGGTTGAATACATGGGCAAAATTTATTGTCCATGCATTGTGTCATCATGTCTGCTATTCATCATTCTAATTAAATGGAAATTTTCCAGATGTGAAACTTTTCATCATCTTGGTTCCCACTTAATGAGATTTTTGATGCTTTTGTCAAATAGTCATAAGTCTGTGGAATATGGTTGTAAAAGCTTTTAATGCACTAAAAATATTTGTTGCTTGTCTTGCAGTCTGTAGCATCAGACATGCGATTCACTGGAATATTTACAGAAGAGGAAGTTGCTCATGTGTCAAAGCGACAGCGAGTTTTGAACTCCAGGTATCGTGGGGATTATGTTGAGCCCTCTCTGTACCGTACAATTATGGAGTGATTCAGAAATCGTTCAGAACTTCATCTATGGAAACTAATTGGGACAAATCTGGTTTTTGCACATGGTTGTATTGTAGATATGTGACTGCATCTGAGTTCTAATTTCTCTGGCAACAAAGCTACTCTGCATTACTGAAGGTGCCTCACTAACAGCACTCCCTTGGAACTTGTATCAATTATCTTGGGATTTCATCAAAGTTGTTCCTGCGCATTCTTTGGCCTTGCATCGGACTGCTGCATTGTATAGTGCAGATTAATCTGGATCAAGAAGTGTCTTTAATTGAGGCTTCAGTAGCTAGGAGTAGTATTACAAAGAATGTTTTGGGGTTAAATTTCAACACTAACATCCATGTTCAGAAAGAGTAAAGTATTTACCTTTTTAATACTGCAGATCACTATTTGCTTAATTTTCTTAACATTATCAGAAGGAATTTAGTGCCCAACTAATCTCTGATACATGTGTACAGTAAAGGCTGATGCATAGCTGATTCACCATAGCCAGGTAACCAATCCCACTGTGGAAGCTATGATGAGTTCTAGAAAATGTGAATACATTTTGACTATATTTAGCCCGAAACTAGGGTCATGATCGGTGCTTGGAGTTAAAACTCTTATCTGTATTTATAGGGAAGCCTAAAACTTTAGGTTGATTGGTAATTAGACAATTTTTTTTTAAAGAAAACATTTCCCTTCTAGGTGTAGCAGTTTATTTCAGTGTTCACCCTGGCAGTAAATAGAAACTTGAGACCTTGAATGGGGAAGTGTTGGTAAAGTAGCAAATGAACTCTAGAAGGCCATTGTGTATTTTTAAAGATAAAGCTGGATTCATTTTCATTTCTTTCATGACTTCCTAATGAATTTGTTCATCATATGTGAACACTTGTGTATTAGACTTCTGTGCAGTTTTAATCTGTACTACAAATTATATTTGTTTATTCGATGATTAATTTTTATTGGAATATTCATACTTAATTACATTGTAAAATTTTCTTTATTCTGTTGGTTTGGTGTAGACTGTTGGGACTGATGTTGGACAATGCACACAACATTGCAAGTTTGGTCGTATAATCCAAACTGGTCTTTAAAAACTTAAGCAATTGATGCAACAGACCTTGATGTATTTTTGTGTTCTACATATTTGAAGTTGCATCAATACCATCTGTTATTGTGATAACTTAACAGTAAAAGCATGCTAAATTTAAATGTTGAATTTAACTGTAAAAGGAAAGCATAATTTAAATAATTGTTTTTATTTAATTGTATGTATCCTGAAAATCTTTCTTTCTTACTTTCCTAATGGGGAAAGCGTGCAGTAGTAAGTAGCTGAGCTGCTCCCTTTTTTAAAGAAAAATAGAAACCCCTTTGAAAATCTTTGGTTTTGGCAATTGGAAGTGTTTGTATTTGAAAATATAATTGAGAAGAAATAAATGGTGATTTCAACTGTTCCAATTAGCAAGTCTGATTTTCACTTGTCCTCCCTAGAGACCAATTGTTGTAAGGAGCAATTTAAACTTTTTTTATTTCAGAATTGTGTATATGGCCTAGTTTGCTCTTGGTTTATAAATTCTAATTTTTAGAAAAATCACTTCCTAAAAATGAAGAGTTGCCTGTTAAGGGAGATGAATTGTTTCATGAAATCCTTTTTGGAAACGTTTTGAAGTGACAGCCATTCACGTAATACAGTTTTTCTTCAAGGCACCTTGGTTGATTGCACTTTTATTTGTTCCAATTTGAGAATCTCATTTTAGCTTTGCAATGAGTTTACAGCTGTGGAAACACTTTAATGTTTTCTGTAGTATTTTATCATTCCCATCTATGAGAGTTTGGCTTTGTAGTTTCTAATTTATTGGAATTCTGATGATTTTTTTTTGTCACTTGATACCATTTATAATAGGTTATCATCCAATATTGCTTCACACTGGAAAATGTACATTTAATAAAACATCATCTATCCGGTGCAATTGGTTCTTTTATGAAATAATGTGAAGTGATTTTTGTTTGCATTTTCTCTTCAAAGAAGTTAAAGTTGACAAAACCTTGTTCAAGGCCTGAATAAGAGTTAAAAATATTTGCAGCCCATTTGAACTATCAAGAGCTCTACCTCCAAAGCACTTGCATGTTTTACTCTGTTATGGACTTCTATCTTGAATTACCTGCTAATTGTCACTTTAAAGTCATTTAATTGGATGCTGTAGGTAAATGCAGTTAATAACTCTGATTTAAATAATTTTCCTTTTGTGACATGTATTGATCAATTTAGTTTGTGTTTTAATATGTTTGTTGATTCCAAGACAACCAACTTCTCTGGGAATCTTTTCTGTATATTAGTTACCTTAAAGGGGAAAAATTGAGCAAACTTTAATTTTATCTACCCCATAATTAACTGCAAAAATTTAACAGGTAGGTTATTTCAATTTTCTTTGTGTTACTTGGAATTTTTCCCTCCCCACAATATTTTCTCCAATCTCCAAACTCTGAATATAATACGAAATCTTGACTTCACTTTATTTAGACAGAAAGAAATTAAAATATTGTGTATATTTCTCAATTCAGCATTTTATATTTGAACCATGAGCTCTTTAAATGGTTGTTATCCTTTTCTCCCAGCGATGCTGAAGAAGCTGCACATTGCAGACAAAGGTGGGTGCGTTTGTTGTCCAGTTTTCAAATACTTTAAAGTACCACTGATTAACAAATATTATTTGATTGTAAAATATTGCAACCTTCAGGGAGTGCTTTAAAAAGCATCCAACTAAAATTTCGTGGCATCTTGCCTCTTTCTAAAATAATTGAACAGTTCTTCAAACCATTATGTCTCATCTGAATCTACAGTCTACACTACAACCATCTCAGGAGTCTGTACAGCAATTGATTGTATTGATCTATAAAAATAACTGTATTAGTTAATGCAAACATGAAGTTTAAATGGCTTGCTGTGATTGTTTAGGAAAATAAGAACACATTGAAATGATTTACAGTCAATAAATGTCTTTTTGTCTTTGAGTTTTTGATTCAATTACTATAAATCTTGGAAGATTATCAAAGTTATGATTTATTAATCATGGCATACTTGGGTTATGAGTGTAATTTCATTGCGGGAGGAGGAAGGCAAGAGACTTTAAATTGTGTAATTTTCTGGGCCCAACAGCCTTTTCAAAAAGCCAGTTTCTTTCATTGAAAGCCAGAGTTGAGTTGTCAAGGAATCCAAGGCAATTACTGTTAGAAGAATTCAGTAGCAGCTTACCAATTGAGAAAATGGTCAGCACCCTCATTATTATAAAGGTTACAAGAAATAGACAAACATTGCTGTGTCCTAGAGTGATATCCCAAACATTTTCTTTTTGGCATGCTAAACGGGCACCTAAACATGAGCATAATTTATGATATTACGGTTTTACGGTGTTTTATAACTGATAAGATGTAGGATGTGTAGCTGCATTGAAAATGCCATCTGGCCTGTATTCAGTAGGATCTTAAAACTACTGTGTAGTTGCAACTCTCATGGTTGCAGGCACAGATTAATTGTGCACAGCAAAAAATATTTACTGCTGTGGAGCCAAATAATTGAGCCTTGCATCCACCCAAACTGTGTGTTAGCCTTTTTGTGCAAGTTTGGACATTAAACTTGGTTGTTATTTGTTGACAGGTTACTGACAATAGATATTTGCATTCCCATGGCTGTACAATTTAAGTAACTGCCTTACTACCTGCTGAAAATGCACACCAGTCTAAAACCATGAACTTGTAAACTATTATTTAATTGTTCTGAAAATTCACTTTTCACTAAATGATCAGTCATTTTGCTTTTTCACCTCTCAGCTTGTGCCTCCGGAATGTTTTATAAATAATGTTGGAAGAATTATCTGCTCGTTTAATACTATATCTATCTTTGAGGAAGTAATTATTTTGTCAAAAAGGATCTGGTGCTTTCCAGGCATATATGACAAATAAACTCCTCTTGTCCGTCATGATTGATTAGCTTTCAACCACTGTCCCACCTTGTTTATAATCTAATCCAGTTCTTAGAGCAAGACCCTCGTCTTTGTTAAAATTCTTATTCTCTAGTTTTATTTCATTGGCTTCCTTCACCAGGCAGTCCCAAAAGTCATTGGTGTGGCACAGTAATTTTATGCTGTCGATGTCAATCCTAAGGCCTTTGCGAACACATTGTTCTGCTATCATTGATTTCTCTGGATAACCCAAACGGATACACCTCCTGTGCTCCTTGTTGAGAGTTTCCACTGTGCGCCCCATCTGGCCAGTATACTGCAGCTCTGCGTTCACGGGGAATTTTGTAAACTATTTTGTCAAAGTCCGGGGAAATTTTTCACAGAATAGACATGTTGGAAAAGTTCAAGGAAATGACTGCTTGACAAATGGTGTAGGTTACTTTCTAAATCAACAAATCCATTAATATTTGGGGATGATGGGTCTAAGCATTTACAGCACCATAATTGATCTCTATCTTTTCAATAAAAAAAATTATTTCAGTGTGCAACAATTACATTGGAACACCTGCATCTACTTTCAACACACTTAACTGCTACTTGGTAGTTGACCATGGAGTTGAAGTTAAGATCTAGCTATAATAATCTTTTTGACGCAATCCTTTGTGAGTAAAGAAGATTTTAGCTCTTTGCAGGTAGGGGAATCTGTCAATTTTTTTTTAGGTGCTTAAGACTTGTGCAGTCAAGATGAACTTGATCCATTCAGAGTGACTAGAATAATTAAGTCATTTTGGAGAGCAGCCAAAGATGTCTTGGTGCATATTGATAACAATGACATGGGAAGGAAAAACAAAGAGGACTTGAAGAGTGAATTTAGAGAGCTAAGTACGAAGCTGAGAATCAGGATCTTCCAGGTAGTAATTTCTGGATTGCTGCTGGTGTCACAGGCCAGTGAGTGTAGACACAAGATGACTTGGCAAATTAATGTATGGCAGTGAAACTGGTGCAGGGGGCAGGGCTTCATGTTTTTGGATCATTGGGATCTCTTCTGGGGGAGGTATGACCTGTTTAGATGCAATGTGTCACTTTTGAACACAAGGGGAACCAATATTCTTGCAGGCAGATTCGTTAGAGCTGTTGGAGAGGTTTTAAACTAATTTGGCAGGGGGTTAAGAACCAGAGTGAAAGGACTCGGGATAGGACAAATGGTAAAAAAAAGCAAAGATAGCATGCAGTCAGACTGCCAGAAAGGGTAGGCCGTTGATAGAACATAACTGCAGCCAGCAGGGTGAATATCAGTGCATTTATGGATGCAGAATTAAAGAGTAAGAAATAGGTGGATGATCTTGTTGCACTTATACAGATTGTTCATTATGATGATGTGGCCATCACTTCATGGATGGAGTTGAGAGGGAAATGTCCAAAGTTACATGTTGTATAGGAGGGAAAGGAAGGTCGACTGAGGGAGTGGCATGGCTCTGCTGGTAAAGAATGGCATAAATTTGTAGAAAGATGTGGCATAGGATTAGAAGATGTTGAATTGTGAGTTAAGAAACTGCAAGGGTAAAAGGACCCTGATGGCAGTTATAGACAGGTCACCTAACAGTAGCTGGGGCGTGGACCACAGATTGCAACAGGAAATAGGAAAGGCATGTCAAAGTAGTAATGTTATGATTGTCGTGAGATTTCACCATGCAGGTCGATTTGGAAATGAATCCCAAGGTTGAGTTTGTTGAATGTCGACAAGATGGCTTTTTTTAAAAGTAGCTTGTTATTCAGCCTACTAGGAGATCAGCTTTTCTGGATTGGGTGTTATGTAATAAACCAGAGGTGGTTAGGGAGCTTAAAGTAAAAGAAACCTTAGAAAGGCAGTAATCACAATATGATTGAGTTCAACTTGAAATTTAATGGGGGAAAGTGAAGTCTGATGCAGCAATATTTCAGTGGAGTAAGGGAAATTACAGTGTTATTGAGAGAGGAGTTGGCCAAAGCAAAGTGGAAGGATGACAGCAGCGCAGCAATGTTATGAATTTATAGGAAAAATAAGGAAGGTACAAGATAAATGTATTCCAAAAACAAATACTCAAATGGCAAAATAGTACAACCGTAGCTGACGAGGGACATCAAAGCTAATGTAAAAGCAAAAGAGAGGGCATACAGCAAAGCAAAACAAATGCAAAATGTGGGAAGACAGGATTGGAAAGCTTTTAAAACCCTACAAAGAGCAGCTAGAAGAATCACTAGGGAAAAGATGAAATATGAAAGCTAGAAAATTAGGCCAGAGAAACAACAATGGCAGATGAGCTAAATGAGTGTTTTACATTAGTCGGTGTGCCAGATATTGAAGGGTGCAAGGGAAGAGAATTGAATGCAGTTCCTATTACAAGGGAGAAGGTGCTCAAACAGCTGAAAAGCCTAAGGATACATAAGTCACCCAGACCAGATGAACTGTACCCTTGTGTTCTGAAAGTGGTAACAGTAGAGATTGTGGAGGCATTAGTAATGATCTTTCAAAAAGGACTCTGGCATGGTGTCAGAGGACTGGAAAATTGCAAATGTTACTCCACTCTCTAAGAATGGAGGAAGGCAGCAGAAAAGAAATTTATGACCAGTTAACCTGACCTCAGTATTTGGAAAGATGTTGGAGTCAATTGCTAAGGATGAGGTTATGGAGTACTTGGTGACAAAGGACAAGATAGAACAAAGTCGGTTTACGTAAGAGAAAATCTTGCCTGACAAACCTGTTGCAATCATTTGAGGAGATTACACATAGAATAGATAAAGGGGATGCAATGGATGTTGTATATTTGGACTTTAAGAAAGCCTTTGACAACATACCACACGTGAGGCTGCTTAACAAGTTAAGAGCCCATGGAATTACAGGAAAGTTACTGGCATAGAGCATTGGTTGGTTGGTAGGAGGCAGTGAGTGGGAATAAAAGGATCCTTTCCAGTTCTGGATGGCTGCCAGTAACTAGTGGTGTTCCACAGGGTTCAGTGTTGGGACCACTTTTTATGTCGTATATCAATGATTTAGATAATGGAATAGATGCCTTTGTTGCCAAATTTGCAGAAGGATTTGGACAAATTAGGAGAATGGGCAAGAGAGTGGCAAATGAAATATAATGTTGGAAAATGCATGGTCATGCACTTTGGTAGTAGAAAAAAATGTGCAGACTATTTTCTAAACAGGGAGAAAATCCAAAAATCTGAGATCCAAAGGGATTTCAGAGTCCTTGTGCAGAACACCCTAATGGTTTATTTGTAGGTTGGTGGTGAGGAATCCCAATGCAATGTTAGCATTCATTTCAAGAGTTCTAGAATACAACAGCAGGGTTGTGATGCTGAAGCACTAAAAGGCAATGGTAAGTCCTCACTTTGAATATTGTGAACAGTTTTGGGCTCCTCATCTAAGAAAAGATGTGCTGGCATTGGAGAGGGTTCAGAGGAGGTTCACAAGGATGATTCCAGGAATGAAAGGGTTATCATATGAGGAAAGTTTGATAGTTCTGGGTCTGTACTTGCTGAAATTTAGAAGGATGCGAGGGGATTTCATTGAAACTTTACAAATATTGAAAGGCCTAGACAGATTAGATGTGGAAAGGATGTGTCCCATGGTGGGGAAGTCGAGGACAATAGGGCACAGCTTCAGGATAGAGGGACATCCATTTAAAACAAGTATGGAGAAATTTCTTTAGCCAGAGGGTGGTGAATTTGTGGAATTTATAATATCAGGCAGCTGTGAAGGCCGGGTCATTAGACGTATTTAAGACATAACTTGTTAGGTTCTTGATTGAACAGGGCATCAAAGGTTATGGGGAGAAGGCTGAGGAGGGGGGGAAAAGAATCACCCATGATTAAGTGGTGGAGCAGAATCGATGGGCCACATGGCATAATTCTGCACCTATGTCTTGAGATCTAGTCAAGTCCAGCTAGTGCCTTATTGCATTTCCCTCCCTGGGCATCTTTCAAGGTTCTATATGGGTAAAACTGACATCCTCTTTTCCATAGCAATATGACATTTTGCTCTTTTACATAGACGCTGCCTGGCCTGCTGAGTTCCTCCAGCGTTTTGTGTGTGTTGCTTGGATTTCAAGCATCTAGATTTTCTTGACTTTATCAGACATCCTTGGCACTTTGAGACCAGATTTTTAAATTTTGGTGTTCCTCTAATACACCATATTTTACTAGTTACATAAAAATATAATTTTCTGTTGAACTTGGCAATGTTACAGGCAGCATGAGGAATAAAGACCCAACATATGTAACATTCTCTGATGAGCCAGAGCTAATAAAGCCTTTGAGATTTCAAGCAATAGCAAAGCATGTTAAAAGAATTCTACAGCAGCATATATTTTCTTTACCTGATGTATCCAATAAAGTTCGGATCCATAGTCGTCTTCAGAGCTTTAACTGTCTTTCATTTTGTCCTTGGTACTAAAAATAAAATATTTTAAGGTATCCTGGAGATTTATTACTTTCATCTTTCAACTAGTCAAAGTAGCGTTTATTGTCATTCTGCCTTTGTTGCACCAAGTACCTGTGCAAATGAAAAACTTAGACAAATAGCATTCACAAGGAGAGCATAAACATAAATTGTATGCAATTTTCAAAAGAAAGGACACAATTAAAACAAAAATAAAGTGGAACTTCAGTAATTAGACTGGGGAATCTTTTATTGTACATTCTGGTGAAAGAAAGTCCTTAAGCTTTCATTTTTTTTAGAAGTAAACATGTGCTTCATCTTTTATTGTCCTTCCAACTGAGTGACGCCACTTAGTCACGTCAACTGTGTTGATGGATCTGGAGTTACAAAGAAATCAGGTAATTAACATGTTACTTCCCTGAATGATACTGAGGAATATTCTAGGTATGTCCATCTTGGGATTTAAAGCATTCCATTTTAGTTCTTGCAAATATGGATTGTAACATTGCATCTAAAAAAACAGGAGTCGGAATGGATGATAAGTAGTTCTTTGAAGTGTGAATCTTTTTTGCTTTTTGAATTACTGATTTTCAATAGACATTTTGTCTATTTAGAACACAATGAAACTGAGTTCAGCCACACATTGAGCATAAATGTTGCAAGTGAAGTTCAAGATAATTGTATCTAGATTTGGCATTTAGTGATTTTCAGCATATTTATATCTGAAAAACTGCATTTACTATGCACCTTAAGTCTCAAAGTGCCTCAAGGATATGTTAGTCATGTGTTCTGAGCTTGTGTAGCAACCAGCATACATTGAGCCATGTCTTAAAAGAACCTCTGAACCTCTTCTAGAAAGCACAATGATGTGTGGGAGGTGGTGGTATTGGTTGAATGGGAGGTGTTGACTTAAATAGCAGGAGAAGGACTGCTTTTGAATAATGCTTTGAATAACACAATATTTAATTTCTTTGCATATAGTATTCATGTTGTGCTAAAGCAGGAAAAACTGAGGCCAGTATCACGGTTGGTTGCATCAGACTGACTTCTGCTGCAAGTCAAATAAGGTGAAATGCCTTGCATTGTAGAATTTGATATTGAGCTGGGAAGGCTGTTATGTCACAAGATGGAAGTTGGAGGTCTTTGTACTTGTTTTCAGTGCAGCAGGACACAGATGGATCTGAATGAGATAAGCAATTAAAAGGATAAACAGGCAGCTACAAGCTCAATGCAGGGGCACTATAAAAAGCAGCCACTCGATATGCACCTTGCTTCCTGACTAAAGGAGACTGCATTGCGAATGTAATGCTTTGCATAGAATGGAAGAAGTGCATGTGACTTGCTGCTTCACTTGGTGGCATGATTTGGATTTCCGAATGATCAGAAATGAGAAGTGGTGGCATCTCCTGTTACATGTCATGTAACAAAGTATCAAAGTGTGGTAACAGAAAAGGGAATCAAAGTTCCTTACAGGAGTACAAAAACCAAATAAACAGACTGGTGAAGTTGCTGGGAATGCTCAGCAGGCCAAGCAGCTGCTGTGGAAGAAAAGGGTTGTTGACATTTCATGTTCCTTTCCCTCCAGCAACACACAAAGCACCGCAGGAACTCAGCAGGTCAGGCAGCATATGTGTAGAAGAAAGAACTGCCAAGATTTCATCTAGATTTGGGTCTCCAGATCGGATGAAGTTTCTCATCCTGAAACATTAACTATCCATTTCCATCTGTAGACGATGCCTGGCCTGCTGAGGTCTTCCAGTATCTTGTGTGCAACATATTCCAGCATCTGTAGTGTCTTGAGTTTCCCTTTTCCCCCAGAATGAATGTTCTGCATCTTCAGGAAAAAGATGAGCTTCATGTAGCCCTGTTAGGGAGCAATATTTTAGATGAGATAAAAAAAAGTAGATGGCACATGTTAATTTAAATTACAATTATAATTTAAGAGTACAATTTTAAAGTCTGTGGATGTTCTTGAAGTTGGTAACATAGCAAGTAACTTGAGTCTTTATTCCTGAGGGGTGAGAGCACCTACCGATCTGGGGATAACAAAAATGGCATGAAAACTACAATGACAGGCAACGATCTTCCCTTCTTGTTTATGGCCACACCTGCAGCCCATACTCCAGACTTTAGGTCTGGCTCTGATTCCCAGTGTTTCCAGCCCAACCTTCGCTCCAGCCGTACATCTGGCCCACAGTCCTGATCTAATTCTAATTGCACACTGGCGACTGATATTTCACTACTTGGCCAGAACAAGACATCAAAAGCCATCCATAACATGAAAAATAGGATTCATTAGATACCACAGGAGAGGACTCTGTAGGAATGTGCTTACATTAACCAACATTCCAAATAATTGCTAACCTCGAGAGCATGTGCATCCGCAGATAACAAGGACGTGTTTTGTACTGGGAAAATATACGTAGATATCAGAGCCCATGATTATCCTGGCCTAAGTCCAAAGTTGATGGCCCAGAGTTTGCAAGTCTGAGAATCCGTAGACACACGCTGGAGGCTTAGTGGTGACTTGTCCTGAGTTTGGAGGCCTGACTGTGTGGGTGGGATGGGAAGTGGGCTTGTTTTGCTCTTGTTGCTGCATCCTTGGTTGTGCTGTTGACATAAAAGACAAATTTCGCTGTTTTGATGTGCATGCGATAGATAAGTCTGTATATGTTTCCAGAGAACTTAAGTCTGTTGCTATTTAATATAAGCCAGTGGTGTGTTTTTAAAGGAATGACATAAAGGCAATAAAATCTAAACATTTCTTACAGCATTGAAGGAAAAGTTATGTCAAGGTACATAGTTATTTCTCAGCTGAAGTGTTGTCTATGTTTGTGAGCATTGCACTTTGGGCATGTTGTAATTTTTTTTTTAAATCACCCACACGACTAGAAAATCTGAAATTGTTCTCACTACAGAGAAATTTAAGCCAAGACCTTGAATGCATCCAAATTTTTAAAAAATTAATAATTCTGGTAAGCAGTGGCCATGTTCTAAAAATACTTAGAGGAAAGAGCTTATGGGAAGTTGAAGAGAGTCAGTCATTTATACACTGTGTTGTTGACTTGAATGAATACCTAAAATTATAATTCAAAATAGTTTGAACTTGATTGTGACTCTCAACCGCACGATCTACCTCGTTATGACCAAAATCCAATTTATTCGGCATTATTACTGTTTTACCGTGTACACATTGAGTACTACCTAGCCAAAATGCTTGGGGCTGGAAGTGTTTCAGACTTTGGATTTTTATGATTTTGGAATATATAATAAGGTGCCTTGGGATCGCCATCATTTCCGACTCTGAATTTATGTGCAATCTTTGTTTTACAGTTGTTCATCAGATATATATACTGACGCAGCCATTCAGTGTGTTGGATTTTTATCAACGATATTCTTGGCAAACTCATCAATGAATTTCTTTGCTGCAGATACTTGATCAATAAATCTTTAAAAATGTTATACTGTGCCTTAAATTTCTACTAGACTGCTGAATATTCACAATTACCTTCAATTTTCAGTTCGTTGTGATAGCTCTTTTCTTGTTTCACGATCAACGGAGCGTTAAGCTCCATATGTTCATTTGCAGCTGACAAATTCACTCTTCAATGCATCAGTGAGGTCTCCATTTTTTGTTTGATGCAGTGCTTTTCTATTTTTCATTAACTTGTGTTCATTACACTTGTGAGGTCACTGTTCCGAACTGTCAGTGGTGTGGAGCGACCTGCACATCACCTGGGAGCCTTCCCAGTGCCTCATGGAATTTTTCCATTTGTGACATCATGTCAGCGCTCAAAAAAAAAAATTCTGATTTCAGAGGATTTTGGATTTTGTAAATTTGGATAAGGTGTACTCAACCTGTACTGTTATTTGGAGATAGAGTGTTGAACAGCCCTCTGTGGCCCAAGAAGCTGCACTACCCTACAAACCATCTGTTTAACCCCTGCTGAATTTTAGGACAATTTGCAATGACCTGTTAACTGGTCTGTCTAGACTGGGAGGAAGTCTGAGTAACTGGCAGAAAGCCACGCAGTCATGGGGCGAATGTACAAACTGCTTAGAGTCGGTGCCGGAATCACACTCCAAACTCCGATGCTCCGAGCTCTAATCACGTCACGCCAACTGCTACACTACCATGGCGCCCATTCACTGTCAGATGTTTTGAACAGTGTGCAAGTCAAGTTTTTCCACTGAAGCCTCAGTACATGCGACAATAACAAACCAATTCACTAATTTGGACTGTTAGGGAATAAGGGTATGTTATTGTACTTATTCAGACAGGAAGTCTTTTTTGAGCTGGTGATCTCAGATAAAACTTAAAACTGAGGATTTAATTTCAACATGTGGTTAAAGAAATTTGCAACTAAATCAATAAAGGAGAGTTATTTGACAAAGAAGATTATTAAAATGAATACCATGTGGAAGCAGGCCAAAGAGTAAGTAATTTAGCGCTAATTTAAAAGAGCCTCTTTTACGCTGTAACATTAGATGATCCACTGGAAATTTATAATTTGCAAAAAAAAATTGAATTTGTTTTGACTGTGTCTGGAATTTGTTTAAGTGCCTAATCTCTTGTGTGCAGAACTAGCATGAAATAACTGCTTTCTTTAAACACTATTCTTTGTGGTGTTATTGTAACTTGCTGCATGCATTTTGCAAACATTAGTGTAAATGTGAATGTCTTTAACATGTCAGTGTGACCTTGGAGTAAGGGTTAGGAATGTTTAGGAATAATAGCATGATTCAAACTATCAATACCCTTCTACCTTTTCATTATTTACCATAAACATGTCATAAACAAGCTTCAACTAAATAAATTGTGCTGCAGAATAGTTCATTCAGAAGGTAGATATGCTGGGTGTGTCCTTGACTGTACAGCAGACAAGAACACAGTCTTTGCTATTCTGTGAATATCTGTCCATCATGGTTAAATGTCTCCAGGCAACCATAGATTATACCTTAAACTGAAATTAAGTAATTCTGGACTTACCTTTCCACCTCATCCTTGGGGAGTCTCCATCTGATATCCTAGAAGGAAATGGCATTGAGCAGAAATGCGGAGTGTTACGAATGAGGAGCAACTCTGATGGGCAGAAGGGTGCAAAGTCGCCCCCCCCCCCCCCCGTTTTGAGAATCGCAATATCGCTATTATTTTGGGTCTGATACCCAGGGAATGAGAGAGATAAACAGCTCATGTCAGTAATGAGAGAGAGACAACGCAGGGATACACAAAAGTGGAATGTCTCCTCCTAACAAAAGCGGAACGGAACCACTGATTACTGCTATTGTCTCTTGGAGAAGGATTGTGTATGGAGTACTGTTCTACTCATTGAAACCCCTCGGGGCAACCAGAGGGGGCGGGTTTAATGGGTTGCATCATCCCAACCTGATTGACACCTGAGACCCCGTGAGTGGGGATAAAAGTAAGTTCTGGGGAACATACCTCAGACGCACCAGGAGAGACGCTATGAGACCGGTGGGGGCTTTGTGTGTGTCCACCCTTGCCTGGGTGACGAGTCCACCATGGAAGAACAGTCTAGCTAAAGGACAGAGGGGTCATACGTGAATGGCCACAACAACAACACATTGACGGATCAAAACCGTAAAGGAAAGTCGGCAAGTCAATCCCTCTCCTCTCCTCCCCTCCCCTCCCCTCTCCCCTCCCCACCCTTGCAACACCGTGAACAACAACTACTGCAGCCTGCCTGAACTGAACTTTATATTTCCATCGGACAATTCATTATTCCCTAGACAACAATAGAGCTTATTTCTTTGTGATTATTATTATACCCGCACTTTTAGGTTTAGTATTGATGATGTATATTTGCATTGATATTATTTTTGTGTATTTTTACTAATAAATACTGTTAAAAATTTGGACAGATCAAGCTTTTAACATATGGAAAAGGAAAGGTATAAAATGTTTTCGTGATCTCTTTTTTGAAGATACTTTGATGTCATTTGATCAACTTTCTAATAAATTTGAATTACCTAAATCTAATTTTTTCAGATATTTACAAATTAGAAATTTTTTACATAAAGTTTTACCATCTTTTCCTAATTCAACTTTGATGGACACTACAGATTTGATCTTTACCTTAAATCCTTGTCAGAAGGGATTAGTAGCTTTTATTTATAATATGATTGAAGATACAACCAGAAATATCAGTTAGAATTAAACAAGAATGGGAAAAAGAACTTCAATACAACATATCAACAGATAAATGGGAAAAAATTTTGCAAATGGTTAATTCTTCTTCTATATGTGCTAAACATGCTTTAATACAATTTAAAATTGTACATAGAGCTCATATGTCTAAAGATAAACTTGCTCGATTCTATTCTCATATTAACCCTCTATGTGACAGATGTCATTTAGCAGTGGCCTCATTGACCCATATGTTTTGGTCATGTCCCACTTTACATAATTATTGGAAGGATATATTTACTACTATTTCTTCAATTTGGAATATAGATTTACAACCTCATTTTATTACTGCAATTTTTGGCATACCAAATGAAGATGGTAATCAGTTTTCCCCCTCAATCAGACGAATGATTGCTTTTGTAACATTAATGGCCAGAAGATCTATACTACAAAATTGGAAAGAAGTAAATCCTCCTACTACATTTCAATGGCTTTCTCAAACTATTTCTTATCTGAGTTTGGAAAAAATTAGAAGCACTATTTTTGACTCATCAATTAAATTTGAAGAAACTTGGAGACCGTTTATTCGACATTTTCATATGAATTAATTTGGCCTTCTCCAGACCTTTCTGCTTATTCATGTTCAGGTATGGAGTTCCGGAGTTCTTTGACACTATCTTATACTTGTAAACTGTTATTATTGCCTATGTTAGTTTAGTTTAGTGTTTTATTTTTTTTTAATATATATTTTTTTCTCACATATTTTTTTAATATTTTTTTTTTCTTTTTTAATGGTTATTTTTGTTTTTTTTTTCATATAATCATATGGACTTGATTAAGGTATTTTCTTTTGTTGATGTTTAGTAGGATATTATTATCTTATTATCAATGTGATTTCAAGTCTATTGTATTTATAATTTACTTATTACTATGTTATTTTTTTTGTGTATATGTGAAAATCAATAAAAAGATTGAAAAAGAAAGAATACTGTTAAAAATAGTATCATCAGACTTCAACGGATACTCCTATCTTTGCTGGTAAGACACTCAGTTATGGGGTTAACAATTTGGGGCCTCGTCTCGAGATTTGATACCAAATTGGAGGGCCAGTACATCGGGCTTTTAAGTCCAGATTTGGATCTGGTTGCACGGGTAACCAGACGGGAAACCAGCAAAGATGGACGTAGATGAATTTACACAAAACCTGACTTTGAAGGCGCTAGAGGAGGCCACAAAGACAGACTTGGTAAATATTGCGAAAGGGCTAAATCTCACAGAGGTGAGGTCGTCAATGAAAAAGTGGGAGATGCGGAGGGCCATAACTCAGTATTATATTGAGAAGAATGTGTTTTTGGTTGAGGTATTGGAACAGATCCCTGAAAAGGTACCAGCTATTGGATTGGCTCAGTTAGAGTTGGAAAAATTGAGGCTGGATACGGAACAGAGGAAAAGGGAGTATGAGCTCCAGCTAAAGGAGTGAGAGACGAAGAGGGAGCATGAAATTAGTTTAAAACAGCTGGAAGCAGCTGAAAAGGAGAAGGAAAGAACTGAAAGGGAGAAGGAGAAGCAGAGGCAGCATGAGCTGGACATGGAGAAGTTAAAGCAAGAGAGAAGGGTCCAAGGGACAGACCAAGAGAAGAGGTTTAATGTTAGTAGGGAGTTTAGGTTAGTACCTCCGTTCGAGGAAACAGATGTTGATAGTTATTTCTTGCATTTCGAAAAGGTGGCAGTGAGTCAGAAGTGGCCCAGAGATCAGTGGGTGGCGCTGTTACAAAGTGTGTTAAGAGGGAAGGCACAACGGGCATATGCGGCGTTGTCTGTGGAGGGGTATGAGAATTACGAGGAAGTAAAACAGGCCATTCTTCGGGCCTACGAATTGGTACCTGAGGCATATAGACAAAAGTTCAGAGATTTAAAGAAAGTGTGGAATCAGACGTATGCAGAGTTTGCCTATGAGAAGGGTGTGCTCTTGGATTGTTGGTGTGCGGCCGAAAGGGTGGAAGAGGATTTTCGGCATTTCAGAGAGTTAATTCTGATTGAGGGATTTTAAGGTTGTGTTTCGGATGATATCCGGATGCATTTGAACGAGTAGCCAAATAAATCCATATTTTAATTTGCCAGGTTTGCAGATGAATATGCCCTAACCCACAAGACAAAGTTTTCCTGGAATAAGAGTTACCAGAAAGACTGTAGGAACGGTAGAGAAAGCCCGCCAGCTGAGGCAGAAATTCAGCCGGGAGCTAGTGGTAAAAGTAAGGAGGAAGAAAGGCAAGACGGCAGGAGGGGTCCTGGCTTGACCTGTGTTAATTGTGGAAAGGTGGGTCATATTGCATCTAAGTGCTTTGCTCCGAGGAAGGAGACAGGAAAAGGGAATGCAGCGGTCCCTACAGAGTGTATTGTGTTGATCAGCAAATCGACGAGAAAGCCCCAGGTAGATAAAATACGAGAGCGGTGTGAGAAATTTATTTCAGAAGGGACTGTGTCTGTGAAAGAGGGAGACACACCAGTTCCTGTGCGGATCTGCAGAGACACTGGTACCGAGCAGTCATACGATACTAGATTTTGGTCCTGAGACTGGAGAGGTAGTTTTGAGAGGCATAGGAAAAGGGACAGAAGCTGTACCTTTGCATAGGATCATTATAAATTGTGATCTGGTATCTGGACCAGTTGAAATAGGGGTGCGATCAGAATTCCCGAGAGCTGGCGTGGACGTCCTCCTTGGTAACGATTTAGCCGGGGGTGAGGTTTGGTCAGCAATGAAGCTGACGAGCCAGCCTGTGAGTGTTGAGGTCCCGCCCTTAGATTCCAAGATCTATCCCGCATGCGTGACCTCTCGCAGCACGTCGAGAAAGGCAGCTGAGAAAGAGACCAGTTTAAGTCAGTCCAGTGTTGATTTGGCCGAAACGTTTTACCGACCCTGTACCAGGAGAGGTTAGGGGATGATAAAACAGAGAATAGGGAGGTGAAAGAGAGTAAAGGAGAGGAGGTAGACCTACCCTTAGCCAAGAGGGAATTTATAGAGGCACAGAGTAAAAATGAGAAATAGATAAGGCAGTTAGAAGGTCCAGGGTTGGACACGGATGATCTGTCTGGCTTGACAGAACTGTTTGAAGAAGTTGAAAATTTTAAATGTGTTCCCAATAATGAAATTAGGGCAGTCCTAGATGAAAAGGATGCCATTACCTTGAAGGAGTCTGCTGGATTAGCAGATGAGGTTGTTTTAACCCGCAGGGTTGAGTTTACTCCGGAAGGGAGTTGCCCAGAGAGTAGCTGGGAGGATCAGGGGAACTTAGAATTTGAAAAGGGTACGGGTATCGAAAGCCTGGAAGAGGTAGATGTCCCATCTGAGTGTGTTCAAGATGTGGATGCACGTGGTACTGAACCTAGTAATGAAACTCAGGAAAAGTCTGAGGTATCTGATTTAGTTGAAAAGGAATGCAGTCCTTTTGGGTCAGATGGACTTGTTCAGTGAAGAAAGGGTTAACCTTGGTACTAGTGGGAAGTGAGAATTCTCAGTTGTTTGTGTTAGAAGGTGTGTTAAAAGTTAGTGAGGAGATAAAAGGTGGTGATGTGGATATTATTATTGAAGGAGAAGGGAGAAGTGTAGTTCCTAAATTGAATGAAGAAAATTTAAAGTCTGGATTGGTTTCAGAAGCAGTAACCAGGCTGAAGGAACAATGGCTTGTTAACAAGGTGCCTGTGAATCAATTACAGTTTGATTTAGAATGTAAAGGTACCCCACTCGCTAATGTTATTCAAGGGTGTGCTGTGAAGAGGCAGAATTTGAAATGTTGTTTGGACAAAGAGGGATCACTTGCAGATGTTAAACTGAAAACTAATAGAATGAAGGATCCTGAAGATAAAAATAATGACTTGCTTAAAAATAAAGAATTGTGTGGAAGTTCAGAAGATGGGCTAAGTTTGGAAAACGTTGTCGATAAAATAACTCCTATGAAAGGAGTATGCAAAGGCCTATTCCACACTGGTGATCAAGCTAACCACATGAGAGTTAAAAGAGGCAAAGGTTGACAAAATGCCACTTTAAATAACAGGATCTGGTTTTGAGGGATTTCGACAAAGCATATAAATAATAAAGATAACACCATGGAAGACTGACTGTTAAGTTTAAAAGTAAAATAAAGATTAGTATTTGCATAAACTTTTGTAATGTACTACAGAATAATCACACATGTATTGGTTCACATTTTGTAATATATACTTAAGATCACAACCCTTTAGTATTGTTTTTGCTGAAGAAAAGGAATAAAAAAATAAGTGGTTATTAAATTGGAGTCTGATGCTACAGGAATTTATTAAGGTACAAGATATTAAGATATTAAAGGAAGTGACAATGTAATCACTAACTGTTTAGATGCTAAGTTGAATGTATATCTGTGTTACTCTGTAGTGAAAAACTCTTTTGTATTGTGTTAGACTCTGAAATTCTGTAAGACTCTGTATTAGTTAATTTCCCCCCTCGGTGAAAATTCTGAGAAGGATGGGGGTGTTACGAATGAAGAGCAACTCTGATGGGCAGAAGGGTGCAAAGTCGCCCCCCCCCCTTTTTTGAGAATCGCAATATCGCTATTATTTTGGGTCTGATACCAAGGAAATGAGAGAGATAAACAGCTCATGTCAGTAATGAGAGAGAGACAACGCAGAGATACACAAAAGTGGAATGTCTCCTCCTAACAAAAGCGGAACAGAACCACTGATTACTGCTATTGTCTCTTGGAGAAGGATTGTGTATTGAGTACTGTTCTATTCATTGAAACCCCTCGGGGGCAACCAGAGGGGGCGGGTTTGATGGGTTGCATCATCCCCACCTGATTGAGTGGGGATAAAAGTAAGTTCTGGGGAACACACCTCAGATGCACCAGGAAAGACACTACGAGACCGGTGGGGGCTTGAGTGTGTGTCCACCCTTGCCTGGGTGACGAGTCCACCACAGAAGAACAGTCTAGCTAAAGGACGGAGGGGTCATACGTGAATGGCCACAACAACAACGCATCGACGGATCAAAATCGTAAAGGAAAGTCGACAAGTCAATCTCTCTCTCTCTCTCTCTCTCTCTCTCTCTCTCTCTCTCTCCCCCTCTCTCTCTCTCTCTCTCTCTCTCTCTCTCTGTCTCCCCCCCTCTCTCCCCCTCCCCCTCCCCCCTCCCTCTCCCCCTCTCCCTCTCCCCCCACAACAATTGCAACACAGCGACCAACAACTACCGCAGCCTGCATGAACTGAACTGAACTGAACTTTATATTTCCATCGGACAATTCATTATCCCCGAGACAACAATAGAGCTTATTTCTTATTGATTATTATTATTATACCCGCACTTTTAGGTTTAGTATTGATCACGTCTATTATCTGTATATTTGCATTGATATTTTTATGTATTTTTACTAATAAATACTGTTAAAAATAGTATCACCCAGAGTCCAACGGATATTCCTATCTTTGCTGGTAAGATACCCAGTTACGGGGTTCGTAACAGGAGGAATGGTGAGTAGCGGGATGAGGAGATTTGGAAGTGGGGGAGAAAAAACAAAAGCTTGCTTCCCTAAAAGAAAATGGAAGATGCACAGCAAGTTACTCGGCGTCCATGGAGCAAGAAACATGGTTAATGTTTCAGAACAGTGATTTTTTATTGGAACTTGATGAATACCTCGACTACTTTGTTATACTTTCAGATTTCAAGCATTTGCAATTTTATTTGCATTTGGTTGTTTATTTGATCTCTTGTGATATCTTAAGAGCACAAGAACTAGCAGAAATTGGTCAAACAGCCCTTCAACTTGCTTTCCAGGCAATATGATCATTCGTTAATGAATAGGGCTCTCATCTGTTTCTTCCCTACTTGCCACATTGTGCTCATCTCCACAATGAGAATGATTCTTGTCATTCAAGTACATCATAGAAGCAGGCCCTTTGGCCCATCTAGTCTGTGTTGGACCATTTAAACTGCCCACTCTGGTCAATCTTCACCAGGACCATAGGCCTCCATACCTCTACCATCCATGTACCTACTCCAAACGTCTCTTAAATGTTGAAATCAAGCTTGCATCCACCACTTGCACTGGCAGCTTTTTCTATTTTCTCGCAACTCTCTGAGTGAAGAAGCTTCTGCTCATGCTCTCCTTAAACCTTTCACCTTTAACCCATGATCTCTAGTTGTAGTCCCACCCAATCTCAGTGGGGGAAAAAAACAGCTTACATTTACCTTATCTATACATCTCATAATTTTGTATTCTTCTATCAAATCTTCTCGCAGTCTTCTATATTCCAATGAATAAAGCCCTTACCTGTTCAGTCTTTTCATATATCTCAGGTCCTCCAGACCTGGCGATATTCTTGTAAATTTTCTCTCTGCTCTTTCAACCTTACAACAGTTTCCTATAGGTAGGTGACCAAAACTGCACACACTACTCCAAATTAGGCCTCACCCACTTCTTATACAACTTCCAACATAACATCTATCTGCAGATCCTGGAAATCCAAGCAACACACCATACTCAGCACTTAGATTTAAGAAGGCCAATGTGCCAAAAGATTTCTTTACGACCCTATCAAGCTGCAATGTCACTTTCAATATATTGTGGACTTGTATTTCCAGATCCCTTTGTTCTATCACACTCCTCAGTGCCCTACCATTCAATGTGTAAGACCTACGCAAGTTTGCCCTACTGAATTGCAACACCTCCACTTGTCTGCATTAAATTCCAACTGCCATTATCTTTCTTGCCTGGTTTTCTAGCTGATCCAGATCCTGCTGCAAGCCATGATAGTCTTCTTTGTTGTCCATTACACTGCTAAACTTGGTGTCATCTGCAAGCATGCTGATCCAGTTAACCACATTATCATCCAGATTATTAACATAAATAACAATCAACAAAGCACCAATCAATTTTTCTTCCTTTCTCTGGTGCTACTGGTGCTACTGCTCTGCTTCAATATGTTGCCTTCTCGCCCCTAATCTGTCAGTTTCTGAGATTGTTATTCTGATTCCTTTGAGCTGCACTTCATTGTTATAACCATATCTTAAAACATATGTTAGTTTAAAATTTCTAATGATGTGGACTTCACACGCTTTCTCTGCGTTCTGTTGAGTTTCTGTTTGTTTTGGATTTCCAGCACGTACACTTCTTGCTCCAAACCTGTAGAAAGTTTATTTTTAATATACTCTATATTCCACTTTGTATGAAGGATGATGAATTTCCATTGCACTTCTAAGGAGTGGAAGTTCCTTGTATATGCAAATTATCATTTGACCTTACCAGAGTTAGATTCTTGGAGATCCAAGTTGATCTCCTGTGTACATTTTTCACACACCCTAAACATAATTAGATCTACCTTGTCCTTACCCTATTGACATATGCATAATCTTGCCCACCTTTTACCTTACAAGTTTCTTAACTTACAAGCCTCACCAAACCCCCTACTCCATTGATTCTAAACCTATTGTGTTTTTTTTTTGTTAACATCTGTAAAGAGGAAGATGGGATTTGGACCTTTGGACACATGTTCTTTATTAGAATGTAAGGGAGAAGATCTGCCATGTTAAAAGATATGAGAAAAATCAAAGCATGAAAGGAACATTCAAAGTGTTGATGATAGATGGTAAATTTGCTCTCTCTCTCTCTCTTCCTCTCTGCCTCCTCCCCTTCCCTTCCCTCCCCCTTCCCACCCCCACTATACCTCTCATAATCTTGTAAACCTTTTTCAGATCTCCCTCAGCCTCTGACGCTCCAGAGAAAACAGCGCACGTTTATCCAGCCTCTTGTGTTAGCACATGCCCTCTAAACAAGACAGCATCCTGATAAACCTTTTCTACACCCTCTCCAATGCCTCCACATCTTTCCTGTAGTGGGGTGACCAGAATGGTGTGCAGTACTCTAGATGTGGCCTAACCAGAGTTTTATGAAGTTGCACATAACCTTCTGGCTTTTGAACTCTGCCTCAACAAATAAAAGCAAGTGTTCCATAAAGCTTCTTAACCATCTTATTGACCTGTGTAGCCCCTTTCAAGGAACTATGAATTTGTATCCCATGATCTCTCTGCTCAGCAACACTGTTGAGGATCGTGCCCTTAACAGTGTGTTGTTTCCTTTCATTTCCCCTCCTGAGGTGCAGCAGCTCATGGTTGAGCTCCATCTGCCATTTCTCAACCCAGATCTGCAAATGATCTATATCATGCTGCATTCTTTGCCAGTCTTCTACACTATCCCCAACTCCACCAGTCTTGATATCTGTAAATTTACTAACCCATCCATCTACGTCTTCCAGGTCATTTGTATATATCACAAACAGCAGACGCCCCAGCAAAGATCCCTGCGGAACTCTACTAATTATCCACCTCCAGATTGAATAAGTTCCTTTAACCGCTATCGTCTGTCTTCTATACACAAGCCAGTTCTGAATTCAAACAGACAACTCACTTCAGATCCTGGGCATCTTAATTTTCTGGATTAACCTCCTGTGAGGGACCTTTGTCAAACACTTTATTAAAATCTATGTGGAGAACATCCACTGCCCTACCCTCATCAATCTCTTTCCTCATCTTGTCAAAAAAAAAACAATCAAGTTGGTAAGATATGACCTACCACACACAAAGCCATGGGTTTTTAAATGCTCATATACCTATCTCTAAGTATTTCTCCAGCAACTTCCCTACAACTGATGTGAGACTTACTGGTCCATAGTTCCCAGGATTTTCCCTTGTTCCTTTCTTAAGTAGAGGTACAACACTCACTAGTCCTCTGGGGCATCACCTATGGCTGGAGAGGACACAAAGATACTGGTCAAGGACCCAACAATCTCTTGCCTCCTTCAATAAACCAAAGCAAATCATATTAGGCCCTAGGGATCCACCTTAATACTTCTTAGGAAGCCCAACAATGGCTCACCACCACTTTAGAAAACACAATAACAGAAAGGTGACAAATATTATTGCCAGTAGCAACCACAATTCAAAAATGAATTTTAAAAATACATTCTACAAACATATTAGTCATTAGATTAATTCATATGTAAAATTAAGACAAATATGTGATAGGAAAGGGAAAGCACTGGGGCAATTAATATAAAGTTGTGAGAAAGTGGGTAATGATGCATGCAGATATGGTAATATACAGTATATGGTTGTGCTGTTAGAAAAGAGAAATACAAAGAGCCCTGGTAACACAGTCTTGCCCTCTTTTCAAAGGAGCCCCAGTGGATGTGACTGACTGTTTTCTAAAATTCTCTACCCACATCTATACCAGTTCTTAGCGAACTTTCCCCACATCACAGGTACCAGCAGCTGTGAAACACATAGAGGATATAGTTATCACGAGGAAATCTGCAGATGCTGGAAATTCAAACAACATATAGTTATGATCAGAATTTAATAATAAAGCAGGAAACCAAAAGCACCCTTTAACATTATTATCTAATTTGCATTTTATTATATATGGCTAGGTGCAGTTATATCTATGTGCACACTTTGAAGTGGCAGCACATAGAAGAGATACCATTAAACAGCTCCTTCAACTGGACAGTCAGGTTATACTGATATACTGGTAGAAATGAGAAAGAAAATCTGATCCCAATTAGTTTAAAAGGTGACAGAAAAGGCCATAAAATATCAGACAGCACTTAGTCCAAGAGATATTATTCACAAAATGTGTTGCAACCAGTTCAGAGAATGTGTACTTGACTAATACTTGGTATAGACAGATTGTTTTATGAGAATAGCGCTAATCTTGTAACAGTTGGAGTTTAAAAGGGTGGCAACTTGATTGAAATGTATGAAACTTTGAGTGGTTTTGAATGATTTCTCTTGTGGAAGAACCTGGAGCATGGTCACTGTTTCAAAAGAAATGGTTATAAGGAGAGTGATGTGAATTTTTTTTTCTGCTAATGGGAATGTGACTTTGGAACTTTCTTCCTCATAGGTGATGGAAGCAGTCTTTGAAGAAAGTGAAGGCCAAGGTGGAAAAATTCTTGATGGGGGAAAAAGGACAAAAGGTTTCTGGGGCAGGCAAATATGTAGATTTCAGGTTACAAACAGCTTGGCCATGATTGTATCAAATTATAGGGCATGCATAAGGGACTTGGTGCCCATCCCTCCCTTTATATCATATGTTCATGAAAGCAATGTGAAATTATGATAATTTCTACAAAATACTTCTGTTTGCCATTTTAGGCATCTATTTCAGAAAGTCAAAGTCAAGTTTATTGTCAAAAGTACAAGCTGTAGATGTCAGAGGTCTTTTTTTACAGTGTATTTGTCATATGATCACTCAAGTCAAGAATGATGTCAAAGTCAAAGTACAATTTATTATCAGAATACATACTTTTTACCACATACAACCCAGAGATTCATGTAGCTGTGGGCATTGAAAGATCAAGTAGAGTGCAAAAGACTAAAAACTGTGCAAATGCAAATATAAATAAATAGCAATAAATAATCAGAACATGAGATAACAAGATAAATAATCCTTACAGTGAGATTAGTTGTGGGAACATCTCAATAGATGAGCAAGTGAGTGTTTTTTTAAAATTCCTTTTTATGGTGGGGTAGTAACTGTTCTTGAATCTAGTGGTGCGAGTCCTGAGTCTCTTGTACCTTCTACCTGATGGCAGCAGCAAGAAAACAGCATGGCCTGGGTGGTGAGGATCTTTGATGGATACTGCTTTCATGTAGATGTGCAAAATGGTTGGGAGGACTTTACCTATGATGTACTGGGCCAAATCTACTACCTTTAGCTGGATTTGCCATTCAAAGGCATTGGTACAGCTAGTCACTACACTCTCCACTACACAGCTGTAGAAATTTGCCAAGGTTTTTGATGTCAAGTCAAATCTCTGCAGACAACTGAAGAAGTAGAGGTGCTATTGTGCTTTCATTGCAATTATGCTTACATACTGGGTCCAGGATGGGTCTTCAGAAATAGTAACACCTAAGAATTTGAAGTTGCTGATACCCTCTACCTCTGATCCTCCAATCGGGACTGGCTCATGGGCCTCTGGTTTCCCTCTCCTGAAGTCTACAAGCAGTTCCTTGGTCTGACATGATGGATCCAGTACAGATTCTCTGAAATGATAACACAGAGGAACTTAAAGAAGTTGACCCCTCTGCCTCTCATCCCCCGAAGTGATCTGGCTCATGGGCCTCTGGTTTCCTCCTCCAGAGTCAATAATTATTTCTCTGGTCTTGGTGACATTGAGTGAGAGATTGTTGTTATGACACCATTCAGCTGAATTTTCAATCAGCAAATTTGAATATGGTGTAGTGGCTGTGCTTAGCCACACAGTCACAGGTGTAAAGCGAGTAGATCAGGAGGCTAAGCACAGCTCTGTGGTGCTCCTGTGCTGATGGAGATTGTAGAGGAAATGCTTTTGCCAATCCAAACTGACTGAGGTCTACAAGTGAGGAAATCCAGGATCCAATTGAGGTCTTGGAGCTTATTGATTAGTTTTGAGGGGATGATGTTATTAAATGCTGAGCTGTAATTGATAAAGAGCATTCTAATGTATGTACCTTTGCTGTCCAGATATTCCAGGGTTGTGTGAAGAGACAATAAGATGGCACCTGCTGCAGACCTGTGTCGTTCTACGTGACTCTCCACTGGTGGGTCTTCTGCTGGCTGCAGAGGTTAATCCGGGCATGTCCTCTCTTCCACATGCTGATCGCCACAGGACGTAATTTGGGATGCTAGGGTGGATTCCCTCAATAGAGTATGCCTGTACATCACTGTTTAATGTGCATGGGCAGCAATCACATGGTCCTTGATAGATTAAGTTTAGGGTCCAATGGCATGGAACCCTTCACTGCTGCAGCCTTCCTCCACCTTCAATGCTGTTGTTTTGTGTCATCATCTTCCACCAGCTCCACCACTGAGCTTTTGGTTGAATTGCCCTTTGACTGGAACATTCCCCTTGACCTTACTGCCATGAATGACCCTACCAGGAGCTTAGCGATCGCTCTGAGGACCTCAGGAACTCACAAGCCTCCCCACCACGACAAGGTGATTATCCTTAGGGAGAGTAGAGAGCAGTAGGTGCCTAAAACCCACTGTAGAGGATTGTGGTCAAGGATGATATAATAAGGACATATAAAAGAAACTCTTGGGTAGGCACGTGTTTCTAAGAAAAATGGAGGTTAATAGTCTGTTGGAGGAAAAGGATAGATTGATCATGGAGTAGGTTTATATATAGGTTGAGATAACATTGAGAACCAAAGGGCCCATATGGTGCTTTACGATGTATTCTATATACATTATGCCCAGCAGCATCAGAGAAATACAGCATCATATAAGCACCATTAACAAGAAAAACATAAATATAAATTATATTCTATTTTATTAGAATGAACAAAACAAAAAAACTTTCAGTACAAAATGATCAAGGTGGTTTTAGTGCTGCTAAATTTCATTGATTAGGGTCGAGCCATTTGGTTCAAAAACCAAGTGGTTGAAGGGATGTTGGCTGTTCTTGAACTTGGAGGTGTGAGACTATAGACTTCTGTACCACTTGCTCTCTGGTAGCTGGGAGAAGATGGTTTGGCCTGAAGAGTGAGGATCTTTGACGATGGGTGGTGCCTTCTTGAGGTGGTGATGGGGGTGGGGTGTATGTTCCTGTGATGTATCGAGCGGAGTCCTTTACTCTCCAGAGGACAGGTCATTCTGATGTTATCACTCAGAAATTTAAAGCTACTGACTCACTCACTCCACCAATTCAGTTTGGTGCAAGTCAGCCCTGCTTTCCCTTTACTGAAATCAACAATTAGCTCTTTAGTTTTGTTGAAATTGAATAAGAGTTGTTGTAGTACCATTCAATCAGGTGTCCTATATCACTACACCAGTCATTCATCCAACAACAGTAGGCGTTGTTGGCAAACTTGAGGATGGCATTGGATCTGTGCTTAGCCACATAGTCATACATAATGGGTAGAATAGCAGTCTAAACTTGCAGCCTTGACGTGCATCAGTGTTGATGCACTGATCAAGGAGGAGATGTTGTTACCAGTCCTCACTAATGGAGGTCTGCCAATGAGGAAGTCAAGCATCTATATGCAAAGGAGGATACAGGAGTCTGGGTTTTGAAGCTTGACGCGTATGGATGGGATGATTGTGTTGAACATGGTGCTGTAGTTGACGAACAGCACCCTGATATACAAGTCCCTGTTGTCCAGATGGTCCAGAGCAGATTGAGGAGCCAGAGAAACCTCATCAGCTGTTGAATGTTGTGGTGGTAGGAGAACTGGAGTGGGTCTAGTCATCTCTGAGACAGGAGTTGTTTTGTGTCATAACCAACCTCTTGAAGCACTTTATTACAGTTGTAAGTGCTACTGGGTGGTAGTCATTTGAAGTAGGTCACCATGCTCTTCTTTGACACTGATACAATAAGCACCTTTTTGGAGCAAGTGGGAACCTTAGATCACAGAAGTGAAAGGTTGAATATGATCACAATTACTCCAGCCCATTAATCCATACGGATCTTAGGTACTTGTTCAGTATACCAGATGTTTTTCATGGGTTCACCCTCTTGAAGATGCCCGGATGTTGGACTCGGAGACTGAAATCACACTGTCATCTGGAGATGTGGGGGCTTGAGTGGATGTGACATAGAGACATTATCTGACCAATGGAAAGAAATACCAATATTTATGTCAGCATGAAGAGCAGCTCACCAGTTTGATTCCATATTCCTTGGAATTTAACAGAATGTCAAACAAATAAAATCCCAAGGAGGCTTGGCAGGGTAAATATTGAAATGGGTTGGGGAGACAGCTGCAAAAATATGGAGGCAGAAATTAAATTCTGTGTAACTTATGCATGGTAGAGCCACTCTGCAATTCTCTAATGCTGAGGACGATGTAGATCAGATCATTGATGGAGAAGGATAAATGTTGAAAGAATGAGTGAAGGTTTATGGGGAACTGGCAGAGAGAAGAGTTGTGCTGTGGAAGAACTAAATATCATATAAATAGCAAGGCAGGCTGACAAGTAGCCTACTCATGCTGCCATTTTCTTTTTCATGGCTTAAAGCCATCCTCTATTGTTTTACAGTCATTGAAATACTGTAGTTGTCTTTATAATGCAGGGAGTGTGGTGACCAAAGTTTGCACAACAAACTCCAAATTCCCACAAACAGAAATGTGTTAGTAACCAAATAATTGATTTTTGCAATGTTAATTTAAGGAAAAATATTGGCTGAACAGTGAGAATACAGTATAGCTCTTCCTCCTCCCCATACACTCAGCTCTCCATGAAAATTATTCTGTGAGATCTTTTACACTTCCCACTCCAGTGAGGGCAAAGAGGGCTTTGTTTTACCACTTTCAAAAAACCATTTATCTATCTATCTATCTATTTATTTATTTATTTATCAAATTTTAGAAAATTACAAAGAATAAATGTGATGATAAATAGTGAGAAAAATAATATTAACCCTCCCCTCCCCCCCCTTAACCTTTATCTAAAGAAAGAAAAAGATTGCCTGGATATTGGAGGATCCCCACATGCTCCATGGAGTTCAAAATAATTTTAATATTTATTTTTACTTTCCCCAGTTACTTTATAATTTTATCTTCAAAGGACCTATGTATTTAATCCTATCTTTTGTAGGTATGGGAGCCAAATTTTCAAAAATATATCATATTCATTTCTTAGATTGTATGTAATTTTTCAAGTGGAATACAACTATGTATTTCATTATTCAAACGATCCATAGTTAAATATAAATCAGATTTCCAAGTAACTGTGATAACTTTTTTGGCTACTGCCAATGCAATTTTTATACATTTTTTCTGATACTTAGGTTTTGTTTTACCACTTGACCTGAAATACGCCTCTAAGAGGTAAGTTAGTTTGAACTATGTCTAAAAAGGGAAAAATGCTCTAAGCTCTTTTCCTGTCACAACAAAGGAAGTGATGGGGAAATCCAAAGGAGATTTTCAAAGCATTATTTCTGAGGAAGTTACCAGGGAAAATTTTAAAAGATTTTTTTTCATATCGAAATGTTACAATAACATGAAGTGTTTTTCAGCAGAGCATATGAGCCCAAACTCAGAAAGGATGTATTGTCATTGGAGTGTCCAGGGGAGGTTTACAAGGATGATTCCAGGAATGAATGGTTAACATATGAGGAGTATTTAGCAACTGTGGCCATGTACTCACTGGAATTTAGAAAAATGCATGGGGATCTCATCTACTGAATGTTGAAAGGACTAGATAAGGTGGATGTGGAGACGATGATTCCCCTCATAGGGGTATCCAGAACTAGAGGACAGAGCCTCAAGATTCAGGGGAGACCTTTTAGAACAGAAGTAAGGAGGAATGTTATTAGCCAAAGAGTGGTGAATCTGGGGAATGCTCTGCCACAGACTGCAGTGGAGGCCAAGTCCATTGGGTATATTTAAAGCAGAAATTGATAGATTCCTGACAGGTTGGGGCATAGACATAGTAAGAGGGCAGGTGGTAGCAACAAGAAGAGAACATGTCATGGTGATAGATGTTGTCTTTTTGACCGTTTGAATGTTTCCTGGAAGCTGGGGAGGTCAGTGCTCGTGATAGAGCAGACTGAGTTTCTAACTTTATGCAACTTTTTCCGATTCTGTGCAGTAGTCCCTTCATACCAGGTGGTATAGTACTTCTGTAGAAATTTGCGAGTGTGCTTGGTGACATACTAATTCTCCTCAAACTCCTAATGAAATACATGGGCTGTCATACCTTCTTTGTAAATGCATCAATATGTTGGGTCCAGGATAGATCCCCCTGAAATGTTGACACCTAGGAACTTGAAACTGCTCACCTTTTCTACTTCTGATCCCTCGATGAGGAATAGAGTGTATTTTCATGATTTTTCCCTTCTTGAAGGCTACAGTCAATTCTTACTGATATTGAGTGTAACTCCATTCAACCAGATGATTCTCTATATACCATCCCTGTAAGTTCTCTTGTCACCATCTCAAATTCTGCCAACAATAGTTTGTGTCATCGGCAAATTTATAGATGGCACTTGAGCTGTGTCTAGCCGCACATTCATGGGTGTAGAGAGTGTGGAGAAGTGGGCTAAGTATGCATCCTTGATGTGCACCAACGTTAATTGTCAACGAGGAGGAGATGCTTTTTCAGCTAAGAACAAACTGTGGTTTCCCAGTGAGGAAGTCAAGGACCCAGGTTTTGGAGCTTTTTGATTAAAACTGAGAGTATGATTGTGTTGAGTCAAGGATGTGGTCAATAAACATTATTCTAGCATGTGTATTATTGTTGTCTAGGTTATTCAAAGCCGAGTGGAGAGCCATTGAGATTGTATCTGCTGATGGCCGATTAAAGTGAAAGGCAAATTGCAGAGGGTCCAGGTCCTTACTTAGACATCTAGCCATCTCTTAATGCACCTCATCACAGTAGAAGTGCTTGCCAGTGGATGATGGTCATTGAGACTGCTTGCTCTTCTTGGGCACCCTTTCTAAGCAGGTGGGATTCTCCAAGCAGCTGGGATTCTCCAAATGCAGCTATGAGAGATCGAAGCCTCAATAACTCCTTGTGCAACTGGCTCCTCAATTTCTTCACTTGCAGACCCAGTCAGTTCAGATTGGCCAGAACATCTTCTCCATGATCTCCATCAGCACAGGTGTGCCACAAGGCTGTGTGTTCAGCCCCCTGACTCTACTTGCTTTACATCCATGACTGTGTGGCTGAGCAATGTCATATTGTCATATGTCTTGAATATGTTGTTGAATATTGTTGTTGAATTGAACATGTTGTTGAATATGACCCAATGTCATATTCAAGTTTGCTAGTGATACCACTGTCATTGGCTGAATCAAAGGTGGCAATGAATCAGCACATCAGGCTGAATACTGCCATTAGAACAACTTCTTCCTCAATGTCAGCAAAATCAAAGAGCTGATGATTGACTTCAGGAGGTGGAAACCAGAGGTCGATGAGCCAGTCTTCATTGGAATTTCAGAGGTGGAGAGGGTCAGCAGCTTTAAATTCTTTCTTTTTGTATTTGCACAATTAGTTGTCTTTTGCACACTGGTTGAATGCCCAAGTTGGTGTGGTCTTTCATTGATTCTATTATGGTTATTATCTGATCCTGGGCCCATCATGTAAGTGCAATAAAAAAAAAGCACAGCAGTGCCTCTACTTCCCTGGGATTTTGTGAAGATTCAACATGACATTGAAAACTTTGAGAAACTTCTGCAGATGTGTATTGGAGGGTATTTAAATGGATGCATCTCAGCCTTTATGGAAACACCAATGCCCTTGAACAGAAAATCCTGCAAAAAAATAGAGAATAAAGCCCAGTCCTTCACCGGTAAAGCCCTTCCCACCACTGAGCACATTTACGTGAAGCATTGTTGCAGGTAAGCGTCATTCACCATCAGGGTCCTCCACCATCCAGGTAATGCTCTCTTCTTGATGCGGCCATCAGGAAGAAGGTACAGGAGCCTCAGGACTCACACCAACGGGTTCAGGAATAGTTATTACCCCTTAACTGTCAGGTTCTTGAAGCAAAAGAGATAATTTCACTCAACTTCACTTGTCTCATCATTGACATGTTCCCAGAACCTGTGGACTCACTTTCAAAGACCCTTCATCTCATGTTCTCAATATTTATTGTGTATTTATTTATTATTATTATTTCTTTCTTTTTGTATTTGCACAGTTTGTTGTCTTTTGTACACTGGTTGAATGCCAAGTTGGTGCAGTCTTTCACTGATTCTATTATGGTTATTATTCTATTCAGTATGCCCACAAGAAAATGAATCTCAGGATTGTATATGATGATATACAGTACTAAGATAATACATTTACTTTGAACTGTCACGGTGTCTTTGAACACTCCAGCCAGTTGCCTTCAGAGCCCTCTCAGGTACACCTTGAGAGGCTGATGTCTTGTGAACATTCACCCTCTTGAAACATGCTCTGAGGTCGGCCTCCGGATGCTGCAGGGATTCGCATAGTCACCAGAGAGAGACACGCCACCGCCATTCATGATTTTAAGCTTTGCAATGGCCTACAATCCATGCCAGAGCTGACGTCTCTAACCTCAATCGGAATTGTTTTAAGCTGTTAAGATACTTGAAGAACTACCAAGCTCCTGCTCTGAATATTGTTATTTTGTCTCATTTTAAAAAAATCTTGTTCTAGTGGAGGGATAAGTGGCATTTTAGCAGGAAGAGAGAATTGAGTGGAGAAAGGAAGATTCGCCACGAAAACGTGTGGATTGCGGCAAGAAAATAACTACAGTGAACTGGAAATTTTATGAATTGCCATTTGTATTCTGCACGATCTATTGTGGGAGCAGACGAGGAGGACAGCAGCACTGGTGAAGTTGGCTGTTGACAGCAGCAGAGAGAGCGCTTTCTCTTTCCTCGCCTTGGCTGGCTTAGGCGCTCTAGTGTTCTTTGTGTCTGCACTGTGATGCTTTGACTGCAGAAGAGGCTGGTGAGGGCGGGCTGTTCATGCATGATTAAGAGAAGCTTCGTAACTTGGCTACTGGCTGATTTTTTTTTAAGGATCGGAACTCGCAGCAGAGGAAAACGACGACTTATTTGCTGGGACAGAAAGACTTGGAAGGAGCTGGCAGCAGGAGCACTAGTGCGCATGCGCTCCCCCACAACCGGAGATAATATGAGGGAGCAGCACGGAGATGGTTTCGGCGCCGCTTTACCTAGAATTTGTCCGCAGTGTCTTTGAAGAGCTTCACACTGGGGTTATGAAGTATCAGGCAGATGTGAGTATTTCAAATACTTTGTCCTTTTGTCCTTGTTTTGCGCACACGGGTGAAAAGAGAACCATTGATCTAAGGAGCTCGGATCACATTAGGGCTGATTAATGGAGTTGTGCTAAATCTTGAGCTAGTCGCATAACCCAGATATAAGGAACGGGGGACTGATGACATTCCTTTTATCTTTTTCTCTGAAAATCGGAGTCCTGAGAAAATACATTTGCGCACAAGCCGACTGTCTACCGTCATAACTATACCGAAAAAGTTGCTGTGAACTTGCGCGCTGGTTGAGAACTGTTGTCTGTAGACGGTCAGTATTTGGAATGTATGGGTCCTGGTTTTAAGTGCGGCAGAGATTAAACTGTGAAACTTAACTGGAAGTAAGTGAAGTACTTAAAGGGTTAACGTGTAATTTCAATAGAGACGGGTGCAGTGCTAATTTATTAGGTGTCGCAGTTGACAAAATGCTTGCCATTTCCTACATCCTCATATAGATATATAAAAAAGTGGGCGTGACCCCCAATTTGCATATCTGCTCATTTCATGTACTGGGCGGGCGACATCCTTGTCCCATTCATGTAATAGGCAGATAAATGTCAAGCTTCTTATACTATCATGCAGTAATTACCTACTTACCAAATGCTACCAGTAAGAAGGTTCACAATAATTTCCCCAAAAGGGTCAGGCGTAATATGTAAATATGAAGTATACCGCAGATGCTCCGTCCTCACCCCATTCTCCCGTCACCACAACAGGGACCGAGTTCCCCTTGTCCTCACCTACCACCCAAACAGCCTCCGGATCCAGCACATTATCCACCGCAACTTCTGCCACCTTCAACAGGACCCCGCCACTAAGGACATCATTCCCTCTCTACCCCTCTCTGCTTTCCGCAGGGATTGTCCCCTCCATAACTGCCTGGTCCACACGTCCCTCCCCACAGATCTCCCACCTGACACTTATCCCTGCAAGCGTAAGTACTACACCTGTCCCTACACCTCTTCTCTCACCACCATTCAGGGCCCCAAACAGTCCTTCCAGGTGAGGCAACACTTCACTTGTGAGTCTGTTGGGGTCGTCTATTGCATCCGGTGCTTCTGGTGCGGCCTCCTCTACATCGGCGAGACCCGACGCAGAATTGGGATCGAGCACCTGCACAACAGACAGGATCTCCTGGTTGCCACTCACTTCAACTCTCCTTCACATTCCCATTTGGATATGTCCATACATGGCCTCCTCTACTGCATCTCATATACCGTCTGGGTAGTCTCCAGCCCCTTGGTATGAACATCGAATTCTCCAACTTCCGGTAATTCCCTCCTTCTCCCTTCCCCCATCCAGTCTCACTCTGTCTCCTCTTCTAGCTGCCTATCACCTCTCTCATGATTCTGCCTTCTTCTACTACCCATAGTGCTTTCCGCTTAGATTCCTTCTTCACTTCTCCTGACTATCCCCTCCCTGCTTCCCCTCCCTCACCCCTTAACCTTTCCTCTGATTGGTTTTCCACCCTTCCCCCACCTTCTTTATAGGGCCCCTGCCCCCCCATTCTTTAGTCCTGATGAACGGTCTTGACCTGAAACGTTGACTGCTCCTTTCAGCGGATGCTGCCCGACCTGCTGAGTTCATCCAGCTTGTTTGTACATCTTGATCAGGCATAATATGTGTTCAGGGTTCTGAAGCAACACTTGTCTTGGTGTCATCTGCTGATCTGCGGTACCGCAGCCATGATGTGACATATGGCTCAGGATTCCACTGAACTAGAGGAGGTCCGTGTGGTTTAACAAACATAAGTGCTGATACATGATTTATGAGAATTTTTGAGCATGTCGTTATTATCAAGTTCATGCTACTGAATCCTCTCTCACACTCAGCAGTACTAATAGGAATAACTTGTGAACAGCTGAGTAATGGGCGTAAATCTTGGGGGGGGGGGTGTGGTGTCCATGATCCTCCACATAATCTCTGAAGGCATTTATTACAGAGGAGGAAGAAAGCTTAAACCTCTAACAGAGAGATGATATTGCAGCTTGTCCATAATTAGGCGGTATTTCAGCAGGCCAGTTATCTTTATTAAGGACACACATTTAATTTTGCAGGGATTTATACATACTTTGAGTTTTAGAAGTTTGAGAACCTTTCAAGGATGTTGCTGTGAACATACTGTGCTGCAAATTGTTGATAAGACTAGTAAGAAACTAGATAATTAATGGAGACAATTTTGTTGTTGCTTGTTAAGGTAATTACTCCAAACTTCCCCTTTTTAACTGCCTCTTGAGCTTCTAGAGCTTTTGTACCAGGTTGTTTGCTCAGTCCATGCCCTGATCTTGTGCTCTGTTGGATCAGTTTGTCTGCATATACAATCATAGTAGTGTGTTTCTGTAAACGCTGTGAGAGTAAACCAAGTTCATGCAACGTGTCATACATTAGAGCTAAGTCGAATAGAAACTGTTCTGAAGAGAGTCTTTTCAACAGACCTTCATAGGTTTTTCTGTCACTCCCAGGTCTGGTGTCATCTTTCATTGCTTTTTCAAAATGAAAACACAATGCTTCATAATTTCGCCACACTGCTGAAACTGTTCGAAATGAGCTAGCTACCCACCTGGTGCCCATTACATGGCCTATTTTGAAAATTTGTTGTTCTAGTTGAGAGGCACATTCAGACAGTTCCTTTTGATTTAGAAGTGATCTACTGTAAACTGAGTACAATTTGTCCGTAACTGATTGAAATTTCTCTCACCGAATCACCTACTGCAAGTTCTAATCTGTGATTAAGACAGTGCCGAATAATATTCCTTGAGAATTGCAGCAACACCAGATTTGACACCAAACATTACACTCGCCCCATCACTAGCAAATGCTACAAGGTTCTGTTTCAAGCAAGCGTCATCAAACCCATGGTCATTGAGACAGTTCAGTAGATGCTCAGCAATCGTTGCAGCTTTCTGATCAGGCAGTTCAATTAGATCTAAAAACATAAAATGGGGATCACTTTCACATTTCAAATAAACTATTAGGGCAGTCTTAATGCTCAGGCTTATTGATTCATCAATGAGAACAGAAAATTTGCCATTTATCTGCTTGATATGCTGGCAAATTTTCTTTTTCATATTAATGAGTATGTGATTAATTATCTCTGTAGCACTAGTGTGGGAATGTGGTCCAATTCCAATGTCAATACCATTTTTTTTAAGTTCCAATAAGCCAAAGTGATCAGAATATGGCCTGTCATTCTGAGTCTAATAATATGCAGAACAAAAAATTAAACAAGTTGCCTTTAGATGCGAAGCATTCAGGGTGTCACATAATTTTCCAAGAGCATCTTCACTAGCTATATTTTCTACACTTAGAGCAGCACTGTGAGCTTTTGATAGTTTGTGATCAACAATTAATTTTTCTGAGAGACTTCAAGCGTGTACTTTGATTGGCTCCATAATAGATTACTTGGTACATCTGCCATGCCAATTCTCCAGTGATCTTTAAGTTCTTGAGGCTGTAGCACTTTACGTAGCCAGCCAGCCATCCCTTACTAGCCTTAAACTCCTTCCTCGCGCTCCCCTCAACCCCCTCACAGTAGTGCTCATAGAAGCTAAGAGATTTTTCACGCATTATTTTGCCATCAACAGGGATATGCTTCTGTGACATGCCCTCTAGCCACACACTTAATGCTTCCTCAGTCTTTGCAAGCACTTTATCACGAACCAGAGAGACCATTTTTGTTGTTGTAGGAGTAGCACTAACACTTCCATGAAATTCAGCTTCTTTCCACTTTATTGTGCGAATGATCGATTCGTTCTTACCGACCTTACAGCCCACTTCGGCAAGCGACATGCCACTTTTCAAAAGATCTAAGATTTTTATTTTCTCAGCGAACAATGCTCAGACAATGAGTGCTGGAGAGAAACTGAGGATCTGTGAAATGGCGGGAGGCTACAGCAGGGTATGCTGGGCCAACAGGTCAAGCGAGGAGGAATTTCACGAAACAGTCACAGCTCCAGGATTTCACCAAAAATAATCAAATATTCTAATGTTCTTAGTGGTATTTTCCCCACCAGCCACCACCCATTCTCCCCAAACCCCTGTTCCTTAAAATTCCCTCTATTTAATAAGCAGTCGCTGTTAAATTCCCCGTTTGTTTATTTTGACTTTTTTTTTACAGAGGTGCTGGAGCATCGTTCCGGTGAGCTCCAGCAGCACTGCACCCCTGAACAGAGATTTAATTTTGATCTTGGTGATTTTCATTTCTTAATTCCCTAATTGAGGATGCTGACATTCGTACAAATATAATGTACAACATAATAATTTTATGCCTAACCTTCTGTTGTATTCCTTGCATCAATTTCATGGCTAATAAAAATGGCCATTAAACATTTCCCAGCCTTGCAGGCTGTGCAAAACGATCAACAGTATATGAAATAGAAATTTAAGATTTTGGAAACAGCAGGTCAGACAGTATTTTCTGTTTTTTTTTATTTCAATTTTCCAGCATCCGTATTGCTCTACTATATACTAAACTATACTAAGCCAAGGCCAAGAAAGTAAGACATCACAGTGGCTGCAGATATCACTGTCCTTGAAATCCTTTCCAGTTTGAACAGCATTATTTGTATGCCTGACTCTGCTGTGTTGAATAAGTGGCTCATGTTGATAGTTGGTAGATGGCTTCCCAAGGATAAATATGCATATTTTTATGTGCTGCACAAAACATTCAAAGGGCTGAATATTTTTTCCATGTTAATTTAGTTAACTTTGCTTGAGATTGATATCGCTGAATTTACTTATCTGAGACAGCTTCTGAATAGAATTACAATTCCATTGTGGATGAACTGTTCAGTGTCATTGAAATACTTTGAAATTGCGCCAATGTGTCCAAGTAAGGCAAGTTGCTACATTTAAAGTGTTAAACGTAGTGTTGCAATTTATTCTCTGATAGATCCAGAGATTATACAATATTCAACAACGGTGATAATTTTTTCAAGCCACATTTATACTAATACTTCGATCTATTCCGTGTGATCTGAGGAAATTGCAAGCGAAGCATCCCTGTTTCCATTACCCTGCACCTCACTATGAAAAATCTCTCCAAAATACCATCGCATGTCCTTGAAATATTGCAAATAAAAGTGCACTTCTATTTTCTGCAAATTCGTGCAACTGGAAACCCAGAAGGATTACTGGGAGGAACAGACAGAATTCATGAGGTGCTGGGTGAGAAGAATACAGATTGATTCAGTATTGATTTAAATGTTTTCTTAAAAGTATCTCCTCTAGAGAATAAGGAGGAATGTGTTAAGCAGCCTTCTCCCATTTCATGATTGCTCAAATATCTGAGCACTGAAAAAGTACACTTTATTTTTCTTTCTTACTCCAGTTTACAAATGGGCATCACCTATCATTAAGGACCCTCACCATCCTGGACATAGTCTTTCCTCATTACTACAATCAAGGATAAGTAGAAGAGCATGAAGACAAACACTTGGTGTTTTAGGAACAGATTTTCACCCTCCGCCACAAGTTTTCTGAAAGATCCATGAACACTATCTTTCCCTTCCTCTTTTGCACTATTTATTTTTGTTGTTACTTATTATTTTATTTTCTTGCATCGCACAAAAACACCAATTTTCATGTTGGTGATAATAAACCTAATTCTGAATATCATCTTATCTAGACTTTGAGTGAAGGATCGTCTTTTCTGAAGTTGTATGTAGTTATAATTGTATTTTCTGGTAGATATCTTTTTGTAAATATTGACAGTTTTCTTTTTGCTATTTTTGCTAATGTTTGACAGACAGACAGACAGACAGACATACTTTATTGATCTTGAGGGAAATTGGGTTTCATTATAGCCACACCAAGAATAGCGAAGAAATATAGCAATATAAAACCATAAATAATTAAATAATAACAATTAGTTAATCATGCCAAGTGGAAATAAGTCCAGGACCAGCCTATTGGCTCAGGGTGTCTGACACTCCAAAGGAGGAGTTGTAAAGTTTGATGGCCACAGGTAGGAATGACCTACTATGCTGCTCAGTGTTACATCTCGATGGAATGAGTCTCTGGCTGAATGTACTCCTGTGCCTAACCAGTACATTATGGAGTGGATGGGAGACATTGTCCAAGATGGCATGCAACTTGGACAGCATCCTCTTTTCGGACACCACCTTCAGAGAGTCCAGTTCCACCCCCACAACATCACTGGCCTTATGAATGAGTTTGTTGATTCTGTTGGTGTCTGTTATCCTCAGCCTGCTGCCCGAGCACACAACAGCAAACATGATAGCACTGGCCACCACAGACTCGTAGAACATCCTCAGCATCGTCCAGCAGATGTTAAAGGACCTCAGTCTCCTCGGGAAATAGAGACGGCTCTGACCCTTCTTGTAGACAGCCTCAGTGTTCTATGACCAGTCCAGTTTATTGTCAGTTTGTATCCGCAGGTATTTGTAATCCTCCACCATGTCCACACTGACCCCTTGGATGGAAACAGGGGTCACCGGTACCTTAGCCCTCCTCAGGTCCACCACCAGCTCCTTAGTCTTTTTCACATTAAGCTGCAGATGATTCTGCTCACACCATGTGACAAAGTTTCCCACTGTAGCCCTGTACTTGGCGTCGTCTCCCTTGCTGCTGCATCCAACTATGGCAGAGTCATCAGAAAACTTCTGAAGATGGCAAGACTCTGTGTTGTAATTGAAGTCTGAGGTATAGATGGTGAAGAGAAAGGGAGACAGGACAGTCCGCTATGGAGCCCCAGTGCTGCTGACCACTCTGTCTGACACACAGTGTTGCAAGCGCACGTATTGTGGTCTGCCAGTCAGGTAATCAATAATCCATGACACCAGGGAAACGTCCACCTGCATCACTGTCAGCTTCTCACCCAGCAGAGCAGGGCGGATGATATTGAACGCACTGGAGAAGTCAAAAAACATGACCCTCACAGTGCTCGCTGGTTTGTCCAGGTGGGCGTAGACATGGTTCAGAAGGTAGATGATGGCAACTCCTAGTCGGGGCTGGTAGGCGAACTGGAGGGGGTCTAAGTGTGGCCTAACCATAGGCCAGAGCTTCTCTAGAACATGTCTCTCCAGGGTCTTCATGATGTGGGAGGTCAATGCCACCGGTCTGTAGTCATTAGAGCCAGTGGGGCGCGGCATCTTTGGTACAGGAATGAGGCAGGACGTCTTCCACAGCACAGGAACCCTCTGGAGACTGGGGCTCAGGTTGAAGACATGGTGAATTACTCTACATAGCTGGGGGGCACAGGCTTTGAGCACCCTGGGGCTGACATCATCCGGGCCTGCAGCCTTGCTTGGGTGGAGATGTTTCAGCTGTCTTCTCACCTGTTCAGCTGTGAAGCCCATTGTGGTGGTTTCAGGTGGGGGAGGGGTGTAGTCACGAGACCAGGGTGGGGGGCTGTGAAGAGGGGTAGGAGGGGAGAGTGGAGTATGTGTTGGGTGGGGGCCGACACCAGATGAATCATGTGGGAGATGGGCAGGGGCCACAGTGTCAAATCTGTTGAAGAACAGGTTAAGTTTGTTGGCCCTGTCCACACTGCCTTCAGCTCCTCTGTTTTGTAAGTTTGATTTTGATGCACCTACTAAACACCCTTGCATGAAAGTGCTAATCACTGCAGCCATTTTTCTTCGTCATAACCCACGTACGTAACATATGGTGACAGCAGTGGGAGGGCCAGTCACAAAGAGGGTCATTTAACAAGGAGAAGGGTAGAGTTGTGGTCTCAAGTTGAGGTGTAAAGTGAAGCAGATGCCTGGGGAACAGCGGAGACCTCAGAGGAGGAAGAATTTGAGCCCAGAGCCAAACTCTCCAAACTCTCTCTGGAAAATCTACTCCAAGACTTTTTGTTTGCTCAGCAAAGGAGAGAGGATATTATTAGGAAGGAACTCCAAAGCCTGCAGAAAGAACCCAAGATGCCATCTTATCAACAAGGTGTAACGATATTGCGAACCGTCTCCTCAGGTTTGAGAGGATGGCCCGGATATGGCAATGGCCAGAGGAGGGGTGGGGCTGCCAGCTAGTACTGCTAGTGGCGGGTGAAGCTCTTGAAGCCTACACTGCAATGGATGAAGAGGGGTCCACCGCTATCCTGATTTGAAGGAGGTGCTGCTAGCTAGAGTTGATATCAGCAGAATCCTATTATCAGTGCCCCGTTTCAGTATTCTACCACAGTCGAGTTGCCCACCGAGATGTATCATCGCCTGAAGGGTCTCTACCAGTGATGGATTTGACCAGAGCAGAAGTCCAAGGAGGAGATTGGTGAGCCCATAGTTTTGGAGCAGTTGCTGCAGGTTCTTCCTCCCGATACCAGAACATGCGCCTGAAAGCATGAACCAATGGATGGACACACTGTGGCCAAACTTGCCTTGATGTACCTTGATGTCTGCAAGGGGGTGCTATCACAACCATAATTCCAAAGCAAGAGATTATTAACGCCTGTGGAATTGGGAAGTGGGAGAAAAGAGGGAAAAATGTCCTTGGAGGTTGCTTCTAAGACTTTTATTTGCTGCCATTTTCAGCAGCCAAGTTGTAAGTCCTTTGTGTGTCCTCTTAAGAAGCCCAAATGGTCAGGTATGTGCTATGTATCAAGAGAATGTGATGATGCTGATAATGATTGTAATGGAAAGCAAGCAGAAGATGAGGAGAATGAGTGTTTATAATAGTCATAATTAATGGAAACGTGTTAAAGATCTTTTAGATTCTGGTAGCTGACTGTCATTTATTAAGAAAAACCATGTCCCTGCCTTTGGTGTTGATTACAGTTGCCAAGTGCCTGCTCAATGTGTCCATGATGACTGGAAGTCTGAGTCACTGGCAGAACTCCCTATTGAACTGGATGGCCACAAGTATTTGATTTAGGTGGGGGTGCCTGTGTAACGTGAGTTACTGAGGAAGGGAAATATCCAGTCACATCCCTTTGTTAATCCAGGAGTAGATGGTGCTTTTTCTTATTTTGACATGTCTTGTGCTAAAACCAAAGCAATGGCCAAGTTACAATCTCTGCCTGACTTGGATGCTAGTCCATGTGAGGGAAGAACCAAAAGATCTGGAAAGACACACCAGCAATGCCACAGTGGGAAATATGCTGGTTCTCCTGCCTCTGTTGAAATTTTTACAAATGAAATATGCATGGATGATGATATTGTGGTGAACATTTGGTCCATAATGACAGACAAGGAAGCTCTTTAACTCAACAATGGTTTTTATTATGATATGCACCAAAACAGACTGGGCCCATAACCCAGAGAGAGAACAGCTTAGTTTCATATCGATGGGGGAGGTGACGATCGCCCACCCTGGTTACAGATAGGGTGACCAACAAATACACAAGCAAGTAACGGTATAACCCAAGCCAAAATCTAACAATAAATGAACTAACAACACACACAAAATGCCGGTAGAACACAACATCTATAGGGAGAAGCGCTGTCAACGTTTCGGGCCGAGACCCTTGAACTGAAGCTTCCCACCATAATTCTACGAAAGCATTTTAACACAAAAACCATGAACAGTGCTGGTCATTAGAAATGCAAGGGTGGGCAGTCGACCACGCCCCCCCCACCCCACGTCACAATATTAAGGGGTCTGGGAAGGTTGATCTCTTCCATCTCAATGGCTGACAACCAGCAGGGACGAGGGCTGACAAATGTGATTTAAAAAAAATTCCATCAGGATCAGACCTGACCAGGGTTCAGTATGCCAGCACTGCTACAGAGTGCCAGAGTAATCTGTGGGGGTCCTGAGGGGTGAAATTTGGAGCTGGAAGTCATAGAGCCTTCAAATAGTGAGTGGAGCAGTCCTATTATTATCATCCCCAAGGACAACGGTATCCTAAGGCAGTGGTGCCCAAACACCGGGCCATGACCCGGTACCTGTCCGCAGCCTGGTGGCTGGGGACCACTGCCCTAAGGGTACGCATTGATTTCTGTAAGTTGAATGCCATTTTTTTTATGCTTATCCTATGCCCTGCATTGATATCCGACTAGAAAGAATTAGATGGGAAAACTACATTACTACACTGGACCTTAATAAAGGCTACTGGCAAGTTCCCCTGAATGACCAATTGTAACCCCTCACTGCCTTCCGCACAACCCTGGATTAGTTTCGGTTCACAGTGAAGTCCTTTAGTCTTCATGGTGCACCACTAACCTTCCAGCGGCAGATGGACCAGCCGTTACAAGGCAGTGAGGACTGTCTAGATGACCAGATGTGGTCAGAGCGTCTGGACCATCTGTGCAGGGTCCTGGGGAACGATAACACCATCAATCTACAAAAATGTGAGTAGGCCAAGAGGGAAACCAGATACCTTGGCTACCAGCTGGGACATGGAGGTGTTCAAGCACAGGCGGACAAAGTGGAAGCCATCCACAACAGTCCTCAGCCTCACGCCAAGAAGGAAGTGAAATCATGGAAGTAATTTATTATCGCTCCTCTGTGTGGATAGGATATCTTTCATTGAGATGCTTCACTGAAGAGATATTTCTGTTTACTTTGGGGTGATCAGATGAGAAAGCCAGGATTTCGAGTCCAAGTTCAACAAATATCATCAAAAAACTTCCCACAATTTCTTCAGTTTTAGTTCTCCCGCATACGTGTTCTTAGAATTCAGTGATTCTTATCACATTCAACTACAGTGTTCTGGATTATTTTATAAAGAAACTTGCAAATCGCTGTTTTTATCCTCCTGATGACCTTCAAAGTACTTTTGAACTTTTGCTTTATGATCAGCAGAAATGTATATTTCTAAAAGCAATTTAGAATTGGGGGGGGGGGGGGGGGTGGTGTTTGGGGATAGATTCAAGAAAGCCCTGAATTAACATTGCACCTTTCTACTTTTTAAGACTTCCTAATGAAACTATTTTGAAGTGTAGTAATTGGAATAATGAAGATTATATACTACGTAAGGTATAGGAGCAGAAATAGGCCATTCGGCCCATCAAGCTTGCTCTGCCTTCTCATCACGGCTGATCCATTTTTTCTCTCTGCCCCAATCTCCTGCCTTCTCTCAGTATCCCTTCATTCCCTGCTCAAACACAAATCTATCAACCTCACTTGGCTTCCACAGCTGCCTGAGGTAACAAATTCCACTGGTACACCACTAGTCACTGGCAGCCAAACAGAAAAGGCTGCTTTTATTCCCACTCTTTGTCTCCTGCCAATCAGCCACTGCTTTATCCATGCTGGAATCTTTCCTGTAATACCTTGAGCTCGTAACTTGTTAAGCAGCTTCACATGTGTCAACTTGTCAAAAGTCTTCTGAAAATCCAAGTATACAACAGCAACTGATACTTCTTTTTCTATCTTGCTTGCTATTTCTTCGAAGAATTCCAAAAGGTTTGTCAGGCACGATGTTCTCTTGAGGAAACCATGCTGACTAGAGCCTATTTTACCGTGTGTCCAAGTACCCTGAAACCACATCCTTAACAGTCAACTCCCAACATCTTACCAACCATTTTGGTCAGATTAACTGGTGTATAGTTTCCTTTCTTCTACCTCTCTTCCTTCTTGAAGAAAGAGAGTAACATTTGTAATTTTCCAGTCTTCTGGAACCATTCCAGAATCTAGTGATTCTTGAAAGATCATAACTAATGGCTCCACGATTTCTTCAGCCACCTCTTTCAGAACCCTAGGGTGTACATCATTTTGTCCAGTTGACTTATCTACCTTCTGACCTTTCAGATTTTCAAGAAACTTCTCCGTAGTAATGGTAACTTGACACACTTCATGACGCCTGACACCTGGAATTTCCACCATACTGCTATTGTCTTCCACAGTGAAGACTGATGCAAACTATGTACTCAGTTCAACTGCCATTCTTTATCTCCAATTACTATCTTGCAAGCATAGTTTTCCAGCAGTCCAAAATCCACTCTCACCTCTCTTTTACACTTTATGAATCTGAAGAAATTGCTGGTATCCTCTTTAATATTATTGGCTAGCTTACTTTCATATTCCATCTTTGCCTTCTTTACCACTTTTCAGTTGCCTTTTGGTATTTAAAAGCTCCCCAATCCTCTAACTTACCACTATTTGTTGCTCTATTATTTGCCCTCTCTTGCATTTTAATGTTGGCTTTGACTTCTCTTGTTAGCCATAGTTGTGTCATCTTGCCTTTGGAATACTTCTTCCTCTTTTGGATGTATATATCCTGTGCCTTGCTAATTGCTTCCAGAAATTCCAGCAATTGCTGCTCTGCCATCATCCTTGCCAATTAAATCAATTCTGGCCAAATCCTACATCATGCTTCTGTAATTTCCTTTACTTCACTTGTGTCTCAAGGTACCTCTGATGCATCTCTCCTCCAGTACTGCATGGGAGTGTTGGCAAAGATTATCTGCATATGAGTCTTAGAAGAAATGGGGAAGTGAGTCTAAGACTCGGTGTTGAATGAAAGATAAATGGATATGATGATTTGGAGGTTGTGGGCAGAGCTGAATTAGCAACTGCAAATTAACCATTAAGCAGCTGTTTGCTAGTCTGAGGAATTTCAAAATCCTGGTTTCCTTTCCATGAGGTTTACAGCACTGATAGGCAGTCAACTGCTGAAAAGCATATCAGAATATCCAGCAAAATGAGATAAAAAATCAAATACGCATAGTGATCTTCAAATTCATGATTAAACTAGTGCAGCCATTGTTTGTAGCCAGAAGTTATGCTTTGTTTGTAATTTGTATACTTCAGCCTTTCAACCAATTCTCCATAGGCTATCTATCTGAGATAGCAGAAATGGACATAGTGCAATTTATATAGTCACGTGGGTAAGATCTGTAAACAATCAATCATCAAAAAGAATGATATGTGCAAGTGAGAATTTTGGAATTTGTTCTTCCAGCTTTTTTTTCCAGCTTTTCGCACTTTTTTTCTTGAAGATCATTTGATTCTACTGTATGTGAAAATCAAAAACAGCCTAACAGAAGATTTTTGATGTGAAATATTAACTCTGCCTTTCTTCCCAATGATGCTGCTGGCATTTCACTGTTATATTTCACATAGTTATTCTATCTTATTGTTTTAATGCTATGTATTTTTCTGCATTGAATATCAAGAAACCGTCTTGCTTCGTTTTTTTTTGTATCAAGCCTGAACTTTGCCATTCATTGACATTTTGAAGTTGGATGAAATCAATTTGTTGTGGGACATAATTTGGAGGAGTCAAGTGGGTGGGTTAAGCGAGGCAATAACATTTCTGTCTGAGTTTGTGGAATTCTTGAACTTAGTGATGTTGATATTTATTTAGTTACTTTGTATTCTTACCTCTTGTATCTTAACAAAATTTAACCCATTCAGTTAAAGTGGGTTTGACATCTCCACAAAAGGATGGTAAGGCATTTCAGAGCAAGACATTAATTGCATTTTGCTCTGGTATGAGATCTAAAGTGAAGTGTTTGTCCTTTCAAAGTTGCTGTATCTAGAATCTCACCTTGTTTACTGCGCCAGGTCCTTTCTGTGCAGGGCTCACGCATTCTCCTTCCTGGGTTTTCTCTGGAAACTGGTTTCTCCTCGCACATTCCAAAGCATGCAACCTTGTAGGTTATTTGCTGGTGCACAAGTGAGCTTGTAGGATCAAGGGAGAGTTGATGGAAATATGCAGAGAGTCAAAAAAAAATGGGATTAGTGTAATACTAGGAAGGATAGCCAATACACCTTATGCCCTGGTGAGATAGGGGCATGCAAAGTCAGCTCTGGCGGACTGGGCGATTGAGATCCAATGGCCAGGAAGGTAGTTCTGCTTCACTCCATGGAGATCGAGAGGCATAACCAGGCACAGAAGTAGTCATGGACATCCACTGCAACCAAGGAAGGCCCCAGTTGTGACAGTTAGTGAAATCATTGGACCCAGACTTCCAAAGTGGAGAGGGTGGAATTATCACAGTGCAACAGCTGTTCTACTTTAAAATTCTCCCCCACAGCTTTCCTGTCATCTTCTGATACAGCAGACAGCCACCAGTAGTGGTTAATCACTCGCGTCAAATATAATTGTGCTGTCTTTACGACAGTTATTTAGTTTATAATATTTTCGCTTAGTAATTCATTCAATAGTATTTTCTAGTTAGAATTAGAAGTGTTTAAAGTGTATTCATTGCATGTAAAATATATCGGCATGCGATGACGTCACATCCGGTTTCGCCGCGTCTTGTGGGAAAACACCGGTTTGAAATTAGCGCGAGGGTGGGGGCTTTCCACGAGGCTCACCTGAGCACAAGCAGTTTTGCAGGCATGAGAAATCACAGTGAGAGCAACGCTGTAAGTTAATAGATAATCGATATATTGAACTAAGATGTTAATGCTGATCCTGTTAGAGGTAACGACGGTAGATAATGTTTATGCTTTCGTTAGTTAAAGAGTCGCGGATAGTTTGCATGGAAGTGTATTTAAAGTAGTCAATGGAGCAGGTAAACTCTCCCTGTATACTGCACCTTAGTGTAATGTAGTTATAGTCACCTTTGCAAGTATTTACACTTGAAATGTGATATTAAGGAAGGAACAAATACTGTATCAATCTTGTATTGTTTTATCAACAGTTTTCACCATATGTTAATGTGAAGAGTGAACAGTAAATGGTTAATCTTACTGCGATCTGGTTCTTATTAACTGTGGTTTATCCGGACGTTAAATTCGGCGTTTCGTTACACCCGAAGGAGAACGTTACAATAATGTTCTCATGAAGGGTGGGTGTTCAAGCTGTGGAGGCTTATCTGGGATCCGCATATTCTGGTGCAGATTCCCTTAATGAAGAACGCTGGCACGTGACTGTTTAATGTGGGGAGGCCAACCCACAGTCCTTGACAGATTTGGGTCAGGCTCCAGTTCCATGGCTTGCAAGATAACTGAGGACCCTTCCTGCTACAGTATTCCTCCACCTTCACTGCTGTTGTAACGTGCCATCTCCTTCAGTCAGCTCCACTGCTGAGGTCTTGGTTGTATTGTTCTTTCCTTGCACCCTCCCCTTTGACCTTACCACCAAGGGTGAGCCTACCAGGAGCTAAAATGCCAGATGGCTAAACGCTCTTAGGATTTCAGGAACTCATAAGCCTCTCCACCACATCAAGGTGACAGTCCTCAGAGAAGTCTGGAATTAATATTGGATTAGTGCAAGTGTGTGGGGATGAGTGCAAGATTATTGGATCATTGAACCTGCTATCCTGAATGCCCTTTTGACCCTGGTGTAATTTAGAAACTAATTTGCCCAGTTTGGAACTGTACAGGAGGTCTCTGTATTAAATGTTGCATATTTTCTTCAGCTGAGTTAAAGACCTGTTGCAACATTTGAAACAGGGTGGTTGTAGTGAGAGACTTCAAACTCCCCAATGTTGACTGTGTCTCTCTTCATGGCAGTGGGGATGGCCATGTTAGACCTTACAAATTGATACTGTGCCTGCCTAGCTAATTAGTGTTTCACTGGGAGAGTGGCAGTAGTGATCCTAATTATTGAAACCATAAGAGTTATGGATAAGTAAGACTACTGCTTGGGGAAAGAATGCACCAATTGGGAAACGGTAATTACACCTGTATTAGAATGAAGCTGGGTAGAGTTGATTGGGAACAAATGTTATTGGGTAAATCTAGATGTGACATGTGGAAGCTGTTTAAAGGCTGGGAAATTTATCCTTTCTGTCAGTGGATGTGGGCAAGGTACAAAAAGTGGACTTCACATTGCTATTCACCAAGGAGATGGACATGGAGGGTAGTGAGATCAGGAAGAGCTATGCTGAAATTCTAGTGCATGCTGATATCAAGGAGGGAGTAGTTTTGGAGCTTTTGAACATTGAGGTGGATTTTCCCAGGGCTTGATGTGATCTAGCCCAGGTTATTGAGAGAGGAAAGATGAGAGATTGCTGAATCCTTGACGGAGATCTTTATATCCTCTTTGATCACAGGTGAGTTTCCAGAAGTTCAGAGAATAGCCAGTGTTGTTCATTTGTTGAAGAAGGGCAATGAAGACAAATAGGAAGTTGTAGATCAATAAGCCCTGATTCAGTGGTAGGAAAATTATTGGACTTACTTGCATATAGAAAGTCATAAACTTGCTGGGGATAGTCAACATGGCTTTATGTGGGGAAAGGCATGTTTTACAAATTTGATTGTAAGCTTTTTTGAGCTAGTGACAAAGATGATTGAGGATAGGGCAGTGGATATTGTATACAGTCGGCCCTCTGTATCCACGGGGGTTTGGTTCCGGGACCCCCCCGCGGATACCAAATTCCGCGGATGCTCGTCCATTATATAAATTTGTGTAGTATTTCCATATAACCTACACACATCCTCCCGTATACTTTAAATCATCTCTAGATTACTTATGCTATGAAATGCTAAATGCTGCGTAAATAATTGTTATACTGTTTTGTTTAGTAAATAATGACAAGAAAAAAGTCTGTATGTGCTCAAACAACAAGTGCTGGAGAGAGAACTTCCAGGGTTTTTTTCCGATCCTGATCCAAGGGTGGTTGAAACTGCAGATGCAGAACCCGCGGATGCAGAGGGTTGACTGTATATGGACTTGAGTAAAGCTTTTGACAAGATCTCTAATGGTAGGCTAATCCAGAAAATTAAGGCACATGGGATCTATGGATTTAAGATTGGCTTGACCATGAAAGAGAGAGTAGTGTGGACGTATGTTATTTTGACTGGAGGTACTGAACGGTGATTTTCTGTGAGGATCAGTGTCTGTTATTTCTGATTATATCTAAATGATTTAGATGAAACTATAGATGGGTTGATAGTAAATTTGCAGACAATGCAAAAACTAATGAATTTTGGATACTGAGGAAAGTTTTAAGATTCAGCAGGATACAGACCAATAGGAATTACGGACAGAGAAAATGGTAGGAGTTTAATCTGGAGAAGTATGCATTATTGCACTTTGGAAGGTCAAATATAAGAGGAGAATATACAATAGGGCACTAGGAAGCATTGATGTGCAGATGGATCTTGAGACGCAAGTTTGTAGCTCACTAGAAGTGGCAACATGGGTATATAAGGTGTTAAAGTGTACGGCATACTTGTCTTCATTGGTCAAGATGCTGAATATAAAATTCAGGAAGCCTTGTGCAGCTATATCAAAGATAGGGTCACCACTGGAGCACTGTTTGCAGTTCTGTTCAGGTAGGATGTGGAAGATTTTGAGGTGGTGCAAAGGAAGTTCACAAGGATGTTTCCTTGGTAGTATTAAGCATAAGGAGATTGCATTGACCTTATTTCTTACATCCTTCACATACATGAAGGATAAAAATCTTTACGTTGCATTTCTGTCTAAGTGTGCAATGCGTAATCATAGTAATTTATAACAATTTATAATAAATAGAACAGTCAGTGTAATATAGGGTACACTCATATAAGCATGAGACAAGCCCAATTTGTTTTCTCTGGACTATCAGAGTATAAGGAGTGACTTGATTGAAGCGTATAAAACTGTGAGAGGCATGGTTAGGGTAGATGGTCTTTTTCCCAGGGTGGAACTGTCAAATACCAGAGGGCGTAGTTTTACAATGAGAGGAGGGAACACTTAAAGGAGATTTATGAGACAAGTATTTTTTCCACATAGTAGTAGATGCCTGGAAAACTCTACAAAGGGAAGTGCTGAAAGAAGGTGCAGTATTAATGTGTAAGACGCATTTAGACAAGCAGAGAATGAACAATGTAGAATATGTGAAGGCAGGGAAAGAATTGGCATCTTACAGACATCATGAACCAAGGAGCCTGTTTCTGTGCTTGTTCTGTTCTGTTAAGCAGATTTTCTTTTGTTAATAGTGTTATGAATGTACCACAGCTCTGAGGGGCCGAAGGGTGCGGGGTAGCCCCCTCCTTTGTGAGAATCGCAAGATAACTATTATGTCCGTTCAGGAGACCCAGGAAATGGGAGAGAGAGACGTGCCGAATACCTCGTTCCACCGCGATGCAAAATAATGCGACTTTGACCATTGTCTCCTGGAGACCAGGTTTGTGGATTGGGGACTATGCTACGTGCAATCCCTTGGGCAAAGTGGGCTGGTTGAGAGAGAGATTGCATCATCCCAACCTGATTGACATCTGAGACCCCGTGAGGAAGTATAAAAGAGGGTCTGGGGGAACAACCCCTTCAGACGCGCCAGAAGTAACGCTAATGATCCCGTAGTGGCGGGAAGCCATTTGAAGGAAGTCACGTGCGTTCGATTCCACGGCTGGCATCGGCGACTGGAACCACGGAAACCAACTTTTAGCTAACAATGGGGAAGCCCACTCCCCTGATTCAACGGATTTGCTTCATAAAAGACCCGGGCAAGTTTCTTTTCTCACCAATCTCTCTCTCTCTCTCTCTCCAACAAGTGAAAACCCAGTGGTCCCCCAAAAGGCTGAAGCCTGCAGGACCTCAGTGACTTTTATATTTCCATCGGACAATATATTATCTCCTAGACAAATGATCGAGCTATTTCTTATTGATGGTTATTATTAGACCCGCGCTTTTAGATTGAGTAGTGACGACGTATATTAGCTGAATGTTTGTATTAATCTTATTTTTGTGCCCCTTTATAAATAAAGACTTTTAAAAATAGTACCATCAGACTTTAACGGACCTCTCTATCTTTGCTGGTAAGTGATCCAGTTACGGGATTTCGTAACACTAGTCACACAGTCTTGGATGTAGAGAAAGTCGAATAGTGGGCTAAGCACAGATTCCTATGGTGGGTCAGCATTGACTGTCAGTGAGGTGGAAATGTTATTTCGAATCCATGCGGATTGTGGTCTTCTAGTGAGGAAGTCAAGGATCCATTTGCAGAGGGAGGTACAGAGGCTTGTGTTCTGTAGCTTTTCAATCAGGACTGTAGGAATGATAGTGTTAAATGCTGAGCTGTAATCAATAAACAGTATCCTAACAAAGGTATCTGTATTGTCCAGGTGGTCCAAGGCCACGTGGAAAGCCATTCAGATTGCTATCAACCTATTGTGGTGATAGGCAAATAGCAGTGGGTCCAGGTCCTTCCTGAGACAGGAGTTGATTCTAACCATGACCAACCTCCCAAAGCACTTCATCACCATAGATATGAGTGCTACTGGTTGACTGTCGTCAAGGTTGTTCACACTGCTCTTCTTGGGCACTGATGTAATTTTTGCCCTTTTGAAGCTGCCATGCCTTTTCCCTTCACTAACTTCTCATGCCCACTTGGATGACTTCTCCATCGTGAACCTGGATAGATGACACCTGGTACCCTCTCCAAATAGTTGATGCAGATTAACTGTTTGGGTCACAGGACTGAAACCCATGGCATTCACATGTCATAGTCTTCTGCCACAAAACGATTCATATACTCCGACCTGGGTTTGTGTCGGTTTTTATTTTCCTCTTCATGCAACTATCATTTCCTCTCCTTACTTGTGCTTTTGTCCTCTTTTGCTAAATCCTGAAATTTCCTCAATCTTCAGGCTTTTGTTGTTTTTTTTCGGTGACATGATAATCTTTTCCTTTGATCTAATACCATCTTTAATTTCTCTTGTTAGCCAGGATTGGACCACTTTTTCTTCTGCTTATTTTGCCAAGGATGTATGTCATTTGTAAACCATGAATTTAAACTTTAACTCATGTTTATTGGTTGCATCTTTTAATTTAATAACCCAATCTGCCACAGCCAACACTTACCTCATGACTGGGTAGATGTCTCTATTCTGAATTAACTACAGTATTTTCAGATAAGATTACTGTTTCCTAAAGACCCTCAAAGTCAGTTCTTCAATTACCCCTTTCATTTTACACAATCTAACTTCAGTACACATATTCTTACAGACTAAAGTACCATTCCGAAAATATTATTAGCCCATAACTTTAAGGATCTGAATACCATTACCTCTGGAATTCTCCAAGGGCCTATCTTCAATATCCCTACTATACTCTGCTGCTCAGCAATGTCAAAAGGTCAAGATAGCATCTGTGTACAACACTCCAACGGTCCACATCTTCTGGCTAGACCTCAAAACTACTTGCTTCACTTTTTTTTAAAAAATGTCTTTAATGTCTGTTTTCCACCTTGGATGTGTTTCTGGAACTGCTGGAGCCTGCAATTTGCAGTTTGGAGATCGTTTTAGGAGATCCAGCACTTTGCTGCCCCAAAAGGATTCTGGGAGGCAGCGTGTGATTGTCGTGGCGAGAAGGCTACGGGGATGTTCAACTCTAGTTCGCTGATTAAAGCTTCCACTACTCACCAAATAAAGTAATGAGGGAGATTGAAACATTGAGTTGAATGCTGAAGGCGAGCACTGGCTGCCTGCCTTTTAATCACTCTGCTGCCGGAGAGGGCATACTGTCTGACCTGCCACTATGCCCGGAGCATGTTACCAAGGTTTTCTGCATTTTGTCTATGGATATAGACTTTGACTAGGGACTCTTTTTTTTATATTCTTTGTTTTTTGCTTGATCTTTTTTATTGTGTGTGTTTTTTATTGTGGGTTTTATTGTGTGAGGGAGAGGAATTTGGGGGTCAAAGTTCTGTTTTTGTTTGTTATTCTGTGTGGAGATTTGGGGGTTGATGATCATGTTGCTGTTCTTTTTTTCTGAGTTTCGCGGCTATCTGGAGATGAAGCATTTCAGAGTTGTATACTTTGATAATAAATAAACCTTTGAATCCGATTTGAATTATTTTATTCATTCTATTGTCAATGAAAGGAAATAATCTGCAAATAAACCCTACTAAGTTCAAAGCCATCACCTTTCGTCCCTCCCATTAGGTCTGTTCATTAAACGCTGATTTCACATGGCTCCTATTTGAGGCTGTATTAGAGTGCAGTGTCCAGTTCAATCTTGAATTCATCTTCTAGCCTCACAACCTCTTCATCATGAAGACTACCTATTTCTGTTTCTATATAACCATCAAATCCATTTTTCTCCTCGTCTGCCTGCTGTTGAAACCTTCATCCTTTCTTTTATTATTCTAAGCAACTTTCCCAATGTTTCACTGTTAGGATTCTAATCATCCACTCTGAATAAACGTGCTTATCCGAAGCTTTCCTGCCCATATCCTGATTTATGCAATATCACATTCACCTTTTTAACATTACTGCCACTCATTTACTTTGATTTCTTGTTCAACATTGCCTCAAGATTAAAGTAATTATATTTGAAATCCCTTGTAGCCTCTTGTGTCCCTAGTTTCTCTCTATTCCCATAGATTGTAATGCTATGATCCTTGAGACCCATGTTCTTTGAAGTTTAGTTTTCTGTACCTTATGTTGCCAGGGCCCTAAGCAATAAAAATGTAAGTTGCTATTGTTACGAAATCCCGTAACTGGATCATTTACCAGCAAAGATAGAGAGGTCTGTTGAAGTCTGATGGTACTATTTTTTAAAAGTCTTTATTTATGAAGGGGCACAAAAATATGATTAATACAAACATTCAGATAATATACGTCGTCACTACTCAATCTAAAAGCGCGGGTCTAATAATAACCATCCATAAGAAACAGCTCGATCGTTTGTCTAAGGGATAATATATTGTCCGATGGAAATATAAAAGTCACTCAGTTCCGGCAGGCTTCAGCCTTTTGGGGGGGACCGCTGGGCTTTCACTTCTTGGAGAGAGAGAGAGATTGGTGAGAAAAGAAACTTGCCCGGGTCTTTTATGAAGCAAATCCATTGAATCAGGGGAGCGGGCTTCCCCGTTGTTAGCTAAAAGCTGGTGTCAATCAGGTTGGGATGATGCAATCTCTCTTTCAACCATCCCACTTTGCCCGAGGGCTTGCAAGTAGCATAGTCCCCAATCCACAAACCTGGTCTTCAGGAGACAATGGTCAATGTCACATTATTTTGCATCGCGGTGGAACGAGAGGTATTCAGCACGTCTCTCTCTCCCATTTCCTGGGTCTCCTGAATGGACTCAATAGTGATCTTGCGATTCTCACAAAGGAGGGGGCTACCCCGCACCCTTTGGCCCCTCAGAGCTGTAGTACATTCATAACACCCCCTTTCTTCAAAGCGTTTTCACCAGCGGTGAAAACGAAGTAGAACAGAGTCTTACAGGGTTTTGGAATCTAACACAATACAAAATTTTTTTTTTTACACAGTAATACAGTTATACATTCAATTCAGTATCTAAACAGTCAACAATTACAGTGTCACTTTCTTTAATATCTTAACATCACGTACCGTACTAAAGTCTTGTAGCATCAGACTTCAATTTTATAACCATCTATTTTTATTTCTTTCCTTCAGCAACAAAACTAAGGAGGTGTGATCTTAGCTTATGTGCATCTACAAAAGTTTATGCGAATACTAATTGTTTCCGTCGTTTTACTTAACCCGCAGGTTTCCAAGGGGCTGTCTTTATTATTCACAGGCTTTGGCGCAATCCCATACAACCTGCTTTGCTTTTTAAAATGGCATCCCCATTAACCGTCGCCTCTTTTCCGGTGAGTCCGTTCCCCCCCCCCCCCCCCCCGTGGGGAACTTGAGCAATTTGGCGTGGTAAACTCCTGCCCGCCTCTTTCATAGGGGTTATTTTATCAACAGGTGTCCCAAACTTAGACCATTTTCACCCAATTCTTTAATTTTTCCCAGGTGGCTAGCCCTCTCGTCAGGACCCTTCAGGCTATTGGTTTTTAATTCGAACTGTTTGTTCAAGTAGCATTTCGAATTCGGCCTCTTCACACCCCATAACAATAGAGTGCCCCCCCCCCCCCCCCGCTATCTCCCGGTTTACTCTGTAAGTGATCTGCCAGGTTTAAAATTTCTTCATTCGACTTGGGAACTACAGACTTGTAGCGGTGTGCTACACGCAGCGCTAAAATAACGACACGGGAGTCAGTAAACTGCAGTCAAAGATAACTTTATTTGAACTCAACAGCCTTGCTTTAAAGCCTCCCTCAACCTGCCCCCCGTGGGCGCGGACTCTCCAAAAGACACATACTTACAAACCCCTGTAGGCTATCTCCCTTAGCCGGAACACTGGCTAATTGTGAGCTGGTTCGGGTGTGCCAGGAACTGGGTCACCACAGACCTATTAATAATAATCCTCATCTCCCCATTCTTAAATTCTGCATTAACTTTGAACACACCTTCGAGCACAAACACCTGGGAGCTCACACTTCCCACGGTTACCAAGGTTAACCCTTTTTCCACTGAACCCAGTCTATCTGACCCACAAGGACGGCTGCCCCGTTCCACTGAATCAAATACCTCAGACTTCTTCTGAGCTCCGTTACTAGGTTCAGTACCACGTGCATCCCCATCTTGGACATACTCAAACAGGACATTGGCATCTTCCAGGCTTTCAATACCCGTACCCTTTTTAAATTCTAAGTTCCCCCATTTCTCCCTGGTACTCTCTGGGCAACTCCCTTCCGGAGTAAATTCAACCCCATGTAACAACTTCATCTGCCAACCCAGCAGACTTCTTCGAGGTAAGGGCACCCTTTTCATCTAGGGCTGCCCTCATTTCATTATCGGGAACACCTTTAGAAGTTTCAACTTCCTCAAACAGTTCTGCCAAACCAGACAGATCATCCATGTCCAACTCTGGACCTCTTAACCGCTCTATCGGCTCCTCATCTTTATTTTCTGCCTCTAGAACCTTTCTCCTTGCTAAAGGCATATCTACCTCCATTCCCTTACCCTCTTTCACTTTACTACTCTTCGTTTTACCCCCCTCTAAACCCTCGTGGTACAGGGTCGGTAGAAACGTCTCGGCCAAATCAAAACTGGCCCGATTTAAACTGCTCTCGTTCTCAGCTGCCTTTCTTGACAGGCTGTGAGAGACCGCGCATGCGGGATAGATCTGGGACTCTAGGGGCGGGGCCACCGCACTCGCCGGTTGGCGGGTCGGCATCATGGCTGCCCAAACCTTACCACCTGCTAAATCGTTTCCGAGAAGGACGTCCGCGTCAGTTCTCGGGAACTCTGATGGCACCCCTATTTCAACAGGTCCAGACACCAGCTCACAATCCATAATGACCTCATGTAAGGCCACCATTTCTATTCTTTTGCTGATCCCCTCTACCGCTACCATGCCCGTTTTTCAACCAAATTCTAGTACCTTACTGCTGATCAATGACAGCTCAGCCCCTGTGTCTCTCCGGATTCGTACGGGAATTGGTGGTTCCCCCTTCCTCAAAGACACGGTTCCGTGTGGCAGACAAGTCTCAGACCCTTCTCGTACTCTGTCTACCTGGGGCTCTCTGGTCGATTTACTGATAACCACGGCACACCCGATAGGGACTGCGGCTTTCCCTTTTCCTATCTCTTTCCTCAGTGCAAAGCATCGAGATGCAATATGCCCTCCCTTTCTACAATTAAAACAGGTCAAACCCAGAAACCTCTGGCCGTCTTGCCTTTCCCCCTCAACCTTACCGCTAGCTCCTGGTGGGACCTCTGCCTCACTCGTCGGACTTTCTCGATCATTCCCACGGTCTCTCTGGGAACTTTTATTCGAGAAAAACTTTGTCTTGTGGGTTAGGGCATATTCATCCGCGAACCTAGCAAATTCTGAAATGGACTTATTCGGCTTCTCATTCAAATACATCCGGATGTCCTCCGAAACACAACCTTTAAATTCCTCAATCAAAAGTAACTCCCTGAGATGCCCATAATCCTCGTCCACTTTTTCTGCGGTGCACCAACGGTCCAAGAGCACACCCTTCTCATAGGCAAACTCGGTGTACGTCTGATTCCACCCTTTTCGTAAATTTCTGAACTTTTGTCTATATGCTTCAGCTACTAGCTCGTAACCCTGGAGAATGGCCGCCTTTACTTGGTCATATTTCTCTTCCCTTTCCCCCTCCATGGGCAACGCTGCATATGCCCGCTGGGCCTTCCCTCTTAACACACTTTGTAACAACGCCACCCACTGCTCTCCGGGCCACTTCTGATTCACTGCCACCTTTTCAAAAAGCAAGAAATAACTATCAACATCCGAATCCTCGAACGGGGGTACTAACCTCAATGCCTGACTGACATCAAACCGCTCCTCTCGGTCCGACCCCTGACTTCGTGGCTCTTTCCTTGACTTCTCTATCTCCACATCATGTTTCCTCTGTCTCTCTGCCTCCTTCTCCTTCTTGGCCCTCTCCTTCTCCTTCTCAGCTGCTTCCAGCTCTTTTAGCTGAAGTTCATGCTCTCTTTCTTTCTCGGCCCACTCTCTCTCGGCCCTTTCCTTCTCTATTTCCAGCTGTCTTAACTTAATTTCATGTTCCCACCTTAATTTCTCCAACTCTAACTGAGCTGCCCCACTAGCTGGTACCTTTTCAGCGATATTTTCCAATACCTCAGCTGTAAACACATTCTTCCCAATATAATACTGAGTTATTGCCCTTGGCACCTCCCGCTTTTTCATTGACAACCTCACCCCTGCGAGGTTTAACTCCTTCGCCAATTTTATCAAGTCCGATTTGGAGGCCACCTCCAGCGCCTCCAGAGTCGGGTTTTCTATAAATTCACCCACGTCCATCTTTGCTGGTTTCCCGTCTGGCTACTCACGTAACCAGATCCAAGTTTTGGACCTACACGCCCGATTCACTGGCCCTCCAATTTGGTGTCAAATTCTGAGACGAGAACCCCAACTGTTACGAAATCCCGTAACTGGATCACTTACCAGCAAAGATAGAGAGTTCCGTTGAATTCTGATGGTACTATTTTTAAAAGGCTTTATTTATAAAGGGGTACAAAAATAAGATTAATACAAACATTCAGCTAATATACGTCGTCACTACTCAATCTAAAAGCGCGGGTCTAATAATAACAATCAATAAGAAACAGCTCGATCGTTTGTCTAGGAGATAATATATTGTACGATGGAAATATAAAAGTCACTCAGGTCCTGCAGGCTTCAGCCTTTTGGGGGACCGCTGGGTTTTCACTTGTTGGAGAGAGAGAGAGAGAGAGATTGGTGAGAAAAGAAACTTGCCCGGGTCTTTTATGAAGCAAATCCGTTGAATCAGGGGAGCGGGCTTCCCCGTTGTTAGCTAAAAGTTGGTTTCTGTGGTTCCAGTCACCGATTCCAGCTGCGGAATCGAACGCATGTGACTTCCTTCAAATGGCTTCCCGCTACTACGGGATCGTTAGCGTTACTTCTGGCGCGTCTGAAGGGGGTGTTCCCCCAGACCCTCTTTTATACTTCCTCACGGGGTCTCAGATGTCAATCAGGTTGGGATGATGCAATCTCTCTCTCAACCAGCCCACTTTGCCCGAGGGCTTGCATGTAGTGTAGTCCCCAATCCACAAACCTGGTCTCCAGGAGACAATGGTCAATGTCGCATTATTTTGCATCGCGGTGGAACGAGGTATTCGGCACGTCTCTCTCTCCCATTTCCTGGGTCTCCTGAACGGACTCAATAGTGATCTTGCGATTCTCACAAAGGAGGGGGCTACCCCGCACCCTTCGGCCCCTCAGAGCTGTGGTACATTCATAACACTAGGCATAGCACAAATGCCATCTGTAAGTTTGGTGATTAGACAACCATTGTTGGCAGAATTTTAGATGGTGATGAAAGGGCATACAGGAGCGAGATAAATCAGTTAGTGAGTGGTGTCACAGCAACAACCTTGTACTCAATGTCAGCAAGACCAACTGCTGATTGTGGACATCGGGAATGCTAGGATGAGGAAACACAAACCAATCCTCATAGATGGATCAGAAGTGGAGAGAGTGAACAATTTCAAGTTCTGGGGTGTCAATATCTCTGAGGACCTAACTTGGACACAACATATTGATGCAGCTATAAAGAAGGGAAGTCAGTGACTATATTTCAAGGACGCATTCAGTATACAGCCTGAGATTTGTCTTCCTACAGGTAGCCACGAAACAAAGAAATGCCATGGAACCTGTTTGAAGAAAACAGCTAAAACTGAACGAGCAAAAAACAAGAGCAAATCATGCAAGCAGTAAAAAACTAGTGAAAAACACAAAATACAAAACATCAAATCACAGTTATTGAAACAGTCTAGGAATGTTCAGTTTCACTCAGTTCAGTTCAATTTAGCACTGTGTCGTTTGTGGACCACAGGCTGCAGAGCCAGTTGGCCCCAATCAAAATCGCACAAAATAGTAACTTTAAAAAAAAGAGTAACTACAAAGCAGAAACACAATCATAACATGAACTACAGAGTTCAGTCCACAGACTGCATCGATTAAACCTTGCCCGTGACCATCCTCTGGCTGCATTCAGGGAGACGGATCAAATGCTTGCAGTTGGCACTGAACACCGACTCACCTTCTGCTCTCGCCCTCGTTGATTTCAACCTTGCGCGATGCTTTAATCAGTGAGATCAGCAAGAAATTGAGTCTATCGTCAGCTCGCATTTCGCCTGTAGGCTTCTTGGCCTGCAGGCCACACACTCTGCCCGAAACCTCACCGAAATCCTTCAGAGACAGCAAAGCACAAGATCGCTCAATCGGCCCAAAAACATACCATAAAAATGTAGATCACAGGTTCCAATAGTAGCAGAATCATATTTGAAGGAAGATGAAGTAGTAAAAGAAGTAGCTTTGTGAACTGTCTGAAGGATGTCACCTTTGGTCACGTTGTTTGGTGGTACCACCTTCAGTTTCCTGTGACTTTGGAAGAATGAGAGGAAATGTTATCGAAATATACAAAATTCTTTTGGGATTATACACCGGGCTTTTAGCTTTTAAATTTTTGTTCCCAAAAGGCTGTGGTTGTTCAGTCATTGAGAGAATTAGACTTTTAAGGGATAAAGTGATCCAGAGTTAGTGGAGAAAATAATGCATGGTAAAAGATCAGTTGTGAATTTACTAAATGACAAAGGGACCTTATTTCTTGTGTTGTTCTGATCTTTTGTCCTGACAAGAAAAATTTTCCAGCTTTGTGTAACCAGTGTTTTTCCTTAGATGCAAGTGTTACATGTGACTTCCTTTTCCATATGGGTAGTGCTAAAGTTATTTAATTTCCATTGTGGATTAAAGGAACAAATTGAAGTACATAGGAGTTTTTGATGCTTATTTGGAATCTAGATATGCATGAATCTTTTAGGACGTGGCAAAATTTAGCAACTTTATCAAACACGATTTCCTTTTCCCTAAAATCATATTGACTCTGCTTAACTATCTTACGATTTTCCTAGAAGTGTGAGGGCGGGGGGAGCTTAAACGATTGTTCTGGGAAAGGATTTATGGCAGGAAAGAAGCGCAAGAAGAATTGGAAATGTTATAAAGGAAGATGTTGCTACAGTAGAATGAAGGAAGTGACCAGATTAGTGAAGATCCCAAGATGAAGTCTGTTCGAAAGGAAGTATGACATAATTTGAAGACTGCAGAGTTAGGTGTTTTTTTTTTTAATTACCTCATTTCAAAAAGAACAATAATCGTATTAAAGGCAAAGGAAGAGATCAATTAATGAAGTTTATTTGAGTTATTTCCACGATCACTTTTTCCTGCCAGTGAGGGCAAAAGCATTACTGGACTGGTTGGTCCTGGAAAATGAAGTTAAAGAACAGTGCAGCACAGTACAGAACCTTCAGCTCACGACGTTGTGGTGAACATTTAACCTACTCCAAGATCAGACGAATGCTTCCTCCCACATGACCCTCTGTTTTTTCCATCCATGTGGTTATCTTAGAATCTCATAATTGCCCCTAATGTTTCTGCTTCTGCCATCACTCCTGGCACCCTCCTGCAAACGAGTCTCGTTAATAGCTACAAGGTCATAATTCCAGGTGTTGATCCATGCCCTGAACTCATCACCTTTCCTATGATATGTCTTGCATTGAAATATATCCAGCTCATGAAACTTGTCACACCATGCTCAACCTTTTGATTCCTGACTTTGTCTGAGTTCTTACCAAGACCTGTCTCTACAACCTGTCCACTGTCTGTTCTGACACTCTGGTTCCCATCTCCCTGCAACTCTTAGCAGCTACACTGTGTCTGACAGAAGAAGTGGGATCTCCCAGTGGCCACCCATTTCAATTTTACTTCTCATTCCTAGTCTGACATGTCAGTCCATGGCCATCTCTACTGCCACAATGAGGTCATACTCAGGTTGGAGGAATGGCACTTTATATTCTATCTGAGTAGCCACCAACCTGATGGCATGAACGTCGATTTCTTGAACTTCTGGTAATGCCCTCCCCCGTCACCATTCCCTGTTCCTGTTTCCCTCTCTCTCTTTATCTCTGTACCTGTCCATCACCTCCCTCTGATGTTCCTTCCCCTTCCCCTTCTTCCACAGCCTTCAGTCCTCCCCTTTCCGACTCTTCCACCTCCTCTAGCCCTGTATCTCTTCCACCATCGACTTCCCAGCTCTTCCGTCACTCCTCCCTCTCTACGTCCCAGTTTCACCTTTCACCCACCACCTTGTACTTCTCCCGCCCCTCACCTCACATTCTTACACTGTCTTCTCATCTTTTTTCTGCAGTCCCAATGAAGCGTCATGGCCGGAAACATTGACTGTACTTGTTTCCATAGATGCTGCCTGGCCTGCTGAGTTCCTTGTGTGTGTGTGGCTTGGATTTCCAACACTGCAGATTTTCTTGTGTTTGTGAGTCCTGTCAGGAAGTCTGTAGTTCTGGAAAATCTGAGTTTTCAGAATGCCCACACAGAGTGCGCTGGAAGACCAGTGGGTTCATAAGACCAGAATTAAGCTTTCCCTCTCACCCCCATTCCCCTGCCTCATCCTCATAACTTTTGACCCCCTGACTAATGAACCTATCAACCTTTGCTTTAAGTATACTCAATAACTTGGCCTCCACAGCCATCTGTGGCAATGAATTCCACAGATTCAGCACCCTCTGACTAAAAAAAATTCTTCTCATCTTTGTTCTAAATGGATGCCCCTGTACAATGTCCTGTGTATGTTACTCAAAATGGCTGCTTTGGTTTGTTACGAGTAGGAATGCTTCTTTGTCGGATAAGTGTTTCTCTCGCCGTTGTTTCGCTTTAGAATGGCTGATATGGTAATTGTATTCATTTGTTAATCAATGGGGAATGTTATTGTGTCTTGTGAGGCTGGGAACTTGGGGGAGGGGTTTTTGCGGGTTTTTGGTGTGAGAGGAGTCGGGAGAAAGACGCCGAGGGAGGTGGACGTGCGCTCGGAAGACCACCGGGGAGTCCGGGGTGGAAGACGTGGAAGTCGGAGGCAAGCGACGAAGGGTCGAATGGCTGGATGGTTGAGCTCCAACGAGTGAACTAAACAGACTGAACTTTGATAAGTTGGCGCCTTTTGTTTTTTTCCTTTTATTTATATATATATATATCTATATATATAGTATTGCCTAATACTCTTTTAATTTTAGTAAACTCTTTAAAGTGTATTTCATAACGGTATTTGTTGTGGGTTTGATACTGTTGGCGGGCGCGAGGCATAAACTCGATTCTCACAGCACCTGCGCAAACGGGAGGTGGGTTGGTGAGTGGCTGGATCTCTGTTTCCCCTAGACATATACCAGCCTTTTGGGTAAGTGTTACACCCCTCTATTCTGAAGCTGTGCCCTCTGGTCCTAGACTCTTCCACCTTAGGAAACATCTTTTCCACATATACGTTTATCTAGGCCTTTCGGTATTCAATAGGTTTCAATGTAATCCCCTCTCATTTGTCTTAGCTTCAGTGAGTACAGGCTCAGAGGCATCGAATACTCCTCACGCAGTATGTTAACCTTTTCATTCCTGGGATCATTCTCATGAATCTCTTCTGGAACCTCTCCAATGCAGGTCATCTTTTCTTAGATAAGGGGCCTAAGACCGTTCTTAGTACTCAGAGTGCAGTCTGACCAAGCCTCATAAAGCCACACCATTACATTTTTGCTCTTACATTCTAGTCCTCTCAGAATGAACACTAACATTGCATTTGCCTTTCTTACCACCAACTCAACCCTGTAATTCAACCTGTAGGGCAGGGGTTCCCAACCTTTTTTATACCATGGACCTCTACACTATTAACCGAGGTGTCTGTGGACCCCAGGTTAGGAATCCCTGCTTTTGGGAATCTTGCATAAGGACTCCCAGTCCCCTTTGTACCTCATTTCTACCTTCAAGTGTCCACAAAGTTTCTAAGTTCCTCAACACACAACCTAGATGTAACTTAACAGAAATGGGTTCTGGACTTCATGCCATAGGTTTCAGCATGTCTTTTACATCAAACTCAGGCCTATGACTCAGCAAGAAATTTGCTGCTTTTGGAATTTGTTTATTATTGTAAAATGTACCAAGGTACAGTGAAAAGCTTGTTTTACATACTTCCAGGGTTTTGCATCTAAAGCCCATTGATGGAAGGAAGAAGTATTTAAAGTTTTCTTTGACAGGTCACATGGTGATTCTTTGTTTCTTGGTTGCCTGCAGGAGGACGAATCTCAGGGTATACAGTATATATATTTTGAAAATGTACTTTGAATATTTTGAGAATGTCTGGGGTGGATGGGGTTTCTGAATATACTGACTGCTTTACTGAGGCAGTGAGGAGTGTAGACAGAGTCCATGGAGGGGAAGATTCATGCCCCACATTGAGTGCCATTCACACAGGGAAGGCACCAATTTGGTACAGCATGAGCAGTCTTATGTTTTCCAGCTATAAAACTGAATTGGCTCTAGTTCTGTCTAATCGGAGGTATGAACACAAACTCAATATCCATCACTGACATTACAGTTGCTGATGTTCAAAGAAACAACAGAAACATTTAGCTGCCAATACTGTTTGTGCAAATTGAAGTAAACTGGCACAAGTTACTAAATTAGTTGCTAAAGGACTTAATATTTATTTGAGATTGAATGAAGGCTTAAAATGAGATAAACACAAGAGATTCTGCTGAATTCTTCTCAGACCGAAACGTCAACTGTTTATTCCCCTCCGTTGCTGCTGCCTGATATGAACATTATGATGGCCACCCATTTCAATTCTACATCCCATTCCCATTTCAGTCCACGGCCTCCTCTACTGCTGCGATGAGGCCACATTTAGGTTGGAGGAGCAACACCTTGTATTTAGTCTGGTTGGCCTCCAACCTGATGGCATGAACATCGACTTCTCGAACCTCTAGTAATTGCTCCCTCTCCTCTCTTTCACCATTGCCCTGGTTTCATCTATCACCAGCCACGTATTTCTTCCATCCATTCACCCCCCCAACTGCGTTATTCTGACTCCTCTCCCCTTCCTTTCCTGTCCTGATGAAGAGTCTCAGCCTGAAGCATCGACTGCTCTTTTCCGCAGATGCTGCCTGACTTGCTGAGTTCCTCCGACATTTAGTGTGCATTGTTTTGGATTTCTAAGATCTCATGTTTATGATGAGAGTTTTGTTCCCTGGCTTTTCCGTAAGTGTATCATCAATAAGAAACTAATTTCATTGAACAAAAGGTGGATAAATCGCAGAAAATACATTCAATGCCAGATTATTCCTTTCTTTCAATGAGAAAGGTCAGTCTACACAACTGAAAACGTGCTTTGAATTCAGTGTTGTCAAAGGAAGTTTGGTTGTACTTTTCAAAATTTTGGAACCCAATAACTTGCCCACAAATTCCAGTTGTCGGGTTGGTAACAAAATCATTCTGAAGAAGCAAGCCAGTTACACTAGAGAGGTGCGTGATTAAAATTTCTAACTGAATTCCAGCTGATAACTGCATGTTGAGTTCTCCAGTGCGCAGGAAAAAGTGAGCAAGAGTGATTTTTGTCAATATCTTTGACACTATTTTGATCTAAGAGATCGATAGTAAAAGTTTGGTCGATTTATTTTAATTGATGAATCAGATAGAATTTGATGGCACATTCTGACTTGCTGCACAGAATTGGAGCTTTTACAAAAACCAGCTGACTGATGCTGTTGTGGAAACTCAGTGAAGATAGTTGTTTAATTCCTAAAACAATGAAAAGCTGTGGCTTTTGTATGAAAGAAAAAGAGGTTTTGTTGAAGACTTCCTGATGATGGGAGCAGACCAGTGTTTTTATAAAATTCACATTTGAGGATGTGCTGCAAAGGTCACTGTCCACATTTCTTTGAGAATATGGCCAAATTGGCAGATAATGGGAAATATAGAGAAAAGGTTTATCTTTCCAAAGGGATTATTTCATTCAGTCTAACCAATGGAACTTGCTTCAATGAAGCCATCTTATTCAGTAATAACTTTGAAGTAAAATCTGCTGCAGAATAGGAATTATTTTTGTTCTTCAGATTTTCAATGTGCTTTACAATTTTTGAAGTAATTTATTACTTTGCCAAACGCTACAGTGTTTATCAGTGTCTTCTTGGGAATGCCAACTAATGGTTGAGCGATTTTAATTATCCTTTAATCTCAGAAAGAAACAAATGTAATTTTCAGTTACACCCTTGAAGAAAAGGTTTAAACCTCTTTAGAAAGTGTGCCAGTACGATAATTTATTCACTTTTTGTTTTGGCTAAAACTGACAGGTATTTTTACATGTCTTATGTCATAAGAGGAGAGCATTTGGCCCTTTGAGTTTGTGCAGCTCTCAGAACAATCCCAATCATGCACTAATTTCCCCCAAGAGTGTTCACGTTGCATCACTTCCTCCCAGAATCTACTGCTCCCTTATACACTGGAGCCAATTCATTGTGGTTGGTTAAACTACCAGTCTCTACACCTTTAGTACAGGAGTGGTGGTGGGGTGGGAGAGAAAAGAGCACATATTAATGAGCTTTTGCAGGAAGACTGTGCAAACTCCATACAGATAGCAACAAAGATCCAGGTGGAAACCAAATCAATGGAGCTAAGAGGTTGTCAAACCGAGCTGTTTATACTCAATGCAGTAGAACAAATCATTGCCTAGAGTTAATCTGTGAAGGACTATTATCTTGATTGCAATTAGGATCTATAGGTGGATATGTGACCTCTGTCTCTAAAGTAATAGTTTAGTCTGTGAGACAAGAATAAAATGGTCACTTTACAGGAAGTCATAAGTTCTAGGACAACAGTAAAGTATGTAAATCTTGACATTTTCTACTCTGATAGAAAATAATAAATTGTCCTGGATGCAAATCTGAAGTGTAAATATAAATAGTTGAAGTTGTGGAGCGTCAGGAAAATATTATCTTAAGCCAGGAAGTGGATCTTGGAACAAAATGGATCTGCAAGAAGGCACAGTTTTAAGGTGCTTGGAAGTAGGTACAGAGGGGATGTTAGGGGTAAGTTTTTTACGCGGAGAATGGGCTGCCGGCGACTGTGGTGGAAGCGGATACGATAGGGTCTTTTAAGGGGCTCCTGGATAGGTACATTGAACTTTGAAAAATAGAGGGCTAAGGGTAACCCTAGGTAATTTCTAAAGTAAGTACAGTGTTTGGCACAGCATTGTGGGCTGAAGGGCCTGTATTGTGCTGTAGGTTTTCTGTGTTCTATGTCTCTGTTCTGTGTATGGCCCCACAATACAGGCCATGCTCTTTTCTTGCTTCTGCCAACAGGAAGTATGTAGAGGAGTCTTGTGTCCCACACTAACAGGTTGAGGAACAGTTATTACTCTTCAACCATCCAGCTCCTGCACCAGCGTGGATAACTTCACTCACCACAACTCCGAACTGATTCCACAACCTATGGACTCACTTTCAAGAACTCTGCAACTCATTCTCGATATTGATTCATTGTTTCTTTTGTATTTGCACAGCTGCTTGTCGTTTGCGCATTGGCTTTTTGTCCATCTTCGTGAGCAGTTTTTCATTGATTCTGTTGTGTTCTTTGTATCCACTGTGAATTCTCACAAGAGAATGAATCTCAGGGTAGCATATTGTGACATATATGCACTTTGATAGTTTACTTTGAATATGCTTCATTTATACAAAACCAACTAACAAATACCTTGTAGGTTGACTTGCCCTTCTACTTGCATTCTGTTCTCATGTTTCAACAGCTTAGTAATTGTCATGTGTAAAATTTCACAGACATAGTCACTTGCTGTTGTAAGATAACAGCTGGTCTTGATTTGTTTCACCTTGCTACAGGAATATTTCAGTTTTGTAACACAGAAACATCAAATGGAGGTGCTCCCAGTGTCTAAAGTTGCATCTTGACCATTTAATGACAATTAATCGGAGTTAAGGTTGGCAGTAGACTATTAATAATAATAAGTACTTTATTGATCCCAAGTGGGAAATTATTTTTGTTACGGCAGCAACATTTGAAAAACACACTTGGCAATAACAGATAATATAATATTAACTAATAATAAAGTACTGTTACGTATTCAGGCAACAGTAAATATATGAGTTCGGCAAGGGTTTCTTATAACAAACAACATGTTTATTAAACACAGAAAACAAACCCCCCAAAAGTAAACAAACACCACCGTAACCGGAAACAGCTGCTGAGCGGCAGCCCAAACAGTTCGTAAAGTGATATTCCAAAAACAGTTCTTTAAAGTGGTATTGCCAAAAGTTCTATATGCTCACAGTCCATTTAAAAGGAGAGACTTTACAGGACGATTTAGGTTCTCTTTCACGTCGCTTGCTTCGATCCCCGACATCGAACTTCCCACGAAGAATTCACAAAACAGAACGGCTTAAGGGCACTGACCTTTCCTTCTCCACTACCTTCAATCCTTTCTGGTTACCCAGGGATTAACATGAAGATAGTCAACAAAATCCTTCCAAATAAGGATCAAACAAAGGTCGCCCCCGTTTCACCGTAGAAAGCGATTCTCCTCGATCTTTAACTTCCAACTTCGAATCTTCACTCTCCTCTAATTTTGAACTAACAGAATCATAAAGAACCTGCTGGCAATAACCTTTTAAACTTTAGGCATTAAATAAAAACTTCATCCTTCAACTAAACTGCGTCATCTCTTAAAACACGCAGTGGCATGAAGTCAACCTGGCAAATCCAGCCACGAACTGCCCCTCCTCACAGGGTGGGGTCTACCTTTTATAACCTGTAAAAAAAAAAACCCGTCGCATGATCTCTACTGGCGGGAAAATGACGTCATTCCACCATCACAAGACCATCACCTCAAGTCCAGTAAAGCTTCAACCCCAGTCGCATGACAAGGGCTCCACTGTCATGTGTCACGAGTACGTAACAGTACAGCATAAAAATTTACAGAATATTAATTTACCCTTGTTCAATACTGTGCAAAAATAATGTACAAAATAATAAAACAGATTATTTTACTATGATGGGTGCTCGCCTGTCGCACAGAGATTCTGTAGGAAAGATTTTCTGTTCCGCTGTCACAAGGAATGTTACAGAATGAGCCTGTTCGAAAGGGTGCTCTGTTGCTGCCTCAGTAGGTCATGGAGAGAGCAGACACTGTGCAGATAGAAACTTCTAGGAGCAAAAAAAATCCAGTTGTTGAATGGAGTACTGTATGTTTTATGTACTGTTACGAAGGATGAACAGCTCTGATGGGCAGAAGGGTGCAGAGTTGCCCATGTCCCCCCTTTTGGAGAATCGCAAATCGCTACTATTTCGATGCTGTTATCAAGGAAGTAAGAGAGACAAAGGAAAGCTGCCAGGGCAGTTGTTATTGATAACAGCTCATGAAAGTTAATGAGAGAGACACAGTTAACAAAGGAGGAGCGGAACCATTGATTACTGCTATTGTCTTTTGGGGAAGGATTGTTTACTTGGTACTGTTCTATTCATTGAAACCCCTCAGGGGGCAACCAGAGTGGGCTGGTTTGATGGGTTACATCATCCCAACCTGATTGACACCTGAGACCCCATGAGTGGGGATAAAAGTGAGGTCTGGGGTAACACCCCTCAGATGCACCAAGAGAAACGCTAATGAGCATCAGAACCCCCACGAGACAGGGTGGGAGACCAGAGACCGAACGAAGGGTCGGTAAATTTTAACTCACAGTGTTTTGTAGCAAGACCGGTGGGGGCTTGTGTGTGTGTCCACCCTTGCCTGGGTGACGAGTCCACCACAGGAGAACGGTCTAGCTAAAGGACGGAGGGGTCATACGTGAATGGCCACAACAACAACGCATCGACGGATCAAAATTGTAAAGGAAGATTGGCAAGATAATAGCTGTTACTGTTCACACGTTCTCTTTCTCTCTCTCTCTCTCTCTCCCCAACAATTGCAACACATCGGCAAACAACTACTGCAGCCTGCAAGAACTGAACTGAACTTTATATTTCCATCTGACAATTCATTATCCCCTAGACAACGATAGAGCTTGTTTCATTAGTGATTATTATTAGTATACCTGCACTTTTAGGTTTAGTATTGCTAACATATATTCTCTGTATATTCGCATTGGTATTATTTTGTATATTTTTGCTAATAAATATTGTTGAAAATAGTATCACCAGACTCCAACGGACACTTCTATCTTTGCTGGTAAGACACCCAGTAACAGTACAAAGTCAAATAAGCACTGACTTAATCACAATAACATCATCACTATCCCCACCGTTAACATCCTGGGGTGGAAGGGGGTCATTTACCAGAAGCTAAATGAAATCAGCCCTCAAAACAATGTGGATACAAAAACAGGTCAGGTACTGGGTATCTGATGGTGAGTGATTGACATTCTAACACTTCAAAGCCCTTCCACCAGCTCCAAGGCAGGATTTAGGAGTGTGGCATAATACTCTTTACCCGGATAAATGTAGCTCCAGAAAATTTACATCATCCAGACTGTGCAAGTGCAAGTTCCAGTTTATTGAAAAATGACTGCACACTTATACAACCAGGTGAAACAATGTCCCTCCGGCCCACACTGTAGCCACAAAACACACATCACACACAGCACATGAAACAAGATAATTCAAAATGCATACAGTGTGCAGCACAGTTACACAGTGAACAGCTCGCTGTCCTGGTGACGAGACCTTTGTGGTGGCAGGGTATTCCTTAGTCTCACAGTGCAAGCCCTGATGCTCCTGTGACTTCCTTGATGGTAGTGGGTCAGAGAGATTGTGGGGATGAAAAGAGGAAGACTCAACAATGGTTTGGGCCCTTCGTGTACAGTGCTCCTAGTAAATGACATAAAAGTAAGTAACAAGTGGGGAGAGAGACCCTGGTGATACTTTTGGCAGTTTTTACTGTCTTCCAAAGGGTCTTGTAGTCCGATGTCTTGTAGCTACCGTACCATACAATGATCAAGCCAGACAGGGCACTCATTGGTGCTCTTGTAGAAAGTTGTTAGAAGGGAGCCTTTCCTGTCTTAGTCTCCTCAGAAAATGTAGACTCTGCTGTGCCTTCTTGATGACTAAGGAGGTGTTGTGGGTTCATGTTAGATCACCTGTTTTGTGCTCTTCATTCGCTCTGCAATAGAGCCATTAATGTTCAATGGAAAGTGGTTGACCTGTGCCTTTCAGAAGTCCACAATCATCTCATTTGTCTTGTCCATGTTGACACTCGGGTGGTTGTTCTCACACGTTTGACAAGCCTCTGTATGCTGACTCATCATTGATATTGATGAGGCCAACCACTATTATGAAGACTAGAATAGGGCAGTACAAAGTGAATAGGAAGGAGTAGTTTGTGGGAGAAAAATAAAGAATTTATTGACAATAATTTTTTATATTTAACAACAGGCTTTTGATGAGTACATCATAGCCCATGGGCTTTGGTGATCCTTTACATAGATGATTGTGTTATTAGTCTGATCTACTATTTTCTATATTTCCCTGAGGTTCCTAAGGCTATGTGAATGTCCTCCATGTGTTTAAACTCATCCATCAATCTTCAGAAGAAGGAAACACATTTATTGTGAATAAATAGTCTTGAATGCATTGGCCTGAAGGCACACACTCAGCGGTTCAGGAACAGCTTCTACCTGTCTGCCATCTGATTCCGAAATGGACATTGAATCCTTGGACACTACCTCACTTTTTAATATCTAGAGTTTCTGTTTTTTGCATGATTTTTAATCTTTTTACTATACATATACTGTAATTGGTTTACTTATTATTATTCTATTTGTTTTTTTCTTCTATATTATGTATTGTATTGAACTGCTGCTGCTAAGTTAATAAATTTCATGTCACATGCCGGTGATAGTAAACCTGATTCTGATTCTAGTGGTCAAAAATTCTTCATCCATTGAATATCACTGGTAAACTAACTCCATCTAGGTCAGTACCTTGTGGAAATTGAACTACTGCCTATCATTATCTCCCATGCAAGCATAATCTACCCTATTAACAATAACATAGACATATTATTGGTTCCATCAAATGAATATGATGCAAACTGACATCACAGTCTGTATTCAGTTGCTTTTATGTTTCCATGCACACAATCCCCTCCCCATTCTCCATATAAATCTCTGATCTTATGCACAATTATTCATGCTTCTTGATCCATCAACTTAATCATCATACAGTTTTGGTCTGGCTCAAGCTGGGTGCAGGTGTTGACTTTAACCAACATTTCGATGACAAATTCTGTCATCTTTATCAGGGATGATGACTGGGCATGTCTAGTCCGGAGGTATTTATACCCCCATCATCCGTCCTTCATCATTGGTTAGTCCTCATCCAGTCAGTTTTCCGTTGTCTCACCTTGCTTACAATTGAAATTTCAGTTCTCATTTAGAGCGAGACATTTGCCTTTGTTAAAATTCTTTCCCTCTAGTTTTATTTCAGTGATTTCTTTCACCATGCGATCCCAAAAGCACGGCACAGTAGTCTTGTGCCATCAGAGTCAATCCTATGGCCATTGTGATTGCAGTGTTCTGCTACCACCGATTTGGTAACCCGAATGGAGAAATTGGTGGTAGCAGAACATTGCATTCACAATGGTATCATCCCTGATGAAGACGGCAGAGTTTGTCATCAAAATTCTGGTTAAAATTGATACCTGTACCCAGCTGGAAGCCTGAGAAGAGTTTATTCGTTATGTATGCCAGGAAAGCAATAGATCCTTTTTCATTTGCAGGGTTTCCTGATAACAAAAAAACAAATGCTTGCATTAGTAGTTACTGCATTTCAGATGGCTGTGCTGCTTGTTCTACATTGTCTCAGTTCTATAGCATTTCTTCAGGTTACTACTAAACCAACTATCCATCTCCCATATAAAAGAAACAACAGCACAGGTACAGTCTGCTTCCGTGGCGGTCGGGATTGTGGATGCATTAGTGATAATTTTTCAAAACTCGCTAGACTCGGCAATGGTCCTGGCAGATTGGAAAAATGCTAATGTAACTCCTTTATTTAAAAAGGGCAATAGACAGAAGGCTGGGAATTATAGGCCAGTTAGCCTAACATCTGTGGTTGGCAAAATGTTGGAATCAATAATTAAGGAAACAGTAACAGGGCATTTGGATAAACATAGCTTAATAGGACAAAGTCAGCATGGCTTTACAAAAGGGAAGTCATGTTTGACAAATTTGTTGGAGTTCTTTGAGGACATAACATATAGGGTAGATAAAGGGGAACCAGTGGATGTGGTGTATTTGGACTTCCAAAAGGCATTTGACAGGGTGCCACACCAAAGATTATTACTTAAAGTAAAAAATCATGGGATTGGGGATAATATTCTGGCATGGGTGGAGGATTGGCTTTCTAACAGAAAACAGAGAGTTGGGATAAATGGTATATTCTCAGACTGGCAGTTGGTGACTAGTGGTGTTCCGCAGGGGTCAGTGTTGGGACCCCAACTCTTTACAATCCATATTAATGATTTGGAGAAAGGGACTAAGTGCAACGTATCGAAGTTTGCTGATGACACAAAGATGGGAGGGAGTGTAATGAGTGCGGAGGACATTGAAACCCTGCAGGGGGACATAGATAGGCTGAGTGATTGGTCAGACATTTGGCAGATGAAATATAATACTGACAAGTGTGAGGTCTTGCACTTTGGCAGGAAAAGTAATTATCTAAAAGTTATTATCTAAATGGAGAGAAACTGGAAAGTGCTTCTGTGCAAAGGGATCTGGGGGTCCTGCTGCAGGAAACACAAAAAGTTAGTATGCAAGTGCAGCAGGTGGTCAAGAAGGCCAATGGAATGCTGGCTTTTATTGCTAGGGGGATGGAGTATAAGAACAGGGAGGTCTTACTGCAGTTGTACCGAGTATTGGTGAGACCACACCTGGAGTACTGCGTGCAGTTCTGGTGTCCATATTTAAGAAAGGACATACTGGCTCTCGAGGCAGTGCAGAGAAGATTCACTAGGTTAATTCCGGGGATGGGTGGGTTGATGTATGATGAGAGGTTGAGTAGATTGGGACTCTACTCATTGGGGTTCCGAAGAATGAGAGGTGATCTTATTGAAACATATAAGATTGTGAAGGGACTTGATCGGGTGGATGCGGGGAGAATGTTCCCAATGATAGGTGAAACTAGGACTAGGGGGCATAATCTTAAAATAAGGGGATGCCGTTCCAGGACTGAGATGAGGAGAAATTTCTTCACTCAGAGGGTAGTGGGGCTGTGGAATTTACTGCCCCAGAGAGCTGTGGAAGCTACTACACTCAATAAATTCAAAACGGAGATAGACATTTTCCTGGATAAAAATGGCATTAGGGGATACGGTGAGCGAGCAGGTAAGTGGTCATGAGGCTAGGTTTAGATCAGCCATGTGATCTCCTGGGCCAGTTTTCGATAGCCTGGATGGGTCGGAGAGGAATTTTCCAGATTTTTTCTCCTCAATTGGCAAATCATTTTTTTTTTCCCTGGGTGATCACATGGGTTTGGGCGGGATGAATAATAAAATAAAATGGGCGACATGGTGCCCTGTTAGTTGGCACTGTTGCCTTGTGGGATTCTGTGAAAACTAGAGTTAAGATTGGATCAGCCATGATCTTGTTGAATGGCGGAGCAGGCTTGAGGGGCCGATTGGCCTACTCCTGCTCCTATCTCTTATGTTCTTATAAGTGGACCATGAGAGAAAGGGAAGGAGGAGGGGAACCAGGTGATAGCTAGGTGAGGTGATGAGGTAATGGGGAGGGGGTGGTCAGAGTGGGGAATTGAAAAAGGGAAGCGAGAAAATGATCAGAAGTTGGAGAAATCGATAGTCATACCATCTGGTTGGAGGCTACCTAACTGGAATATGAGGTGTGGTTTCACCATGGCAGTACAGGAGGCTATGGACAGACAGGTGAGTTGGGGACTAGATTTAAAATGGTTGGCTACTGGGAAATCCTGCTTTCTGCAGATGGAGTGAAGGTGCTCGACAAAGTAGTCTTGTAATCTACGTCAGGTCTCATTCACTAATGTAGAGGTGGGTGCAGGAAGGATTCCTAACCCGGTATGTAGGACAGGCTGACTAGAGGAGAGACTGTACTGGATCTGGAACTAGGTAGAGAATCTGATCAGGTAACATATCTCCTGGTGGGTGAGCAGCTTGAAGACAGTGATCACAACTCTGACCCATAGCCTTGAACAGGGATAGAAATAGATGCCATGGGAAAGTATTTAATTGGGGGGGGGGGGTGAATTATGAAGCTATTAGGCAGAAACTAGAGAGTATAAATTGGGAACAGATGTGCTCAGGGAAGTGTGGTGGTTGGATCTTGAGGACCATGTCCATGGATCCCTCAAAGTTGCAACACAAGTTGACAAAGTTGCTAAGAAGGCATATGGATTGTTGGCCTTCATTAATCAGGGGATTGAATTCAAGAACTGTGAGGTAATTTTGTAGCTCTGTAAACCTCTGGTTAGTCCAACTTGGTGTATTGTGTTCTATTTTTGGTCACTTCATTATAGGAAGCATGTGGAAGTTTTAGAAAGGATGTAGATGAATTTTACCTGGATGTTGCCTGGATCAGAGAGCATATCTTATGATGATTGACTGAGCAAGCGAGGGCTTGATAGAGGTTTACAAGATGTTAAGAGGCATAGATAGAGTGGACAGCCCTTTTCCTGGGGTAGAAATGGCTAATATGAGGGACCGTACTTTTAAAAGGTGATTGGAGGAAAGTATGGGGGTTGGGGAGTAGGAATTAGGTTTTTACACAAAGAGTGGTAGGTGCATGGAAAACACTTCCAGGGGTGGTAGCAGAGGCAGTTTAAGAAGCTCTTGGATAGAAATGCGGTGGACTCTGGGGAAAGAAAGGTTAGATTTGTTTTAGAGTACATGACCATGTTGGTACATTGCAGGTCAACGGTTCTTTACAGCTCTATATTCTATAATAGTATTGCATCTGCTTTAGCCATTTTGTCTGGAAACTTATTCCATATACTCACCATCCTCTGCATGTAAAATTTGCCCTTCCCGTCGATTTTAAATCATTATTCTCTTGAACTAAATCTGTGCCCAGGGCGCTAGAATGCTAATAAGGTTTAGTGCACAGAAAAGCAGAACTGGAAAGTAAGGGGGAAAAGGCCAGACCTGATGAGGGGTCTCAGCCTGAAACATCCACTGCTTATTCCTCTCCATTGATGCTGCCTGACCTGCTGAGTTCCTCCAGCCTTTTGTGTCTGTTATGCTGGATTTCCAGCATCTGCAGAATCTCTTGGGCTGATGAGGTTTAATTGGTTACACATTCCAATGTGTGTGAAGTTAGCAATGTGGCAGGGGACTGCAGTCAACTATAGACTGGACTTAACACTTCCCTGGTGAAAACAACTCTTTAGTCCTGTAACCCTTTTGCAAATGACTGGAAATTAAATGGAATGAAAGCTCTTTGGAGCAGTTACCTGCCTACTAATACTGCTGTAGCCTGGGAACTTGTATTTCCTTTCCACAGGCATTCAATGCCATAAGGCCATAAGGGAAAATGAACAGAGTTCTTTCTAATGGAAGAGGAGGCCATTACTAGATATGAAAATTCAGTGCTACTACTCCTGAAACCAAAAGGTCTAAATCACTATCCACTGGGCAGATTGAAAGTCCTGATAAGTAGGTCAGATGCCAGGCATTGAGGAATTCCAAACACAATATTTACATGATTTTACTATGAGAGGTTGTCATCAATGTAGCACTGATTTTTGTACATCCATATCCATTCAGGCAACATAACACAAGCTGTTTACATTCTGACTGGTTACACTGTGAAGTAGTTCAATAACCTTTTTGGTATGAGGCTCATTTGGGATTGTCTTGGAGCAAAGGTATTTGTAGGTTCCTTAGCTAGACAGATTGTGCCACAAACCAGTATATGAGTACTGAATGGTCCTGCCACAAAAGCACAGCAGCACCTTTACTTCCTTTGAAGTTTGCAAACATTTGGCGTGACATCTAAAACTTTGAACTTTGATAGATGTATGGTGGAGAGTACATTGACAGGTTGGATCTCAGCCTGGCATGGAAACACCAATGCCCTTGAATGGAAAATGCTACATTTAGTGGTAGATATGGCCCTCCACACTAATGAGCACATCCACATGGAGTGCTGTCATAGGAAAGTAGCATCCATAATCAAGGACACCCACCACCCAGGCCATGCTTTCTTTTTGCTGCAACCATCAGGAAGCAGGTACAGGAGCCTCAGGACACACCGCATCAGGTTCAGGAACAGTTATTACCTCTAATCCATCAGGCTCTTGAATCAGAGAGGTTAACATCAGTCAACTTCACTCACTCCATCCTTGAGTCGTTCCCACAACCTATGGACTCACTTTCAAGGTCTCTTCATCTCATGTTCTTGATATTTATTGCTAATTTTTTCCCTCTTTTGTGTTGGCACAGTTGTCCTATGCACATTGTTTGTTCATCCTGTTGGATGCAGTCTTTCATTGTTTCTTTTGTGTCTCTTGGATCTGGGTATGCCTACAAGAAAACAAATCTCAGGGTTGCATATGGCGACAGTTATGTGCTTAGATATGTAACGCCCTGCTAAAGGTTTCACTGCTAACGTTATATAGAGTATTTCACGTAATGGTCTTTCTGTAGATGCAGTCGGTATTCGGGTCATTGCTAGAGATAAGGGGTGCTTAGGAATGTGGGCCATCCAATCAGAAAAGAAGGATGGGGGAGCGTTTTTTTTGTGCCTGACTTGGCTCTGTGTATCTTTGGTTTGGCGAGAGAAAAAGAGAGAAGATGCTGGAGAGAACCGGTCGTTAGGATTCAATCTGGTGGGGACCGTGATTCGATGGAGCAATGTGCAGGAGTCTGCTGAGGATTGGTGAATATGAGTTTTGGAAGATTTGAGCTCCAACCTGTGCACATTTGACTGATTAATTATAATGGCCCCTCTTTAGTTAAGCTATTATTCATAAATATACTTTAATTGTATGCAGTGTGTGATCCGTTGTTTCCTGCCAATGAGCTGCAACAGGGCAACAAATCGCATAGCATTCACACAAACCAGGGCTTGTGTGGGACTGGCTTCCCAGTCTCATGGACTTTGTCTGGAGTGGACTTTTTAGACATATGAGGCTGGAGAACAGTATGCTTAAGTTGGGAGATTGCCAGCAAGGGCTAATGAGCCATTTCCTGAGACACCCAGGGAGAAAGCAGATCCAGATAATACATTGATTGTGAACTTTGGAAACCTGAACTTATCGATGACTAATTTAGGACTGTGGTTACAAAGGTCTCAAGAAAGCTTACATAGTAACAGAACTAAGGAAATGAAAAACAAACAACAAATAAAGATGTGAAATATACTCTGGGAGAGCCAGGTGATTTGTTATAATCTAGGATCTGCCTTGATTTAAATTCATCCCAGATGTGGCAGGCTAGAGAATACTCAGCTGCTAAGTATGTTGTCCTTCACAGCACATTATATTTGTGTGCAATAAGTGATGGTCTTTGTCAACTCTTGAAACTCGTTAGTGCAAGCAGCAATTGGGCTACCATCTTCTGTTGGAAAAAGCCACAAGGGAAGAAGTCTGTGAGATGGCACGGCAGCATAGTAGTCAGCACAACGCTTTACAGTACCAGCGACCCAGCTTCAATTCCTGCCACTACCTGTAAGGAATTTTTATGTTCTCTCCATGAATGCGTGGGTTTCCTCCGGGTGCTCCGGTTTCCTCCCACAGTTTGCAGACCTACCTGTTTTTAGGTTAATTGGTCATTGTAAATTGTCCTGTGGTTAGGGTAGGGTTAAATTGAGGGTTGCTGAGTGGTGAGGCCTGAAGGGCCAGGAGGGCCTACTCTGCACTGTATCTCAATAAAATAAATAAAGTCTGGGTCAGTTCTTTTTGATAGTTATTCAATGATAACAATCTTTATTACTAAACATCGTTGTACTACTTTATGATGTACTACAGTACATTTTTGAGTGTGTTGGGGGGGGGAAGCCAAACATTTCTAATATATTTTTAACAAAATCTAAAGTTTGATGCATAAGGCAATCAACCAATGAGATGTGATATTACATTCAGTAAAGCCAAAGAAAGCAAACTGACTAAAGGCACAGTGGGTGAGCAAGCAAAGATCAGACAATCTACATCATACTTAATTTATCAAGTCATTAAAATTTAAACATAAGTTTAAAATTAAAAAGTAATTAGACTGGTTCAATAATTTGATTATTCAAACTGTACTTCACAAAGCAGGTCATTCAGGATTTTCTCCCCGCACTGGCAATCATCAATATTAGAGCAGTGCAGAAGGCTGTAGCATTCACTGTCTTATGTGATCATAGTGCATTTGGCAGGGTATCCTATGGCCAGCTGTTGACAGTACTGAACATGTTTCTGAATGACTCACAACTTCCGGGGGGGGGGTGAGGATAGGGGTAAGAATGAGAATAAAATTGGACAATAAAGTGTTTTCTGTCCTGAACTTCCTCCAATTTAAAGGAAAAGGCTGTCAGAGATCCAGTCATTGAGAAAAGAGTTTGATATTTAAACAATGTTCAAACTGCATGGATGTTTAAATATAAACATTTCTTGTTTACAAAGAAAACTTTTGGATATAAACTTGCTTGATTAAATACCAAAAGCATCTGTATCTCAGCGGCTAAGAAAAATTTATTCGGTAATGTGGTGAACCACATATACCTGTCTGGACACGCCCCCCCCCCCCCCCGGCAGACGGCTCCTGTGGCTCCTCCCACTGACTGTGGCTTCTCTCACAGACCCCGGTATAAAGGCGATTGGGGCCTGAGCCCTGCCTCTCAGTCTCCAGGATGTAGCATGGTGGTCAATTGCTGCTTGTTCTTTCTTCTAGTCAATAAAAGCCGATATCTCGCCTCACGTCTCAGAGAGTTATTGATGGTGCATCAGGTAATAAGAAGTTTGATTCTTATTCAGCCAACTACTGGGAAAAAAATTTGGCCATTTCAAAGATCAAATATAGAGACATATGATACCAGCGAAGGACTCCTGGCAGATTATCTTTAGAGAAATATAAACTACTCTGAATGGGGATAAATAATCCACTTCCATGGATGTGGAGTGAACAAGTGGTTCTGACTAGCAACCAACAAACTATTACGCTAATGCCTTGCGAGTTGAAAGCAAATCAACTGATCCACATTGAGACTAAATGATGAGGCAATTTGTCTCTTTATGAATCAGTGCTGTATCTTTATTAAATATACATTGCACGATTCACGTTACCAGAGGACAAATCACACACTACAGCTTTTGAAAGAATTTAAGGGATGGAGTGATTTAATTACAAGGAACAAAAATGTAAAACAGTCTGCTTCTACTGAAAAGAAATTTGGTGGATTGCTGTTTATAGGATTCTAAATGAGATGCAAACCGCAACAAATTTTTATACCTTGTCCAAAAAAAAAGTTGAACCGGAGTTGAAACTGTGCCAGAAGGACTTGTTGGTGAGTGGAAAACAAGCAGAGAAATTGCTGAGTGCTGGTTTGCAGGAATAACATTAGCGATTGTTAATTTTGCTTCTGCAGATCAGCACTGGGAGATAAGTTCAAAGTCATTTGTTATCAAAGTAGGTATACTGGTGGAGTTGTTTATATGAACAGGAGAAAGGGCAAAGGTGGTTACTGGCACCTTAAAACCTGTTGCTTCAGGTAGATAGTTCTTGTCAGCCGTGGCTGGCAGCTCATCTAAGAGAAAGAAAGCTCTGATCTCAAATCTCTGTTGCCTCAAGGGGAAAGCTTCCCCAAAGAAAAATCTGTAGCTGGAGTCCCGACGGCATTCCAACATTGAGTTCAACGCTGACTAGCAACCCCTGCGATGCCACGGGTGCCAAACAGTTGGTACCTGCCTTTCCTTTGGATTCATCAGCTGCATGGGCAACAGCTTTCTCTCTATATCATACTGGGTTGCGTGCTGACTGTGTATTGACTGTACGTGGATGCAACATTCATGGTAGACCCTGACTAACGGAAAGCCTTGTGTAAATAATACTAAAAACATGAGCCGCGGAGTCCTTGAATGAGTCCTGATCTCCGCGTGTCCGTGGGGTTCTCCTTATCCGCGATGGTTGGTTGCTGGAGAGTTATTGTCCCTGTGTATTTGGAGCTCCTGGTTCTTATACTGTTCCTCCTCAATTGAACTGTTGGATCTCCATCCCATTGGCTCAAGGTCACCTGACCTACCTGGCTCACCTTACTGGTCATTGTACAAGGCTACAACCAACATTCATGGTTCTGCTCACCCCACCCTTCTGTGTTTGAATCTTTCAATTCTGACTGGTCCAAACCAGTAAAATGAGGCAACCCAGACAGGGTCTAACGAGATTACAGATTGCTTCTTTGGTAGTTCTGACATTTTACATAATGGTCTCAGATTTAGCAGGTCATTATCTGAAGCTTCCTGTGTCCACATTCAGTTGCTCTGGTTAGATTGTCCCCAAGCAAGAATCAGTTCAGAGTTCTCAAAATGGGAATGAATTCTCAAAGACAACTGGATTGTCTGCCTCCCCTGTCCTTGATTCATCAAATCCACTAATTGTGTACTGTTGTTTCTTCTGGCCAACAGGATTTATCACACAAGTAATCTGATGCAGGGAATTTGGCAAGCATATGTTGTTTGGAAACCCTTACCATGCATTTACTCAGCACCAAGACAGCGGAAGCGCAATAATTGATTTTTTTTCTCTATTCAGCATTTCCTATGTTTCCATTCTGAGAGTGGCCATTGGATCCTTCGTTTTCTTCTTTTCTTATTCCCTACGTGATGCTTAAGTGGGCTTCCAATGATTAAGAACTCTGAATATGCTCAGAAGTATACTAGAATTCTCCACAGAGAGAAAAAAACTCAGCAAGTATACAAGCTTTTCAGACCAAATGGTGTTCACATCTGACAAGTTTCCTACTAACATTTTATTAATATTGGTGGTATCCTAGTCAGTAAAGAAAGCCATCTAAAATTATAGGGCAATCTTAATCAGCTAGGTAAATGACTGGAGAACTGGTAAATTGTTTTCAATCCGAGGAAGAGTGAGGTGTTGCATTTTGGGAAGTCAAAATAGGGTACATTGACTGCTAAGGCCCTGGGGAATGCGTGGGGTAGTTAGCAGGTACAGGAACATCGATCACTGTAAGTGGTGTCACAGATTAATAGGGTGATGAAGAAGGCATTTGACAGATTGGCCTTTATAAGCCAAGGCATTGAATATAAAAGTTAGGATGTTAGGTTGCAGTTGAATAAGACATTAATGAGGCCGTACTTAGAGTATTGTATATGTTTTGGTCCATCTTTTGTAGGAAAGAGTGGAAAGAAGATATACAAGTATGTTGCCAGGACTCAAGGTTGTGTTGTTAGGGAAAGTCTGGGCAGTACGACTTCCTTTCCTTGAAACTGTGGGGTGATCTTAGAGGTGTGTTTCAAAATAAAAATCAGGGGGTGTGCAGGCATAGACTGGGTGAATGCGCACAGTCATTCATGTGGGGAAAGGCATCAAAATTCTATAAGGCACGGGATTGGGTGCTGGTGCTTCTGGCTCAAGTGGGGGTGGGGGAGCATGTACATGTACAAGCATGTCTGCTGCTTGTGTAGGGGAGGGGGCTTTGGGGTTCTGATGTTCCTATCATTTATTCTTTGGGGATTCTTGTATTGTGGATGTCTGAAGAGTAAGGATTTCAGATTGAATACTGTACACATTCTCTGATATTAAATTGAAGCATTTGAACGTCAGAGGGAAAAAACGTAAAAGATACCTGAAGTAAAACTTATTCACGTGGAAGGTCATGTGTATCAGGAGTGAAATGTCGGAGAAAGCAGGTGTGGCTAGTACAATCGTGACGTTGAAATGACATTTCAGTAAGTATGTGGATAGAACAGAACAGAACAGCATTGTTACAGGCCCTTTGGCTCAGAATGTTACACTGAATTAATTGAACTAGCATTTAAATCTTAACTAAACATTCTGCCTATGTGATGTTCGTATCCCTCCATTCAGTGCACATTCATGTGCCTTATATTTGCCTCCACAACCCCTGGCAACACATTCCAGCTACCCACCACTCCATGGGATAAAAACAACCTACTGCACACACCTCCTTTGAACTTACCCCTCTCATCTCTGCAATTGGAATTCTTTTATTATTATCACATATACCGAGATTCACAGGGAAGATGGTCTTTGCTTGCTGCTTGTACAGATCATATAGTGTATTGTGGTAGAGCAAGATGAAGCAATGAATGAATGCAAAGTAAAATGTAACAGCTGCAGAGAAAATGCATTGTAGATAAATAATTAAGTGCAAGATCATTATGAAGGAGGGTTGAGGTCAAACTTTTATTCGGGTTCCATTCAATAGTTTTATAGCAGTGGGATGAAGCTGTCCTTGATCCTGCTGGTATGTCCCTTCAGGCTTTTGTTTCTTATCTCTGATAAGAGGGGAGAGGAGACAATGTCCAGGGTGGGTGGGGTCTTTGATTATGCTGGCTGCTTTACTGGGGCAGTGAGACATGCAGAGTCCTGTAGAGCAGAGTGTCTTTTCCATGATATGTTGAACTGTGTCTGCAAGCATCTGCAGTTCCTTGTGGTCACATGCAGAGCAGTTGCCATATCAAGCCGTTACCCATTCAGGTTGGATTCTTCCTGCAGTGCATCAGTAAATATCAGTAAAAGCCAGTGGGGACATGGCAAATTTCTTTAGCCTCCTGAGGAAATAAAGGCATTGGTGAGCTTCCTTGGAACTTGTAGCTCTCAAACTCAAAGCATTATTGCTGTAAACAGGTATTTATGATACAACCACCATTCCTCCCCACCCTCCCTGAGCCTCAGCATTCTATTCTTATATTCTAGTCATCTTGAAATTAATGCTAATGTAACCCTTACCCACAGGCTGGTATATGTCTAGGGGAAAAAGGAGATCCAGCCACTCTCCAACCCACCTCCCGTACACGCAGGTGCTGTGAGAATCGAGTTAATGCCTCGCGCCCGTTCACAGTATCAAACCCACAACAAATACCGTTATGAAATACACTTTAAAGAGTTTACTAAAATTAAAAAAATAGTAGGCAATATAATATATATATATATATATATATACAAGGAAAAAAACAAAAGGCGCCAACTTATCAAAGTTCAGTCTGTTTAGTGCACTCGTTGGAGCTCAATCAACGAACCAATCGACCCATCCGGCCGTCGCACCTGGGACCACCCAGGTGGTCTTACGAGCAGTCCAGCACACGTCCACCTTCCTCAGCGTCTTCCTCGGCCTCTCCAAAAAACCCGCGAAAACCCCTCCCCCAAGTTCCCAGCATCACAAGACACAATGACATTCCCCATTGATTAACAAATGAATACAATTACCATATCAGCCATTCTAAAGTGAAACAACGGCGAGAGAAACACTTATCCGACAAAGAAACATTCCTACTTGTAACAAACCAAAGAGGCCATTTTGAGTAGCATACCCAGGACATTGTACATTCTCTCCCCACCAGCAAATGTCATGCCCTCATGGCATTACTAGAGGTCCCCAAAGCTTCTTGCAACACACAAAACCCAATCCAGGTGCAGAAAGCAGTGACATAACTACCTAGAGCAGTAGAAATCATACTCGGTTCTCCCGGTACCACATATGTCAACCGCTCCGGGGGGGCGCCTAATCCTCTGAGATCTCCATACCCCTTCTGCCCCACTGGGCTCCCTCGTCACCTGCGAACCCACTGTCTCGGACACCCCAGGTCTACCTGACAGACCCGCACCCCCTTCCTCACAGGGGTCCTCCCTCACCCGAGATCTCTCCGGCTCACGCTCGGGTTCCACCCTCTCTCCCACCAATGTAGGCTGCCTCTCCATCTGACCCTCAAGACCTTCCCTCCTCTCACCCAATTCAGTATGGGAAGGGCCAGGAGCCTCCTCTCCTGGTACTGGAGCACCAGCGAATGGGAACAGGACCCACTCATCTGAGTCGTCCTCCTCTGAATCGGTAGCCATTCCCGGGTGAGGGATCCGTCCCCGCTCTTCAGCAGCGGGCTCTTCCCGTTCTCCGCGCCCTCGCAGAGTCCTTGTACTGGGCGTAACCTCCCACTCGGGCTCCTTATCCACCTGCACCGCTTGACCCAGTGGCAGCAGGTGATTCCTATGGAGTACCTTGATAGGCCCTTTTCCATCCTCGGGTTTCACCCGGTAAACTGGCAGGTTCGGCATCTGGCTCTCTATTACATAGGGGCTGGCCGCCCATCGATCTGCCAACTTGTGCTTACCAGGGAGTCCCAAGTTCCCCCGGTCGCCCGGTAATAATTGTACAAACTTCACCTTTCGACCATACCGCATCTTATTCCTCTGATTTTGTTTGGTAGCCGCCGCCTCGGCCAACTCGTACGCCCGCTGTAACTCCCTCTTCATGTCGGACACGTACTTTAGATGGGACTTCCCGGGAAATTCACCCACTCCACCTCCAAAACACACGTCAATGGGCAACCTCGCTTCCCGCCCGAACATCAGATAATAGGGCGAATACCCTGTAGCATCATTGCGAGTACAATTGTAACAGTGAACCAATTGTCCAATATGACGACTCCACCTGCTTTTCTGCCCAATCTCCAGCATCCCGAGCATATCCAACAGGGTCCTGTTGAATCTCTCTGGCTGAGGATCTCCCTGTGGGTGGTAAGGGGTAGTCCTGGATTTCTCAACCCCAAGCATAGTCAGTAATTCCTGGATAAGGCGGCTCTCAAAGTCCCGCCCCTGATCACTATGGATTCGCCTGGGAAGGCCGTAATGCACAAAGTACTTCTCCCATAACACCTTCGCCACTGTCGTCGCCTTCTGATCCTTGGTGGGAAATGCCTGAGCATAGCGAGTGTAATGATCGGTGATGACTAATACATTCGCGGTGTTGTTGGTGTCAGGCTCAATCGACAGGAAATCCATACATACCAGGTCCAGAGGTCCCGCACTCTGCAAGTGCGACAGTGGAGCCGCCAACGCTGGCAGGGTCTTCCTCTGGATGCAACGACGGCATCCCCTACAGTATTCTTCGACGTCCCCCCTCATCCGGGGCCAGTAGAACCGGTCTTTGAGTAATCCATATGTCTTTTCCACCCCCAAATGTCCAGAATCATCATGTAAGGCCTGGAGTACAGCCTGGCGATACTCCTCCGGCAGGACCAGTTGCCAACAGCGGGGTTGGTCCGGAGGCATCGTTACCCGGTACAAGATTTTGTTCTTTAACTTCAACCGAGACCACTCCTTCAACAACAGAGGCACGTATGGGTGTTTCGCCTTCTCAGCCAACGCCCCATCCCCCTTCTCGACCGCTCTCCACACTGTGCCAATGCCCGGGTCATTTTGCTGAGCAGTTGCCACTTCCCCCGGACTCAGTTCCGGCAACTGTTTAGTCCCCAGAGCGGTCAGGTCACAGTAAACTAAGGGTATGGCGTCGTCAAAAACCCCCAAATGGTCCACAGCTCGTTCCAGCCTCCCTCTTCCCTCAGCCTTCACGGTGATAACAAACTGATACATCGCCTTCACTCCAGGGGCAGGGACACTCTCCCACTCCTCGTCCCTCTCCTCCTCCCCCGGCTCCCGACGAGACAATGCATCCGCATCGATATTCTTGCTTCCGGGGCGGTACCTCAGGCTGAAATCATATACCGACAATGCCGCCAGCCACCGATGTCCTGTGGCATCCAGCTTCGCCGAAGTCAAAATATAAGTGAGAGGATTGTTATCCGTTCTCACCTCAAACTTGGCTCCGTACAAGTAATCGCCCAGCTTGTCCACCACCGCCCACTTCAGCGCCAGGAACTCCAACTTGTGAGTGGGATAGTTTCTCTCCGATGGCGACAAGCTTCGGCTGACAAAGGCTACTGGTCTCAATGCTTTGCCATGCTCCTGGTACAGAACAGCCCCGAGACCCTCTCGGCTGGCATCCGTATGCAGCACATATGGCTTCTGGGGATCGGCAAAAGCCAACACCGGGGCCTGGGTCAGTGCCCTTTTCAAAGATCGGAACGCCTCTTCACATTGATCATCCCATCTCGAGCCAAAAGGTTCCGCCGGGTTCCAGTATCCTCCAGCATCCTGCCTCTGGTTCCCCGTCCTCTTCTTCCCCACCGGGGGATAGCCACACAACAGCTGAGTCAACGGGTGACACACTTTGGCGTATCCTTTCACAAATCGCCGGTAATACCCACAGAACCCCAAAAATGAGCGCAGAGCACCCACTTTCTGGGGTCTCGGCCAGGTGGTCACAGCCTCTATCTTGGTTGGATCAGTAGCCACTCCCTCTCGCGAAATGATATGGCCAATGTAGTTAACCGACGACTTGCAGAACTGGCATTTGTCCAGGGAAAGCTTCAACCCTTCTTCATTAAGCCGGCCCAACACCTTCAACAGTCTCTCCTCATGTTCCTCCAAAGTCGATCCAAACACTATCAAATCGTCCAGGTACACCAGCACCTCCAACAGATTCATATCCCCCACAGTTCTCTCCATGAGCCTCTGGAAGGTGGCTGGGGCTCCGGATATGCCTTGGGGCATTCGTTCGAACTGAAAGAACCCCAGCGGGCAGATAAAAGCGGTCTTCTCTTTATCGGCCGCACTCATCGGGATCTGGTAATACCCACTTCTTAAATCCAGCACACTGAACCACTTCGCACCGCTCAGGCAGGCCAACGCATCCTCGACTCTTGGGACAGTATATTGATCAGGGACAGTTCGCCGATTCAACGTCCTGTAGTCAACACACATGCGCACTCGCCCATTCTTCTTCCGTGCCACCACTATTGGGGACGCATAAGGACTTCGAGACTCAGCTATGATTCCGGCCTCCTTCAACTTGCACAAGTGCTGTCGCACGTCCTCAACATCTGCCGGAGCCAGCCGCCGGGATCTCTCTTGGAACGGGGTGTCCTCCGTCACCCGGATGGTGTGGCGAGTGCTTTTGGAGCAGCCAACATCAAACTCGCCCCGAGAAAAAACAGCTTCCATCTTCAGCATCTTCTCCACTAGCCTGCGTTTCCACTCCGGCGACACTGGGGAATCCCCAAAGTTAAAGGCTTCAGCGGTCAGCTCCCTTCGATGCTCCGATCCCTCCCCGTTAGGGGTCCGCACTGGTGCGCTGGACATTACCGTCACCGGGAACAGATGTGCCAGCGGCATTCCCCTCTTAAAGGTGATTTCTCTTGCCGTGGTGTTCCTGACACTTATAGCTATACGCCTCGCATGTACCACCCCTGGTCTCTGCACTTCGGGCCTCACCAGCACCCCCGCCGGAAATCGTGTCTCCCCTTCAAGATCGTCTGGGGTGTCTACTAACAGGGCTTCTCCCATCGGCACTCCTGGGAATCTGGGGGTCCCCATCACTAGGGCTACCTCCCCGGGTCGGATCACCTTGGGCCTCGCCTGCGTACACCACACCGTCCCTCGTTTACACTCCGGATCCAGCCCTTGGGAGGCAACCCCTTCTGCGAACACTGCTCGAAACACTGGATGCACCGAGGGGGTCTCCAGAAAGTCTTCCCCCCCTTTCTCCTTACAAGCTCCCAGGAGCCGTCGCACAACTGGGGAGTTAGTCCCCACCAGGAGGGCAGCACCACCGGTTTCCACCGGGTCAGGACACATCAACACCAACGTCTCAATAGCTTCAGACACTCCCACATCGCCCTCCGAGAACTCCAATCTCACCGATAGGTACCCATCGTACGGGTAGTCACCCTCGCTCACACCCCAAATCTGCAGGGCGTCAAATGGTGTTACGGGCAAATGCTTTAGATATTGATTGTAGAAAGACCGGTACAATAAGGTCACCTGCGATCCCGTATCAAGAACGGCTTTTGCGTAAATTCCCTCTATCCGTAGACCCACACTGGCACGGGGTCCCACCAGCCCATCCGGAACAGAGGCATGGGCACCCGGTCGGTGGTCTTCTGGCTGATCTCTGGGAGCGTGTTCCTCCAGAGGCTCCAGTCCGTTCCCTCACTGAGCCTCTCCTAAGTTTCCCGACACCTCTCCCTTTTTAGTCATAGGGGGGCTTGTCCTCCGCGGGACTCCTTGTCTCTCATAATCCCACCTAAAGTGACCCTCCTCTCCACAGCTATAGCACACCCTCAGCCGCCCATAGTCCCGCCTGAAATGCCCCTCTTTCCCACAGTTAAAGCACACACTGCCGGCCGCCCCTCCTCTCCCAGGACGGCTCCTGCTCCCAATCCACTGCACTGATCGCCCCTGAGAGTAGGTACCTCCCCTGTCCCTCCCCTCCAAAGGGGGTTCCCTACTCCCCGGGGGATTGTCATTCCTCCACTCAGCCACCACTTCCTGTATCGCTGAGGATTGCTCCCGTAGGCCCGTGCCCCTTTTCCGCCCCAACGCTCTCTCTTCCTCTCGCACCTCTCTAATCAGTTGCCCGAAGGATGGAGGGGGACCTTTCCTATAAGCCTGCCGGATAGTCCACGCCACCTTGTCCTCCTCCAGAGAGCCACTGAATAGCTGACTCATCCTCACGCTAGCCACGTCAGTCGCCTTCGCTACCCCACGGCGCCGCAGCCCCGAGAGCATCCCCTCCATCCTAAATATATACTCGGAGAGCTTTTGCCCTCTCCATTGTTCCAGGCATTGGAACTCTGCTAAAAGCAGCCAGGGTTCCCCTGACAACCCAAACGCTCCCTCCAAAACTTCTAGGCAGTCCTCCACTGAGGCCCCAGGCTTCTCAGCTTTCAACTCCCGGACAATTTTGGCTGCTAAACCCCTCAAACTTCCCACCAATCGCTGCCTCTTCTCCTCCCCTGAGCCTGGCCACTCCTCTAACATCAAAGACGTATGCTCGATCCAGGTCTCATAGTCCACCTCCCCATCCGGAGTAGGCTTGGCTCCGGAGAACACCCCCAGCTTCAGCCGTGGCCTCTCGGCCACCCCCACCAGGGAATTAAGTGCGGCTGCCAGCTCTGAGGCTTCCACCCTACCTGGGGAGCGGGGCTTAGTCACGACTCCCTCCTCCCACCTCCCTTTACTAGTGCCGGGCACCTGTCTGGGGTCCACCTCTAGCTCTAACTCCTCCTCCGATGTCTCCTCAGCCTCATCCTGGTAGGAGTGGAGCCCCCACGGCCCCTCCTCCCCTGGTACACTGACCGTCGCCGGCAGTTCCACCGTCCTGACTTCAGCACTCGTACGAACCAACACCCAGCTAGACTCTACCTCTTTACCACACCGTCTAGCTATTCTACCTGCCCAATACCCTTCACCGAACTTAAACCCCGCACTATCACGTCTCCCGAAACTCGAAAATCCACTTCGCTCACTACGCATGCGTACTGTACTGGGACACCTTCAAACTGGCACCAACAAACAAACTTATCTCTGTCCATCTCCGCTCTGCTGCCTGCGCGATTCCACAGCCCCTGGCAATCCAATCCCGGACGAGCCCCCACAAATGTAACCCTTACCCACAGGCTGGTATATGTCTAGGGGAAAAAGGAGATCCAGCCACTCTCCAACCCACCTCCCGTACACGCAGGTGCTGTGAGAATTGAGTTAATGCCTCACGCCCGCCCACAGTATCAAACCCACAACAAATACCGTTATGAAATACACTTTAAAGAGTTTACTAAAATTAAAAAAATAGTAGGCAATACAATATATATATATATATATATATATATACAAGGAAAAAAACAAAAGGCGCCAACTTATCAAAGTTCAGTCTGTTTAGTGCACTCGTTGGAGCTCAATCAACGAACCAATCGACCCATCCGGCCGTCGCACCTGGGACCACCCCGGTGGTCTTACGAGCAGTCCAGCACACGTCCACCTTCCTCAGCGTCTTCCTCGGCCTCTCCAAAAAACCCGCGAAAACCCCTCCCCCAAGTTCCCAGCATCACAAGACACAATGACATTCCCCATTGATTAACAAATGAATACAATTACCATATCAGCCATTCTAAAGTGAAACAACGGCGAGAGAAACACTTATCCGACAAAGAAACATTCCTACTTGTAACAAACCAAAGAGGCCATTTTGAGTAACATACCCAGGACATTGTACACTAATATTGCATTTGACTTCCTTACCACAGACTTAACCTGCAAGTTAACCTTTAGGGGATCCTGCGTGAGGACTCCCAAGTCTCTGTGCACCTCTGATTTTTGAATTTTCTTCCTAGTTAGTCCTTCTGCCAAAGTGCATGACCATATACATCCCTGCATGATATTCCATCTGCCACTTCTTTGTCCATTATCAAGTCAAGTCACCTTTATTATCATTTCAACCATATCTGTTATGTACAGTACATAGTAAAAATGAGACAACATTTTTCAGGACCATGGTGTTACATGACACAGTACAAAAACTGGACTGAACTACATAAAAAAACACCACAGAGAGAAAAAAAAAACCCTAGACTGCAGACCTAGCCAGGACTGTATAAAGTTCACAAAACAGTGCAGGCATTACAATAAATAATAAACAGGACAATAGTGCAGTAGGGTGTCAGTCCAGGCTCTGGGTATTGAGGAGTCTGATAGCTTGGGGGAAGAAACTGTTACATAGCCTGGTCGTGAGAACCTGAATGCTTTGGTGCCTTTTCCCAAATGGCAGGAGGGAGAAGAGTTTGTATGAGGGGTGTGTGGGGTCCTTAAAAATACTGTTTGCTTTGTGGATGCAGCGTGTAGTGTAAATGTCCGTGATGGTGGGAAGAGAGACCCAGATAATCTTCTCAGCTGACTTCACTATCCGCTGCAGGGTCTGACGATCAGAGATGGTGCAATTTTCGAACCAGGCAGTGATGCAGCTACTCAGGATGCTCTCAATACAACCCCTGTAGAATATGATGAGGATGGGGGGTAGATGATGGACTTTCCTCAGCCTTTGGAGGAAGTAGAGACGCTGCTGGGCTTTCTTTGCTATGGAGCTGGTGTTGAGAGACCAGGTGAACACCAAGAAATTTGGTGCTGTTAATGATCTCTACCCAGGATCCTCATCTGTCCTTCTGCATCCTCCCTTCTTCCTCAACACTACCTGTCCCTCCACCTATCTTAATATCATCTGCAAACTTGGCCATAAAGCCATCAGTTCTGTCATCCAAATTGTTGACATATTACATAAAAAGCAGCAGTCCCAGTACGAACCCCTGCAGAACACTGCAAGTCATTGGCAGTTAACCTGGAAGCCCCATTTATTTTCACTCTTTGCTTCCTGCTAGTCAGCCAGTCTTGTATCCATGTTAGTATCCATCCTGTTAGCAGCCTCATGTGTGATGCCCTGTCAAAGGCCTTCTGAAAATCAAAATAAATAACATCCATTTACTCTCATTTGTCTATGCTGCCAGTTATTTCCTCAAACAGTTCAACAAATTTGTCAGGCAGGATTTACCCTCAAGGAAACCAGGCTGACTTTTGCCTATTTATCATCTCCCTCCAAGTGCACAGAAACCTCCTCCTTAATAATAGACTCCAGCATCTTCTCAACTATAGAGGTCAGGTGAACTGGCCTATAATTTCCTTTATTCTGCCTCCCTCCCTTCTTAAAGTTTAGAGTGACATTTGCAATTTTCCAGTTCTCTGGAACCATTCCAGAATGTAGTGATCCCAGATAGGTGACTACGAATGTCTTCACTATCTCTTCAGCTACCTCCTTCAGAACCCTGGGATGTAGTCCATCAGGTCTAGGTGACTTACAAATTTCAGACTTTTTAACTTCTCAAGCACATTCTCCTTAGTAATAGCAGCCATACTCATTCCTGCCCCCTGACACACTCAAATTTCTGGCATACTGCTAGTGTCTTCCACAGTGAAGATGGACATAAAATACTTACTAAGTTTTCCTGCCATTTTTCCCCTTTACTACATCTCCACCAGTCCAATATCCACCCTTTCCTCCCTTTCACTATAAGTCTGAAAAGGCTTTTTTTCTTTTCTTTCTTTTTCAATCTTTTTATTGAGTTTCATATAAATATAAAAAAATCATAACATAATAATGAATAGGTTATAAATACAATAGACTTGAAATTACATTAATAATAAGATAATAATATCCTATTGAACATCAACAAAAAAAAGTACATTAATCAATCAAGTCTATATAATTATATATGAAAAAAAAATAATCGTCAAAAGAAAACGAAAAAAAAATTAAAAAATATATAAAAGAGAATATATATAGAAAAAAAACACTAAACTAAACTAACATGGGCAATAATAACAGTTTGTAAGTATATGATAGTGTCAAAGAACTCCGGAACTCCATACCTGAACAAGAATAAGCAGAGAGAAGGTCTGGAAAAGGCCAAATTAATTCATATGAAAATGTCGAATGAAGTTTCTTCAAATTTAATTGATGAGTCAAAAATAGTGCTTCTAATTTTTTCCAAACTCAGATAAGAAATAGTTTGAAAAAGCCACTGAGACGTGGTAGGAGGATTTCCTTCTTTCCAATTTTGTAATATAGACCTTCTGGCCATTAATGTTACAAAAGCAATCATTCGTCTGATTGGAGGGGAAAACTGATTACCATCCTCATTTGGTATACCAAAAATTGCAGTAATAAAATGAGGTTGTAAATCGATGTTCCAAATTGAGGAAATGGTAACAAATATGTCCTTCCAATAGTTATGTAAAGTAGGACATGACCAAAACATGTGGGTCAATGAAGCCACTTCTGAATGACATCTGTCACATTGAGGGTTAATATGAGAATAAAATCGAGCAAGTTTATCTTTAGACATATAAGCTCTATGTACAATTTTAAATTGTATTAAAGCATGTTTAGCACATATAGAAGAAGAATTAACCATTTGTAAAATTTTTTCCCATTTATCTGTTGATATATTGTATCGAAGTTCTTTTTCCCATTGTTGTTTAATTCTATCAGATATCTCTGGTTGTATCTTCATAATCATATTATAAATAAAAGCTACTAATCCCTTCTGACAAGGATTTAAGGTAAAAATCAAATCTGAGAAATCCGTTGAAGTTGAATTGGGAAAAGGTGGTAAAACTTTATGTAAAAAATTTCTGATTTGTAAATATCTGAAAAAATTAGATTTAGGTAATTTAAATTTATTGGAAAGTTGGTCAAAAGACATCAAAGTACCTTCAAAAAAAAGATCACGAAAACATTTTATACCTTTCCTTTTCCATATGCTAAAAGCTTGATCTGTCAAGGAAGGTTTGAAAAAAAAATTAAATAATATAGGGCTATCAAGAACAAAGTTTTTCAGAGTGAAAAATTTACGAAATTGAAACCAAATTCGTAATGTATGTTTGATAACAGGATTAGATATCTGTTTATTGAATTTAACTAAATCAGCAGGAAGAAAAGAACCAAGAACAGAGAATAGAGAATATCCCTTTACCTCATTACATTCCAAATTTACCCACTGTGGACACAATGATGAGTCCAAATCTAATTTCCAATACGTTAGGTTACGAATATTATTCGCCCAATAGTAAAATCTAAAGTTAGGTAAAGCTAAACCACCATCTTTTTTAGATTTTTGTAATTGCCTTTTACTTAACCTGGGGTTTTTATTTTGCCACACAAATGAGGAAATTTTTGAGTCAATGTTGTCAAAAAAAGATTTAGGAATAAAAATTGGTAAGGCTTGAAATAAATATAAAAATTTCGGTAAAATCATCATTTTAATAGCATTAATCCGACCAACTAATGATAAAAATAAGGGAGACCATCTTGTAGTAAGGTGTTGAATTTGATGAAGCATAGGTGAAAAATTCAGTCTAAATAAATCTTTATATTTCTTGGTAATTTTTATACCTAAATAGGTAAAATTATCAGTAACAACTTTAAATGGAATCCTGTCATTCAATAAAGTTTGCGCGTTTAAGGGGAATAATTCACTCTTATCTAAGTTTAATTTATAACCAGAAAAACTACCAAATTGAGCCAACAAGGATAAAATAGCGGGAATAGACCTATCAGGATCAGAAATATATAACAGCAAGTCATCAGCATAAAGTGATAATTTGTATAACTTCTCATTACGGGTAATACCAAAAATATTAGGAGATTCACGAATAGCAATGGCTAAAGGTTCTAATGCAATATTAAATAATAAAGGACTTAAAGGACAACCTTGTCTCGTACCACAAGATAATTGAAAAAAAGATCTATAATTATTTGTAAGAACAGAAGCAACAGGTTTATAATATATTAATTTAATCCATGATATAAAATTAGGACTAAAATTAAAATTTCTCAATGCATTAAATAAGTATGTCCATTCAACTCTATCAAAGGCTTTTTCAGCATCTAATGAGATAACACATTCTGGGACTGTGAGTGCTGAAGTATAAATTATATTAATCAATTTTCTAACATTAAAAAAAGAATACCGATTCTTAATGAAACCAGTTTGATCTTCTGAAATAATCTGTGATAGTACCTTTTCTAATCTAATGGCTAAAATTTTTGTAAGAATCTTAGAATCTACATTTAATAATGATATAGGGCGATAAGATGTACATAAAGTAGGATCTTTATCTTTTTTAAGAATTAGAGAGATAGTAGCTTCATAAAAAGATTGAGGTAATCTCTTCTTAGCAAATGCATCATTAAAGATTTCACATAACCAAGGGGAAAGCAAAGAAGAAAAAGTTGTGAAAAATTCTACAATATAACCATCAGGGCCAGGAGCTTTCCCCGAAATCATTGATGAGATAGCCTCACCTATTTCGGCTATAGAGATAGGAGCATCAAACAAGCTACGATCTTCATCTATCAGTTTAGGAATATTCAAATTGTTAAAAAAATTATCCATCATGGACAGGTCACCATCGAATTCTGATTGATATAAAGATTTATAAAAATCTTGAAAAGTGTTATTGATTTCTTTATGATCAGTAGTTAAATTACCGTCTTGTTTACGGATTTTAATAATTTGTCGCTTAGTCGAAATAGCTTTTAATTGATTAGCTAAGAGTTTACCAGTTTGATCACTGTGAATATAGAATTGAGCCCTGGTCCTAATTAATTGATTTTCAATTGAAGAAGATAATAATAAGCTATGTTCCATTTGAAGCTCAACTCTCTTCTTATAAAGTTCTATGGTAGGAGTCACGGAATAAATCTTATCAATTTCCTTAATTTTATCCACTAATAAAGCAATATCTAAATATCTTTGTTTCCTTTTACCAGCGGAATACGAAATAATTTGTCCACGGATAAAAGCCTTGAAAGAGTCCCAAAGTATTCCTCTGTCAATTTCTTCAGTATAGTTTGTTGAGAAAAACAAGTCAATTTGCTGTTTTATGTAGGTGACAAATTCTGGGTCTTGAAGCAGAGTAGTGTTAAGTCTCCAAGATCTAACAATATTGGAAAAGTCCGAAATCTTAATAGATAACTTCAAAGGTGCATGATCCGAAATAGTAATAGAATCATATTTACAATCAATAACATCCGTTAATAACCGATGATCAATAAGGAAATAATCAATTCTAGAATAACTATGATATACATGTGAAAAAAATGAAAATTCTTTATCTTTAAGGTTCAAAAACCGCCATATTTCTGTGATTCCTGAATCAACCATAAAAGAATTAATAAGTAAGGCTGATCTATTTGGAAGAGTTCGGATAGGTTTAGATCTATCCATCGAAGGATTCAAACAACAATTAAAATCTCCACCCATTATCAACATATATTCATTTAGATTAGGAAGGGAAGTAAATAAACGTTTAAAAAATTCAGGGCAGTCAAAGTTTGGAGCATAAATATTAACTAGAACCACTTTTCGATTAAAAAGTGAACCAGTTATCAACAAAAATCTGCCCTGTGGATCAGAAATAATTTCATGATGTGTAAACAAAATTGAGGGGTCTAGAAAAATAGACACACCCCTAATTTTGGCGGTACAATTCGAATGAAATTGTTGACCCTTCCAGAACCTAAAAAAACGTTGATTATCCTCCCTCCTAATATGGGTGTCCTGTGCAAAAATAATATTAGCGTTCAATCTATGGCATACTTTAAATATTTTTTTACGTTTAATCGGATGATTTAAACCATTAGTATTCCAAGAGATAAAGTTAATAGATTAATCCATCATGCCAATATTAATTGTGTGTATCATAATAGGTTAAAAAGACACATAACCCATAATTCAGGAAGAAGGAAAATTGATTCAGGAGCAACCGGAGAACATGACACCTCAACAATATTAATAATTTAAAGTCGGCCCATAAACTAAAAGCAAAAAAATAAAACGCAAAAGCGTGAAAAAAGATCCCTCCCCCTCCCCCCACCCTTCGAAGGAAAGCCAAGCGGCAGGCGCATAATCTAACACTAACCTTACCCCCATTTCAAGATGGCAGCTCCATAAAAAGATTTTAAAAAAACTATATAACACCCAGATTTAAATATAGAGTTGCAAAAAGAAAATATATATCAATCAGAATGAAAAAACTAATATAATAAAACAAACAATCATTAATAAAAAAAAGTATAAGCATTAAAATTTAAAAGTGTAATATACCTTTAAAAAAAATTCCATATTCAAATACAAGAAAGATGACGTTTCAGAAGCAAAGACTTATGGGAAGAAGAAACGACAGTTTGAAAAAGCCACATTACAAAATATAAATGTAAATTCAGCAATCTGTTAAAAAAAAGTTTAATAAAAAAAAGTTATCAAAATATGATTTAAAAAAAGATTTAATAGACACTACAATATATAAAAAAAAGACTAAAAAATTCAAAACATTCATCCCATTTCTAAGTACAGGCAAACAAATAAGTGCTTATAGAAAGCAAAGTCTTACGGGAAGAAGAAATGACATCTTGAAAAAATTAAATCATTATTACAAAATATAAATGTGTACATCTAAAACAGAAAAAAGAATTAAAAAAAAATTATAAAAATTAAAAGAGCATCTATAGAACAATGATGACAGTAAAAAAAAAGAACCAGACCCGTAGATCAGGATAAAAAGTTATAACCCAACTTCGTAGGTTAATTAAAATGAGATGGCATCCTCTCTCCGAAAAATCTTCAACATGACACATAGTTCAAGTTGCACTAGAAGATCTATATTCTTCAACAAATTTCTTCGCTTCTTCCGGAGTGTTGAAAAATTGCTGACTGTTGTCGTTCAACGTAATTCTAAGCTTCGCTGGATACATTAAAGCTTGTTTAAGTCCAATCAAGTGAATCTCTGCCATCACTGGTTTAAAAGTGATTCTCGATCTCATTACATCGTATGAATAATCTTCAACAATTCGAAATGTGTTAGTGTTGTAAGAAATCATACCTTTTTTACGAGCTAATCGAATCCAAAGCTCTTTCTCCCGAGGATAATGAAGGCGAACAATCACCGCTCGTGGTTTACCAGACAGAGCCGAAAATCTCGCAACTCTGTGAGCGCGGTTGATAACAGGTTTAGATTGCAAACCTTCAGCACTGAAAGTTTCCCATAGTAATTTAGAGAAAAATTCAGTTAAATCGCCGGACTCAACTTTTTCGGGAAACCCGATGATACGCAAATTCTGTCTGCGAGATCGATTTTCGAGATCAGTAATTTTAAACTTATACTGATCCATAGTTTTAGCATTCGACTCTACCTTCTTCTCCAGCGCTTCAATTGTACGTACTTTTTCACAAATTGATTTTTCAAGAGTCGCGATCTTATCTTCATGCCGCTGAATGTCTGATGCCTGCGATTGAAGCTTAGTTTCAAGCGATCTATCAACTTCTTCAAGTTCAGATATTTTCCTGGTAAGCTTATTTTCCAAACTTGTCAGTCTACTTCCCAATTTACCATCTAATCTGCCTTCCAAACCCGCAAGTTTAGCATCCAGTTTAATGTCCAAAAGACTAGAAATTGCATCGATGGATAAAGGATCCTTAGACGATTTCTTGCTTGTAGCCATTTTAAGTTTGACAAGATTAGATCAAGTATTGTTTTAGGAAGAAAAAAAAGTTAATCGAAAGTATCAACCTATGTGATTAAATTCAAAAAGATTTGATTAAAGGGTGATTATAGTTGAAAAAATGAAGAGCGCCTAAAAGGCAGATGTTTACGTCGCCATCTTGAAACTCCACCCCCAGCTTTTTTTGTTCTATTTTATATTATTGGCTAGTTTGTCTTCATATTTCATCTTTTTCTCTCCGAATGACTTTTATCAGCCTTTTATTGTTTTGTAAAACCTTCTCAAGCCTCCCACTAATTTTTACTCTGTTATATGCTTTTTGTTTTGCTTTTATGCTGTCTTTGACTTTTCTGGTCAGCCACAGTGGTGTCATCCTCCCTTTAGAATACTACTTCTTGTTTGGGATGTATCGATCCTGTGTCCTCTGAATTGCTCCAAGAAACTCCAGCCATTGCTGTTCTGCAATCATCCTTGCTAGTGTCCCCTTCCAATCAACTTTGGCCTGCTTCTCTCTCATGCCTCTGTAATTTCCTGTATTCCATTGTACTACTGATGCACCTGACTTTAGTTTGTCCTTCTCAAACTGCAGGGGTGAATTCTTTCATATTATGATCACTGCCTCCAAAGAATTCCTTTACTTTAAGCTCTTGAATTAAATATGATTCATTACACAAAAGAGTGCAGAATTGCCTTTCCCTGAGTGAGCTCAACTACAAGCTGCTTTAAAAAATTGTCTTGTAGGAATTCTACAAATTCCCTCTCCTGGAATCTAGCACCAACCTGATGTTTCTGATCTAGCTGTATATTGAAATTCCCTGTGACTGTCGTAACAATGCCCTTTTTAAATACCCTTTCTTTCTTCCATTGTGATTTGAATGCCACTTCCTGCCTGTTGTTTGGAGGTCTATTTACAGTAATGCGAGAAAGTTTGTGAACCCTGGAGAAATTTTCTCTATTTCTGCGTAAATATGACCTAAAATGAGAACAGATCTTCAAGTAAATCCTAAAACTGGATAACGAGAACCAAATTAAATAAATAACAGAGAAACATTACATTTGTTCATTTATCCAATATTACACATACTTGTTGGAAAAGTACATGAACCTCTGTGGTAATGCCTTTACAAAAGCTATTTGCAGTCAGGTGTTCCAATCAATGAACTGGGATTGGTGGTGTGGGTTGTAGAGGGGTCCTGTGCATAAAAAGAACACAAAGTCAGGTTACTGACAGAGCCTGCTCTTCCCAAGAACCATCTGCTTATGTGCACCATGCCTCGGTCAAAACAGCTTTCAGATGACCTTAGAAGAAGAATTGTAGTGTTACGAATGAGGAGCAACACTGATGGGCAGAAGGGTGCAAAGTCATCCCCCCCTTTTGAGAATTGCAAAATTGCTACTATTTTGGGTCTGATACCAAGGAAATGAGAGAGAGACAATGCAGAGATACACAAAAGTGGAATTTCTCCTCCTAACAAAAGCGGAACAGAACCACTGATTACTGCTATTGTCTCTTGGAGAAGGATTGTGTATTGAGTACTGTTCTATTCATTGAAACCCCTTAGGGGGCAACCAGAGTGGTCTGGTTGATGGGTTGCATCATCCCAACCTGATTGTCACCTGAGACCCCGTGAGTGGGGATAAAAGTAAGGTCTGGGGAACACACCTCAAACGCACCAGGAGAGACGCTACGAGACCGGTGGGGGCTTGTGCGTGTGTCCACCCTTGCCTGGGTGACAAGTCCACCACGGAAGAACGGTCTAGCGAAAGGACGGAGGGGTCATGCGTGAATGACCACAACAACAACCCATCGGCGGATCAAGATCGTAAAGGAAAGTTGGCAAGTCAATAGCTGTTACTCACTCTCTCTCTCTCTCTCTCCAACAATTGCAACACAGCGACCAACAACTACCGCAGCCTGCATGAACTGAACTGAACTGAACTTTATATTTCCATCGGACAATTCATTATCCCCTAGACAACGATAGAGCTTATTTCTTATTGATTATTATTATACCTGCACTTTTAGGTTTAGTATTGATGACGTATATTATCTGTATATTTGCATTGATATTATTTTTGTGTATTTTTACTAATAAATACTGTTAAAATAGTATCACCAGACTCCAATGGATACTCCTATCTTTGCTGGTAAGACACCCAGTTACGGGGTTCATAACAATAGAGATGCATCAAGCTGGAGAAGGTGTGAGTATGCATCAGACCACAATAAGAGAAATTTGTCTATAAATGGGAGAAACTCAGTACTGTTGCTACTCTCGCTAAAAGTGGGCATCCTGCAAAGATCACACCAAAAGCCCAATGTGCAATACTCGAGCTGAAAAAGGACCCAAGGGTAACAGCAAAAGACCTGCAGAAATCTTTGGATCTTGCTAAAGTCTCTGTTCATGTGTCCAGTATAAAAAAAGCATAGAACAAGAAAGGTGTTCCTGGAAAGATACCACGGAGGAAACCATGCTCTCCAAAAAAAAACATTGCTGCATATCTCAAGTTTGCAAAAGACCACCTGGATGTTCTACAATGCTTCTGGGACAGTGTTCTGTGGGCAGATGAGACAAAAGCTGAACTTTTTGGCAGAAATGAACATTGCTATGTTTGGAGGGAAAAATAGCACTGCACAACACCACCAGAACCTCATCCCAACCTTGAAGGAGCATAATGGTTTGAGGCTGCTCTGCTGCCTCAGCGCCTGGACAGTTTCCAATTGTTGAAATTCTATCAAGACAGAGAAAGTCAGGGCAGCAGTCTTGTCACATGAAGCTTTATAGAAGTTGGATAATGCAGCAAGATAGTGATCTGAAAGATGAGTTAAATCAACAACAGAATGGTTTAAAAATAAATTCATGTTTTGGAATGGCCAAGTCAAAATCCTGACCTGTCTCCTATAGAAATGTAGTGGGAGGACCTGAAGCAAGTAGTACATGCAAGGAAGCCCACCACCATCCTGAAGTTGAAGGAGTTTTGTAAGGAGGAATGACCTAAAATTCCTCCAAGCCGATGTGCATGGACATTGATTTCTCTAACTTCTGTTAATGCCTGTCCTCCCCTTCTTACCCCATCCCTTCTTTATTTATTAATTTATTATCCCCCCCCCCCTCCTTTTTTCTCTCTCTCTCTCCCTTTCACAATCACTCCTTGCCTGCTCTCCATCACCCTCTGGTGCTCTCCTCCCCCTTTATTCCTAGGCCTCCTGTCCCATGACCCTTTCCCTTCTCCAGCTGTGTATCCCTTTTGCCAATCAACTTTCCAGCTCTTAGCTTCATCCCTCTCCCTCCGGTCTTCTCCTATCATTTCAGATCTCCTTCTCCCCCTCCTACTTTCAAATCTCTTACTATCTTTTCTTTTAGTTAATTCTGACTAAGAGTCTCAGCCCAAAACATTGACTGTAATTCTTCCTATAGATGCTGCCTGGTCTGCTGTGTTCCATCAGCATTTTGTTTGTGTTGTTTGAATTTCCAGCATCTGCAGATTTCCTCGTGTTTGCGAAATGAACAAGTATAATGTTTTTGTGTTATTTATTTAATTAGGTTCTCTTTATCTAGTTTTAGGACTTACATGAAGATCTGATCACATTTTGGGTCATATTCATGCAGAAATCGAGAACACTCTACAAAGTTCACAAACATTTCAGCACCGTTGTGTAACTCCCTTCAGTGTCATTTTATACATGCCTTTTCTTAACTCAGGGGTCGGCAACGTTTACCACTGAAAGAGCCAATATGGACCCATTTCCCACAGAAAAGAAAACACTGGGAGCCACAAAACCCGTTTGACATTTAAAATGAAATAACACTGCATACAACGGTTTTTTTTTGCCTTTATGCTATGTATAAACAAACTATAATGTGTTGCATTTATGAAATTGATGAACTCCTGCAGAGAAAACGAAATTACATTTCTGCATGCAACAAAAACATTTTGAACTCCGAAAAAAAGACGTTGGGTTGAAGGTTACTCCATAGGTAGCCTACCTTGGATCGAAGAATTAAAAGAAAGCGCGCACTGGCGGGTGTCAGGCATTGGCAGTGGTGATGTATATTAATAGCGATAAAAAACACGTTGTTGCGGTGTAGCGCTACACGCAGCGCTAAAATAAAGACACTGCAGTCAAAGGTAACTTTATTCGAACTAAACAGCCTTGATTTAAAGCCTCCCTCAACCCGTCCCCCTGGGCGCGGATGCTCCAAAAGACACGTACTCACAAACCCCCATAGGCTATCTCCCTTAGCCGGAACGGTGGCTAATTGTGAGCCGGTTCGGATGTGCCAGGAAATGGGGTCTCCACAACGTTTTTAGATTGTACAAGATCACCATAATCTTCAAATTTCGAATTATATTTCAAAAACTAACAAACCACGGGGAGCCGCAGCACAGAGATGAAGGAGTCGCATGCGGCTCCGGAGCCGCGGGTTGCCGACCCTTGTCTTAACTCTACCCAGGAGGATGCTACATCTTCCGATCCTACATCACCTCTTCCTAAGTATTATATCTCATTTTTTAACAATAAAGTCATCCTGCTTTCTCTGCCTGCCCATCTGTCCTTTCAATACAAAGTGTATCCTTGGATGTTTAGCTCCCAACTATGATCTTTTTTCAGCCGCAACCCAGTGATGCCCACAATGTCATACCTGGCGATCTCTAGCTGTGCTGTATCTACCTTATTCTGTGTACCGTGTCCATTCAGTTATAACTATTTCAGTCATGTGTTCATCATCTTTTTTGATTTTGTGCCCATTTTACACTTCAATATATCCCGCTGACTACAAATTTGACCGATCATCTGCCTGTCCTTCCTAAGAGTCTCATTAAACACTGCATCAATTTGTATAGCAACTACATCATCCTCACTCTGGTTCCAATCCACCTGCCAAACTAATTTAATTCTAATTCCTTGTAATTTGAGATGCACCTTAAATGGATGCCTTCTAATATTAGACATATTGATTCTGGAAAAATCTATGCTATCAATCTACTGTATCAATGCCGCTCAGTATCTTAAAAACAAGTGAAGTTTATCGAACCTCTCATTGTGGCAACGTTCTTGTAAACCTCATCTTCACCCTTCCCAAGTATCCATGGCCTTCCTATAATTGGGCCACCAGATTTGAATGCAGATCTCCAGGTGCAGCTTAATGGAAGATTTAAGAAGCTGCAACATAAGCTCCAGACTTTAGAACTCAATACTTTGACTGATATATGCAAGTAATCCATATGCCGTCGTTCCCACCATGTTAACCTGTGCAACCACTTTCGGGAAGCTGTGGATTTAGTCCCTAAGATCCCTCTGTGCATCAACGTTTTTTAAGATCTTGCCGTTGTTACATGTCAGTGTCATTTTAGGCTCCTGGACGAGGCGGGTGGATGAGGTCATTATGACATATGCGGAGAGGTTGTCTGGGACATTCGGCAGTTAAGGGAGAACGGTCTGCGAGCTACCAGCGGGAGCTGAGTAGAGTTAGTTGAAGAGTTCGCTACAGCAGTGTGTGAGTTTAATACTTCTCCTTGTCCAGAAGATTGTGATAATTGGCGGCACACAGTGCATATTGGATACCTGACTGTCACTTTGTATGATCCATACTTGGATTACTGGAGTATTCTGTGGCGACCACTTGTATTAAGGAATATTCCGTGACTGTCACCTTGTGATACCTTTATGTGGATTTTGGAACTTAGGCATCACTTTGTTACCCCTGTGTGACTCTGGCATTTAAGTGACGACTACTCGACGTCTGGAATCTTCTGAGACTGTCACCTCATTTTCCCAGGGTGGATTTCTGGAATCATCTGGATTGCCAACCTAGGACTTTGTTTGAGTAAGATTTGAAAAGAACTGTTCCCAGACCTCCACGGGTTGTGAGCTAACGTAACACTGTTGATTTCTGTTTAGGAGAGTAATCTGTTTAATTGTCTGTATTTTGGGTAGAAACTGAAAATATACTTGTTTAACATCAAAAGCTGAGTCTGTAGTCTATTACTGCTGCCACGTATCACCATTAATAGTGTACTGTTCCTGAATAGGGAAGGTTTAAAGGGATGCCAAGCACAGGCTACTGATATTAGTTTAGATGGTCACCTTGGTTGGCATGGTTGAGTTGAGCTGAAGGGCTTATTTCCATAATCCAAGACTGAATTGGACTGAATTGTTTCAACAGAAACTATCGTGACATGAGGTCAGGAATGAAAAGAGAAGATAGTGGGGATACACAGCAGGTAAAGCAGCATCTATGGAGAGATTAGAGGAAGCACTTTTCAGGCTGATAGAAAAATGAGAAAGTAAGTTTGATTTAAATTGGAAGAGAAGGGAATGGGAATAACAAAGAGAATGTCCTTGGGAGAGTAGAGACCGAGATTATTCGAATAACATATTTTCTTTCAGAGTAACTGGATCACAGAGCACAGAAAGAGCCTCTCAGATCAGCAGCATTCTGCCTACCAGCAAGTATTCTTTGTTGATCACCCTGAAAATGGATAAATGAAAGCAGATAGAAGGAAAGCACACAATGTTGGAACAGTGAGATTTAGAACACGATAGATACTGAAATCTGGAATAAAATAAATTAAGTTCAAGTTCAATTGTCTTTCAACCATGCGCAAAGCAAAGTAACGACAGTCATACACAACACAAAGCACATACAGCATATATAAGAGAGCCATAAACATACAATCACACACACAAAAATATAATATAACCCTAGTCCCTGAGTCCATGGATGTTGTCGGCAAGGACAAGCCTGCAGCAGCCTGCAGACCAACACAATCGAGCCTGTCTTCCACCAAGTGAACACTGGAGAGCAGCACTGACACCCGCATGGAAGCTGTGCCACACAGCCTTCAGCGTCACCTCCCCTGGGTGACTGCAACAGGTGACATTGCATATTGTGTCTTGCATGTAGCGAGCATTACTGGTTGTCGTGTGAACAAAGTCACCAGAGATATAAGCAGTCTCTTTATTCGACAAAATGAGACTGAGCAGCCATCATATTGAGACCCCTTTTGGAGGAAAAAGACCTGCCTGACTCAACACTCTGCTAAAGATTAAAGGACAATTCCATATTTACAATGCTTCCTTTGAACTACACACCACCTTCATACTCCCCTCTTCGCACCCACACGATAGGCACCAAATGACAAATTTAGTCAGTGTTGTCTGATCTTCCAGTTAACTGTGGTTCATGGTTGTTCATGAACCTGTTGTTCAGAGCAGTACAGTTCAGATTGGAGTCTGAAGTTATTTGCTGTATGTGCTATCCCTCGCCCCCCCAAAAAACGCTCTAACAATGCTCACTGAGCTTTGTTTGGTCGCACTGCATCTGAGGAAAGAGTTAGTATTACTGAGAGGAGACCTTGTGTTAGAATTGGTTAGTTCTTGTAAAAGCAGAAAAGGCAGACTATTTGAAGTTGTTGAATTCTGTTTTGAATTGAACTGGATATGCATGATGGAAGCTATAAGATTGTCCATCTCAGAACTTATCTGCTCTTGTGATTCAAAGAAGAGCTCAAAGTTATTTGATAGTGGATGTTTCCCGTTTATGTGTAGTTGATACTTGCTTCACCTGATTCCAGATCATCAAGCTGCAACAACTCTGGGGGGAAAAAGCACTTGAAGGATGTTTTCAGTATTATCTCTCACTTCAGATTTCTTTGCAATGAAAGAGCTGTGCATCTCACAGCTCCTATCTGGTATTGCTTTCCCCTCTTTCATTCTCCTCCATTTCCATGGTTCTCCAGAGATCAGTCTGATCAGGTATCTTGTTTTTCTTTTACTCTGAATGCCTGAAGCAAACTTAGTTCCCACCCATTGCAGACTTTCCATTTGTTTTGTTTCCCCTGCAACTTAAAAGTGTTTTTGCTTTCTTTTTCAGTTCTGGTAATGGGCTATTAATCTGAAAAGATAACCCATTCTCTCTCTTTCTCTCTCTCTCTCTCTCTCTCTCTCTCTCTCTCTCTCTCTCTCTCTCTCTCTCCCTCTCTCCCTCTCTCCCTCTCTCCCTCTCTCCCTCTCTCCCCCTCTCTCTCTCTCCTCAACACTGCCTGACATATTGAGTATTCCCTTGTATGTTTTTTTTCTTTTTCCTCAGCTACAGTCAGTACCCACAGCTTCTTGTTTTTCAGACGTCAGACGTTTTGGTCCCTGTGGTGTTGTGTCAGACAACCAGGTGCTAATATTGTGCAGTAAAATGGGGAATGGATTGTAGCACCACTCAGCAGCAGTCAGTGCTGGTGCCTCATAGCCCATTCCTGATCCTGAGTATTGCCCGTGTGGAGTATGCACATTATCCCTGCGACCTCGTGAGTTTTGCCCCAGGGTGTTACATTTTCCTGACACATCCCAGTGTGGAGCCACTGGGTAGGTTAGTTTGTGTTGATTATCCCTGTCATAGGTAGGTGGTGGTAGAATCAGGAGGAGTTTAGTGGATCTGTAAGAGTGAATTGGGTAGGGAAAGAGGAATGGGACTGAAGGGAATGTTCTGAGAGACTCGATGGGCTGAATAGATTCATGTCATAGGAAAGCACAAAAGATTAGTTATAACTGGAATACAGGTCACTGGTATTGTACAGTTAAAATATGATACAAAAGCAGTCCAATTGGGTAGGGAAAGAGGAATGTCCAGTCCCTATATACCTCCAACCCCCACCAGGAAGGTCTCAAAGCTCTCCGCTTCTTTTTGGATTCCAGACCTAACTAGTTCCCCTCTACCACCACGCTCCTCTGTCTAGCGGAATTAGTCATTACTCTCAATAATTTCTCCTTTGGCTTCTCCCACTTCCTCCAAACCAAAGGTGTAGTCATGATTGCCCGCAACGGGTCCCAGCTATGCCTGTCTTTTCATTGGCTTTGTGGAACAGTCCATGTTCCAAGCCTATTCGGGTATCCGTCCCCCTCTTTTCCTTCGCTACATCGATGACTGCATTGGCGCTGCTTCCTGCACACATGCTGAGCTCGTTTACTTCATTAACTTTGCCTCCAACTTTTACCATGCTCTCAAATTTACCTGGTCCATTTCTGACACTGGGTGGCAGTGTGAAATGTCAGGAGGATGTCATGAGAATGCAGGGTGACTTGGACAGGTTGGGTGAGTGGACAAATATATGGCAGATGCAGTTTAATGTGGATAAATGTGAGGCTATCCACTTTGGTGGCAAGAACAGGAAGGCAGATTACTATCTAAATGGAGTCAAGTTAGGAAAAGGGGGAAGTACAACGAGATCTGGGTGTTCTTGTACATCAGTCAATGAAAGCAAACATGCAGGTACAGCAGGCAGTGGAGAAAGCTAATGGCATGCTGGCCTTTATAACAAGAAGAATTGAGTATAGGAGTAAAGAGGTCCTTCTGCAGCTGTACAGGGCCCTGGTGAGACACCACCTGGAGTATTGTGTGCAGTTTTGGTCTCCAAATTTGAGGAAGGACATTCTTGCTATTGAGGGAGTGCAGCGTAGGTTCACAAGGTTAATTCCCAGAATGGCGGGACTGTCATATGTTGAAAGATTGGAGCGACTGGGCTTGTATACACTGGAATTTAGAAGGATGAGAGGGGATCTGATTGAGACGTATAAGATTATTAAGGGATTGGACATGCTGGAGGCAGGAAGCATGTTCCCACTGATGGATGAGTCCAGAACTAGAGGCCACAGTTTAAGAATAAGGGGTAAGCCATTTAGAACAGAGATGCGGAAAAATCTTTTCACCCAGAGAGTGGTGGATATGTGGAATGCTCTGCCCCAGAAGGCAGTGGAGGCCAAGTTTCTGGATGCATTCAAGAGAGAGTTAGATAGAGCTCATAGATAGCGGGGTCAAGGGATATGGGGAGAGGGCAGGAACAGGGTACTGATTGTGTATGATCAGCCATGATCACAGTGCATGGCGGTGCTGGCTAGAAGGGCTGAATAGCCTACTCCTGCACCTACTGTCTATTGTCTATTGACACCTCCCTCCCCTTTCTTGATCTTTCTGTCTCTGGAGATGGCTTATCTACTGATATCTACTGTAAGCCTACAGACTCTCACAGCTACCTGGACTGTTCCTCTTCCCACCCTGTCTCTTGCAAAAATGCCATCCCCCTTCTCACAATTCCTCCATCTCCGCCGCATCTGCTGTCAGGATGAGGCTTTTCATTCCAGGACGAAGGAGATGTCTTCCTTTTTTAAACAAAGGGGCTCCCCTTCTTCCACCATTAACTCTGCTTTCAAACGCATCTCTCTCATTTCATGCACATCTGCCCTCACCCCATCCTCCCGCCACCCCAGCAGGGATAGGGTTCCCCTTGTCCTCACCTACCACCCAACCAGCCTCCGGGTCCAACATACAATTCTCCGTAACTTCCGCCACCTCCAATGGGATCCCACCACTGAGCACATATTTCCCTCCCCCCACCATTCTGCTTTCTGCAGAGATTGCTCCCTACGTGACTCCCTTGTCCATTCGTCCCCCCATTCCTTCCCACCGATCTCCCTCCTGGCACTTATCCTTGTAAGCGGAACAAGTGCTACACTTGCCCTTACACTTCCTCCCTCACCACCACTCAGGGCCCCAGACAGTCCTTCCAGGTGAGGCGACACTTCACCTGTGAGTTGGCTGGTGTGGTATACTGCGTCCGGTGCTCCCGGTGCGGCCTTCTATATATTGGTGAGATCTGACGCAGACTGGGAGACCATTCCACCAGCATTTTGTGTGTGTTGCTTGAATTTTCAGCATCTACAGATTTCCTCGTGTTCCAGTTTACAGGATTTGTTAATAATGTTAGACATCACATTCAGTGGACTGTTTCAGTTCTTGTGTGTTCTTTTATTAGCAGTTTCTTTAGAACATTGTTAGAACTTCTTTAGTGTTCAGCATGTTAACAGGCTGTTCTGGAGTGTGTGAAGAAGCTTAGTGGGCTCTTGGAAATTAGTCTGGGCTTCCAATAAGTTACTTCAACCATTTGATTAACACATCTCCACAAATGAGATTCTGGATTTGTTGGTATTGGTTTCTTGTTGGCACACGTACAAAGATACAATAAAAAGCTCACAAAATTCTGCAGGTACTCAGCAGGCAAGGCAGCATCGATGGAAAAAAAGAACATTTCAGGCCAAGACCCTTCAAAAGGACTGGAGAAAAAAAAGATGAGGAGTAGATTTAAAAGGTGGGGAGGGGAGAGAGAAACATAAAGTGATAGGTGAAACTGGGAGTGGAAGGGGTGAAGTACTGGGAAGTTGATTGGTGAAAGGCATACAGGGCTGGAGAGAGGGAGATAGGAGAGTCCTCTCCGTATTTCCATAGTGCTGCCTGGCCTGCTGAGTTCCTGCAGCATTTTGTGTTTGTTGCTTGGATTTACAGCATCTGCAGATTTTCTCTTGTTTATAAGAAGGTCAGTTTTGCAAGTGCTCCACTCTGATCATTTCAAAAGCATAAATACTTCGAGGAAGAACAAGAACAAAGCAGCAACAGGCTGCAGGAGATAGTGTTACGGTTATTGAGGTAGTGCAGTGCAGTGCAGGTAGACAATAAGGGGCAAGGATCATGTCGGGTAGTTTGTGAGGTGAAGAGTCCAATTTCTCCATTCAAGAGTCATGTGATGGTTGGAGAGAAGCTGTACTTGAACCTGGTGAAGTGTGTTTTCATGCTTTTGGTTCCTCTGACTGAAGGAGGGTTTTGGGGGAAGGGGTTGGAAAGTAGATAGGATGGGAGGGGTCTCTGATTAAGCTGGCTGCCTTTCCAAGGCAGCGAGAAATGTAGACGGAGTCAATGGAAGAGAGACTGGATTTCATGATGGATTGAGCTGCCTAGACAGCTCTGCAATTTTGGTCAGAGCAGTTGCAATTACCATGCGGTGATAGAAACATAGAAAACCTACAGCACAATACAGGCCCTTCAGCCCACAAAGCTGTCGAACATGGCCTGACTTTAGAAATTACCTAGGCTTACCCATAGCCCTGTTTTTCTAAGCACCGTGAACCTGTCCAAGATGGATGAGGAACAGAGATGCATTCAGGTCAGTTGCTTTCAATAGTGCATCTATAAAAATGGTAATGATCAATACAGACATGTCAAATTTCCTTAACCTTCTAAGAGAGAAGATACACTTCAAAAGTAAAATCACAAAATAAAGCTTTCTGAAATGAAACCATAGATATGTCTCATCTTAGTTGCTCCTGAAAGTGAAATGTAAATCAGCATGTTGGGTTGGACTTCAATGAATTGAATTTTTTTGAGGAAGCGAGAAAATAAATTGAAGAAGCTGCAGTGATAGATGTGGTGCATGTGGATTTTAACAATGCATTTGACAAGCTTCCCCATGGAAAATTCGTTCAGAAAAGTCATGAAGCATGGGATCCAGGGAAACTTGGCAACATGGATTCAGAATTGGCTAGGCCACAGTAAAAAAAGAGTGGTAATAGATGAAGCATATTCTGCTTGGAGGCTGGTATGTCATGGTGATCTGTACTGCGCTGTACTTTTCTGTGTTCTCAGAGCCAGTACTGAAATTTCTTTTATCACTGTTTTTATCCTTTCGTGAACGGTTGACCCTTTCTGAGTTTTGATTCTTATTGCCACCTTTCGTGAATTTATCAACGATACTTACACTTGAAATCATGTTTTGAGCAGTACACAGTAGTATAGATACAGGGAAGTAACTTCGGAAGTGGAGTTTATTTTCTAATTGCTGTTCCATTCTTCCCTCCGCTCAGCCCCGAATGATTCACTTATGACTTTGAATTAGCTATGTTTGTCGACAGCCAGCTGATCAAATAATGCCGATTTGGCATTATTCTAGAGGGAGTTTGGCTACGATTGTTCTCATTGATTGTGGAGAGCTTCACTGTAACCTTGTTCTCATGTATCCACACTTGTGTATTGTCCATCATGTAAACTGGAGTGTAGGATTCCTTCTTTCCTTGGCAAGCCATTTTGTACCATTGTACCAGTGCCTCGGTGAGACTGCAGTACAAACTAGGCCTTACATCTGGAAACTTCCTGATGGCGGCTAAATGAAATCTCCAGGGAAATGATGTTTTCTTACCGTAAGATGTTGCACGACTGCCAAATATAGTTACTGTAGAGAAGATATTGAGAGGGTTAAGTAGGTGTTTTCTTATTTGTACTTTTACCTACAGCCAATAATTTGTTTTGATTTGTAATTAATACTAGGTTCATGAATTAATATTTGAATTCAAGAAGTAAAAGCATGAGAATGGCTTGTTGATTGATTGAGAGCCATAGGCTTCATTTACATTGTGTTGGGCGTAAAGAAATCAAGTGTTAATTGTTAGCATTGATCTATTGTATGGTAATTTACAAACAATATGTGTTGCTTTGATGCTGACCACTAGTTAAACCAGGATGTCTAATCGGTTACTACTCGGTGCAGCTGAATAGCAAAGCAGTTGGTGTATTGCCTTTTTTAAAAAAAATGCATACAACATTGCAAGCTTTGCCAGCTGCGGTGCCTGAGTCATTTGGCTGTTGCTGCACTGTGAATTCCTGTGCAAAATGAAAGATGTTTGAGTTTCTTGGCGCTGTCTGTAAGGAGTTTATATGTTCTCCCTGTGTCCTTGTTGTCTTCCTCCGAGTGCCTTGCTTTCTTCCAAAAATGTACAGGTAGTAAGTTGTGGGCCTTACGTTGGAGCCAGTAGTACGGTGACACTTGTGGCTGACCCAACACATTCCTCAGACTGTGTTGGCTGTTCACTGTACGTTTTAATGTTTCAATGTACAAGTGACAAATAAAGCTAATCTTTAAAGTTACTTGGCCCACAGAGCTCTCTCCCTTTGTTACTGTTCTCTCCACTCACCTCTGCTCCCGGGTTATTGATTGAAATGGCTGATTAGCATTGCTCCTCTTTTTCAATTGCAGCTTTTGCAAGCATCTTTAATTTTGCTTTATTTGAAATTTTGCGCAGCAATTCACAGCACTACAGCAGCCAAATGGGGCAGGCACCGCAGCCGTCGAAGCGTGTGATGCTGTATGTATTTTTAAAAATAAATTCTTACCGGCTCCCTCCTGGGCCAGTTATTTCCAGAAGCTTTCTGAAGAAGTAACATGTAATTTAGTAAGGTTTATTTTTCATTTATCTGTAGCTCAGGACTGGGTAAGAGAGCTGCAAAGACAATAGTTCTCCAGTGACATTTAATTATGCAAGGTTCTCATGGGTTCAGTCTGGTGATGTTGGCAACCCTTCAACTAATTACATGGTTACCAGTTGACAAACTCATATGCCACGTAATCTTAGATGCCATGTCTTAGTAGCAACAATTGATTCAAACCTGCCTGCCTTTCTCAGTGGTTGCAGGAACAGAAGCAACAGAGGCTGACAGAGAAGAAGCTGGTGAGGAAAATGGTGATGAAATTGAAGGGAGGAAATTTTAAGAAATTCTGCGAGAATGGCAGGAGTAGAGGAAGGGAACAAAAAAGTTGCAAGCAGAATTTCTGCTGCATGTTTATGACATTTCATTGTCTGACATAAAGTAGCCTTTTTTTGTCATTGCTTGCATCTTAGCACAGTGCTTTACAGTACAGCTGAACCGAGTTCAATTCCCACTGCTGCCTGTATGATCTCCCCGTGACCCTGTGGGTTCCTTCCAGTTTTCTCCTGCTGTCCAAAGACGTACCGGTTGGCAGGTTAATTGGTCATTGTAAATTGCCCCGTGATGAGGCTAGGGTTAAATTGGGGTATTGCTGGGTGGAGTGGTTTGAAGGCCCAGAAGGGCCTATGCCACCCTGTGTCTCAATAAATAAATAAATATATCAAGACCAAATCAAATTTTGGGTTATGGACATTTGCATCAGAAAAATGTCAGGTATTGACCTCCTCCAACAAGAAAGTAAAACTACCTCCCCCTTTACATTAAATGACATTTCTATCATAAAGTCCTTCACCATTAATATCATATGGAGTGGCTGTAGTCTGTAACTGTTATAAAATGCTGTGTAGATACTACCTCACAAGTCTGTGAACTACCACTAAGAAAGACACCATCATCCTGACTTAAGAATATAGTGCCAACAGTGCTGTGGAAGTACCTATACCAGAAGGAATGTGATCATTCAAAAAGGCAGCTCACCACCACCTCTTCAACATCAGACAATAAATGTTCACTATGCCAGTGACACCTAGATCCTAGGTAATAAGGAAAAGTCTTGAATTAAATTAGTTGCTGATGCCATTTTGAAAACCTCTTAGACCAGAGATTACCAGTGTGTGAGAAAATATACAACTTGTTGATTATGGCCAGCTTCAGATAGGAGATTTAGCTAATAACATGCATTGGGTGGTTCGAAGTTCAAAGTAAATTCACTATCAATGTACATATGTGTCACTATATGCAACCCTGAGATTCATTTTCTTGTGGGCATACTCAATAAATCCATAGTAGAATAATAACCATAGTAGGATTGATGAAAATCTGCACCTGCTTGGACATTTATCTAAGTTGCAAAAGGCAACAAACTATACAAATGTTAAAAAAAGAAATAATAATAATAATATAAATATGGAGAATATGAGATGAAGAGTCCTTGAAAGTGTGTCCATAGGTTGTTGGAACATTTCAATGAGGGACCAAGTGAAGCTGAGTAAAGTTTTCCACTTATTTCAAGAGCCTGATGAGGGGTAATAATTGGTGGTATAAGTCCTGAGTCTCCTGTACCCTCTTCCTGTTGACAGCAGTGAGAGGAGAACAAGTTTGTCAAAGTTTTATAAGTCATATCATATCTTTGCAAATTACTTAGTAAATAAAGGTGCTTGTGATGAGGACTGGCTCATGAATCTCTGGTTTCCTCCTTCTGAAGTCAATAATCAGCCCTTTGGTCTTGGGCTTTGAGGAAGAGGTTGTTGTTAAGCCCACTCAGCCAGATTTTGAATCTCTCTTATATACTGATCCATCACCACCTTTGATAACAGCCTACAATAGTGGTGACCAACAAACTTGAATATGCCATTGGAGCTGTGCTTAACCACTAAGTCATAAGCATAAAGCAAGTAAGTGCACAGACTTATGGTGCACCTGGGGAAGAGATTGTTGCCAATCCGAACTAACTGGGTTCTGAAGGTGAGAAAATTGAAAGTAGTCTAATTGCACAAGGAGATATCAAGGCCAAAGTCTTGAAGCTTATTGATTAGCTTTGAGGCGATGATGGTATTGAATGCTGTGCTTTAGTCAATAAAGAGCATCCTGATGTACATATCTTTGCTGTCTAGATCTTCCTGTGTTGAGTGAAGAGCCAATGAAATGGCATTTGCTGTGGTCCTGTTGCACCAGTAGGCAAACTGGCACATCCAAGTTGCCTCTCAGCCAGGAGTTGTTATGTTTTATTATTACATTATGTTTTGTGGTGGTGTGACCTGAGATGGTCTGTCTGAAGGGATGCTGCAAATAGATTCAGTGACAAATTTCAAAAGGCAATTGGATATAAATTTGAAAAAAGAAACATTTGTCAGACTTGGGTCTTCATTTATATTTTTTTAAAAAATGAAGAGCCAAGGTACCAAGGCTTAATGTGTCCTTCTGTGCTGCTAATTGTAATTCACAGTCCTAAGCATATTTTAGTTCTGGTAGCATCACAAATATGAGACCCCTCGACCCAAAATGTCGACTGTTTACCATTGGCGCTGCCTGGTTTGCTGAGTCCCTTCAGCATTTTGTGTGTGTTGTTTTAGTTTTGGTGTTGCTCTTCCTGCTGGTGCAACACTGGCCACACCTTGTACTCATTGGTGCTGGAGCTTGTTAGTCTGACAGCTTCTGCACCAATTTAAAGTTAGCAGTGAAATGGCACTAGTCTCATCCAGTGAATTGAATGCATGTTTTTCAAAAAACATTTTTCTTTGTTTCTGGTAACAGTGTGGGAAGAGATGTTGTGGGTTTCCTTTGGTTCTATGAAAAGTGCAGAAGTTCAGCTAGTCCAAGACCATTGACCACAGAGAATCTTTCTTATCTGTTATCACTTGTCCAGCTGACAAACTGTAGACATTTCGGATGATGAGAGATCTGATTTAGATAGATCAGGAACTGTGCCATTTATGGCCCAGTTCTCGTGCCTTATTTTGGAGTCTGTGGGTTTTAATATTTTTTTGTTTATCATTTTTGTGTGTAACTTTAATTGCAATCATTGTCAGATTTGAGTTTGGAGTTACATTTATTAACAATTATTTTGCAATTTTGTGTTGAGCATAAAGGCAGCATGGTCACCCTACTATAGGAAAGATATTGTTAAGCTGGAAAGTGTGTAGAATGGATGTTCCCTGGGGGGCTCAAGGGCCTTACCTATAAAGAGAATATAGCCATGATTTACCTTTATTCCATCGTGTAGGAGAACGAAGGGCAACTTCATAGAAGTTTATAAACTCAAGAGGGGTATGGCTAAGGTGGATTGTCATAGTCTTTTCCACAGGTTTGGGAAGTCGAAAATGAGAGGGCACAGATACAAACAATATAAAACAGGAGTTACCTGAGGTGCAACTTCTTTATAGAGAGGGGTAGTGAGTACATGGAATGAACTGCCAAAGGACATGGTTGAAGTGGGTATGATTGTATTTGGACAGCTACATGGAGGGGAGGGGCTTGGAGGGTTAAAGGCCAAACAGGGGCAACTGGGACTGAGAAAGAGGATCCTGTGTTCAGCATGGACCAGGTGGGACAAGCATATCTGTTTCCATGCTGTATTACTCTTATGATGCTGTAAGACAAACCCGAAGTTTGAAGATTCACTTCTCTTTCTTAATTCAATGAAAAAAAACCTTCTGTTGTCTGAGAATTGATTCTAGCCATTACTCATATTCTTGGTGAATATTAAAGATGTTAGTGTGGCTGACAGTCAATAAATCCCAGTTTGATGTATTTCCCATTTTCTGAAAAAGCTAATACAGGGATACAGATACACTTGCTATTATCTATAGATTCTGGAATTGCTTCTGCAAGATGGTTGAGATTAAATACAACCCTACTTTTCAAGAAAGGAGGGAGAAAGGAAATAAGGGACTGACTAAACCTAACATACTGGGCCTGAACACCTCCCTGTGCAACTGGATCCTAGACTTCCTGACTGGGAGACCTCAGTCAGTCTGGATTGGGAGCAGCATCTCCAACACCATCACATTGAGCACAGGGGCTCCCCAGGGCTGTGTGCTCATTCCACTGCTGTTCACTCTGCTGACCCATCACTGTGCTGCAACACACAGCTCGAACCACATCATCAAGTTCGCCGATGACACGACCGTGGTGGGTCTCATCAGCAAGAACGATGAGTCAGCTTACAGAGAGGAGGTGCAGCGGCTAACGGACTGGTGCAGAGCCAACAACCTGTCTCTGAATGTGAACAAAACAAAAGAGATGGTTGTTGACTTCAGGAGGGCATGGAGCGACCACTCCCCGCTGAACATCGACGGCTCCTCTGTAGAGATCATAAAGAGCACCACATTTCTTGGTGTTCACCTGATGAAGAATCTCACCTGGTCCCCCAACACCAGCTCCATAGCAAAGAAAGCCCAGCAGCGTCTCTACTTTTTGCGAAGGCTGAGGAAAGTCCATCTCCCACCCCCCATCCTCATCACATTCTACAGGGGTTGTATTGAGAGCATCCTGAGCAGCTGCATCACTGCCTGGTTCGGAAATTGCACCATCTCAGATCGTAAGACCCTGCAGCCGATAGTGAGGTCAGCTGAGAAGATCATCGGCGTCTCTCTTCCCGCCATCACGGACATTTACACTACACGCTGCATCTACAAAGGAGCCAGCATTATGAAGGACACCATGCCCCCCTCATACAATCTCTTCTCCCTCCTGCTGTCTGGGAAAATGCTCTGAAGCATTCGGGCTCTCACAACCAGACTATGTAACAGTTTCTTCCCCCAAGCTATCAGACTCCTCAATACCTGAAGCCTGGACTGACACCTTGCCCTATTGTCCTGTTTATTATTTATTGTAATGCCTGCACTGTTTTTGTGCACTTTATGCAGTACTGCGTAGGTCTGTAGTCTAGTGTAGCTTTCTCTGTGTTTTTTTTTTACGTAGTTCAGTCTAGTTTTTGTCCTGTGTCATGTAACACCATGGTCCTGAAAAACATCGTCTCATTTTTACTATGTACTGTACCAGCAGTTATGTTTGAAATGACAATAAAAGTGACTTGATTTGACTTGATAAGTAGGCTAAAATCTATAATTAAGAATGTGATAACAAAACACCTCTTTCCATATATAAAAAAATAGGATTGAACAGAGCTAAGCAGATTTACGAAAAGAGAACATATTTGACTAATTCAGTTGCACTACCTTGAGCATGCTACTAATAAATAGAGAAGGGGTAATCAACAATATATTAAGACTTCTGGAAGGTTTACAGCCAGTTGACAAGATTGGAACACAGTCTTAGGGGTGATACGCTGGCGTGGTCTCAAAATTGTTTTCCAAACTGAAAGTAAAAATTGTAAGTATTTTTTTGTTAGATAGACAGAGATCAATATTTTTGCCCTGGCTGGTCAATATTATTCACAAAATGCTGGTGAAACACAGAAGGCCAGGCAGCATCTATAAGGAGAAGCACTGTCGACGTTTCGGGCCGAGACCCTTCGTCAGGACCAGCATTTTGTGTGTGTTGTTTGAATTTCCATCATCTGCAGATTTCCTCGTGTTTGGTCAATATTATTGATGATTTGGCTAAGGGGGGGGGCTAAGAGTTATATTTCTAAGCATACTGGAAACACAAAACCAATTGGGATTATGAGTAGGAAGCTGGATTTAAAAAGGTTAGTGAATGGGCATGAATATGGCAGAAAGATATGTTATTAAAACTGGAAAAAATGTGAAGCTGTCCACTTTGATACACAGAAAAGCAGAATAGTTAATATGCAGTGACAGATTGGAAAGTGTTTATTTCCTAAAGGAATCTTTTCTTTTTATGGAAGTCATTGAAAGCTAACATGCAAGTGTAGCTATCAATAGGAAGCCAAGTGATAAGATGCCATTTATTATTAGAAGGTCTCTGAATTCTCATGATAGACTTGACAAGCAAAATGCTTAAAGCACCCTAATTGATCACAACCTCCCATGTGCTCTTTGGTTACACATTACTCTCATGTCTATCAATTTTGGCTGATTCCACTGCTCATATCTATGGGATGTGAGAAGGGATTGGAAAACCCATAGGAAGTCCAGACCCACACAGCCACAAGGAGAATGTGCAAGTTCCACATGGACAACATGGGTGGGTGGCCCGAATTAAACCCAGGTTGCTGGAGCTGTGAGACAGCAGCACTAGCTGCTGTTCGATGTGTGAGATTGGTGTATAGATACGATATGGACAAAATCACCGGAGAGACACTGAACTAATAGATATAGAAGTGTTTTGTTCAGCAAAAATAAGCAACTGGCATCATATTCAGATACCCTTGGAAGGAAAGGGCTGCTCAACCCAATATACATACATTTTTAAATGCTAAAAGTAACATCAGGACAATTCTACAGTTACAATGTATCTACAGTGTTTCCTTTGAATTTCATATAGTTTTCAAACACCTCCTTCTTCACACCCACAATCCAGACACTCAAAATGAATGTTAATTTTCATTGACCTCGGGCTTTATTAATACAAATGCAGGCTTCTGCAGTCAAATGGAAGGCAATTGTTCAGTGCTGCATTTTAAATGAAATCTACAATCCATGTCCAGCTGATTGCTGTTAAAATTAGTATATTAGTATAAACAAATACTGGAGCAGACGGGGGCAACCAACAGGGAGTTCACGGACAGATGATGAACCGGCTGACGACGAACATTGAAAAACTCTGTTGTATCAATAAAGCACCTTGTTAAATGTATAAAACATGTCTGCATCAGTGTTATCTTGTATTTCCATACAATGTTACATTAATGCTGGAGTAATAAAATGGATTCAACAGTGGCTAGATGGGAGATGCCAGAGAGTAGTGGTGGATAATTGTTTATCGGGATGGAGGCCGGTGACTAGCGGGGTGCCTCAGGGATCTGTTTTGGGCCCAATGTTGTTTGTAATATACATAAATGATCTGGATGATGGGGTGGTAAATTGGATTAGTAAGTATGCCAATGATACTAAGGTAGGAGGTGTTGTGGATAATGAGGTGGATTTTCAAAGCTTGCAGGGAGATTTATGCTGGTTAGAAGAATGGGCTGAACGTTGGCAGATGGAGTTTAATGCTGAGAAGTGTGAGGTTCTACATTTTGGCAGGAATAATCCAAATAGAACATACAGAGTAAATGGTAGGGCATTGAGGAATGCAGAGGAACAGAGAGATCTAGGAATAACTGTGCATAGTTCCCTGAAAGTGGAGTCTCATGTAGAAAGGGTGGTGAAGAGGGCTTTTGGAACGCTGGCCTTTATAAATCAGAGCATTGAGTACAGAAGTTGGGATGTAATGCTAAAGTTGTACAAGGCATTGGTAAGGCCAAATTTGGAATATTGTGTGCAGTTCTGGTCACCGAATTATAGGAAAGATATCAATAAATTAGAGAGAGTGCAGAGACGATTTACTAGGATGTTACCTGGGTTTCAGCAATTAAGTTACAGAGAAAGGTTGAACAAGTTAGGTCTCTATTCATTGGAGCGTAGAAGGTTGAGGGGGGATTTGATCGAGGTATTTAAAATTTTGAGAGGGATAGATAGAGTTGATGTGAACAGGCTGTTTCCATTGAGAGTAGGGGAGATTCAAACTAGAGGACATGATTTGAGAGTTAGGGGGTAGAAGTTTAAGGGAAACACGAGGGGGTATTTCTTTACTCAGAGAGTGATAGCTGTGTGGAATGAGCTTCCTGTAGAAGTAGTAGAGGCCAGTTCAGTTGTGTCATTTAAGGTAAAATTGGATAGGTATATGGACAGGAAAGGAGTGGAGGGTTATGGGCTGAGTGCGGGTAGGTGGGACTAGGTGAGATTAAGGGTTCGGCACGGACTAGGAGGGCCAAGATGGCCTGTTTCCGTGCTGTGATTGTTATATGGTTATATGGTTATATTAGGCTGTTACACAACTATTGTCAGAGAAGTACTTGCATACATAGGTAAACCACATTCATACGAGCAAGGACAGAAAACAGGGCAAAGTGAGTACAGTATACTTACTTATTCAGTAAGTTATGGGTCAAAGTATTTGGTGAGTACATTTCTAACTCTTCTGGCTTCAGTCTCTTTGCCGTCTGTTTGGAAATTGTTAGGTTGCGTTCAAGAAAACAATGAAATAGCGCGCTGCCGTCTGACAGCATTTTCAAAAGTCTCCGGTTACCCCGTCCACACTGATCTACCCGAGCAGCGTTTTAAAAAATAACCCACCCTGGAAAGCATTTCTGAAAGCTCTGTTTTCAGGGGATGAAAACGCCGTTTTAGTGTGGATGGAGGGTAAAAACGAAGAGGAAAAGCTTCGGTTATGGATTTATCTGGCGTAGTGTGGATGTAGCCTAAGTGATCTGTTGTCTTTTGTTTATATTTTGTAATTGGTTGGTACAGTTGATTGGATTGCAGTCCTATTTCAGAAGGCAGTTATGAATTAACCACCAGAGTAGCCAATAGGTTTCCTCCTTTGAATTACATGAATCCATTAATCATAGATGCCAACCTTTTATGAATAATTATATTTAAATTTCCTAGATTTTGTGGTGGGATTTGAACTGCTCAGTTTGGATTACTCTTCTGGGCATTGCAGCAGTTCTCAGGTCACATCTTTCAGAGATCCTGAAATGTTTGGAAGACTCTGTCATTGGGTGGCGGGGTGGAGCTATATCTCCACCAAAGAAGGTGTAAGGCCCTCCTTCCATTCGCTAGCTTGTAGGCCACCCTTGAAGCCATGGGAGCAGGTGGCGGACAGTTGTGTGAGTAGCCAGTGCGTATCACAAGTCCAGGTTATGTAACCACTGCCGCCAGGCAGACAGTCTCTAATGACCATTGATAATGGTCACTTGTAAAGACACTGCCCGGAAGAAGATAGTGACAAACCTCTTCTGTAGAAAAATTTGTCGAGAACAATCATGATCAATGGACCATGATTACTACATCCTACAAACATGGCACATAATGATGATATTATTACAGTGGTACAGTTGAATAGTATCAAAATATTACTCAATAAATTTTTTTTCTGTATTATTAGGTATAATTCAAAGTAAGTTTATTATCAAAGTGTGTACTGTATATGTCACCATATACAGTATATAGACACTATATATGTCACCCTGAGATTCATTATCACCGTAGAACAAAGAAATACAATATAATCAATAAAAAATTACACACAAAAAAACATAATAAAATAATACTGACAACATGAGTTGTAGAGCCCTTGAAAGTGAGTCCACAAATTGGTGAATCAGTTCAGTGGTGAGGAGAGTGAACATATCCATGCTGGTTCAAGGGTGGTTGAAGGGTGATAACTGTTCCTGAACCTGGTGGTGTGGGGCTTAAGGCTCCTGTCCCTCCTTCCCAATAACAGCAGCAAGAAGAGAGAATGGCCTTGCTAACTTGAGCCTTTATTCACATGTTGGAAAGTACATGGGGCATTCACAATTTCATAGAAACATAGAAAACTTACAGCACAAAACAGACCTTTCGGCCTACAATGCTGTGCTGAATGTACATACTTAGAAATTACCTAAGGTTATCCATATACCTCTATTTTTCTAAGCTCCATGTCCTTGAATCATGCTGCTGCACTTATACTATAAATAGAAATCAGCAAATCTATAATTTTGACATAATAGGAAATCTTGGTTTTGGCTTAGAACCACTCAAAATATATTTTCTATGAAACTGTTGACAGTCTTCTCAGCTAGCTTGTTTTTTTGTACTTGATTTGATTATTATTTTCTTTCTTTTTATGAAATTAATGGAATTCCTTTAATGAAAGGAAAGGTGAAGTAATAATAATGTGGATTATTTTAATTGAAGTTGGCTTTATTTGTTAACCTGTACAAAATTTCATGTAATATTTATTTGAAAAGGTGAATTTCCGGTTGGTTTTGCAAAGAGTATTAGACTTTGTACTCATCTAACCTCCATTCCTTTTTGAACTATGTACAAAATATTTCATTTTTTAAGGTTGCTCTCATAAGATGCAATTCTTCAGTTTGAAAGCAGATGGATCCTTATGATGCTTCAACTATAAAATCAAATAGTTCTAGCCAGCTAGTTTCTGCCAAATCTAAGTAATGTATAAATGCTTGTGTGTAACTGTAGAACATCTGCTGATATTTAACACATTTGAGCAGCCTTCCAAAAATCCCAAGGATAAAATGTTCAAAATGTGTTGTTGTTAGCATAAGCGCAGAAGAACTTTTAATTATATATTTTTAAAATGTTGTGATTTCTGATTATTGTAAGTAGTACCTCAGTTAGAATTGTATGTTTGATAATTACGAAAAGAAAATCTGTCTTTCCAACGTTCCAGTTGTATTCACTGCAGACACCGAACAACATGTAAGTAATTCGGGCAGTGTGTAAGTATAGGCCCTCTGTACAAGACAGTGTATAACCAGACTTTGTTGGTGTACCTTTCTCCAACCAGCACAACGCTGCTGCTTTCTGTTACAGAAGGATAAAATGTGTGAACAGGGAAACAAGCCATTTCCTGCTATTGAGTCTGCTATGGTACTCTTCTGTTTGTCATGTCAAGGCTCTTGTTAAAACAAAACTTCCATTCATTTACCATCCTTTCAAAATCTCATAAGGTGCTTTATAGGCAGTGAATTGGAATTGGTTTATTATTGTCACATGTACTGAGATACAGTGAAAAACATTTCTTCCATGCTGATACAGATCGAATCATGATTCATGCGCTGAGGTAGAACAAGGTAAAAGAATAACAATGAAGAATTAAGTACAACAGCTACAGAGAAGGTCCAGTGCAGGTAAACAATAGGTCATAATGAGGCAGATTGTGAGATCAAGAGTCCAACTTTTTGTACTACAGAACTATTTACTAGTTTTATAACAGCAGGGTAGAAGCTGTCCTTGCAATTGGCGATACGTGCTTTCAGGCTTCTGCATCTTCTACCCAGTGGAAGAGGGAAGAAGGGAGAACGCTGAGTGTGGTTTGGGTGTTTGATTATACAGGCTGTTACACTGAGGCAGTGAGACATCCATAGGTGGGGAACGGTTTTCTTGATGTGCTGAACTGTGTCCACGGATCTGTAGTTTCTTACAGACACGTGCAGAGCTGTCGCCCTGCCTGGCCATTACTCCGACAGGGAGGCGTGGTAGTATAACTGTTAACGCAACACTTCCCTGTGTCAAATATCACAAATTGGGGTTCAATTTCCACTGCTGTCTATAAGGAATATGTATAATCTCCATATGACCATAAGACATAGGAGCAGAATGAGGTCGTTCAGCCCATCGAGTCTGCTCTGCCATTCCATCATGACTGATCGCAGATCTCACTCAACCCCATACACCTGCCTTCTTGCCATATCCTTTGATGTCCTGACCAATAAACTTCCACCTTAAATGTATGCACGGACTTGGCCTCCACTGCAGTCCGTGGCAGAGCATCCCACAGATTTACTACTCTCTTGCTAAAAAAATTCCTCCTTCCTTCTGTTCTAAGGGTCACCCCATAATTTTGAGGCTGTGCCCTCTTGTTTTGAATACCCCCTCCATAGGTAACATCCTCTCTAGTCCTTTCAACATTCAGTAGGTTTACTTAAGATCCCCCCACACACTTCTAAATTCTGGCGGGTACAGGCCCAAAGCTGCCAAATGCCCCTTTTATATTAACCCCTTCATTCCCAGCATCCTTATGAACCTCCTCAGGACTCTCTCCAATGAGCATACATCTATTCTGAGATATGGGGCTAAAACTGTTAACAATACTTCAATTGCAGCCTGACTAGGCCATACTCCCTGTTACTGCATAGGTTTCCTTTGGGTGCTCTGGTTTTCTCCCACATCTCAAAGTTAGAGTTAGTGAGTTGTAGGTTTACTATGTTGATGCTGGAAACATGGCAATACTTGGGGCTGCCCCCAGCGCATCTTGGATTGTGTTGGTCATTGATGCGAGTAATGCATTTCACTGTGTTTCTATGTATACCATATTTGACATATCAAGTTAACTTCTCTTAATGGAAGAGAATCTGGTTCACAAACAGGCAATCTGTAGTGAAGGAAAGGCAGTTGATAGGGTGAAATTGCAGTCAACAGGATGAGTTGAAATGTAAAAGGAGGACAAAATCGAAAAAGGTGAATACAAGACGGAAGGTGTTATATTTGAATGTAGAAAGACAGAAAATAGGTGCAGGAGTAGGCCATTCGGCCCTTCGAGCCTGCACCACCATTCAGTATGATCATGGCTGATTATCCAACTCAGAACCCTGTACCTGCTTTCTCTCCATACCCCCTGATCCCCTTAGCCACAAGGGCCATATCTAACTTAATATGCATATCTAACTTAATACCATATGCAGAATAAGATAGATGAACTTGCAGTACAGTTGCAGATTGGCAGGTATGACGTTGTTTTGTGGGCATCACTGAATCATGGCTGAAAGAAGATTATAGCTGGGAGCTTAATGCCCAAGAATGCACATTGTATCGAAAGGACACGAAGGCAGAGGGGGAGGCGTTGCACTGTCTACAAATTACAGCTGGAATTTTCATGCCAAAAGGGGAATATTACAAGGGATTTCAATGTGCAGGTAGACTGGGAAACTGAGGTTGATGCTGGATTCCAGCACAGGGAATTTCTAGAGTGCTTAGGAAATGGATTTTTAGAGCAGCTCGTGTTTGAGCTCACCAGCTATTCTGGATTGGGTATTGTGTAATGAACCAGAATTGATTAGAGACATTAAGGTAAAAGAGCCCTCAGTGGCAAGTGATCATAATGTGATCAAATTCACCCTGAAATTTGAGAAGGTGAAGCTAAAGTCAGATAAATCCGTATTACAGTGGAGTGAAGGGAATTACAGAGGCATGAGAGAGGAGAGAGGCCAGAACTGATTGGAAAAGAACACTGGCAGGGATGACAGCAGAGCAGCAATGGCTGGAATTTCTGGAAGCAGTTTGGAAGGCACAGGGTATATACATCCCAAGAGGAAGAAGTATTCGAAAGGAAAGATGACACTTCTAAAGGAAAGATGGCTAACAAAGGAGGTCAAAGCCAACATAAAAGCCAAAGGGAGGGCATAAAATAGAGTAAAGATTAGTGGGAAGCTGGAGGATTGGGAAGTTTTTAAAAACCAACAGAAGGCAACTAAAAAAGTCATTAAGAGGATAAAGATGAAAATAGAAAGTAAGCTAGGCGATAATATTAAAGAGAGTACCAAAAGTTTCTTTGGATTCATAAGATGTAAAGGAGAGGTTAGAGTGGAAAATGATGCTGGAGAGGTAGTAATGGAGGACAAGGAAATGGTGGATGAATTGAATAAATATTTTTTGTATCAGTCTTCACTGTGGAAGACACTAGCAGTATGGTAGAAGTTACAAGTGTCAGGGGTTATAAAGTGTGTGAAGTTACCTTGACCAGGGAGAAGGTTCTTGGGAAACTGAAAAGCGTGATGGTAGATTAGACATCTCAAACAGATGGTGTATACCCCAGCATTCTGAAAGAGGTGGCTGAAGAGACCATGGAGGCATTAGTAATGATGATAATTCAAGAATCACTAGATTCAAGAATGGTTCCAGAAGATTTGAAAAATTGCTAATCTCACTTCAAGAAAGGAAAGAGACAGAAGAAAGGAAGTTATAGGGCAGTTAGTCTGACCTCGAAGGTTGGGAAGATGTTCTATTCAATGATCAAAGTTAAGGTCTCAGGGTACTTGGGGCACATGATGGGAAAAAAATAAAAAAATAATAATAATCAGCAGTTAAACTGTGAACCAACAAACAGGGAGGCCTTCAATAAAGACTTCAAACCTCCAAAACAAGTTAGAGTCAATTGTAGAACTCTATAGATAAAGTTATACAAGAATAAAATAGATTACACAAGTACTATTTAAATGTCCATAGGGAAACATTAAGCACAGAATGTCTATTTAAAAAAGACACACCAAATCCAGGGAGAGATTGTCAACAGCCCTTAGAGTTTCAATAAATAATGTCTGAGTGATTCAAGTAAAGTCTGAGTCCGGAAAAAGTAATTTTACTACGAGAAGTACTTATCCACCATTTTAGGAGGTCCGATCGGGTTCTGAAGATGGCTGGATAGCCAGAAGACTTGCAACAAATGCCTCAGCCTCCTTCACTGACTTAAACCACATATATTTTCCAGTATTAGGCGTGGTTTGTAAATCGGCAGGATTGCGAAGAGAGGGTCTGAAACCACGATCAAAAAGCCTTTAAACTCAGCACGCATCTTTAAGATCTGGGGTGCAAAATCCTCCACAAAGCGAATGACTGAATTTTGGAAAGTGAAAGTACCTCTGCGACGTGCCTCCATAATCAGACGGTGTTTTACCTGGTATTGATGAAAGCACAAAATTACCGGTCGCGGGCGGGAGCCCAGAATTCTGAGGTGAACGTAGACCCTGTGTGCCCTTTGGAGCTCAGGCGGGTTTGGAAGCAAATCTTTCCCGAATATCTCACCGAGAAACTCGGCGAAAAACTTCACGGTTGATCCCTGTTCGGTGGCCTCTGGCAACCCAAGAATTCGAAGGTTACAGCGTCTGCTCCGATTTTCGAGATCCACCATTTTGGAAAGGAGTTTGTTATATTTTCCCTCTAGGCTGGAACAGAGAGTCTCCAAGTATCGAATATCACTTTCTAAATCTTCAGAAGTCGAATCAATGCGAGATAAGTGTTCAGCATGTTTGTCCACTCTATCGTTGATCCAATCCAGTTTGGCTTCCAGCTGTTTGAAACCAGTTCTAAATTCCTTTAAAATATCGTCTCAGTGTTTTTCCAGCGCAGCGAGGGTCTCAGATGGCAGAGCTGAAACTTCCTTTCTCCCGGATTTAGAATTCTTGTTAGACATTGTGAGGTAGATGTGTTCACAGGCAAGTGAAAGAAACCAAATAAAGTTCCTAACTAAGGTTTAAAAAATGGAGACATTTAGTGCAAAGATAGCGAAAATAACGGAACAAAAGTTCGGAGCAGCTAAGCAATCGCCATCTTACCGGAAGTATCGCACATGATGAAATAGGCCTTTGTCAGCATGGTTTCCTTAAGTGAAACTCTTGCCTGATAAACCTGTTGGAATTCTTTTAGGAAACAACAAGCAGGATAGACAAAATAGAACCAGTTGATGTTGTGTACTTGGATCTTCAGAAGCCTTTGAAAAGGTGCCACATTGCTTAACAAGCTATGAGCCCATTGTATCACAGGAAAGAGTCGAGAATGGATAAAGCTGTGGCTGATTGGCAGGAGGCAAAGACTGGGAATAAAGGGAGCCTTTTCTGGCTGGCTGCCAGTGACTAGTGACATTCCAGATTTGTCTGTGTTGGGACCACTTCTTTTTCATTTTATGTTAATAATTTGGGTGATGATTTGATGGGTTTGTTGCAATGTTTGCAGACAGTATGAAGATAGGTGGAGGGGCAGGTAGTTTTGAGGAAATAGAGAGACTACAGAAGGACTTAGACAGATGAGGAGAATGGGCAAAGTAATGCAGATGGAATATAGTGTAAGGAAATGTATGGTCATGCACTTTGATGGATAGAATGAAAGGGTTGACTATTTTCTAAATGGAGAGAAAATACAAAAAAAAGACTGAGGCGCAAATTGACTTGGTAGTCTTTGTGCAGGATTCCTTACAGTTTAATTTGCAAATTGAGTTTCTGGTAAGTAAGGCAAATAAGATGTTGGTATTCTTTTCAAGAGGATTAGAATATAATAGCAAGGATGTAATGCTGAGACTTTATAAAGCACTGTTGAGGCCTCACTTGGAATATTGTGAGCAGTTTTGGGCTCCTTCTCTGAAAGTGTGTGCTGAAACTGGAGAGGGTTAAAGGAGGTTCATGAAACTGATTGACTTTTAATTTGAAGAGCATTTGACAGCTCTGGGCCTGTATTCGCTAGAACTCAGAAGAATGAGGGGTGACCTCATCGAAACCTATTGAATGGTGAAAAGCCTTAATAGAGTGGATGTGGAGAGAGTGTTTCGATGGTGGGATTGTCCAAGACCAGAGGACACAATCTCAGAATAGAGGGGCGTCCTTTTAGAATGGAGATGAAGAGAAATTTCTTTAGCTAGAGAATGGTGAATTTGTGGAATATTTTGCCACAAGCAGCTTTGGAGGCTGAATCTTTATCTATATTTAAGGCAGAGGTTAATAGATTTTGTATTAGCAATGGCTTGAAGGATATGTGCAGTAGCCAGGAGATTGGGGCTGAGAGGACAATTGGATCAGCCATGATGAATTGGTGGAGCAGACTCAGTGGGCCAAATGGCTTAAATCTGTTCCTCTGTCTTATGGTCTTAAGTTTAATGTTGGATAAGATGTTTTCTGTACCAATAAAAATTGGTAAGCACCAACAGAGTTGTGCCACATTTATTCAGCCTTCTGAGGAAGTAGAGGTGTTGGTAAGATTTTTTTGGCAATGGTGTCCGTGGTTGCAGCAGGACAGGCTATTGGAGGTGTTCAATCTGAAGAACTTGAGGCTTTCAAGCTTTTCAGCCTCCACACCACTGATGTAGATAAGAGCATGTGCACTGGCCCTCTCCTTCCTGAAGTCAGTGACCAACTCCTTTGTTTTGCTGACCTTTATGGAAAAGCTGTTATCTTGACACTGTGTTATCCTATTCTCTCCTGTACTCTGATTCATTGTTATTGGAGAAACAGCCCACTATTGTGGTATAATTTGCAAACTTGTAAGTGGAGTTAGAGCAGAATATGGGTACATAGTCATGAGTGTAAAGGGAGTAGAGTTAGGGGTTGAAGACACAACCTTGTGGAGCATTGTGATTGGAATAATTGTCATAGAGGTGTTGCTGCCTATCCTTACTGACTGTGGTGTGTGGTGAGGAAGTCAAGGATCCAGTTGCAGAGAGAGGCATTGATTGCCAGGGTTCATAGTTTGGTGATGAGTTTGCTTGGGATGATGGTGTTGAAGGCAGAGCTGAAGTTAATATGGTTGTATTTGCTATGCAGATGCTCTGGAGATGACAGTAGTGTCATGGAGATGGCAGCCACTGTTGCTCTTAAATCAAGTGGGATCCACAAAATGAAGCAGGGAGAGGTTAAAAACATTCCTGCCAGCTGATCTGCACTGAATGCAAAGATACAGACAGGGATAGCATCCAAGCCAGATGTTTTCCACATGTTCACTCTCCATAAGAATGATCTTGCCTTGCATCTGTAGCGGTGTCTGTGGGTTCATGTGCACTGGAGGCTGCTGCAGTGGCTGGTGACAAACCCTTTCTCTCCTGTTTGAAACACGCATTGATTGCATTAAGCACTTTGGGAAGTGAGGTGTTGTTATCAGTCATGCTGCCCAAGTTCTTTGAAATGAAAAGGAAATCCTTTTGAAGAGTAATTTTAATGTAGAGAAACTAATTGTTTAAATACTCTGCTGTGATGGTGTTGTAGTGAAGTATGACTATCTTTAATCACTTTTTTAAAACCTCATTTGTACCTTTGAACTTTGAGCTGTGCTATTTCAATTTGGCAAACCAAGATTCTATGCAGATTCATTATGAACCCTTTGCTTTTCTAATCAAGTCATGCCATCCTGTAGTTTGTAGACTAACCTTATGACCACAACCAATCATAATATCAATGGCACTGAACCTTTTAGGACTGGAGGGTTTTGAGAAGTTGCTTGGGGAGAATTGCAAAGAGATCAAAGGTTCTTGCTATTCAAGTGTAATCCCCCCTCCCGGTTAAGATTTTTGCTACTATGCTTAGGTATTTCATTCGAGCAGTTCTGTAAGAGCAGTTTGTGCTGCTTTCAGCCTGTTTGGGTTAGAGCTGTGATAAGGGGCTTTGTTGTTCAACTTCAGAATGTAGTGTCAGCCAGTCAGGATGGTGGAATTGGGAGACGCCTCTAGAGAACGCTGGGCAGAGAGGTTTTGTGAGGGACACTGGTGTGGGTCGATGTCTTTTTTGGCAGGAGCTGGGAGAGGACAGGAGAGAAGATGGCTGAGGATATCATCCCTGTTGCACAAGGTGCTTTAAGCAGATGAATGGCTTCAAGGAGGAAGAATCAGTACTCCAAAGGAGAGCCTGTTTGTTTGAGATGGATTTCAAGTGTGCGATCTGGAAGGTGGTGTGTGCTTTCTTGCAGGCCGAGGGTCCATTGTGTGAGTTACAAACAACTTCAAGTTGAGCTCCAACAAATGTGCATATTTGATTTATAATGGGCCCTTTTTTTGCCTTTTTAAAATAACTCTGTGTTGAAGTTAACATTCTTATATACACTTTATTTATAATTGTATGCAGTGTTCAATCTGTTACTTGTTGCCGATGGGCGATTTCAGGGGGCCAATAAATCAAAGAGCATTCACACAAACCAGGGTTCCGGTGGGCGAGACATCCCAAACTCCAGGATCTACACTCCAGACGTACAGAGCATTTGAAAGGCGGGTTTGCAAACATTAGCAAGTAAGATTACTTGATAATGATTACTGTGTCAAGTAAGGTTATATGTTGGCATGAATTCAAGACACACATTCCCTCTATCAGATCCCAGCTTCCAGTGAAAGATGTCTGTTGTCACTGCCTTTGAAAATCTTAGCAATGATAATCGTACTTTGAAAGATATCAGTAGCTCCTCATAGAAGGATAGTTGCTGTCTGGCAGAGCCCTCCGTCCAGTCTAAGAGGAGCCTTGGAATTTGGCCCCTCTCTTTGAATTTTATCTTTGAATTAACAAGTTAAGAGAGCTCAGATTTGGGTTTAATATCACTGGCATACTGGCATATATAAATCAAATAAGTAGCGAAAAAGAGAGCAGAAAGAGAAAGAACAGTGAGGTAGAGTACCTGGGTTCTTTGTCCTTTCAGAAATCTGATGATGGAGGGGAAGAAGCTGTTCCTAAAACTTTTTTCAATGACATTGAGTGTTGTGCTTGTCCGATAGGTAGCAAGATTCCTCAAGCTTTTCAACTGTCTTTTGAGTAGCTCAGGTGCAGGGCTTGTCCAGTGAGTTGCCACACAGAATAACGTGCTGTGATTCTACAGGGGAACCATTATTTTGGTGTAATAGAAATTTTGAAGTTGCCTTTGCGTGCTTCCTGTATCTTGTTCACAAAGCGCTACTTGATTTAAAGTCCGAATCTCATTTCCCATTAGTTTTTCAGATGATTTGAAATTCTTGCCCAGCACTGATCATCCCATTGTGGATATACCTACCTTACCTTCCCAAAGTGTTAAACACAAGAGGCTTTACAGATACTGGGAATCTAGAACAACACACACAAAATGCTGGCGGAACTCAGCAGGTGAGACAGCATCAGTGGAAAGGAATAAGTAGTCCACTCAGTCCCTGGTGACAGTCTCAGTATGAAGCATCAACTGTAATTCCTTTCCATCGGTGCTGCTTGACTGCGGAGTTCCTCCAGCATTTTGTATGTCTTACTTTGGATTTCCAGCATCTGCAGAATGTCTTGTGTTTATAAACTAAATTTAATGTTTGTCATTGCTGAAAAATACCCATCTATTCTTACAACAGCATAATGCATTTTTTTCTGAGAAAGAGAAGGGTAAATGAGCATTTTATTTTGTTGATGAATGGATGTGCACATATACTTGAATCTGAAAAAAGCCCCTTCTCCACAGCGTCTAACAAACAAGGCAGGCAACAACTCGTTCTCTCTGTGCTCTCTCTCTCACGTTCACATATGAATGATAAAGGCAGCATGAGAAAGATGTATTTTATTTATTTATTCAGATTTCAGAGTATTTCCATCAAGAGAACAGGGCAGTGAGCTGCTGCCTTTTACCGTTGCAGTCACTGGTAAAACAAGCAATCTGCAGGCAGAACTCAGTGGGTCGAGCAACTTTTGTGGGAAGAAAGGAATTGTTGTTGTTTCAAGCATCTTTGAAACATTGACATTTCCTTTCCTCACACAGATTATTTGTTGCTTCAGATTCCAGCACCTGCAGTCTCTTGTGCTGAAGCTGTAGAATTGCATCATTTAGATCCAATGCCAGGATGTGTCTCCAGGTGTTTCTCAGGGCGAGAGTCTTTGCTGCAATCATCTTTAGAAGGAATGAGAATATGCACTCAGGGGCCACTTTATTGGGTGTGCCTTTGTACGTGCTGAATAATGCAATTATCTAATCAGCCAATCATGTAACGGCAGCTCAATAAATAAAAGCATAGAGGCATGATCAAGAGACCAAATGTGCACTACACAAATCATGTGGATACTATAGAGAGACTGAAGAGGAGATTTACAAGGATGTTGCCTGGATTGTAGGCCGTACCTTATGAGAATGGGTTGAGAGAACTTGGCCTTTTTTCCTTGGAGAGTTGGAGGATGAGAGGTGACTTGATAGAGGTGTATAAGATGATGAGGGTCATTGATCGTGTGAACAGCCAGAGGCTTTTTCCCAGGGCTGAAATGGCTAACATGAGGGGACATAGTTTTAAGGTGCTTGGAAATAGGTACGGAGGGGATGTCAGGGGTAAGTGGTAGTGGAAGCGGATACAATAGGGTCCTTTAAGAACCTCTTAGATAGGTACATGGATCTTAGTAAAATAGAGGCCTATGTGCTAGGGAAATTCTAGGCGGTCTCTAGAGTAGGTTACATGGTCAGCACAGCATTGTGGGCCGAAGGGCCTGTAATGTGCTATAGATTTTGATGTTTTATGATCTATATTAAAACATCAGAATGGGGAAGAAAAGTGATCTAATTGACTTTGACCATTGAATAGTTGTTGGTACCAGACGTGGTGGTTTGAATACCTCAGAAACTCCTGATCTCCTGGGACTTTCAGGCACAACAGTCTCTTAAGTTTACAGAAAATGGTGTGAAAAACCTAAAAAAAAGGATCCAGTGGGCGAAAACATCTTTTTAATTGTTGAGGTCAGAGGAGGATGGCCAGACTGGTTCAAGCTAACAGAAGGCAGTAGTAACTAAAGTAACCACATATTACAACAGTGGTGTACCTCTCTGAACAGCATTAAGTGGTTGGGCTACAACAGCAGAAGACCACAAACTTCCTGTACCTCAGAAAGTAGCCACTGAGTATATTTCTAAGCTAGTATGTTGGGCCATTTGGATCAGAGCCTGCAGTCCCCCCCCCCCCCCCCGCACCTGCTTTGTCCTTGGTGATAGAAGTCAGGAAATGCAAAAATGGAAAACTGTAGTGTGAAAAGCATGTGCTTGAAGTTGAGGAGTTGAATGTGTAGGGTGTTGATGTGGTACCATTCCTGTGGGTTGATTCACCATGTATAGCATTGAGCATTTGAAGTATTGTGGAGTTGCTTTTATCTAGACAACTGGAGAGTATTCCATCACACTCCTGACTTCTGATTATAGATGGGGGTGAGGCTTTGTGGCATCAAACGATGAGTCGCTTACAACAGGATACCCAGACTCTGAACTACTGAACCCTTGTGGCCATAGTAAGTATTTTCCTGGTCCAATTGACTTTCTGGTTTACAGTGACCCTCACAATATTGATGGTGGAGAACTTGCAATGGCAATGCAATTGAAAGTTAATACCAGATGATTACACTCTCTCTTGGAGATGGTCTTTGGCTGGTACTTTGAAAGCATTAATGTTACTTGTTCAAGCCTTGATGTTGTTTAGGTCATGCTGCCTGGAGTGGTGGACAGCTTCATTTGCTGTGGAATTGTAAAAGGTAGTCATCAGTGAATATCCATTCCTCTGATCTTATGAGGAAAGGACCATCATAGATAAAGCTGGAGAAGCTCATCTGACACTGCCCTGAGGAACTTCTATAGTGATATCCAAGAGCTGGGATGTTCGTCCATTAGCAATTACTGCCATATTTATGTGTGGTATGTCTTCACCTATTGAAGCCTTTTTGCCTTTGATGCCCTTTGATTTTAGTTGTACTGGAGCTTCTTGATGACATATTCACTAAATGTTACATTGATGGTGAGGGCAGTCATTTTTACCTCATTTGTGAAATTCAGTTCTTTGGTTCCCTGTGAAGTGGAGGCTACAATGAGGTCCGAATCTGAGTGGTTCTGTCGAAACTCACACTGGGCTTCAGTGCACAGTTCATTGTTACTTGATAGCATAGTTGACAACAGTATTCATCACCTTACCCGTAACCAGGGTTGTTATGTGGAAACTCCCTGTTGTGGTTACCTGGTATGTAGAAGACTCATGATTGAGAAGAATGCCTGAAGTAGTGCTGGTAAGATGGTGGTATGCTTGGATGCAGTGGCTTCTAAGGGGCCAATCAAAGGTATTGTCTTTTTTACACATTTTTTATGATTGCAAGACCCCGCTGGACATTAAGAACTGCAAGTCTATCCCGTCGGCCAGATGCTCATTGGCAGAGAAACAGGAGTCGGATGGTGCGAACCACGTTGCTGCCTGCGACAGAGAGGCTTTGGAGTCAGTGCACAAAGTTAGTAGTGTGCATTCTAACAGCAGTAGTAGGCAATTGTCGATCCCAGGGGATCATGGGTTTGCACCTCTGGTGGACTGTGTCCTCTCCAGGGTGGGAAGATTTGAAGAACCAGCTGTTGCAAAGTAGCGGGCTCCCCCTCTCCATGTCACTGATGTAGTCTAAGGGAAGGGCAGCCTGGCACCAGTATCATTGCAGAGGTTGCCAGAGTGAAGCTGTAAACAACATCAAACTGCCAGCTCCAGATTTCTTCCTTGGGGTTTACTCCCGAAGCCTTTCCCATGGGTGGGTATGGCCACAAGGCAGCAGATGTTTAAAATCAGAATTTTCCTTCTCCTATGCAGGCTGCTGTCCAAGGCTGACGAGCCCCACCTGCCCGAAGCAACTGGTTTCGAGGCACCAGTGGTCCACCTTTGCCCCTCCTCTTGTCAGTTGAAACAGTTCCGCTGGGCCTAGTAGCTAAGCCACACGCGAAGGCCAAGAGTTGGTTGTCAGAGGCTGTTAGAGATGCACACCATTTGGAGCGCTTTATAGGTAGTGGGAGCTTATTCCCACTACCACCTCCAGCCATGACAACCTTAGGAGCTAGCCTCACTACAAGTAATCGCAGGACCCTGTTGGACATTAGTAATGTGGAGTGTTGCAAGTTTTTTGGTGAATGATGCATGGGCACAGTTTTAGCGAGGTTTGGCCTAAGCAGCTGTGTTGGCTGTCCAGGAGAGAGGCGTGGAGGCGGTGTGACACAGCGCCCACGCTGTTGATGTCAGCTTTGTTCGGCAGAGGACAGGTTGGATTGTGTTTGACTGTAGACTATTGTGAAGTTCATTCACCCAACAACTTGGACTATATATTTTCTGTGTGACTGTATTTGACTGCTCTCTGATAGGTGCAATATGTGCTTTGTGCGTTATATGTCTGTTGGTACTGCGCCTTGCACCTTGGCCCTGGAATAATGCTGTTTCGTTTGGCTGTCTTCATGGGTATATATAGGTTGAATGACAAGTAAACTTGAACTTACTGCATATTCGTCACAGCAAGCAGGTAGTCGGTTCCCCCATTGAGAGCACTCCCGAGGAGTTTTGGTACATGCAGTTTACAGCCTTCGATAGTAGAAGGTCAGGGTAGACTGAAGGGTGACTAAATATCTTCCTATGGGGAAGAGGAGAAACATACGCTGGAAGGTCATTAACTACCTCTGAATGCCGGCGAGGCAAATAAGCACTGAAGCTATAAGATTAGACAGTACTTTACACTTGCAAATGCTTGAGGATATCTCATTTAGAATCTTGTGGCTAACTCATGATGTCAGCCAGTGGAAAGTGTTATATCTTTGGCAGAAGGATGCAAAGAAGCCTATACAGTGGTCAGTGAAGTTCTGCGGTGGGGCAGAGCAGTGGTTCAGCTGGTTGAGCTGCTGCTTTGCAACTCTAGTGACCTGGTTGTAATCCTCATCTCCAATATTGTCAGTGCGGAGTTTGTCCATTCTCCCTAACACCTTGTGGGTTTTCTTCCCATCTCCCAAAGGTATGCCGGTTGGTAGTCTAATTAGCCATTATAAATAGCCCCTGGTGTGTAGGTGAGTGGTAAAAAATCTGGGTGCAGCAGAAGAAAATATGGGGAATTGAAATGGAATTAGAGTAGATGGATACCTAACGGTTGGTATAAATTCTTGCGAAATTATCAGTTGTAATTTTGTCACGGCCTGAATGGCTTGTTTCTGTGCTTTTAGACCCGCGTTGACAAATCATGAGATCAGATAAGATTTATATTTTATAGAAACATAGAAACATATTGTTACGAACCCCGTAACTGGGTCACTTACCAGCAAAGATGGAGACGTCCGTTGAAGTCTGATGATACTATTTTTAACAGTATTTATTAGTAAAACTACACAAAAATAATATCAATGCAAATATACAGATAATATATGTCGTCAATACTAAATCTAAAAGTGCAGGTATAATAATAATCAAGAAGAAATAAGCTCTATCGTTGTCTAGAGGATAATGTATTGTCCGATGGAAATATAAAGTTCACACAGTTCACGCAGGCTGCAGCCATTGGGGACCGCTATGTTGCAATGGTTGGAGAGAAAGAGAGATTTGGAGAAAAACTCGCCGGCTTTCCTTTTATGATTTCGATCCATCAGAAGTCCCATTGGTGTGACTGTTCACTTGTGGCCTCTCCTTTAGCTAAACTGTTCTTCTGTGATGAGCCTGCCACCCTGGCAAGGGAGGACACACACCAGCTCTCACCGGCGTTTGCTATAAAACGCTATCACGGGATCTCTAGCATTTCTCCTGGTGAGTCTAAAGGGGTTGTTCCCCAGACTCCTCTTTTATCCTTACTCACGGGGTCTCAGATGTCAATCAGGTTGGGATGATGCAATCCTTCAACCAGCCCACTCTGGTTGTCTCCGAGGGGTTTCACTGAATAGTACAGTACTCAATACACAGTTCCGTCTCCAAGAGACAATGGCCATTATCAGTGGTTCCGTTTCGTTGAGGTCAGGACACATTCCAAACCTTGTGTATTCTGGACGTCTCTCTCTCATTTCCTGGGTCTCAGACCCGAATTAATAGCGATCCTGCAATTCTCAAAAAGGAAGGGGCGACTTTGTACCCTTTGGCCCCTCAGAGTTGCGTCACATTCGTAACAATAGAAAATAGGTGCAGAAGTAGGCCATTCAGCCCTTCGACCCTGCACCGCCATCCAGTATGATCGTGGCTGATCATCCAACTCAGAACCCTGTACCTGCTTTCTCCCCATACCCCCTGATCCCTTTAGCCACAAGGGCCATATCTAACTTCCTCTTAAATATAGCCAATGAACCGGCCTCAACTGTTTCCTGTGGCAGAGAATTCCACAGATTCACCACTCTCTGTGTGAAGAAGTTTTTCCTCATCTCAGTCCTAAAAGGCTTCGCCTTTATCCTTAAACTGTGACCCCTTGTTCTGGAATTCCCCAACATCGGAAACAATCTTCCTGCATCTAGTCTGTCCAATCCCTTTAGAATTGTAACGTTTCAATAAGATCCCCCCTCAGTCTTCTAAATTCCAGTGAGTATAAGCCTAGTCGATCCAGTCTTTCTTCATATGGAAGTCCTGCCATCTCAGGAATCAATCTGGTGAACCTTCTCTGTACTCCCTCTATGGCAAGAATGTCTTTTCTCAGATTAGGGGACCAAAACTGCACACAATATTCTAGGTGCGGTCTCACCAAGGCCTTGTACAACTGCAGTAGAGCCTCCTTGCTCCTGTACTCAAATCCTTTTGCTATGAATGCCAACATATCATTTGCCTTTTTCACCGCCTGCTGTACCTGCATGCCCACCTTCAATGATTGGTGGACAATAACACCCAGGTCTCGTTGCATCTCCCCTTTTCCTAATCGGCCACCGTTCAGATAATAATCTGTTTTCCTGTTCTTGCAACCAAAGTGGATAACCTCACATTTATCCACATTAAATTGCATCTGCCATGAATTTGCCCACTCACCTAACCTATCCAAGTCACCCTGCATCCTCTTAGCACCCTCCTCACAGCTAACACCGCTGCCCAGCTTCGTGCCATCCGCAAACTTGGAGATGCTGCATTTAATTCCCTCGTCTAAATCATTAACATATATTGTAAACAACTGGGGTCCCAGCACTGAGCCTTGCGGTACCCCACTAGTTACTGCCTGCCATTCTGAAAAGGTCCTGTTTACTCCCACTCTTCGTTTCCTGTCTGCCAACCAATCCTCTATCCACGTCAATACAATACCCCCAATACCATGTTTAAGTTTGCACACTAATCTCCTGTGTGGAACCTTGTCAAAAGCATTTTGAAAATCTAAATATACCACATCCACTGGCTCTCCCCTATCCACTCTACTAGTTACACCTTCACAAAATATAAGATTCATCAGACATGATTTTCCTTTCACAAATCCATGCTGACTTTGTCCGATGATTTCACCTCTTTCCAAATGTGCTGTTATCACATCTTTGATAACCGATTCTAGCATTTTCCCCACCACCGATGTCAGTCTAACTGGTCTATAATTCCCCGGTTTCTCTCTCCCTCCTTTTTTAAAAAGTGGGGTTACATTAGCCACCCTCCAATCCTCAGGAACTAATGCAGAATCTATGGAGTTTTGAAAAATTATCACTAATGCATCCTCTATTTCTTGGGCTACTTCCTTAAGCACTCTGGGATGCAGACCATCTGGCCCTGGGGATTTATCTGCTTTTAATCCCTTCAATTTACCTAACACTACTTCCCTACTAACATGTATTTCCCTCAGTTCCTCCATCTCATTAGACCCTCGGTCCCCTACTATTTCCGAAAGAGTATTTATGTCCTTCTTAGTGAAGACAGAACCAAAGTAGTTATTCAATTGGTCTGCCATGTCTTTGTTCCCTATGATCAATTCAGCTGTTTCTGACTGTAAAGGACCTACATTTGTCTTGACCAGTCTTTTTCTTTTCACGTATCTGTGAAAGCTTTTACAGTCAGTTTTTATGTTCTCTGCCAGCTTTTTCTCATAATCTTTTTTCCCTTTCCTAATTAAGCCCTTTGTCCTCCTCTGCTGGTCTCTGAATTTCTCCCAGTCCTCAGGTGTGCCGCTTTTTTTGCTAATTTATATGTTTCTTCTTTGGACTTGATACTATCCCTAATTTCCCTTGTCAGCCACGGGTGCACTACCTTCCCTGGTTTATTCTTTTGCCAAACTGAGATGAACAGTTGTTGTAGTTCATCCACGCAATCTTTAAATGCTTGCCATTGCATATCCACCGTTAACCCTTTAAGTATATTTGCCAGTCTATCTTAGCTAATTCACCTCTCATACCTTCAAAGTTACCCTTCTTTAAGTTCAGAACCTTTGTTTCTGAATTAACTATGTCACTCTCCATCTAAATGAAGAATTCCACCATATTATGGTCACTCTTACCGAAGGGACAAGATTGCTAACTAACCCTTCCTCATTGCTCAATACCCAATCTAGAATGGCCTGCTCTCTAGTTGGTTCCTCGACATATTGGTTCAGGAAACCATCCTGCATACTTTCCAAGAAATCCTCTTCCTCAGCACCCTTACCAGGAAGGAACTTGTAAAGTCTTTAGATTGTTAAAGGCTGACAATTCACATGAAGTCCAAGCCCATTGTTTGAATGCCACAAGAATCTGGCCACAGGTTGGAGTCCAAAGCAAAAAACTGAAAATGTTAGAAATACTCAGATTGGGCGTCAACTGCAGGATCAGAAAAGGAGTCAATATGTTATGTCACAGACCATTTGTCAGACTGAAAAGAGGCTTGTAAAGCTGTAATGAGGGTGGAGATGTTGGATGCCTCTTAAAGAGTATGTAAAGAGGGTTTCTTCTTTTTTGTTAACTAGCAGGAATGCTAATTTACTGATAACGAGAATGGTATTCCTTTGTAAACCAAATGGGGATTAATGTTCTTTCTTCTGAGTCTGTAAGCTTTTGTTGACGGGCTTTTGGGCAGATCGGCGCGAGGGGGTCGAGAGAGAGGACGCAATGCTCTAAGCTGGGCGAGGATCGGACCCCAAAGGGGGGGTCCGAGGCCGGGAGATTCTCCGAGGAGGGGGGGGGATGAAGCTAGATGTGCTTGGTTGACCACTCGGAGGGTCCTGAGCTGTTTGGAGAGTCCGAGGAGTTCGGAGGGTCCTGAGCTGCGAGTTGAGGAGTTCGGAGGGGATCGAATGGTGGCCAGAAGACTTCAGAAATTGAGCTCCAACGGCTGTGCACGAAGTGGTTTGGACTTTGATAAGTTTGACGCCTTTTCTTTAATTTTCTCTTCATATATACTGTATCGTTATTAATCACTTAGTTATAGTAACCTTTATAAATTGTACTCATTTAATCTCATATGGTGTACTGTCTGTTTTTGGGCGAGGCGGGGACTTCACACAGCATCCACACCAGCTGATTACCCAGTTTGGCGGGGCCGAAGGCTGCTCCCCCTAGACGAGAACGAGCTGAGCGAGCCTGAGGCGACCCAGGGGGTTACAAGTAAAACTGGGGTGACTATGGCAGTAAGCTGTATACACAGTTATCAATTCATGGTGAAATGGAGCATTTAGAAGGTGAGAACATAAACGTAAGAACTCAGAGTAAAGAATGTGATGAAAGGTCTCTGATCTGAAATACTGACTCAGTTTCTCTTCCCACCAATGTGTCCTGACCAGTTTGTTGAGTGTTTTCAGCAACCTTGTTTTTGATTTTTGCATTATGTGTTAGATAAAAAGCAAAGGAATGTGGGGAAAGAACATATGGTGTTTCAAACTCAAACTTTTCTATTGATTTTAGACTCTAACATCAGAGAGGCTAGACATGCTTTAAGAGAAGCTGTTAATTATGCAAGTGTGTGGGATCTTGTCTTGGCTCATATTTATCATTAATCATGGTTCATAAAGTTCCTGCGCAAAGAAAATAACAAGCTGCTGGATTAGCATTAAAATTCTGCACTGTTGTCTATGCTGTTGAACTGCTTAATCAGCTCTTCTTGTTTTCTTTTGGCTGTAATCAATACCGAGACATAAAACCAGAAATGCAGGAAGAACTTGGCAAGTTAAACAGCATCAGGAAGGACATGTAACAACAAGGTTGCTGATCGGAAAAAAAAGCCTGCTTTCTTTCTTCCACAGCTGCTGTTTGATTGAGCTGTTCTGGCATTTCTGCTTTCATTTCAGATTTTCGAATCTCAAGCTTAAGATCAAGATGGTTTAGTGTCATTTTCAGTATAAAAGTGTAAAGGAGAATTAAATAATTGTTACTCTGGATCAAATGCAGCATATAAAAATGCACTAAAATAAAGAACACAGTAATAAAAAAGACTCTAAATATAAATATATTTGATAGTTTAGATATATAGATTGATTATATAGACAGGAGTGTCTGTACGTAAGGTGACTAATAGGAAATGATAAAGTAGTGGTAGTTGGGGGTGTAGAGCAGTGGTTTAGTGGGTGGAAGTGTTGATCAGCCTTACCGCTCAGGAGAAGTAACCTCATTTGAGTCTGGTGGCCTTGGCTACGTATCCTCTTCCCTGATGAGAGTGGGAGAAACGGTCCGTGAGCATGATAGGTAGTGTCCTTCATGATGTTGCTGGCCTTTTCTGTATATATGTCCTTGATGGTGGGTAAGCTGATGCCAGTGAGATGATGGCAGTTTTAACTACCCATTGTAGAGCCTTTATGTCTGCTGCAGTGCAGGATCCCTACCATGCAGTGAAGCAGCATGTTAGGATGCTCTCTGCTGTGATTCCATAGAATGATGTGAGTACAGATGTGCATAGTCCAGCTCTGCAGCCTCCTCGGAAAGTAGAGGGGTTGGTGAGCTTTCTTCTGCCACCATGAAAGGTTGTGTGAGATGTGCACTCCCAGGAATTTTAAACTGCTCATTGTAAGGAACCTGTATTCTTAATACCACCCCAAATGCTCCTCCTTCACTTGCAACTGTTGAAATGGTTCCCAGGAGTCACTGGGAACATTGCCCTTCTTTGTGATGGCTTTCAGCACATTCTTAAATCTTTTCATCTGACCACCTAAAATCTCTTCTCATGAAAGAGCCTGAAACAAAACATCTGATTTTGAATATCTGGTCTTCGAGGTATGCAAATCACTTGGCTTTCCAAGGTGTCCAAATGAGTGTAATTTGGGCCTTGGTATGGGGATATCGATCTGGCAGAGGATTTGGAAGATGGGTCATTTTATCCTTTCTGTGAATTTGGAGGATTTTGAAACACTTTTTGTGGTATCTTTCCAACGGCTTGAGGAGATATTAAAATTCACTGAGGTTCTGCCTTGACCGTGAATGTTGTGTCAGGTTTGAGATCCAAATTTCCAAACTCTGTTTTCCTTAGGAACGCATACAGAATTGTGGAGGAACTCAACAGATCAAACAGCACCTATGTAGAGGAATAAAGAGTCAAAATATCAGGCTGAGACCTTTCATCAGTGCTGGAGAGGAAAGGGGAGAAAACCAGAATGAGAAGGCAGGGGATGTGGAAGGAGTACATGCTGACAGGTGATTGGTGAAGTGTAGTGGGAAGGTAGGTGGGTGGGGCTATGAAGAAAGTAGCTGTGAGATTATGGACATTTTCTTCAGTTAGCCAAACTGGACTAGTGAAGGAGATAGTACATTTCACCACTGGTGTCTGCCTCCGTGATTGAAGTGGCTTCCCAGAAATGGGAATTGGTCCACAATTTCCCAGATCATGAATTGAACTTCTCTTGTTAGAGGACGGGGCTGGACAGTGGGGTCAAGGTTTTTGTTTTGTGAAATGTTAATGCAAGGCATAGCTTCTCCATTCAGTGGCCACTTTATTAGGTACAGCTGTACACATGCTCATTAATGCAAATATCTAATCAGCCAGTTATGTGGCAGTAACTCTGCATGAAAGTCTGCAGACATTATTAAGAGGTTCAGTTGCTTTTCAGACCAAATATCAGAATGGGGAAGAGATGTGCTTTAAGTGAACTTGAGCATGTCGGTGCCAAATGTGGTGGTTTGAGTATCTCTGAAACTGCTGATATCCTTGGATTTAATGTATAACAGTCTCGAGAGTTTACAGAGAATAGTGTGAAGAACAAAAAGCATCATGTAAGCAGCAGTTCTGTTGGTGAAAACACCTTGTTAATGAGAGAGTTCAGAGCAGAATGGTTCAAGCTTACATGAAGGTGACAATAACTCAAGTAAGCACACACTACAAAAGTGGTGTGCAGAAGAGCATTTCTGAATGCCCAACACTTCGAACCTTAAAGTAGATGGACTACAGCAGCAGAAGACTATGAACATACTCTCTTGTACTAATAAAGTAGCGAGTGAGTGTATGTACGTAGTGAAGGAGTCAACTGTGGCTCTGAGCTTATCCTCGCAGCATGCAACAATGAAAACATTGTTTTCATTCTGCAGTGTAGCTGTTGAGGTTCACCTGACTTTGGTTTTGAAGGGTTGTTACCATAAGTTGAACTGTTTCCCATTTGTTCTGAAGATTAGCTTTTCTCCTGTGGGAAGTTGAAGGTGTGCTACAACATTGATTTGAAAGATTGGGAAAAGTGTTCAGCTGAATTGTGGCCATTTAATACAGCTAACCTTGGGAAGAAGAGTGTCCTCTGAATCATTGTTATAGTGGGCTTTCTTATCTCAGAAGGTCAGTCAATGCTGAGAATCTCTGAAGTCTGCTTACTCTCCACTGAACCCAGCTGGAGTAATTTTTATTACCAATACAAATACTCCTTTGTTTGCCCATTATCTCAGAAATCCTGTTATTATACCAAGAATGGTCATTTCTGGAGTTGCTTAAAGGCTTCTATATGTGCCTATTCTTTGTTTCAAGACTTCACATTCAAAGATCTTTGTTGGCTAGAGCAACTTTTGTATTTCTCCATCCTTTAAAAGCACCATTAGGCTTTTACATTTTGCTGTTTCGAAGTGGCTCCAGAACATTCTGCCTCCATTTGTTGGGAGCATTAATATAATAACAGAACGTAAAACATGGGGCAGCTTGATAGTGTAATAGTTGGCTTTACAGTACCAGTGATCTGGGTTCATTTCCTGTTGCTGCCTGTAAGGAGTTTGCACGTTCTCCCTGTGACCGTGTGGGTTTCCTCCGGGTGCTCTGGTTCCCTACCACTTTCCAAAGATGTACCGGTTGATTGGTCATTTTGATAATCAGGGGATTGCTGGACGCCGCAGCTCAAAAAGCTGTAAGAGCCTAGGCTGCGCTGTATGTCGATAAACAAACAAATAATTAATTAAATTATAGCTCCTGGATCTACTTATTCCAGAATAAGAAATACCCTCTTATGAAAGGACGCAGGGCATCTTTCAGAAGATCTAGTGGTGTGCAATTTTCTACCTTTTGCTCTTCTCAGTAAAGTATATTATTTTCCAAGTGTGGCTGTTCAAGTCAAGTCAAGTCATTTTTTATTGTCATTTTGACCATAACTGCTGGTACAGTACACAATAAAAACGAGACAATTTTTTCAGGATCATGGTGCTACATGAAACAGTACAAAAACTACACTGAACTACATGAAAACAACACAGACAAAAGAAACTACACTAGACTACAGCCCTACCAGGACTGCATAAAGTGCACAAAACCGTGCAGGCATTACAATAAATAATAGACAAGACAATAGGCACAGTAGAGGGCAGTAAGTTGGTGTCAGTCCAGACTCTGGGTATTGAGAAGTCTGATAGCTTGGGGGAAGAAACTGTTACATTCGAACTATATTTATTATAAAAGTATATATGCAGTATTCAACTGTGAGATTCATCTTTTCACAAACAGCCATGAAACAAAGCAAACCATAGGACCCATGAAAAACAATAAACTCCTAAAATGTAAAAAAAAACCCAAATCATGCAAATGGCAAACAAATGATTGAAGAACACAGAATATAAAACATCAAACCAGAAAGTTATTGCAACAGTCCAGGAATGTTTAGTTTAGTTCAGTTCAATCAAGCAACAATCCAATTTATCCTGTTGCACAAAATTCCTCTCTGAAGAGTCAACTTTAAGAATGGGATGGTCTGATAGTTTGGCCATTGTTTACCCTTATTTCCTTCACACAATTCATTTGGATCTGATGCGGCCTCATTCTTACTGCAGGCCTCTTAAATCACTAACCCTTGTTTCTCCCCTCTTCATCATCATGTTATGTGTCACTCCACTCTTTAAGAAGGGGGTAAGGCAAAAGAAAGGAAATTATAAGCCAGTTAGCCTAACCTCAGTAGTTGAGAAAGTGTTGGAATCTATTATTAAGGATGAGGTCTCAGGGTACTTGGAGACCAATGATAAAATAAGTCAAAATCAGCGTGGTTTCTGTAAAATGTGATCTATAATTTAATATTTTGCATGTTAAAATACATTACAAATTAATTTACAGAACAAGCAGAATGGGCATAGGAGAGGCAGTGGATGTCATTTACTTGATTTTCAGGAGGCATTTGATAAGGTGCCACATGAGAGGCTGCTTAACAAGAGAAAATCCTATGGCATTACAGGAAATATACAGGAGGAATGGCTGACAGGAAGGAGGCAGTGAGTGGGAATAAAGGGATCCTTTTCTGGTTGGCAGCTAGTGACTAGTGTTGTTCCTCAAGGAACACTTCCTCAAAGTATTGGAACTGCTACTTTTTACATTGTCAGTGATTTAGTTAATGGAATTGATGACTTTGTGGCAAAGTTTGCATATGATACAAAGATAAGTGGAGGGGTAGGTAGTGCTGAGGAAGCAATGTGATTGGAGCAGGACTTGGACAAATTGGAAGAATGGAAAAGTGGCAGATGGAATACAGTGTTGGGAAATGTGTAATAATGCATTTTGGTAAAAGGAACAATAGTGCAGAATATTATCTAAGAGAAGGTTCAAATGTGCAGAGGTGCAGAGGGACTTCAGAGTCCTCATGCAAGACTCCCAGGAGATTAAGTAACAGGTTAAGTCTGTGTTAAAGAAGGCAAATTCTTTGGCATTTATATCAAGGGGAATAGAATATAAAAGCAAGGAGACAATCCTGAGGCTTTATAGACACTCGTCAGGCTGCACTTGGAGTATTGTCAACAGTTTTGAGCCCCATATCTCAGAAAGGATAAGTTGCCTTTGGAGAGAGCCCAGAAGAGGTTCACAAGGATGATTCTGGGAATGAAGGGGTTAACATGAGAGAAGCATTTGGCAGCTTTAGGCCTGTACTCACTGGAATTTAGAAGAATGCGGGGGGGGGGGGGGAGCTCATTGACACCTACCAAATGTTGAAATGATCAGATAGGGTGGATACAGAGAGGGTGTTTCCTATGGTGGAGGTATGTAGAACTAGACGGCACTGCCTCCAAATCAAGGGACGACCTTCTGGAAAGGAGGTAAGGAGAAATTTGTTTTGGCAGAATGTAGTAAATCTGTGGAATGCTCTGCCACAGACTGCGGTGGAGGTCAAGTCCATGTGTATATTTAAGGCAGAAATTGATAGTTCCCTGATCGGTCAGGGCATCAAAGGATATGGCGAGAAGGCAGGTGTATGGGGTTGAGTAGGATCCAGGATCTGCCATGATGGAATGGTGGAACATATGTAATGGGCTGAATGGCCTAATTCTCCTCCTATGTCTTATGGTCCTGTGTGCTATGTCTGTATGATGTGAGCTTATGACCATGATTGTTCTTGGCAAATTTTTCTGCAGAAGTAGTTTGTCATTGCTTTCCAGTGGGTAGTACCTTTACAAGCCGGGTGTCCCCAACCATGATCAATACTCTTCAGAGATTGTTTCCTGGTATTAGTGTTTGCACAACCAGCACTTGTAATATATATGCCAGCTGCTTGCACAACCATCTACCACCTGCTCCCTTGGCTTTATGTGACCCTGATCGGAGCCCTAAGCAGGTGCTACTTTGGTAGAGACCTATCTCCACCCTTCCAGCCCTCTTAATGATTGCAAATTTAGTCTGGCATGTAATCTTTCAAGCCGGAAGCTGGCTGCAGTTATAGATCTTCATAAAGGCCTATATAACAGAACAAATTACTTGCACTTAATCCAAACAATTCTACTGCATTCATTGATTGTAATCTGGCCTCCTTTGCAATGGTGAAACCAAACACAGAATTGGTGATCACTTTGTTTCATCCACAGGAGTTATCCTCAGTTTTCACTTCTCCCCTCAGCTCTATTTTGAAAACTGTAAACACTAACTCTTTCCCCCCCAACTATGAGGATCAGTCCCTGACATGAAATGCTAACTGGTTTCTTTTTCCCCAGTCACCGCTTTATTGGTGGAGTTTTTCCAGCATTCTCTGTTTTTGTTTCAGATGCCAACATGTGAAATTTTATTTGTTTCCAATATTTCCATATTACATCAGTTCTAAGCAGCTGTACAGGTAATTACAGACTCAATGATTCCTATTGCTGTTAACAGAAATACCAGCAGAACTGAAGTTTATAAATTAGCTCTAAATGTTTGAAAACTGTTTATAATAAATACACAAAATCAACAGGTGGTTTGTTTATTACTACATTTCATAGAGGAAATGGTTTTTCAGTACAGTTTAAACATAGTTTACATTAAAAATAAACCTTAAATTACTTAAACTCTTGAGGAAAGAAAGAATCTTTTAATGGGTTAAACAAATTTACAATAGTCTATTTAAATTGAAGAAACTCACTGATTGTTCACTTTACTAGGGTTTTCACATTTCATCAGTGTATCAGAGATTAATTAAATAGTGAGAGACAGGAGCATAAAGAAGGAACATTGCTCTCTGAGATGTTTAGTTTCCGCAGTCAGTGACTGGGTGAAGCCAAGTAGTCATGGGAGCATAAAGAAGTTATTTTCCGAGCTCCTTTGGGGCAGCTTAGCAATGTACATACTGCATAAAGGTCTACTTGTATCCAGCTGCTTTTGTCAGTCAGCTAGCTCCTTGGATCGAGAAAGACTACTCCTTGTAGCCCGTCTGTGTAGACATGAAATTCCATTTGCACAAGCACCAAATCCATTTGGTTAATTTTCACTTAACAGGATACCACCCAGAAGAAATTTTATTTCCAACTGTTTTCGATTGTGATTGCATTTAAAAAATCATGTTCTGTTCCAAATAAAAGTTAAGATTGTTATCTTTCACCCTGAGGTAAAGATTAAAAGGGAAAAGGATAGTTTTATCTCACTTAAAATCCAGAATTTGTATTTAACGTGCTGTCATTGGATTTGGCCCGACTTAAATGGAAAAGATTTCCATAAGATCCTGACTCCCAATGATTCAGACAGCTGTGCTTCGGTGTTCTGTAGAGTCACATTTGTAGCTTTTAACCGAATGAAATAGCTGAAAAGTTTCAAATTGCAGTATGATATTTGTTATGTGTTTTAAGTCCAAGAGAAAAAACTAATTAAAAAGAAAAATGTGGAGCCAGGAATAATGTATGTACTTTAGTTTCATTTTTACTTCAGTGAAACACCCACATATGACGTGGTGGTGTAATGATGTATGTCATTCATGTATCTTTACCTATAACCCATAATGAATTATGTAAGCAGCACAGAATTCCTAATCTGACAATATTACTGAAGTAATAAATACACAATACACCTTTCCCCTGCTTAACTACAAACTCCAACTCAATATGGAATGCACCTCAGCTATACACACAGTACGTATAAAATCATTGCAACACACCAATATCGCTGAATCATTGGGAGCCCTGGCCTTGTTTCTCTTCAACAAGACGGTCCCATTGAGGGATGATGGGAGACAGCGATACTCGAAGGGGATTCCGCAATCTAGTTTTCGTTGCATTCATTGCAGAAAACCCCGCTTTGCAGAGATAGGATGTTGGAAATGGAATTAATGTTTTCAGTGCTTTCGTGGCTATCCCAGGATATTCAGCCTTGACCTTGATCCAGAATGCCAGCAGAGATGTTATGTCAAACATACTTTTCAGCCCACTGTCATTTGCAAGCTCGAGGAGTTGATTTTCTTCCCGCGCTGACATGGATGATTCACCGGGGACATTCACAAGTGGGTCACGGACCCATTCCTTTGCACGTCTTGGGTCATTTGCGGTTGGGAAGTAACGCTCGAATTCTGTCGATAGCGAAGATAGGTGATCGCGCACCAGTTGTGAGAAGGGCAGTGCAGCCTCAGTCCCTCCCAAAATCCCAGCTAATGTTGGGAACATGTCAAATATGCCCCTGTCCACTCGCCATTCCCACAGTTCCAATTTGGCTTTGAAAGCAGACACTTTATCTGCCAACTTGAAGACAGTTGTCATTCTCCCCTGAAGTGACAAATTGAGTTCACTGAGCAGGTTGAAGATGTCACAGATAAAGCGAGTTTTGCTATCCACTCCTTGTCACTGAAGTGTGCTGCTAGTGGTAACTTTTTTCCTGAAAGAAATCTCTGTAGCAGCTGTCTTAACTCAAAAACCCTGGCCAGGGCTCTCCCCCTTGATTGCCACCTGACTTCAGTGTGTAAGAGAAGCTGTTTGTGCTGTGCATCCATTTCCTCACAAAGCTGCTCAAACAGACGTGAGTTAAGGCTTTTGCTTTGATGTGATTGATAACTTCAACAATCTCACTCAATACACTGTTAAGATCAGGTGACATTTTTCAGCTGGCTAGCATTTCCCTGTGTATGACACCGTGTGTAGACTGGCATTCAGGAGCAACCTCTTTGACTAGGGTAGTGAAACCAGACAGCCGTCCAGTCATAACTGCAGCCCCATCTGTGCATATTCCAACACAGAATGACCAGTCCAGTTTGCCTGACATGTAGTCATTCAAGACTTGAATAGTTCTGCCCCAGTTGTGTTTGTTGGCAACAGCAGTGCACACAACATATCCTCGTGCACATTGTCTTGAAATACATATCGCACATGAACCCTGGCCCCGTAGCACATGCTTTGCGGGCTGTATTATACAGCGTATAATCCAGCTACAAGGCACTGACATGCTCAGCATAGTAAATCATAATAGTTTGTCTCATTCAGGCCTAAAGATTTAATAGCTTTGGAGGCTTGCTTATTCTTGTGAGATAATGTCTTTCCTGACAAGTGGGATTGGGTGGGTTCAGTCTGCTTGGCAGGTGAGACTTGTGGCAGTGAAACAGTCTCAGATTCCGAGGCCTCCTCCGTGGTGGTGGCAGGAGTTGACACTGGGACTGCAAGATGAGGTTCTGAGAGCTCTGTTCACCTTTCTGTAACAATTGACTCTCCTCTCCTCAACTGATCAATGTGTGTCCTCCGGATAACATAAAACACCAGTTCTGTCGTTAATCTTTCCAAGTACCCAATATTGATTACCACTGTAGTTCCTCAGTAGAACTATCTGACAAGAAGTAAAACATTGAATCTCCTTGTTTGGGGAGCCCTCAATTTCTCTCAGCAGTTTGCCCTGCATACTCTTTCAAAGATTGGGTTTGAGGAGATCTGAGAGTGAGCGCAAGGGATGACCCAGGAACAACATACCTGGTGAGTTGTTGGGTGTGCTTTGTTGCGATGTTCAAGGAGGACATTGGTGAGCTTCTGATTCTGTGTTAGTTTAGTGCATTCTACTGATGTTCCTTTCAGTGCATTCTCCAGACTGGGCAAACCTTTCCGCCAATCCATTTGTAACTGAGTGATACAGGGCTGGTGCAATATGTCTTACTCCATTCATTTTCAGCAATGACTGAAACTGTTCCCAACAAAAAGTTGTCCATTGTCACTGATTAAGTGCTCTGAAACACCAGAACTTGAGAAGAGGCTTCTCACCACATTAACAGTGTGTGAGGCTGTAGTGGAGGCTATTGGGAACACTCCTGGCCACTTTGTAGCTGCAACCACTAGTGAGATATTGGTGCCCATGAATGGTCCAACAAAATCCACATGAATTATCTGCAAGGGCAATACAGGCCATTCCCACGGGTGGAGAGATGCTGCTCTTGTTGTTTTCTGGATGTGACAACATCTTAATCATCTTCTGATCTATCCCAGGCCACCAGACAAAGCTTCGAGCCAACACTTTCATTTTGACCTCTCCTAAATGACTGACATGTAACTCGTCCAACACTTTATTTTAACTTGGATGGTACAACTCTCAATCCTCACATAAAATAGCCTCTGTCAAGGCATGTTTGTTCTGATGCTGGTAAAAATGGGTGAACTGGAGTTTCTTCTGCACGTTCCAGCCATTTTGGATGGCCATGTAGACCTGAGACAGAGTGAGGTCTTTTCTGGTTTCCCTTTCGACTGTCTCTGTCGTAATAGGGAGAATTTCAATTTGCATTAGGGAGAAGATGTCAAGAGGAGTATCCTCTTTTGTAATTTTTTTAGTTATTTCCTTCAGCCTCCATGTGATCTAACTCATTGGCTACTTTGTCACAGGACATGTTTTGTAAAACTTGGGTGTGGCATTTTCATTTAACACTAGTTTACCCTTGAAATTTGAGTGTTCTAATGCCATCTTTGAACACTGTTGTGGCTTCACCTAGTTTCTTTCTTAATTTCCTTTCATTTGACTCTCTTACTGGCAGCTTGGCATGTAAATGATGGATGGATCTCCAATCAAGTTGTAGTTGTTAGAGTCAATCGTGCCCCCACGATTCTGGCCCTCTTGTTTTTACCACATACAAGCCCAATGTGGCTCGTTGGTATTATTCCCATATGAGATCTTTTCCCCAGTGGAAGTTCTTAGATGGATATCTGTAGGATTCAGTTCAGTATCTTTGAAATGCCATTCAAAATCATTTTGTGGAATGAATGGAACAGCTGAGCCAATATCCAATTCATTTTATTTAATTTGCTGTATATTCCAGTATAAGCCATATTGCTTGTCTGTTGTTAGTTTTCACATTATAAATCTCAAGGCTACTCAGTCCTGTGTCACTCACCTCATAATCAAATTCTTCATTAACAGCATGCAGATTAGTGCTTTTTTTGAAACTTCAACTTGACTTTTTATCTTTTTCTCTACTCTCTGCAGTCAGTTTACCTTTGTCTGCCAGACTTGCTCTTTGTATGTGTCCTACTTTGTTACATTTTCTGATGTTTCGCCTTTAAAACCTGCATTGGTCTGTTGTACGTGAGCCCCTGGCACAAGGTTAACACTATTTTTTCGGCAATGCCAGTTTCTGTTTAGATGTTGAAGTTTCATTTTCCTTCATTTTCATTCCTGACTGCAACTCAGTTGTGTCTGTGTGCAGTTTCCACTGATACAGTGATTACAACTGCTCTTTTAAATGTACATTGTGCTTCATTAGGAGCCAGTTTTGAATGCTTTCTTTTAAGAATATACAAACTAAGAGATTTCTCTGTGTATCATTAAGCCCATCACTGAACTGACAATGCTCAGACAAATCTCTTCAATTTAGCCACGTGCACCAAAATGGACTCCCCTTTCTTTTGATTCCACCTATGGAACCTAAACCATTCTGCAACACCAATACTCTCAGTTCTAAATGTTCCTGCATTACTTTCATGATACAGTAAAACTCATTTTGACTGGTTTGGTTGGAGCAGTCAAATTCTTAAGCCTTCTGTATACCTTTTCATCCAATGCACGCTGCAAAACTGGCATTCACTTTTCATTGGCTATATCATTTGCTTTAAAATACTGCTCAATTCACTTCAGTGTACATCAGCCAGTTATCCGTTGTGCGGTTGAATGGTTTCCCTATCTTTCCAAAGGACCCAGCCATTTATGTTTTTAAAAAAATTATTATTAATATCACCCGGTACTCAATGTTTATGAACCCATGAATCTTGCTAATTGTTTGTAAACTTTTGTGAAGAAAGCATGGTGTGCTCTTTTTTAAACTCGAATGTCTCATTGTGTGTCAGCAGGTAGGGGTTGTCTTGGGTTCATTTCCACAGTAATGTTTTGTAACTCCAAAATGTAAAAATTAATTGAAAGAAAAATGCAGAACTAGAAATGCAGATGCTGGAACTTGTACTCTAGTTTCATTTTTACTTTAGTGAAATGGCCACAGCTGGCATGCTGCATTGACATGTACATATGATGTGGTGGCATAATGACATGTCAATCATGTACTTTTACACATAGCCCATAATGAACTATATAAGCAATATAGAATGCTTTATTAAACAATATAATCTATAATATTGCTCAAATATTACTGAAGTATTAAATACACAACAATTTTACAAATGCCTGGAATTAACCAAATTAGTCATGTGGAACCATGCTGTCAAAAAGAGATTAATGTTATTATTTATTTCATATGTGGAGGCGGAACTGCACTTTTTATGTCAGTTAATCAGCCAGATCTTCTCAAAATGTTTTGGTGGTTTTAGAAGGCCTGTGGAACATCTAAAATCAAAGAGGTTTGATCACACCAGGTTTTGACATCCAGATTCATCGCTCTGGAGCTTGCTATCTAGACTTGGCATCGGCAGTCCTTGTATGTCTGCACATATCTAGTCTGGATCGTTAGGGCCAATCTTGCTAATGTTTTATATCATGGAATCCTGTCACTACTCTCAGGTAATGCAGTCAGTGTTGTTTAAAAGGTAACTGAATAAGTATTTGACAAGGAGAACTGCAAAGCTATGTGGGAAGGGTGGGGGAGTTGGGCCTGCTAGGTAGGCCTTATATTAAGACTCAATGAGCCAAATGTGTTCCTATAATGCTGCAGACATTTTGTCAAGACTATGATGCAAGGCAAAACTGGAGGCAGAGTTTTGTTGCCATGGATTTTAAAACTTCAATGACTGATAATCATTGATATTTAAAAACAAGCACATTGAAAAGTACAGCGGAGGAATAGGCCTATGGCCCACAGTGTTGTGCAGAACTAAATAAATTAATAATTAACTTCCTAACTACACTAATTCTTCTGCCTACCCAATGTCCATATCTTCCATTTTCTGCACATTCACATTCTAAGAACCTCTTGAATGCCAAAGTTTAAAGTAAAATTTATTATTAGAGTACATACATGTCGCCACACAAATCCCTGAGATTATTTTTTCCTATGGGCATTCTCAGCGAATCTATAGAACAGTAACTGTAAACAGGATTAATGAATATCAAACTATGCAAATGTAAATATAAATAAGTAGCAATAAATAATGAAAGCATGAAATAACAAGATGAAGAGTCCTTAAAGTGAGACTATCGATTGTGGGAACACCAGAAATAGAACGAGTGTATTTATCCCTTTTTGTTCAAGTGCTTGACGGTGGAGGGTTAGTAACTGCTCTTGAACTTGGTGGTGCGAATCCTGAGGCAGCAGTGAGAAAAAAGCAGGGCCTGGGCGGTGAGGATCTTTGATGATGGATGCTGCTTTTTTATGGCAACATGTCACGTAGATGTACTCCGTGATTGGGAGGGCTTTTCCTGTGATGTACTGGGCTGAATCCACTACTGTTTGTAGGATTTTTCCACTCAAAGGTATTGATGTTCCCATACACTAGGCCATAATGCAGCCAGTCAGTGCACTTTTCACCTCACATCTATAGAAGTTTGCCAAGGTTTTGATGACGTTCTGAATCTCCGCAGGCTCCTGAGGAAGTAGAAGTGATTTTGTGCTTTTTTAACAATTATATTTATATGATGGGTCCAGGACAGGTCCTTTGAGATAGTGACACACAGGAATTTACTGACCCTCTCTTCTTCTGATGAGTACTGGCTCATGGACCCTAGATTCTCTCTCCTGAAGTCTATAATCAGTTCGTTGGACTTATTGACATCGAGTGAGAGGTTCCTGTTATTATACCACTCAGCCAAATTTTCATTCTCCTGAATACTGATTTATCACCACTGCTGATAAGGCCCACAAAAGTGGTGTCATCAGTAAACTTGAATATGGTGTTGGAGTTGTACTTAGCCACGCAGTCACCAGTGTAAAATGAATAGAGCAGGGGGCTAAGCACACATCTCTCTGGTACTCCTGTGCTGATGGAGATTGTGGAGGTGATGTTTTTGCCAATCCAAACTGGGGTCTGCAAGTGTGGGAATTCAGGATTCAGTTGCACAAGGGGGCCACTATGATATTTGCCAGCGCCATCGCTGGCAGAGCACCCACCACTCTGTAAAAGCACCTGTCTGCACAACTCCTTTGAACTTAGCCCCTCTAACCTTAAACGCCTGCCCTTCACTATTAGACATTTAAACCCTGGTGAATAGATACTAGCTATCTAATATCTGTGTCTCACATAATCTTAAAAAACTTTGTCAGATCTCCCCTGAGCTTCTGCCTCTCTAGAGTAAACAACCCAAGTTGGTCTAACCTTTCCTAATAACACATGCCCTTTAATACAGGCAGAATTCTGGTAACCCACTTCTGCATCCTCCAAAGCCTCCACATCCTTCCTTTAATAGGGTGACTGAACTGAATGTAGTATGCAGGTGGGTCCTAGCTAAAGCTACAACATAAATTCCTGACTCTTGAACTCACTTCCTCAACTAATAAAGGCAAGCACCTTCTTTACCTCCCTATCAACCTGTTTAGCCGCTTTCAAGGAGTATGAACCTGGACCCCAAGATCCTTCTCTACATCAATACTGATATGGGCCCTGTGTACTGACTCTTTACATTGATCTCCCAAAGTGTAACACTACACCTTTAGCTGCATCTGCCATTCCTCTGCCCATAGCTACAGCTATGAATGCCATGTCAGTTTCTACACTATTCACAAACCACAAGCCTTTGTATCATCTGAAAGCTTATAGAGACATCAAAGTTTGGTGTGTTGTGGGTTCAGAGGTGTCTTCTGCAAGCTACTGTAGTAACGTGGTTATTTGAGTAACTGTCATCTTCCTGTTTGACCTCTCTTGCGTTAATTTGCTTTTGCCCACAGAACGGCTGCTTACTAGATGTTTTTAGTTTTTAGCGTAATGCTCTGAAATCTCTAGAGACTGTTGTGCATGCAAATGCCAAGAGATAAGCAGTCCATATCTGCCACCATCAATCATTCCACGGTCAAAGACTCTTAGATCACATTTCTTACCCATTCTGATGTTTGGCCTGAAGAACAGCTGAATCTTGACCATATCAGTATGATTTAATGCATTGACTGTTGCCACATGATTAGCTGATTAGATATTTGCATAAATGTGTGTGTGTACGGGTGGTTCTAAAAAAGTAGTCACTGAGTATATAGATATATGTATGTATAGTGATTCTGGTTAACTGGGTTAGGGCAGCTGCTTATTGGGATAACTTAAGAACAAAGACTAATCAGGAAAAGAGCCTGTATTCCCATTGTTTATTTGGGACACTGTGCCGCTTAATTGAGACTGTTGCAGAACAGCTTCTTCCTCGAGTCAGTTGTGTGAACTTGTGTGGCTGTTAGACACTACACCATGCTAAGAGCAAACAGTTTTTAAATAGTATTGGCTGTGTATGCTTCTGTTTAAAGAACAGTGATTTTTGTCACTGTTAGCTGGTGAGAAATAAAGCAGTGAGACAACTCAGAACTGTTTTCTTCACTGAAGCTGCAGTTTTCTGCTTGGAGATGCGCGAAACAACCAGGAGTGAAAAGGAAACAATGTCACTGCTTCATAAAGTTAGGAATTAAGAAGAATTTGAAGGTCCTGGTGAAGGGTCTCAGCCTGAAATGTCGACTCTTTACTCTGTACAAGATAATGAGAGGCATTGATTGTCTGGATAGTCAGAGGCTTTTTCCCAGGGCTGAAATGGCTAACACGAGAGGGCATCGTTTTAAGGTGCTTGGAAGTAGGTGCAGAGGAGATGTCAGGAGTAAGTGTTTTTTACGCAGAGAGCGGTGAGTGTGTAGAATGGGCTGCTGGCGGCGGCGGTGGAGGCGGAAACAATAAGGTCTTTTAAGAGACTCCGGAGGATAGATTGAGCTTAGAAAAATAGAGGGCTATGGGTAAGCCCAGGTAGTTCTAAGGTAAAGACATGTTAGGCCCAGCTTTGTGAGCTGAAGTGTCTGTATTCTGCTGTAGGTCTTCTATGTTTCTATGTTTTTTTCATAGACGCTGCTTGGCTTGCTGAGTTCCTGCAGCATTCTGTATGTGTTGCCAAGAATTTGGAAGTCTTGACAATGATCATGAATTTGTAATGAAAAGAATTGGAGAATGCAATCTTCGAAAGCATTATCTTTAATAGGTGTCTGTGCTAATTTTGTTCATTTACAGTCAATCAAAAGAATATAGCAGTGTGTTGGTTGTCCATCGTATCTGGCGACGACAGTGGAACCTGTGCAGGAGTGTTTTAAAGTGGAAAAGCCTTTTCAGTGGAAACTGGGGCAGTTGTACTTTCTCAACCTCGGAAGTCGGTGTTCAGTGGTATGCATAATTGTCACAAACTGGGGTCTTCCTTGGTTGCAGAGGATAACCATAATTTTTCCATGCCAAGATGGATTTTAGAGCAGTTTGTGCTTGAGCCTACTAGGTGAAAGGCTATCTTAGATTGGGTGTTAGATAATAATCCAGATCTTATTAGGGAGCTTAATGTAAAAAGAACCCTTAGTGATCATAATATGGTTGAATTCATACTGCAGTTTGAGAGGGAGAAGCACAAGTCACATGTATCAGTATCACAATGGAATAAAGGGAAGTACGGAGGTGAGAGAGAGGAGCTTGCCCAGGTCGATTGGAGGGGGAAACTGATGGGGATGACGGCAGAACAGTGGTGGCTGAAGTTTCTAGCAATGGTTCACAAGGCACAGGATAGAAATGTCACACAAAGACATGTCAAAGACAAATTTATTTCCCAAGTGGCAGGGCTAGCCAACAGTGGCTGACAAGGGAAGTTAGGGATTGCATAAAAGCCAAGGAAGGGCATTTAAGGTAGCAAAAGTGAGTGAGAAGTTGGATGATTGGGAAGCTTTTAAAATCCAACAAAAGACAACTGGAAAAAGCTATAAGAAGGGAAAAGATGAAATATGAAGGCAATAGCCACAAAAAAGCAGGAAACTATTAAGTTTTTTAAGTTATAAAAAAGTAAAAGGGTTTTGAGAGTTGATATTTGACTACTGGACAATGATGCTAGTGAAGCAGTAATGGGGGACAAAGAAATGACAGATGAACTTAATGAGTACTTTGCATCAGTCTTCACTGTGGAAGACACTAGTAGTGCCAGAGGTCTGTGAATGTCAGGGAGCAGGAGTGAGCATCATTGCTATTAAAGAGGGAAAACTGCTAGGCAAAATCAGAGGTCTTAAAGTGGATAAGTCATCTGGACTAAATTGACTATATCCCAGAGTCATGAGAGAAGTTGCTGAAGAGATAATGGATGCATTGGTCATAATCTTTCAAGAATCACTTGATTCTGGCATGGTCCTGGAGGACTGCAAAATTGAAAATGTCATTCCAGTCTTTAAGAAGGGAGGAAGGCAGAAGGAAGGAAATTATAGGCCAGTTAGCCTAACCTCAGTGGTTCAGAAAGTGTTGGAGTCTATTATTAAGGATGAGGTTTCAGGGTACTTGGAGACTAATGATAAAATAAGTCAAAATCAGCGTGGTTTCTGTAAAAGGCAATCTATAATTTAATGTTTTACATGTTAAAATATATTACAAATTAATTTACAGAACAAGCAGAATGGGCATAGGAGAGGTAGTGGATGTCATTTACTTGATTTTCAGGAGGCATTTGATAAGGTGCCACATGAGAGGCTGCTTAACATCCAATGGTATTACAGGAAGGATACAGGAGGAATGGCTGACAGGCAAGAGGCAGCAAATGGGAATAAAAGGGGCCTTTTCTGGTTGGCTGTCAATGATTAGTGTTGTTCCTCAGGGGTCAGTATTGGGACCGCTACTTTTCACATTGTCTGTCAATGATTTAGATAATGGAGTTAATGACCTTGTGGCAAAGTTTGTGTATGATACGAAGATAGGTAAGGGGTAGATAGTGCTGAGGAAGCAATGCGATTGCAGTAGAGCTTAGACAAATTGGAGAATGGGCAAAAATCTGGCAGATGGAGTACAATATTGGGAAATGTACATTAATACATTTTGGTAAAAGGAACAATGGTGCAAAATATTATCTAAATGGGGGGGGGGAAATTCAAACATCAGAGGTGCAGAGAGAATTGAGTGTCCTCGTGCAAGACTCCAAAAAGGTTAATTTACAGGTTGAGTCTGTGGTAAAGAAGGCAAATGCAATGTTGGCATTCATTTCAAGGGGAATAGAATATAAAAACTAGGGGATAATTCTGAGCCTTTATAAGACACTAGTCAGGCTGTACTTGGAATATTGTCAACAGTTTTGAGTCCCATATCTCCGAAAGGATGTGTTGTCATTGGAGAAAGTCCAGAGGAGGCTCACAGGGATAATTCTGGGAATAGAGGAACATTTTGTATTCAGTGGAATTTAGAAAAATGTGGGAGGATCTCATTGCATGTTGAAGTGACTAGATAAGGTGGATGTGGAGAGAATGTTTCCTATGGTGAGATGATCCAGAACTAGGGGGCACAGCCTCAAAGCTGAGGGGCGACCTTTTAGAACAGAGGTAAGGAGGAATTTTTTTTTTGCCAGAGTGGTGAATCTGTGGAATGCTCTGCCACAGACTGCGGAGGAGGCCAAGTCCGTGGATACATTTAAAGGGGAATTTGATAGATTCCTGATTGGTCAGGGAATCCTTTTGAACTATTTTATGGTCCCAATGAGCACCACAGCCTTTGGTTACTCATCCTCCCCTTTGAGGATGTTCTGAGATATTCTCAAACCTAAGTTATGAATTTGTAAAATAGTTACAAATGCATATGACACGGGAATAATTAAATGCATTAAACAAAAGCAAAATAAGTTGCTTTTGCCTCCTAAACAACTGGCTTGGAATCACCAGTGATAACATTGATCTAACGCACAGTCTATGAGCAATTCACCGGAATAATGCTGGGGAACCTCAGTGAGACTGGGCCTGCAGTTAGAATCAATGTGGCACCCATGGTGCCATTTTTTATTCAGTAATTCCCACATTCACAATTTCACAAAAAAGAGTAGGCCATAAAGCCTCTCAATCTTGTCAGGACTTCCGATAGCAACATGACTGATCTATGTTAGTAACAACTCCTCTTTCTTACCTAGTTCCGCATAACCTTCAATGCCTCAAACTTTCAAATATTTGTCCATTTCCACCTTAATGATCTAATGATCTGGTTTCCATCACCCTTGGGGCATAGCTTTCATGAGATTTACCACTTTCCAAGAGTGGTTATTTCTAAGCATTTCATTTTTAAATGACTGTTACTCTTGTTTTACAGCTGGGTCACCAAAACATGTCAAATCTACCCTCTCAAACACCCTTAGGATTTTACTTGTCTGAGTAAGGCCTCCCCTCATTGTTCGAAATTCCGAAGAACACAGGCGCAAATATCTAGCCTTTCTTGATAGGACAGCCCTTGCATCCCAAGAATTACATAGAACAAGCTTGAGTGAATTAGCCTGGTGAATCTGCTTTAAGTTTGCAAAACTAGATGCTCTGTTCTATATCTGACCCCACCAACACACAGTACAACTGGAATTACCCCTCTTCACCCTGTTCTTAAGCTCCAACCCCTTCACAGTAAAGGCCACATGCTGTTAGACCTGACTGCTAACAGTGATTGATGTTAGCATCTCCATGTAGATCCCTCTGAACTTTTCTTATTTGTAGTCTCCATTTGTTTCTCCATTTTGATAATCCTTTTGATTCCTCTTACTGGAATGCAGAGTCTCACGGCTTCCCACGTGAAGTCTCAAGATACAAAATTCAAATTTATTTATGTTTTCATCAAAACATGCAGTGAAAAGCCTCATTTGGATTCAAACTAACACACTCTCCAAGATGTGTTGGGGCAGCATGCAAGTGTCATCACACATTCTGGCCCCTACATACCATGTTCATAATGCATGGCAGAACAGCACAGAGCATAACAAAAGAGAACACACAACAAGCAACAGAACAAAAACAGCAGAACAAGTCCCATTCCTTCCTCCCACCACGTACATAGACAGTTCTTTAACCCCAGGAAAGACTGACCCTGTGGTTGGGATGGGGGTGGGGGTGAGTTCACCAACCCTGATCCTCACTGGTATGCTGGCCTGACATCCAACATCAGACTGCGGGTGCCCCACGTCCACACCTCTGCCCTCTGAAGTGGAGAGGAGGCTTGGTGTCCATCCTGACTTCTTAACTCCCCCACACACCCGTCCTTAGACCCCAACCTGACCGTTACCTTCCCCCCTCTGTCCCCAAAGCCACCACTGTGAAATTTTAAAAAACAGCTAAGTCTTGTGGCTTAGGTTGTGGCTTGACACCATCTTGTCAGGTTTTCACTTGATCAGCCAATCTGCATCCTGTTGCAGACTCACGATGTTCTCAACATACATGGAAACCTTGCATTTTGTTCTCTCCTCTGCAGCATTAATGCAAATGGAAAGCAACTTGCAGCCAAGAACTGATCTCTGGTAAACTCCACTAGTGAAAGACCCAGTACTTCATAATATCAAACACAAAATGATGGAGGAACTCAGCAAGTTTGTCAGCATCTATGGAGAGGAATGAACAGTTGACGTTTTGGGCTGAGACTCTTCTTCAAGACTGGAAAGGAATGGGGAAGAAGCCAGAAGAAGAAGCTGGGAGAAGGAGAAAGAGTGCAAGTTGGCAAGAGATAGGTGAATCCAGGTGAAGGGGGAAGTTATAGGGGGGGGGGGGGTGTTGTGAAAAGCTGGAAAGGATAAAGGCTGAAGAAGAAGGAATCTAAAAAGGGTGGTGGAGACTAGATGGAGGTGATGGACAGGTGGCTAGTTTCTTTGCTTCATCCCCCTCCCACCACCACTCCTACCCCACTAACCTTCCTCCCAACCTGGTTTCTCCTATCACTGGTTAACTTATAGTCCTTCCCTCCCTCACCTCTTTATTTTGGCTTCCACTCCAGTCCTGATGTAAGGTCTCTGCCTGAAATGTTGTTTCCTTTCCAAAGACACTGGCCTGATCTCTTGAGTACCTCCACCATTTTGTGTTTGTTGCTCTGGATCTCCAGGATCTGCAGTACCTTTGGTGTTTGTTCACAATATTTTCTCTTGGTCCAGGATGTTTGAAGCGTTGACTTCGCCCATTGAATGCAATTTCAGTTTGAAAGATGACTTGGTAATAGCAGGAATTGAGCCATTTGGCCTATTGAGTCGACATGTAAGAGCAGTGATGCATTAGGGAAAATGTTACGCTTGAGGAAAAAGCAGCAGTAAACACTTTGGCTGTAATTTGGCAGTCATTTACACACCACTGGATTCCAAAACCATAAAATTATTATGAATAACAAGGCAATTTAGGTGAATTCTGTTATTCTGAAAAATTCTGTAGCTATTTTTAAACTAATTTGGGGTTTTTGTCTGTTTTGAAACTACCCCAATTTTTATTCATCAGGAAATTTCTTAATTTGCCCCTTCATCTTGTTCTAAGTAGTTCAAATGATTGTTCAGATCCTTACGTATATTAGTGTTAGTTTGTATATGTACTCCAAGTTTAGGGGCAGAAACTTGTTAACAGATACTTTTACACACAGTTGTTTGTCACCACATTAATAGCAACAGTATCAATATTTTTTTCAAGCATCAGTATTGAATTTTGCAATAATCTGTATTGCTAGCAGTTTTAACACTCAAAAGTTCATAAATGTACAAGGAAATATATATGAAACTATCATATGAAGATATTTAGGTTGTGACGTTCTTCAGTTTTCAAGGGCAAAAGCTGATACCGTATCCATTGGAACTCAAACTGAAGAGGTTTGTTATTTCACCATATTTATGAAAGGTCTCAGCCCAAAATGTCAACTCTTCATTCCTCTCCATAGATGCTGCCTGACCTGCTGAGTTCCTCCAGCATGTTGTGTTACTCTGGATTTTCAGCATCTGCAGGATCAGCATAGTGTTCACTATACTTAATTCTCTTTTTCAAAAGTGTTGTTTATAAGCTGAATGCCATTGCGTTATTGCAATAATCGTGGTGCAAGCATCACTGATCTGATCATTGGTCAGTTTATGATGCCATCTGTCAATGGTTCCATTTATTATCAGAGAATATACACGGTATACAGCCTGAAATTCTTACTCTTTGCAGACATCCATGAAATAGAAGAAACCCCCAAAAATGAATGACCAAAGAATATTAGAACCCCAATCATATTTAATTTTGAAATCAAATTTATAGTGGGAGCTATGCCAAAACAAGTCAATGCACAATTTTATCTAGAGTCCGTTGAGAAAAATCTCTCAGTCAGGAAGTGTTCCATTAAGTAATTTCTTATGGAGATGTGGGGAAAAAATGCTAATATTTTCTTTAGCCCCATTAGTATGCCAGTCACATCCACACTGCTGAACTTCAGAAAATGCTGCAGTTTTATCTCTGTCTTGTTGGATATTAGTTTGTTTAATTGTAGTATGTTTCTAATTTGTACTGAATGGCATGTATAAAAACTGCTTTGGTTTGGAGTTGGATGGTCCAGCTGCTGCGATATTTGGCAGACCATCCTGATTTTGATTTAATATTCCAGCTGTCCTGATAATCATTGAGAAGTGTGTTCTTATTTAGTACTTAATAGTTAGGAGCTCTGGTGGGAATAATAACCTACAAAAAAGGATTACGATGTTCAGGATTTGATAATTCTCTTTTCTGAGAGTACATTGTTAGTTTCCAATACCTTTCACAGCCTTGTGAAGGGGTATCATTGTGATGTGTATAAGGTTACTATGGCAGCTGAATGTGTGAAAAATCCTACTGCAGTTGAAGCTGGTACTGTTAGCAGTGATCTTCAAAAGGACATGCTTTTAAATTTTCTCTCACAACTAAATGCTTCACATTTAATTGATAATATGTTGGCAGGATAATTTGTTTTCTTTCCCCAATTTTCACCCTGCTTTTCTGGCTTGAAGCTGTTCACATCTTTCTTGAGGGATAGATTCCAGTGAATTGGCACTTCAACCAAGTGGGTGTTTGTGTGACATGCAATATTTATGTGTTCTTTTATCCGGAAGCATTGACTCTGTCTCTTTCCACAGTGTTGCTGACCTTCTGAGTGCTCTTGTTATTTTCGGCTTATATTTCACATCCCCAGCAAGCAATATCTTTTCAATTTATTTCTCTGAGTTCAAAGTATGTTTTTTTTATCTATGTATGTATACATTATAACACACATAAAATGCTGGAGGAACTTAGCAGGCCAGTCAGCATCTGTGGAAAGAGTAAACAGTCGCCATTTTGGGTGGAGACCCTTCATGAGGACTGGAAAGGAAGGGGAGGTCAGAGAAAGAAGGTGGGGGTAGGGGAGAAGAAAGTGCAAGTTGGTAGGTGATAGATGAAACCAGGAGGGAGGAGAGGGTGAAGTTAAGAGCTGGAAAATTGTTTGGATAAAGAGATTAAGGGGTGGAGAATGGGGGAGTCTGATAGGAGAGGACAGAAGACAACAGAAGGCCATATTTCAAGCCTACACCATCATGGCTCCCCATCTCTTCCTACACTACATCAACAAGTGCATTAGAGCTGCTTTCTGAATCCACGCTGAGCTTGTCGATTTCATCAAATTTGTCTCCAACTTCCACCCTGCCCTCAAATTTACTTGGTCTGTTTCCGACATCTCTCTCTCTCTCTCCTTTCTTGATCTCTGTCTGTCTGTGGTGACAGTCTATCCACTGACTCTGACAGCGACCTGGACAATCCCTCTTCCTACTCTGTCACTTGTAAAAACACCATGCCCTTCTCTCAGTTCCTCTATCTTCACCATATCTGCTTTTCATTCCAGAACAACTGACATGTCCTCCTTCTTCAGAGAAGGGGGCTTTCCTTTCACCACTATCAACGCTACTCTCACCCCATCCTCTTGCCTCCACACCAGGGATAGGGTTCCTCTTGTCCTCACCTACCACCCCACTAGCCATCACATCCCGCACATATTTACCCGTAACTTCCGCAATTTCCAATGGGATCTCACCCCCAGGCACATCTCCTCCCCCACCCTACACAACTCCCTTGTCCACTCGTCCCTCCCCACTGATCTCTCTCCTGGTACTTATCCTTGCAGGCGGGAGAAGTGCCCCACCTCCTCCCTCACTCCAGTTCAGGGCCCGAAGCAGCCCTTCCAGGTGAGGCAGATCTTCACTTGCAAGTCTGTTGGGGTTGTCTGCTGTATCTAGTGCTTCTGGTATGACTTTTTGTATATCGGTGAGACCTGATGTAGATTGAGACTCTGTCCACCACAAAAAGCAGGATCTTCTGGTGGTCACCCATCTCAATTCTACTTCCCATTACCATTCCGACATGTCAGTCCACGGCCTGTTCTACTGTCATGTGGAGGCCACCCTCAGGTTGGAGAGGGAATATCTTATATATTCCATCTGGGCAGTCTCTAACTGGATGACGTGAAGAATCGATTTCTCGAACTTCAGGTAATTGCACCTCGCTCCACCTCTGCTTCTTAACTATTCCCCATTCCATCACCTTATCTCCTTACCTGGCCATCACCTCACTCTGGTTCTCCTCCCCTTCCCTTTATTCCTTGGTCTTCTGTCCTCTTCTATCAGATTTCCCCTTCTCCAGCTCCATATTTCTTTCACAAATCAACTTCACAGATCTTTACTCTCAACCCCCTTTCCCTCTCCTTGTTTCACTTATCACCTGCTTCCTCCCCACCTTCTTACTCTGACTACTCCAGTTTGTTTCCAGTCCCGATGAAGGGTCTCGGTCCAAAACTTCAGCTGTTTACTCTGCCTGGCCTGCTGAGTTCCTCCAGTATTTTGTGTGTGTTAATTTGGATTTCCAGGATCTGCAGATTTTTCTCGTGTTTATGTATACATTACGCAACGTTGAGATTTGTCTCCTAACAGTCAGCCACGTAACAAAGAAACCCATTAAAAAAGCAAGACAGTCAACCACCCAATGTGCTGAGAAGAAAAACCAAACCCTGCAACCAACGAACGCAAGCATGTAAGCATTCTGAACTGAAGTCCATAGCGGGATATTGTCCATGGACACAGACCGGAGCAGCAAGCTGAACTAGTACGTCCCTCAGTTACCTTAATGTGCTCTGGGGCTTAGACCCTGCCACGTCATTTTGGCACGTCTCTTAAATCATCATCCAAGCGTTTGGTTCAGTTGCTTCAATATGCTCTGGAGCCTGGAGCTTGCTGCCTTGATTTGGCTTGCACCTGACCTTTCCGATTCGGCAAGCGTTGAAATCGATCGAACCTCGTGCCTTCTTCACTCTAGGTGACGGGCACGCTAACTCACCTCGTGTCACCTCTGCTGTGAATATTAACTTATTTGTGGTACTGTCATCGTTGACTTAACCACGCAGGTCCTTTGATAGAATTTATTAATTAACTTTGTGAGCAAGATCCTTGGCAGTTTTTCCCTTTCCCTTATCAGCAATGAAGCAGTGGAAACTATAGAGAGAGTGCAGAGGAGATTTACAAGGATGATGCCTGGATTGGAGAGCATACCTTATGAGAATAAGTTTAGTGAACTTGGCCTTTTCACCTTGGAGCAATGGAGGATGAGAGGTGACCTGATAGAGGTGTATAAGATGATGAGAGGCATTGATCGTGTGGATAGCCAGAGGCTTTTTCCCAGGGCTGAAATGGCTAACACAAGAGGGCATAGCTTTAAGGTGCTTGGAAATCGGTACCAAAGGGATGTTAGGGTTAAGTTCTTCACACAGAAAGTGGTGTTGGAAGTGGATACAATAGGATCTTTTTAAGAGCTGCTTAGATAGGTACATGGAGCTTAGCAAAATAGACACCTATGTGCTAGGGAAATACTAGGCAGTTTCTAGAGTAGGTTACATGGTCGGCACAACATTGTGGGCTGAAGGGCCTGTAATGTGCTGTAGATTTCTATGTTTTATGTTCTATGAAGCCAGTTGTTGTATCCCAATTTAGAAATCTCTTTCACAGAAAGCAGCTAGATCACTTGTTAATTTAAAATCTGACATGTAGATTGACGATATACAAAGAGATCAAGGCAAATAGGTGGCATAACTGCGACCTTGCACGCCAGAGACCTGGGTTCAATTTTGGCCTCAGGTGATAGTTGTTTATAGTTAGCACGTTCTCTCTGGGTTTTCCACTGGGCATTGTAGTTCACTCCCACACTTCAAAGATGTGCAGGTTGGTTAGCAAATTGTCCCTAGAGTGTAGATGACTGGTATATTGAGAGGAAAATTTAAAAAAAATAGATTGAACGTAGAATTAAAATAGAGGCCACACTAGTCATTGACCACCAGTGGGACAAATGATCTGTCTCCATATTGTATTTCTCTATGACCACAGTGATGACAAATGGGTGTGAGTGTGGGGGGGAGGGAAGGAAAACATGCTGAGTTTGTTCTAAAATCTGCCTTAATCTCACTGGATGATAGAATAGCCCCAGTGGATCAATTGCCAATTTCTATTCCAGTACTCCTAGATGGCAATGAGAATATGAGGCCTGGTTAAAGAATATCAGAGCACAGGCTGATGGTAGCGATGGTATCAATAGATGTATGGAAAGTTGATGGAATAAAATGTTAAGCTAAAGTTTTGAATTAGCAAGTGAGACAGCAGCATTGTTGCAAGTTAGGAGCCATTTGTAATGGTCACGTCTCATTGGGAGTGAGAAGGAAGGTGTAAGCGGAGTGACTGTTGAGGGAGCGTCCATTATTGGAGTGGGCCATATTAGAGTGTCAGGCTTGGGCTGAACAGGCTTTGACAAGAACAGACAGATGCTAAGGGTGCTGAGTTGTTTGTTTTCAGTTGTTTTGATTGTGGAACCTGGACTTGAGAAGTTGGAGCCAAGCTTGGTAATGAGAGGCCAAGTGACTGAACCACGTGCAAAGCTCAAAGGTTTCAGACAGAAGGCACAGGTAAGCTTTTTTTATTGTCTGGAAATCCTTAGTAGCTAGTTTAGTGTAGGGAGGACAGTTAAGATGGTGGATTGTTCCTCCTGTGAGATGTGGGATTTCAGGTTCTCTGTCTCCCTGATGACTACGTCTGCAGGAAGTGCACGTAATTTCAGCTCCTGACTGACAAGGTTAAGGAACTGGAGCTGTAGCCGGATGTAGTGAGGACCATGCAGGAGGCTTAAAAACTCATAATTGAAACTTTTTAGAAGCAGTCACACACATAATGCAGGCTTCAGACAGTGGATGGGTGACTAGTAGAGGTAAGGGGAGTAAGCAGTCAATGCAGGGCTCCCTGTGGGCACTCGCCTTAGCAACAAGTATGGATGTTGCGGGTGGGGGGAAGAGGGGGGTGCGGCACGACCTATCCGACACTGTAGCAGCAGGCCATTGGTACTGTGGCCAGCTCTGAGGCTCAGTGTGGAAGGATAAAGTCAAGGCTGAAAAATAGTAATAGGAAAATTGTTAGGGGATGGCTAGGAGATTCTTTGGCCAAGGAAAAGATGACAGGATGGTGTATGGCCTCCCAGGTATTAGGGTCCAGGAGCAGCTGCAGATTATTCCCAAGGTGGAGGATGGGGCAGCTAAATGTTGTGGTGCACATTAGCAATAATGACATATGTAAAAAGGGGGAAGACGTCCTGTGCAGAGCATAGGTAATGTGGAAAGAAGCTGAAATATCAGGACCTCCGAGGTAGTGATTTCTGGATTACTTCTGGTGCCATGTGCTAGTCAGGACAGTCATAGTACAGATGGATGAATGGCTGAGGAACTTGGGCAAGGGGTGGTGTTTCAGGCTCTTGGATCATTGGAACCTCTTTTAGGGCAGAGGTGACTTGTACTAGAGGGTTGGCTTGTACCTACATTGGAGGGGAACCAATATTCTGGCTGAGAGAATTGCTAGTGTTACTCAGGAGAGTTTAAGTTTGACAAGGGGGTGGGAACCAGAGCGCCAGGTCAGAAAGTGGAGGAATGCAGGGGATGGTACATGTCAGGGCTAGTGAAAACAAGCAGCAGCAAAGTGTTAGAGCAAACTGAAATGTCTGATGGTAGATAAGTCACCTGGAAATGATAGCATACACCCCAAAGTTCTGAAAGAGATGACTGAAGAGATAGTGGAAGCGTTAGTAATTATCTTTCAGAAATCATTAGATTCTGGAATGGTTCCAGAAAACTGGAAAATTACAGATGTGACTCCACTCTTTAAGAAAGGAGAGAGGCAGAAGAAAGGAAACTATAGGCCAGTTATTTTGACCTCAGTGGTTGGAAAGATGTTGGAGTCAATTATTGATGAGGTCTCAGGGTACTTGAGGCCGTAGTTGTCATGGTTTCCTCAAGGGAAAATTTTGCCTGACAAATCTGTTGAAATTCTTTGAAGATGTAACAAGCAAGTTTGACAATGGAGAATTGGTTGATGTCTTGTACTTGAATTTTCAGAAGGCTTCTGGCAAGGTGCCACACGAGGCTGCTTAACAAACTACGAGCCCATGGTATTACAGGAAAGATTCTAGCTTGGATATAGAAGTGGCTGATTGGCAGGAAGCAAAGATTGTGAATAAAGGGCACCTTTCCTGGCTGGCTGCTGGGGATGAGTGGTGTTTCACAAGTGTCTGCTGGGACCGATTCTTTTTACAGTACATGTTAATGATTTGGATGGTGAAATTGATGGCTTTGTTGCAAAGTTTGAAGATGACATGAAGATAGGTGGAGGGGCAGTTTGATTTGAGGAAGTAGAGAGGTTACAGAAGGATTTAGATAAGGAGAACAGGCCAAGAAGTGGCAGATAGAATACAATGTTGGGAAGTTTATGGTCATGCACTTTAGTAGAAGAAATAAAAAGGTTGATTATTTTCTAAATGGATCAAAATACTGTCATCTGTCTTTTATTTTTTAAATACTTGAAAAAGCTTTTTTGATCCATCTTGATATTGTTTGCTAGCTTGCTTTCATATCTGATCTTCTCCCTCCTAATGATTCTTTTAGTTGCTTTCTGTAAGTTTTTTAAAAGGTTCCCAATCCTCTACTTGCAAATTTTTGCTTTGTTTTAAGCCCTCTCTTTTGCTTTTACATTAGCTTCGACTTCCCTTGTCACCCACAGTTGTACTATTTTGCCATTTGAGTATTTCTTCATTTTTGGAGTATATCTATTCTGCACCTTTCTCTTTATTCCCAGAACTCAACCCATTGCAGCTTTGGTGTCACCCCTGCTTGCATCTCCTTCCAATTTACTTTGGCCATCTCCCCTCTCATACCACCGTAATTTCCTTTGCCCCACTGAAATACTGCTATGTCAGACTTTACTTTCTCCCTATTGAATTTCAAGTTGAACTCAGTCATATTGTGATTACAGTCTTCTAAAGGTTCTTTTACCTTAAGCTCCCTAATCGCATCCAGTTCATTACAGAGCACCCAGTGCAGTATAGCAGATCTCCTATTAGGCTCAATGACAAACTGCTCTAAAAGACACATCATAGGCATTCAACAAATTCACTCTCCTGAGATCCATTATCAACCTGATTTTCTCAATTTACCTGTATGTTAAAATCTCACATGACTACCATAAAATTGCCCTTTTGACATGCCTCTTCTCTTTCCCACTGTATTTTGTAATCCACATCCCAGCTACTGTTTCAAGGCTTGCATGTAACAACCGTCAGGGTCCTTTTACCCTTGCAGTTCCTTAACTCGACCTACAAGGATTCAACATCTTCCGATCCTTTGTCACATCTTTCTACTGATTTGATGCCTTTCTATACCAGCAGAGCCCCACCACCCCCTCTGCCTATCTTCCTATCCCTCCAGTACAATAAAAAACCTTGGACATTCAGCTCCCAACTAGAACCATCCTTCAGTCACAATTCCGTGATGGCCACAGCATCATACTCGACAATCTGTAAAAGTGCAACAATATTGTCTAACATATTTCTTATACGCCATGCACTGAGATATCACACTTTGAGTACTGTATTTGCTACCCTTTTTGATTCTCTGTCCCTAATACACTGATACTCACCCTGCTGGCTGCAATTTTGTCCTATCATCTGCCTGCCATTCCTGACAGCCTGACTGTATGCAGTCTTTGCTTTTTTTTTAACCATCTGTCCTATCCTGAGTCCCTTCACTCCAGTTCCCATCCCCCTGCCAATTAGTTTAAACCTTCCCCAACAGCATTAACAAAATTGCCTGCGGGAACATTTGCCACCTCAAGTTCAGGTGCAACCCATCCCTTTTGTACAGCTCATACCTCCCCCAGAAGATGGCCCAATGATCCAAGTACCTGAAGCCCTGCCCCCTGCACCAGCTTCTCAGCAACATATTTATCTGCCAAATCATCCTGTTTCTACCCTCTCTGGTGCGTGGCACAGGTAACAGTACAGAATTTACTACCCCGTAGATACGATAGATCCAAATCTGTGACTTACACTCCTATATAGAATCCATAAACCACTGAAAATAGTAACATGTCAATTATTTCCACATGTGTTGAGATAATTGCCTTTGGCCCTTTTGTTAAACTTTACCAAAAGTAAAACGATAAATGCCATTTGAACGCATAATCTGGTGAAGAATTATTTTAAATTCTATCAGTGATATAAAAGAACTGGTATAGCCTTCAGTGAGCATATTGTGTTTGCATCTAGCTGTTGAAATTTAATCAGGCACCTGTTAGGAAATCTGAATTCCAAGCAGATTTTGTTTTGTTCAAAAGATGAATGGAACATCTAAGTGCTTTTGTTTGAATCTGAATTCTTTCTGCGCTTACTAACTTTGTTGAAATCTTAAAAGAAGGAAGTTGGTTTTAATGTAAATACCAAAAATAGAACTGTTGTGGTAAAAATCTCAAAACCATGGGTTCCAGATATTTTATAGTTTGTTAGGATCAAATGAATTCTTGATATTTATTCTTTAAATTTTTAACAAGTTTTGTTTCTGGTTGAATTTCAATACTATTTTGCGTAAAAACAAAGAATACACACACACGCACACACACACTGGAACTCAGCAGGGCAGGCAGCATCTATGGAAAAGAGTGAACAGTTGACTTTTTGGACTGAGACCCTTTATCTGGACTGGAAAGAAAGATAAATGAGCGTAAGAAGTTAGGGGTGGGGAGGAAGAAGTACAAGGTGTTAGGTGATAGGTGAAGCCAAGAGAGGGGAAGGAGGTGAAGTAAAGAGCTGGGAAGTTGATTGGCGAAAGAGATTGGAGAGCACAGGAGACCATGGAAAAAATGAAAGGGGGAGGAGCACCAGAGAGAAGTGTTGGGCGGGTAAGGAGATAAAGTGAGAGAAGGAAATAGGAATGTGACATGGTGAAGGTGGGGCCAATTACCAGAAGTTCTCAAAATCTCCTTTTAGCACTTCTTAGGCACTTCCCTATGCAACCACAGATGTCAGAAGTTCCCAACTATGGCCTTCTTTCAGCCACGATTCAGTGATGTCCAAAATATCATACCGTCAAGTCTGTAATTGTGCCACGAGTTCATCCACATTATCCTGAATGGTATGTAGATTTAAATACAGCACCTTGTACTGTATTCTTCACCCTTTTGAATTTTGTCTCTATGGTACAATTTAACTTTGCTCTATCTGTTTTTGTGCCCAATCATTGGCTTGTTTTTTCTTATATTCATGTTACATCCATCATCTACTTGTAAACCTGCAGGCTCAACCTCAGCTGTATCGTACTGGTTCCCATTCCCCTGCCGTATCAGTTTAAACCACTCCCAACAGCTCTGGTAAGCCTGCTCGCAATACTAGGTCAGCTTGTTTGTATTCCCTGCTGGGAGTGGGGGATGTGCTGGCCATGTCACTCTGCTCTGCATTTTGTGTCTCCTACAATTTCTTTTATTATCTATGTTCCCGTTCATTAATTGACCAGATAATCGTTATTACACCTGATCCTACGGTGACTACCATTTCACCCTATTAGAGACACCTCCATTGCTCCCCATGCATCTTTGCAAGTTTCTTTGGTTTGCCTTTCACATTTGACAAAGAGATTCCGACCTGAAAGTTGACTGTTTCTCATTGGACTGATGTGGCCTAACTCAAGAACTTCTGTCATTGTCTGGTTCTGTTTCAGATTTCCAGCACCTGCAGCTTTTTTTTTGATTTAGTCTTTGCTTAAAAACCTAGTCACTATGTGGCGACCCATTTCCTGGCGCATCTGAACCGACTCACAATTAGATAGCCTACGGGGGTTTGCGAGCACAGAGCTTTGGAGCCTCTGCACCATGGGGGGCCGGTTGAGGGAGGCTTAAAAGTGAGGCTGAAGTTTTCGAATAAAGTTTTTTCCTTCGACTGCAGTTACCGACTCCGTGTCGTAATTTTAGCGCTGCGTGTAGCACACCGCTACAATTGGTGACCCCGACGGTCCAAACGATTTTTGGACCAGAAATGACCGACGCCGCCTCTGTTCATGCGGTTTCGTTGAAACTGCCGGGTTTCTGGAAACAGCGCCCGGACCTATGGTTCCAGCAAGCCGAAGCCCAATTCCACGTTCGCCAGATCACCTCAGAAGACACCCGCTACTACTACGTGGTGAGCTCCCTCGACCAGGACACAGCGGCCCAGATCGCCCCCGGCAGACGGCAAGTACACGGAATTCAAAGCCCTGCTCCTCAGGACTTTCGGACTCTCACGGCGCGAGCGGGCTGCCCGTTTACTGCACCTGGATGGCTTGGGCGACAGACCTCCATCGGCTTTAATGAATGAGATGTTGTCTCTGGCCGACGGACACACGTGCCTCATGTTTGAGCAGGCGTTCCTGGAGCAGCTGCCCGAGGACATACGCCTGCTGCTATCCGACGCGGATTTCAGTGACCCCCCCGGAAGGTGGCAGCCCGGGCGAACTTGCTGTGGAACGCCAAAAAGGTGAGTGGGGCGTCCATTGCACAGATCTCCCAGCCACGCTCCCGGCAGCAAACCAGTCCAGGCCCGGCTGCAGAGCCCGCCAACCCCCGGCCCAATGAACACTGGTGCTTCTACCACCAGCGGTGGGGCGCAGAAGCCCGCCGTTGTCGCCCGCCCTGCAAGTTCCCAGGAAACGCCAGGGCCAGCCGCCGCTGATGGCTACGGCGGCTGGCCATCGGGATAGCCTCCTGTATGTGTGGGATAGAAGGTCGGGACGCCGGTTTTTGGTCGATACTGGGGCTGAGATCAGCGTTTTACCTCCGACGAGTTACGACACCCGCAGCAGGGCACCGGGTCCCCCCCTGAGGGCCGTGAATGGCAGCACAGTAAGGACCTATGGCACCCGTCAGGTGCAGCTACAGTTCGGCTCCAGCCAGTTCACGTGGGACTTCACACTGGCTGCCGTAGCCCAACTGCTTCAGGGTGCGGATTTTTTGCGGGCTCACAGCCTACTGGTCGACCTGCCCAGGAAGAGACTGGTACACGCCGAGACCTTTCAGACGTTCTCCCTGGGTGCAGCCCAGTTGCCAGCCCCTCACCTCGGCTCCATCACGCTGTCCGACAACGACTTCACCAGGGTCCTGGCGGAGTTCCCATCGGTTCTGGCACCGCAGTTCACAGCGGCCATGCCCAGGCACAGCGTACAGCACCACATCCCGACCCAGGGACCACCCCTCCACGCCCGCGCTCGGCGGCTTCCCCCGGACAAGCTCTGACTGGCGAAGGAGGAGTTCCAGAGGATGGAGGAATTGGGGATCATCTGGCGGACCGACAGCCCATGGGCCTCCCCCGTGCACATGGTGCCCAAAGCGACGGGGGGCTGGAGACCGTGCGGCAACTACCGCAGGCTGAACGAGGCTACCACACCGGACCGCTACCCTGTGCCGCACATTCAGGACTTTGCAGCAAACCTGCACGGCGCACGGATCTTCTCCAAGGTAGACCTCGTCCGAGGGTACCATCAAATCCCGATGCATCCTGACGACGTCCCCAAAACGGCTCTCATCACCCCGTTTGGCCTTTTCGAGTTCCTCCGCATGCCGTTCGGCCTGAAGAATGCCGCACAGACGTTCCAGCGGTTAATGGACGCGGTGGGACGGGACCTGGACTTCGCGTTCATCTATTTGGATGACATCCTCATAGCCAGCGGCAGTCGTCAGGAGCATCTGTCCCACCTCCGTCAACTCTGCGCCCGACTGAGTGAGTACGGTCTTACAATCAACCCCGCCAAATGCCAGTTCGGACTCGATACCATTGACTTCCTGGGCCACAGGATTACTAAAGACGGGGCAACCCCTCTGCCCGCTAAGGTAGATGTGGTCCGCCTCTTTCCCCGACCCACCACGATCAAAGGCCTTCAGGAATTCGTAGGTATGGTCAATTTCTACCGCCGCTTCCTCCCTTCAGTTGCCCGGATCATGCGCCCCCTGTTCGCCCTGATGTCGGGTCCGAGCAAGGACATTACCTGGGACGAGGAGTCCGCCGCCGCTTTTGTTCAAACGAAGGAAGCTTTGGCGGACGCCGCAATGCTAGTACATCCCAGAATGGACGCCCCTACCGCCCTCACAGTGGACGCATCAAACACGACAGTCGGTGGGGTGCTGGAGCAACTCATCGCAGGTCGCTGGCAACCCCTGGCGTTTTTCAGCAAACACCTGCGACCACCCGAGCTCAAGTACAGTGCTTTCGACCGGGAACTGTTGGCGCTGTACCTGGCAATCCGGCATTTCAGGTACTTCCTAGAAGGTCGGCCCTTCACCGCGTTCACGGACCACAAACCGCTTACCTTTGCGTTTACGAAAGCGTCCGACCCCTGGTCGTCCCGCCAGCAACGCCACCTGCCCTACATCTCTGAATACACGACGGATGTCCGGCACGTCTCGGGTAAGGACAATGTCGTGGCGGATGCGCTCTCTCGCCCTACCGTTCATGCCCTTTCCCAAGGGGTAGACTTTGAGGCACTGGCAGAGGTGCAGCAGGCGGATGAGGAGATTCCGAGTTACAGAACCGCAGTCTCCGGTTTGCAGCTCCAGGACCTCCCCGTAGGCCCAGGTGAGAGGACCCTACTCTGTGACGTCGCCACCGGCCAGCCCCGTCCAGTCGTCCCGACAGCATGGCGGCGCCGCGTTTTCGACTCCATTCATAACTTGGCGCATCCCTCCATCCGGACAACTGTCCGGATGGTTTCCAGCAGGTTCGTTTGGCACGGACTCCGCAAACAGGTCAGTAAATGGGCCAAAACGTGCATGCACTGCCAGATGGCCAAGGTGCAGCGGCACACCAAAGCCCCACCGCAGCAGTTCCATCCCGCCCACCGGCGTTTCGACCACATTCATGTGGATATCGTGGGCCCCCTGCCAGTGTTGTGCGGAGCACGGCACCTCCTGACTATCGTGGACCGGTTCACAAGATGGCCAGAGGCGGTCCCGCTCACCGACACCACCTCCGAATCTTGCGCCCGAGCCCTGATCGCCACCTGGATATCTCGCTTTGGTGTACCAGCCCACATTACCTCCGACAGAGGCACCCAGTTCACCTCCAGCCTGTGGTCAGCTATGGCCAGCCTTTTGGGGACTCAGCTGCACCACACCACTGCCTACCACCCACAGTCGAACGGGCTAGTGGAGCGTTTCCACCATCACCTGAAGTCGGCCCTCATGGCCCGCCTGCGAGGAGCCAACTGGGCGGACGAGCTTCCCTGGGTCCTACTCGGCATCCGCACAGCGCCCAAGGACGACCTGCACGCCTCGTCGGCCGAGTTGGTATATGGCGTGCCCCTGGTCGTCCCCGGGGAGTTCCTACCAGCCCCAAGGGGGCAAGAGGAAGAACCCGCAGCAGTCCTGGGCAGACTACGCGAGAAGCTCGGTAACCTGGCCCCCATACCCACTTCACAGCACGGGCGGCACCCGACCTGCATACCCAAGGACCTACAGAACTGTAAGTTTGTGTTTGTACGAAGGGGCGGGCATCGGCTGCCGCTGCAGCGGCCATACGAGGGGCCGTTTATGGTGCTCCGGAACAACGGGTCCACGTTCGTGCTGGACGTTGGGGGGAAAGAGGAGGTTTTCACGGTGGACCGCCTCAAACCGGCCCATGTGGACCTGGCGCAACCGGCCGAGTTTCCGGCGCCTCGGCGCAGAGGCCGACCTCCCAAGCAGGTTCTGGCCCAGACTGTGGACATTGGGGGGTGTATCGCCGGTTCTGGTGGGGGGGGTTATGTGGCGACCCATTTCCTGGCGCATCCGAACCGACTCACAATTAGATAGCCTACAGGTGTTTGCGAGCACAGAGCTTTGGAGCCTCTGCGCCATGGGGGACCGGTTGAGGGAAGCTTAAAAGTGAGGCTGAAGTTTTCGAATAAAATTTTTTCCTTCGACTGCAGTTACCGACTCCGTGTCATAATTTTAGCGCTGCGTGTAGCACACCGCTACACCTAGTCACCTAGCAGCAGTGGAAATAGAAAGTTAATGGGTCAGTCAGACTGAAATCCCTTCATTAGAGTTGTAAATGTTAACTCTTTTTTTCTTTTCCACTGATGTTTGCTGGACCTGAATATTTCCTGGTTTTCCTGCTTTGGATTTCCAGCATTTGCTCTGATTTTATTTTTGAAAAAGCCTGCCCTCATCTCATCCTCCTGCCACCCCACCAGGGATAGGGTTCCTCTTGTCCTCAGCTGCCACCCCTCCAGCTTCTGCACCCAGCACATAATTCTGTCATCTCCTACAGGGTACCACCATCCAGCATATCTTTCTTCCCCTCCCCCCACAGGGATCACTCCCTACCCCGACACCCTTCTCCAGTCATCCCTCCCCACTGATCTCCCTCCTGGTATTCATCCTTGCAGGTCCCACACCTGTCCCTACACCTCCTCCCTCGCTACCATTCAGGGCCCCAAACAGCCCTTCCAACTTCACCTGTAAATATGTTGGGGTATCTACTCTATCCAGTGCTCACGGTGTGGCCTCCTGTATATCAGTGACGTATATTGGAAGACAGCTTCGCAGAGCACCTGTGCCAGAAAAAGCGATCTCCCAGTGGCCAACCATTTTAATTTTACTTCCCATTCCCATTCCGACATGTCAGTCCACGGCCTCCTCTACTGCTGCGATGAGGCCACACTCAGGTTGGAGGAGCAACATCTCATATTCTGTCTGGGTAGCCTCCAACCTGATGGCATGAACATCGATTTTTTGAAATTCCGGTAATTGCCCCTTCCCCTCCCCCCCCATGTCACCACTTCCCATTCCCATTTTCCATTCTAACTTTATCTCCTTACCTGCCCATCACCTTCCTCTGGTGCTCCTCCCCTTTCCTTTTCTTCCATTGCCTTCTGTCCTCTCCTGTTAGATAACCGCTTCTCCAACCCTTTATCTCTTTCACCAGTTAACTTCCTAGATCTTTACTTCTTCTCCCCTGCTCCTGGTTTCATCTATCACCTTCTACCCTGTATTTCTTGCCCTCCCCCCCCCCCCCCACCTTCTTACTTCGACTTCTCATCTTTTTTCTCCAGCCCTGATGAAGGATCTCGGCCCGAAATGTCGACCGTTTACTCTTTTCCAAAGATGCTGCCTGTCCTGCTGAGTTCCTTCAGCATTTTGTGTGTGCTGCTTTGATATTTCAGATGTGGGTTGTTAATATGTTATCTTACCTCTGCTCTTATGTGTACTTGGCAGCATTAAACTCTCTAGTTTACCTTCTCTCCTCTGAGGCTGTGAAGAAATACTGAAACAGATGGGAGTCAAAAGGTCTACATTTAACTAAGATAAATTTCTTTCTCAAAGATCTACTTCATCGTCATTCATTGGTGTTCACTGAAAAGTAAAAACTAGAGTGATCTCATTTTAATAACCATTGACAAGTAAAACTTTACATTTTAAATATCAATATTGTCAGACGGTGGAAATCTGAAAGGAAAACAAGATGTTGGAAATGCATTTAAGACGCTTGAGAAACATCTGTGAAAAGATGAATGGAGGTGTTGTGTATGTGGCCGTTTACACAACAATATCATTAATAAAAATGCTGGAGACGAGCTACGTTAACAGGGTTCCTTACAAACTAAAACCAAACTGAATACATATATACAGATCAATACACGTCCAATAACGCATGCTCAGTAATGTGTTATTTCAACATAAAATAGACCCATATTATACAGTAGGCTATATAATACATTCCTCCCCTTTTATTTAAAAAGTGTATCAACTGTTTTTCTACGCTAAAAGAAATGTATGTGTACCCTTAATATACTGTTTAGTTGATAATGATATGAAATTATAACACAGTAACATAATGATAATTATAATAATTATACGTCGTCTTTGGGGGGGTGGGGGATCTTCCTGGCCTCTCTGGGTGACGTTTGCAATGTTTGCTTTGGGGAATTAGTCTCCACAGGTACATCAGGTGGGTCCTCAGCACTGATGACGGCTTATCAGTGGGAGAGGCTGATGTGGTCACATCAGGAGTGTTTGCTTCTATGTCCAGGGAGTCAGGGCAAGATGTTGTTGTGTTTTCTACCTGAGCATTCAGGATTTGATCCACATGACGTCTCCATACATTCTCTCCCACCTGTACTGTTTTCAGTCTGGTAAACCCGTGCAAGAACTGACTGTCCTACATTGAAGCTCCATGTGGACTTAGCATTCAAGTGTTTGAACTGTCTGTTCTCTACATCACGCCATACATTTGGTTTGAGAAGATCCACGTGGGACCTGAGGTTCCTGTTCAGAAACATCATCACTGGAGTCTGGTTAGTGGTTGCATGTACTGCATTACAATAGGTAAGGAGGAAGTTGTCTTATCTTGTGTTGTAGTGGTTGATTTTCATGGTCCCTTGCCTTGAGGGCTTTCTTGAATGTCTGTACAGTTCTTTCTGCCAGGCCACTCGTGGATGGATGGTAAGGGGCAGATGTAAAGTGCTTGATTCCATTGTTCTTCACAAAACTTTGGAATTCTTCAGAGACAAATTGTCGTCCATTGTCTGTGCAGATTTGCTCTCGTATGCCAATCCTGGTGAACATGGTCCTCAGCACTGTAATGGTGTTTTCCGATGTGGTTGATTTCATTTTGATGACCTCTGGCTATTTGGAATGTGCATCGATGGCCTTTAAAAAGATAGAGTCCATGAATGGTCCAGCAAAGTTGATGTGCACTCGTTGCCATGTGATGAGGGCTTCTCCCATGGATGGAGAGGGGCTTGTGGTGGTGTGTTCTGGATCTTTTGACATCCAGCGCAGTTCTTGGTCACGTCCTCAGTTTGTTTATCGATTCCTGGCCACCACACATCGGCACGGGCAAGAGTTTTCATCTTCACAGTACCCAGGTGCCCCTTGTGCAGTTCCTCCAGCACTCTGGTACGTAGCTTGGGAGGAATCACAACTCGTGAGCCACACGTTAGTGTTCTCCGACACACTGACAACTGAGAAGGCTGAAAACAGTGTGTTACCCCGTGCTGGCCATCCCTTTACCGTGATGTCATACAGTTTTGCCAACGTAGTGTTACTGCGTGTTTCCCTTTCAATGAGGCTGTTTGTTACTGGTAATTGTTCAACTATTGTCACGTGAAAGATCTCTGCTGAGTCCATTTGTGTAGTTACCTTGAGAGTGGTAGTGGGCAGTGGTAAATGTGACAAACCATCTGTGTTGCCCTGCTGCCTTGTGTTCAATGTCATACCTGTGACCTCCTAAGAAAAGGGACCATTGCTGCAGCCTTTGTGCTGTCATCACTGGAACGCCTTTCCTTGGGTTGAAGATTGACACGAGAGGCTGATGATCAGTCAACAGAATAAACTTTTGGCCATACAGGTAGTGACTGAATTTCTTGACTCCCCACTCGAGGCTTAGGGCCTCTCTGTCAATCGAGGTGTAGTTGCATTCAGCTGAAGTTAGCTTTCTTGAGACAAATGCTATTGATCTTTCGGAGCCATCAGGAAACTTGTTTGATAACACAGCTCCTATCCCATGGGGCGAGGCAGCTCAAGCTAGTCAGATTGATAAGGAGGGGTCAAAGTGTGTGAGCCTTCCTTCTGAAGTTATGAGTCTTTTAGTTTCTTGAAACACTTTCTCACAACTCTCAGTCCATTTCCGTTGTGGCCCTGCCTGTAATAGTGCATTTCGTGGGTGTGGGATTGTGGATAGGTTAGGCAAGAACTTGTGGTAGTAGTTCACTAGACCAAGATATGCTCTCAGCTGAGACACATTTTCAGTTGATGGTGCCTTAAGCACCGCTTCTACCTTGTCTTGAGACAGGTGTAAGCCATCCTTGTTGATCACATGCCCACAATATGAGATTTCATTTTTGAAAAACTCACACTTCTGTCGATGAGCTCTGAGTCCATATTCTCGTAACCTGGTGAGCACTTGTTTTAGGTTAGAAAGATGTTCATCATCATTTTTGCCAGTGACAATGACGTCATCCAGGTTACACTGAGTCCCCGGAATCCCCTGCAGGACCTGGTCCATTGCCCTTTGCCAGATTGCAGCAGCTGATGCTATCCCAAACACCAACCTGTGTACCGGTAAAGTCCTTTGTGTGTATTTATTGCCAGGTATTTCTTGGATGCTTCATTGATTTCCATTTGGAGATAAGCTTGGGTCAAATTGATTTTTGGGACAGGGAAGCAAAAATGTCTTCAATACGGGGTAGGGGATACTGTACTGTGCGGAGCACTGGGTTGATAGTCACTTTAAAGTCGCCACATATGCGCACCTTGCTTGGTTTTCCTGGTTTTGTGCTGGAGGTTTTCTTCATCACTGCAACAATGGGCGTGGCCCATTCACTCCAGTCCATGTTTGATAGGACCCCAGTCTGCTCCAGATTTCACGAACACTTCCTCAGAGTCAGCAAGTATTTGTGACAGTCTCTCAGATGTGGCCTTGCTGCCCTCCTTCGCTGACACAACTAGTGCCTTGACTAGTGCCAATCCAACTGAATTTTTCTGAGCCTTTCACATCCCAGCAATAGTGGTCCTCCATTTTTCAGTATATAGAGGTTCAGCTGCTGCGTTTTGTCTCTGTAGGTCACTGTCACATTAATTTTACCTTTGGGATGCACTTTCTGTCCTGTGTAGGTCTTCAGCAGTAATTTAGTTTGTTTCAGAGGTATGTGAGATAACAGTTGATTGTAGTTGTGTACAGAGGTCACTGTTAAAGCCGAGCCTGTGTCCAACTCCATTTTCAGTCTTACGCCTGCCTGTTATGGAGTGATCTATATTACTCTTCGATCATCAGTGTCTTTCATGCTGTGAAGTTGCAGACAAGACAATTCACTTTTAGCTCAGTAGTTTTCATCAGCATTGTTTTCTTTCATTTTGTGCACTTTGTTGTATTTTCCTTTCTGGGATTTCTTGTTTCTCCTTTTCCTGCTGTTTACTAGCTTTGCATACTCTGTCAACGTGGCCCTCTTTGCCACAGTTTCGGCATTCTTTGTCTTTAAACCAACAAACATCAGGGTCATGTGACCTGTCCCCATTGCGGTAACATTTCTTTCCTTCATTTCTGTGCAGTGACATTTTATTTGTAGCATATTCCAGAGATTTTTGTTGTATCTGTGAAGCATCTTGTGCGGCTGGTTCTAATAATATTGAGGTGTTTAGTGCTTTCTCGAATGTAAGGTCTTTTTCACACAGGAGCTTCTGTGTGGTTTTGCAGTACACTAACCTCAATGTGTCTGATAGATCTGCTCCAAATTGACGGTGTTCTGATAATTTGTCCAGTTTAGCACAATATTCAGAAATGTTTTCATCTTTGCTCTGCTTCTGTTTATGGTATTTAAATCTTTCAGCAATGACTAGTGGTTTGAGGTTTAAATGCTGTTGGAGAGTGTCCACTATTTGCTTGAACGTTTTGTCAGCTGGCTTTTCAGGGGTTAACAAGCTCCATAGCAGGCCTTATGTTTTCGCGACCATAACGCTTTCTTTTCTTCATTAACATAATTAGCATCACAATATAACTATGCTTTTAATATAAATTGCCTAGTCTTCAATGCCACTATCAAATGCGTAATGGTTCCAATTAACACCATCCTTGATATGTTAATTTATCCTCAGTCCCTAATTTAGCCCTGGTCCTTTGTTTTCTTTTTGATTTGACTCAGGTGACCTTTTCTTTTGCTAGCATTGAGAGTGTACTCTGGCTAGATGCGTGTGTTGCTCCTTTTCTTTTCTCTCTTCTGGGACAGGTGGGCCCTCAGTCCCTGAGGTCAGCGCCAGTTGGTCTCACCTGGACGCACTGCGGCCCTGACTGTGTCCTTCGGTCTCCCGACGTTCCCGGCTCCAGTTGAACTCTCGGTTCTTTTCCAGACTCGCGGCCCCACTCTGCCTCTTCTGAGTGCTATTATCAATTAAAACACAGCGTTCCGATACGATGCAGGTTCATTAACCACGTCGCCAATTTGTTGTGTATGTGGCTGTTTATACAACAATATCATTAATAAAAACGCTGGAGACTGGAGCTACGTTAACAGGGTTCTTGTAGCACATGTTCAATAACGTGTTACTCTGACATAAAGTAGGCTCATATTATACAGTAGGCTATATGGTACAGGAGGTGAAGTGTTTTGGTCAGACTTCTTTTGGATAGAAGATCGCTGATTGTCAGGAGGCAGATCGTGGGATTAAAGGGGGCCTTTACTGGTTGGCTGCTGCTAACTAGTGGTGTTCTGCAGAGGTTGGTGTTGGGATGTTATATGTGAATGATTTGGATGACTGAATTAATGGCTTTGTGGCCAAATTTGTTGATGATGCGACTATGGGTGGAGGGGTGAGTAGTGCTGAGGAAGCAGGGTGTCTGCAGAAAGACTGAGGCAGATTGGGAAAAAATAAAAACGGCATATAGAATATAGTGCAGGGAAGCGGATGGTTCATGCACTTTGGTTGAATGAATAATGGTGTAAACTATTTTCTAAATGGGGAACAAATTCAAAACTCAGAAGTGCAAAGGGTCTTGGGAGTCCTTGTGCAAGTCTCCCTGAAGGTTAACTTGCAGGTTGTGTTGGTGGTAAGAAAGACAAATGTAATGTTAGCATTCAGTTCGAGAGTACTAGAATATAAAAGCATTAGTCAGGGCATCAGGAGAAGGCAGGACGGAATGGCGGAGCAGTCACAATGGGTTGAGTGGTCTAATTCTGCTCCTCTGTCTTATGGTCTTGTGGTCTAAATGGAAAAAGAGAAAATGAGTTTTATGTTGCAGGGAGGGTGGAGGAGAAATGGATAGGGTGAGATCAGAGTTACTGTGGATAAACTGTGAACATAGTTCTCTGGTTGGTGAGTTAATGAGAGCAGTGTGAATGTGAGAACCCAATTAGAAAGGAAAGTTTAACTGATATAATCAAATATTTTGCAGAAATATGATACAAAAGCCTATGAAGTCAGGTCATGGATCTGGTTTTAATAAGAGGCAGAAGAAATATTTCTGGGTGTTTTCTTTAAGATGTGTTATGAGTGATGAACAGACCTGATGGACAATGGGGGACAGAGTTAACCATCCCCCCCCCCCCGAGAAACACGAACTATTACTGTTGCTATGCTGACCATGAGAAAGAGAGATGGAAAAACAAGCAAGAACATCGGCGACAGATAAGAGAGAGGGGGAAATTGCTGATTAACCGTATTGTGACTCCTTTTTGAACTATTTACTGTTTCGCTGCAAGGACAATAGTTTGCTCATAAACATTCCTCAGTGGACTGAAGGAGTGGCCTTATTTGATGGACACAGTCATTCAGGAGTGATGGATAGCTGAGACCCCGTGAGTAAGGATAAAAGACAGGTCCGGAGAGACACTCTCCAGACACGCCAGTGGACATTGATTGAGTGTTGGAACCTGCAAGAAAGGTGGGGGCTTTGGAGACCGAACCAGATCGGTCAGTAAAGCTCACAGTGTTAAAGCAGGGCTGGTGGGGACTTGTGTGTGTGTCCACTCATGTCAGAGTGATGAGTCCACCACAGAAGAATGGTCTAGCAGAAAGACGGAGAAGTCATAACTGAATGACCACACCAATACGACGGATTAAGAAAGCAAAGAAAGGTTTGCCTGACTGTAGCTCGTACATCTCGCTCACTCTCACTCTCTCCAACGATTGCAATACAACAACCATAACTACATCAGCACTCATGAACTGAACAGAACTTTATACTTTTCTATGACAATTTATTTACCCCTAGACATCGATAGAGCTTGTTTATTATTGATTATTATTATTCTTACACTTTTAGGTTTTTAACTGCTTGTTTTATATGTATATTTGCATTATTGATATGGTTTTTGCTTATTTTTATAAATAAACAACTTTAGTTTGGTACCACCAGACTCCAATGAATTCTTCTTTCTCTGCTGGTTAGACACCCAGTTAAGGGGTATGTAACAGATGTAAAAGAAATAATGATGTGAAAAACAGCTTGTCATTTATGATTATTCAGCAGGACACAAAACCAGAGTCCTGAATTATTGTTTGTTAATCCCAATTTGCAAATGAAGAGGGGGCAGTTAAGTAAAACAAAATTGAAATAGATGTCTGTGATAATAAATTAATATTAGATTTAAAATGGAAAGGCCACTCCTGTGAATGAAATCGTTCTCTTGTACAAGGTTGTTCAGTGATATTTATCTTTTACAGGTTAAGTAACTGTCTTTACTTTGCATTTAGAAAATGGTGCACTAAGTTAAATGTAGCAGGAAAATCATTCAGAACATTACCCTCCTGAGTAATGCAGATTAAAAACTGTTGCTTTTGACTTGTGTTGTAACATTTGAAGCTATCTTAATTTCAATTTGTGTTGGGAAAAAAATTGTGGAGTTTTACCTTAAAAATATACATTGAAATTTGCTTTTCTGTAGTGGCGCACAGTAATTTTATTCTTGCAGGACTGTTCTTGTTTCCACATGGAAGTACTGAGTATATTTTTGTCATTCCTGTTTTGAAATGTGTTACTTTCCCCCAGAGGTCTTAAAATAGCTTATTACTGCATCAAAGTCTGCTTACTAAAAGCCAGTCTGGGAAAGATGAGGCCATCACAATTAATTTGATACATTGCCTTCGAAATTGGATCATGCATTTGGCATTTTTTTCTTCTTCATTCAGGTTTACAAGTTGCTTGCAAATTACAGTCATAACGTTTGAAGTAAGTCCTGTCAAACTGGCCTGCAATATTTTCTGTGACTGCATATGTACCTAAAAATGAGGCAGATTAGGCAATTGATGTCCAATCAACATTGCGCAAGATGTAGCTTGTGTATATTAACAGACAAAATGTGGTGAGTGCTTTCTTTTGGTGAATGATATGAACAGACTGTCTTGTAAGTATACAATGCAATGCTCAGCAGATGCGTGGTTTAAATACAGTGACGGCTCGGTACTTAATATTCATGAACACAACACAGAACGTTCAGAATTCCTGCTGCTGTCTGCAAAGAGTTTGAATATTCTCGCCGTGACCACGTGGGTTTCCTCCAGGTGGATCCGGTTTCCTCCCACAGTCCAAGGACGAACCGGTGGGTAGGTTCATAGGTCACTGTAAAAGTAGTCCTGTGATTAGGCTAGGGTTAAATCAGGAGAAGGGCCAGAAGAGTTCATTGCGTCTGAGCCTTATCTCAATCGATAAATAAAATTTTGTTAAAGGGAAGTGGAATTGCACTGACCACACTGATTGTACAAGACGTTCGGATGTCCTTGAGGGAGAAAGGACACAATCGATTTGAGTGGATCAGACTGCTGAGGGTATTTTAGGTTGAGTGTGAGTATCAGCTTAAATTTAAAACTGTTTAAAAGTAGAAAGTTTCAAGTGTGAAAAATGCTTGGTTTTCAAAGGCTGTATTTAAGTTACTTCGGAATAGAGTAAAATTTCAGTATTTATCTATTATGCCAAACAAATGGCAGATGGTGGGTGATATCAGTTGACTGGGCATGGGTTGGCACTGTAGACAGATAAGTTACAGATGGAATTGAACGCAAAAGTTTGAGATGTTGAGTTTTGATAGCAGTGGTAAGAAGGTGTGATATGGACTTGATGGCACATTTCCAAGGAGATTACAAAAGCAAAGGCACTTAAATTTTTGAATGTGATAGAATAAAATGGACAGGCTAACAGAGCAAGTGAACAAATTGTCTCAGTCTTAGGTGTTTGGATTAATTTAACGACTAGATGAGTATTTCCATCATCAGCCTCTCATTCTCATTTTTAGCAACTCTGAAGTGCCTGCATATATACTTTATATTTTGACTAATTTTTGAGTTGCACCATTTTATTACTTAAGAATATCTAGAGTTGTGAGACAACAAAAATTATCGGTGGCAAATAAACCAATTTTAATTCAGGCGTGGATGGTCTGAAAGCCTGAGTGTTGGGAACAGAGGCAAGGGTTGGGCTGATTTCTCTTGCTGTCCTGAGAAAGTTCATTTTTTTTGTCTGCCAGCTGCCCTGGGTATTTGCCCAGCTGGTGTGATGATCTGGGACTGAGGCTTGGGCCTACTCTGGCTGCTCCGGGAGCGGATCTGAGTCTCAGTCTGGTTCAGAATGCCGTTGGCCTGCTTCTATTGTTTGCATGTTTTTCTCTCTCTCGTTCTCTGCACAATTGTTTGTGTTTTTTTCTCAAATTGGGTTATTCGGGTTTCTTGCTCATGGCTGTCTGTAAGCAGACGATCTCAAGGTGTGTAATTTATACATTCCTTAATAATAAATATGCTTTGAATATTTAAATGATTACTGAAGCAGAATTGATATTCCTGGATTATTAAAAATCCTTCATGAGGAAATAGTATGCTGAAGACTTAATGTCTCAAAAAACCTTATTGTAGGTGGTGCTGAAATTCTCAGTAAACAAGTTGAAACATTATTTGTAGGAGATTAAGAAGAATACTGACACTGCCTATATATGTCCTGATTATAGAGGTAAGGAAAAAACCAGCACATTCCTATTAGAAAATATGTTAATAATCATCTAACTCCCTTTCACATAGTTTTGTGACATATGCTATTTGAACATACAAATATTCAAATTAAACAGTCAAATCTCAATGGAAATTTTCTCTTCAATGTAAAGTCAAATCAACCAACGTTTTAATAACATTTCCATTCAATATAACAGATGATAGAATTAGCATAGAGGTCCGGCATCTGCAGAATCTCTTATGTTTGTGTTAGAATTAAGTCGTTTTGACTGGGGAAAGTTGTATAGACATCGATTGAAATAAAAATGCCACAGTTTAGGTGGTAATTGTATGAACAAATTTTGTGGACATTTCTGGGTGACTTTAATGGAGTTATTAATGTTGTAACATTGAAATATAGAAAAATAGAAAACCTACAGCACAATACAGGCCCTGAAATTTGTGTTGAACTTGTCCCTACCTTAGAAATTACTAGGCTTACCCATAGCCCTCTATTTTTCTAAACTCCATGTACCTATCCGAAAGTCTCTTAAAATACCCTATAATATCTGCCTCCACCACCGTTGCCGGCAGCCCATTCCACGCACTCACCACTCTCTGAGTAAAAAACTTACCTCTGACATCTCCTCTGTACCTACTCCCCAGCACCTTAAACCTGTGTCCTCTTCTGGCAAGCATTTCAGCCCTGGGAAAAAGCCTCTCACTATCCATATGATCAATGCCTCTCATCATCTGAGACACCTCTATCAGGTCACCTCTCATCCTCCGTCGTACCAAGGAGATAAGGCTGAGATCACTCAAATTGTTTTTTTAAGGCGTGTTCCCCAATCTAGGCAACATCCTTTAAATCTCCTCTGCACCATTTCTATGGCTTCCACACCCTGTAGTGAGGCGACCAGAACTGAGCCCAGTACTCCTTGGGGTCTGACCAGGGTCCTATATAGCTGCAACATTACCTCTCGGCTCCTAAATTCAATCCCATGATTAACGAAGGCCAATACACCGTATGCCTTCTTAACCACAGAGTCAACCTGTGCAGCTGCTTTGAGCGTCCTATGGACTCAGACCCCAAGATCCCTCTGATCCTCCACACTTTCAAGAGTCTGACCATTAATACTATATTCTGCCATCATATTTGACCTACCAAAATGAACCACTTCTCACTTATCTGAGTTGAACACCATCTGCCACTTCTCAGCCCAGTTTTTCATCCTATCAATGTCCTGCTATAACCTCTGACAGCCCTCCACACTATACACAACACCTCCAACCTTTGTGTCATCAGCAAACTTACTAACCCATCCCTCCACTTCTTCATCCAGGTCATTTATAAAATTCATGAAGAGAAGGGGTCCAAGAGCAGATCCCTGAGGCACACCACTGGTCACCAACCTCCATGCAGAATATGACCTGTCTACAACCACTCTTTGCCTTTTGTGGGCGAGCCAGTTCCAGATCCACAAAGCAATGTCCCCTTGGATCCCATGCCTCCTTACTTTCTCAATAAGTCTTGCATGGGGTACCTTATCAAATGCCTTGCTGAAATCCATATACATTACATCTACTGCCCTTCCTTCATCAATGTGTTTAGTCACATCCTCAAAAAATTCAATCAGGCTCATAAGGCACGACCTGCCCTTGACAAAACCATGCTGACTATTCCTAATCATATATACCGATCCAAATGTTCATAAATCCTGCCTCTCAGGATCTTTTCCATCAACTTACCAACCACTGAAGTAAGACTCACTGGTCTATAATTTCCTGGGCTATCTCTACTCCCTTTCTTGAATAAGGGAGCAACATCCGCAACCCTCCAATCCTCCAGAACCTCTCGCATCCCCATTGACGATTCAAAGATCATCACCAGAGGCTCAGCAATCTCAATCCTCACCTGGTCCCGACGACTTAAACAACTTGTTTCTTTCCAAAAGCTCCTGCACATTCTCTTTCTTAATATCTACACACTCAAGCTTTTCAGTCTGCTGCAAGTTAGCACTACAATCACCAAGATCCTTTGCCACAGTGAATATTGAAGTGAAGTATTCATTAAGTACCTCTGCTATTTCCTCCGGTTGCATACACGCTTTCCCACCGCCACACTTGATAGGTCCTATTCTTTCACATCTTATCCTCTTGCTCTTCACATACTTGTAGAATGCCTTGAGGTTTTCCTTAATCCTGCCTGCCAAGGCCTTCTCATGGCCCCTTCTGGCTCTCCTAATTTCCTTTTTAAGCTCCTTCCTGTTAGCCTTATAATCTTCTAGATCTCTAACATTATCTAGCTCGCTGAACCTTTTGTAAGCTTTTCTTTTCTTCTTGACTAGATTTATTACAGCCTTTGTACACCACGGTTCCTGTACTCTGCCATAACTTCCCTGTCTTATTGGCACATACCTATACAGAACTCCACGCAAATATCCCCTGAACATTTGCCACATTTCTTCTGTACTTTTCCCTGAAAACATGTGTTCCCAATTTAATCTTCTAATCTCCTGCCTGATATCTCCATAATACCCCTTACTCCAATGAAATGCTTTTCTAACTTGTCTGTTCCTATCTCTGTCCAATGCTATTGTAAACGGGATAGAATTATGATCACTATCTCCAAAATGCTCTTCCACTGAGATATCTGACACCTGACCAGGTTAATTTCCCAATACCAAATCAAGTACAGTCTCTCCTCTTGTAAGCTTATCTACATATAGTGTCAAGAAACCTTCCTAAACACTCCACTCCATCTAAACCCCTTGCTCCGGGGAGATGCCAATCAATATTTGGGAAATTAAAATCCCCTATCATGACAACTCTGTTATTATTACACCTTTCCAGGATCTATCTCCCTATCTGCTCCTTGATATCCCTGTTACTATTGGGTGCCATATAAAAAACACCCAGTAAAGTTATTGACCCCTTCCTGTTCCTAACCTCCACCACAGAGACTCCGTAGACAATCCCTCCATGACGTCCACCTTAACTGCAGCCGTGACACTGCCTCTGATCAACAGTGCCACGCCCCCACCTCCTTTGCCTCCCTTCCTGTCCTTTCTGAAACATCTAAAACCCAGCACATGAAGTAACCATTCCTGTCCCTGAGCCATCCAAGTCTCTGTAATGACCACCACATCATAGCTCCAAGTACTGATCCTCGGTCTAAGCTCATCCGCTTTGTTCACAATACTTCTTGTGTTAAAATAGACACATCTCAAACAGTCCATCTGAGCGCGTCCCTTCTCTATCACCTGCCTATCCTCGCTCACACACTGTCTCCAAGCTTTCTCTATTTGTGAGCCAACCACCTTTTCCCCAGTCTCTTCAGTTCATTTCCCACCCCTCAACAATTCTAGTTTAAACTCTCCCTAGTTGCCTCAGCAAACCTCCCCACCAGGATATTGGTCCCCCTGCGATTCAAGTGCAACCCATCCTTTTTGTACAGGTGACACCTGCCCCAGATGAGGTCCCAATGATCTAGAAATCTGAATCCCTGCCCTCTGCTCCAATCCCTCAGCCACACATTTATCCTTCACCTCATTCTATTCCTATTCTCACTGTCGCGTAGTACAGGCAGTAACCCTGAGATTACTACCTTTGCAGTCCTGCATCTCAACTTCCTTCCTAACTACCTGTACTCCTTTTTCAGGATTTCTTCCCTTTTCCTGTCTATGTCATTGGTACCAATATGTACCATGACCTCTGGCTGTTCTCCCTCCCACTGCAGAATATCTTCGATGCGATCTGTAACATCCCAGACCCTGGCACCTGGGAGGCAAACTACCATCCGAGGTTTTCTCCTGAGTCCACAGAATAGTAAGGGGGTCTGTCTGACCCCCTTACTATTGAGTTCCCTATCACTACTGCCTTCTTCTTCCCTTCCCTACCCTTCTGAGCCACAGGGCCCGACTCTGTGGCAGAGGCATGGCCACTGTTGCTTCCCCCAGGATGGCTGTTCTTCCGCCCCCCCCCCCCAGCAATAGTACTCAAACAGGAGTACTTATTGTCAAGGGGTACAGCCACAGGGGTACTTTCCAGTACCTGACTCTTCCCTTTCCCTCTCCTGACTGTCACCCACTTGGCTGTCTCCCGTGGCCCTGGTGTGACCACCTGACTATAACTCCTTTCTATCAACTCCTCGCTCTCCCTGACCAGATGTCGGGTCATCAAGCTGCAATTCCAGTTCCCTAATACGGCCCCTTAGGAGATGCAGCTCAACAAACCAGGTGCAGATATGGCCGTCCAGGAGGCTGGGAGACTCCTGGACCTCCCATATATGACACCAAGCACAGAAAACCGGCCTCACACACACATAATACTTCCTTTCTGCAATTAACACAAGTAGACCTACCTTGCCTTGTTACCGCCTAAGCCCGTTGAGCCAAAGCCCTACAACTCTGCTGCCCGTTGGATATGCCAGTCTTCTTTTTGAACTTTCCCCACTCTTCTGGCTGATGTCATGCGCCTGCGCAATCTTGCCTCTCTTTAATCTCAAGTAGTAAAACTGCCTTCGCTCCAAAAATCCTTAGCCGTTCACATGTAGCTTTCTTGAACTGTAAGCTCAATCTGGTGTGGGATTTTCATCTTCCAGCATCCGGCACACTCCGGTAATATGAATATTAGTGTAGTACCCAAGAATAAGCAATGGCAAGTTCCGAATAACAATAGGCACTGTTGTTTCACAGTAATACTAGCTTTTGTACAGAGCATATGCAATCAAGAGTACCGCAGAGCACTCTGCATACCACTCATGTTCATTGTTGACACACCCTTTATCATCATAAATTTTCCTGCAGCTTAAACTGTTAAATTCCATTTATTTGGACCCAGTGTCTCCTTTAATGAATGATGAGGGCGTGCAAAAGGCACCAATGGGTATACAAGGCACAGTCACACCATATGTGGGGTAAGGTGCACAACTCCAATGAGCAATGGATTGGGGGTTTGTACTACATACAGTGCCTATAAAAAGTATTCACCCCCCCCCCTTGGAAGTTTCAGTTTTATTGGATTTGGCTTTTATTTGACACTGCTCAGCAGAAAAAAACTCTTTTGTGAAAGTGAAAACAAATCTTCAACAAAGTATTCTAAATTAATCACAACTCACAAAATATTTGATTGCTTAAGTATTTGCCCCTTTCAAGTCAATATTTAGTAGGCGCACCTTTGGCAGTAATTACAGCCTTGAGTCTGTGTGGATAGGACTGTATCAGATTTGCACCTCTGGACACTGCAATTTTTCCCCATTCTTCTTTACAAGACTGCTGAAGATCTGTAAACTTGGAAGAGGATCATGAGTGAACAGCCATTTTCAAGTCCAGCCACGAATTCTCACTTGAATTGAGTTCTGCACTCTGATTTGGCCACTGCAGGACATTAACTTTGTTGTTTTTAAGCTATTCCTGTGTAGCTTTGGCTTTATGGTTGAGTTCAAAGTTTTTGTTAGAAAACATTTCTTCTCCCAAGTCGGAGTTCTCTTGCAGACTGTGTCAAGTCCCCCCCCCCTCCCCCGGGGTTTCTCTGTATTTTGCTGCATAATTTTACCCTCTACCCTCACAAGCCTGCCAGGGCCTGCTGCAGTGAAGCATCCCCACAGCGTGATGCAACCATTACTATGCTTTATGGTAGGGATGGTGTGTATGTGTTTTTGATGATGTGCTGTGTTTGGTTTACACCAAATAAACTCAAGTTTCGTTTCATCAGACCATAGAACCTTCTTCCAGCTGACTTCAGGGTCTTCCACAAGCTGACTGGCAAACTCCAGTCAAGATTTCATGTGAGTTTTTTCAACAGTAGCCTTTTCTTTGCCACTTTCCCATAAAGCTGTGACTGTTGAAGCACCTGGGCAACAGTTGTATGCACAATTTTGCTGAAGCTTTTAACTCCTCCAGGGTTGTCAAAGGTCTTTTGGTGACCACCCTAACTAGTCCCCTTCTTGCACAATCACTCCAGTTTTGAGAATGGCCTGCTCTAGGCAGATTTACAACAGTGCCATATTCTTCCCATTTTTTGATGATTTATTTAACTGTATTCCGAAGGGTATTCAATGACATGGAAATTTTCTTGCATCCACCTCCTGACTTGGGCTTTTCAATAATCTTTTCACAGAGCTGCTTGGAGTGTTCCTTTATCTTCTTCGTGTAGTTTTTGCCAGGATACTGACTCACCAGAGTTGGCCCTTCCAGATACAGGTGTATTTTTACTATAATCAATCGAAACACCTTGACTGCACACAGGTCTTCAAGAACAGATCTCCATTTAACTAATTTTATGTCTTCTAAAACCAATTGGTTACACCTGTGATGATTTGGTGTGCCATATGAAAAGGGGATGAATACATATGCAATAAATTATTTTGAGTTTTATATTTGTAATTAAATTAGATCACTTTGTGATACAATGTTGTAAAATAATAAAACATGAAAACTTCCTGGGTGGGGGAGGAATGAATACTTATATATATTTGTTTGTAAAAACACAGACACACACACACTCTATATATATAGAGAGAGAGAGAGAGAGAGAGAGAGCGAGAGTGTCCCTCCCCCCCCCCCCCCCCCACCCTACTCGGTGTTCACTCGGCAGATGACAAGCTCTTTTGTGGTCTTCTGCAGATTTCTGCAGTGTTGGATGGCTTGAGTTTGGACTTTTTTTTAAGTGGCTGTATCTTTCAATCTTATACGTGTTATGTTTGCTTTGTGCTGTGTGTTACTGTTGATACTGTGTTTTGCACCTTGGCCTCGGAGTAACGCTGTCTCATTTGGCTGGATTCATGAGTACTCATGTACGGTTGAATAACAATTAGACTCGAATTGAAGATTGACCCTCTTATTGAAGGAAGAATTTTAAAGTGTTGGATGGGAGAGGCATTGTATCCAGGGGTTTTAATTGAAACTATTTAAGATACTGAATGATTTTTATCAATTTGGACTTTTCCCTTGTGTAGGGGAGCTTAAAATAGGGGTACCTGTTTAAAAATAAGGGATTGCCCATTTAAAGCAGAGAATAAAGTATTATATTACTCAGGGTATATGTCTTTGGAATTCCATGACTCACAGGGTGTTGAAAACAGAGTATTTGAATGTCTGTAAGGCAGAGGTAGATGGATTATTGGTAAGCAAAGGAATGAATAATTACTAAGGATGTTGTAATTTGGAAGTTTGCCATAATGACGATGTTATTACCTAACGGCATAGGCATGAGCAGCCAAGCAGTCTACTTCTGTTGATTCTTATGAGGGTGGCCTCTCTGGAGCTTGTATGGGCTCAGCACCCAACACCTGATCTACTCTAGACTTAGCAGGGAGCCACACCCTGTACATGCTTCTTGGGAGATCAGTGCTTGAGAACACTTCCACAAGGTTGTCCTCAATCACCAGGGCAGTCACAGCGTGGTGCTATATGAGGGAGCCTGACAATTGCTGTATCTCAGCCTGCAATTCTGTCTTTGAAGAGCTTTTTGATGGAGGTATACAAAAAAAAAGGTTTAGATTTAGCATAAGGGTTCTTGTAGAAGAGATATGAGCAGGAATTGTTTTATTCAGAGGATGGATGACACCAGGAATGAACTACCTAAGGGAGTTCCACATTTTCTTGCTATTTTTAACACTTCTTGAATCATCGTGCAATAGAAAGTGAGGGAAAGTAAAGAAAGCAATGCTGGTAAATGGAATAAGTGTTAATTCAAGATCGTTTGAGATTCAGGATTGTTTAATGTTATTTCCAATACACAAGTATAAAGGAGCTTGTTGTTCATTGATCCTGTTTGCAGTTATTGTATAGATTTGCTAGGTATGCTCGTAGGAAAAAGGATCTCAGGGCTGTATATGGTGATGTACATGTACTTTGATAATAAAGTTTACTTTGCACTTCTGAACCTTGAAATAATTGTAACTCCAAATCTAATAAAGCACAAAAAAACACAGTAAGATAATGAATATAATAAAAAAACCACAATAAGTATAAATACATAAGGCAGTTTATACATCTATTGATTGTATGTCCATTAGCCAAGTTCAGATCCAGCCTTTCTGATGAGTATATTTACTCGTTTTGCATCACTGTCGCCGGTGCTGCTCCCCCAACATAAAGCTGCAAAGAAGACTACACTCGCTACAACAGGCAGGTACAGTCTGCTCATCTCCTTCTTAGAAACAGCCTTGGTGTTGGTTACTGGATGCATTTAGAGGAATCACCACTGGCTATTATCCTATATAATCCAACAACCAGTACCAGTTGACCCACCATCAAGGACATATATACAAAAAGTTGTCAGAAAAAGGCCAGCAATATCATGAAGGATCTCCCTCATCCTGCTTGCGGACTGACTGTCCCACTCCTATCAGGGAAGTGGCTACGTGGCATCAACTCAAAGACCACCAGACTCAAAAACAGCTACTTTCACCAAACATTAAGACTGAACAACACCTCCACCTACTAACCCACTCCACCACAGTCCCTCCCCACCACCACTTTATCATTTCCTGTTAGTGCTATCTTATGTACAGACCCTCTGTGTTTAGTTCCGACACTTCCTGTCCATGGGCAGCTAAATAAGCAGCGGAGCACCCTTTCAAACAGACTCATTCAGCTCCGCTGTCACAAGGATCAATACAGAAAATCTTTCCTACCAACTGCAATAAGCATATGCAACAGTTCATCTCTGTGTGACAGGAGAACACACATCATAGTCCAATAGTCTCTTTTATTATTTAGTACATTATTATTCTGTACTTTATTTTTAGTTAAGTCTGCACACTACTGAGAGTGGTTTTTAAATGTTGCTGCTACAACAGAAGTATTTCCCACTTGGGATCAATAAAGTACTTTATTATTATATTATTATTATTAATAATTAAGACCTTTTGTGACTGCAGTTGCACTTAATCGGACTGCAGTCCTTAACCACCAGAGGACAGCACTGTTTCATAGTTAAAGAATGCTGTGCTGCCAGAGAGCTGGAAGGTGGTCTATCCCAGTGCCTTGCTGGAATGCATTTGAGAATACTTCGTTTTGTATAAAAGAGAAGAATAAGTAATTTTTAAATTATCTTTAAATTCAAGATTGCAGAGAATGTTTTATGTAGCTTGTGTGTAATATTAAGTTTTAAGTAGTTTAATCTTAACCTCTGCAGTTAGTTGAAGTATCCCTTGATCCGACAGTTCACAAATTGTAAATCTCCTTTTTTCTCTCTCCTTTCATTGAAGGTCTGTTTCCTTTCCCCTCCACAATGTAAACAATTTTGCACTATTCAGCTTTGGAGAAATTCCTTCTCTGACTTGCTCTCTCTCCACACAATGTTTCAGTTGTTGTGCCTGGCCTTGCAGAAACCGCCGGTCATCCTTGCTGCATTGTCCTAGGATAGCCTCAAGCATGAGTTTCCATCTCTTATCATCCCAGCTCGTGTCGACCCTTTTATTGAAACTCCCACCTCTCTCTTTGGGTGGATCCTATATTGTCCAATCAATTTCTGTGCCCTGTGAAATAAAAGTGGGTTTATCAGCCCCTTTTCTACCTTTCAATATTATAACTGATCTTCTGCTTAAGTGCCACTTTTCTTCAACTCTTATCACCCCTAATTCCCCATTCATAAAGCTTTTAATCTCTCTTGAAGAAATGGAATAGGGTTAGATATAGACATCTCAGACCTTCAACCCTCCTGTACCATTCAATAAAATAATGGCTTATCGGACTGTAACTATAATTCTGTATTCATGCTGACATGACATCACCGTAGTGGGCTGTATCTTAAGTAATGATGTGTCATAATACAGAAAGGAGCTAGAGAGTTTAGTGCAGAGGTCGGCAACCTGCGGCTCCAGAGCCACATGCGGCTCTTTGATCTCTGTGTTGCGGCTCCCCGTGGTTTGTTAGCTTTTGAAATGTAATTCGAAATTTGAAGATTATGGTGATCTTGTACAATATGAAAACTTTGCTGAGACACCGTTTCCTGGCACATCCGAACCGGCTTACAATTAGCCACCGTTCCGACTAAGGGAGATAGCCTACGGGGGTTTGTGAGTACGTGTCTTTTGGAGCATCCGCGCCCACGGGGACGGGTTGAGGGAGGCTTTAAAGCAAGGCTGTTTAGTTCGAATAAAGTTACCTTTGGCTGCAGTCTTTATTTTAGCGCTGCGTGTAGCGCTACACCGCTACAACGTGTTTTTTATCGCTATTAATATACATCACAACTGCCAATGCCTGACACCCGCCAGTGCGCGCTTTCTTTTAATTCTTCGATCCAAGGTAGGCTACCTATGTAGTAACCTTCAACCCAACGTCTTTTTTTCGGAGTTCAAAATGTTTTTGTTGCATGCAGAAATGTAATTTCGTTTTCTCTGCAGGAGTTCATCAATTTCAAAAATGCAACACATTATAGTTTGTTTATACATAGCATAAAGGCAAAAAAAACCCGTTGTATGCAGTGTTATTTCATTTTGTGGCTCCCAGTGTTTTCTTTTCTGTGGGAAATGGGTCCATATTGGCTCTTTTAGTGGTAAACGTTGCCGACCCCTGGTTTAGTGCCATGTTGTCATGTTTACAATCCTTCCCTCAATCTCAGCAAAACAAAATAGCTGGTTACTGACTTCAGGAAGGGGAGCAGTGCATAGCCTTGTCTATATCCATGATATTGAGGTTGAAAGGGTTGAGACGGGAATCGTTGATTGGAGTAATGCTCAGAAGCAACAGGAGCGTTCCCATGCAGGTCCAGCAAAGAGCTTTAAAAACCCAGTCTCTATGAAAGAGAGGTAGCACCTAGCGGAATGGCCGTCGTCGGAGGCAGAGTAGTAAGGCCTTGCATCAACAAGGCTTCAGTGAGGACAGTCAGAGGCAAGTTAAGTAGGTAAGTTCATGCCTTATTTCCAATTGGTTGGCTGCCAGTGACTGATGGTGTTCCTCAGGGGTTAGTATTGGGAATGCTACATTTCACATTGTTTGTCAATGATTGGAATTGATAGCTTTGTGCCAAAGTTTGCATATGATACAAAGATAGGTGGAGGGGTAGGTAGTGCTGAGGAAACAATGTGATTGCAGCAGGACTTAAACAAATTTGAAGAATGGGCAAAAAAGTGGTAGATAGAATACTGTGTTGGGAAATGTGTGATAATACATTTTGGTAAAAGGAACAGTACTGCAGTCTATTATCTAAGTGGAGAGGAGATTCAAACATCAGAGGTGCGGAGGGACTTAGAAGTCCTTGTGCAAGACTTCCAGAAGATTAATTTACAGGTTGAGTCTGTGGTAAAGAAGGCAAATGCAATGTTGGCATTTATTTCAAGGGGAATAGAGTATAAAAGCAAGGAGATAATGCTGAGGATTTATAAGAGACTGGTCAGGAGTATTGTCAACAGTTTTGGGCCTCATATCTCAGAAAGGATGTGTTGTCATTGGAGGGAGTCCAGAGGAGGTTCACGAGGATGATTCTGGGAATGAAGAGATTAACATGTGAGGAGCATTTGGCAGCTTTGGGCCTGTACTCACTGGAATTAGAAGAATCTGGGGGGGGGGGATCGCATTGAAACCTACCGAATGTTGAAAGGACTAGATAAAGCGGATGGGAAAAGTTTGTTTCCTATGGCGGCAGTATCCAGAACTAGAGGGCACAGCCTCAGAATTGAGGGGCAACCTTTCAGAACAGCGGTAAGGAGGAATTTCTTTAGCCAGTGAGTAGTGAATCTGTGGAATGCCCTGCCATACCCTGCGGGTGGAAACCAAGTCTGTGAGCATATTTAAAGTGGAAGTTGAATGTTTTCTGATCGGTCAGGGCACCAACGGTGATGCCAAGAAGACAGGTGTTTGGGGTTGAGTGGGATCTGGGATCACCCATGATGGAATGGAGAAGTAGACTGATGGGCTGAATGGCCTAATTTTGCTTCTATGTGTTATGGTCTTATGGAGATCTTCAAGTTCCTGCAAGTGAACATCACCAATAGCCGGTGTCCAAACATGTTAATACCTGTTAATGTCTAAAATCTTTCCTAATATCTCTATTTCCTTGGGAGGCTAAAGAAATTTGGCATGTCGTTGTCAGCCTTTACCAGTTTTTATTGATGCACTGTAGAATGTATTCTATCTAGATGCACAATGGCTTGGTATGGTGACTTCTCTGCACGTGGCCCCAAGAAACTGCAGAGTTGTGGACACAGCTCAGTTCATCACAGAAACCTATCCTATACTGAAGAAACCCTTCTAAACCTCCAATCTGTTACATCTAGCAAGATCAACAACACCCTGGCGAAGCTACTGACCCAGCTGGAGAACACCGACGATTGCTTCTTCCTCTCCGAACCACACCTGGACCTGATCAGTGAGGCCTGGTCCGAGGCCCACCACGTTCCCGGAGACCTGCGGCCTGCTACCGTGCTGGAGCGCTTGGAGATGTGGCCTATTCCGACCAGCACCTCTCCGGAGTAGACGACTACACAGAAGTGATGTTGGAGACCTCAAGGTGCCCCAGACGCTTCCCCGGAGCGACCACCGTAGAGCCGCATTGGTGGCCATCCACAGCTGCCGGAAGTGAGGCCTCTGCTGCTGACCTCGGAAATCGAGCCTGAGGCTCGGCTGGAGCGGAACCCTCCGCAATCGTGACTCAGCTCACGGACTTGTTTCAGCCGGAGCCCGGTCCTCCGGGATTAAGTGTCGGCTTCGACAGCCAGGGCCCCCAGCAGCTGGAAGTGGCAGCGGAGCCTCCCCCATCATTCGGCCCGACCTGGAGCGCCCGACGACGCGACCCACTGATCGATCTCCATGGGACGCCCACCAACATCAAAGAGCTGCCGACAACACATTGCATCGAAGGAAACCTGGAAAGATGCATAAATTACTGAAGAAGTATGGAAAAAGAGCTGGGTTGCTGGTCAGATTGAAGCTGAGAGGCTTTAGGGTCCCTCTGCCCACCATCCTACTAGCTAATGTGCAAGCCATAGAGAACAAGGTGGATGATCTTAAAGGGAGTCTCACCTCCTGCAGGGAGATGCAAGACGAAGGGAGGTGGTGTCTGCCTACTGATCAGCACTGTGTGGTGCTCGGACACAGTGGCACTGACAAGCTCCTGCAGTCCGGACCTGGAACATCTGTCGGTGAAGTGTCATCCCTATTGTCTGCCACGGGAATTCACCTCGGTCATGCTGACAGCAGTCTACATTCCCCCCGAGGTGGAAGTGGAGTGTGCTGTGAATACACTGTGTGCCAACATCAGTGAACTTGAGACCAGGTATCCGGAGGCTTTGCTCATTACAACCAGGGACTTTAACCAGGCCAACCTCAGAAAAGCGCTGCTAAAGTTATACCAACATGTCTCCTGCTCCACTAGAGGCCCAAATATACTTGACCACTGCTACACAGCAGTCAAGGATGCGTACCATTCCATCCCACAACCTCACTTCGGAAAATCGGACCATCAGGCCATACTTATCCTCCCGGTTTACAAACAGAAACTGAAACGGGAGGTCACGGTGTCAGAAGTGGTGTCGTGTTGGACAGAGGAAACGGATGAGGTCCTCCGTGACTGCTTTGACTCGGTGGACTGGTTAGTATTCAAGGACTCGGCAGCTAACCTCGATGAGTATGCCTCAGCTGTCACGGACTTTATCTGGAAATGCACAGAGGACCGCGTGTCTCGCAAGACGACCTGGGTATTCCCTAACCGGAAACCTTGGATGAATTATGAGGTCCAGTCCCTTTTGAAGTCTAGAGCTGCGGCTTTTAGGTCCTGGATACCAGTCGCTACAGGGAACCCAGCCATTAAGGGCGCCAAGAGGCAATATCGAGCCAAGTTGGAAGCCCAGGCTAACCAGAGGGATGCCAGTAGACTATGGCAGGGTCTAAATGAGATCACTGGGCGCAAAGAAAAGGCTGGGTATATCAATAACTAGTGCTTCTCTTCCTGATGAACTTAATGTATTCTACACAAGATTCAAACAGAAGAGGAGCGTCCCGCCCCCTCCGGATGAACCGGACCCGGTGGCATCAATATTCATTGTCACTGAGGAGGACGTTAGAAGGGCCTTCCTGAAGATAAATCCAAGGAAGGCGACGGGCCCAGATGGTGTCCCAGGACGGGTTCTCTGGGCCTGCGCAAGCGAGCTAGCTGGAGTCTTTGCTGACATCTTCAGCTGCTCCCTGCTTCAGTCTAAGATCCCCTCAAGTTTTAAGAAGGCAACGAATATACCGGTGCTAAAGAAGAGTAAGGTGGCATGCCTGAATGACTACCGACCTGTGGCTCTGACATTATATGCTATGAAGTGCTTTGAGCGATTGGTTATGGCACACCTTAACTATAGCCTACTGGTCAACCTCAACGCTTTGCAATTCGCCTATCGGAGCAACAGGTCAACAGCAGAAGCCATCTCTCTGGCACTACATTCCTCCTTAGAACACCTGGAGAATAAAGACACATATGTAAGGCTCCTTTTCATTGACTACAGCTCTGCCTTTAGTACCATCATTCCAAATAAACTGATTCCTAAGCTCCGGAACCTGGGTCTTAGCACTCAGATCTGCAGCTGGATCTTCACCTTCCTCACAGACAGAATCCAGGCTGTAAAAATAGGGGACAAGCTCTCCTCTACAATCACTCTGAGCACTGGTGCCCCACAAAGCTGTGTACTCAGCCCCCTGCTGTACTCACTGTACACCCATGATTGTGTAGCCAAGTTTCCATCGAACTCAATATATAAGTTTGCTGATGACACCACAATTGTAGGCCGTATCTCAGGTAATGATGAGTTTGAGTACAGAGAGGAAATTAAGAACCTGGTGGCATGGTGCGAAGACAATAACCTATCCCTCAATGTCAGCAAGACGAAGGAATTGATTGTTGACTTCAGAAGGGGTAGCAGACCGCACGACCCCATCTACATTGTTGGTGCGCAGGTGGAACAGGTCAAAAGTTTTAAGTTCCTTGGGGTCAATATCACAAATGACCTGACATGGTCTAACCAAACAGAGTCCACTGCCAAGAAGGCCCCCCAGCACCTTTACTTCTTGAGAAAGCTGAAGAAATTTGGCCTGTCCCTTAAAACCCTCACTAAGTTTTATAGATGCACCATAGAAAGCATTCTCCTGGGGTGCATCACAACCTGGTATGGAAGTTGTCTTGTCCAAGACCGGAAGAAGCTGCAGAAGATCGTGAATACAGCCCAGCACATCACACAAACCAATCTTCCGTCCTTGGACTCACTTTACACCGCACGCTGTCGGAGTAGTGCTGTAGGTTAATCAAGGACATGACCCAACCAGCCAACACACTTTTTGACCCTCTTCCCTCCGGGAGAAGGTTCAGGAGCATGAAGACTCGTACGGCCAGATTTGGGAACAGCTTCTTTCCAACTGTGATAAGACTGCTGAATGGATCCTGACCCGGATCTGGGCCGTACCTTCCAAATATCCGGACCTGACTTGCACTACCTTACTTTCCCTTTTTTCTGATTTATAATTTAATTTTTTATTAAATTTACTATTGATTTGTACTCCAGGAAGTGCAAAGTGCAGAATCAAATATCGTTGTGATGATTGTATGCTCTAGTATCAATTGTTTGCTGACAATAAAGTAATAAAGCCATCCTCCCCTCCATGGACTCTGTCTATACTCACATAGCCTCAGTAAAGCAGCCAGCATAATCAAAAGATGTTCTCACCCCAGACATTTTCTCTTCTCCCATCTTCCATCAGGCAGAAGATACAAAAGCCTGAAAGCATGTACTACCATACTGAAGGATAGCTTCTACTGACTATTGAATAGTTTTTAGATCGTTCTCTGGACCAGTGGTTCTCATTGTGCATAGGTGACCTTTGACTTCTTAATGCCTGAAATGAGGGCTCCCCCGAATGCTCTTAGATCTTTTCTGTCACTGGACTTGAACACAGCACCCTGTGCTTTTAGTAGGGAGCACACCTCTGCGTTCAGCCAAGGCTTCTGTTTGGACCTTGAGATGACTGTCCTTGAGGTACCAACGTTGTCTACGCACTTACTGAACCATCAATAACGCTGACACTGACCAATCAGGCTTTTTGAATGGATGGATAGTGGATTGTCAGAGTTTAGTATACAGTGAAAATAGTGGCCTTCTCCACAACCATAGGTTTGGATAGGGATATCCTATCACTATTGTAAGGTGGAAACTTGTGATAATTTATCTATGCGAAGCTAGGGGTGAAAGGATAGCCAGGCAGTTTAATTCAAGTTTTTCATGGGAGTAAGTAGGTCAGCAGCTTGCCTGAAGCATACTATGTTTAATGTGAAATGAATAAAAATAGTTTCAGTCAGACTTATTATCACCTGACATATATTGTTCAGCAGCGGTACAATGCAAGACATAAAAATCTCTATAAGTTACAAATATAACTAATTAGTGCCAAATAGAAATAACAAGATTGTGTTCATGGGTTCATGGACTTTTCAGAAATGGGATGGCAGAGGGGAAGAAACTCTTCTTAAAGTATTGTGTAGGTCTTCTGGCTTCTCTACCACATTCCCGAAGAGGGCATATCCCACACTGTTAAAAAGATTGGAAGATTATAGGCTCGGAGAATGACACAAGAAGTATAAATTCTTTAAACCAAGCATCACTCACTATGGTCACGTGATTGACATACGAGGAATACACACGCATGCTGAGATAATTCAGAGCAACTGGATGTGCACGCAATGTCTCTGGCTTTCCACTCAACTTCAGAGCACCTAGACATCAGCAAAACACACATCAGCTGCTGTTAATCAACCATAACTCGCAATCAACACAATCATCCCCTCATTGATAATCAAAAAGCTCCCAAGGCCAAAGGACGTGTCATAATTGTGGGCCTTTTTAGACCTTGTCAACTACCATAACAGATTTCTGCTACACCTGGCCTCTGTGGACTCATTACTGCAGATCAGGAAAAAATGGCAGTGGACAAAGTTGTTTGAGATTGCTTTCAAGAAGGTAAATAAATTGGTGAAATCTGACACGGTCCTCACACATTGTGATCCACATCATCCAGTGAAATTTGCCGGTGGATCCTCTCCTTATGGTATAGGTGCAGTCACGTCACATGTGAATGTCGGAAGTGAATGCTCGATTGCCTTTGCATCATGTTCCCTTTCTGCCGCAGAGAAAAAAATTACCAACAGGTTGACAGAGAGGCCTTGAGGCTTGTTTGGGGTATAAAACTTTTTAGCCAGTACTCGTATGGAAGAGAGTTACCTTCATTACCGATCATCAACCATTAGTGTCCATTTTCAATCAACAGAAGTGTGTTCCACTAACAGTGGCAGCAAGAATGCAGAGATGGGCTCTGTTTCTCAGAACACCCAATTACCAGATTGAATTCAAGAGGATGACTAATCATTGGAAATGCTGATGGATTGTCCTCTTTACCGTTGGAAAAGGAAATCCTGAAAAACTTTACAAAAAAAACATACTGCTTTTGGTGTATTCTCACTAATGCAAATCGAAAGTTTGTCACTAATGCAAATCGAAAGTTTGTTACGGATTCAGCAACAATAAATATATAAGTGAGGCAGGGTTTTTTTTATAACAAATAAAACATTTATTAAACACTGAAAAACAAACCCCCAAAAGTAAACAAATCACTAACGTAACCGGAAATTAGCTGCTGTGTAGCAGCTTAAATAGTTCTTAAAGCAATGAAGCTTAAACAGTTCTTAAAGCGATGTTGCAAAAACAGTTCTTCAAAGTAGTACTGCAAAAGTTCAAAATGCTTACAGTCCATTAAAGGAGAGACTTTTTAGATGATTTAAATTCTCTTTCACGTCGTGTTGCTGCGGTTCCCAGTCAAACTATACTTTTCCCGGAGAATTTACAAAGATGAAAATGAAATGGCTTAAAGACTTTCCTTTACAAAACTGTACCCAACCCTTTCTGCTATTATTCGCAGGGATTAACACGGAGTTAGCCAATGAATTCCTTCCGAATGAGGATCAAACAAGGTCAAACCTGTTTCACTGTTGAAATCGAATTCCCTCGATCTTTTAACTCCCGAACTCCGATCTTCACTCTCCACCGATTTTTTAACTGGCAGTATTATAAAGAAACTGCCGGCAATGACCTTTTAAACTTTAGGCATTAAATAAAACTCCACCTTTCAACCAAACTGCGTCATAATATTGGACCACGCAGTGGCATGGAGTCAAAATGGCAAATCCAGCTACGACCTGCCCCTCCTCACAGGGAGGGGTCCTCCTTTTATACCCTGTAAAAAAAAACCTGTCACATGACCTCTACTGGCGGGAAAATGACGTCACTCCACCATCACAAGACCACTACCTTAAGTCCAGTATAGCTTCAACACCACTGTCACGTGACAAGTACAAAATACCCATGGGTACGTAACAGCAGAGATGATCCAAAGGGAAACCAGAAAGAACACACACTGTCTCAGGTCTGCATGGCCACCTAAAATGGCTAGAATGTGCAGCAGAAACTCCAATTCCCATATTTTAACAAGAGCCAGGATAAGCTTGACGGAGGTTGCCTTATTTGGCATTTGAGAGTTGTTGTACCATGCAAGCTGAGAGCTGAAGTGTTGGAGGAGGTATCTGCCAGTCATCCAGGTGGCGTTAAAATGAAAGTTCTGGCTCAAAGCTTTTGAGCCTGGGATAGATCAGCAGATCAAGCAGCTTGCCATGCACTGTACTGAATATCAACTCACCCACAAGATGCCAGGAGCAATGCCTCTCCATCCCTGGAAATGCCCTGCATATCCTTGACAGAAAATTCATGTAAATTTTGCTGGACTGTTCAGGGGCACAAATTTCTTGGTGGTAGTGGATGCAGTTAAAAAGGGCCAGAAGTGTTCCCAATATTCTCCATTACAGCCTTGCACGCTGTTGATGTACTAAGAAGCCTCTTCGTAAAGACTGGTGCTCTAGAACTCTTAGTCTGTGACAATGGACCACAGTTTGTTTCAAAGGTATATTTAATGTCAGAGAAATGTATACAATGTGCATCCTGAAATGCTTTTTCTTCATAACCATCCATGAAAAGAGAGGAGCACCCCAAAGAATGAATGACAGTTAAATGTTAGAACCCCAAAGCCCCCCCCAGCTCACCCCTCACGCACATAAGCGGCAGCAAGCACGATCCTCCCTCCCCCCACCAGCAAGAAAAAGCACCAGCACCCGTCTCCGAGCCCTGGAGGGTATAGCAAAATCAACAGCAAAAACTTGCAGTACTGCAAAGACTACATTGCTCACCCAGTATTCGACATACCACAGGCTCTCTCTCTCCCTAATAAGGGAGAAAGAGGTGTGTCTGCTTCCCAGCGATCGGGGAGACATAACAAACAACTCGCTGGTTTATGATGTTAAAAGTCCATTGCGTCACTTTTTTCCGAGCTCTGTGCCCAAAGATCTCAGGTCTCTGGGCACACATCCAAAGATCTTCTGGCTCCCATGACACACCAGTCTGTTGGGATACCAATCTTTGATCCACTTGTCTCCAGAGCCCCAAGATCCGAGGCCTCCAAAAGCGAGCTGAACTCTTAGGTTGTGCCTTTGACATGTCGGATCACGGCCAGTCAAGAAACCATGGGTTCCATTCCCATAAAGAACCGAAGTCAGCGTGTAACTCCAGGTCAGGGTCTTCATCAGAATCCGGAAAGATATTTCAGAGAATATATCAGAGATTAAAGATGGAAATAGAGCTGTTTCTGAAGATGCAAGCAAAGGAGTTGACATTTAGCGGCATCTTGACTAAGCTCTGGTTTGTGGCAGAACTGTTCCAGTCATTGAATGGCATAAGACATACCACATCTGCACTGTACCACCCAGATACAAATGGCACGGTGGAAAGGTTTGTCCAGAGTCTAAAAATATGCACTGAAAGAAATGTCTGCAGAAGTTATGTTAGCACTGAACCAGAAGCTCACCAACTTCCTCCTTGCGTATCATAATACAACATCCTGTGCTGTTCTTGGGTCGTCACTTGTGGTAGTGCTTGGATCTCCTCAAACCCAATCTCAGAAGGAGCATGCAGGACAAACAGCTGTGACAAATTGAAGGCTCTTCAAACAAGAAGGTTCAATGTTTCACTCCTGGACAAGCAGTCCTGGCGAGGGACTGCAGAGGTGTTCAAAAGTGAGTACGCAGAAATACTAGGGACAGAACTGGACCACTCTCCTATGTGGTGGAGTTTGTGTTGTGGTTAGTACAGTATTTCACTTCCTCCCACTCTCTGTAGTTCCCCTCATGAACCCATGGAGAAGTGTGGTACAGTTTACTCCTGCAGTCCAATGGTTGGTAGGTTAGTTGGTCGTTGTAAATTGTCCCTTGATTAGCCTGAGGTTAAATTGGGGTTTGCTGGTGGTGCAGCTCAAAGGGGCTATTCCACACAGTATCTCAATGGATTAAAAAAATAATTTTCTGAGAGAGTGAAATTTTCACATCATTATGGGTGACTCTTATTTGTAAATAATACTCTTTGGTTCTCAATTTCTCCATGAAGAAAGATGAGCACTTAAAAACAGATCATAGATCTTTTCATTTTAATAAGGAAAATAGTGTTTGCCTGTTATAGTTTAGTACCAACAAGAACAGAAACTAGACTTGGTAAATTGCAACTATTTACTTTTTCAAGACTGTGTGTAATAAAAGTAATTGTTGTGGAACTAGGCTTTATTAAGTGGTTCAGATTATCAGAAGAATTGCCAACCTACTGGCTTGACCAACTAAAGTACTTTGCCTGTTATGTGAAGTGAAATACAAAAGCAAAGGAAAAAAACTGCAGAATGTGTGGAGAAAAGAGAAAGGAAACAAAAAAATTATTTTAAAAAAGTGTAAAGGAAATTATAGGTTAGAGGGCACAAGAGATTCTGCAGATGCTGGAAATTCAGAGTAACGTACAAAATGCTAAAGGAAACACAAAGTACACTGTAGATGCTGTGGTCGAATCAACATGTACAAACAAGCTGGAGGAACTCAGCAGGTCGAGCAGCAATCCATTGAAAGGAGCAGTCAATGTTTTGGCCAATGTCAGGACTGAAGAAGGAGGGAGCAGGGGCTCTATAAAGAAGGTGGGGGGAGGGGGAAGGTGCAGGTGAAAAACCAATCAGAGGAAAGATCAAGGGGTGGGGGAGGGGAAGCAGGGAGGGGATAGGCCGGAAAGGTGAAGAAGGAATCTAAAGGGAAAGCACTATGGGTAGTAGAAGAAGACAGAATCATGAGAGAGGTGATAGGCAGCTAGAAGAGGAGGCGGAGTGAAAGTATGATAGGGGAAGGGAGAGGGAGGGAATTACTGGAAGTTGGAGAATTTGATTTTCATACCAAGGGGCTGGAGACTATCCAGATGGTATATGAGGTGTTGCTCCTCCAACCTGAGTTTGGCGTCATTATGGCCATAGAGGAGGCCATGTATGGACATATCCAAATGGGAAGGTGAAGGAGAGTTGAAGTGGGTGGCAACCGGGAGATCCTGTCTGTTGTAAATTGTAATGTGCATGAAAATTCCCAGGAGATCAGAGGTTTCTGAGATACTCAATCCACCCCATCTGGCACCAACAGCAGTTAAAGTTATTTAGATCACATTTCTTCCCCATTCTGATGTTTGGTCTGAGCAACACCTGAACCACTTGACCATGTCTGTGTACTTTTGTGTATTGAGTTGCCGCCATGCGAATAGCTGATTAAATATCTGCATTAATGAACAGGTCTACAGGCATACTTAATAAAGTGGCCACTGTCAGTTAACTATTTCCTTTGCCTCTCTCCAAGGAAACTATCTTCAATTTGACCTCATTCTTCCTTTCTATATACTAATGAATCTTGCATTGCGAGTTCTTATATTTTTCACAAGATCACAAGACAAAGGAACAGAAGCAGGCCATTCGGCCTATCGAGTCCGCTCCGCCACTCCACCATGAGCTAAACTATTCTCCCGTCTAGTTCCAATTTCTGGCTTTTTTCCCATATCCCTTGATACCCTGACTGATTAGATACCTGTCAATCTCCTCCTTAAAAACCCTCAATGATTGGGCCTCCATAGCTGTATTTGGCAATGAATTCCATAAATCTACGACCCTCTGGCTAAAAAAATTTCTCCTCATCTCCGTTTTAAATGAGCACCCTCTAATTCTAAGACTGTGACCTCTTGTCCTGGACTCACCCACCAAGGGAAACAGCCTTTCCACATCTACTCTGTCCAGCCCTTTCAACATTCGAAATGTTTCTATGAGATCCCCTCTCAATCTTCTATACTCTAATGAATACAATTCAAGAGCCGATAAACTCTCTAATGTGTTAGTCCTTCCATTCCAGGAATCATCCTCGTGAATCTTCTTTGAACTCTCTCCAACATCAGCACATCCTTTCTAAGACGGGGGCCCAAAGCTGCACACAGTATTCCAAATGGGGTCTCACCAGTGCCCCATAGAGCCTCATCAACACCTCCTTACTCTTATACACTATTCTTCTTGAAATGAATGCCAACATAGCATTTGCTTTCCTTACTGCCGATCCAACCTGGCGGTTAAACTTTAGGGTATCCTGCACTAGGATCCCCAAGTCCCTTTGCACTTCCGATTTTTGAATTTTCTCCCCATCTAAATAATAATATGCCTGATAGTTTCTTCTTCCAAAATGTACAACCGTATATTTCTCAACATTATATCTTATCTGCCATTTCTTTACCCACTCTCCTAAACTGACCAAGTCTCTCTGCAACCTTTCTGTTTCTTCAACACTTCCTGCTTCTCCACCTATCTTGGTGATCATCCGCAAATTTAGCCACAAAACCATTTAATCCATAATCTAAATCATCAATATACAGTATAAAAAGAAGAGGCCCCAACACTGACCCCTGCGGAACATCACTAGTAACCGGCAACCAACCAGAATAGGATCCCTGTATTCCCACTCTTTGCTTTCTGCCTATCAGCCAATGCTCCACCCATTCCAATATCCTTCCTGTAATTCCATGGGCCCTCATCTTATTAAGCAGCCTCTTATGCAGCACTTATCAAAGGCCTTTTGAAAATCCAAATACACAACATCCACAGTCTCTCCGTTGTCAATCTTATTCGAGATTACCTTACAAAATTCCAATAGGTTGGTGAGGCAGGATCTTCCCTTCATGAAACCATGTTGGCTTGGGCCTATTTTGTCATGCACCTTAAGGTAATTCATAATCTCATCCTTGAGGATCGACTCCAATAATTTTCCAACTACCGATGTCGGACTAATAGGTCTGTAATTTTCTTTTTACTGCCTCCCCCCTTTCTTAAACAATGAAACTACATTTGTGACCTTCCAGTCCTCCGGAACCGTGCCAGAGTCTACTGTTCCCTAGAAGGTTATTTCCAATGCCTCCACAATCTCTAAAGCCACCTCCTTCAGAACCCGTGGATGCACTTCTTCCAGTCTGGGAGACTTATCTATCCTTAGTCCATTTAGCTTCTCAAGCACTTTCTCTCTAGTAATCTTGACTGTACCTAATTCTATTCCCTGAGACCTTTGGCTAATAGGTAAGTTGCTAATGTCTTCCACTGTGAAGACTGATGCAAAATACTCATTTAGATCCTCTGCCATCTCTTTGTTACCCTTATAATTTCTCCAGCATCCTTTTCAATAGGTCCTATATCTACCCATGTCACTCTTTTACTCTTCATATATTTAAAAGAACTCTTAGTGTCCTTTTTTATGTTAATTGCCAATTTCCTTTCATAATTCATCTTTTCTTTCCTAATGACTGTCTTAGTTTCCTTCTGTAATTTTTAAAAATTCATCCAATCCTCAGTTTTCCAACTAATTTTTGCTTCCTTGTACACTGCCTCTTTTGCTTTTATTTTAGCCTTAACTTCTCTCGTTAGCCACATTTGTGTCATTTTTCCTTTTATGATTTTCTTTTTTCTTGGAATATATTTTTCCTGCACTTTCCTTATTTCTTATAGGAATTTCATCCAATTCTGCTCTACTGTCCCTCCATTTAGCTTACTTTTCCAACCAACTTGGGCCAGTTCCTCTCTCATACCACTGTAATTTCCTTTGTTCCACTGAAATATTGATACACCTGATACCAGCTTCTCCTTTTCAAATTTGAAACTGAACTCGATCATATTATGATCACTACTTCCATTACCTCTAGCTCCCTAATCACCTCAGGCTCATTACACAGCACCCAATCGAAAACAGCCGATCCCCTGGTGGGCTTATGGACAAGCTGCTCCAGAAAGCAATCTCGTAGGCATTCTACAAACTCCCTCGCCTGAGATCCAGTATCTTCCTGACTTTCCCAATCCACTTTCATTTTAAAATCTCCCATAATTATCTTGACATTTTCCTTCTGACACACTTTTTCTATTTCCAGCTGTAACTTGTAGTTCACATCCCGGCTGCTGTTTGGAGGCCTGTATATAACTGCTATTAGTGTCTTTTTACCCTTGCTATTTCTTTACTTGACCCATAGAGATTCTACTTCTTCTGGTCCTATGTCCCTTCTTTCTGGTGATTTGATATCATTGCTTACCATCAGGGCCATGCCACCCCCTTTACCTACCTTCCTATCTTTCCTATACACGGTGTATCCTTGAACATTCAGCTCCCAATCACATCCATCGTTTAGCCATGACTCAGTGATGGCCACTGTGTTATATCTTTTAACCTGTAGCTGTACAACAAGGTCATCCACTTTATTTCTAATGCTGCGGGCATTTAAGTATAGTACACTTCGTCGGTATCTGTTACAGATTTTGTTATATTTCTATCGCACAGCAAATTATCCTGTCTATTCACCTGCCTGTCCTTCTTGCCATCTTTGCTGCACAATATCTTTGACTTATTTCTATTTTCCTCTTCCTCGACCCTAACACCCTGGTTTCCTTCCCCTTGCCAACTTAGTTTAAACCCTCCCTAACAGCTATATTAAAGAATCCCGCCAGGATATTAGTACCCTTTGAGTTCATGTATAACCCATCATTTCTGTATAAGTCATGCCTCCCCCAAAATAGATCCCAGTGATCTAAGAACTTGAAGCCCTGCCCCCTGCACCCGTTACTTAGCCACAAATTCATCTGCTTAATTCTGCTATTCTTACCATCATTAGCGCGTGGCTCAGGCAGTAATCCTGAGATTATTACTTTGGCGGTCTGGCTTTTCAATTTTCTTCCTAGCTCCCAGTAATCTTCCTTCAGGACCGCCTCTCTTTTTCTGTTTATGTCATTGGTACCAACATGTACCAAGACTTCTGGTTGCTCGCCCTCTCTCCTGAGAATACTCTGGACCCGATCTGAGATATCTCGTACCCTGGCACCAGGGAGGCAACACACCATTCAGGTATCCTTGTCCGGCTCGCAGAATCTCTTGTCTGTTCCCCTCATGATGGAATCCCCTATAACTACTGCATTTCTCCTTGTTCTCTTGATCATGGCACTGGGCAGAGTGCTAGAGTCTTGTTCGTTGTGGTCTTCCTCTGTCAGGTCAACCTCTCCAACAGTATCTAAAACTATATATCGATTCCTGAGGGGGACTGTCACGGAGGTGCTGTCCACTATCTCTCTGTAGGTACTATCGATCACCTCCTCACTTTCTCTAATTAGCTGAAGGTCATCAAGTTGTTGCTCCAGATCCCTCACACGATCCCTAAAGAGCTTCATCTCATTGCATCTGGAGCAGATGTATTGCTGGGGGAGGCTGGGAGTCTCCCAAGGTCCCCACATCTTGCACTCCAGGCACAACACTAATCCTAAATGCAAACCTCTAATGCTACTGTTAACTCTAAATAAATAAACCTGTAACCTACCAGTTAACTGTAAGACTCAGTGGTCCCTGAAAGCCTCTTCCCTTTTCTGCCTAAGCCAGTTGAGCCAAAGCCCTATCACTCTGCACCTGTTCACTCCGCTGCCCGCTGGATATGGCGGTGTTCTTTTTAAATCTTCCGCGCTCTGAGATCACGCACCTGCACAGTCGTTCCTCTTTTATCTCGAGGTCACGCACCTGTGCAGTCGTTCCTCTTTTATCCCAAGTGGTTTGAAAAAAAAGTCTGAACTTTTTCCCAGGAAACCGGCAACTTACTCTGCTGCCTGCTTGCTGTGAATCAGAAGTAATTTTTCACCTAATTGGTTTATTTATTTATTTTTGTTAACTTCATTTGTCTTTAGCCTTTCTTTTCTGGATTTTATTATCTTTCTTGTTGCCCAGATTAGTAATATACGCTTTTGACATAACCCTATTTGTTCTGAACTTAAAGAAGGATAACTTTGAAGGTATGAGAGGTGAATTAGCTAAGATAGACTGGCAAATGATACTTAAAGGGTTGATGGTGGATATGCAATGGCAAGCATTTAAAGATCACATGGATGAACTACAACAATTGTTCATCCCAGTTTGGCAAAAGAATAAACCAGAGAAGGTAGTGCACCCATGGCTGACAAGGGAAATTAGGGATAGTATCAAGTCCAAAGAAGAAACATATAAATTAGCAAAAAAAACAGCACACCTGAGGACTGGGAGAAATTCAGAGACCAGCAGAGGAGGACAAAGGGCTTAATTAGGAAAGGGAAAAGAAGATTATGAGAGAAAGCTGGCAGGGAACATAAAAACTGACTGTAAAAGCTTTTATAGATACGTGAAAAGAAAAAGATTGGTCAAGACAAATGTAGGTCCTTTACAGTCAGAAACAGGTGAATTGATCATGGGAAAGAAAGACATGGCAGACCAATTGAATAACTACTTTGGTTCTGTCTTCACTAAGGAGGACATAAATAATCTTACGGAAATAGTAAGGGACCGAGGGTCTAGTGAGAAGGAGGAACTGAGGGAAATACATGTTAGTAGGGAAGTGGTGTTAGGTAAATTGAAGGGATTAAAGGCAGATAAATCCCCAGGGCCAGATGGTCTGCATCCCAGAGTGCTTAAGGAAGTAGCCCAAGAAATAGAGGATGCATTAGTGATAATTTTTTAAAACTCCTTAGATTCTGGATTAGTTCCTGAGGATTGGAAGATGGCTAATGTAACCCCACTTTTTAAAAAAGGAGGGAGAGAGAAACCGGGGAATTATAGACCGGTTAGTCTGACATCGGTGGTGGGCAAAATGCTAGAGTTGGTTATCAAAGATGTGATAACAGCACATTTGGAAAGAGATGAAATCATTGGACAAAGTCAGCATTGATTTGTGAAAGGAAAATCATGTCTGATGAATCTTATAGAATTTTTTGAAGATGTAACTAGTAGAGTGGATAGGGGAGAGCCAGTGGATGTGGTATATTTAGATTTTCAAAATGCTTTTGAAAAGGTCCCACACAGGAGATTAGTGTGCAAACTTAAAGCATACAGTATTGGGGGTATGGTATTGACGTGGATAGAGGATTGGTTGGCAGACAAGAAGCAAAGAGTGGGAGTAAACGGGACCTTTTCAGAATGGCAGGCAGTGACTAGTGGGGTACCACAAGGCTCAGTGCTGGGACCCCAGTTGTTTACAATATATATTAATGATTTAGACAAGGGAATTAAATACAGCATCTCCAAGTTTGCGGATGACACGAAGCTGGGCGGTGGTGTTAGCTGTGAGGAGGGTGCTAAGAGGATGCAGGGTGACTTGGATAGGTTAGGTGAGTGGGCAAATTCATTGCAGATGCAATTTAATGTGGATAAATGTGAGGTTATCCACTTTGGTTGCAAGAACAGGAAAACAGATTATTATCTGAACGGTGGCCAATTAGGAAAAGGGGAGATGCAACGAGACCTGGGTGTCATTGTCCACCAGTCATTGAAGGTGGGCATGCAGGTACAGCAGGCGGTGAAAAAGGCAAATGGTATGTTGGCAGTCATAGCAAAAGGATTTGAGTACAGGAGCAGGGAGGTTCTACTGCAGTTTTACAAGGCCTTGGTGAGACCGCACCTAGAATATTGTGTGCAGTTTTGGTCCCCTAATCTGAGGAAAGACATTCTTGCCATAGAGGGAGTACAGAGAAGGTTCAGCAGACTGATTCCTGGGATAGCAGGACTTTCATATGAAGAAAGATTGGATTGACTAGGCTTATACTCACTGGAATTTAGAAGATTGAGGGGGGATCTTATTGAAACGTATAAAATTCTAAAGGGATTGGACAGGCTAGATGCAGGAAGATTGTTTCCGATGTTGGGGAATTCCAGAATGAGGGGTCACAGTTTAAGGATAAAGGGGAAGCCTTTTAGGACTGAGATGAGGAAAAACTTCTTCACACAGAGAGTGGTGAATCTGTGGAATTCTCTGCCACAGGAAACAGTTGAGGCCGGTTCATTGGCTATATTTAAGAGGAATTTAGATATGGCCCTTGTGGCTAAAGGGATCAGGGGGTATGGAGAGAAAGCAGGTACAGGGTTCTGAGTTGGATGATCAGCCATGATCATACTGAATGGCGGTGCAGCCAAATGGCCTACTCCTGCACCTATTTTCTATGTTTCTATGTTCTTGACTTGTATTTCTTTTTTGTAGTTTGGCTGCTGTTTGAGGGGCCTACATTATACAATTACCATTGTCTTCTGTCCTTTGCTTTAGACGTTAACAAACCTTAATATTTTTAATCCTGCCACGTCTCTCACAATTGTACTTACTTCATCTCCTGTTACCAGAGCAATCCCCACCACTTCCTTTTCTTTCAGTTATCCTTCCTAAAAGTCCTAGATGAATTCACTTTTGCATGAAATATGCATCTTGGATTTCAACATCACTTCAACTAGCTCAATCCCATTGAGATGGATGACTGAATGGGATGCTGATTCACAGTCTTTGAATCACGTTTATTTCACAGAAGTGTATTCTATGCTCTGGGCATTTGATCACATTCAAGGTATTTGTTGCTTTTCAAAGGACGAGTTGGTGCATACTTGTATTTTGCTCCTTGCATTATTTGCATCAGCCCTTCATGTACTGCCAATAAATGGACTTGGGGTTCTCTGTGCCATCCCAAATTCTTCTTCTCCACTCTGAGCTGTCTGTTGCTTATCAGAGTGCTGTGGGATATACTCGACAGATCAGCCAAACTAAGAAGTCCAGCTTAGACTTTTTCCTTCTGTCCATTAGTCCAGCCTGACTTGTGGGTGAGGCTCTCAGTCCTGCTGTCATAACACAGACTAAGCGACATAATTGTTCTCTAAATCTCCATTTACAGATTTGACCTGGTTTCATCTCACCGCAGGCATTCTCTTTCCATTCCTTCCACAATTTTTTTTCTGCATCCTAAAATTATTTTTGTAAAATTACCTTTTGGATGTCTTTACAAGTTCTGACAAAGGTTAACTGTCTTTTTTTCCCCCCTTTGAATGGGTTCCAAGGTTTTTCTTTGTTTTGTGGCTGTCTGTGTGGAAATGAACATGTCTTTATCATTTTTGGTTTGACATGCTTATGGTTTGTGCTTGAAATTGAGCATACCAGTGTCCAAGTTAACAGGGTAGGAATTTAGTTGAGAAGATTTGGCTTGTCAACTAAAACACTCGAAACATTTCTCTAAATGTACCATGGAGAGCGTTCCGACTTGCAGCATCACTGTCTGGTATGGGGAGGGGTGGGGTGTGGGGTTGCTCCTGCACAAGATTGAAGTAAGTTGCAGAAACTTGAAATATTAGTCAGCTCCATAATGGGTACTATCTCCTGTGGTATCCAAGACATTTTCAAGGAGCGGTGCCTTAGGAAGGTGGTGTCCATCATTAAGAACCCCCACCACCCAGGACATGCCGTCTTCTCATTGTTACCATCGGGAAGAAGGTACAGAAGCCTGACGGCACACACTCAGTGATTCAGGAACAGCTTCTTTCCCTCTTCCACCTGATTTCTAAATGAACATTGAACCCATAAACTCACTACATTTTTTTGCACTACTTATTTTAATTTAACTTTTTATTATATATATATATGACTGTAATTCAGTTTTGTCTCTATATTTGTCATGTATTCTATTGTACTGCTTCCGTAAAGTTAACAAATTTGATGACATACATCAGTGATATCAAACCTGATTCTAGCTTTCTGACATCTGAGGTGGTGGTGAAGCTGCAAATCAGATAGTGTTAAAGCTGTCACACATCTTCTATGTATTCTAACATTTATTGCAAAAAGCTTCATGTTACTGGGTGCCAATATGTTGCTTTCCCTTTTTCACCACCACCTGAAATAAAATTCTTCCCTTATTATTGACTTTGATATTAAGCTCAGCCGGAAAGCCTAATTTATATTTGACTGCAATTTGACATGTTTGGTTACTGACTACCACTTCCTGTTATAAGAATAGTTCTTTTCCTGTTAATATCAGCAATTAGCTGAAAACTGTTGGAAGTGTGAGACAGAAATATCTTGAAGCCATTCCAGGAACACTTGGGATCTGAATCTGCTTATGCAGTCATTGTAGATGCAAATTAGTAATAGTAATCTTATATTTGAATAACTATGCTAGATGATTGTGTGTATAATATATTATGTTCATGCATCTTTTATATTTGTGAGTTGGGCATTAAGTCATTTAGTGGCTTGTACCTTCAAGTGCTCGTTGGAAGGATACAGTACAGTCCTGCTTACTTTGAGGTGTTGCTTCATGTTGAAGAAGGTCACTTCCAGGCTATGCTCAATATTTAGGATGGGAATTAATAGCATTGGCTGTAGTGTTAACGTTGGATCTCCCACTTGGATATGAATCACTGTTCCCTCGAAGCTGTGTGGGTGAGTGGCCACACAGTAACTGAACTGTTCCCGCATACATAGCCTTTGTTGCTACATAGCTGGAATTTTCTTTATAATATTAAAATATTTTAAAAATTATGTTAATATAACTTTGAAATTATGCTTATACAATTTTGAAATCTATGTTAATGTAATTGTGCAATACCCTATAATTATCTGTGTTAAATTTTCTAAATAATAAATGCACCACAAACTTTAGATCTTCAACATATTTACATTGTCAGTCTTTCAAGTTACCACTCTTATACATTGTAACAATAAACACAGACTGGAAGTTAGTAGCTCATTATTAATAAATTGCTGGGCCAATGAATGCTGATGCCATCTAGTCAAAAAACATTTTAATTTTGCCGTACAAAAAAGCTGGACACACACGGCCTCCTATACAGCCATGATGAGGCCAAACTTCGGTTGGAGGAACAACATTTCATATACCGTCTGGGTAGCCTCCAGCCTCTTGGTATGAACATCGAATTCTCCAACTTCCGGTAATTCCCTCCCTCTCCCTTCCCCCATCCCACCTTCACTCTGCCTCCTCTTCTAGCTGCCTATCACCTCTCTCATGATTCTGCCTTCTTCTACTACCCATAGTGCTTTCCCCTTAGATTCCTTCTTCACCTCTCCTGCCTATCCCCTCCCTGCTTCCCCTCTCCCACCCCTTGATCTTTCACCCCACCTTCATTATAGGGCCTCTGCCCCCACCTTCTTTAGTCCTGACGAAAGGTCTCAACCTGAAACGTTGACTGCTTCTTTCAACGGATGCTGCCCGACCTGCTGAGTTCATCCATTGTACGTCTTGATTTGACCACAGCATCTGCAGTGTACTTTGTGTTTATTTTAATTTTGCCATTGCACCTGTCAGTGGTTTTGACCGCCCGTCATCATTTATGTGTGCTGTGAGTTATCGTTTGTGTTTATTTGATGTGCATATTACAAAAAATAAACATCTAAAGTGCTGCACAGTTTTCAGGACATGTAAAAATTACCTGTGCAGAGTAATGGTTGCTCTCACAGCTGTAAAAGAAAATAGAAGCAATGTTGATATGAATGAGCAGAAAAAAAACAAACCTACCTCCTTAACTGATGGGATGTAAGGATTCTAAAATTAATAGTACAAAAACTAAGAAGAAAGCATAATTTTGAACGTAATTTCATTATCAAATTGAACAGTGAAATAAAAAAGTGAAAGGAATTAAGAGTGAGAGAGAAAGAAAAAAGTAAATCTAATTTTATAAAAAATTTCCAATAACTAAAAATTAGAATCACTCTTTGAAGCATGTTTGTGAATGTTTCAGTACTGGAGAGATTGACTGGTTGGCTGCAATTATCAGCATTTTGAAAGAGTATTTTGACAACTGTTTGTATTTGGGCCCAAAACTGTGATAAGATATTTCTGTGAGGCTCTGAATAGATGTTCATGCTGTTGATTTGTTTTTGTGGTTTTCTGTTTTAACCAGATTATCAAAGAAACACAGTCTTGGTTTAAGTTCTGCAGAGTATGCTTTACAGAAAAATTAAAAATGTAGTGACACTTTGCTACTGAGATACAGAAATCTGCAGTTCATGTAGATTGATTGTTCTGTAAAGGAATCATTTGCAGGTCAGGCAGAGATTGCCTGCGACCTGGCATTTTATGTTGATGAAAAGGCTTTATTTGCTAAAAAACTTAGGCACATGCAGTGGGAATGAAGGATTTGCACTGACATCTTCTTGAACAAGTTTGATGGTTGTGGGTTTTATTGCATGTGTTTGAGGTTCGGTTACAGCTGTCAGTTGGGAAATGTGTAGTTGGAATATTAGACAGGCATGGAGATTTGGCAATTCTATCTGGTTTGTTTGGTCTATTTAGACGTGAAAGGCCTCAGCAGTGGCATTGAACCCTGAAGTCAGAAAGAAGCTACTTTTAGACATTTGGCACTTTGCCTGCGGAATGACAGGAAATCAGTGAAGGACATCATTCAACTTGCTGTGTCTGTACCAGTCTGAAAATCTACTCAACTAAATCCGTTTTCCCAGCACCAGGTCTGCAGCTCTTCTGGTTCTTCAAATGCATATTCATTTATTTAATATGTTTCAGATTTCTCTCTCTACCACTCTTTCAAACTATGAGTTTCAGATCCCTACCACCCTTTGAGTGATGCATTCACTGAATTCCTCTTGAATTCATCTTACCGAATACTTTGAATCTATTACTCTGTGGACTTTGACTCCTCAACTAAATGAAATGGCTTTTAGTGCGTACCTAGGCCCTTCATGATTTTAAATACTTACTTCTTCATGTCTCTCCATTTCCAAGGAGAACCATCCCAGCCTATGCAACCTTTCATCATAGTTAATACTTCCCAGCTGAGACAAGATCTTTGTAAATCTTTTCTGTGCAATCATGACTTTGTTATGATGTGGTGATCAGCAATGTCTGAAGTATTCAAGCAGCCCCACTGGTTGTATAAACAAATCCAACAGGGTCTTCTTGCTCACACGTTGTGTGCTCAGCTAAAAAAAAATAGCATCCAATATGCCTTTCTCATCAGAGTGTTGACATATTATACTTCTTCTAAGTATTTATGGCCCCATAGTTAATATGTACTTTGTTCCTCCCTACCTCACCCAGTTCATTTATTTTCTTATACTTCTCCAGATCGATGATCAGATGATCTACAATCCAAAGTCTTGCTCTGACTATAGCTGAGCACTTAATACCATCACTCCCACAATCCTGATTGAGAAGTTGCAGAACCTGGGCCTCTGTAACTTCTTCTGCAAGTGGATTCTTGACTTCCTAACTGGAAGACCACAATCTGTGCAGATTGGTGATAACATATCCTCCTCGCTGACAATCAACACAGAGGTGTGTGCTTAGCCCTCAGCTCTACTTTCTATATACTGTGTGGCTAGGCATAGCTCAAATACCATCTATAAATTTGCTGATGATACAGACATAATTTGTAGAATCTCAAGTGGTGACGAGAGGGCGCCCCCACCACCGTTGCTGGCAGCCCATTCCACGTACTCACCACTCTCTGTGTAAAAAAACTTAACCCTGACATCTCCTCTGTACTTACTTCCAAGCACCTTAAAACTGTGCCCTCTCGTGTTAGCCATTTCAGCCCTGGGAAAAGACCTCTGACTATCCACATGATCAATGCCTGTCATCATCTTATACACCTCTATCAGGTCACCTCTCATCCTCCGCCTCTCCAAGGAGAAAAGGCCAAGTTCACTTAACCTAAGGCACCACCTGCCTTTGACAAGGCATGCTGACTATTCTTAATCAAATTATGCCTCTCCAAATGTTCATAAACCCTGCCTCTCAGGACCTTTTCCATCAACTTACCAACAACTGAAGTAAGACTCACGGGTCTATAATTTCCTGGGCTATCTGTACTTCCTTTCTTGAAAAAGGGAACAACATCTGCAATCCTCCAATCCTCTGGAACCTCTCCCATCCCCATTGATGATGCAAAGTCATTGCCAGAGGCTCAGCAATCTCCTCCCTCACCTTCCACAGTAGCCTGGGGTATATCTTGTCTGGTGCTGGAGACTTATCGAACTTGATGCTTTCCAAAAGCTCCAGCACATCCTCTTTCTTAGTGTCTATATGCTCAAGCTTTTCGGTCCGCTGCAAGTAATCCTATAATTGCCAAGATCCTTTTCCGTGGTGAATACTGAAGAAAAGTACTCATTGAGTACCTCTGCTATCTCCTCCGGCTCCATAGACACTTTTCCACTGTTACACTTGATTGGTCCAATTCTCTCACGCCTTATTCTCTTGCTCTTCACATACTCATAGAATGCCTTGGGGTTTTCTCTAATCCTTTTCACCAAGGCCTTCTCATGACTCTGACAGAAATATTTCAAATGTCATTAGAAACAGGGATGGTGCCGGAGGATTGGCATATTGCTCATGTGGTTCCATTGTTTAAAAAGGTTTCTAAGAGTAAACCTAGCAATTATAGGCCTGTCAGTTTGACATCAGTGTTGGGTAAATTAATGGAAAGTATTTTTAGAGATGGTATATATAATTATCTGGATAGACAGGGTCTGATTAGGAATAGTCAACATGGATTTGTGCGCGGAAGGTCATGTTTGACAAATCTTATTGAATTTTTTGAAGAGGTTACAAGGAAAGTTGATGAGGATAAAGCAGTGGATATTGTCTATATGGATTTCAGTAAGGCCTTTGACAATGTTCTGCACGGAAGGTTAGTTAGGAAGGTTCAATTGTTAGGTATTAATATTGAAGTAGTAGAATGGATTCAACAGTTGCTGGATGGGAGATGCCAGAGAGTAGTGGTGGATAACCGTTTATCAGGTTGGAGGCTGGTGACTAGTGGTGTGCCTCAGGGATCTGTACTGGGTCCAGTGTTGTTTGTAATATACATTAAAAATCTGCGTGATGGGGTGGTAAATTGTATTAGTAAGTATGCAGATGATACTAAGGTAGGTGGCGTTGTGGATAATGAAGTAGGTTTTCAAAGTTTGCAGAGAGATTTAGGCCAGTTAATAGAGTGGGCTGAACAATGGCAGATGGAGTTTAATGCTGGTAAGTGTGAGGTGCTACATTTTGGTAGGAATAATCCAAATAGGACATACATGGTAAATGGTAGGGCAGTGAAGAATGCAGTAGAACAGAGTGATCTAGGAATAATGGTGCATAGTTCCCTGAAGGTGAAATCTCATGTGGATAGGGTGGTGAAGAAAGCTTTTGGTATGTTGGCCTTTGTAAATTAGAGTATTGAGTAAAGGAGTTGGGATGTAATGTTAAAATTGTACAAGGCATTGGTAAGGCCAAATTTGGAGTATTGTGTACAGTTCTGGTCACCAAATTATAGGAAAGATGTCAACAAAACAGAGAAAGTACAGAGAAGATTTACTGGGTTTCAGCACCTAAGTTACAGAGAAAGGTTGAACAAGTTAGGTCTTTATTCTTTGGAGCGTAGAAGGTTGAGTGGGGACTTGATAGAGATATTTAAAATTATGAGGGGGATAGATAGAGTTGACGTGAGTAGGCTTTTTCCATTGAGAGTAGGGGAGATTCAAACAAGGGGACATGAGTTGAGAGTTAGGGGGTAAAAGTTTAAAGGTAACACGAGGGGGAATTTCTTTACTCAGAGAGTGGTAGCTGTGTTGGACGAGCTTCCAGTAGAAGTGGTAGAAGCAGGTTCGGTATTGTTATTTAAAGTAAAATTGGATAGGTATATGGACAGGAAAGGAATGGAGGGTTATGGACTGAGTGCGGGTCAGTGGGACTAGGTGAGAGTAAGCGTTCAGCACGGAGTAGGAGGGCTGAGATGGCCTGTTACCGTGCTGTAATTGTTATATGGTTATAATGGTGTGAGTGTTTGGAGTGGCTATATCCATTAGATAGATACTTTATCAATCCCAAAGGAAATTGATAGTGTCACGGTAGCATTACAAGTGCAGAGATATACAAAAATCAGAAGAAAAGTAAGCAAGAATAAAAAATAAGTTTTCTTGAAAAGTCTAATAGGAGGGAATCACATTTCCTTGGCAATAGGTTGACTCACAATAAAGCTTGATAGCCGAGGTTAAAAATGATTCAGATAGCGCACTTTGGAGTAGCGCAGTTGTCTTAGTCTATTACTGAAAGTGCTCCCCTATTCACCGAAGGTGGCATGCAAATGGCGGGAAACAACATTGTGCAGAATTGCCAGAATGTTCCATAGGGCCCTTTGTTCGACCACATCCTTCAGTGAGTCCAGTTTGACTCCTACAACAGAGACAGTCTTTCTAATCAGTTTATTGAGCTTGTTGGCATCACCTCTGTTGATGCCACTGCCCCAGCACAGTATGGCATAGAAGATTGTACTGGCGACAACAGACTGGTAGAGCATGTGAGGGGGAGGCCTGCATACTCCAAAGGACCTCAGCTTTCTCAGGAAGTAATGGCAACTCTGGCCCTTCTTGTATATAGCCTCTATTTTGGTGCTCCACTCAAGTCTGTCATCCAGGTGCACCTCCAGGCACTTGTAGGTCCTCATCACATCTACTTTCTCACCATCAATAGTAACAGGGAGTGGTGCAGGTTTAGTCTTTCCAAAGTTCATCTCCTTTGTCTTACTGATGCTGGGCAGCAGGCGATTCAGCTTGCAACATTTGAAAAAGTCCTCCACCAGGCCCTGTAATTATCCTCCCATCCTCTCATCCTGGTCCTGGTCCTCTGTTAAATAGATTATTCTTGCTTATTTACCCTGTATTATCCACATAATCATTATGAGTTGTCCCATCTGGAAAAATGTATCTGTTGTAATATGATTTGTAGGACTTTGATTCTAAAACTTGATCAAAATTGTATTTATTGTAACGTATCGATAGTGACTTTTATGATTTTTTATTTTAAAGCAAGATTTTGGTGAATGATGTTGGCCTCATGATTGTGGCTGTGTAAGTAATCAGATTGATTTAAACTATTGCTGGATCCTGTAATGTGTTGGATTTGTTTCTCTTTTCTCTTTGCATTTCCTGCATTTATCGTCTTGAATTTATTGGTCTTTTATTATGTATTTTTGATTATTTTTCTTGGTGTTAACCTCCTGGTCCTGCATTTAGTTTATTATTATTTTTCCTCTTTTGTATTTGCACAGGTTTTTTTGTACATTTGCTGTCTGTCTTTCATTGGTTCTGCTGAGTCTCTTATATTTACTGTGATTACCCCACAAGAAAAGGAATCTCAGGGCTGTATATGGTAAAATATATTTACTTTGAAAGTTGAACTGTATTTGAAAGAGTGAAATTACCTGGAGGACCAATGACTTGAGCCTCCCTGACAGTACTCTTGTAAGTGACTCCAGTAATAGTCTGTGGCCTTGACCTCCAACGATAATCCAAATGCATTGAAAGTTTACAATATGCACCTAATTTCACTAGTGTCTAGTTGCAGAGAAGCCAGCAAAACATACTGCAGCTAACTCAGAAATGACGTGTCATCCTGTGGCCTTGGTGCTTATCGCAGTAAGGAATCTGTGACAAGGTGGTGAGATATAAATTCGGCATTTGTGTGTGTAAGAGAGTATGTAAGATTAATAGGGTTAGATGATGTAAGAAAAGATGTGAAAATAAAACCTCCAGACACGATTTGGTTAGAGGCTGTAAACAATTACGGTAGTTCATTGGTGGGTGGTGGGAGGGCCGATGAGGTAATCCGGTTGGAGATAAGTGAGAGTTTAACATAAGTTTACAATTTTAAGAAAGGAATTTGAATGTGATTTCCATGAAGAAAAATCTTTTTTTAAAAGGTTTATTTTTTTACATTCAACTTCCATTAGCAGAGTTCAGTTTTTTTTTTACCTTTTACGAAAATGCGGCTTGTCACAAAGTCAGTGACGGAATGAAATGGAATGGAATAAATTACTAAATTTGGAATAAATTCTTTTTATTAAACATGTTAATTAAGGGGATTGATGTTCAGGGTTGTTTTGGAATTGGCCTGGGTTTAAGTTAAATTGTGCATGAGCACTCTGGTAGATGCTGCTTCAAGATTTTGAATAATACATTAAGTTGATGAATGCTTATCATACAGAAATATTCACACTGTGACAGATGAGTCATGAGTCATTTCATTATATGACTTGGATACTTTTAATTGTAGGCAGATATAACATTTAAAATTAATTCTAACTTAGCCAACCTTCTAATTGCTACTGAACTGAATCTATTAAGCCTTTCAATTCCACCTGACTCATCAGTGGCTTCGCTGTGAGACAGAGTAGGCTTTTGGACCAGCTTCCTATTCCTGCTCCTATTTCTTTTTGTTCATTTGCTCTCCCCACAGATGCTATCTAGATTAAAGCTTCCAGCAGCAACTGTATTTTGCTTCTTTAAATGTTGTGGTAAACTGATACCTTCAGTAAATCTTTGTTAACATCTCTAGGTTTTACTGAACTCTTTCCATTGTGCCCGGTTCGAGTCATAGAAAGAACAGTGCAGAAGCAAGCCCTTTGGGTGATCTAGTCCATGTTGAAAACCATTTAAACTTCCTACTCCCAACAACCTGTACCAGGACCATAGCTCTCCATACCGCTACTACCAATGTACATATCCAAACTTCTCTTAAACATTGAAATCAAGCTCGCACCACTTATGCTGGCAGCTCATTTCACACTCTCATGAGCTTCTGAGTAAAGAAGTTTCCCCATATTTCCTGTTAAACATTACACCTTTCACCATTAACCCAAGACCTCTGGTTGTAGCTTCCATGTCTATACCCATCATAATTTTGTATAATTCTATCAAATCTCCTCTCAATCTTCTATGTTCTAAAGAATATAGTCCTAAACTTGTTGCGAAGGATGTTTTAAATAGCTCAGCTAGGGCTGTGCACTTGCATCCCGTAGGGTCAGAGGGAACATTCTGTCAGGCCCTGGGGATTTATCCAACCTGATTTGCTTCAGGGTAGCAAGCACCTCCCTCCTCCGTAATCTGTACAGGGTGCCTTAAGTTAATGCCGTTTTGCCTCACTTCTATAGAATCTGTATCCATCTCCTGAGTAAATACTGATGCAAGGAATGCATTTAAGATCTCCCCCATCTATTTTCGCTCCACACACGGATTACCATTCTGGCCTTCCAGAGGACTAATAGTTTCATGTTGCTTTTCTACTGTTTGGCTTTGGGGTGACTTCTTCCAGTAAATGACATTACTGTAGTTTCAGTATTTCCAGAAATATTTTTCCATGTTACCTTCACTGACGTATAGATATGATGCCTGATTCCTGTTCCTATCAGTTCAAAACTCTCAATTCACAGTTCCATTTTCTAGAAGACTCTGGCTGAGAAAGATGTCCATTAGTCTCAAAATTGAAGAAACCAGGCATTGCACTCATTAATTATTGGAAGCAGATTTGGTGGCCCGGTATTTCTTCAAGTTTAATAAATAAAATATATTATTTTGAGAAGTACAGGCTGGAGAACTTGATATGTTTATTGATGAAATTATTCAGAAAAATAAAACAGAGAAGCACCTCCACAAGGGTGAAATGTCAGAAGATTCTTGATGGTCTTGTTTGAAGAAGCAGAGGATCAGGGCTGTAGAAATGGTTCTGAAATTGTCCATGTCTAGTCGAAAGTTATCATGAAGATTATACTTGAAAATGACTTGGAAGATTCATAATTCAGTTTGTATAATATGTTTTAGGTTGATAAATTTGCACCTAATACAGGAGAATGTTTGAATTGCATTGCATGAAGTCAAAGTGAAAGTTGAGATTATTGTCATATAAATAAGTACACGTAGGCACAGATGCAATGAAAATTTTGTAGCGGCATCACAGCTGCATAACATAATATAAGCATCCACAAGAAAATCATCAACAGTAGTTTTACGGGAAAGAACAAAATCAAAATTTTAAAAATGTCTATTTTAGTACAGTGATCAAAGAAAGAGTGTGACGGTGCTGCTAAACTCCTTAGTGATCAAAGTTGTGCCAGTAGGTTGAAGAAACAAATGGTTAAAGGGAAGTAGCTATTCTTGAATCTGGTGGTGAAAGGCTGCAAGAAGATGTCATGACTCAGCTAGTGGAGACCTCTGATGGAGGGCCGAGATGGCCTGTTTCTGTGCTGTGATTGATATTGCCTTCTTGAGGCAGTGCCCCTTGTATATACTGCTAATGTTGAGGAGCAGAATGCCCAGGATGTATCGGCTGTGTGCATTAATCTCTGCAGGAGCTTACATTTCTGCCGTACCAGACCATAATGCAACATTCGAGGATTGGAAGCAAGAAGGCTGCGAGTGGAACATCTGAAGGGATTTTCAGAGAGAAGGGATTTTACTGCTTGGGGTAAGGAGAGGCAAGGCTGCGCAGGCACGTCAGCCAGTAGAGAGCGGGAAGAGTTTAAAAAGACCACCATATACAGCGGGCAGCGGAGTGAGAGGGCTTTGGCTGAAATGGGGCTTCGGTGAAGAAGGGTCAAGACTGTCACAGATAACAGTCTTCAACTTCTCCAGCGGGCTGTTCCCTTTCTCCCGTTGTCCTCTTCCATTAACATCTATTGCTCCAACATGGCTGGTGAGCTCAGACCTGTGCCATGTGGGAACTCAGAGAGTCTGACAGTGTCCCTGAAGACTACGTGTGCAGGAAGTGTGTCCAGCTGCAGCTCCTGATAGACCGCATGGTGGCACTGGAGCCGCGCAGGGACTCACTTTGAAGCATCCGAGATGTGGAGAATGTTGTGGACAGCACATTTAGTGAGTTGGTCACACCACAGGTTAAGGATCTAAAGAAAGATAGGGAACGGGTGACCAACAGGATGAGTAGTCACAGGAAGGTAGTACAGGAGTCTCCTGCGGTCATCTCCCTCCAAGACAGATAGACCGCCTTGGAGTCTGTTGGAGGAGATGGCTCATCAGGTGAAGGCAGCAGTAGCCAGGATCATGGCACTGTGGGTGGCTCTGCTGCGCAAGAGGGCAAGAAAAAGAGTGGCGGAGCTGTTGTGGTAGGGGATTCCATTGTAAGGGTAATGAAGAGGAGTCTCTGTGGTCGCAAATGGGACTCCCGTATGGTGTGTTGCCTCCTGGGTGCAAGGGTCAGAGGTGTCTCAGAGAGGCTGCAGGGCATTCTGAAAGGGGATGGTGCGCAGCCGGCTGTCGTGGTGCATGTAGGTACTAACGATATAGGAAGAAAGCAGGATGAGGTCCTACAAGCTGAATTCAGGGAGCTAGGAGATAAAGAGTAGGAACTCAAAGGTAATATAGAACAGATTTTTTTATATATATATAGAAAACCTACAGCACAATACAGGCCCTTTGGCCCATGAAGTTGTGCCAAACATGTCCCAACTTTAGAAATTACTAGGCTTCCATATAACGCTCTATTTTACTAAGCTCCACGTACCTATCTAAAAGCCTCTTAAAAGACCCTATCGTATCCGCCTCCCTCACCATTGCCGGCAGCCCATTCCATGCACTCACCACTCTCTGAGTAAAAAACTTATCCCTGGCATCTCCTCTGTATCTACTCCCCAGTAATCATTTCAGGATTATTACCAGTGCCACGTGCTAGCCAGAGTTGGAACAGCAGGGTAGTTAGAATGAGTATGTGGCTAGAGCGGTGGTGCAGGAGAGAGGGTTTCAGATTTTTGGGGGATTGGAACTTCTGGGGGAGGTGGGACCAGCACTGTCCAGATGGTCTACATCTGGGTAGGGCTGGGATCAATGCCCTAGGGAGATTGTTTGCTAGTGAATGATGGGGTGGTAAATTGGATTAGTAAGTATGCAGATGATACTAAGATAGGTGGCGTTGTGGATAATGAAGTAGGTTTTCAAAGCTTGCAGAGAGATTTAGGCCAGTTAGCAGAATGGGCTAAAAGATGGCAGATGGAGTTTAATGCTGATAAGTGTGAGGTGCTACATTTTGTTAGGACTAATCAAAATAGGACATACATGGTAAATGATAGGGCATTGAGGAATGCAGTAGAGCAGAGTGATCTAGGAATAATGGTGCACAGTTCCCTGAAGGTGGAATCTCATGTGGATAGGGTGGTGAAAAAAGCTTTTGGTATGCTGGCCTTTTCAACCCGGAGGTGTGAGATGGTACACTTTGGAAGGACAAACTCCAATGCAGAGTACAAAGTAAATGGCAGGATACTTGGGAGTGTGGAAGAGCAGAGGGATCTGGGGGTACATGTGCACAGATTCTTGAATGTTGCCTCACAGGTAGATAGGGTAGTTAAGAAAACCTATGGGGTGTTAGGTTTCATAAGCTGAGGGATAGAGTTTAAGAGTAATGATGCAGCTCTATAAAACTCTGGTTAGGCCACACTTGGAGTACTGTGTCCAGTTCTGGTTGCCTGACTATAGAAAGGATGTGGAAGCATTGGAAAGGGTACAGTGGAGATTTACCAGGATGCTGCCTGGTTTAGAGAATATGGATAATGATCGGAGATTAAGGGAGCTAGGACTTTACTCTTTGGAGAGAAGTGAGGTGTACAAGATATTAAGAGGAATAGATAGAGTGGATAGTCAGTGCCTCTTCCCCAGGGCACCACTGCTCAGTACAAGAGGTCATGGCTTTAAGGTAAAGGGCGGGAAGTTCAAGGGGGATATTAGAGAAAGTTTTTTTACTCAGAGAGTGGTTGGTGCATGGAATGCACTGCCTGAGTCAGTGGTGGAGGCAGGTACACTTGTGAAGTTTAAGAGACTACTAGACAGGCATATGGAGGAATTTAAGGTGGGGGGTTATATGGGAGACAGGGTTTGACAGCACAACATTGTGGGTCGAAGGGCCTGTAATGTGCTGTACTATTCTATGTTCTATGTTTATAAATCAGAACATTGACTATAGGAGTTGGGATGTAATATTAAAATTGTACAAGGCATTGGTGAGGCCAAATTTGGAGTATTTTGTACAGTTCTTGTCACTGAATTATACAAAAGATGTCAACAAAATAGAGAGAGTGCAGAGGAGATTTACTAGAAAGTTACCTAGGTTCCAGCAGCTAAGTTACAGAGAAAGGTTGAACAAGTTAGGTCTTTATTCTTTGAAGCGTGGGTTGAGGGGGGACTTGATAGAGGTATTTAAAATTATGAGAGGGATAGAGTTGACGTGGATAGGCTTCTTCCATTGACAGCAGGGAAGATTCAAACAAGAGGACATGAGTTGAGAGTTAGGGGGCAAAAGTTTAGGGGTAACACGAGGGGGAACTTCTTTACTCAGAGAGTGGTAGCTGTGTGGAACGAGCTTCCAGTAGAAGTGGTAGAGGCAGGTTCGATGTTGTCATTTAAAAAAAATGGATAGGTATATGGACAGGAAAGGAATGGAGGGTTATGGGCTATGTGCAGGTCGGTGGGACTAGGTGAGAGTAAGCTTTCAACATGCGCCAGAAGGGCCAAGATGGCCTGTTTCTGTGCCGTAATTGTTATATGTTATATATATGTTATGGTGCTGTTGGGGAGGCAGGGGGTGGAAACCCACACAGAAAAGAAGGAAGTGAAACAGAGACCAAAGCTAGGAAGAAAAAAGTAAAAATAACGTGCATAAAAGTATAAAGCAAAAATCGCATAGGTCACTAGATTCTAAAAGGACGATAAGTGTAAGGGCACTTTACCTAAATGCCCATAGTATCAGAAACAAGGTTAGTGAACTTGTGGCACAGATCAGTACCAAGGCATATGATTTAGTGGCCATTACAGAAACCTGGTTGCTAGGTGGAGATGACTGGGAATTAAATATCCAAGGGTATCAGGTAATACGGAAAGATAGGCAGGTATGCAGAGGAGGTGGGGTGGCACTCTTTAGTGATGAGTGTGAGAGACGATGTAAGATCTACGGAGCAGAATGTTGAGTCCATCTGGGTAGAGATTAACAATAGTGAAGGGAAAAAACCACTGGTGGGTGTTGTCTATAGGCCACCTAATAAAAATATTGCAGTGGCAGAGGCGATTAACCAAAATAACTGAGGCTTACAAGGACGGAATGGCAGTTGTCAAGGGGAATTTTAACTTTCACATAGATTGGGTGAATCAGGTTTGTCAAGGAAGTTTTGAGGAGGACTTCATAGAATGCATCCGTGATGACTTTCTTGAGCAGCATGTTAGTGAACCTACGAGGGAAAATACTATCTTAGAGCTAGTCCTGTGCAATGAGACAAGTAAGATTAATGATCTTGTAGTCAGGGATCCTCTTGGAAAGAGTGATCATAGTATGATTGAATTTCGCTTTCAGATGGAGGATGAAATGGTTAGATCTAAAACTAGTGTATTATGCTTGAACAAGGGAGACTACAACGGGATGAGGGAGGAGTTGGCTAATGTGGATTGGGAGCACAGGCTATTTGGTAGGACAGTTGAGGAATAGTGGAATACTTAGAAAGAGATTTTTTACAGAGCTCAACAAAACTATATTCCAGTCAAGAGTAAGGACAGTAAGTGTGGGGAGAGCCAGCCTTGGATAACTAAGGAATTAAAAGATGGTATCAATTTAAAAGCTCATGTGTACAAAGTCGCAAAGAGTAGTGGGAGACTGGAGGATTGGGAAAACTTTAAAAAGCAACAGAGGACAACTAAACAAGAAATAAAGAAAGGGAAGATGGAGTATGAAAGTAAATTAGCACAAAATATAAAAACAGATAGCAAAGTTTTTAGTACAGGTGTTCCCCCCCAACTTTTACGAAGGTAGAGCATTCCTATGAAATCTTTCTTAAGCCGAAATGGCATAAAGCAAAGAAATAAAGCATAATTTATATGGGAAAATTTTTCACAAAAGTGAAAATCCTCTTTGTAATGCGAAAACAGGTTACTAAGGTAGGTCTTTTGTAAAAGCAAAGTGGCATAAAGTGAACATACGTAAAGTGGGAGACACCTATAAAAATATATATATAAAGCGAAAGAGGGTAGTCATCGTAGGTCCCTTGGAAGACAAGAAGGGGAAATTGATATTGGGTGATAAGGAAATGGCGGAGGCATTGAACTACTACTTTGTGTCAGTCTTCACGGTGGAGGACTCATCTAATATTGCCAAAGAAGGATGTTATGAATGAAATGGGAGGTGAGGACCTCGATAAAATCTCTGACACTAAAGAGATGGTGATGAGCAAACCAGAGGGCCTGAAGGTAGATAAGTCCCCTGGTCCTGATGGGATGCATCCCAGGGTGCTGAAGGAATTGGCAGAGGTTATAGTAGGTGCATTGGTAATCATTTACCAAAATTCTCTAGACTCTGGGCAGGGCCCAGCGGATTGGAAGACAGCAAATATCATGCCACTTTTTAAAAAAAGACATAGGCAAAAGACGGGCAACTATAGGCCAGTTAGCTTAACATCCGTAGTTGGGAAAATGTTTGAAGCTGTCAATAAGGAAGAAATAGCGAAACATTTAGAAAGGAGCGGTTCCAATAGACAGACACAGCATGGATTCAGAAAGAGCAGGTCCTGTTTGACAAAATTACTGGAGTTCTTTGAGGACATAATGAGTGCAGTGGTTAAAGGGGAACAGGCGGATGTCATATACTTGGATTTCCAGAAGGTGTTCGATAAGGTGCCGCACAAGAGTTATAAATAAGATAAGGATGCATGGAATCGGAGGAAGTGTATTGGTATGAATACTGGATTGGTCAACTGATAGAAGGCAGAAAGTCGGTATGAGTAGGTGTTTTTCCAGTTGGCAGTCTGTGGTGAGTGGGGTGCTGCAGGGGTCGGTGCTGGGCCCATAGCTGTTTACCATTTACTTTGATGATTTAGAAGAAGGGACTGAGTTTAGCAAAATTTGCTGATGACACTAAACTGAGTGGAAAAGCAAATTGTACAGAGGATGGGGAGAGTCTGCAGAGGGATATAGGTAGGTTAACAGAGTGGGCCAAGGTCTGGCAGATGGAATACAACGTTGATAAATGGGAGATCATCCACTTTGGAAGGAATAATAGAAGAGCAGATTATTATTTAAGTGGTGAAAGATTGCAGCATGCTGTTATGCAGAGGGACTTGGGAGTGTTTGTTCATGATTCGCAAAAAGTTGTCTTGCAGGTACAACAGGTTATTAAGAAGGCAAACTGAATGTTGGCCTTCATTGCTAGAGGGATTAAATTCAAGAGCAGGGAGGTCATGCTGCAACTACACAGGGTACTGGTGAGGCCACACCTGGAGTACTGTGTGCAGTTCTGGTCTCCATACTTGAGGAAGGATATACTGGCTTTGGAGGCAGTGCAGAGGAGGTTCACCAGGATGATTCCAGAGATGAAGGGGTTAACCTATGAGTCACCTGGGACTATACTCTGGAATTCAGAAGAATGAGAGGGGATCTTACAGAAACATACAAAATTTTGAAAGGGATAGATAAGGTAGAAGTGGGAAAGTTGTTTCCATTGGTAGTTGAGACTAGAACTAGGGGACATTGCCTTAAGATTGAGGGAGAAGATTTAGGACAGAGATGAGGAGAAACTGTTTTTCTCAGAGAGTGGTGAATCTATGGAATTCTCTGTCCTGTGAAGCAGTTGAGGCTTCTTCACTAAATATATTTAAGATACAGTTAGATATGTTTTTACATTAAGGGTTTTTACATTAAGGGAATTAAGGGTTATGGGGAAATGGCAGGTAGATGGAACTGAGTTTACGGACAGATCAGCCATGATCCTATTGAATAGTGGGGCAGGCTTGATGGGCCGGATGGCCTACTCCTGCTCCTATTTCTTCTGTAACAGATCAGGATGCTTTCGATAGTACATCTAATGAAGTTTGTTGGAGTGTTCGGTGACGAGCTGTACGTCCTCAACCTTCCCAGGAAGTAAAGCCACTGAGTGCCTATCCTGTGAGCAGATTGTGAATGGATTTTATGAATGCTTTTCAGGACAGAGATTTTACAGAACTTGTAATGGGATGCTCTAGGATACAGACCTTTATCATTTGTCAATCCTGAAAATAAATCAGAAAGATTTTAACACATTAAGCTATTAGGAGCATCACTTTCATGCTGGCTTTAAAAATGTAATTCAGCTTTGTCTCACCTTCCCTAGTCTCGAGTCATGTAAGGATCTTAGACTCTTCAAGTACTTACTTACTGCCCATTACACTGCTGGCATTTAGGGCAGCAATGAAGGTCCTCCATTTCTGGAGGTGTTCAAGGCTTCCTTCATCATGTCAGTAGCTTCCTCAGGATTTTTCACTGCTGTCAGTCATGCAAGACTTAAGTGGAGATTTAGGAACTTTGTTTCACTCAGATGTAGAAAGATTCTTCATTGCTGTTTCCATAACAATTTTGTTTTACTAGTCAGGGTTGTTAGCTTTGAGCTAAATCCTAGAACCTGGAGGACTGGTGGACCATTCTCACTCTAGCCTCTCTCCATTGACCTGTTTGGCATGGGTGACTGTACCAAGAACCAAAGCATAAAGCCCTGACTCCAAACCACAACAAGGTTGTGGTCCTTTTGGAGGTTCAACTACTTAATGAAGTACTTTTTGAACATGTTGAATGTTTCTGCTTCTACCACCCTTTCAGGTAGTGCGTTTGCGACCTATAGCATTCAGGGCAACAATTGTTTTCTCAAACTCACTCTTGTAACCTTTATTTGAAATCTGCCTGTTTTTTAAAACCTTGCTACTGTAAAGGGGGTTTCTTCTTTTTGTTAACTAGCAGGAATGCTAATTTACTGATAACGAGAATGGTATTCCTTTGTAAACCAAATGGGGATTAATGTTCTTTCTTCTGAGTCTGTAAGCTTTTGTTGACGGGCTTTTGGGCAGATCGGCGCGAGGGGGTCAAGAGAGAGGACGCAATGCTCTAAGCTGGGCGAGGATTGGACCCCAAAGGGGGGTCCGAGGCCAGGAGGTACTCCGAGGAGAGGAGTTCGGAGGGGATCGAATGGTGGCCAGAAGACTGAGGGTCGCCTCAGGCTCGCTCAGCTCGTTCCCCTCTAGGGGGAGCAGCCTTCGGCCCTGCCAAACTGGGTAATCCGCTGGTGTGGATGTTGTGTGATGTCCCCGCCTCGCCCAAAAACAGACAGTACACCATATGTGATTAAATGAGTACAATTTATAAAGGTTACTATAACTAAGTGATTAATAACAATACAGTATATATGAAGAGAGAAAAAAAGAAAAGGCGCCAAACTTATCAAAGTCCAAACCACTTCGTGCACAACCGTTGGAACTCAATTTCTGAAGTCTTCTGGCCACCATTCGATCCCCTCCGAACTCCTCGACTCGCAGCTCAGGACCCTCCAAGTGGTCAACCAAGCACATCTAGCTTCATCCCTCCTCCTCGGAGTACCTCCTGGCCTTGGACCCCCCTTTGGGGTCCGATCCTCGCCCAGCTTAGAGCATTGCATCCTCTCTCTCGACCCCCTCGCGTCGATCTGCCCAAAAGCCTGTCAACAAAAGCTTACAGACTCAGAAGAAAGAACATTAATCTCCATTTAGTCTACAAAGGAATACCATTCTCGTTATCAGTAAATTAGCATTCCTGCTAGTTAACAAAAAGAAGAAACCCCCTTTACACTACTAATGGAAATAGTTCTTTATGTATTTATCCTATCTAGGCCCCTATAATTTTGTACATCATGAAGACTACCTTCCAATTTCTCTGTTGTCAATCTTTCCTCATAGTTACAATGTTCCCACCCTGGTAACAGCCTTGTGTATCGCATTTGTAACCTCTCCAGTTAAATCATACTTTTTCTGTAAAGTGCTGACTAATACTACTTAGTGATTGGATTGTAATCGAGATACATCTGTGGCACAACTACCCTGCTCTTAAATTCATTGCATCAGCCAATAAAATGATCTATATGTATTTGTAAAGTCATAATTGACCTGACCTGCTACCTTTTAAGTTTCAGTGAATAAAAAAAGTATTTTTGTTCCCCACACCACTTAAAGTCCTGATGATTGTATTTTCTCTTGCCCACGTGTAGTGCTTCACATTTTGCTGAACTAAATACCATTTATATTCCTCTCTTGCCAGACACCCTTTCCCCTCTTGCCCAAAACTACCTCTTACTTGACTTCCCATTCTTTATTTTCCCATGCCTACCTCATATTCCCTTCTTTTCCTGGATCTAGCCATTTCTTTCCTGTGCTGATTCTTATAACATGGCATTCCTTCTCATTGGTAATTTGTTTCTTTAAACAGCACAGTATTTCCTCTCCATATTTTTTGTGTATCTCTGTTTCTCTTGGAAAAGATGTTGCATGAGGAATTCTTGCTGAAGAGAAATAACTACTATGTGGCTGCTTCTGCAGTAGCAAAAATGTTATTTCTCTTTTAACAACCCATATAATGTTAGGTCCTTTGTAAACTTAGCTTTGCCTTGAAACTGGCAAATCATACTTTTGAGAATCTATCTTCCTAATCCTGAAATCTAGTTCTTAATTGATTGCAGATCACAGAATGTATCTTTTGGGGGGAAATAATCATTTTGTACTTCCTTGAATATTAAGGGAAAAAGAAGTACACCTTTAATTTGTTGGTCTATGTGTTATTCCTGTTTTGTTATTTTGTTTGGAGACTTTTAGTATATTCTCTGAAAGTTCAATCTTGAGTAAAAATTATTGGTGTTTTGTGAAGATTATGCAGGAAATTTTAGGAACTATAGTTTCTTTTAAAGTAAGATATGGAGGAGCATGGAATCCATCTAACATCTTTCTTTATAAATATGAGAAATTCTGCAAATGTTGGAAATCCATAGCAACACACACACAATGCTGGACGAACTCAGCAGTTCAGGAAATGAATAGTCTCACTTTGTTTCTCTTTATAATCTGACTGCTGCTGATGAGATTTGAATAGTTTTATAAGTTGAATAGTTGAATAAGTACTGCATGTTTGTTAGAGAGGAATATCTGGTTACTAATAAATACAGTTTTTAAGTTCTAGAGAGAAATTGAATAGGTTCCAAGAAGTGCAGACTAATGGAGAAATTATATGGGAATTATATGTGGACAGTGCAACTTGATTGGCCAAAGAGCCTGTTGCTAAATAAGTAAGTAAGTACATTGCCTTTGACATGTGCATTTCTTTGTATAAAACTTACAAGATCCCAACTTGAACTGCAACATTTTGGATATTTATGTGTTCAAATTATCATCTACATCATTAAACTTTTGTTTAAATTGTGTTGAGTGGAAACTTCATTTACTTAAAAAGTGGAAGTTTTCTAATTTATACAAAAAACGGATTTACAAAATAGCTAAGTTTTCAATTCTTTCTTAATGCTAAACCTGTAATGGCAGATGGCTGACATTGGAAAGAAGAAGACCACTTGGGTTTTGTATTAGTTAAACTTACTTTGGTGTTCAAGTTGAACCATTGCATTCTTTAAATCTTGCACTGGGATAAAATTGACTCCTCAAATAAAACCTGTTCCACACAAGTAACAAAAGGAAGCATCAATAATTCTATTCCCTCTCAGCCACTCTCTGCCTGGATTTCTCCAATCTGTATAATTCCTTCTTATCCACATTGTAAGCAGAATGACTTAAATTAAAATTATGTTTATTGAGCATGTCTCCAACTATTCTTGATTACACTGACTTTTAAAAAAAAACTTTGGTCAATGATGTAAATGGGTCACTTTCAGTAGAACAGGGTATTGAGAAAATATACTACTATGCCATAAAATTGAACTTAAAGACCAATTTGTTACTTTGTAAAGTAGCTTCCAGCAAATGAAACTTATCCAAACCACCTGTTTTGTTATCTTAACTTTAAAGGAGGTTGAGGCATTACAATCTAACTAAAATATTCTAGCAAATATATAAAAGCAGCAAAAAAATTAAGAGTACATAATTGAAATTAGAAATTGCAATGTGTGCACTTGGAAGTGGAAAAGGTTTAAGAGAAATTAGAAGGTTTGTAAAATTTAATGATAAGTTATAGTACTGTGCAGTCTTAGGCACATATATATAGCTCAGATGCCTAAGACTTTTACACAGTACTGTAGTAATTTTATGTATTAAACTGTAGTGCTGCCACCAAAAGAAACAAATTTGATGACATATGTGTGTGATGATAACTCTGATTCTGATATGAGTTTCCGTTGTGGACTGTGAGTGGGAAGGAGACAGGGAGAAAGGAGGGAGCGGGAAGCACCGGAGAGACATTATGTAATCATCAGTAAATCAATCATTTGGAATCAAATGACCTTGCTTGTTGTCTCAGGGCTGAGTTGTCTGCACCCACACCACCTCCTGCTCCTGCACCCCATCTAGGCCACCAGTGCCATTCCCAACATCCTTTGTTCCCGCCAGATTTACAGATTTGCACTCTACTCCACGTTGACAAATACAGTACTGTGCAAAAGTCTTAGACACCCGAGCTAGATCTATATGTGCCTCAGACTCTTGCATAGTACTGTATTTCAATTAGTTCATAAATTAGCAGCAAGAAAGCACAAATAGATCTATGAAGCTACTCAGAGTCTGACTTAGAACTAAACTGAAATACTTTGCTACTCTAGAAGATGCTGTTACTAGGAGACATTAATGTCATGACCAGCATTGCACTGTTTTTGAGTATGACCTGGCCATGATTTCTACTTGCAATGGGAACTACAGGAGCTCAGTGACAGCTGCCATTTCACTTCTTCCGTTCAGAACTCCCAGCCTAAAGAGCAATTCCAAGCAGAGCAACAATTCACTTGTACTTGCAGTCCGGTGTTCTGTATTTCATATTAACAATGTGGTATCCTCTGCAGTGGAAAAAAACAAATGCATATTAACAAGATAACATCCTATGGCATTACAGGAAAGATACTGGCCTGCATAGAGGAATGGATGACAGGCAGGAGGCAGTGAGTGGAATTAAAGGGGCTTTTTCTGGTTGGCTCCCAGTGACTAGTGGTGTTCCTCAGGGATCAGGATTGGGACTGCTACTTTTCACATTGTTTGTTAATGATTTGGTTAATGGAATTGATGGCTTTTTAGCAAAGTTTGTGTATGATATGAAAATAGGTGGAAAATTAGACAAACTGGAATATAGTGTGGGAAATATACGATAATGCATTTTGGTAAAAGAAATAATAGCATGGACTATTATCTAAACGGGGAGAAGTTTCAAACATTAGAAATGCAGAAGGACTTGGGAGTCCTCGTGCAAGACTCCCAGAAGGTTAATTTACAGGTTGAGTCTGTGGCAAAGAAGGCAAATACAATGTTGGCATTTATTTCAAGGGGAATAGAATATAAATGCAAAAAAGATAATGCTGATGATTTATAAGAGACTAGTCAGGCTGCTCTTGAAGTATTGTCAACAGTTTCAGGCCCTTTATCTCATAAAGGATGTGTTGTCATGGAAGAGTCCAGAGGAAGTTCATGAGGATGATTCCAGGAATGAAGGGGTTAACATATGAGGAGCGTTTGGTAGCTTTGGGCTTGTGCTCAGAAGAATGTGGAGGGATCTCATTGAAACCTGCCAAATGTGGAAAAAGCTGGATATGGTGAATGTAGAGGGAATGGTTCCTATGGTGTGGGTAGCTGGAACCAGAGGGCACAGCCTCAAAATTGAGAGGCAACCTTTTAGATCGGAAGTAAGGAGGAATTTTGTTTAGCCAGAGAATAGTGAATCTGTGGAATGCTCTGCTATAGAATGTGATGGAGGCCAAGTCCGTTGGTATATTTAAAGTGGAAGTTGATAGTTTCCTAATCAGTCAGGGTATCAAAGGATATCAAAAGAAGGCAGTTCTATGAGGTTGAGTGGGGTCCAGGATCAGCCACGATGGAATGACAGAGAAGATTCAATGGGCTGAATGGCTTTACTCTGCTCGTATGTCTTATGGACTCCAACATTCTCCCAACCAGTGTGGTCAGACAAGTTGGCCTATAACTCATTTTCATCTGCTTCTCTGTCTCTTCTTGAAAAGTGGAGTGACACTTGCAATTTTCCGGTCTTCCAGAACCATTCCAGAATCTGGTGATTCTTGAAAGCTGGTTACTGATGCCTCTGACGTGTGTCGTGATTTTTTTTAACTTAGTAGCTGCAGTGCAATACAAGACAATATTTTAGAGAAGTAAATCAATTTTAGTGTGTATATTATACATGTCTCATGTTGACACTCAGAAACAGCTTCCTTCCCTCTGCCATCCAATTTCTGATCATACATAGAAACATGAACACTACTTCACTTTCTACTTCTTTTGCACTACTTATTTATCTATTTGATATACACATACAGTATATATATTTCACATTTCCCCTACATTATGTATTGCATTGTGCCGCAATTTTAACACATTTCACGACATATGCCTGTGATATTAATCCTAATTCTGATGTTGCAATTAGACTCCGTTTGATTGTTTTAACCGTCTTTTTGTTGAGTGGATAGACAACGTTGTAGAAATCACATTAAATAAATCTACTTCAAATAGAACAGTGAAGCCACGAGATGCAGCAAGTACAGTACCACAAGTCTGGAACACTGCGCGCAAAATGCTGGAACAACTCTGCGGTAGTGACAGCATCTACGGAGGAAAATAAACAGTCAACGTTTGGACTGAGACGCTTCCATGTTACTGATGAAGGGTCTCAGCTTGACACGCTGACGATCCTTTTACCTCCATACGTGTTATCTGATCTGCTGAGTTCCTTGAGCATTTTGTGTGTGTTGAACAGCAGTAGAAGAAACAGATCACTAAGTATGGGTTCTCTTAGCTCATGGAAACATAGAAAATAGGTGCAGGAGTAGGCCATTTAGTATGATCATGGCTGATCATCCAACTCAGAACCCTGCACCTGCTTTCTCTCCGTACCCCCGATCCCTTTAGCCACAAGGGCCATATCTAACTTATCTCTCTGTTGAGAAGTGAAAAGTTCGATTTGCAGACACGAGGAAATCTGCAGATGCTGGACATTCAAGCAACACGCACGAAATACACTTGACTTGGTGCCTGTCGGGTCACGGGGAGCGCCACCTTTACTAAGATGGCTAGCCTGCCACCGCAGCGTTGGGCGGCGGCGAGATTTCGCCCCTCCGCTACACGAGGATCGCCGCTGCAGACTCCGGGGCGAGAGGAGCCTCGGCGCAAGAGCCGCACGCCGGAGGAAGGAAGGGTGAGGAAAGACGCGGACCGTTAGTCAGCCGCCGGCGCGACTGAATGTGAAACGAGAGACCGGGACAGAGGCCTAGGGGAAGAGAGCGGATAGGAATCCGGGCGAAGGACGCGTCCTTCCTCCGCACCTAGGGTCCCAGGCGGACCCCGGAGGGTGGAGTGCGCAGGCGCCACAGCTCAGCTGAGTGTTTCCCTGCAGCTTGAGGGGCGGATGGCTTCCGGATCCTACTGGTGCCACTAGGAAGGGGAGGGGGCAGTCCGGAATGTCAGCCCGGAGATAGAAAACACTTCGAGTCTGATGTGCCGGCGTGAGCCCTCCACCGCCGTTGATGCGAGCGCCCACGCTGACGATGGGCAGTCAGCCGGCTGATTTGTGAAGTGTCGGGAAAGTAATGAACTACGGTTCATTCAGCCTTTTTTTTCCGTGGCCGATCCAACCAGCACGTCTTCACTCACAGAAGGGGTAGGTTTCGACTGGTTCGTACTGTGTGGCATTCACAACCGCATCCTTTCAGCAGACAGAGAGGACGCTTATAGATCGCTCCAGCTGCAACCCGATCATCATTTTAAAAGGAGGACGAGTCGCGGGGTGGCCAACGACGGATATCAACCTATATAAATCGTTGCGAAATGAATATGAATGCCATGCTAGATTTGATTTGCAATATTCGTTATTTTAAATCGTTGTATGTATCCAAAAACACTGTTGGTACATTGCACCGAGGTTTAAGACCAGAACGTTGTAATATAATTCAGATCGTCAATTTTGTGATGGAGTCGAATATTGCACGAATTATTTAAAGTGCCCTTGGGCTCTCGAAGGTTACTTAGTCCTGTATGCACCAGAAATTTGGCTGTTGTAATGTTTCCAGTTAGATTACCAATCATCTTCCCAGAGCAGTATGAAGGCACTTGTATCTCAAGTGTCAAGTCCAGATGCTGGCTTCCATGAGTCACGTCTTCAGTAAGGTCCTTATTTTTGTTTTTGCATCCTGATACTGCAATTCATGTCAATTAAAAAAAAATGCAGCAGTACTGAAACATTTTTTAAACTCTGATTTAAAAGATCTTTTAAAAATTCAGTTGGAGCAGCAACAAAAATTTCCATTTGTAACAAGCTATGTATGTAACTAAAACGCTCAAAACATGAGGTGTTATCAAACAAAAAAAACCCTGTGCCACAAATTCAGACCCTGTGGCAGTTGACTGAATACTCTATCAAAGAGGTTTTTAGGAGTATTGTAAAGATGGAAATGGAGTGGTTTGGAAAGCAAATTCCACCGGTTAGGATGTTGGCATCCTTAGGAATGATTGTCAGCGGTACAAATTTATTTATTGATTAATTGATTGATTGAGATACAGCGTGGAGTTGGCCCGTCTGGGTCTTCATGCCACGACACACAGCAACCCACAAATTTAAAGCTAGTGTAATCACAGGACAATTTACAGTGACCGGTTCACCTACAGTACGTCTTTTGGACTGTGGGAGGAAACCGGATCACCTAGAGGAATCCATGCAGTCATGGGGAGAACATGTATGCTCCTTATAGACAGTGCCTGGAATTGAACCCGGGATGCTTGTACTGTAAAGCAGTGTGTTGACGTGCTGCCCAGTTGATTAAAGAGACTGCAAAGAAAGCAAGTACCTTTCTTATATGAGGGTTATATGAATTGAGGAGATTATTGTGATAGGGAGAAGAAAGATTAGAGGTCTTCTAAAATCAAGTGCTTGTTGGGTTAAGAGTAATTCAAGTGATTCATTGCAACTTGGTGAGACATTGGCTGCAGATTTTTTTTTGTTGACCAGGTTAATGGAGTGAAGCATAAAGTCAGTAAATAATAATGTAAAGATGAGGACAGTAACAGAGAGAGTAAGGGTGGTGATGAGGGAGATGGGAGTATGCAGTCTGAAGCAATGTGATGTGATATTCAAAATTACACTCAGAAATAGGAATGACATGAAGGTTGCGAGCCGTCTGGTTCATTTTCAGACAGTTAACATAGAGTGGAACTTTCAGGATACAGAATTTGTGCGAAGTGTTAAAGATGGTAGATTTGGTCTTCCTCGTGCTTGGTGGATGAAAATTTCTGGTTATTTAGTTCTTGGTTTTGGACAAGCAGTCTGATCATGTAAAGATACTGGAACATCAAGACGCATGCCTCACTCAGGTAAAACTGTTCATACTAATACACTTCTGAGATTATGTCTGCAATATCTTTAATTCCAGGTACATGCTTTGATATTACAGAATATTTCAAAGTCAAGAATTTTAAGTGAATCTCCCTGCCAGATTTTTAACTGCCTCCATTTCTTGGCCTTCAGCACTGTCTTTAAAAAAAATCTCTCAGCCCTTAATCCTTCTTTATCTTGCATCATCCTCTGCTTCATCTGAGCTTGTCCATGCAGTTGGGTGCGGTATTTCGTTAATTCTACTGTGATTCTTTTATTTGCTGTGAATGCCCACAAGAAAATTAATCTCAGAGTTGTGTATAGTGACACATATGTACTTTAATAATAAATTGAATTTGAACTTCGAACTTTACTAAATTTCTCCCCTTTTAGAGCTTGGTCTCAACCTCTTCCTCTGTGAACCGTGCTATGTATTTTAACTGAACTGTTGAACAATGAACCTCAACATTTGCATTACTTAATACCAATGTCATGTCTTATGCTAACTGAAGATTTCTTAGAGAGGAAAAACCAGCTATTAGTGAGGGAGACATTAATTGCATTGAATGGTTGTGTTCTGTGAGGTATCCCTATTTCATTTATGTTCTTATGACAAGGAAGCCATTAGCCAATCACATTTATGCCAGCTTTCAGAGAAGTTCCATCAACATCATGAGTTTCCTCTTTTCTACCAACACTATAGGTAAGAACAGGGACCTGTAAGCTAGCAAGTATTCAGGATACAGAAGCAAACTGGAAAAGGCTGGTGGGAAAAACCCATGTGTTCATAATCAAACATGATTGGTTGCTGCAGCACTGCAAGCAGCTGCTCTTGTGCTGCCACTTATTGCAGTGAGTTCAACATGCAGGCCTTTGTCAAAGAATCCTGCTTCCCTGTTATACTTACTGGCGTCCTTCTTGCAATAAGGTCCATTTTGCTCCTTCTCATAGTTGTCTCTGTTGTAAGCCTGATTAATGACTTACTTTTGATTAATGACATACTTGTTTTTTTTTAATACTGCATCAGTTATTTTACTATCTGGGTTTGTGACCAAGTAGTGAGTGGAATGTATATCGGTTGACATAGGTGAGCTCTTTGTTCTTTCTCCTAGTAGAGGACTTTCCTTGTAACATTGTCCACAAATGATTGGTGTTAATATCCTGTATTCTGGGACATACTTAGACATTAGTTGCAATTATCAATAGTATAGAACTGTTCACAATCGCCAAGCTGATTTTATGACCTAAGGTTATGGTAAGTATGAAGGATGCATATGCATGGCTATCTGATTTTATGTTACTTTAATTTTATGTGGAAAGTGATGAGTGAAGTTAACAGATAGTGTTATTTTATAAGTAACGTAAAATGCATCATACAGCCTTTTCTGTTGTTGACCCAGAGCACTACAGGATGTCAGAAATATCCAGCAGATTTGTTGTGCACAGACTTGTCAATCAGCAATTACAAAATAAATTATTGCTGGCTCAGGAATTGCTGGGATTACTTTATATGTTATTATCAAAAACCTCTTTTACCAAAAACCCTGCATTCTGCACTCGGCCATACTCACTAAGTGGAAACTAGAAGGCTCTCCAGAAATAATTAAACGATCTTAAGATCAGAGTATCAGAAGTCTGTTCTAATATTGGCTAGCAATTGATTGGAGTTCTACAAAAGCACTATTTCTACTATTAATTTTTCGATTAATAGCAGAAATAGTATGTCTTGTACTATTCTTATGTCTTATACTTGTGAGTTGATGTAATTAAGAGCTTGAAAGCTAGTTATGTGGTACTTTGAAGGACTTATGGATGGATTGTAGTTCCTTTCTTTCCACAGTTACTTCCCACAAGTTTTTTTTCATGAATGTAACTATTTTCATAAAGTAGTCTGTCGGTGATTTTGTGTTTTACCCTCAATCTTCGCAAATCTAATAATTTTGTTTCTTCTAAATAGGTGCTGTAAGATTGTAGGGATAATGTGAAGATGAGTTTTCTGGGATCTTTCCGCAATTTGTTGCTGGCTGTTTGCCTGATGTTGGTGCTCGGATTTCTCTATTATTCTGCTGGAAAATTGCACATGCATGGATGGGGCCAGGAACTACGTGAGTCATCAACAGGTTAATTTCAATATACTTTAAATAGTTTTCTGATATTGAGATCAAAGTTCTAATTAACATACTAATTAAGATTCATTTGTGAGATTCTTTACCACTTGGCTTAAGATAGATTTTATGACTGTGCATGTTAAAAGGAAGCAAATGCTGGTCTTTGATTTTCTAAAATTTTTGATCTGCGCTTCAGTGCAAAATTATGTAGTTCAGCCATAACAAGTATGTATCGAAACTGTCCTGTGAATAAGGAGAAACATAATCATGTTGTTTTTAATTGAATTGTATTCTCAATTTTGTCATTTCATTTTAATAATATTTTATAACAGGTTCTAACAGCTGTCTGAATGTGAGCAGAGGAGAGAAAGATTAGTGAAGATGTTTATTAATCTGCACACAAACTTGTGAACCAGCTCTTAAATTTCATTTAAAAACAAGTTGTGATCCTTTTACTGAGCAAGCTATGCATGTCCATGATTTTCAGTTTTGTAGATAGTTGACTGGGACATAAATTGTACAAACTTTTGGGAATTTCACAAAACAACACACACAAAATGCTGGAGGAACTCAACAGCCCAGGCAGCATCTATGGAGGGAAGAGTACAGTCAACGTTTTGGGCTGAAACCCTTCAGCAGGACGGTCTTGACCTGAAACATTGACTGTACTCTTTTCCATAGATGATGCCTGGCCTGCTGAGTTCTTCCAGCATTTTGAGTGTGTTGCTTAGATTTCCAGCATCTGCAGATCTTCTCTTGTTTGTATTTGGAATTGCACAAAGAATTTTCTTTCATATCCTTGAAGTTAAGTCTGAGCTATTCAGAAAACTGGCCGCCTCCAGATGTATCCCTTTTTCTTTATTCAGACTTCGTGTAATGTTCCATGAGCATGCTTTTAAAAAGAGACATCTTTTTTTTAGCTATCCTGCAGTTTACAATTAGCATAATTAATTAGTTTATAATTTTACTATGAATGCCTCTCATCTCTGGGTGTAAAAGTGATTTGTTTTTAAGCAGGAATTTTACCTTCTCTTTGGCACAGTCAGATAGTTTAGTTGAAAAGTATGCTATTTCATAGGATTGTTTTTGTAATTCTTCTCTTCCTACAAATAATATACCGGCAGAAATAATTTGCTTTTTATTGTGCTTTCTGTGATCATGGCCCCCAACTGTTGTTAGCGATGTGAGTGTCCTGAAATTCTATTAAAAATATTTAGATAGTTTTGCCCAGAATTTGCTGACGGAACTCAGCGGGCTGCTTGACCTGCTGAGTTCCTCCAGTTTGATTGTTGCTCCTGTTTCAGCATCTGCAATCTCTTGTGTCTCCTTGATGTAAAAATGTGATGTTGCCAGAATTTAATTAAGGCACATATTGATTTAAATGTAATCCATTCTCTTTAACTGACTTTACGATGTGTTGTGGAGTAATTCTGCACAGAAACAGGTCCTAAGGCTGAACTGGTCCTTGCTGACCACAGCATCCTTCTGTTCAGTCCATATCCCTCCAAGCCCCGCTCCATGTACCTATCCAAGTGGCTCTTAAATGTTGACGTTGTACCTGTCTCAAACACTTCCTCTGGCAGTTCATTCCAGGAATTCACCACTAAAGAAGTTCCCTCTATTGTCCCCATAAATCCTTCCTCTTTTATCCGTGCCTTCTGGTTTTAGACCGTGAGCATAAAATGTAGGAGCAGATTTAGGCCATTCAGCCTTTTCAGACTACTCTGCCATTGCATTCGGCTGATTTATTATCCCTCCTGTCATCTCCCAATAACCTTTGACACCTTTAATAATCAAGAACCTATGAGCCTCCACTTTAAAAATACCCAATGACTTGTCCTCTACAGCTATTGGTGGCAGTGAATTCCACAGAATCGTCACCCTCTAGTTAAAGCAATTCCTCTTCATCTCTGTTGTAAAGAGATGTCCTTGTATTGTGAAGTTGTGCTGTCTGGTCCTAGATCCCCCCACTATAGGAAACATCCTTGCCACGTCCCCTCTATCTAGGTCTTTCAAAATTTGATATGTTTAAATGAGATCCCCCCCTTATTCTTCTAAACTTCAGTGAGTACAGTCCTGGAGCCTTCAAATGTTCCTCGTACATTAACCCTTTCATTCCCAGAATCATTCTTGCGACCTTCCTCTAGGCCCTCCAATGCCAGCACATCGTTCCCGAGATAAGGGACCAAAAGCTGCTCGCAATAATCCAAGTCTGGCCCAATCATTTCCTTATAAAGCTTCCACATTAAATTCTTGTTTTTATATTCTAGTTCTCTTAAGGTGAATGCTGTTGTTGTATTTGCCTTCTTTATCATTGACTCAACCTGCAAATTAACCTTTAGGGAATTGTGCATGAGGGCTCCAAGTCTCTTTGCACCTCTGATTTTTGAATCTTCTATGCCTTTATTCCTTCTACCAAAGTTCATGACATATACTTCACTACATTGTATTCCATCAGCCACTTCTTTGCCCATCTATCGTAAGTCCTTCTGCTTCCTCAGCACTACCTGCCCCTCCACCTATCTTTGTCTACAAACCTAGCTACAAATCCATCAGTTCTATTAGCCAGATCATTGACATACAACGTGAAAGAAGGGATCCCAGCACTGACCCCTGTGGAACACCACTAGTAATGGCAGCCAACCAGCAAATGTCCTGTTTATTTTCACACTTAGCCTCCTGCCAGTCAGCCAATCTTCTACTCATGTTAGTATCTTTCCTGTGATGCCATAGGCTCTTATCTTGATAAGTAGCCTCAAGTGTGGAACCTTGCCAGAGGCCTTCTGAAAATCCAAGTAAACAACATCCACTGACTCTTCTCTGGCTGTTATTTTTTTTCAAAAAATTCTAACGGATTTATCAGGCAAGATCTCCCCTTTAGGAAACCATGCTGACTTCGGCCTATTTTATCATATGCCTCCAAGTTAGCTGAAGTCTCATCCTTGATAATGGACTCCAGCATCTTCCCAACCACTGAAGTCATATTGACTGACCCATAATTTCCTGTCTTGTGCCTCCCTCTCTTCTTAAAGAGAGGACTGTCATTTGCAATGTTCTATTCCTCTGGAATCAGAATCTAGTGATTCTTGAAAGAGCATTACTAATATGCCTACAATTTCGTCAGCTACCTTTTTCCAACTCTGAGGCATAGTCCATCTTATCTACTTTCAAACTTTTCAGCTTTCCGGCACTTCCTCCATAGAAATAGTATCACTTCTGCCTCTTGACACTCTCAAATTTCTGACATACTGCTGGTGACTTGCTCAGTGAAAACTGAAGCTGAATACTTTTTGAATTCATCTGCTATTTCTTCAGCCCCCATTACTACCTCTCCAGTGTCATTTTCCAGCTGTCTGATATCCACTCTTGCCTCTCTTTTACTCTTTATATATCTGAAAAAAAAACTTTTGGTATTGTTGATGTTGCTGGCTAGCTTAACTTCATATTTCATCTCTTCTCCCTTTCTTGGTTCTTTTGTTGATTTTTAAAAGCTATCAATACTCTTGTGATGGATATTCTCTTTCCAGGACTCAAGTGGCTGATTGTTAGCCTCAGCTTTCTATGACAGCAGCACGACCTTGGTCAATCTGATAGAACTGAAGAACCTTTTGGGATTGCCATTAACTCTGCCTGCCAAATTCAGCTCATACTTTTATTTAGCCCTCTTGATTTCTCTCAAGCCTGGTATAAAACTTAGTATATTCATTGATGGTTTGATTTGTACCTAGCTTCCTAAATATGATATACACTTCCTTTATCCATTTCAGAGCCTTGATATCTCTCATCAGCCTATCTTCCTGAAGTTAGTGTGGCTATGTCACCCTCGCAGGAATGTGCCATGTCTGGACTCTTGACGTGACCCTTTTAAAAGCTTCTCACTTCTCAATTGTTCCTTTGCCTTGAAATAGATTCACCCATTTGACTCCATCTAAATGTTAAATAATATCCTCAAAGTTGCCCCTGTTTCAGTTTAGGACTTTAACCTGTGGACCCGTTCTATCTTTTCCATAAATGCTTCAAAACTAATACAGTTGTCACTGGACTCGAAATGCTCCTGACTACTATTTCCATTACTTGATCTGCTTCATTCCCTAAGATTAGGATTAGTATCACTCCTTCTGGAGGGGGCTTCCTTTATGAGGAAGCTTATTGCTTCCTTGCATGAGGAAGCAATCTTGAATGCACTGCCCAAGTTCCACTCCATCTTGGCCTTTTGCATTCTTGGTGCCTCATTGATGTTCTGGGGCTCCAAGGTCATCTATTGGCATTTGTATTGGAGCAAGTGGGAGGAAAGACTGGGAAAAATTGGATTATCAGAAGGAGAAGTCTACCTTTGGTGACAGTGGTCAGATTGCTTTCCATTAAGTGACATTGATGCCTCCACTGTGCTGTTCATTTGGCATGGCTGAATGTTACATCCTAAATGGCTATGCCTGTTACTGTTTACATATCACCAGACTGTCACAGCAACTGAATTACGACTTAGTCTGACAGTCTTCTGAATATGTTCTACTGTATTCCTTTCAGTTCCTCATTTTAAATCTTTTCTGACACCCATCTATCTATATACTACTAAAACTCTCATGTTCTGTCTGTCTGTCTGTTTGTGACCTCCAATTAGCGCAAACGGTGCATTACAGCAGCACCTTTTTTGGGCTAAATCGAGTTAAAATGTGCTAACTTACAGAATACAGGCAAAGTTCAGGGTTATATATTTGTATAAAATTGCTCATTCGCAAAAATCAACAGGCTACCTTTCACCTGAGACCGATCCGCCATCGTGGAAATAGGTACGCAACACCATGACGCATGCGCACGGCCAGCTTCAGCAGCGACACCAACTGGAGCAAAAGGGCAGGGCAGCTCTATTTCGAGCGGTCACATACTGCTGACCACCATCAGCATGTGCAGGATTGGGACAGATCTAACTGCCACCAATCAATAAGAGATCGTTAAATCTTATTGTAATGACGTACTTCTCTTTCAATATTTTACTAGTTTCTGCATAAAGGAATACAGAGTACAAGAAGTCAAAAAAAGTACCAAATACATTGTATTAAAAACACAGTTACAATCACAAAACCCTGTATTCATAAAAATTAAATTGTAATATTGAAATATAAAAAATTTGGTGTACAGAAAAATAATCTAAACCCACTACCAAAGTCAGAGCTGTTAGGAAAAGCAAGAAAAAAGGGAGAAAAAACCCTTATCATATAATAAAATATATCATTAGCCACCATCTGTACTTTTATGACAAATCAAAGGTTTTTAAAATAACTCAGAAATGGTCCCCACAATGTATAAAAGCCTTGACTAGATTCAAAAACTGAACATCAGATTTTCTCTAAATTTAAGCATGACATAACATCCTGTATCCCGTAATGACGTACTTTGAGACACCCATAAAACCGTTTGCTAGAGTCAAAGGACAGCGCTGACTATATCACATCCATTTAGGAGAACACCAACCACATCATCAAGAATAATCAGCTTCCTTTGGTATTACTGCTTCGTATCTTCCATCCAGCATTAGGGTAAAAAACATATTGTCAGCCTAATTATGCCATGTGGAAAGAGAAGGGGGACATTATGGTCAAAAGATGACACCAAGTGTCGTCGGGAAGCGGCAAGGAGAGGGAGAGAACAAGAATCGGATGAGGCCAGGGCTGCACGACTCTAGGATCAAAGAGTCAGGACAAAAAAGATGAGAGGAAAAGAGACAGAGGAGGAAAGGCATGCACATCTCCAAAATGACAACAACAGGCACAGAAGGAGGAGAGAGGAAGAGACAAAAGAGCTGAGAAATGCATGTCTCCAAGATCAGAGGCAAAGAACAAACAGCAGAAGAGATGAAGAGAGAGCGCATGAAAGGACTGCACGTCTCCAGAATGACAACAAGAGGCACAAGGGTGGCAGATCAACCAGAAATGTTGCCATCAGAAGTGTCCTTCATTAAACGAGGAGGAGCTATATTTGCCTTGCTACGTATCTTTCTTCTTTAATTGGTTTTTCTTCTTCAATTTCCAAAGCAAAGCGATATCAGTAGCATTCAGGAAAATTTATTGTTCATTCTGGTCACATCAGACTGCACTACCTTTCTCTCAAAGGGTACCCCAACGGGTCACCCTGTTGTCTAGTGTTATAATAAAATTTACCTCTGAAAATGTCTCATCTGTTTTTACCTTCAGCCACTATTGGAAGAAGGTATGGATTTCAGCAAGGCATTTGATAAGGTACCCCATGCAAGGCTTATTAAGAAAGTAATGAGGCACGGGATCCAAGGGGACCTTGCTTTGTGGATCCAGAATTGGTTTGCCCACAGAAGGCAAGGAGTGGTTGTAGACAGGTCATATTCTGCATGGAGGTTGGTCACCAGTGTTGTGCCTCAGGGATCTGCTCTAATCTTCATGATTTTTATAAATAATCTGGATGAGGAAGTGGGGGGATGGGTTAGTAAATTTGTTGATGACACAAAGGTTAGGGGTGTTGTGGATAGTGTGGAGGACTGTCAGAGGTTAGAGCGAGACATCGATAGGATGCAAAACCGGGCTGAGAAGTGGCAGTTAGAGTTCAACCCAGATATGTGTGAGGTGGCAGAATATAGTATTAATGGTAAGACTTTTGGCAGTGTGGAGGATCAGAGGAATCTTGGGGTCTGAGTCCATAAGACACTCAAAGCTGCTGCGCAGATTGACTCTGTCGTTAAGAAGGCATACGGTTTATTGGTCTTCATCAACTGTGGGATTGAGTTCAAGAGCCAAGAGGTAATGTTACAGCTATATACGACCCTGGTCAGACCCCACTTGGAGTACTATGCTCAATTCTGGTCACCTCACTACAGGAAGGATGTGGAAACTATAGAAAGGGTGCAGAGGAGATTTACAAGGATGTTTCCTAGATTGGGGAGCATGTCTTATGAGAACAGGTTGAATGAACTTGGCCTTTTCTCCTTGGAGTGACAGGGAATGAGAGGTGACCTGATAGAGTGTATAAGATGATGAGAAGCATTGATCATGTGGTTAGTCAGAGATTTTTTCCCAGGGCTGAAATGGCTAACAGTTTTAAGGTGCTTGGAATTAGGTACAGAGTAAATGTTGGGTAAGTTTTTTTTAATGCAGAGTGGTGACTGCATGGAATGGGCTGCCGGCAACGGTGGTGGAGGCGGATATAAAAGGGTCTTTTAAGAGATTCTTGAACAGGTACATGGAGCTTAGGAAAATAGAGGGCTATGGGAAACCCTAGCTAATTTCTAAAGTAAGTATATGTTCGGCACAGCTTTGTGGGCTGAAGAGCCTGTATTGTACTGTAGGTTTTCTGTGTTTCTAAGGTCCCCATGTCCATCTTAATTTATCATGATCTTTATTCATCTTCATGCAAACTTCCCCAACCTACCTCACATGGTTTTGTTATTTCCATAATATTTGACCACTTCCTTCTCAAGTTGTTCGCCACATATCTCTTCCCTTTCTCTTCATCCTCCTTTCTGTTTTCCTGTCTAGACAGGTTACCTCCCAATGTTCCTGTCTAGCCAGGTTATCTCCCAATTCACTTAGACTTGCAGTTTCAAAATCTCAACTTGCTGTCTGGTCACTTTCTACTTTTCTGCACCTACAGATCAAATATATTGCAAAACAAGTGTAACGCCTTGGTTAAGATTTTTACTGCTACGCTGTAGGTATTTCATTTTAGCAGTCCAGAAGAGCAGTCTGTTCTGCTTTCAGCTTGTTCGGGTTTGAGTTTAGACAAGTGGCTTGTTATCCAACTTGGGGACATGCTGTTGGCCAATCAGGATGGTGGAATCAGGAGAAGGTTCTGGAGAATGCTGGGTTGAAGGTCTCGTTGCTGGGAGCTGGAAAAGATGGCTAAGTATGCTGTCCCTGTTGCACAAGGTGCTTTGTGCAGATGAATGGCTTCAAGACAGAAGAACCAATACTCCTGTGGGAGACCCGTTTATTCCCGATGGATTGCGAGCAGCGTTTGGAAGGTGGTGTGTGCTTTCACATAGATCGAGGATCCAGCATGTGAGTGACGGACAAGTTCAAGATGAGCTCCGACTTAAGTGCACATTTGACTGCTTTATAGTAATGGGCTGGTTTTGTTTTTTTCTTTCATTTAATAACTGTTTGCTTAAATTAATGTTCTTAAATATATATTATAAATTGTATGCAGTGTACAATCTGTTATTTCTTGCCAGGGGCAGTAAATCACACAATATTCACACAAACGGGTTTGGGTGGGTGAGACATCCCAACCTCACAGATTTGGCAGGACCAAATTCGGATACTTTTTAGGCTACGTCCACACTAGAGCAGATAATTTTGAAAACGCCAGTTTCACATAAAAACGATTGGCGTCCACATTATGCGTTTTTGAAAATATCTCTATCCACACTGAAATGGAGATTTTGGCGAATCTCCTCCTCCTGCGCGTGCGCAGGACACAACTACCGAAAACAAGCGACATGTTTGGTGTCGAATCTCGCCGTGAAAGTGCGCGTTTGTGTAGTTACAGACTAGAAAAACTTAAAACGACGGACAGCTGTTGGCTTTCGCGCAGGAGAACTTAAAACTAAAAAAAACAAATACTGGAGCGTACGGGGGCAACCGACAGGGAGTTCATGGACAGATCGACCCGGCTAACGACGAACATTGAAAAACTAACTAACTCTGTTGCATTAATAAAGCACCTTATTAAATGTATAAAACATGTCTGCATCAGTGTTATCCTGTATTTCTATAAAATGTTACATTAGGCTGTTGCACATCTATTGTCAGAGAAGTACTTGCATAAATAGGTAAACCATGTTCGTACGAGCAAGGACAGAAAACAGGGCAAAGTGAGTATAGTATACTTATTTATTCAGCAAGTTATGGGTCAAAGTATTTGGTGAGTACATTTCTAACTCTTCTGGCTCCAGTCACTTTGTCGTCTGCTCTGAAATTGTTAGGTTGCGTTCAAGAAAACAATGAAATGGCGCGCTGCCGTCTGACAGCGTTTTCAGATTTCTCTGGTTACCCCGTCCACACTGATCTGCCCAATCAGCATTTTCAAAAATATCCAGCCTGGAAAGCATTTCTGAAAAGCTCTGGTTTTGGGGGACGAAAACACCGTTTTAGTGTGGACAGAGCGTAAAAACGAAGAGAAAAAGCTTCGGTTATGGATTTATCTGGCGTAGTGTGGATGTAGCCTTAGATGCATGAAGCCAGGGAAAGGTGAGTTCATCATCATGGAATCCAGTGGCTCTTAACACGGGTCTAATGAGCCAGGTTTCCAGAGACGGCTGAAAAGAACGGGGTTTCATTGCGGGGTCATCATCCCTGATTGTTTTTGTTGGATGCTGTGATTGCACTGAATATTGATTAGGTGGGTTGTGTGTTTAAGGATGTGTGCTGATGTAATGGCAGTGGATCTGCCCGTTATTATTGGGGTTCCAGGAGAAGTGGGGCCGTGGGCCGTCCATGCTTTCTGAAAAGAGGGGAATGTAGGGAAGGGTACCAAATGAGCTTCCCATAGCTGAGGGCGGAGTCTTTAAAGAAAAGTTGCTCTTGTTTCTGCGGAGTGAGGGAAAGGAGTTGTCTGGTATGATAGGTGAACAAGTCCTTCAGCTGCTGATTTAAATTCTGAGCTCATTTTGTCTGTTACATCAGTCGTTGATAAATGCAGAACTATATCTGCAGAGAGCCAAAATTACTGTAGGCTAGGAGTGTTCTCTGGAGTCAAGCACACATCTGATGGGGAAGAAGAATATGAGGCTTGGGCTGAGTGGACACCTCAGTTATTGGGTGAGTGGTGGTGCTCAGATAATAAGAAAAAACAGACTGGTAGAGAGCTTGAAGAGGCCGCCAGTTGTTACAGTGAGGTTCCTCAAGGTAGAAAATCCATTAGCCATGTAGGCTAATTATCTGCAAGCTCAGGAAGATGCATTTGATAGTGCTGGAGGTGCAGCCGATCTGAGGATGAAATTTAGGCGCACATTCTGCAAGAATTGTCTGCTGTATTTTCAGGTTGGAGAAGCTGCTGCATTCTTTATGCCACAAGTTGCTTGAGGATGGAGCAAGTTGTGAAGGGCGCACTGTCACATGATGTCATTGCTCTACGTCTTCAAATGACCCACAAGATGTGTCCTCTTCCATCTTTTACCGAGTTAGAGAAGTTAGAGAGGAGGGACATGCAATGGAGGAGCGCAGGGCACAGTCCTCAGTAGTAGCCGTTGTTGCTGGAGCGATTCCTGATGTCCAACAAGCAGGGGTATTTTACAGGATTTCGTGAAAGATTTTGGCACTGAGGTATTCCGGTTGATATCGGCAGGTGTTGACACCAAGCACAACAAAGCTGAAAGGGATCTGGACCCACTGATGGGCTGTACAGTAAAGGGACCCAGTAAAGGAACGGGCTTACATTTTGGAGAGGATATGTTCCTATCAGTGTATCAAGGGACATGCTAAAGAAAACACTACTCCTGAACGTTTAGTGGGACCAACCTCTGATGTATCCATACTGATTGAAGGTGTTTATGCTAAACCCATATGTGACATGGGTTCTCAGACTACATTGCTTTATCAATCCTTTTACAACCCATATTTGATGCATTTACCATTGACACCACTCAGTGCTCTTGGATTTTGGGGCTTAGCACTGATGAGTACCCCTACGATGGTTACATGTCATTACAGTTGGAGTTTTCGGACGCAGATGATGGAGTAACTGAAACTATTAACATACCATTGTTGGTCTGTCTGAATCCGGTTGATAAGAGTGGAGCTTCCATTCTTGTGCAAGCAAATGCTGCTGTTGTGAGAAGGCTCCTGGGAGCAGGCAAGGACTTTTTGAACAACTTACTCTGTGTTCAGAGCTGCTTTTGAGAGGGGTAATTTCCTTCCAAGCAGGATGATGAGCAGGAAAGAGGAAATGTGTGGTGCACCCAGATTAAACCTGTCCTGTATGTCCAGGAGGAGACAGGAACCCACGAAATTGCCGGAATGTCTGAAAAATGGGGAAGAAACTAAACTGAGATGATGTTGGGACACCAAGATCCATTTTCTACTGACGAAGCTGATGTTGGTGACTTCTGGAGCACTTGCTACACTACTGGAGCGACTAAGGGCACCCCTTTCCGAGAGAGGTCTTGCTGATTAGCACCAGCGGAGGGTGAGGATGTTTGGCTGCACCAGCGTACACTGATGGAAGTTAAATTCAGTCATGGAGCAGGGGAGCCTGAGCTGCCGGAAGATGCGAGTGGTAGACAGGGAGGGTCACAAAAGGTGGTTGAAGTTGGAGGAGCTAAAAATGGGTTAAGGAGATCTCAGAGTCAGCCCATGGATAGTCTGACCTATGACACACTGAGGGAACAGAGTATTGTGCCTATCCCCCGGAGAGATTGTCACTACCATTCACAAATTATTTAGAGGTCCTGATGTCATGGAATTCCTTTGAAAATTGTGTTATTAGTGATGGGTTGATACGTTTCAAAGTCAAGAGCACTTGACTATTTTTGGTGTTGGAAGAATGCAACACCTTGGTTAAGATTTTTACTGTTACGCTGTAAGTATTTCATTTCAAGAGTTCTGTAAGAGCAGTCTGTTCTGCTTTCAGCTTGTTCGAGTTTAAGTTTAGACATGAGGCTTGTTGTTCAACTTGGGAACGTGCTGTCAGCCAATCAGGATAGTGGAATCGGGAGAAGGTTCTGGAGAATGCTGGGTTGAAGGTCTCGTTGGTGGGAGCTGGAAGGAGACAGCAGGAAAAGATGGCTGAGAATGGCTGTCCCTGTTGCACAAGGTGCTTCGTGCAGATGAATGGCTTCAAGACGGAAGAACCAATACTCCCATGGGACACCCGTTTATTCGCGATGGATTTTGACCGACTTTCAGAAGGTGGTGTGAGCTTTCACGCAGACCGAGGATCCAGCATGTGAGTGACGGACAAGTTCAAGATGAGCTCCGACTAAGTGCACATTTGACTGCTTTAGGGTAATGGACCCTTCTTGTTTCTTTTTCTTTCTTTCACTTAATAACTGATTGCTTAAATTAACATTCTTAAATATACTTTATAAATTTTATGCTGCGTACGATCCATTATTTCTTGCTGGGGGGAGTAAATCACACAGCATTCACACAAACAGGGATTGGGTGGGCAAGACATCCCAATCTCACGGATTTGGTGGGACCAAAGTTGTATACACCCTAGACGCACAAAGCTGGAGAAAGGTGGATTTATCACCGTGGAATCCATTGGCTCTGAGCGAGGGTCTAACCCTCGCGCAGGTGTTTCCTGAGACACCCAAGAAGAAAGGGAATTGTGTGTGAGTCTGACTTAAGCTACATGCACCAAAACCGATTGGTTATTGTTGACGTTACAAAAATAACACAAACTTTACTTTGGTCCTTTATTTTTTACTGTCTCATTTCCAAAGACTTATTTGATAGAGAAAAGATTGGGATCAATTTCTTTGTGTGTTACCAATACAGGCACAATGTCTAGTAACGTCAAACTACAGAAACACATGTTTGACTCTGCAGAATCATACTTTTGGAATCCAGTGTGCCTTGCATGCTGAAGCAGGGGTTAGTTGGGGTTTGAGATCTGTTTCAAGTGTCATTCTTCATGAAAAGCATAACTGATTTTTGTGGAGCGAAGGCCCATGTTAAAAATTTAAATGTGTATGATCTGTTTATTTAGCATAGCTAGAAGGAAGTAGAAGTTTCAAGATTTTTTATTGTTATTTCCTGTACCCAAGTGTAAAAGAGCACAAAATAATTGTTACTCTGGATCTGATGCAGCATTAAAAAAACCCCCCATATAACCATATAACAATTACAGCACAGGAACTGGCCATCTTGGCCCTTCTAGTCCATGGCAAACGCTTACTCTCACCTAGTCCCACCGACCTGCACTCAGCCCATAACCCTCCATTCCTTTCCTGTCCATATACCTATCCAATTTTTTTTTTAAATTACAAAATTGAACCTGCCTCTACCACTTTTACTGGAAGCTCGTTCCACACAGCTACCACTCTCTGAGTAAAGAAGTTCCCCCTCGTGTTACCCCTAAACTTTTGCCCCTTAACTCTCAATTCATGTCCTCTTGTTTGAATCTTCTCTACTCTCAATGGAAAAAGCCTATCCACGCCAACTCTATCTATCCCCCTTATAATTTTAAATACCTCTATCAAGTCCCCCCATCAACCTTCTATGCTCCAAAGAATAAAGACCTAACTTGTTCAACCTTTCTCTGTAACTTAGGTGCTGAAACCCAGGTAACATTCTAGTAAATCTCCTCTGCACGCTTTCTATTTTGTTGACATCTTTCCTACAATTTGGTGACCAGAACTGTACACAGTACTCCAAATTCAGCCTTACCAATGTCTTGTACAATTTTAACATTACATGCCAACTCCTATACTCAATTCTCTGATTTATAAAGGCCTGCAAACCAAAAGATTTCTTCACCACCCTATCCACATGAGATTTCACCTTCAGGGAACTATGCACCATTATTCCTAGATCACTCTGTTCTACTGCATTCCTCAATGCCCTACCATTTACCATGTATGTCCTATTTTGATTAGTCCTACCAAAATGTAGCACCTCACACTTTTCAGCATTAAACTCCAACTGCCATTGTTCAGCCCACTCTTCTAACTGGCCTAAATCTCTCTGCAAACTTTGAAAACCTACTTCATTATCCACAACGCCACCTACCTTAGTATCATCTGCATACTTACTAATACAATTTACTACCCCATCACCCAGATCATTAATGTATATGACAAACAACACTGGACCCAGTACAGATCCCTGAGGCACACCACTAGTCACCGGCCTCCAACCCGACAAACAGTTACCCACCACTACTCTCTGGCATCTCCCATCCAGCTACTGTTGAATCCATTCTATTACTTCAATATTAATACCTAACCATTGAACCTTCCTAACTAACCTTCCGTGTGGAACCTTGTCAAAAGCCTTACTGAAGTCCATATAGACAACATCCACTGCTTTACCCTCGTCAACTTTCCTAGTAACCTCTTCAAAAAAATTCAATAAGATTTGTCAGACATGACCTTCCACACACAAATCCATGTTGACTGTTCCTAATCAGACCCTGTCTATCCAGATAATTATATATACCATCTCTAAGAATACTTTTCATTAATTTACCCATCACTGAAGTCAAACTTACAGGCTGATAATTGCTAGGTTTACTCTTCGAACCCTTTTTAAACAATGGAACTACATAAGCAATATGCCAGTCCTCCAGAACCATCCCTATTTCTAACGACATTTGAAATATTTCTGTCAGACCCCCTGCTATTTCTACACTAACTTCCCTTAAGGTCCTAGGAAATATCATGTCAGGACCTGGAGACTTTTATATTCTTTAAAAGGGCCAGTACGTCCTCTTCTTTAATCATCATAGTTTCCATAACTACCCTACTTGTTTCCCTTACCTTACACAGTTCAATATCCTTCTCCTTAGTGAAAACAAAATATAAAGAACACCATAATAAAAAATACGATAAATATAACAAAGAAGATTGCTTATATGCATCAATTGTATATCCATACAATGACGCTGGGCTGTACATAAGGCAACTGACAGAAAATAATAAAGCAGTGGGTAGAGCTGTTGATCAACCTTCCTGCTTGGCATAAGTAAAGTAACTGCTTTTGTATCTGCTTTTCCTGGCATGAATACTACATGGCCTCCTCTCTGATGGGAGTTGAACAAACAGACCATGAGCAGGGTGTGTGGGATCCTTCATGATGTTACCGTCCCTTTTCTGGCACCTTTCTATATAATTGATGGTTGGTAGGCTGGTGCTGGGAATGCATTGGGCAGTTTTAACCACCTGTTTGCTGCAGTACAGTTTGCGAACCAAACGGTGGTACAGCTTGTTAGGATGCTCTCTACTGTGCATCCGTAGAATGGCGTGAGTATGGATGTGCAAAGTCCTGCTCTCTGCAGTCTTCTCAGGAAGCAGATGTGTTGACGAGCTTTGTTGATTGTGTGGGATGTGTTCTGGGACCTGAGGTGGTGTGTGATGTGCACTCCCAGGGGCTTGAAACTGCTTGCACCTTCCGTTGCTGTGTCACTGATGTAAAGAGGAATGTGAGTGTTATGAGTTCTCCTGAAGTAGATAACCATCTCTCCTTGTCTCGTTGACATTAAAGAAGAGGTTATTTGCCTGGTACCAGACTCAAGCTTTTCCACTTCCTCTCTGTAGGCATCCTATTGTTGTTAGTGATGAGCCCCACCACGGTGGTGATATCAGTGAACTTGAAAACGTGATTGCTCAGCTGTTTAGCTGTGCAGTCGTGTGAGCAGAGAGTGCAGTAATAGGTTCAGCACACATCCTGGGGGGACACCGGTGTTGAGAATGATGGGGAGGGAGGAGCGGTTGTCCACCCTGACCATGTGAGATCTGTTGGTTAGGAACTCCAATGCCCAGTTGCACGTGGTGTATTTAGACCAAGGAGTAGGAATTTGTTCACCAAAGTCTGTAAGACAGTAGTGTTGAATGCTGAATTGAAAGCCAAAAACAACATTCTGACATAAGAGTCCTTGTTTTCTAGGTATGTCAGGGCCAGGTGCTTTACAGATGCTATGGTATCTGTCGTAAAGCTGTTCTGTTGGTGAGCATCTTGGTGAATGTTCAGTGTGGCAGGAATGAGGTTTTAGCTATGTTTCATTAGCAGCCCTTCAAAGCATTTCATGATGATTGGTGTCAGTGCCACTGGGTAGTAATCATTTAGTTCTGAAGGTGTTAAGAGCTCTTTGGTGCAGGGATGACGGGGGGGGGGGGGGGGGGGGGGGGGGTGCTGATTTGAAGCAGGTATCAGCAGCCTGGATGAGTGAAGTGTTGAAGGTGTTGATGACCCTTTTCCTTGTGTTACCTCCTTTCCTGTCTTTTATTTCAGCCAATGCTGAAATGGCCTGGATGTTGCTGAAGATCAACCAACTGTCAAGCTAATAAATTAATGAGTCACACTTGCCATTTCCTGCTTTATCAATATCCAGTTCTTAAATTAGCTAGCAGAGCTCCTCTAATTCTGAACATTGTAAAAAAAACAGCCTGCAGATGCTTGCATTTGGTGAAAATGTATTCTTTCACAATGAGCACATTTAGGCTAATTAAATCATGGTTAACTTGTTTTATAGTGAATTGCAAGTTATGTTTGGAAGAAACAATGGTGGGAAGATCTACCAGGTTTCAGTGACAGCTTTAAGTACTTGGCAGTACATGGCATTGTAGTTACTTTGGGAAGTTGCTAAATGAAGTTCATCTTGGACTTCAAAGAATGACCTTGACTGATGGACGGCAGTGTCAAAGAACAAAGGTGATGGTTGAATACACTGGAAAAATAAATAACTATTAACATAAAGTCTTTCAATGTGAGTCTTTGAATATCTTTCGATATTAAGCTTTAACTGGCAAAGAATTCTCAGTTTTTTAAAAAATAATAGAGAATTGCAGGGCACTGAGGAGTTCTGTAGAACAAAGGGACCTGGGAATACATGTCCTTAATTTTTTGAAAGTGACAGCACAGGTTGATAGGGTCATAAAGAAAGCTTTTGGTACATTGGGCATCGTAAATAAAAGTATTGTGTACAGGAAATGAGGTGTTATGTTGAAGCTGTACAAGATGCAGGTGAGGCCTAATTTGGACTTTATTCCTTAGAACATAGAAGAACAAGGGAAGATTTGATAGAGGTGTACAAAATTATGAGGAGTATAGAGGTGTACAAAATTATGAGGAGTATAGATAGGGTAAATGCAAGTGGGTTTTTCCCACTGAGGTTGGGTAAGACTACAACTAGAGGCCATGGGTTAAGGGTGAAAGGTGAAAAGTTCAAAGGGAACATGAGGAGAAACTCAGAGGGTCCTGAGAGTGGAACGAGCTGTCAGCATATAAGTGGTGCATGTGAGCTTGATTTCAGCATTTAAGAGAAGTTTGGATAGTTGTATGGATATTAGGGGCTATGGTCTGGGTACAGGTTGATGGGACATGACAGTTTAAATGGTTCAGCACAGATTAGATGGGCCAAAAGGCTAATTTCTGTACTGTACTTTTCCAAGATTCTAAATTTCCTCAGCGCGTGATCTGAATTAATTTCTGGTGACTAATCATAATGAGTGTGTGGACTCAACTATATTGTTTAAAATTGAATGTCATCTTTTTCTTGCATTCATGACCTGGTTGTATATTTAGGGCAGTAAGACAGACATCTCCATCATTATTACTAGGATTTGAGTGCCTCAATGTAATATTTAAAAATTGTTTTATAATTGGGTTTGTTTTCTACATGGAGATTCGTTTCACTACCAAAAGATTGCAAGTGATTTTTGCTTGCTATCCTGATAATATTCCTTTGTCTGATAAATATTTGAACATTTGCTGCTTTTGGACTCTTACTCTGTGCTTTTATTTTAGCAGCCACTCTTGCTACCTCATAGCTGTAACTACACTTCTGTGCATTTAGCTTAGATAGCTGCATGAATTCTTTAAATCGAGCCATAGAATTCATTTAATGCGCATCTATTCCTCCATCGCACAAACTATACCGTAAATACACCAGAGCTGATCATTTGTTCTTGAATTTGAATTGTTTATCCCAATTTGTGTTTTTCTATTTTAATTCTAATCTCCAACATTTGGATTTTATTTTGGAATACTTTCATTAGCTATGTAGAACTTGTTTCAGACACAAAGGTGGTATATTAGCTTGTATGTATATAAGAATATACTTCCTTACTAATTCCTAATACTTGTTCTTGCATCTGTGTTCAATTATTTAAATAGACTTTTAACATTTAGAATGCCTGTTTCTGTGGTGACAACACAATTCCAGTGGAGGGAGACATTGTCTTAAATTTAAAATATTCTCAACCATTTTCTTTTACTTCAAAATAAAACTCTTCTGACTAAACCATGAGCCAATGTTGTGTTGTTACTGACTAACAATTCATTGTTTATAGACCTGGTCGAACATTGTACCTCGCAATACATAGGAAAGAGCAATTTATGCAGGAAATGTGACACACATGATAAAGCTATCAAGGGAAAGTGACGTGATAGATAGGGAATGAAAGATCAGTGGGACCCGGATACATGTTTAACTTCTGAATGTGGTAGCAGAAATGTAGAGGTTGTATATGAACCTTGCCTGTATGTGATGCCTTAAAATCTTTCATTTATATGAGTGGCACAAGCCGTGGATATTACTGAATACTTGAAGTTTGTCTGAATGAGTAAAGGGTTCAATAAGATTTGAAGCTTTATCCAGGACAAAGCAGCCTGCTTGATTGGCACCCCATTCATCAGTCTAAGTATATTCTTCTGTCAGCACAAAATCTGTGTGACCTTGTAGATGTGCCTCAGCAAATGCTATGGCTCAAACCCATGGTGTCTACCATTTAGAAAAACTAGAACACTACCTGCAAGTCTGCGAGTAGCTTAATTTGTAGATGTTTTGTCGAGCCAGGTACCATCTCATGATCCGTGTTTTGTAGTCTTTCATGGAGCGGATCTGTAAGTGTGAGTGGGCCCGCACTGAGACATGGTTCTTGGGCTACCAGCTAGGGTGAGGACTAGTTCAGCCACTGGTCAACAAGGTCAAGGCCATCAGAAGTAGTCCCCAGCCCCACACAAAGTAACAGGTCCAATCCTTCCTTGGGCTAATTAGGTGGTACCACCGTTATATCCCTTAGTTTGCCACCTTGGCAGTCTCAGTAACAGAACTGATGCTGAAGTCCGCAAAGAATCCGGTCCAGTGGAGGAGGTGAGGAGGTTTTTGTGACTCTGAAGGAAGCCCTGTGTTCCCCGCCAGTCCTCATTGGTCCAGACCCCATCAAACCATTCACCATCCCCAGCATGTCTCAGCAGTGGGGATTGGAACAGTCCTGGCCCAGGGGAAAGAGGGAGAAAACCAGCCGGTTTTGTACCTTAGTCAGAAGCTGCTACTGCAGGAGACAGGTATTCCACTGTTGAGAAGGAAGCTCTTGCCATAAAATGGGCCTTGGAAAGCCTTCAATATTACCTGCTGGGCAGAGAATTTGTTCTGGAGACTGACCACAAAGCAGTCACCTGGGTCCACTCCATGAAAGACCACAAAGCACGCATCATGAGATAGTACCTGGCTCTACAACCATTCCATTTCAACATCCATCATGAGGCAAGGCAGCACAACTTCATGGCAGACTCTCTCCCAATTACCCACCTTGTGGAATCCAGACGAGGTGAGGGGTGACGTGACAGAACAGGTTGGCAATGCTAATTCTCCTGCTAACCTTGTCTAGTTTCCCCATTAGTTCACACACTTTGCCCTCCTGTTCTGCAGTTCTTGGGAGCTTACCGTTTACACACCCCAACAGTAAAACAATCGCTAGCTTGGCTAATCAAGCCAATCCCTTTGGTTACGTGCTACACTGGCTTATAACTCATAAAAATAAGGACTGATATTCCAAACAGTTTTATTTATTTTCACTCACACAGTTACATTGGTTTGTAGACAGCAGAATGGCCCCAAAAGAACATAGGGACAGCTTGGGGTGTCTTAAGATAATGCCTGGGTTAGTGGGAGCAGGTGCACCACACCCAACATAGGCAACGTGGGGAGCATGTGGACACTGATCTCTGGGTTTAACTAAGGCATTTGTTGTGGAATAAAACCGTAGATGTTAGAATCCTTGTTTAAAATGTTCCAGTTCTGCATCTGAAGTAGCTATTATGGTCTGGTCAGCTGATTATCCCTCCCCTCCCAGATCAACAGTAGAATTTCCAGGTCCTTCTAGGCCAGGCAGAGGCAGATTTAAAACCTCAGTCTGGCTTTGCTAGAGAGCTGTAGAGGTTGGCTTTGACGGTTGGTGAATAGTTATATTGGAAAACTGAAGGTGAAGTGTGTCATGGAGAATTCCTCTGCATTTTTGTAAATATTTTGTGCGTTTATGTTTGTTTTCATTTGTCCATTTGTAAATACTTTTTTTCTTCACAACTTTTGGGCAGCTTTTGCATTTTTTTCCACCTGGCACTAAATAAAACCACAGGCACTGATGTGCTGTTGCAGCTTACCGTCTGTTTTTCTTTTAATTGGTGACCCTCGTCGGGCACGTTTACCCACACCTGACAGTGCGGTGTGACACTGGGGCAATATTGAGTGAACCATAAGCCCTGCAGTAATTCAAGAATAAACTCAGCATCTACTTGAGTACAAATGGGAATCTGCATTAAATTGGCAATGATGTCACGATTAGTAAAATTCCTGCTGAAAAGATGAAGTTCATTTGATAAGGATACCACACCTCTTTTAAAAACGCAGTTATCATTGCCATTGAGCCAAGACGAAACCACCCTCAGGGTGGGGGACCACTGCCATCTATCACAAGCAGGACTTCCCGGTAGATAAACATTTGAATTCCAATTAACACACACAAAATGCTGGTGGAACACAAGCCAGGCAGCATCTATAAGGAGAAGCACTGTCGACGTTTCGGGCCTGCTGTGTTCCACCAGCATTTTGTGTGTGTTGTTTGAATTTCCAACATCTGCAGATTTCCTCGTGTTTGCTCTTTTAATTCCAATTCTCTTGTGCCAAGGTGAGACTACCCCCAGGGTGGAGGAGCAACATCTTATATTTTGTCTGGGTTCCCTCCAACCTGTTGATATAAATATTGGTTTCTTCTTCTGGTGAACAAAATTCCACCCCTCTCCCCCACCATTCCTCACTCTGACCATTCACTTCTCACCTGCCAATTACTTAACCCCTGGGTCCCCTCCTGTTCCCTTTCTCCTATTGTCCACTCTCCTCTCCTATCAGATCCTTTCTTCTCCAGCTCTCGACTTTTTTTCACCCAGTTGGCTTCACCTATCACCATCCAGCTAGCTTCTTTCCTCTCCCCTCACCTTTTCATTCAGGCACCTCCCCTTCTTCTTTTTCAGTCTTGAAGATGGGATTTAGCCCAAACTGTTGTTAGTTTACTCTTTTCGATAGATGCTGCTTGACTTGCTGAATTCCTCCAGCATTTTGTTTGTGTTGCTTATTATTACCATTTGTTATTACATCACTTCTTAATAGTGTCAACCAAAACTGTAAACTAGGTCCAGATTTAAACACTGACCACATAGCAGCGTATACTTGGAGAATGAGCTACAAAGTGGTGGAAGTGTCTTGGAAGGGAGCTTCCTTTGGCTTTTATTTGATATGCTGTTAAATTTGGAAGCAGGTTTGTTGGTTCAATTGCAAATACTGACTTAAGTAATGGTCCAATTAAAATTGTTTCAAAAATGGGCTGGGGTGGGGGGGGGGTGAAAGAGTTGAAAGAGTGCAATGAGAGTGAAAAAATAATTCTGCAACAAAGTGCAGGAAGACATACATTAAAATGTATTCTATATTATCTATCCATCCCAAGCCACTTCCAATTTAATCATATTTTGAAATGCCTTTTACCGTCCATGTGGGGAAAATGAGCTAAAAGGCCAACTAATCTGCTCTCATGCAGCTTGAAGATTTAGAACACAGCTAAGGAAAATTATTTTCATCCAAAAGAGTGGTACGAGTCTGGTATTGTGCCTAAAATGGAGGTAGAAAGCTACAGTGCTTTTGAAAACTTTTGATCTGTTATTAGCTAGAAGATGGTAGTCAGAGACAAGTTTAATATAATGCTTGATTGGATTGAAGGTCAAAATGGTATCCTTTGAATACAGATAAAGTGTTTACTTACATACAAATGTAATGCATAACGTTTTCAATGACATAAAGAATTGGAGTGCCACCTTCTCATTTGTCAGGGCACAAAGAAAACACGTTCAATTTTTACTAAATGCTCCTTTGGACTTATGGCTTAATATAAATGGGGATTGGAGATATATCTTCAGTACCTTGATTACTTATTCAGCAGTCCTTCAAATTCCAGACTGGATTACTTCTTATTAATCCTGAATCATTCAGCTCATGGCGAAAGCTACACTGGGTCAGGCCCTGTTCATAGTCTTTAGATCTCACATGTGATTAGAATCTATTGAAGAGCAGTGGAAGCAAGTCATTCTCTTTAGTCAGTGTCCATTGTAATATAATGTCCAATATTTTTAGTGGTGTCAAGGTATTTCTAAGTTTTGTTTCCTTTTATGCTTTATATTTGTGCTCAAGTGCAATGAAATCTAAAGACATTGACAGCACAGGCAGAGACCCCTTGTGTCCTGGAATCCTTGTTGTCCACAGTCAGACGAAGCTTCTCAACTCTTGGTCTGGGGTCTTGCAGACCACAGCAGATAAAATGCCTTCAGAATTTTTAAAACTTGAGAAGATTTCAGTACCCTTTTAGGCACCAAGCACTAAAACCTCACCAGGTGGGGCAACATCAGTTTTCAAATGCCCGACCTGCTAAGCTCCTCCACCTTGTGGTTTGACCACAGCATCTGCAGTGTACTTTGTGTTTAAAACCTCACCACCCTTTGAGAGGAAGTATATTTCTTATTTTCCATCAACTACCAATAAAAACAATGCTCTTTATTCACTGCTGAGGTGGAGTGTATTTTTTCCAGCCTTGCTCATCATATTCTAGGCCTCTTGTTATTTTATAGCACTTAATTATGTCTTCAGTTCCTAAAGATACAACATCATTGGATCTAAATTCCACTCATAATTCAAGCTTTATTGTTTTAGAAATATTCTTTTAGATCTTCCTATCCCTTGATGTCCAGTCATGTTCTTTTTGTAATATGGAGATAAGCTTATACTGTCAGTACTGCATGTGTTCATCACAGATTTTTGTGTTTGTTGTGACTGAACTAAAGCTGAGTTACATGGAAAGTTGTAACAGGAAAAAATGTAAGTACAGTATTTAGATAAGTATTATGGCAAACCTTCAGGAATGAGAGTCCCAAGTGAACCCATGAGAATCTCACTCTCCTGACACTTGTTCAACACAAAGATGGCAATGAACGATTAACTATGATTCCAATTGCTATAATCATCTACTTAATTTTAACACTTTGAATATAGTCAGGTAAATTTGTACTGCTACATAGTTACAATTGTAGCACATTCAAATTAGCAGAGCCCTTTGAATATTCAATACTGATGTCTCTTCCAAAAGCCAAAATGCACCCCTTTTGTTAGTGTTCAAGAATTTACAGCGAACCAGAAGGTTAAAAGACACAACAGACTGTGTGTTAGGTGATAATTTGTTGTGCGAATAGTAGGACCTTTCATATATTGTCTTCCCCGTGTTGTTCAATGGGACAGAGTCAGACAGTCCCATTAAATTGTTTGTGTTTATTGGTTTCAATGTACAGCCCAGTAACAGGCTAATGAGCATGTGCCACCCAATTACACTCATGTGACAAATTAACCAACTATTTATTTATTTATGGAAAAGCAACACAAAATAAGCCCTTCTGGTTTTTTGAGTCATGCTGCTCAGCAATTGCTGATTTAATCTTAGCATTATCACAGGACCATATAGAGTGAACAATAACCTACTAACCAACAAGTCTTTGGACTATGGGAGGAAACCAGAGCACCCATTCGTTCATGGGGTGGCAGCAATGTACAAACCGGTATGTCTTTGGAATGTGGGTGTGTGCCCATATGGTCCACAGAGAGAACGTACAAACTCCTCGAGACAGTGGCAGAATTGAACCCAGGTTGCTGGCACTGTAATAGCGTTACACTAACTGCTATGCTACCAGGTTTTATTTTTTGAAGACTGATTCTTATTTCAGTAAATCCATAACTATGCTGTTCATAATGTTATAACTACATAGTAATCCCTAACATGTTCAAATCACAGAAAGCATTCCACGGAATTGATTATATTTAGTACAGTAAAAACCTGGTTCAAAGGTTCATTTTATTATTAAAGTATGTATGAAGTATACAACTCTGGGATTCATCTTCTCCAGATAACAATGAAACAAAGAAAACTGTGGTCTTGTTAAAAGGATCTCATCTTCTCCCCCCCACCACCCAGTGAAAAACAAACTGTGGAAAAGAACAGCAACACGATTGTCAAAACCGCCCCCAACGCAAGAGAAAAAAATCATGCATTCCCAACAAGAGTAACAAGCCACAAACACACACACACACACACACACACACACACACACAGAGTCACTCTCTCACACACACACACACACACACAAATCGTGAAGTGTTTATTATATTCCCACATTCAATTCACAACTAACCGCGACAAAAAACTTCCCATAGTTGCCTGTGGACATAATAACTAATTTTCAAAGGGAAAACGAAGCTGAAACTGACGCAGTACACAAAAGGAGAGTTTTTTATGCTCAGTTTTCTCTAATTTTAATAAGCAAGCACAGAAAAAAATGGGCTTTTTGGAAACATTATCTGATGTAATTGACCATAAGTATAAGATATACACCATTTCATCATGGCTGATTCAATTTTCCTCTCAGCTCCAATCTCTTGTCTTCTCTCTGTATCCCTTCATGCCCTGACCAATCAAGAACCTATCAAACTCTTCCTTAAGTATACATAAAGATTGGCCTCCATGACTGTCCGTGGCAAAGAATTCCACAGATTCACCACTCCATGGCTAAAGAAATTCTTCCTTTGCTTTTAGACTCTCCAACCATAGGAAATATCCTCTTTACATCCACTATCAAGCCCAAATGTTTCAGTTAGATCACCACTTATTCTTCTGAATTAGAGTGAATACAGGCTCAGAGCCATCAAACGCTCTACAGATCCTCGAATCATTTTTGTGAACCTCCTTTGAACCCTCTCCAGTTTCAGCACATCCTTTCTCAGACATCCCACCCTGAAAAAACTCATTTCAGTGAGGTAGCACTATCAATTTGCAGGAGACTTCCCGGGGAGGTGGGATGTCTTCAATAGAGTAGCTCCTTAGCAGCTCGCCAGCTAGTTTAAATAACTTTAGCTATGCTAATGAACAAATGACACCTGTTAAACTCACCTCAACAGTGATTTAACCGACCATGGACAATAGAAAAGTCACTGTTGCAAACAGTGCAGTGTCATTATTTTTGACCCCTATTAGGCAAGGGTACACGTAGTCTGGGGTGAAGTACATTTTATATATTTTTTTGGAGAACTCTGATATGGCACGTGCACTCTCTCCCTCCCTCCCTCTCCCCCTCCCCCCCATCCCCCCTCTCCTTTTCTCTCCTTTCTCTCTCTCTCTCACTCTCTTTCTCTCTCTCTAAAAATCGGTTTTGGGATATTGTATATAATTTGAGGGCTTCAGGGAGATTCTATCAATATGTGGGAGACTCCCGAAAACTCTAGGAGGGGTGGGATATCTGCTTTCTCAGATAAGGGGCCCAAAACTGCTCACAGCACTCCAAGTGAGGCCTCGCCAGTGTTTATAAATTCTTAGCATTATATCTTTCTTTTATATTCTGGTCCTCCTGAAATGAATGAAAACATTTGCCTTCCTCACCACAGACTCAACCTGCAAATTAACCTTTAGGGAATCCTGCACAAGGATTTCTCAAACTTCTGGTAATTACCAAACCCTGCCCCTCCCCCCTTTATTGCATCATTTTCCATTCCCATTTCCCTCTCTCACCTTACCTCCTTACTAACCCGTCACCTCCCTCTGGTGCTCTTCTCCCTTCCCTTTTTTCCATGGCCTTCTGTCCTGTTCTGTCAGATTCCCTCTTCTTGAGCCCTGCATCTCTTTCACCAATCCACTTCCCAGCTCTTTACTTCACACTTTCCCCTCTCTGGGTTTCCCCTATCACCTACCACCTTGTACTTCTTTCCCCCCTCCCATTTTCTTATCCTGATTTCTCATCTTTTTGCTCCCGGCCTGATGAAGGGTCTTGGCCCGGAACGTCGACTGTTTACTCTTTTCCACAGATGCCTCCTGGCCTGCTGAGTTCTTCCAGCATTTTGTGTGTGTTGATTGGATTTCCAGCATCTGCAGATTTTCAAAAAATGGGTACAGTTTTGACGTCAAGTGACTTCAATAAGCATTACAAAAAAACAATCACTCATTTTCCACGTGATCCTATGTGAATGCCAAAAAATTACTTTCTGAACTCATAGGTCTGTTGCACCTTGGTCAGCTCATAAATGAAAATTAAATGATCTACAACAGCTTAACTAGTGATGAACAGATTTGGATCATTCCCAAGCAAAGTGCTCATTAGCAATGAAAAATTACGATTAGGCCAACTGGTTACTTAAGTTAACTTCAAAGGGGCTCATTTATTTTGGTTTGGAATCTGCTGTCTTGTTGAAGTGCAATATTCAGTGAGGCAAACAGATTGATCCTCCAGTGAAATAAATGCAATTTTCTTCTTGTTACACTCTTCTCCTGTTTTAAAGTGTTTGTCTCTGGTTTCATAATATTTACTGCACATAGTTAAATTTAAATGACAGTCACAGGTAAGTTTTCTATCCATTTCTGGAACAGGTTGGTATCAAGATTCAATAAAGTGAAGTGCAGAGGGATATATAAGAACTATCAGAAACAGAGGAACTGGAGATTTAAAAACTGCATTATGACCAGGGAAGAGGAGAACCCTTTGAGTGACAGGGTAGATTGTGGTTCCAATTGGTCAAAAAATAATTTGGGTCGGCTATGGAGGAAAAGGTCAAGGGCTTATCCATCATAGAAAGTATTTCCCATTTTTTTAGGGTATGCTCCTTCTCTTGTTCTTATGATACACTCTCACCAGGCGCATTTAGTTTCTGTTTACTAAATGTGCCAATGACATCTGCAAAAGCCAACTTGAACGTGTACAGTACCTCAAATTATTATTTTCCAAATTGAAGGCTGTTGGCCCAAGTGCAAAATATTTTTCTTCTCTCAGAGGCTAGCGAATTGCTATAATCCTCTGTCTCTGAGGGCTGCAGAATTTAAAGTGGAGGTACACAGATATTTGAACGAAATTGAAGGTTATGGGGAACTAGCAAGAAGAGAAGTTGCTGCCTGCAGAGACTAGAATTGGTTTATTATTGCCACACGTATCAAGTTACAATGAAAAGCTTGTTTTGCATACCGTTGATGCAGATTATATCATTACATGGTGCATTGAGCTAGAACAGTGATTCCCATTGGGGGAGTGGTTCATGTCGTGAGGGGAAACAGAAGTAGCTGGGAGGCGTTCTTGATACTTGGGGGAAGGGTGGGAGGTAAGCGGCACCCTAACTTGAGGTACAAGACCTGACTGACCATTAGTGCTTTCAAAAAAAAAGATGAGGCTCTGAAACACAGGAAGAACCATAGCTCTGCAGGCAGTGAGCATTCGTCGTCACAATGCGTCTAAAACTGGGCAGTCTCATCTGACCTCACCAACCAAACAGAGATCAGGTAGGAGGCTACCCAGACAGAATATAATGTTTTGCTCCTCCAACCTGAGTGTGGCCTCATTGCATCAGTAGAGGAGGCCATGTTGGAATGAGAATGGGAAGTAGAATTGAAATGGGTAGCCACCGGGAGATCCCGCTTTTTCTGGCAGACTCAGTGGACTCTAGGTGCTCAGTGGGAAGGGATAGATGGACAATGGAGTCCGTAGAGAAAGATCCCTGTGGAAAGCAGAAAGTGGGGAGGAAAAGAGAGATGATCCTTGACAATTCAACCCTCCCCATTGATCTCACTCCTGGTACTTACCCTTGCAAGCAGAACAAGTGCCACACCTGCCCCTACACCTCACCTCTTTACTAGTCAGGGCCCCAAACAGGTGAGGCGAGACATGACCTTGTGAGTCTGTTGGGGTCATCTGCTCTATCCAGTGCTCCCGGTGTGGCGTCCTGTATGTTGGTGACACCCGACTTTTATTGTGAGACTGGTTCGCTGAGGACCTATGCTCCAATGCCAGAAAAATTGGGATCTCCTAGTGGCCAACCATTTTAATTCTACTTCCCATTCCCATTCCGACATGTCAGTCCACGGCCTCCTCTACTGCTGCAATGAGGCCACACTCAGGTTGGAGGAGCAAAGCATCATATTCTGTCTGGGTAGCCTCCTACCTGATGGCAGAAAATTAACTTATTGAACTTCCAGTAATTGCACCTCTCTCCCACCTTCTTCAACATTCCCCATTCCTGCCTCCTGTTCTTTCCTTACTCCTTATTTGTCCATCATCTCTTGATGGTGTTCCTCCTCCTTCTCTTTCTTCCACTGTCTTCTCCTGTCAGGTTCTCCCTTCTCTAGCCCTTTACTTCTTTCACCAATTGACCTCCTAGCTCTTCACCTCCTCCCTGCCAGTTTCACCTATCATCTACTACCTTGCACTTCTTCCTCCCCTCCCACCAACTTCTTACTCCGACTTCTCATCTTTTCTTCTCCAGTCCTGATGAAGGGTCTTGGCCCAAAATGTCGACTGTCTATTCTTTTCTATAGATGCTGCCTGGCCTGCTGAGTTCCTCCAGCATTTTGTGTGTGTTGCTTGTGCAGCATCTGCAGATTTTCTCTTGTTTGTGAGTCAACTGCTACACAGCAAAGTTTCTTCCAGGGATGCCTACCCTGAAGAAGTTCAAATCTTCCCTTCAACAGGGGTTCAGTGAAATCCTCTCTCTCTGCTCCCCATCTGTGATCTCTGCTGCCCTCTGACTTTTCGACCACATGCTCACTCAGACCCACTACCACATCCACATACCCTTCCTGAAAACGTCTTCATAGCCATCTTGTGCCACATGGTTTCCAGATCCGTTTTCAAGCTTTTTGATTCGGACCTTCTGAGGACCCCAGGTACTCGCAATCAGCTGACTGCTTCTGCTACTGCATTCTACACGCTGCACTTTCCACCTTGAGGGGGTATGTAGTGTCCCTATCTCTGTTGCTTCCACAGCTCCAAGATTCTTTCTTCACCATCTGCAATGGTCCTGTCTGATACTTTATTCTTGGTTGGATCCACACCTTCAGTCGCTGGTTCTTTGCCTTTCTCACATCCAGCAAGGATCGGAAGATCACCCCTTTATAGACTACAGAATTTTCCATCTCTAACGCTGGCAGCCACAATGCCCCAGACTGCAATCTCTATTGCCAATCTCAACGGTTTTAACAATCCTGAGCAGATTCAGTTCCCAGACTCCACCGTCATCAATGCAGGTTCCAATGATCTTGGACACCCTCAGAGACCCTATTGTGCAACCTCCAACCCCAGCTTGGACCTTGATCAACAGCATCTCTAGGCTGTGACTTTACATGCTGACGCTGGAACCCCAGTCTCCCCTTCCCCCACCACCACTCTACAATGCCGAGTCTCTCAGGCCCCACCGCCAGTTCTTGGATCCTCGGAGATTCCGTCTTCCTCCCACCCCACCTTCCCTGATCACCCAACCCTCCCCTCTCCTCAGATACTCCCCCCCCACCCCCCCATCGATCCCAGTTCTCATCCATACTGGGTCTTCACCATCCTCTCTAACCTCCCCCCTCTCTGAAGCAGAACGTTGTGTCCTCAGGAAGGGCCTCACCTTTGTCCTCTTGCGCCCACACCTCAGTGAGTTCTGTGCCTGCCATGAGTCTAAGCTCTTCTGCCACCGCTTCCGTCTCTGTGTCTACTTCTTTGGCAAGCACTCTCCAGTCCTCACTGATGACTGCTTCTCCCATCTTCAACCCTTCTCCTCTTCCTGGAAATCCCACTCTGGTCTTCTGCCTGCCCTGAATCTTTCCAGTGCTAACTACTTGCGAGACATCAACCATCTTGACTTCAGCACTCCCCTCTCCAGTTCTAACCTCACTCCTTCTGAACCCACTGCTCTCCACACTACTCCTAACCTCAGCTTCAAATCTGCAGATAAGGGTGGGTGTTGTAGTACTCTGGCAGACTGACTTCTACCTTGCCTAGGCCAGGTGATAACTCTCAGACGCCTTCTCTTACTTATCCATGGAACAGGACCCCACTAAGGAGCACCAGGCCATTGTCACCCACACCATCACCAACCTTATTAACCCTGGGGATCTCCCATCCACGGCTACCAACCTCATTGTTCCTTGACCCCACACCTCCCATTTCTACCTCCAGTCTAAGATCGACAAACCTGCCTGCCCAGGTAGACCCATTGTTTCTGCTTGTTCCTGCCCCACTGAACTTGTATCTCCATCTCTTGACTGTGTTATACCCTCTGGTTCAGTCCCTTTCTACCTACCTCTGTGACACTTACATGCTCTTGATCTGTTCAGTGATTTCAAGTTCTAGAACCCCAATTGTCTCATTTTCACTATGGATGTTCAGTCCCTATACATCTCCATCCACCATCAGGAAGGCCTCAAAGCTTTTGGCTTCTTTCTGGTCATCAGACGCAACATGTTCCCCTCCACCACCACTCTCCTGCACCTAGTGGAGATGGTCCTCACTCTAAAATAATAATTTCTCCTTTACTCCTCTCACTTCCTTCAAACAGAAGGTGTAGCATGGGTCCCAGCTATGCCTGCCTTTTCGTCGGCTGCGTAGAACAGAAAACTGGTATTACTTCACAACTTTTCCTACGCTACATTGACAACTGCATTGGCGCTGCTTCCTGCACCCATGTGGAGCTCGTCAACTTCATCAACTTTGCCTGCAACTTCCACCTTGCCTCAAATTTACCTGGTCCATTTCTGACACCTTCCTCCCCTTTCTTGATCTCTCTGTCTCTATCTCTGGAGACTGCTCGTATACTGATATCTTTTATAAACCCACTGATTCTCACAGCTACCTGTACTACACCTTGTCCCACCCTACTACTTGTAAAACCACCATTCCCTTCTCTCAATTCCTCCATCTCCGCTGTGTCTGCTTTCAGAATGAGGCTTTTTCTTCCAAAACAGAGGAAATGTCCTCCTTCTTCAAAGAAAGGGACTTCCATTCCTCCACATTCAACAAAGTCCTCAACCACATCTCTTCCATTTCACGCACATCAACCCTCACTCCATCCTCCTGCCACCCCACCAGGGATAGGGTTCCTCTTGTTCTCACCTACCACCCGCCAGCCTCGGCATCCAGTATATAATTCTTTGTAACTTCCACCACCTCCAATAGGATCCCACCACCAAGCACATCTTTCCTCCTCCCCCCCCCCCCCCCCCCGCCGTTTCTGCTTTCTGTAGGGATCGCTTTCTCCATGACTCACTTGTCTATTCAACCCTCGCCACTGATCTCCCTCCTGGTAATTATCCTTGCAAGTGGAACAAGTGCTACACCTGCCACTACACCTCCTCCCTCACTACCATTCAGGGCCTCATACAATCCTTCCAGGTGAAGTGACATTTCACCTGTGAGTATTTTTGGTCATCTACTGTATCTGGTGCTCCTGTTGTGGCCTCCTTTATATATTGCTTAGGCCTGATCTAAATTGGAAGATCACATTGTTGAGCACCATCTGCCAGAAAAAGCAGGATCTCCCGGTGGCCACCCATTTTAATTCTACTTCCCATTCCCATTCTGACATGTCAGTCCACGACCTCCTCTACTGCTGCGATGAGGCCACACTCAGGTTGGAGGAGCAACACCTTATATTCTGTCTGGGTAGTGTCCAACCTGATAGCATGAACATGGGTTTCTTGAACTTCTGGTATTTTCTCATCACCACTGTCCATTCCCATTTCCCTGTCTTATCTTAGCTCTCTACCTGCCCATCACTTCACTCTGGTGCAGGTTCCCCTTTCGTCTCTTCCATGGCCTTCTGTCCTCTCTGATTAGATTCCCCATTCTCCAGCCTTTTATCCATTTCACTAATCAAATGGATTTCTACCAGTTCTCTACTTCACCCAATCCTGTCTCCAGGTTTCACCTATCACCTACTACCTTGTACTTCATCCTCCCCTCCTGACGCCTTCTTAATCCGACTTCTCATTGTTTTTCTCCAGTCCTGATGAAGGGTCTTGGGCTGAAATGTTGACTGTGTACTCTTCTCCTTAGGTGCTGCATGGCCTGCTGAGTTCCTGCAGCACCTTGTGTGTTACCCATTTTCTTGAAGTTTTCTATCTGGCGTAACTTGAAAGATAGCTTTTTCACAGAGTTTGCTTCCAGGAAATAGTCAATACTTTGGCTACTTTAAAGCTCTTCAGTAATTTTCGTTTTAAAATAAAGTAAATGCAGCAGGGTTGAAACAATGCATTGGGGTTCCAGGACCCTTGCACATTGCAGGAAACTTATGATTTTCTTCCTGGTTGCCAAACTTACATAATCTAAGGGCAATGAGTCAAAACAGCACATATTATGGGTGGAAAATGGGAGGGGAAATAGATTGTCCTTGGTTGGGATGATGGAGCAGTCTTGACAACCTTCAGAATGTTTATGGCATTAGTTCTTTAAAGTAATTCCCAGAGAATTGTGAAGAAAGACATTTTAGGGAAAAATTATGCTTGGCAATGCTCAGATCTGTAAGGATTTTTCTGATTTGTTTTATAACTGAATTACTTGTAATTGAAAAACAAATCTTTAGCACCTTGACTCCTTTATTAGGGAAAATGCTTGATTTCTCCTAAAGATTTTATTAGCTATTTCTGTTTGTGTGAAATTATTTATATTCTAAATATTGTGAACTGATTAAAAATTTTTACTAGAAAAGTGAAGTGAATTTAATTTGTGCTTAATTTATGTGTATATGTTTATGAGTCTCACATCTATCAACATTGAAATTACTGATGATAGATTGTCATAGAGAACAGATAAATTGATACTTTTTTAATCCCAAAGGAAAGTAAAGTGTTGCTGTAGCATTACAAATGCACAGAAACACAAATATTAGAAGAGAAGTAAGAAAGAATTTTAAAAAAGTTATGTCAAACAGTCTAACAGGATGGGATCTTCACTTTCCCGGCTTTAGGTTGACTCATTATAGAGCCTAATGGCCTAGGGTAAAAATGACCTCATCTTTGGAGCAGTGCAGTTGTTGTAATCTTTTACTAGAAGTGCTCCTCTGTTCAGCCAAGGTGGCATGCAGAGGGTGAGAAACATTGTCCTGATTGCCAGGATTTTCCATTGGGTCCTTTATTCTACCGCAGCCTCCAGTGTGTCCAGTTTGACTCCTATAATGGAGCCAGTCTTTCTAATCAGTTTATTGAGCCTTTTGGCATCACCCGTGTTGATACATTGCCTCAGCACAACACTGCATTGAAGATTGTATTGGTGACAACAGACTGATAGAACATGTGAGGGAGAGGCCTATATACTCCGAGGGACCTCATTTTCCTCAGGAAGTAGAGGTGACTCTGGCTCTTCTTGTACACAGAGTGCAATGAGATTCCTTATTTTCATGGAATTTGCAGAGAAACTCTTTGGGTTTGCAGAGGACCGCTTTGGGTTATTTTATTGATGTAAACTGGTTGATCTGTGCTCCAGTGATGACACATTACTTAAAGAGTTTGCATTTTTTATTTGTGCTTTATTTCCTGAAAACGGAAGTTTCTTGTTTGTCCTAGATTGCCTTGAGAATACTTTGATAAGCAGCTGCCTTAGTGCTATTGATCAACGGGTTACAGATTTGGATTCTGTGAAGATGAAGGAATGTGAGAATGATCTCTCAAGTCCTGATGTTACCTGCTTTGGTTAAATAGTGTAGTTTCAGTTTAAAGGAATCGAAGCAGAGATGTATTTATATTCCCCAGACATCAAGTGTGACTTTATTTCAGCAAACCCTTTTATTATGTGGTGTTCATTCACGGTGATGCGCTTAAATACATTTATTGTGCTCTGTAGATAGTCTTAGTGACTGAAAAACAATTGCAAATGAGATGACAAATCAAGCCAGTGAACTGCTAAGAAGACTTGAAATGTATTAGACTGCATTGAGAATATATTGGAGTGCAATAATATAAACCTTTTTCTAATAAAAGATCAGGCACAATGTATGTCCTGCCTAGTTTTAGAAAGAAAGGTAATTTTCATTCAATTTAAATCCACTTGCATTATCTGCAGCCCCTCAGCGGATGCTGGTTTGATAATCTACTTCTCGACCTTTACCACTGTTTCTTTTAGCTATACAACAGTTAGTAAGAAACCGGTTACTTCAGTTATAATTTTATTTGTTAATTTTTGGCCTTTGCATGCAATGAGGAACAGTAGATCTTGTTAAGTTGCTCAGTAACATCTTAATCAAAATATTGTGTTCCATTGATCTGCTTGGTATTTCTTAGTCTTGTGAACTTTAATCCACACTACATAAAATGTTTTCCAGAGAACATTTCCAATTTTGTTCCATTGAGTTGCCCCTCACTTCTGGTCTCTTGTCTGCTTTAAACCTGAGACTTTATCTGTGACTGTTCTACCTGCTTTCTACTGGCCAGAGACCACAACCTGGATCCCAGTGACAGTTCCTCATTCTCCTCGAGTAATATGAAACAGAGTGGTAATTTTTTTTCCCTCTCTATTGGTGATAGTCATGGGATCTGACTTTAGACTCATGTAGAAATGAAAACACAGAAGGGTTAAATAATGAGATCGTACAGTTATTTCTGAGTAGAATTTAAAAAATGAGCTGTGACAAGTCTGAATGAAGTACTAACCAAGTACTTCTGAATCCTTTAGTTTGCCTTTTTTTCCCTTTTGTAATTAAAATATAATTATTTCACGTGAAACTAAATGAAGTTTCTAAATTAGTGTCCAAAGTTTCATCTGGAAATTAAACTAATTTATGATATTTCAGACAGAAAAGATTGCACTTCTGAATGTAGTATAGGATGCTGATAGTGTAATCTGTTACCCCAGAAAATGATAGCATTCCTCATGGCAGATTGAAGAGAGTTATGTTGGGTCTAACCTGAAATGTCAATGATTCCTACCCCTGCCCACAGATGTTTTTTTTAACTCCACCTGGAAGTTGCCCTCCAAGCCATATCCCATCTTGAATTGGCACTATTATCACTTGTCCTTTACTGTCACTGAGTCAATATCCTGGAACATTCATATCAGCTTTGTGGGTATACCCCACCTCCACCTCAGCACCACCTTCTCAATGCTTATTAGGGATGGGCATTTAACTGGTGGCTCAGCCTTCATAGCCCAAATCCCATGGATAAACATTTTCAAAACAGTGAAATGCTGAGATGAGGTCAATAAATTGTTCAGGAAAGTCTCTTTTTTTTCACTCAAGTACAAAGGTTTGTTGAACTATCTGCTCCCTACTGTAACTGTGATAACAAGACTTATCTTTTTGCATAGCTCTCTTGAATCTAGAAAACATGATGTTCACATGAATGCTACTGTGGTTTTAAGATTTTAGCATTTCAGATATTTGCAGGAATTGCATTATCTGCTCAAGATCATTTACCTTATTTTTAACTATAAATCTGTTACATGGGTTCTGGTGTACCTTTTTACCATCGCATCATTCTGGAATCAGCTCACAGAGACACAAGTTGAAGAGAATAACCTCTCATTTTCCAACAGGATGGAATACAAATTCTTTTGAATTGGAAGGTTGGCTAATAATTGAGTAAATAAATATAAAGTTACTATGTATGAGCTTCTTTCATTCAATGTTAATAGATAGTAAGGAACCGGAACCATTCAAGATTCTCAAATCCTCAGTGATGCTGTATTAGCAAACTTCTGCCACTACATGTCCTCAGTCAGCTGCAATGATAGCAATTCTGGCAATCGAAAAATTAAGCTGAAGAGCTGGCTAGATAGGAATGGCATTGAAGAAAACAGCATGTTGGACCTTTGGCACTTTTATCATTCAGATGTGTTATGGTGAAAAATACTAAGGTCCATTGTATAAACATAAACGTACCTATCAAACTTTCCTGACAATATTGCATAAACTTTCAAGTTGCATTAAGTCTGGTTCTTTTCCATGATCAATTTTATATTGACGTTGTGAACAAGAGTGCTTTTTACTTGTATGTTCATGTAACTTAAAGTTAAATGTTTACATCTGTTAAACACGTTTTTACTGTACGTGCTAAGGAGAGTTGAGTAATTACTACTTTGATGAACTGTCTGGCCATTATTCAATTCACATTCTGTTCAGAATTTAACAGAAAAACGGCTTCATTCTCAGCTCTAAAAAGTGATGAAATGGTTAATATTTAGTAAAAGTTGTGTTGTATATGAGAGTTATATTATTTTTTGTGGACTGAGGAGTAGCAGTTTTCTTTGTTCAGACTTCAAATGGAAGAAACACGACTGCTCTTACATTTAAAAGCATACTCAATTTTGATTGACGTGAGGAATTATTAATAGTAAAGGATTAGCGCCACTTCAAATACACAAAGTGGAAAATTTAAATAATGCCCAAATAACAATATTACATTTGGTCTCTGATTAATGCTGAATTAGTATCTTGCAGCTAAAGTGAAGTAATTTGGTTAATTTCATCTGGTTGAGGAGGAAGAGAAAATATTGGCACTAATCACTAGTGTATGCTATACCATGGTACAAATTAGGAAATACATTTGGTTCAGTGGTCAAATACCTTGTGAAAAATCGTGACCAAGCTGGATCATGAAAATAGTTATCTAGCAAAGGTATCAGAGGCCTGCTGATTACTTGAATCTAGCTCAGCATGGGAGGAAGAGGAGAGATTGAAAAGAAAATAAATGAATGAAGTAAAGACTTACCTTGAAACTTATGAAACAGCAGTAATATAGAACATTGATTATTACCTAAAAGCCTTTTCTATTTTTTAAATGATACTCTATTTTTAAATGTGTTTTCTTACATCTATCTGTTATAATTGACTCTTCCGGTATAATCTGCTGAGAAATTTCCTTTATCCCTACATTCAAATGGAGCAGTGAATGTTCCTTTGACTTTTCCAAAAATCTTAAATGAACTTTTTGGGTGCAAAACAGAAGCCAAGAAACACCTAAACTTTCCATTTTTCTTTTTGAAAACAGTGGTATTACAAAAAAGTAGTTGAGGCAGAACTATGTTTCAGTCAAGTAAAGTTGGTTGGCATGTTCATGTGATATATTTATTCTTGTAGCATGCAGAGGGATGAGATAGTGCTCTGCATTACACTTTAGGCTCTGATTTCATTGTGTGGTGATATGCGGTTGGATTTGTGACTAAATCTCAGTATCCTGGATTTTGTTCCTTTCTAATTACCTTGGCAATTGTAGCATATTCTCTATAGATTTTCTATTTGTCTGCTCTCCTCTTTCTTTGGGATCATCTATGCTTTTCTAAATGTTTATTGGAGATTAGTGCATTCATGAGCAACACTGCTTGGCAAACTGAACTGTCACATAGCATTTTTTTCAACCTCAAATTTTTGCTCGGATTGTCCTTGAAAATAATATTGGGATCAGCATAATGATTAATACATGACTGATGCTTTTTCTGCAGGCTGCATGCCAGCTGTGTGCTCATTGATAATTTATACTTGAGTTCAGCAAAGTCTAGCTGTGTTACTGAGTCAGGCATACATTGCACTGCAGTGATGAAGTTGGTCTCCTTTGCTTAAAACCAAATGCAGGCAAATGGGATTACTTTTGTCAAATATCTTTGTTGGCATGTATGTGTTGAAGGGCCTATTTCTGTGTCGTAGAGCTGAATGGATCTTTGCACTATGAGCTGAGTACTTTGGTACAGAAGGTTGATAAATAGTTAACAGGTAAATGCTTGATACCTTGGCAGGTGTATCAGAATCACACTTGTGTAGAGCTCAGAGCCTCTGTTTTCAAGGATGGAATTGCTGGACACCTGCATTTGCACACTTGTAGCACTGAGCCAGTTTCATCATCATATATTGCAGCACAAGCAGAAGTTAGGCACATCCACACAGGAGGTGATAGTTATGTTATGAGTCCTGATGAAGGGTCTGAGCCTGGAACATTGACTATTTACTCTTTTCCATAGATGCCATAGATGCTGCTTGGCTCCTCCAGCATTTTGTGTGTGTTGCTATGGTTATATGATCTTGGGATCGTGGCCCAGAGGCTTGGGTCAGAATTTGAATTCAGTTAGTTAAGTAAGTTTGGAATAAGTCTAGCGTCAGTGACGATTATGAAACCATTGGTTTGTCTTCAAGGCAGCAATTAGCTCACTAAATGGCAGAAGAATGCAGAAGTCGACTGATCTATTTTCCTCTAATGCTACCGGGGGCAGTATTTGTCTTCAGCCCAGTTAAGCAAAATACAGTTCTTCAAACTCTCCAGGTTTTAACTCAGACTAAGCAGTACTGCAAGGCAATCCTCAGTGGTCACCATTGAAAGATAACAGCCTTAAACCATGGCCCCTTTACACACTGGAGCAGCATTGCTTCTGGAGGTCAAGGGCAAGCATACTCACCAGTGATAGACTGACTTTTAGAGATAATATGCCTCACAACTTAAAGTGTTTGCAATACAGAGGATGAGGTTACATTGGTGAATGGCGAGTTTGAATTGCAGTTACTGGTGTGACAGTCAGATGGAAGATGCAGCCAGAAAAGAGCTGCTGTGGTTACCTTCTCCCTGGCTGGTGCGATGACATAGTGTATGCAAGCTGTAAAGCACTGCCACTGCTCATGTTGAATGCTGCAGGACCCCTGCAGAGTATTCATAGAAGCATTGCCTGAATTTCACAGACAGTCTGCTTTCGCAGCAGCGTTTTTTGTGTGGTACTTGCATGTACACTCATTGCGTATCTCTTCCCCCATTAGTATTCAGCTCTAGTGTATTATCGAAATAGCTACATGGCGCCATATTCTGCCCTGAGGAAAGAAATACAATAGAATCAATTAAAAACTACACTTAAACAAAGACCGGCAAACAACCAATGTGCAAAAGTGATCTGTGTAAATCTAACAAAAATAATAAATCAATAATACTGAGAACATACATTGTAGAGTCCTTTAAAATAGTGCATAGGTTGGGGAATCAATTCAGCTTTGAGGTGAGTGGTTAGCCACAGTGTTCAGGAGCCTGATGGTTGAGGGGTAATAACTGTTGCAAAACTTGGTGGCTGCCTAAGACTCCTGTACCTCCTTCCCAATGGCAGTAGTGAGAAGAGAGCATGGCCTGAATGATGGGGGTCCTTGATAATGGATGCTGTTGTCTCCATAGTGCACAAAAATCTGAATAATCATAGCAATAGGTAATAAAATTACAACAGCAATTAAAATTAAAATAGCTCTTGACCTTTCAGAGAGAGAGAAGGAATATAGATCTTTCCTGTTATTGAATGTTGTTAGCTGTATTGAGGCATGGAAATATTAAGCTTTGCAATGCCATTGTTGTATTAAATTACAGTTGCATCTTGATTGATTTTATGATCCTGACTGCCCTACATACTTCTGGCTGGTGTTAGTTCAACATGTATTAATTCTCTTTAATATGGTACCTGGTTGCATTGTCAATTAAACTTGAACTAAAGCTTCACTTCTTTTCTGGCCTGATGAAGGGTCTTGTCCTGAAAACATTGTCCTAAAACATTGACTGTTAACTCTTTTTGACAATTGCTGGGCTGACCTGCTGAGTTCCTTCAGTATTTTTTGTGTGTTACTTCTTTTTCTGTTTAAACATTTCCACTCAATCACTTTCAAAAGTGTAGTTTTGATTTAAAATTTTAAATTATAAATATTGCACAAAAATGTCTGAAGATAATGTTTTGAATTGGATTACTTAACTATAGGAATATTGATGATAAGGAATGTTAGGAGAAACCTGGTCCTTAACATTTGAAATCCAGTGTGTGATGGTAATAGTTTGCAAGTACATATGGACATGCTTTTTCACTCATAAAACTTGGAAAAGTTGAAGGAATTTCAAAAAGTAGAGATAATCCAAAGAATTGACAACTTAAACTTCACTGAACTATAAAACTGCTTTGAATAAAGCCTTATGACCAAAACCTTGGCCACAGAATGACTGAGTAAGTTAAAAGATAGTAAATTTCAATTTTTTTTTATTTGTGATATTCAACAGTTCAGTTTAATTTCCTGTGAATTCCTGGCTGTAGATTCACTATATGACAAATAAAGTTACAATACAAGTCCACTGGGTTTTGAGCTTGTTGCTATTATTTCAGAATTCTGTAGACTTTGCGTACTATATATTTTACGATATTTCATTTTCTACTTTAGTCCATGGGAAAGTCTCAACCTCTAACTTGCGTTATAAACATAAAATTTTATTTTAGTGTTCGCTGTCTGTCAAATTCTTGAATTTTATTGGTTTGTTATATTAGCAGAAATGTGAAGTTGTTTATCGACCACTTGCATGGGGTACTGGATTGTCCCACTGGGACAGGGAAAAGCTGGTGGGATGAAGAAACCATGCTTGATGATAAGTGGACATTTAGTCAAGGAAGAAGGAAGCATACTTAAAATTTAGGAACCAAAAATCATATAGGGCTCTTGAGAGTGGTAAGGTAGCCAGGAAGAAGCTAAGGAAGTAACTATGGACAGCGAGAATGGGACATGAAAAGGCTTTAGCTAGTAGCAATACGGAAACCCCCAATGAGTTAGACAGGAGGATAACTGGACTAAGTGTAGGACCACTCTGGGATAAAGGGGGATCATGCCCTGAGATGGAGGGAACAGTGGAATTCCTTAATGGATACTTGCTTCAGTGTTCACCAGGGAGAGGGACTTTGACAAATGTGAGATTGGTGTACAACAGGCAATGTGCTGGAGAATGAATGTCAAGGTTAAGAAAGAAGCAGTGTTAGAAAAACATTTGGATCGATATGTCCCCAGTGCCAGATGTGATATACCACAAGTTACTATGGGAAAAAATTGCTGGAGTGTTGGTGATCTTTGTGCCCTTCCTGGCCATGTGATAGGCTCCCGAGAATTGGAAGATGGGATCCATGGAAAGTCTATAGAAGTGTGGTGGAGATGTATATTGGTTGGCTACATCATGACCTGGTAAGTAAACACTAATGCCCTTAAAGCCTACAAAAGTAGTGGATACTGCTTGGTCCAATGTGGGCAAAGCCCTCCCCGCAGTTGAGCACATTTACAACTTGAACACACTATTGAACACTGTCGCAGGAAAGCAGCATCCATCATTAAGGACCCACCACCATCCAGGCCATACTCTCTTTAAGCTGCTGCCATCAGGAAGAAGGTACAGGAGCCCCAGGACCCACACCACCAGGATCGGGAACAATAATTATACATCAACCATCAAGCTCCTAAACCAGAGGAGATAATTACACTAACCTCCACTTGCTGCATCACAGAACTCTTCTCACAACCTGTGGGCTCACTTTCAAGGACTTTTTAACCATATAACAATCACAGCACAGAAACAGGCCATCTCGGCCCTCCTAGTCCGTGCCGAACTCTTAATCTCACCTAGTCCCACCTACCCGCACTCAGCCCATAACCCTCCACTCCTTTCCTGTCCATATACCTATCCAATTTTACCTTAAATGACACAACTGAACTGGCCTCAACTACTTCTACAGGAAGCTCATTCCACACAGCTATCACTCTCTGAGTAAAGAAATACCCCCTCGTGTTTCCCTTAAACTTCTGCCCCCTAACTCTCAAATCATGTCCTCTCGTTTGAATCTCCCCTACTCTCAATGGAAACAGCCTATTCACGTCAACTCTATCTATCCCTCTCAAAATTTAAAATACCTCGATCAAATCCCCCCTCAACTTTCTACGCTTCAATGAATAGAGACCTAACTTGTTCAACCTTTCTCTGTAACTTAAGTGCTGAAACCCAGGTAACATCCTAGTAAATCGTCTCTGCACTCTCTCTAATTTATTGATATCTTTCCTATAATTCGGTGACCAGAACTGTACGCAATGTTGTAGATTTGTCTCATGTTGTAGATATTTATTTGTTATTTATTTATTTATTTGCACAATTTGTTGTCTTTTTCACATTGGCTGTCTGTCTGTCCCGTTGGATGTATTCTTTCATTAATTCTATTGTGTTTTTTGTATTTACTCTGAATGCCCACAAGAAAATGGATCTCAGGGTTCTATATGGTCACATATATGTATTTTGATTATAAATTTACTCTGAATTTGGAGAACAGCAGTGTTCCGCAGGAATCTGTTGTGGGGTACCTACCTTTCATGATTTTTATAACTGCGTTGGATGAGGAAGTGGAAGGGTGGGCTAGTAAGTTTGCAGATGAAGTGGACATTGGTGGTGTTGTGGATAGTGTAGAAGGTTGTTATAGGTTCCAACAGGGCATAGACAGAATGCAGATTTGAGTGGAGAAGTGGAAAATGGAATTGACACCAGACAAGTGTGAGGTAATATTCTTTGCAAGATCAAACTTGAGGTGGAGTACAAGGCTAATGCAGGATTCTTAGTGTGGAGGATTGTAGGGATCTTGGGTCCAAATTCATAGATTTCTCAGAGTTGCTACACTGGTAGCAAGGTGGTTATGGTGTGCTGGCCTTCATTAATTGGGGCATTGTGTTCAAGAGCCGTGGGGTATTGTTGCAGCTCTTTAAGGCTCAGGTTAGACCGCACTTGGGGTATTGTGTTTATTTCTAGTCTGTTCCCTCTAATTTGTAATTACCAATGTGTACAAAAATCTTGTGCTGTGCAATTTTTTGCCCAGTGACGACAACTTGTGCACACTGAATAATTTCTTCAATAAAAACAATATAAGTAAGCCAGTTTTAAAAGCTGCAGACAAGTCATCACAAACTCCACATTGTCAACGCCATCTGCAACAGGAACCAGAACAGGAAATGTGATTGTGTACGATTGTGAAATATACTTATCATGCCAACAAGGTAGAGAGTGACAACCTCTTGTGCGCTGTTTAAATTATTTTGCGTACTAGTAGCAAAATATGTCTTGGAGGGAACACTGGTTCTAGTTGCCTCATTATAGGAAGGATACAGAAGCTTTAGAGAGGGTGCACAGGAGATTTATCAGGACACTGCCTGGATTGGAAAACATCCCTTATGAGGAAATGTTGAGTGAGCTAGAGTGAAGGAGGGTGAGAGGTAACTTGATAGAGGTGTATAACATAGGAGAGGCATAGACAGAGTGGATACCCAGCACATTTTTCTCATGGTGGCAGTGGCCAATGCCAGAGGGCATCCGTTTAAGGTGAGTGGAGGATAGTTTAGGTGAGATGTCAGAGGTGGGATTTTTTACAGAGTGGTTGGTACACTGCCTGGGCTGGTGGTGGAGGCTGATTCAATAGGAACATTTGAGATATGCTCAGATAGGCACATGTATGTAAAAGAATGGAGTTTTATAGGCTGTGTAGGATGGAAGGTTTGACTGATTGCGGAGTAAGTTTACATGGGTTAGTGCAACATCATGGGGCGTTTTGTTCAATGTACTATGGCCAGTTTGATAGTATCACTATTGTTAGATGTCACCCTTCCTCTGCAGAAGACAAGAAAGCTGTAACTGATGTTGAACAAGTTAAAATGCATCATCATTTCCTTAGCTCTGGCTAATGTCTGATGTTATTTTCAAATGAGTACACTGTGCAGCCTTGATATAATATGCCTTGTTCTAGCCTGATTTTGGGCAATCTATGGGTATCATTGTATGTGCTATGGTGAAAATTAGACAAATGTTAGTTTTCTATTCACCACAGCTGAGAACATACACTCAGTGATGCCCTTATTAGGTACAGGAGTGGAACCTGGTGTGGTCTTTAGCTGCTGTGACCACTTCAAGGTTCAATGTGTTGTATGTTCAGAGATGCTTCTCGGCACACCACTGTTGTAATTTGAATTATGGTTGCCTTCCTGTCAGTTTGAACTGTTCTCCTTTGACCGCTCTCATGAACAAGGTGTATTTGCCCATAGAACTGCACTCGCTGCATTTTTTTTTGTTTTTCATAACAATTTCTGTAAACTCTAGTCACTTATGCGTGAAAATCTCAGGATATCAGTAGATTCTGAGATACTCAAACCACTTCCTCTGGCACCAACAATCATTCCAAGGTCAAAGTCACTTAGATCTCATTTTTTCCTCATTCTGAAGTTTGGTCTGCACAACAAATGAACCTTTTGACCCATGTCTGCATGATTTTATCCATTGGGTTGCTACCACATAAGTGGCTGATTAGATATTTGCATTAATGAACAGATTAACAGGTGTATCTAATAAAGTTGATCTCCAGCACCTACATATTGAGACTGAAATGTGCTCAATATTTTTAGAGAAGGTGGAGATATGGTCTTAAGAATAATGAAAAGACCAAATTTAATTCAGCCTATGAAATAACTTTTAATTTGTTCAACTAACCATAGGATAGGAGAGACAAGGTCCAGATTTCAGAGCAGGTGTTGAAGTGGCAAATTTTGCCTGCAGGGATTGGATCCAAGGTTATTTTCCCCCTCTATTCTGACATTGGGTAGCTGTCAACCAGGATCAAAGTCACACTAGTGTCTAACAAAAGTACTGTTATCAGAATAGCTTATCACAATCACATGTAAAGAATTATTTCAAAGAGCAAACAAGAGAAACTAAATTATGGGATTAGTATTCTAAAGCCTTTTATAAAGATGAACACATCCACATAAAATACTACCATTTTAAAAGATAACTTTAAGAGTATTTGAGTCATAGTCTATGTGCATAAATCCTGTGATCCCAATAAAGCTATTTGCTGATCTGTAAAGAAGTTGGCTATATTTTATCAATTTTCTTAATTCCTTAATTGAGAAAAATAAATTGTTACTATCTTGAATGATCATTTTTTTGTTGTTATAAAAAAAATCAGGTTTGCTGTTTTAAAGTCTACAGGACTTGGGTTGGTGTTGAAGTTGTGAAAATAATTTCTCATGTGAGAGTG